>NC_081414.1:15810259-17037018 GCF_030272615.1 Cryptomeria japonica
TTATGGTATTATTGGTATACCACATGCATATGTTTATGGATGAATTTGTTATCAAGTATTGAATGTATTTGAAGTGTTCAAACTTATCAGTTTATGTTGTATGAAGTGTTACTGTGTTTAACCAGTATTGCCATGGTTAAGTTCAGTGATGAAGAGAATCGGTTGGTATTGCTTTAACTTGATAAGTTTTTGAGAAATTTTTTGTCTGTACTGATTCACCCCCCCTCTCAGTACCAGTTAGTGTATTTGTTGTTCATCATTATTCATCAATTGGTATCAAAGCTTCTCTAGGTCCTCAGTGATATAAGCTTAACCACTTGAGGTAAAATATCTTGCCTTAATGATGAAGAGGGAAGGTCCTAAGTTCAATAGAGATAACTTCAAAATATGGAAGGACAAAATGAAGATCTATATCAAGAGTTTGGGTGCTCAACACTGGAGCTATGTTGACAATGCCTATGTGATTCCCACTAGCACTCTGACCGATGATCATAAGAGAGAGATTCAAGAAAATGGGCAAGTCATGGAAGCTCTTATTAGCAGTTTGTCTGATATTGAGTTCATTGATGTACAAGATAAGGAAACTCCTAAAGATGTATGGGACACATTGGAAACTATTTATGGTGGTGATGAACATGTAAAGCAAGCTAAGGAAGAGATCCTTAGAGGAAAATTTGAAGACATGAGGATGGTCGAAGGTGAGACCATTCAGTAATATGGCATAAGAATCAAAACTTTTGTTGAAGATATCAAGAGCACTGGTGGAATAATTGATGATGCCACTATTGTCAGTAAAGTCTTGAGATCATTGTTACCAGTCTATGTAATCAGAGTTGCTGCTATCCAGGAACTAAGGTCTATTGATAAAACCAAGGTATTCTTAGACTCTATCATTGCAAAGTTAACTGCATATGAGTTGAATAGCTATGATGATAGTGTTCAGAAGACTGAGTTAGCTTTTAGAGCATCTGTTGCACCAACCAGAAAAGGAAAAGAAGAAAGTACCAATTATGAATCCATGCAAAGCAGAGCTATGGATGATGAAGAAATTATGATGGAGTTTGAAGCTCTTCTTGCCAAGAGACTTCCAAAAGGTACTGGAAAATACAGAGGTAAGATTCCTTTGAAATGTTTTTCCTGTAATAGGATAGGACATATAGCTGTTAACTATCCTAACAATAAGAATAAGGATAAACCGGAGAGGTTTACAAAGTATAAAGGAGGAAATAGAAGAAATTGTCTTGTTGCAGTGGATGAAGGTGTTACTGATGAAGAATCTGAGGATGAAGAAAATGAAGACATAGTATTTGTAGCTATAAAGAAAGAAGTGTCTGACAAGAAAGCACTTGTCTCTCACATTGACAACTCTAATGAGTGGATAATTGATAGTGGTTGTTCTCAACACATGACTGGTGATAGGAGAAAGTTTTTGTCTCTAGAAGAATACGATGGAGGTGTTGTCAGATTTTGCAACGATGCACCATGCCTGGTGAAAGGTAAAGGATCCATCTCACTGAATGGAAAGAGCATTGTAGATGATGTCTACAAGGTAGAAGGTCTTAAGCATAACATGTTGAGTGTTGCTTAGTTAAATGATAAAGGACTCATTCTAGAATGTTAGGTCCCAAAGACAACTAAGAGGGGAGGGTGAATGAGTTGTCCAATAAATTCAACCAAAATTAAATTAACCAAAACTTAATGCTTAATACCTGTAAACCAAACTTTATACCGGTAGACAATCTTAACAATTAATTGTAATACCGATAAAGATTAATGCATGAAATAGAAAGACAATAACATCCACAACACATAACACAGATATTTGTACGTGGAAACCTTGTAAGGGGAAAACCACGATGGGAAGCCTTACCCATAATCAAATGATACTATTGTAGATAGTATGTGTATACAATATGGATTCTGCACATGCAGAAAGGCTAGATGCCTAGAGCTCATTGCGCAATCACAAAATGAGAGTCACACTGACTACAATTGGATGGTTAAATCTAATGATAATGTACTGCATGAAATAGCATCTTTATATGCTGGATTCAGTACCAGTATAGTTCTGATTGCCTTCACAAGATCCTTCCTTCAACCTTCAAATAATGTCTGCATGTATAGCTCTGCTTATTTTTGCATATACCTTATTGCAATCCTTTTCTTATTCACACTCCAATCTCACAAATGAAATCTTACATTTATACCATAACCTAAGACCAATTTGAATAGGTCGGCTCACTAAAAGATATTACAATAAAATCAATTACAAGTAAATCAATATCCGATGCATGATGTCGGATCAATGCATTTATAATAATAATAATTCATCTCCATAACATGTCGTGTTGACCTGTTATAGATATGTCTTTCGTTGCTTATCCTGGACCTATTAGTCGGTAACAGCAAATATGCAAACATGAATAAACAATTAACCAAATTGCCAAAACCAAGTGATTGAATAATATCTTCAACATAACCAACTAGTTTCCAAGTCATTACAAGTGCTGGTGAACAATATAATCTATCTGTGAACCAAATGCCGGTGACTGTGCATAAGTCTCTGACTTGCCGGTGAACATAACCAAAATCTCCAAGTGCCGATAAGTGTTGACATCAATGACAAAACCATATCAACATATCCAAAATGCCAACAATCTCCCCCTTTGGCATTGATGGCAACACAAGATGGAAAAACCATCAAAATGCCAAAACGGAAATGCCAAAAACCAAAAACCAACAATCTCCCAAAGAGATCATTAACCAGAAATCAAAAAATACACAATATCTCTCCCCCTAGGAATAATCTCTCCCAAAAGAAAAAGATAATGTGTTTTTCCATATCAATCTCTCCCCCTTTGACATCAAATGCCAAAGCAATACAAAACCAAATACAAAATACCAACTTATTATGCTAACTACTCCCCCTAAGAAGTAGCTCTCCTCATCAAAGTTGGAATAAAAGATTTCTCTATTAATTATGTCAGTTGATGACAAACATCAACTGTTTAAGTCTCTACCGATGGGGATAGGACTCCAAGTTTCTCTCTGAGATACTCAAATGTTTCCTTAGGAAAAGGCTTTGTAAAAATATCTACAATCTTCTCTTTAGTATTCACATAAACCAATTTCACTTCTTTTGCTTCAACATTCTCCTTTAGAAAATTGAATTTGATAGAAACATGTTTAGTCTTAGAGTGAAATACTAGGTTCTTTGATATATCAATTGCTGCCATATTATCACAGTAGATAGTTATAGGTTCCTTGCATTTTACCTTTATGTCCTTCAACATTTGCTTGATCCATAATACCTATGTACAATTAGTTGTTGCTGCAACATATTCTGATTCTGTTGTTGATAGACTTGTACAACTCTGTTTCTTTCTCAACCATGAAATTAGTCTACTACCAAGAAAAAATGCTCCACCGGTGGTGCTTTTTCTATCATCCACATCTCCTACCCAATTAGCATTTGTGTATGCACATAAGTCAAAATTTTCATCTCTAGGATACCATAAACCAAGATTTATAGTGCCTTGTAGGTGTCGGAAAATCCTTTTCACTGTTGATTCCTGATTTTCTTTAGGATTACACTAAAATCTTGAAACAATACATACTACATTCATAATATCAAGTCTTGTTTGTGTCAAATATAGTAAACTTCATATCATAGATTTGTATCTAGTTGGATTAATAGGTGTAGATTCATCCTTCAAAGATAATTTATCAGTTGTAGTCATAGGTGTGCTTACCGGTTGAGAGTTTTCCATGACAAATTTCTTTAGTAATTCCTTCAAGTACTTACATTGACATAGGAATATACCTTTATCAGTCTGTGAAATCTACAATCCTAAAAAGAATTTTATCTCTCCAATCATAGACATTTCAAATTCTTGTTGCATTTTGTTAGAAAAGTCTTTACACAAACCATCTTCTCCTCCAAAAATTATATCATCAACAAAAACTTCAATAACCAAGATGTCATCATTAGTCATGTTGTAATATAGATTGCTGTCAGCATTACCTTTAGTGTAACCAAGCTTCAAAAGATATTTGTCCAATCTAGCATACCAAGCTCTAGGAGCTTGTTTCAATCCATATAAAGCTTTCCTTAACCTGCAAACCATGTCTTTGTTATCTGTCAAAGAAAATCCATCAGGTTGTTCAATATAAACTTCTTCTTCAAGATCTCCATTCAAAAATGCGCATTTAACATCCATTTGATATACTTTATAGTTCTTGTTTGCTGCAAAGCCAATAAAAGTTTGACTACCTCAATTCTAGCTACCAGTGCAAAGGTTTCATTATAACCAATTCCTTATTTCTATGAATATCCCTTACACACCAATCTTTCTTTGTTTCTAATTACCATGCCATCTTCATTAAGTTTATTTCTAAAAACCCATTTAGTTCCAATTACATTTTTTACTTTAGGCGGAGGAACTAATGACCAAGTGTTATTCCTTTCAATTTGTTCCAATTCATCTTCCATATCTCTAATCCAATATTTATCTTCACATGCCTCATTAATTGATGTAGGTTCAATTTGAGAAATAAGACATACCTCCTCATTTTCCAATCTTCCTCTAGTCATAACTCCTTGAAATTTGTTTCCAATTATCTGATCTTCAGAATGATTCAATCTTACATACCGGAGTGTTTTTACTTGTTGTTGTTCTTCAGTGACTGTTGAATCTCTAGATGATGTTGGTGTAGCTGGATCACCATTATGTACTAGTGTATTCTCAGTAGGTTCATTTGTGATTATCTCTATTGCCAGTTCAGAGTCTATGTACCTTGAATTTCCTCTAAACTATTCATCAATCTTCACATTTGCACTCTCAACAATTTTTTGCAATCTCTTGTTAAAACATCTATATGCCTTTCTCTTAGATGAATAACCAAGAAATATTCCTTCATCACTTCTAGGATCAAATTTGCCAATATACTCATCTCTTCTAATATAGCATTTACTTCCAAATATTCTGAAATATTTAAGAGTAGGAGTAATACCAAACCATAGTTCATGTGGGGTCTTACCGGTTTCACCTCTGATGTGAACTCTGTTGAATGTATAAATAGTTGTATTGATCGCTTCTCTCCAGTATATATGAGGTAGATTTTCTTCAGATATCATACTTTTGGCTGCATCCAAGATAGTTCTATTTTTCCTTTCCACAACTCCATTCTGCTGGGGTGTCCAGGGTGTTGATAACTATCTTATGATCCCATTCACTTCATAGAATGTATTAAATTCCTTAGATGTGAATTGTCCTCGTTGATCTGATCTCAAACATTTTATTTTCTTGTCGATTTCATTTTCTACCATCACCTTGAATAGTTTGAATTTCACAAATGCTTTAGATTTTTCTCTGAGAAAAGTAACCCAACACATTCTAGAATAGTCATCAATGATTAGCATAAAATACCTATCTCCTTGTATACTTCTAGTGCTTGCTAGACCACATAAATTAGTATGAATTAAATCAAGAACATTGTTAGACTTCTCCGGAATACTCTTGAAAGTTGCTCTGACTTGCTTTCCAAATTGGCATTCCTTACATACCGGATTGTGAGGTTTAACAATCTTAGGTAAATCTCTTACCGCTTAAGTAGTACCGATTTTCACAATGCAATCAAAATTTACATGAAAAAGTCTCTTATGTCATAACCAACTTTCATAAATATGTGAAATCAAACATGCTTTCTCATTGCTGTTCAAATGAAAGATATTACCTCTAGTCTGATTACCTATTGCAATTTCCAAACCAGTTATGTTTAAGATTTTGCATTTACCATTCTTGAATTGTAACTGATGCCCTCCTAAATGGCACAAGATTGTTAGTTCAAGATCAAACAACACAAAACACACAAGATGTTAGAGTTAATCAATCAAAAACTAAAACATGAAGGCATTCCAAAAGAGACACTAAAAGAGACATGCTAAATATATCTAATAAATAGAACAAATGATCATGAGACATCTCCAACTGCCTCTTAGCATGGCCTTAGCTTCTTCTCCCTTGTTCCTCTCCTCTCCAAGTTCCAAAATAGTGTAGCTCTCAGCAGCTTTTTGCACTATGGATGCTTATGGAGGATTGAGATTGTAGTATAGCTCCACATATGAAATGAAAAGCTAATTTTTATGCTAAAATGATGTATTTTAACCAAAAGAAAAGATTTAGTTATGCTATGCTAAATGCTCTCTAAAATGGCTATAGTCTAAATGCTTACAAGTTTTCAGGATCTGGATTATGAAGGAATGGGCTCTATTTATAGGAAAAATGGAGCAATGGATGGCCAGGATTGAATGGTTTAATCAAGGGTCAAGCTTGAAAGTTGGGGATCCATGTGCACAATTTGCACCAATGAAATGGTGACAAATGTCAACACAGGATTGGGTTGAGAGAAGAGGTTGGAGGCATTGAATGCCTGAGAAGACTTCATGGTTATCTAAAGGCTAAGGGTCAAGCCTAAATTAGGATTACCCACTGGATTAGGAGTTAATCCAAGGATAAACCTTTGTGCAAATGATTAAGAGATAATCATGGTCAAAGCATTGAAGGCTTGATGAGACCCTTGGGTTGGGTAGAGGTTGAGTCAAAACAAATGTTTTAACCATGTGGGAGGGTTGAATTAACCATTAATGGTTATTGAAGACTTTGGGGATTAAGTGGTTGAAAGTTGGAAGCCTTTAATGGTTTTCAAAGACTTTGGGGTTTTTGGTGGTTGAAGGTTGAAAACCTTCAATGGTTATCCAAGACTTTGGGCCATTTGAGAAGTGACTCCATTTTGCTTAGGAATGTGACAATAATTAGGGGATGGATTAGGCTAATTAGGAAGGGGTTAGAAGAATCTAGAAGGGGATTAGATTTTGCTAGTGGATTTGGTGGGTGAGGGAAAATAGGATTTTATTGAAATAAAAATTCATTTATTTCAATAATGTGTGCAAGTTGCATTTGTAGGAAAATGCAAGTGGGGTGGGGATAATGATTTAAATAAATGTTTTATTTAATTTATTTAAAAGAGGAAAAGGAATTTAATTAAATAAATAGATTTTATTTATTTAATTGAATGGAATTTGATTTAATGAATTAATTAAAATAAATTGAATAATTTATTTAATTAATAGAAGAATGTTTGGAGATGAATTAATTAAATATTAATTTAATTAATTGGTGGCTAGTGGATTTTTAATCAAATAAATACGAAATATTCATTTAATTAAAATGGACAGATTTATGTGACTACATTTGCCCCTCTTTGAGACGGTGCAGTTTATCGCATTGTTTCAAAGAAAGAAAAACTGGTGTGAAGAAATGCCCCATAAAATGTAAATTTAATGGGTGGTATGCCCCCTCGAGAGATGGGCCGAAAAATTTCGAAAAATCGGGCGATCTCTCGAAAAAGAATGAAAATTGGCAGGGTGGTGGAATAGAAGAAATTAGCAACAACAGTGAAAGAATGGAAGAAAAATAGAGTGAATACGGAGAAACAACAAGCCAACGAGTACCCTGAGGTCATGCAAGAGATACATAGCAGATGTAGTGTGGGGTTTGGATTGATGCTATACAATTGATCAAAATTGGTTGGACAATCTGGTGCAATCGGTTTAATTGCCCCGGTCAAGTCAAAGCGTGACAGTTGATGTCAGTTGGTCGCTTGGACAAGATAAAGTCTGAGTAAGTGAAGCAAAGTGACCTGATGGTGACTTAGACAATTGATGTAATTGCCCGATGAAGTCAAGGTATATGAAGCAAAATACTCGTGGAGACGTAGACAATTGATGTAATTGTCCGTTGGATTGTGTTGGATTGGTTGATCAATTGATAGTGTGTGCGTGTGATGGATGGTTGTGGGGAATCATGGCAGCCCCGTTGAGACTAGGTCATTATGATAAATGCCTGATGTAGTCTAGGTTTACCATAATCGATTACCTATTGAGACCCGAAGATACTTGATCAGAGTATCTGTTGATAGTCTAGGTGTGCGTGAGTCAATGTACCTGTGCAGATAGAGTAACTTGCTTGGCTTATTGGATGACTTAGGATAGGAAACACAATCCCTCCTATTTAGATGGATGGTAATGAACGTGGCTTGATTGGGTTGATTGAGAAATGATGTAGGGTATGTGATGCTGATTATCGAGATGGGGAGGGTGAGGGGGGGTGGGTTCGATGTTAGATAGAAGAAATGGAGAACCTATGACTCATTCCTATGGAAGAAGAGGAAAATAGAGTATGCATTATTATGACTATGTATGCATGATATGCAACTATTATGAGTGTATGGATGGGTGGAATGCAACGGAATGCAATATATACAGATGAGATGGAATGACGATCCATAGTGCTCTATTTTCATCATTGAGCTTTAAAATGTTGGAAGAGAATACAAGCATCTTGACACAATGATTCAAGATGACCAGAGTATTTCTTACATGGATTTTGATATAGCAAGTTAATACAAGCAACTTGATATAATGGATCAAGTTGACCTGAGTATTGCTTGCGGAACAGACAAGGATTATCTCCTTTCGTGCATGACTTGGATCGTCCTCCTTGATCTTAGGCTGATCATATCCTGAGACAAGTGCATACCGTACTAAAAAATAAAACCTTTATCCAATTTGGAGGAAGAGGAACCAAAGGATGAGCATTGTACCTGCAACCAAACAACATATATACATAAAGAATAAAAGAATATGGATCCTTGGTAATGGTTCATGTTCATATGGTCGAGGTATACGCTGTAGTCAGCAAGCCGTAGTGATTTATGACTGCATTTTGCATAGGATCACGTAGCTTAGTGAACTTCCCACGTAGACACCATTAGTACATGCCTCAGAACTTCATCGGAAGTAATGCACAAACAAAACAAAACAATGCTGAAAAGATCCTGATACAGATAAACGAACGATTGTACTCACAAATCAACCAAGTATTTGATAGCTTAACATAATTTTCTTGTCAAAGAAAATGTCATCTTGTCTTTGTTTTGGTAAGGAAGGATGCATCCTTGTTTAAACACAGGTTTGGATTTGTTAATGTCAATTGTGTGGTTTGATTGGTAAATGGTCATTGTGTGAGTATTTTGTCAATGTTTATTTTGTATCTGATTGGATGAATATGTACAAGGTATTGTCATGTTTGTGTGTGATTTTTGATGGGTTTTTCGATGTTTTTGGATTTTGTGAGTCATTTTTGAATGTTTTTGTATTTTGTGAGACATTTTTGAATGTTTTTGTATTTTGTGAGACATTTTTGAATGTTTTTGTATTTTCTTCAGGACATTTTCTGAATGTTTTTGTATTTTCTTCAGGACATTTTCTGAATGTTTTTGTATTTTCTTGATGATTGCTTGAATGAAGAGCGTAATGATATATAAGACAATGTAGAATCCACTTCCATTACGAGGGTAAGGGTATTGCCCCCAGTTTGTAGACCTGACTATGAAAAGGTGAAATGCTAGATGTATGTGTGCATGAATGTGATCGCAACGAGCCTGAAAGATATTGGAGCCATTGCCTTTACGAGTGGCGCCTGTTTGCCAGGTTTTCACCATCGTACTTACCCAAGGTGCCACCGGAGTGGTTGTTCACCGTTTGGATGCATGATTTTTCTTTACTTTTTTGAATGTTTTTGTATTTTCTGATATGTAGGGGAGCCTGATGCCTTGTACACCTTAGGTATAAAACCTTTTGAGGTGCATGCTGTTGATTGGGTCTGCGAGCGGTTCTCCTTCTGGTGTAGCCAACTGATATGCCCCGGACCCGAACACAGCAGTGACAACATATGGGCCCAGCCAGTTTGATTCAAACTTACCTTGATGTTCTCTATTTGGTTGGTTGCGAGGATTTTCTCGAAGAACAAGATCACCTACCTCAAATGTACGAGATCTAACTCGGTGATTGTAACTTCTACTCATGCGCTGCTGATAGGCTTTTAGGTGATTGTATGCAGCTTGTCTTTTCTCATCAAGTAACTCTAAGTCCCGAAGGCGTGAGACTCTGTATGCTTCATCATCGATGAGATTATGCAAGGAAACTCGTAAGGATGGTATCTCGACCTCAATAGGCAAGATAGCTTCTGCACCATAGACCAATGAATAAGGAGTTGCACCTGTAGGGGTTCGAATACTAGTTCGATATGCCCATAATGCTGGATTCAATTGAACATGCCAATCACGACCGGCATCATTGACTGTCTTCTTTAGGATTCTCAATATGTTTTTATTGGATGCTTCGGCCTGACCATTGCCTTGTGGGTAATAGGGAGTGGAAAAGCGGTGTTGGATATGAAATTTCTCACAAAGTTCACGGACATCCTGATTTTTGAAAGGGAGACCGTTATCTGTGACAATAGACATGGGTACACCATACCGGCAGATGATGTAATTGAGGATGAATGAGGCGATCTGCTTGCCGGTGACTTGGGTAAGTGGAACAGCTTCGATCCACTTGGTGAAATATTCGGTGGCGGTAATAATGAATTTATGGCCATTGGATGAAGATGGATGGATTTTACCCACAAGATCAAGGCCCCATTGACAAAAAGGCCATGGTGTTGTGATTGGTTGTAGTTCCTGTGCTGGTGCATGTATCAGGTCGCCATGAACTTGACATTTCTTGCACTTCCTAACAAAGTAGTAGGAATCCTTTTCCATAGATGGCCAATAGTATCCAGCTCGCATGATCTTCTTGGCTAGTGATGGACCACTTGAGTGAGTCCCGCAAATTCCTTCATGTACCTCTTCCAAAGCCTTTGTTATCTCATCTTGTTCCAGACATCGAAGGAGAGTACCATCAAGACTACGTCGGTATAGGGTTTCAGCAATAATGGTATATCGAGCAGTTTGGCGAATGAAGGTTTTACGTTGATTATTTGATTGGTTGGGAGGAAGGGTATGATCGCGAAGATAGGTGTAGAACTCACCATACCATGGGGATTCAGAACCAACAAGGCGACATATCATTTCAGATTCAGGGATATCATAAGCGGGGATCCAAAGCTGTTCCACCAAGAACTCGTAGCGTGTTGAATTTTGTGGAAGATCTAGGAGAGATGCGATGGTAGCCATGGCATCAGCAGCTCGATTCTGATCTCTTGGTATCTGCTCAAAAGTGATAGTAGTAAATGATGCCTTTAGATTGTCCACCATTTGCTTATATGGCATGAGTTTATCATCTTTGGTCTGATATTCATCTGTTGCTTGTCGAATGACTAGTTGGGAATCGCCATATACTTGTAGTTCTTGCAATTTCCATTGTACGGCTAACCTGAGTCCCGTGATCAAGGCCTCATACTCTGCTATGTTGTTTGTGCATGGAAATGTGAGCCTGTAAGACTTTGGGATGCTATCACCTTGAGGTGTGATAAACAGAATGCCTGCCCCCGAGCCGTGCCTAGTGTATGAACCATCAAAATATAGTTTCCATGGTTGTACTTCTGTGATCATGAATATCTCTTCATCTGGAAAATTGGAAATGAGAGGATGATCGACTATGAGTGGTGCATCGGCCAACTGATCTGCAATAACCTGACCTTTGATAGCTTTATGGTCCACATACTCGATGTCGAATTCACTTAGAATCATTACCCATTTGGCCAAACGACCTGTCAATGCTGCTTTGCTGAGTAAGTACTTGAGTGGATCAATCTTTGCAATGAGTTGCACCTTGTGTGTCAATAGATAGTGCCGCAATTTAGTGGCTGCCAAGATTACTGCTAAGCAAGCTCGCTCAATAGGTGTGTAATTGAGTTCATAGCCAACCAGTGTGCGAGAGATGTAGTAAATAGCACACTCTTTTCCTTCTGCATTATGTTGTGCCAGTAGTACACCTAATGCTGTACTTGTCGCTGAGATATAGAGTAACAACGGTCTACTTGGATCTGGTGGCATCAACAATGGTGGATTCATGAGATAGTCTTTAAGTGCCTGAAATGCTTGCTGGCATCTGTCATCCCATTGGAAGCGTATGTTCTTGTGTAGCAGGTGTGTGAAGGGGTGACACTTATCGGCTAATTGTGCAATGAATCTGCGGATGGATTGAAGCCGCCCTTGTAGTGTCCTTAGCTGACTGATATTCCGTGGAGGTGGCATGTCCATTATTGCCTTAACCTTTGCTGGATCGACCTCAATACCTTTGCTTGAGACAATGTATCCTAGAAGCTTCTCGGAGGTCACTCCGAAGACACATTTCTTTGGGTTGAGTCGAACATGATATTGTTCCAGTCTATCAAAGATTTTATCTAAGATGTGAAGATGTCCTTCTCTAGTAAGTGATTTTGCTAGTAAATCATCCACATAATCTTCCATTATAGTATGCATCATGTCATGGAAGATGGTGGTCATTGCTCTTTGATAGGTCGCTCCTGCATTCTTTAGACCAAAAGGCATTACATTCCAGCAGTATGTGCCCCATGGACATGTGAAGGCTGTCTTATGTTGGTCCTCTGGTGCGATCTTTATTTGATTGTATCCCGAAAAGCCATCCATGAGTGAAAGCATGGCATGTCCTGCTGTCAAATCTACTATGATGTCGATATTTGGTAGAGGGAAGTCATCCTTAGGACATGCCTTATTCAGATCTCTGAAGTCTGTACAAATGCGGATGCCCCCTTTTGGTTTGCCCACTGGTACAATGTTGGAGATCCATTCTGCATAATCAATTGGTCTAATGAAACCAACATCCAGGAGTTTCTTGAGTTCAGTTTTGACTAGCACGGCAATCTGGGGATGCATCTTACGAAGCTTCTGCTTGACAGGTTTGGCTCCTTTTGCTACTGTGAGATGATGCATGACTAAATCAGGATCAAGCCCAGGCATGTCTGCATATGACCATGCAAAGTTGATCTGACGCTGTTGGAAGAATTCTATGAATTGAGGCTGTTCCTCTGTAGTGAGAAGAGATGCTAGATGTATGATATGAGGGTTTTCAGGAGTCCCCACATTGTATTCTTTGGTTTCCTCGATGAGAATCGTCGATCGTTCCTGTTGTGTACTAGCAGGGAGAATGTCAAACCCTTCATCCTCAGGCGCCTCAGAGAGGTTTTCACCGTTGGATACGCTCTTTCTTTTTACTTTTGTTGGATCAAATAGTGCCACAGTGTGGTTTTCACTAGAAGATCCATGTTTTATTGTTATATTTTTGCAGCTGAAGGGTTTGGCATCCGCCCCGAAGTATGTTGCGCTATTAAGTTGAATGGCGAATCCTGCTTTGTGATCCCCGCTTGGTAGATTATCCCTTAATTCCAAAAAGTCGATGATAGCCTCATCGTTCTGGAAGAGGTCAAGACATGGGGGATTTGGTTGGTTCCATTCAATGAGTTCAGGGTGGATAATGGGCATTACTTCATCGATTAGGTTAAGTGCAGGAGATGTATCCGTGAGGGTTAAGACGTTATGGTGAAGGTCATTGATGGTACTCTCCCTGTCAGAATCAGGCGTAGGATGAGACGTAGGGTCTGTGGAAGATGTTTCCAGCTCAGGTACCCAAGTGGTCTTTATCTGTGCTTCTCCATAAACAGGGATGTCTTTGCGGGGTGGAGGTGGTGATGTGTCTTCCTCATCTGAAGTGTTAAGTTGCACTGAATCAAATTCCCATTCATGTGAGTCGGTCTCTGAATCACTTTCCAGCATCCGATTGCTATACCATACTGGGATGTCTTTGGAGTTAAATACTGCAGGCGTGATTGGTTTATGTACTTTTGTGGTGATCGATGTTGCAGGAACCGTGATGGGGTTTAATGGATTTGTCATTGGAAGTATCGGTAGTGTTGATTTAGTGGCTTCTGTGGGAATGGCTGGTGCCATAGATGTTGTTGTAGGTTTCCATACAGTTGTTGCTACAAATGGTGTGGCTGATGGGATTACTGGTTCATTTGGTGGGATGATTGGCATTGTAGATGGTTGTGGTAGGTTTGTGAGCCTCGATGGGGCAGTGGGGATAGTGTTTGATGGTGCTTTGATTATGAAAGGTGTCCTCTTTGCAGTAGGCGGGCAAAATGGTTTGCTAGGTTTTCCTTTGAATCTGAGTTTAGGAAGGATCTCTTTTTCAAAACCTAGGCCTGTATTACCTTTGGGCTTGAATTCTGGTAGCAGAGTTTCATGTCGTCCTTGTTTGCAGTATCCCAAAGCACTCTGACCATCATATCCCATTCTTTGCATAATGAGGAGGCCTTTGCCATATTGTTCCGTAGGAAGTGTAACTCGCGGTATGTCAGTGGTGATGGGATCTTTATAGATCCAGTCCGCTAGGTCCTCATCTTGTGTCTCTTCCTCTTGACTCTTTCCAAGAATGAAAGGCGTTAAGGCACATGGAGGCGTGATTAGTGGTTGCTGGAGCAACTGCTGTGGTTTACCATGTGTTCTAGGAGAAGTGGGCATTTGTCCCACACAAAAGAGCTGACTCAAGTTATATTCCCCAGGACCTTCCTCTGCTACTTTCATCTTTAGCTTTTCTTGCTTGGGCATAGGAGTGTTTGAACTGGCAAGAGAGGCGGGATTTACATATGATGTGGAGGAAATGGCTTCCCTATTATTAGGAACAGTAATTTCTGGTTGATGGCTGATATTATGGCAAAATGCAAAGGGATTTGCATCGCCCAGGATTGTGATCTCTACACCATTATGTGGGAACTTGATACATTGATGGTAGGTAGATGGAACGGCTTGCATGGCATGTATCCAAGGTCTTCCTAATAATAGATTATATGGCAGAGGAAGGTCCAGAACCTGACAGATGATGTGTTTTACCACAGGGCCAACCCGGATTGGTAGTACTACAGCTCCTTTGGATGAACGCTCTGCATCATCATAGGCCTTGATGGTGATCTTCTTGCGAGGATCCACTGATTCTATTGCATATCCCAATGCTGTGACCAACTGTAGTGTACAGATATTTAGGCCTGCTCCATTATCAATCAAGACTCGCTTGATCCTGTGTTGGTTGACAAAGCCTTCAATGTGGAGTGAGGCGTTATGAGGTTGCTGGAAGGAAGAGTTATCACTTTCGGAAAAAGTGAGACAAGGTGATGACTTTAGACTTCCAACCATGGCTTGAAATTGGTCCGTGTTCAAGTTTGCAGGGACTGACGCCTCTTGGAGTGCTTGATCCAAGATTGTTTTATGAGAGGGTGACAGACGCAATAGTTCCAAGATGGATATAAGTGCAGGGGTTTTGTCTAATTGTTCCACAAGATTGTACTGCTTTGGGATGGAGGTGGTGCCTTGTGGAGCTGCCTTGATGGTGACCTTGCCACGACGTGTAACAACATTGCAATTTGAGGTGGGATTTTTGAAGGTGATAGTTGCAATTTGTTCACTGGCATCATACAGGTGATTGACAGTGTAGTTATACGCAGCTTGCGTATAATCAGTGGTATCAGGACCTCGTCTGGAAGTGGAAGGACCCCTTTGATCTTGCGATGGAAGTGGATTCTTGAACATCTGATGATCATTATTGGTTGTTTTTGGGTCATGTCCTTCAATCTCAATTTCTCCTCGGTCAATAAGATCCTGAATGAGATCTTTCAATCGATGACAATTACTTGTCTTGTGTCCTCTTCCTTGATGGAATTCACAATGTTCAGTATCTCTCCACCATGCTGGTTTGACTTGGGGTTCATAATTTGATAACTTAGGTAGAGTGATCAAATTCTGAGAAATGAGTTGTCGCATCACTGTTTCAATGGGTTCCCCTAAGGGAGTGTATGTGCGTTTTTGTTTTTGTGGACGGGGTCTTGGTTCATCTTGAGATGTGATGCGACCTTGATTAGGAAGGACATTTGTGTTATTTTGAGGTGGAGGATTTTGTCCTGCAAACCGAACCACAGGTTGTGCATTTTGGACAGTCCGAGCATCCACAACCCCATCATTGACGATATTCTTATTCTTGTTAGAGTTAGTCAATCAAAAACTAAAACAAATGAAGGCATTCCAAGAGAGATACTAAAAACACATGCTAATGAATCTAACTAAAGAAGTAAAGACAAAGAGACATCTCCAACTGCCTCTTAGCATGGCCTTAGCTTCTTCTCCCTTGTTCCTCTCCTCTCCAAGTTCCAAAATAGTGTAGCTCTCAGCAGCTTTTTGCACTATGGATGCTTATGGAGGATTGAGATTGTAGTATAGCTCCACATATGAAATGAAAAGCTAATTTTTATGCTAAAATGATGTATTTTAACCAAAAGAAAAGATTTAGTTATGCTATGCTAAATGCTCTCTAAAATGGCTATAGTCTAAATGCTTACAAGTTTTCAGGATCTGGATTATGAAGGAATGGGCTCTATTTATAGGAAAAATGGAGCAATGGATGGCCAGGATTGAATGGTTTAATCAAGGGTCAAGCTTGAAAGTTGGGGATCCATGTGCACAATTTGCACCAATGAAATGGTGACAAATGTCAACACAGGATTGGGTTGAGAGAAGAGGTTGGAGGCATTGAATGCCTGAGAAGACTTCATGGTTATCTAAAGGCTAAGGGTCAAGCCTAAATTAGGATTACCCACTGGATTAGGAGTTAATCCAAGGATAAACCTTTGTGCAAATGATTAAGAGATAATCATGGTCAAAGCATTGAAGGCTTGATGAGACCCTTGGGTTGGGTAGAGGTTGAGTCAAAACAAATGTTTTAACCATGTGGGAGGGTTGAATTAACCATTAATGGTTATTGAAGACTTTGGGGATTAAGTGGTTGAAAGTTGGAAGCCTTTAATGGTTTTCAAAGACTTTGGGGTTTTTGGTGGTTGAAGGTTGAAAACCTTCAATGGTTATCCAAGACTTTGGGCCATTTGAGAAGTGACTCCATTTTGCTTAGGAATGTGACAATAATTAGGGGATGGATTAGGCTAATTAGGAAGGGGTTAGAAGAATCTAGAAGGGGATTAGATTTTGCTAGTGGATTTGGTGGGTGAGGGAAAATAGGATTTTATTGAAATAAAAATTCATTTATTTCAATAATGTGTGCAAGTTGCATTTGTAGGAAAATGCAAGTGGGGTGGGGATAATGATTTAAATAAATGTTTTATTTAATTTATTTAAAAGAGGAAAAGGAATTTAATTAAATAAATAGATTTTATTTATTTAATTGAATGGAATTTGATTTAATGAATTAATTAAAATAAATTGAATAATTTATTTAATTAATAGAAGAATGTTTGGAGATGAATTAATTAAATATTAATTTAATTAATTGGTGGCTAGTGGATTTTTAATCAAATAAATACGAAATATTCATTTAATTAAAATGGACAGATTTATGTGACTACAGTAACTAAAATCCTTTCTCAACTAATTGACCAACACTCAAAAGATTATGCTTCAAACCTTCAACATAGTAAACATTATCAGTATTGTGCTTAGCATCAAAAGATATAGTGCCTTTTCCTTTGATCAAACAAGCTTTATCATCTCCAAATCTTACTAGACCTCCATTGTAATCCTGAAAGGTTAAGAATTTACACTTATCACAAGTCATATGATGTGAACATCTTGAATCAATAATCCATTCATCCTTATCTTCAACTTTAGCTGCTAGGGCCTGTTGTACCAGTTGAATAGTAGGTGTCAGTTGATCTTCTGTTATAGCAACAAAAGCCCATCCATTGTCTGTCGGTTCCTCGTCAAAATCATCAGTAACTCCTTCATCAGCATAATAACAAGATTTGTCTCGATTCTTCTTAAACTTGTATTTTTGATAGTCAAGGTTAGGCTTATATGTTCTTTTAGCTTCTTCTCTTAATCTTGCATGTCTATCAGGGCATCTAGAAGCTATATGACCAATCTTATTATAGTTAAAACATTTAAAGGGTGCTTTACTTTCATACTTACTTCCAATTGGCTTTAGGCATTTTCCTTGCAAATAGTGCTTCAAGTTCTTCATTTCTCTCCTACTTTCTTCAAGTTCTCTTGCATAGAAGGCTTTCCAATCAGATTTATCAGATGATGATGATGCTACAGTTGACAATGATGCCTTGAAAGCTAGATCTGTCTTGATAGTAGTAACAGGACCAAATTCCTCAAGCTCAAAAGCTAAAAGTTTTCCAACCAAGGTGTCTCTAGATACTGATGCATTAGGCATTGTTCTCAATTCATTTATAGTAGTAACTTTCATTTTATATACTGGTGTTAAAGCTCTTAAAACTTTAGAAACAATCTCATCTTCACTTAAGGTTCCTCCATAACATTGTATACCCAAAACAATTTCATTTACTCTTTCCATAAAAGCATAAATTCTTTCTTCTTCTTCCATTTTCAAATTTTCGTACCTGACCCGGAAGCATTCAAGTTTTGCAATTTTGACTGTGGAATCTGCTTCATTTAATGTTTCCATTTTGTTCCAAATAGCTTTAGCAGTAGATCTATCTCACAATGTGCTCAAAAGCGCTTCTCTTGCTTTGCAATCATTTTCCTCATCTTTAGCCAAGTTAGGTGGAATAGGTTGACCTTGAGTAGAAGCAGTATAACCATTCTTTGTAACATCCCATATGTCCTTTCCAATGCAGTTCAAATGTATCTCCATCTTGATCTTCCATATGCCATAGTTAGTTCCATCAAGTTTCAGACTGTCCTCCTTGAAATAGTTAGAAGATATTGGATCTCCTCAAGCTGTTAAAATTTTGCAAAAAGAGGACTAGGCTCTAATACCAATTGTTAGGTCCTAAAGTGGGGGGGGGTGAATTAGTTGTGCAATAAATTCAACTAAAATTAACTTAACCAAAACTTAATGCTTAATACCAGTAAACCAAACTTTATGTCGGTAGACAGTCTTAACAGTTATTTGTAATACTGGTAAAGATTAATGCATGAAACAGAAAGATAATAACATCCACAACACATAACACAAATATTTGTATGTGGAAACCCTGTAAGGGGAAAACCACATTAGGAAGCCTCACCCACAATCAGATGATAATACTGTAGATAGTATGTGTGTACAATATGGACTCTACACATGCAGAAAGGCCAACTGCCTATAGCTCATTGCTCAATCACAAAATGAGAGTCACACTAACTACAATGGGATGGTTAAATCCAATGATAATGTACTGCATAAAATAGCATCTTTATATGTTGGATTTAGTACCGATTTAGTTCTGATTGCCTTCACAAGATCCTTCCTTCAACCTTCAAATGATGTCTGTGTGTATAGCTCTTCTTATTTTCGCATATACCTTATTGCAATCCTTTTCACATTCACACTCCAATCTCACAAATGAGATCTTACATTTATACCATAACCTAAGACCAATTTGAATAGGTCAGCTCACTAAAAGATATTACAATAAAATAAATTACAAGTAAATCAATATCTGATGCATGATGTCAGCTCAATGCATTACAATAATAATAAATCATCTCCATAATGTGTCGTGCTGATTTGGAATAGATATGCCTTCCCGTGCTTATCCTGGACCTATTTGATGGTAACAACAAATATGTAAACCCGAATAAATAATTAAACAAATCACCAGAACCAAGTGATCGAATAATGTCTTCAACATAAATAAGTAGTTTCCAAGTCATTCCAAGTGTCGGTGAACAATATAATCTATCGGTGAACCAAATACCGGTGTTTGAGCATAAGTCTCTAATTTGCCAGTGAATATAACCAAAATCTCCAAGTGCTGATAAGTGTTGACAAGCGATGACAAGTGTTGACATCAATGAAAAAACCATATCAACATATCCAAAATGCCAACATGGAGTTCAAAGGTGGAGTCTGCAGTGATGAATACTAAGAGGGGGGCGTGAATTAGTATGCCAAAAATCTCTGTACTTAAACACTTTACTAGTCTAGTAGTAAACCGGTAAAATAATTTAGCAAACAAACCGGTTAGCTCACATGCAAACCAAATAGAAAATAATGCATTCACCCACAGAAGCACAAACACCATAACACAAGATATTTTGATGTGGAAACCCAAATGGGAAAAACCACGGTGAGATGAAACTCACAAGTAACTATCTGTAGAATAGGAACCAGACCGGTTAAGGTCAGACCGGTTAAGGTCAGACCGGTTAAGGTCTTTACTAGAACAGATCCTATTAGGAATCTCAATCTTTGTTAGGAGATAAGTCCGATTAAGGACTACCTTGCTAGAGGATTTTAGATCCACATATGTGAACCACCTTGTTAGAGGATTTACAAAAGGATTTTTTGGCCTACCCGATTAAGGGCTTCAGACTTGTCAAAGATGTGAGTAATCAACAAGTGAGTGATCTAGCAAATAGCACAGATTGCTTGATTAGATCCTTGATAGCTCATTCCTAATGCATTCCAGCATTACTTCAGTCTTCAACACATTCATACTCTACCTTTTTCTCACAGACATGAACTTCTCTTCTATAATCTCACTTACAAATATTCATCAACCACCTTAAACCCTAGCAACAACCTAAAACCCTAGACATGATGTCCTTATAAAGGAATCTGATTTCATGTCGATCCAATAGGATTACAATACAATTTCCTAGGTTCAATGCATCTAGACATATCTGGTAACACGACACAAAAAGCATTGCCAAAGTGTCAGCACTGCAAAACAATCGGTGGATGGTAGCTCAACACAAAATGTTGGTTTTTAACTCATCACAGAGTATTACCGGTTCAAATAGAATATTGGTTTAAGCAAAATATCAGTTGCCGGTTTGACAAAATGAATACTGGGAAATATGAGTTGTGCCGCTTCGTTCCTTCGTACCACTTGAGATCCTTGAACCGCTTGGGATCTTCATACCGCTTCAGATTGGTAAATACTTTCTGCAAAACATCGATAGTCGAAAGACTATAGTACATCATACTAGTTGGAACAAATACTGGTTGAGCTTTAACTCATACATACAAAAAGTGATCTCATAGCAAGTGTGTGTCCATCAATGACAATCACAACATAATCATCAAAAATGCCAACATGCAGTATAAACAGTAAAAGTGGTGAACTTATTGCCACCAGTAAGCAGACCAAAGGTAACCTATTTCAATTGAATGCCAAGATAAGTCAGTGTCTAATGGTGAAGTTTGATGACAGTTGGATATGGCATAGGAGACTTTGTCATATGAACTTTTATAATATTGTAAAGGCTAGTAAGATCAAGGTAGTAAGAGGATTGCCTTTGCTAAACAAACCTGAGAATTCTTTGTGCAAAGAATGTCAACTTGGGAAGATGTCTTCCTCAACTTTCAAAGGTGAGTCTTTTTTTCTTGATCTTGTGCATAGTGATTTGTGTGGTCCTATGAAAACTAGAAGTATTCAGGGAGAGCTGATGACTGCTCAAGAATGATGTGGGTCACATTCTTGAAAGACAAGTCTGAGGCATTTGGAAAGTTCAAAGTCTTTAGAACATTAGTAGAGAAGGAAAGTGGTCAAAAGATAAAATGCCTAAGAACTGATCAAGGAGGTGAAATCACTTCTAATGAATTCAACAAGTACTATGAAGATAGCAGTATCAAGAGGCAGTTGTCTGCCCGAAGGACACCACAACAGAATGGCATAGCAGAAAGGAATAACAAGACTATAGTTGAAGCGGCTAGAACAATGTTGATCCAAGGAAAGGTTGCTCACACTTTTGGAGAGAAGAGGTGAGCACTGCAGTCTATACTATGAACTGGGTACTCATCAAGAAAGGTAGAGTTAAAACCCCTTATGAGTATTGGACCTGGAAAACTCCCACTATGAGTTATTTTAAAGTGTTTGGTAGTAAGTGTTATATCAAGAGAGGTGAAAATTTGAAAAAAATTGATGCTAAAAGTGATGAAGGAATATTTCTGGGATATTCCACTAAGAGAAAAGCTCTCCAGTGCTACAATAGTAGAACATAGAAAATTGTTGAGAGTACCAATGTCAAGGTTGATGAATCTCCTAAGGAAACCTGCAGCAAAGAAGTGGAAGATGAACCGGGTATAGCCTTCTGGGATCTGGTTAAGAAAGAAACTTGTAAAGATCTTAGTGTTCTTGTACTGGTAGAAGTTGTAGTAAGAGAAGAAGAAGAAGAGGTAAGTGAAGGAGAAGAAGAAAAGATAGTAGTGTTATCACTGTTTTAAAAATGGATGTTCTCAGTCTATAAATGGCTAGGTTTTTTTAAAATCTTGTGTCTGATATCGCCCATTCTCTTTAAAAAATGGTTTTGAGTCCTAAGGGGTTCAGGGTTTAGGTTTTAAAGTTGTTTCAATATCTGAGAAAAACCCCTTCTGGTTTATAATTTGGCATTACTTCATTCACTTAAGTGATGGGTCCATTTATCATTAAAAGTGTTCCCACCTTGTCATTTACTTAGGAGGTCCCTTTAAATGTTTTAATTTTTATTCGCTTTTAAATCTGCCTTTTCTAAATGTTTGTCAGGCCTTGTAACCATCATGCAACTTTCTGTTGATCTGACGGCCCGTGTTGATTCGCAACCAAAAAGTGCTCGAAAGTTAGCATCCATGAAGTAGCAAAAGGCAAAAGTGAACCCGACATATAGGTTTGGACCGAAGCTAAACATCGATCAAGTTTCATCTGATCGAACAGACAACGTGATTTCATGAGATCAAGCTGAACGTGTTTTAACCTTCGTGAAATGGTGAAAGGGTTTGGCAGGTCCCAGTGACAAGTAGTCTTCTTTGGTTAAAGAGTGATCAGGTTGGAAAAGGATCAATGGCTCGCATTGATTCACGGCTAGGAGATGCACGACTTCTACCTTCAATGAAATAGTGAAAAGGTGGTGGGTCCCGCTAAAATTGGCAGTGAAGATGATTGGTCCAGCTGGTGATGACAAAGCAGTGACGAGGCACCCAGTTGGTGGTTCGTAGTAGGCCCGAGCAAGGTTGTCATAAAAGGAATAAACAACGAGCAGTTTCTTGAGATCTGATAGCTCGTGTGGATTCGCGAAGGTAAGATGCTAGTGAATTAAAGCTTGCGAAATGGCGAAAAGGCTGGTGGGACCAAAGGACAAGTAGGGCATGAAGCTAAAAGTAGATCAGGTCTATTTTGATCTAACGGTTCTCATGGTTTCGTGGCTGCAAGCCAAATGAAGAATAATGTTCATGAAGTCGCAAAAGACAGGTGGAAATCACACGGATGCATGACGTGGCATAACAGCTACCGCTTTTTGTAGAGCTCGATAGTGATGTGTCGAGTGACACGTGGTTTTAAAAGTGGTTGAGGGCCCGCCTAGGTGTAACCAACAGTTATGTGGGAATAATAAAGGTAACACGTGGCAGATTAAAGGTGGAACCTAGAGAAGTTTCTTGGGCTAATGGTCGACTACCATGTGGCATTTATTAACTGGAAAACAAATGGGGTAAGTAATTCCCAGATAAAGGGCCCACTTAAAAGGCATTCATCTCAAGTTTGATCCAATGCTTCTCGTTGTTTCGTGGCCTGAAGATGCCCATAGATTAACCTCAGTGAAATGGCAAAAACTGTTAGCCATCAAGATGAAGCACGGTTAGTTAAAAGGATTGATGGTCCTAGTTGGAGTTAAGGGTCGGGTGATTTGAGTTTGATCTAACGCTTGGCGCAGCTTCGCGAAGGAAAAGTGCACGACTGTTAAAGTTTGCAAAGTGGCGATAAGGAGGTATGGCCCGACACTAAAGCAAAGAGATCAAAAGGAGATAAAGGCAATGTAAGTCCTCATGATCCAATGGGCAGCATTGTTTCGTGAAAGAAAAGAGCATAGGTTTTATGTTTTGCGAAGTAGCGAAAGAGCGAAACAGAGGAAAGACTTAGAGAAATTATGACCCCTTGGAGCCAGTTTTGAATTCAATTGGGCAAATTCAATTCTGAAAAGAAAGCTGAAGTATGCGGAGTTAATTTATAAAACTTAAATGCCAACTTGTCCTTTTGAGTCTGCATCAACATGATTGCTAAGTATTGTTTCATCGAAGTTTGTTGCAAAGCAAATTGTTGTAGAGCGAATTGTTGCAGGGCATTTTTCTTCAGATGAATAATCAAGTTTTTTGTACTTTTCTTGATAACTCTTGGTTTGTTCTCAAATACTACTGTGTGAATTACTTCATTGGAGGTCTGTGCTAGCTTCTAGTGGTATAATTGCTTGACCAGAATGGCACCCAGAAGAGAATTAATAGGGAAGGTGAATTACTAGGACCAAAATATCTGTGATGATTTTTTAGAGCAATTAACCATGTCCACCAATGCTAGGACTAAGGCCAAAGAGCTAGTACCCAAGAACCCTCATCTAAAAATTGGAGATGGCCTCTATGATAAGGGTAATTGGTTGAGGGACCCTGAAATAGGATTGTCATGCTTAGGACTATTCAAAGTCGGTTTTGGGCAGAGGAATTCCCCAGCTCCTTTGAACGACATATGGGAACAAGATGTAGGAAAGCTTGTGGTGCCAGATGTTTTTATGGATGTAGATCTATTAGCTCTGATTGCACAGAATTATGACCCTGTGGCAAGATGCATTAGGAACATAAAGGGATCAGTCTTGATTGAGATAAATGAAGATGAATTCAGGAAAGTGTTTAAACTTAGTGAATCCTCCAATTTGTTAGAGCCTATTGACTTTGAGTCACTAGCCCAAGTTTACAACGCACATAGGGATCATCTTAGAAGTGGCTCATTGAAAGAATTCTTTGTAAAGATAGGGGGGTTAACAGTTGTAGGCCCTAGCACAATGGAACCATTCTCTCTCAACTTATTTACTCTAAGAGCTAAGGGTATGTATTGGGCGTTATGCCAGATCTTTGGAGAGGATGCTGAAAAGAATATTGCAACCCATTATATGTTAATGATTGCACAAATTCTAAACCCCTCACTAGCAATAACATTTGATTATGCCTCATACCTTGCTGATGCAATTCATAAAGGGCTAGTGGGAATCAAGAATGGTAAGGTGGATAGGCCATTTGGATGGTATTCCATGTTAATGCACATGTTCTTGTTCAAAGGTGCTAATTACTTTGCAAAGGAAATGGACTTGATCAAGATAAAGGATAAAGAGGAGATGCCAGTGCAATTATGGAGTACTATTCTATCTTGGGATAGAGAGGATGCAAGTTATCTAAAGTTTGATAGATGCTTTGCATCCAAAATTAGGATTCTTCAATGTAGAGAAAACCCTAGAATTCCTAAGGCCCTTTTGGAGTTTCTTGGACCAAAGGAATTTGCCAGGGATATCAAGATTGTTCACAATTGGGGAGACTTATATTTGTACCCTGTGTCTACTATTTTTAGAGTGTTTAGGTTTAGAGGCACCCCTATATACTACCCTATCAGGTCCCATTGAAGATAGGGATTGCAAAAGTCTTGAGACAAATTGGGGAAGTACAAGAAGCAGAGCTAACTAACAGGGGTAAAGGGACTATTTTCCCAACTATTACCATGGCTCACCACTTTGTGATCACT
The DNA here is from genome assembly GCF_030272615.1 of Cryptomeria japonica. NCBI lineage: Eukaryota > Viridiplantae > Streptophyta > Pinopsida > Cupressales > Cupressaceae > Cryptomeria > Cryptomeria japonica. The sequence goes on from NC_081414.1 coordinate 15,835,612, forward strand.
AAGGGTGGATGGAAATTTTTTGAAGAATTTTTCAAGCCATATAGGCTGTCTATTGCAGTGTCAAGATGTGCAAACCCCGAGGATTTTTTCAATGGCATGTTCAGAAAAAGAGCAGTGTGCAGAGGTAGGCCCCATCAATTTCAGTTCCCAGAAGATTTTATTAGAAATGAATTCAGCTTAGATGAGTAGGAATTGAGGAAGGAGAAGTGGGTTGCATATAAGAAAGCCCTTGATTTTATCCATCAATTCGACACTAGCTATGACCCTCTTTCTAGCTTCACTCCATTTGAGGAGAAAATAAAATTCCTGATTCTTTATTTTGAAGACCTCATGCAGACCTTAAAAGAAAAGAGAGAGGCCATAATGCAAAATGATCCTGATAAGGCTAAGATGGTATTGGCTAAGCCTGCCTTTGCTAGAGATATCCCATTTGATTAAATCCAATTTAATTAAATTATCCACATTCCTCTATTTAATTAAATAAATTATTCAATTTATTTAAATTAAATTCACTATACCATTTAATGAATAAATCATTTTATTCAATTAAATCCCCCTATCCACTTTTAATTAAATTCAAATTTAATTAAATAGTTATCCTAAAATTAAATAAATCTAATTTATTTAATTTCTCCAAATTACAACCAAATTGAATTAAATCATTTAATTCAATTAAATCCTATTATCTCTCCATCCACTTGCAAAATCCCAAAACCCTTTCTAATCCCTTCTAGAATCTTCTAATCACTTCTAATTAACCTAACCCTCCTCTAAACTTTGTCACATCCCTAAGCAAAGGGAAGTCACTTCTCAAATGGCTCAAAGTCTTTGATAACCATTAAAGGTTTTCAACCTTCAACCACCAAAACCCTTAAAGTCTTTGAAAACCATTGAAGGCTTCCAACCTTCAACCACTTAATCCCCAAAGTCTCCAATAACCATTAATGGTTAATTCTGTTGGATTTTGCCAAGATCAAGGGGTCAATGAAATGTACAAAATAGAGACACAATATGGGACAAGAATAAACTATATTCTCATCAATAGAAAATGATTCAATAGTTACATACAATGTAGAAGAGCCTGCTTATATAGGCAAGGCTAGGGATATGTATGAGCACACAAACATGACATGTGGCTCAATAAGAAACAAGGGTAGGTAGGAGAAATAATATAATATTCCACATGAGGTGGATCACCCACCGAAGGTGGAATTATCACTCCACAATAAGTGGATATGATAGTGTAATAACAAGATCAACACCATAAGAGGTGGAATTTCTCCTACACACACTATCCCAATGTGACACAAACACCCAAGTGTCTCATATCCAAACTACTATGAAGTCTCCCCAATCATGAAGGGAAGATGTATGAAGAAAACTCATGATGAAAGGAATCTCTGAAAACTACTCAAGTGTCCCCATGTCGATGCTGAAAGATACCCCTTCCAAAGGTGGTAAACTGTGCCACATTGCTGAAAAAGGCACTCCAAGATCTAGTGGAGATGGATGTAGAACATGTCCCAAAGACTCATATGTCTCCTCAAAAAATAAAGAGACCTCCTCCAACTGTTGTACATAAGTATCCACAATCATGTCAACCTCGAATGAATGATCATGTAGAGAATGAACAAGAGGGTCAGAGTGTGCCCTCGCAACAATCGAAGAAGGATCATCTTCATCAAAGAGAAGATGTATGTCATCAATGATGTCTCCCAAATCTGCAATGTAGGATTCCACAAACAAACCTGCAATGTCTATCAAGTAATCATCCCATGAATCTGAAGCTGGAAGACAATGAATATCCTGCTGCACTGAATCACATGAAGGCAAAACTGTCGCACTATCTGCATCATCAGGTGCAATAGGTGATGAAATACAAGACTCAAGAACTGGGTTACATGTGAGAATCCCCATGTTCAAGTGTCCAAAGTTCTCCTCAAAATCTGAACCATCACAATAAGTGTGATCATAATGTGTAGAATCATCAAATGTGAAATCATCATCATCAACAAAATCTGAAAAGGAGTATAACCGAGATGCATGATCAACCACCCCAGTTGCAATGATAGCTCTAGTCTCCATGTCTCTAATAAAAACTGAGTCAGGTGTGAACTCCACAACTCTCTTAGTTGCGCCATGTGTGATTTGATAGATAGAAAGGAGATTGTTTGTCAAGTGGGGTACACACAACACATCATTGAAGGAGTTATCCCCAATGTCAATAGATCCTTTCCCAATCACATCCATGTATGTATGATTGCCCATCAAAATCTGTGGCATGGTGCAAGGCTCAAATGTAGAGAACATAGACTGCGAAGATGCCATATGATGAGAAGCCCCTGAATCTAGAAGCCATCTCTCTGAATCATGAGTGATAGTAGCACATAGAGCTTTTCCTTTTCTTGTTCCAAAAGAGTGAGTTTTTCCACTTGTAGAAGCCATGAATGCTTGCCCTTTTCCTTTTGAATGTGAGGAAGTGGAAGTTGATGAATCATCCTTTTTGTAGACTTTAGGCAAATCAATGTTATGCTTTTTGATGATATGTGTAAGCTCATCAATCTTCTTAGTATGGCAACGATGCTCCTCATGACCAATCTTTTTACAATAAGCACAAGTAGGTCTCTCCCTCTTTGGTGAATTATCGCTCTTGGAAGAGGATGAATCTCCTTGTTGTGGAGAAGATGGTGCTTTGTCCTTAGGTTTTGATTGCCATTTCTTCTTGTTTGAGTTGTCCTTTCCTTGATTTCCTTTGTTTCCTTGATTTGCCACTAATGCTTGAGACTTAGAAGCCTTAAGAATGCCCATGCTTATCAACTTAGTTTGTTCCATCATCAACATTTCATTGAAAGCATCAAATGTAGGCATTGTGTAGCTTGAACCCATTGTCATCCTATGAGTTTGGAAACTAGAAACAAATGTTGCATATTCTTGTGGAAGCTTGCCTATCAAGTTGAATATCAATTGAGTATCCTTTTTATCAATGCCACAATCTTTGAGTTGTGCCCTAAACTCATTTGCCTTAGTGATATAATCTTGTATAGTATCAAAGTTCTTGGGATCTAACATGGTGAGATCACTATCAATTTGATATCCCCTAATCTCATCAACTTGACCATACAAGTCTTGAAACTTTTTCCAAGCATCCTTGATTAGGGTACATTTCTCAATATGAAAAATGAGATCCTTTGATACATACTTTCTTAAGGTACCAATTGCCATGATATTTTTAGTGAGCCAATCTAAGTGACCAACTGGATCAGCCTTAGGATCAGCTGGAGCAACAATAGTTCCATCAATGTAATGAGTGAGTCCTTTTTCCATAAGTTTACTCCATGCATCAATTTTCCAAGTAGCATAGTTATGTGGAGTTAAGAGAGGAAACTTAGAAGAACCCATAGCAGCAAAAAAGAAAGAACACAAGAGCACAAAAGCACAAGAGACACCCCCCAAATTCAATCAATCAAAGTACCCCCCCCAAAGTGATGATTTTGGCACTTTATACTTAGTACGATTACAATGAGCCACTTGCAAGACAAGGCAAAGTGGACTTATGATGCAAATTTTACAACTTCTCAAATGAGATACAAGAGACTTCAATCAATAGTGCAATGAATCTAACTGAGATTCAAGCAAATATACAAGTACCAAGAGAGCCAAAAATGGCTAAGATCTGAAAGTACAATTTTTACTTACAATGACATCAATCTGATAGCATCATGTGAAAGTAGACAAAAAAATACGCACTTTCAAAAAAAACGGCACCTGAAAAGGAGGTCGGATGACCCCAAACGAAGCCTCTAAAGTTGCAAAAACTGGGATTACTCAGGGACAGTCACCAAAAACTGAATTTTCTGACAAATCCATGCATCAAAATCAAAAAATTTCTTCACCACTGCGGAGAGCACAAAATTCTAGCCCATTTCAAAAAAAATTGCACCCAAAAAGGAGCAAAAATGAGCAAGTTATGGCCATTTGAAGTTGAACTATAAAATCAAAAATGCAAATGAGAGGGGGTCCAAAAATTTTCAAACCCTGCTGATGTGGCGCTAACATCAGCAATTCACTGGGTTAAATTTGACGGCCATATGACCATCGCAAAAACTTCGCCCTCTGCTGACTAGATGTCCGTACTGTACAGACAGATTACGCGGCATGCTGACTGTGTATTCCGTACTGTACGGAATTGCTGACGTGTCTCTGTGACTTGGCTCGATTACGTGGCATCCGTACGGTTGACTGTGAGTATGGTTTTCCCGCGGGCCAGTGGCCGCCTGCCATGTGGCGGGTGCGGTCCTCCGGGTTCGTTGACTGCCGGCGATGGTGGCGGGCGCGGAGGCCGGAGCGGAGGGAGCCGAGGCCTCTGGGCGGAGCAAGGAGGACACTGGAGTCTGCAGCTGGTGGCGGGAAGCGGGGGCAGAGCCAGGAGCAGAAGCCGGGGCGGAGCCGGGAGCAGAAGAACTCATCGCGGCAGGCAGGGTACGGGCGGCGTCGTCCGGAGCTGCAGACAGGTACACGAGCAGTACGAGCAGCGCAGACCTGCGACCTGCGGAAAGGTACGGGCGCGGGGTATGGGGGTCTGCGGACCCCCAAACAGAATTTTTTTTTTTTTTTTTTTCAAATTTTTTTCATTCCACTTTTCAATTTTTTTTTGATTTTTTATTTTAAAAAAAATATTTCAGAAAAAAGAAATTTTTTTCTGAAAAAAATAATAATAAATTTTGAAAATCCGTACAATATAAGCAAAATTGGAGAAAACAAATTTTCTCACCAAAATAGGTCAAATTTATAACCAAAATTCATGGAAACGGCCTTTTGGACGCAATGGCGAGGTCTGATCTGGTCTAGGACGCCTCCAAATGATGCTGCTCCTCAGATCTGCCTCTTGACGTCGCAATAATGCCTCTTCAAGACGAATCAATGAAGCCCCAATAGCTCTGATACCATGTTGGATTTTGCCAAGATCAAGGGGTCAATGAAATGTACAAAATAGAGACACAATATGGGACAAGAATAAACTGTATTCTCATCAATAGAAAATGATTCAATAGTTACATACAATGTAGAAGAGCCTGCTTATATAGGCAAGGCTAGGGATATGTATGAGCACACAAACATGACATGTGGCTCAATAAGAAACAAAGGTAGGTAGGAAATAGGTGTGGGTAGGTAGGAGAAATAATATAATATTCCACATGAGGTGGATCACCCACCGAAGGTGGAATTATCACTCCACAATAAGTGGATATGATAGTGTAATAACAAGATCAACACCATAAGAGGTGGAATTTCTCCTACACACACTATCCCAATGTGACACAAACACCCAAGTGTCTCATATCCAAACTACTATGAAATGCATTATCCTAAGTAAACTTAAGTAAGTGTAATAATATCCATGATGAATAATTATTTACACTAACAAATTCAAACCCTCCCACATGGTTAAAACATTTGTTTTGACTCAACCTCTATCCAACCCAAGGGTCTCATCAGGCCATTAATGCTTTGACCATGATTATCTCTTAATCATTTGCACAAAGGTTTATCCTTGGATTAACTCTTAATCCAGTGGGTAAGCCTAACTTAGACTTGACCCTTAGCCTTTAGATAACCATGAGGTCTTCTCAGGCCTTTAATTCATCCAACCCCTTCTCTCAACCCAATCCTATATTGACACTTGTCACCATTTTATTGGTGCCAATTATGCACATGGATCCCCAACTTTCAAACTCAACCCTTGATTAAACTATTCAATCCTGACCATCCATTGCCCTGTTTGTGCTATAAATAGAGCTCTCATTCCTCCATTCTTAACAATCATCTTTCAAATTTGAAGCATCACACTTATGCTCAAATATATTCAAGCTTTCATTTCATATATGCTCATCATTTAGCCTCTCTTTTAATCAGGAAGTAGATTAAATATGCATGTTTAGATTACTTTCTTTATCATTTTAGTTCAATCATAGACTAAATATAGTATGCTAGGATAGTATTCATACTAATCTTGTCATCTTATCATTTAGTTTATTATCATACATATCTTATAACACATTTCATTCTAAAAATCTATCAGAGCATCCATCGTTCTTGCATTTGCCATCCCTGAACCATTTTGCTCAGTAATCTGAGAGCAAAAACATTGGTATGAGGGACATTGTGAGATAGAGAACCATGGGACCCTCCTTGGGAAACTGAGTAATACGTTATTACTCCATAGCTTGCATCAAGAAGTCCTGTGTGTGTGTGTGGACTAGTATTCTAACACATTTTCACATATTAAGTTTTATTCGCCCACTTTTCCCACATACAACTACTGTTGAAGTCATTTGATTCACAAGTAGCCAGTTTTGGCTTGTAAATATGGTTGCCCCATGAGTCCCACATGTGTTGCCATCATGCCTAGTTGGGGCATGGTTGGCAACCTCCTGTACATTGTAAATATGTAGTTTCAAGTGTTGGAGAAGTGTTTGGATATGACTGTCACCTCATTCTAGGCAAGACCAGGAGCATCTTGGCTAGAGAAGAAGAGGTGAAAAAGTGTTGGAGAGTATAGAGGTGAATGCAAGAACACCATTTCTGAATTTGGAGGAGTTCATGGGGTTGGGGAATACTTTTATGTACAAGGAGGAGTCTTTAAGTACCATTTAATAGCAAAACCCCAAATTTTCTACTCACTGTCAGTGAAAGCCCTTAAAAACCCTACACACCCTCATTTGGGGTTCATACCTTGTATGGTCAGACCAGGGCCTAAAACCACAAAAATCTATTAGGCATGGGTGTATCATTGAAGAAAAGTTAAAATTGTTTGAGGGTTCTTTGAGTCATTTTCCTCCAAGCCCTAGACAACCAGTCTTGGAGGCCTAATTAGGCTTAATTCCTTGTAGCCCTTTTTTGGGCAAGATTGTGAAACTGGTAGGAAATCTTAAGGTTGCAATCCACCAATGGACTCCATATGCACTAAAAACATGTTAGAAGACCTCATTACACCTCTGCAACATCTCACATCAATTTGGGGTCATTATGACAAATTGAGGTTGTGAGGCCAGAATTGAGCACCTGAGAAGCACAGTGAATTGATAGGGTTCCTAACCAAAACACCTAAAGAAAACACCCTAGTAGGGACAATAATCAAGCCCTAGAAGAGAGTGAGATGGAATTGGAGGCCTAGAAAGAAACTAGGCTTGGTAAGTTGGTGGAATTAAGCAACATCAACTTAAGAAGTGTTGAGCAGGCTAGGTGAACCCCTATCAAAGCCACCCTAGGAGTAGCCAGAAAATCTATGTGTGCTATCTCAAAAGACAAAGAAGGTCCCCAATCTCGCCTATCCTTGTACCGCCATGCATATATAGTGACACCAGTAGGCATGTGTTGAATGATACCAAACTGTCTCAAAATGCGACTAATCAACTGCCGCTCAATAATGTATGGAGTCCGACCAATGAGATATCTACTCTGCATAATATATTGTAATGTTCATGCATCATCCATCCATGGCTCACAGTAGATATAAGGTCTCCAAATAAAACTATCCAATGAATCAAGAACCCAACGCTAATACTCCATCTTACCCAACTTATGTTGAGTAAAGATACTTGCATATAAATAGACATATGGCTTCCCCTCACCACAAACTCTATGATAGATAGGCCGAGTAATAGAAATGTGCTCCCAACACTAGATCTATAAAAGTGTGCATCCTGTAGACAGACTAGCACTCTCATAAAAAATAACCTAATGAAGATCATGATACAAATGAGCAAGCATGCAACCACCCCACGCATATCGAGTTTGATGTTGCATCATGCTCTAAAGAATCTCATCCCAACCAATAGAAAAACCTCTAGATCTCCTATCTGGACAAATAAATCCCCCAATAAAACCTGCAAGAATCATGGGGATCATCTCGTAATACATGATCATATCCTCCCACTAGATCTCTCCTTTGGAAATGCTCTCATCACCAAATACAGCTCTGCAAGCCTTTGTCCCTCCATGATCCTGAAAATAATACTCGACTAACTCACCAGTCATGGGGATGTGAAGAATCTTGTAGACATCCTTGAGTGTCACACTAATCTCACCAGTGGGTAGGTGGAAAGTGTTATGCTCGCTATGCCATCTCCTGCTAAGGCAGTCAACAATCCCCTATTATGGGTAATATCAGGCATATATAACAAATGACGTAATCTGCAAGCACCTTTGTGTCTGACCTCAGCCTGTGTAAGCTCTGGCGCTAAGTGGCATATGTCTGGGAATTTCTCCCAACACTGGAGAACATCGAGTTTCTCCTGTTTAACAAGATAATTTGATCTCTATCAATCATCAATCATCTATCTATCAAATCCAAAGAGATTGCTAAATCTATCACATCAACAATTGATGAATCTTTTCAATAAAGAAAATCTGACTATCAAATCAACCTAAAACTATCAATCATGGTTTTCTATCAATCAATGAGTTCAACCAAACTCTTTTATGCTCTTCATCAGACACTGAATCGGTCTCTTAGAGCTAATCTATCAATTTACCAATCAAATCAAATCAAATCAATCGTTTATCCTATCAATCAACATTAACAAATTTCTATCAATCAAGACATCAATCAAATACCTGTCAATCACAATTGTGCATCAAAATGCATCAATCACATCATCAAAATCAATTTCAAACAAAAGTGCTAACACTTGGAACAAAAGTGTGAAATAGTCATATGCACTACCTTTTTTAACATATTCGCAAGCTGTCAAAGCATAAGCGCTAACATACATCACAAAGGCGTGAACAAAACAAACAAATATGCTAAAACTATCGAAAGTGCTAACATCAAATGCATATGCGCTAAATTACAAGGCAAAAGCGTTAAATCATACAGCCGAAAATCGAAAAAATTCAAAATAGCCTCACACGTGCTGAAAAACAAGGAAAATCGTACAACAAGTTACAAAAAAGCTTGGGATAAGGTACATACTGGATAACCATACTCATGAGGTTGTTGATATCAATGAACGCGTTCAAATGGATGGTTCTCGAACATAATCACCATTTTGCCACCTCACCAATGACAATTCTCTTCACAAGCTGACAAGGATGCAAATGAGATTAAAATTAACTTTCATTAATTTTATATTTACCATTTGGAAGGGTAATTAATGCTTTTGAATGGACCCTTTCAATTATCGAGAGATCAATTGCTTATCAAAAATTTTCAATAATTTCACGATCAATCTCCCGAGGGGCACACAATCAGGATTTTTATCTCCATCAGGCACACTATCGAGACTTGATCAAATCTTTGAAACAATGTTGTCTCGACATCATTTCAAAGAGGGGCAAAATGTATACACATAAAAATGACTATGAGTGATTAAATACATATTTTATATTTATTTAATATTTCTTCTATTAAATAGTTAATTTGAAAAGATTAATTTCTTTAATTCATTTCATATCTTTCTATTAAATAATTTAATTGAAATATTTTATTAATTAATTAATTTATCCTTTTCTTCTAATCAATCAATTAAATATCTAATATTTAATGGTTATTCTTCTATCCTATAGTCTCCAATATTAAATAATTTCATTTCCAACTCATCCTTCCATCTCCACTTCATCTTTCCTTTTCCAACTCATCCATCATGTGGCTAAATTAATTCAACAAAATTAAAATAAATAAAACATTTATTAGCCACTTATCTTCAACTTCCCAAAATAAATGAAATATTGTGTACATACACATATTTCTTAACCTTCTTCTATATTCTCTCCAACATCCCTACATCTTAGGAAGGACTTGAGTCCACTTGTACTCTCATGCCTAAATCTTCTCCGACCATCCTTAGATTCCCCCATTCAGCAACCCAGTCAAGGTGAGATGAGTGACACTTGTCTTCTCCTTCCCCCTTTCTCTCAACCTTCACCTTTTCTCACAACCATCCAAATCTTCAGATTTAATCATGACTGTTGATCTAGGACACATCATCTTATCCTCTCAAAGTCTATAAATGTGGGAATTTGAGTTTAGAAAGAGTTAGTCTTCAAGTGAGTTTTCAAGTTAACAATTTGTGAAAACCTATGAATCCGTGAGTTTTAGTCTTGAAGCAATTTAGCATAATCATTTGCATTGCATATCATAGTATCAGTTAACTATCAGTTATCAGTCCATTCTTCATATGTTATCTTGGAAGCTATCAGTGCTTGTCTGAGAGCACATCATCTGCAACCAAGAATAGTGGAGTTAGGACACAATGAGACTTAAATCATGAAGGTAAAAATAATGTTTTTATTTTAATATTCATTTCATGTAGTTTCATTGGTTGAGTTTTGATTTCTTGTAGCATTTCCTTTGTCTTTTGTGAAACTAATATGTTGCACGTAGTATTCTAATGATGAAATTCAAGGCGACACAATATTGAATCACATATATGTGTGTGTGTGTAATGTATCGTGTTAATGTACATGTATCACATCACTAAAAAACATGTGATGTTGTCATGTGTGTCTCTGATATACATCAATACATCCGTGTATATATACCACAAAAATATTGTACATGAAATAAGTCAACACTGTCTCATGACTGCTCTGGTTGGTGAGGAGGTTGTCTGACTGAGGTTGACTATGATCTTGCAATCGTAGTGCTCCGCAATCATAGGCCCCTTAACTCTGCTCATAGCTAAGCGATAATCTCCCATTGTGTCATCAACTCCTCTCTATTAGTATTAATGACAGTCCCAAAGATACTAAGAGGGGGGGTGAATCAGTATCTAACCAGTTTGCAGAATATGTAAACTTATTAAGAACTTTGCATCCCAAAATAGTGTATCGGTAAATGAGAATTAATGTAACAAATAAGAATAACAGAGACAGCATAGAGAACACACCATAGCAAAAGATATTTAATGAAGAAACCCGATGTGGGAAAAACCTCGGTGGGATTTGTGACCCACAATATTCACTCACTAGCCAATGAATACATACTACTTACAATGAGGGGCCTCTCTCTAAGGAGACCGTGAACATCTTGCAAGGCCTAATCCCATTATCCCATCATAGTGGCCAACTGAGTTTCTCCCTACACCAACTCCACTTGACCCTCCTCATACATCATTTGTAGCCGTGCTACAGAATTGAACAGTTGCATGTGTCTCCCTGCTGACTACATGGTTTGGTAGGTGTCCAACATAGGACCCCGGGTCTACACATCAGGGACAACCTCTGCGAGCGCCTGGTAGATGAAGCTCAACCACTCAGCCATGCTCTCTACAAACAAAAAAATATTTAACATCAGTATCCATCATATCCAAAAATATATACATCTCTACATCAGTATATATTTGAAATCACAAATATATACTAGGATCGCCCCTCTGCCAATTTAGATCCCGCGGAGGCACCCTACTTGAGGATCCCTCTGCAATCATTGTTGTTGTTGTTGGTCATACCCATGGTAGAATGGTGGTGCTACTGGTGATGGTGGAAGTGCCCTAGTAGCCAATATAGGTCTATCCAAACTCGGGCTCCTCATCTGCTGTCTTTTCTCTAGTCTCCTACCCTCATTGCTCGAGGAGGCTTGCTCATTGCTATCACCTCCTAGGGCATCGACATCTCTTCCTACTACACCTGGTGGGAAAATTGGTGCTAGGCCCACCCTAATCCACTAACCTATGAACCTTATAGTGACTCCAACATCATCTATAGCAAGCTACTACATGATGTCATCATCATCACTCCCTTGTGGATTGTCCTATACATCTCCCAAGGTGGGACAAGGCAAGTCCTATGGTTGCAGCGCACTCTTGATTATCATGTGTATGTTGTTGTGATGGGTGGGATCATCTGCACCTGTCCAAACTATTGCATATATCACCACCAGTAGTACAATATCACAACATGGTCCTGGTGACTGAGTAGAAAACAATCTCTCTGCATCCATGGGAGTTGTGTGCAGTCTGTGGTCCAGACCCCCATATCTTGGTCTGACTTCCAGATAACATCTCTAATCTCATATTGATCAATGGTGATCCTCCAATAGTTCAGGTCTCCTATCTGCCATCATCTACATCGTAATGGATATGCATGTGCCCGTGGCATGTCCAAGGGTATGGGCATCGGGAATCCCACTAGTCGTGTGCAAGTGATATGCTCAAAGGCCCAGACCTGTATAAGTGTGCATGTTGTCAAGCTCTAGTACTCATGATGCACGTACCAAGAAAGATGATAATATAAGTGGGTTAGCATGTTGCAACCCCATGCGTACACTATCTATCTTTCCATCTCTCAGATCAAGGGGAGAAACCCTGCAGTTAGCTCTGAGTCACGATAGTCCATCAGTACCCATCGTGTGATGGTCACAATCATGATGCACAATACCAGGGGAATCAACACTTGTCCCTTGCCCAACACTCATAGGTATACATATCCTATAGCGTCTATCCTCTGCCTCAGGGTGACCAACTCCATTATGGACAGGATAGTCAGTGACACCCGCTCCCCCCAGATGGGAAGTCATAGGATGTAATAGACATCGATCAATGTAATAGTCATCTCTCTTGTGGGCAGCTGGAAGGACATGGTGTTTGCATCCCACCTCTCCATCAACGCCCATAGCATAGGGGTGTGGAGCTGAAACTCAAGCAAGGTGAATATCCACCACAAACCTACTCTATAGAGAAGTCATTTGTCGGTCGCTAACAACTCCTCCACCCAACGTTTGCAACAAGTGCCCTGACATATTCTCTTGCATCTCGGGGAATGTCTACACAAAGAGAGTTTTTCATCAGTTTTGATTCATCTTTCCCAACCGACACCTCCACGCCCAGAAGACAGCATTGCACCTTTTGGACGATAGCGCCCATTCAAGACGATAGCATGTAATCTGGATGAATATGCCCATCGAAGATGATGATGTGTTGACCGGATGACAACGCATCCCATGGATGCCTACGCATCCATCCTAGCTCAAATGCTCAAAAAATGCATTAAAAGACACAACGAAACATGTTTCAAGTTATACCTCATCAAGCTCATCACCCTCCTCGACCGTGGTCCATAACTCCTTGATCCTAATAGCTTGGTGCTCTCACCTATGTGGCATTTTCTCTCAGATTCTATTGAAATCTTTGTTCGAAAGCTTTTAGTGAATAGTGAAAATAACCCTTCTTAGGGCCCACTTTCGAGTATATAGCCTATTTTTTGCCTAAAATGGCTTTTGCTCATTTTTGGATAGTTTTGGCTCATTTCCTTCATGTTTTGCCCACCTCATTGGAGGCAAAACATGAGGCAAAATATACTCGCCTTCATCTAATTTTTCTCTTCTATTCGTATTAACGCCTCTTAAGCATTCTTCTCGCTGAAGTAGCTTCCTCTATTTTTTGTGTTGACAACCTTTCAATTTTTGTAGTACGGACTTCATCACATCAGATACTAGGTTTCCTCATGGATACTTGGGGGCATCACTCATGATCACCGGCTTGACCTCTACGGTTTCTATAGTATCTTTTTTGGCTAAGTATTTATTGCACTGCATGGGCTTAATGAGCATATCTTTTTAAACTGCTTTAGTGGGACTGATCCCTACTGTCGATCAATCCACTAAAGTGGGCAAAAAATATAGTGTCCTAAATTGCACTTAGTGCATTTATGACACTTATGCATGGTGCCCGATGTATTTATGATAAACCTATGATCAAAATTGCATTATTTTGACATCATGGGCTCAAATGACAAAGCCCCCCGAAATGCCTAGAAAACCCCTTTGGGCCTATTTTTGGATGGATGGAAGCGTGATGTAGGGACATCCTCGTGTCGTGCTAACATCCCAAAAAGAAGGTAGAATCTTGAATCTAGCAGAGAGTCGGACACTGGCCGATGTGTGTCCTTTGGCTCGTGTTTTGTCGTAACGGCTCTCTGCACCTCTTTCGAGTTTAAGAACCCTTCCTAGCTCATTTTGAAGGGTTCCCACTTTGAGTTCTTGGCTCTTGTCTTTTTTTATGCACTTGATATCACATTGCCCTCTTCATGCTTTTGGATACACACTCTACCAACATCAAGCTACAACTATCTTGTGGTGGCTCTTACCAACAAACACTATTGTGGGCTTCATCACGCTCATATCTTCAATAGAGAGGGGTTTGGCTTCATGCCTTGTCTTCTCTTTTATCTATTTTTATTACATGCAATGTCATTTGCGTTATCGATTGTATCTATCATCCAGGTGCATTCATTATTTACAATATATTTATATTGCATGAAAAAGGGGTTTGCTTCCATTAAGCGGAGTATAGTTTCTATTTGCATTATTTTCCAGTTTACCAAATTTCCACTTTATTTTTCTAATCTATCTTTTTAGTTGTCTGTGGAGGTGGAAACACCTAAGCGGGGGTCTGACTGAGGCAGACCCCTATACAACCCCAATAATTTTCCCCATCTCAGTGTCTGTAGGTGACATACAAATTCCACGTGCAGGAAATTGCGTACAAAATTGGATTTTGAGACTTCTCTATCCGTAGGCCGTACAGACAACAGCGTGCAGTGCTACTATCCGCGCCCTACGCTGGTGTCCAAAATTTGAGAGATCCTTGGCTAGAAGGTATAAACTATTTTTAATATTGCAGCATTTTATAAATTCAATTTTTATATAATTATTTATGTATTATAATTCCTTTGTTTTAGTTAGTTTAGTTGTTTGTTATCCCCTGACTCATCTTAGTGCTAGTTCAAAGAGGTATTAGCAGATTGATTTGCCTTCTAAGATTTATCATCTTGGAGGGGGTAAATCTCCTCCCCTACATAATCTCTAATATCTTTTGTGTACACATAGCTGATTGGAACCCTAGAAATGCACTTTGTTTGTCATATGCAGTTGCCACAAAAAGATAAGGTTTTAGAATGGGACAAGGCTTGAACTTAGAATCGACAACAACTAGAGTAGCCATCTTACTTAATTCATATTTTACACAAGAGCTAGGTAGTGCATAATACAAACTACAATCCCTCGGAATGCACAAAAAACCTTCCTTAGGAGTAAAGACACAAAAAGTAGGAAATTCACAAGTCACTAAAATGAACTCAATATCTCCTTTTATTTCTTTTACCAATTAGGTTTTTATAGTCATAAATGCACTTTACTGTTAGAAATCGAAAGTTGATATACTCCCTTTTTTTTAGTAGCCTCAACAAATGCTCCAAACCAGCTAAACCATCTGGAATCCTTCAAAAATCCATTCCTAACATCTACCATGTTAAAACAAATTTAACACTTAACTACAAGGGGGCACACAGTATATGCATTCAGTTCTCTCCCTTAGACCATTCATCTTTGTTTAGTTTTTCAAAGAAATTAGCACCAGACGCAAGTGCAGATCCATTCACATTTATATCCATTGTCTTCTCATCAAAAAAATTTATCCATTCCATCTTTATCTTTTCCTTTTCTTTATTAAGATCAATCTTCTTTATTGGATTAATGAACCTATCATTTCTTCCTTTGTAGAACTTAGCAATATGTCCAAGTTTATTACAATTATAGCATACCAAACCTCTCTATGAGTCATTTCCATTCACATTCCTTCTAAAGTTAGACCTACATACAACAACCTTGTGCCCATATATGTTGCAAGCATATTAGTATCAATTGAAAGTCTAATCATTCCTACCATAACTTGTATTTCCATATCCATATTTATTTGCTCTACTTTTGCACTCATTTTCTTTATGTCCAAACTTATTGCAATTGTAGCATTGACCATTAAATGATTCATTTTTTATCTGATTATTGCATTCAATAGTTATACATCCAAATTTATTGCATGAAAAATAGTTACCATTAAAGGATGAGGAATGCCTTGATTGATCTAGAGGAGATCTCCTAAAGTTCTTATTCTGGACCAAAATGAAATCAATCTTATCTTTGCAAGCATCCTTCTTTTCCTTTTCCTTGTCTTTTATGCTAGAAGTCTTAGAGCCTTCATCTTTCTCAAAGACAAGTCTACCTTTATCTTTATTCTATTTTTTATCACTAAACATCACATCAAGCACTTCACTACCACCTCTAAGTTTTAGACCCTTGTCAATCTATTGCTTTGCATTTTTAGTTCCCTTTTTAGCCTGGTCACTTCTATTTTGAGCTTTGTATATTCTTGGGTTTCTTATCAAGCTTATCTTCAAAGTCATCAATGAATTTCTTTCCTTCATCAAGTAATTTTCTCAAGTATTCAATCTTTTCTTCTGCTTACATGCACTTTTTATTTCTCTCATCCAAATCAGCTAAGGCATATCTTAGTTCTCCTTCCATGTCAACAATACCTTTAACGCTATCTTAGTCATTCTGATCCATAGAATCCATGTCATTCAAATCTTCTCCAAACATAGTGTTCAAATCTCATAATTTCATCAGTTATTAAATTGATTCTTCAAGAACATTGCTCTGATACCAATTGTTGATCACTACCTAATGTTAAGAGGGGGGGGTGAATTGACATATACTTAAAACTTGATCTGATTAGAATTTAAGTACAATATTCATTCTATCCACCATATGCTTGGAAGTAAATAACAAAAACAACAATGACAATCACACACATACACCAAAATTTTTATGTGAAAAACCAAAAAAACACACTAAGGATTACACTCACAATATGTATATCAAAGTTTATAATGATTTAGGCCACAAGCCAGGGAGCTCACTACTCTGAACTTGCAATATAAGGCACAAAACCTTAGGGCAACATACAAAAGACTTGCACAACTAAATATCACTTCTTCAAGGCAAGATACATACTCTCAAATTAATTTAATATCACAAGATTAAACTGTCAAAAAATTGCTTCTACTAAAATGCAGATTGCAGTTCATAGATTAAAGCACATCTGAAACATCCATCATCTTCAATTTTATTACACTTTTGGACATTATATATCTTCACACTATGTCCACAACAAACATACATTCTTTACAATGATTATGTCCTCTATATACCATATGCAACACTTAGAAACATCTGTTGGCAAATGCACACTCCAATGAGACATTGTAGGTGATTGAAGGTTTTGTCATTGATGGAAACCTTACAATCCCATGATACCGGCAAGGCATTCCACTGGCACTAGCAAGATCAGACTCTACACTAGCACTCAGACCACTGGCACCGGCAGTGAAAGGAAGCATACCGACACAGAGGCCGACAGGATTTTAGTTGTAATATATTTTGTTTATTATTGTAAAATCATTATAAGCCGACTTGGAAACATTGTAAAATGACTCATATATATAAGAGATCATTGTAGAATATTTTTAGTAAGAGTGAAGGAAGGTAATAAGGCAGACCTATTATGCGAATTATAGGTTAAGGGTTTATGTAAGAAGCAGAGCAGAAACCGGTACTGGATCTGGCATTATAGATGCTATTTTGAAGTAGTACAAGACACTAGATTTATATAATCCATTTTGTAAGTCAGTGAGACTTCCTATTTTGTATTTGAGCTGTGAGCTCTAGGCACTTGGCCTTCTTGCATGCGCAGGCCCCTATTGTAGTAGTAATATTCTCTTATTGGCTAGTAAGTGAATATTGTGGGTCACAAATCCCACCGAGGTTTCTCCCACATCGGGTTTCCTCGTTAAAATATTGTGTTATGGTGTGCTTTTCATGTGGTTGTTGTTATCTCTATTTATTGCATTACTTTCTATTTACCGGTATATAGTATTAATATGTTCTCCATGTTTTAAGTTAAGAAATTGCATTTACCAGTTAGATACTGATTCACCCCCCCTCTCAGTATCTGTGGAAATCCTAACAACATCAATAGGTCGGTCGGGACTAGATGAAACATGTAGAAGCAACTTTTGACCTTAATTACAATCTCCATTGCAAATTTGGAAGGATAAATAAATGTATGGAGGACTCTGCCATGTCAGCATACCTTCTAGTCATTACCAAAAGTAGTACCACATGCAATGGTATAGACCAAACTCCTTAAATTGGCCCACAAATAGAAACTTTTAACTTATGTCAGTATACTAAACTCAAACTTCAATCTAGATTGAAAACACCTCATATAGACAACCACAAAGTCAACATAAGATATCATTAGAACCATGACAACCATCCTTAACATCATATGATACATTTTTTGGCCTAGGCTAGACCAAAACACCAAGTAGTCAGACTGTTCACTAGAATAGTCACAAGTAGAAAGATTCCACCTCTAGACCAAATCAAAGCTTTGGAAACACAACATACCATCAATATTTTCCATCCAAAACATCCTAAAATAGTTTTTATATATTTGCACAATATTTGTACATACTTTACACACTTATGCTAATTGTACATAACAAAACTACTTCTAGATAACAAAATAACTGTAAAGTGGAAAATTGGCCCCTAGTGCCTCCCCACCTAGGAGAGAGAAAGGAAGTCACTAGGATGATTTTCGGTTGGAGGAACTCTACACTCAAAAGAGGGGCTTGAATCCGCTTGATCTAAATCCAAGGGAAACAAGGATGTGAATTCCAAGTGGATTGCAAGGGTTGAAGTGTGATTTACCCTCTTTTGTAAATGAGAAAGTTGACTTGTTGACTATATAGGAAAGAGAGATAAAATGAGTGAAATGAGGAGCTATCAGTTTTGGATCATGCTGTAACTTTGGATCTGAGATATTTAGACTTATAGAGATCTGTCCTGCAAATTTGGAGAAAAGTCGGCGAGGCCACGTTGAAAGTGCACATGGTCCTCTGCAAAATCCACAAAATGAAAAGGGTTTTTCCGCCTATGTAAATAGAGTCCAAATCTAAAAATACAGCTCAGCACCTGAAACCTACACATAGAAAAGAAGGGAATAAGGGTTGTGGATAGGGGTTTGCCTTAGTCAAACCTCGGTTGAGGAATCAACCTTGAAAGAAAGTAATTGCAAATGCTTGAATGTAAACAATGGAAATGTATGCCTTGTAGATCAATAATTTGTTGATGATGATTGATTTTCTTCTTGAATGAAATCACAAATGTTGCTTGTAACATGACAAAACCCTAACACGCACATATACTTGCAAATGAATGTTGTAAATTTTGCTCCAATGGATGAAAGAAAAAGACACATGAAGAAGAAGACTTGATGGATGCTTGAAGAAGACCTTCCACTTGAATTTCAACTATTATATCTTTTCTTGTATATCATGTATATGTAAATGAGAAGACTAACTTCCTTTTTTACATGCCTTAGAGAATTAATTCATCTCACCAAAGGCCAACATCGGGGAAGTTTGGAATCCAAAAATATAGATAGGACTCGGGGGACCTATCTTGGGGCCATCCTAAGAGGGGGGGACAAGGGCGCCACAACCCTGTCTTAGGGGGGACAGAGTCTTGAGGCCATCTCAAGGCTTAAACAAGGAGATGTTCAAGGTAAAAATGCAACGAGAAGTTTCAGTTGGGAAGGAAGATGCTGCCGCCAAGGTGAGGACCTAAAAAAAGGTTAAAATTGCCAGGGTCACAATTTTATGACACTACATTTAGCCCCCACTTTAGCAGGAGTACGGCTTACACCAATACTATCGGTAAAGTAGAGGAAATAGAGATGAAGAGAAATATCAAAAGGAGTATAAAACATCACTAATCTTGAGGAATAAATCCCCCAATCTTAGGATCTTAACTCACTCAAATATATGAAAGAGCACACACAAAAAAAGGAAAAAGATGCACAAAACAAAAACAAAAACAAAGTGCAAAAGAGACATGACAATAACAAGATACAAGACAAACCAACTAGCCAAGGAGACCTCGATACTCAAATATCTCAATAATTAATCAGGACACAAAGACCAATGTCATCACATAAACACGAGCGATCACATAAAAGATCAAAGCTAACATCATCCATGAACCATCAATAGAAAAACTATGGGTTCATGAGAGGAAGGAGAGAGAGAGAGGACATGAATACACACTTTGGTGATCCAAGAGAAGAAAGGCAAAAAAGAGAGAAACCACGGATATCTCGCCCTTAAAACTAGGTGATCCATGGAGAGAAGGACATGGAAATCTAGCCCCCAGAGTTTGTATGGGTGATCCATGTAAGGGAGGAGAGTGATAATGCTGTTAATTCCACCCAATCTCAAGTGTGTGTGTGTGTGTGCAAGTGAGGCTCAAAGTGCCTCATAGGAGTCTATTCCTGAGTAAGCTACAACTTGTATAATATGTATAGTACAAATATCAAGAAATGCATGACATCTCGCTCTAAGAGTCTGTGCTCTAGATCCGAGAATAATCACCCTGCATAAGAGAAAAGTGGTGTCATCTCGCTCTAAGAGTCTGTGCTCTGGTTTCAAGAATGACCCACTGTACAAGGAAAAATTGATGACATATCACTCTAAGAGTTTGTGCTCTGGCTCCAAGAATGACCCACTATACCAAGAAAAAGTAGCGTCATCTTGCTCTAAGAGTCTATTCTCTGGTTCCGAGAATGACCTATTGTACAAGAGAAAAGTGAAGACATCTTTCCCTAAGAGGCTGCCCTCTGGTTGCAAGAATGCCCCACTGTATAATGCACAAGAGAAATATGGTACAAAGGAGCAGTGTGGGTGCCCCCACCTTAAGATGTCAACATAGATTGATGTTGATATCTTAAGGAAAGTAGAACATGGATACCTAGCTTCAACACAAATAAGATATCCATTATGCAATAATGTCATGAATCCAAGCAAGAGAGGGAATACTCTTCAAGAAAAGATAAGATAGTTGAAAATAGATATCTTTTTGTAAGTGTAAAGGAGATCCTTGGAGGAGAAGAGATCTTTGTTCAAAAGATATCTCCCTCTAAGGGAAGTTGTCTTAGACAAATATAACATCTTCTAGAACAAAGAAAAGGAGAGAACAATAATTCAATCCTTCCTCCTATTTCTAGGTGAAAGGGATTATTGATGAAGGATGACTCTATTTTAACCTAATGGGGATGGGTGAATTTATTATAGATGTATGTAACCAAGTGTGAAAGAGGTTGTAGTCAAGGACTTATACCTCTTGTACAAGAGAGAACCCTTGAGCAAACAACAACTTTTTCACACAAGGAATGACATCAAGTAATAAAACACACACCATCCACAACATAGGAAAGAGTGGATCCTTAGAGAAAGAGAGAGAGAGAAAGATCATTTTCCCCCAAGCTAAGGGACAATTAGAAGAGCTTACACAATATTCTAGAGAGAGATTAAACATAACCAAATGCACAATGTAATTCCATGAATGCATGGAAGGAAAGACATTAGTATATGTAAAATACATGTCCTGAGAAGTGGTAATCTTCAAAAGGAAGAGAGAAAAAGAATCACATATTCCCAAGGGGTATTAATCATAAAAACATACCATTGTAAGAAATGATAATCACATATGAAAAATTCAGCCCCTAAAGGAAACAATGATACATGAGATAAAAAGAAAGAAAGAGAAAGGAGTGAAAATCCTTGCCCCCCAAGTGAGGAGGACAAAGAGAAACATTACACATCTTCTAATGGTGAGTATTGGAAAGTGATATGCCTTCCTAGTGGAACAAATACATACTTCTCAAGAGCTCATTCCATGCCAAGGGGCATATCCTACTTGTGAATAATCGAGACCATAAAAGAGGTAAGTTTCCAAGAGAATGAAGAAAAGAAAAGAAGGGCACTACTCATTAAAGAAATTACTCTCCAGCAAAGAGAAAAACCCAAGAACAATTATATGCTCACAGAGGAATGATTATTATGCAAGAAAAGAGATCTAATAAAGTATAATGCACCAAGATAGAGATGAATATATAGAAAGAATGAAGAGAAATGAATTTCATGTTGTTGCCCCAAAGTATGTAAAGTTGAAACAACACCACCACAACTGATAAAAAGCCCCCAACTAAGTTGACTATTTATGTGATAAGGGTGAGGAGCAACATGAAGAGAGAAGAAGTGCTAAGGCACTATTTTGATGTCAAGGAAGACAACTATAGCTATTGTAAGAGAAATTCCTACAAGATCATATTACTTTTGAACAAATTTCTTAAATGCACAACATTTCCCAAGAGAATGTGAATGTAAATCATGAAAATGCAATATTCAATACCTTTCACTTGCTTAAGATTCTTGTTTTTTATTTTGAAGGAATGAAATGTTCTTATCATACTTCAATCTCCAATAGATTCTTCTAGCCAATCTTTCAAGGTGATAAATATGGTCTTGACATAGAGGAGGTTTGGTAAAAGAGCAAGATTTGTTATCCACAACTCTAATTTTTCCACTATCTATGCCATCTTGAATAAATTTTTGAAAATTAAGGAAATCATCAGCATCATGGTCATGGGTTCGATGAAATGAACAAAAAGGATGTTTTGAAGAAGAAGCATTCCTGCAGGTTCTTTTGATTTGTTGTCTTTGAAGATAATTTTTAAAATTTTGGAGCCTAAGGAATTCATCCATAGAAAGAGGAGCATCATTTCGTAGGTCTTTTGTAGTAGTTTGTGTAGGAGGGTTTATAGGGACACAAATTCCTTGCTCAAATTTCCCAATTCCTTGTCCTTTAAAACCTTGTTTTGCTATTATATGAAAGCCATGGCTATAAGAATGTTGCAATTGACTAGATGGAGGAATAGGATCATGAATTTATTTGAAACCTGATGTGTAAGGGGGAAGAAAAGGATTTGTAGATGAACAAGGATTATCATGTGAAATGACAATCTCCTTTCCTTTATCAAGCTTATCCTTTTTGGGGACTGGGGATGAACATCTTCATCATCTAGAAGCTCATTTTTTGTTATTTCTATGCGAGGGGAAAGATCATGAATAAAATGCTTGACATCATCCTCCCTACATATACTTTGATGTTTAAGATAGGTCTTAGGAGAATAAGGAGGGTCTAAAGATGTAAGAATGTTAATGTTTTGATTTTTCCCCCCTTGCTCAAGGGTATGTGTAGAAGAAGATGGGTCCTTGTCACTTTCCAATGCTTGCACTTGTTTAAAGAGAGCATTGGTTAAAGCATTAGGTCTCATCTCATCCACACAAGATACCCTAAGAGAGGTACAAGGTTAGGATCTTTAGGTTTAGGATCTACAAAATCTTTAAGGTGATTAACATAGGAAATGCATTTTGTTAACAACATCACCATAATGCAACATAAATCATACATGAAAGCTTTGAGATCTAATTGAAAAGGAAATAATCTAGAAATCCTAACAACACCATATGAAAAATTGCTATGAATAAAGAGAAGCAACATGAAATGAAAGAAACCCTTGTCTGACATGTGATTGTAATAAATATATGTGAAAAACAATGTAATCATATGCAAAAGAGCAAGTAAATCCAATTTATTAATTGCCATTGAAAGTCTCTTAATTAAAATATTAATTTGGTGGAAAAGAAGATCTAAAATTAGGACCTTTTATGAAAATTAATTTAAAATTTAAATTTGATGAAATTTTAATTTGTGTTCGACCTTAGGAGGTGTTCAAATTAATAAAGTATGCCAATTTTCTAGATTTAAGCAGAAAAATACAGTCAATTTTGTCTCCCAAAATTTCGGGAAAATAGCCAAGGACCATGTTGAAGGTGCACACAGTCCGACCAACTTTTTTTATAATTTTTAGGGATGATACATATTATGATTTTATTGCAGAATCCAAAAAACACAGCTGAGTTGGAGATGTCTAGACCGGTCAAATAGGCAATCAAAGGTCGAAAATAAAAGGATTTTAAAAATCAGGGTTTTGTTGTTTAACCACTAAATTTTTAGAATAAAAAGACAGATTTGAATTGCAATTTTGAAATAAAAACTAGATATGAAACAAGCAATTAAAATTTTGCATTGCACAAGCTTAATATCCTCAAAATGAAAAATTAGGGTTTTGATGCAATCAACCTCTAAAATATGCAAATAGATCAAACTTGGAAATGATTTTGAAATTCAAATTGCACTTAATCAGATCTAATAATGAGAATTCAAAATTAATGTGCAAGATGTCGGATTCACCAAAATGTAAACTGGAAAATTGCGCCTAGTGACTCCCCACCTAGGAGAGAGAAAGGAAGTCATTAGGATGATTTTCGCTTGAAGGAACTTTACATTCAAAAGAGGGGCTTGAATCCACTAGATCCAAATCCAAGGGAAACAAGGATGTGAATTCCAAGTGGATTGCAAGGGTTGAAGTGTGATTTACTGTCTTTTGTAAATGAGAAAATTGACTTGTTGACTATGAAGGAAAGAGAGATAAAATGAGTGAAATGAGGAGCTACCGATTCTAGATCACATTGTAGCTTTGGATCTAAGATATTTAGACTAATATGGATCTATCCTACAAATTTGGAGAAAAGTCAACGGGACTGTGTTGAAAGTGCACACGATCCTCCGTAAAATCCATGAAATGAAAAGGGTTTTTCCGCCTTTGTAAATGGAGTCCAAATCTGAAAATACAACTACACACCTACAACCTACACACAAAAAAGAAGGGAAGAAAGGTTGTGGATAGGGGTTTGCCTTAATCAAACCTTGGTTGATGAATCAACCTTGAAAGAAAGTAATTACACAATGCTTAAATGTAAACAATGGAAATGTATCCCTTGTAGATCCACAATTTGTTGATGATGATTGATTTGCTTCTTGAATGAAATCACAAGTGCTGCATGAAATGGCATGTAACATGACAAGACCCTAACACACACATATGCTTGCAAATGAATGTTGTAAATGTTGCTCCAATGTATGAATGAAGAAAACACATGAAGAATAAGACCTTTCACTTGAACTTTGCCTATCGTATATTTTCTTGTATATCATGTATATGCAAATGAGAAGACTAACTCCCTTTTATACATGCCTCAGAGAATTAATTCATGTCACCAAAGGACGACATCGAGGAAGTTTGGAATCACAAAATGCAGATAGGACCCGGGGGAGGGGGACAGTGGCGCCATGCCCCTGTCCTAGGGGGGACAAGTTCTTGAGGCCATCTTAGGGCTTAAACAAGGAGAGGTTCAAGGTGAAAATGTAGAGAGAAGTCTCAGTTGGGAAGGAAGATGTTGCCGCCAAGGTGAGGACCTCAAATGTGGTTAAAATTGCTAGGGTCGCAATTTTATGACACTACAATAACATATCCAGATTATAAGTTTGACATCAATGACAATCTAAATCCCATATTTACAACAATATTGCCATATATTGTAAAGATTAAAACAAGAAATGAAAACACACAAATAATTATATGTCATGAAGCACCATGATATGGGAGAGTATGATTCAGAATACTACAAGAATTGATGTAGATACAAAATAAAATAAATAAAAACATAAGAAAGAAATGCACTCAAATAAAAAATAAAAAATCAAACACAAAATATTTTCCCTAGATATAAAAATTAAATTTAAATTATAATGACAACTATTGTCACATGAAATTGTACCCTATTAGGCTAGGTCCAACATTACAATGACACAATAAAAACAACCTTGAAGTGTTGTGCCTTTGCAAGTGACATTGAATCTTCGAAGAAGGTCAGCTTCCTTTCAGATATAGATGCAAAGTATTGGTCAAACCTAATACATATAAATCCTACTCTATTCCTATTCTATAGGCTTGCAGGAGAAAAGAGGAGAAAGAGAGAGAGCGAGAGAGAGAGAGAGAGAGAGAGAGAGATAATGCAAAAAATAAAATGAGAGGTGATGCACTAAGGTTAGATGGTTTTTCCTACCTATTAAATTGCATAGAGAACCAATAAGGTTATTATGAGATATCCAAAACCCTATTTTTCTATATTAATGAGAGTGAGGATTAAGGTTAGGTTTTGTAGGACACTAAAAGGAGTTGAAATAACCCATATTCACTACCTAAAAATATTGAAACAACACATAAAATATAATGAGGGTGTCAAAAATTACACATGCATAGAGGTCACAAATTGACATAATATGTATGAGTAGAGAGAAGGCAAGAATAATTAACTTTATTAATAAAGAGGCATAGGACAAGTTACAATAACAAAACTTTTAGAAAAGTGCATAAGTATTTGTAGAGAGTAGAAGACGAACCAAGCCTTTACAATGAGGATTAATAGCCTATTTATCATCTTTGGATGTCAAAAAGGCTAGGACATGTAGCCACATGACTTAACCCTAACCACTTGAATAGGGAGAAGAAAATTTTATCTCTACACACATAATTTGATCTATGGTTGTAGAGAGTGTCCTCTAGTAGGTGAAAGACACCTTGTCTACCAACTAAGTGCACTCTATGATAATTAAAGAGCATGATGGAATGCAAATTTGATGGTAAGGCATGGAAGAAAAATTTATAGCACCACACTACAACCTTGAGCTTGTAAAATGGATAGGTCTATGAACCTAAGATGCGAATGGACCTCATCCAAATGATTTATCTATGTCAGGGTATATTAAAGACCCTCATGCGATTCTCAAGGCTTGAGGAATGGTGGTTTGAATGGTTGGTGGGAATTCACATGCTCTTTTGTCATGTGATTGAGCTCATTCTCATGAACAAAAGGCTTGAAGGTATTCATTTCACCAAGTTTGAATATTGACCATTAATATAGATTTGGCACAATGAGATCAATGGTGATCATGGTTTTGATTGGATTTGAATATTTTAGCCTAGAATGAGTAACACATCAAAATCTATTGACCAATCAAGGTTGGCCACACCAAATTTAACTCAACACATCATTATCCTAGGATTAGAGAGAAAGAAATCTTCTTTGAGTAGGGTGGGCATGTCAACCTATTGTGTCATCATGATATCTACTGGGCTTGGACTCTTTCCCTCTCTGATAATGCAAAAAAATTCCACATGGACCGCACTATTAGAGCATTTGTTAAATCAAGTCATGGGCCACAAGACTTGTGTCACTATCATGTATTATTGTGGCCTTTAGGTTGGTCATCTTTTTAAAGCATATGATCACATGATGAGGTATGGGGACCACTTCAACTAGCTGAAGAAAAAGGAACATTGGGGCTTGCCTCTAATAAAGAGACACACAATGCAAGCACACACCATTGTTACTTGAATTGGGCTTAACCTTATATGGATTATGATTGCATGACAACATACCACATGGACCATGGAAACCACCTTTGAGAGTGCTTAATGAGATGACTTAATGATTATTAGCACGCGTGATCAAATGTCAACAAGTGGTTATGCTAGGAACATGGAGTCGATCACTTGGAGTTATGAAAGACTTGAGTTATAAATTAAGTGATCGAGAATGACCAAGTTGCATGGAATGTCAATAATAAATTGAGTTATAAATTAAGTGATCAAAAATAAACCCTTTTGATGTGCATTAATAAACTCTAGCTTTGTAAGAATGACCAAGTTGCATGGAATGTCAATAATAACTTTATTTCATCCTCAAGAAATTATATGCATGAGGGGGTTTGATTGGGAACAATATATCTTAACAAAGATAGTATTAGATTGGGAATGATATATCACATGATGATGTAAATATTTGGTTAAACTAAACATGCATTTTTTAAATTTATTGAGCATAAAATATATGATTTTCGTTTATTAGTAAATGTATCTCAACCTTGCTCTTAATGTTGAGTATGTGAATAATACAACTTTTGTACTATGAAGCATAAAAAATCAACTTTTGGGCTATAGACTTTGTTTTTGGGAAATTTTTACTTGTTTGGAATCATGTACAAGATGATATTGTCTAGATATTCTCAGTATCTATAATTAAAAAAAGTGTGCTAATGGCCTCTTTGATCCAAAGAAATCACCTCTAGAAGATGGAACTCCTATATTGAAATATAAATACATATTGGACATAGAAAAAAGTTGTAAGAGGGAGTTACACTTGTTGGCCAACTTATGATGTGTTGGTTCTCCAACCCACCTTCAATAATATCTAAAGAGAAGTGAATTTCTATTATCAAGATTATTGAATGGTTGGCCAACAAACAAGAAAAACAAGAGTTATCTCTTGTACTTCGGGCTCTAAAAAACCTATGTGGGTTCCCCTATCAGACACACTAAATTATAATGTGTTTCAAGACTTCATTTTAGTGCAAAGAAAATAGGATAATCACACAAAATAGGCAATTTTTTGGTGAATTATTGGGATTCAATAACCTATTCCTTGTGCCTTAATTTTTCTAGTATGAATTTGAATAAATCTATATAGATAATTTACTCTTTGATGGGTTTATCATTTTGGAATCAATAGAGTTGGAAAGAACTATTTGAATAATAATTAGTGTCCATCTGCTTGAAAATCTAAAGTTATATTCTAACTATCATTAATCTTTCTCAATAACATCCCTAAGGGCTTCTAAATATTTATCATTTCCTTACAATAGAAAAAATTGTAAATATGCCTTAGACAATTTATGTCCTAGTTTATAATTTTTTGCAACACTTGTTTTCCCCATCATTACTAGTGAAAGATTTATATTACTCCTTGAATAATGACTAGCACAAAATACAATTCAATATAGAAAATGTGTGTGAAGAAAATTGAAATCCTTAGTCGCTCATTTTAGAGGCACATAGAAAAATGAAGGAGAAGATAATAAATTGAGAATATTTATTCATATAACTCAAAAAAAAGATGTTCCTTAAGAAAGAGAATTGATAGATAACCATTTCATTTTATATTTTTTTAAATAGAATTACATATATCATAGTTTTTCCTTCATGTTTTCAACCTCTTTTATAATAGAATGATATCTTAAACGAAAATGTTAGAATAAATAATCACATAGATGGGTGATAATTACCTTACCAAGATCTTATGATAAGTTATGATAGGAAATAATGCTTCAATACCCTATTTTTGTAGAGGGAAAAAGGTGAACCACTCTGATAGGTGGATATCAACATCTTTGGAACTCACTAATCAACCTCTCCACTCAAGATGAGCACAAACAATAGCATTGTTAGGTGCCCTATAAATAACATGGGATAGCTCACAAATATCTTCTAAGGGCCTTTGTTAGCTCTCTTCCCAAGGATGCATGCATGGGTGTGATAAACTTAAGGCATTGAGAGGGGGGGTGAATTAGTGCAAGCAAAAACCACAACACAAATCTGATCACCACTTTAAATAACTTAAAGCTTAATAAACATAAAATAAATATCACCGCATAAGCTAACACCCAATATATCAAGCTCCACATAACAAAAATATTTATACATGGAAATCCAAAAGGGAAAAACCATGGTGGGATTTAATACCCACAAGATTCATTATTTGTAGAGTAGAAATCTTTGACCGGTTAAGGTCTTACAAATATGCTTGGTTAGGAGCAGACCCTGTTAAGAGTCACCCGGTTAAGGGATTTACCTTAGCCCTGTTAAAATATTTGTCCTGTTAAGAGCAACCTCACAAGAGGATTTAGACTCAAGTTAATGAGCTACCCTGTTAGGGGATTTACAATTTCAGGCCTAGTAGGACCTACCTGGTTAAGGGATTTGATTGTTGCAATTGTTAGGAAAACAATAGTAAAATGATCTGAATGTAGCACCTTTGTGCTTGATAATATCCGCTTCACTTTTTCTCAATACATCAACAACACATCCATATAGAGCTTCTTAGATTATTGCACAATCAAACTCTCAATTTTCTCTCTCGATCTCATACCTCATCTCATAACTCATCACACTTTTATAAGCATCAACTTAGTCGGCTAACAACCTTGGAACAATTTCCTAGGTTCAATGAATCTAGACAATCTTGCAATACATGTTTTACTTGTGTCGTCCATCGACATAACAACTCAAAAATAAAACATAATGTGTACCGGTTTACCGATCTCAGTGACTTTGTTCTACCGATTAGTTGTTTTTCATGATTGACTGCTCTGTACATCATAACTTGCTCATCCTGTTAAAATTTGCCGCTACAATGTGAAACATATCTACCTGATACAATCTCCAACACTCCTGCAAAACCACATCACCTAACTCTTCATTGATCGCTCATACTAGTTGCATGAATACAAATATGTTCCAGTTCCTATTTTCGTTTCACTAGTAATCTGTCTCCTCTATCGGCTATGCTTTACTAGTTGGCCTAATAGACTTAGATGACTATCAAAACATAGTTTCCATCAATGACAATATAAAACAAGTCATCAATCAACATATTACATCAAAACATCATCATAAAGCCAACAATCTCCCTCTTTGGCATAGATGGCAACACTTAGGAGAAAAATTGTCTAAGTGTGCAAATACAAAAAATGACTCAACTCATGACACATACTCCCCCTTAGCAATTCCATGCTATTACAAAACTTACAAACATATATACTACTACTCCCCATTACAATATAAATTTTTCACTTTAGTACTACTCCTCCTTTGACAACAATGGCAAAGGTAAGCAAATACATGAAAGATAAATGCAATATAAAACAAATACATGAAAGATAAATGCAATATAAAACAAAAATTTTATTATCATATAGATATAAAATTTCAAATTTTTTTACAATGCCATCTTAGAAAATGCATCTCCAAAATGAGAATTTAACTGCTTCAAATCATTGTGCCAAGTCTCCAAAACAGTGACGGTTATCTCAACGTGTGTCCTTATTTGGTAAGCCAACTCCTCCATGGCATCAATTGTACTAATCTCAGGTGTAGCTAGAATAGCTTCAGTTTCCTTGTAGCCTCTCTGCAAAATTTCATCTTTACGGATCAAAATTTCATCTTCATAAGCTTTTATCTTATGTTGAAGTTCAACAACCGATCTACCTTAAATTATAGCAGAATCATTTAGGGGGATAAATGATTCACTTAGAACTTCAAGTTCCTTTTCATCTTCTTGTTTCCTTTTCATCAGATCATCACAAAATAATGAAAACTTTGCAACAATGGATAGGATTTTACCTCCAGTTTCAATTGCATCTTTAATATGATATTTATTAACCATTAGAGAAACTTTGTCTTTATCAATATCAATCATCAATTTCTCTATTCTCTTCTTCTTGTATTCCTTTTCCACATTCAAAAATGTTGCATCTTCAAAAAAATTCATTTGTTCTCCAACATTAGCAACCAATTGCCCTAACTTATCAATCAGTGTAGACAGTCTATTTGTGTCTGTCTCTGGTAACAAACTAGACAAAATCACAACTTCACATTGTATTGATTGAGCTTCCTTTTGATGTTCCTTCATTCTTTTCTTCTTAGCTCTGTATTGCATGGTAGTTGCAATATCCATTAGTTCTATTGAACTCAATGCATCCATATTGATGGGTCCTTGTATACTTAATGCATCATCATCTTCATCATCATCAATTTTCTACTTAGAAGTAAATGATAGGGGTGTCACTTTAAAGGTTCTATTTTCCGTTCTTCCTCTTCTTTCTTCTCTTATGTCTTCTCCTTTTCCATTACCTGTGGTGTTTGTGTATCAACTATTTGAGTTTTTACCGATGGCTCTTGCTCAATTTTCTTTTCTTCTCCTCTCTTCAATTCCTGCTCCTATTGTTCAGTCATTTGAACACCTTCATCTTGTATATCTTCAGTGTGATCTTTCTTTTCCTCCTCAGTACCTGTTGTATCAATTTTTGTATCATCATCAGGAATTTCAACTGTCACAATTTTTACATTTACCAATGTTGTAGTTCCTTCTTCATCTACCAGTTGGTTTCCCATAAAAAATTCATCAGGTGTAAACTAACTGATATCAACATTGTCTGAAATATCTTCTACCTCAAACTTATCAGGTTGCTCTTCTTCCTCATCAAGAATCAAACCCAGTAACTTCTTCAATATCAACTTAGTTTCCATGTGAACTGATTGGTCTCACCAATCAACAGTCTTGTGAACCTTTTCTTATATCTAAAAGATGATTTAGCCTTTACAATAATTTCATCTATCTCGTCCTTTGTGGCTTCAGGTTGCAAGTTTTTAAGAATAAATTCAATTAATTCCTTCTTCCTGTTTTATGGTTGCCTGCCATCTAGCATCAAGCTTATCATACAAAGAACTTGAAATCTTCCCTTGCAATTCAATTAGGGCTTTACTATATTTATTCATCATAAAAACAACTGCATCATCTATCTGCCTTTTTCATCCACACTAAACTTATCATATAGTTTATCCAAACTATTAAGAACACCATAATTATTAGTACTATTTAACAAATTTTCAAAAGATGTAAGTTTGGTTACTGGTTTCTTGACGGATTTGATAGTGGATGCTCCTACAACCTTTGACTTTTTGCCACTAGCTCTCAAATCTTTTTGCTCACCTTCTGATTTAGTTTCTTCTTCATCATCAGTTGTCAGTCTATTTGCTTGTTCCTTTTTCCTTTTACTTGTAGTTACTGGTGCCTTAGGTGCAGGGAGCTCAACGAATTTACCTTTTCTCTTGAACTGTATCTTAGAAGGTTTCTCCTTCTTTACCTCTGCAGGTTTCTTCTTCTTAACCTCAGCACTTCTTATGTGTATACTGGTGCTGGTACCGGTTGGGGCACTAGAAGATCCTCCTTGTTTAGTTTCATATTTTTCTCTAGCCTCTACTATGGTTGTTACTACTTATCAGATTTCCATTATTTTTATGTCAAAGTTATACTATATACTCTAGTCGGTTATCTATTACCAAAATATTCAGTCGGTATGTACAGTCTAGTCGGTTACAGAAGAAAGCAGTCACAGAACGCAGTATACACTGAGTTGTCTACTGAGTATCTTTACATGTTTATCGAGCAGTAAGAAGACACACCGAGTTGATTTACACCAAGTGAAATGTGTTACCAGATTCATTGAACCTGAACATGCATATGAAAATGTGTTACAAGATCGAGGCACATCTAACCGTTATCACATTGGAAATTGCACTTAAAGATTGTGTATGATTTTGAGGTTATCTAACCAATGAAATATTTTATATGATTATTCATTCAATAAATCGTGTTTGTAAGATCGAAGTAATGAATTGGATCACCGTCATAAGAGATCTATTTATACAGCATGAATTAAGAGTTAAAGGTATGTGCATGAGTGTAAGAAGACTGTTATAGAGACACAAAGGTCACCGAGAAGGTTTTTAGAGAACATTCGAAGAACAGAGTAAACAGAAGGGTTTACCGAGTTACTATATGGGTTACTGAGGTATGCTATAAGCAAGGTAATCTATTCTGAGCACATAGAATCTGCTATAACATTCCAGATGTAAAGTTGCAGATATTTGTAATGATTTTATTGTAATATTGTGAAGTTGAAAGAGAAACCTTTAACAGGGTAAAAGACTCTAATCAAGTCTATAAATTGTAAAGCCTATAACCAGGTGCAACATTTAGATGAAGTGTTGTAAAATCCATTAGCAAGGTAGATCTAACAGATCTTGTTACTCCTAATAGGGTAAGCTATCAGAAATAGCTAAACATGTAGCTCTTATCAAGCACGCTTTATTATTGCAGTAGTGAAGTTGTGGGTGCCATCCCCACTGCAGTTTTTCTCTCTAACCAAGAGTTTCTACGTAACCAAAATATAATTGTTATGGATTGAATCATGTATGATTGTTATCTATTTGTTTTAGTTTTATATTATGTTACTGCACTATTCAGTTTATGCATAACAGTAAAGATATTGTTGAAGAAATGTTTTGAAGTGCCGATTCACCCCTCCCCTCTAAGTACATTAGCTTTCCATATTAGGCCTAACAATTGGTATCAGAGCTCAAATCTTGGAAAAGGGTTTAACTGCCTAAAGAGAAAGATCTTATCAATGGAAGACTATAAACAATCTCGAAGGATTGTGTATTTGCAAGAAGAGTTGGATCATGCTAATCAAGTGATTGCAGACATGCAAAGGCAAATGCAAAAATCTCTGAAAGTGAGAAGAAGATTATCTGATGATTTGCAGGACTCTCAAGAGTTAGTGGAACAAATTGAGACATCATCTGAGAACAGTATATTTGAAGAAATTGAAGAAATGATTGGAGTATTGAAAGAAAAGAACAAAGCACTGGTTGATCAACTAAAAGCAATGAAAAGAGAACATGAACATTTCAGCACACAGATGACTAAAAATCTAGATGCATTGAGAACAGCTGAGGATAAAGTAAGAGATCTAGAAAGAGAGAAACAAAAACTTGAAGTTTTAGTATCTGATAAGAATGATGAAATCACAAGGTTGATTGGAATTCAACAAAACCTATTAGATCAACTAGGTTATGCACATCATGAAGCAATTTTGAAGAATGATGAGAATCAAGCATTGAAACTTGAAGTATCAAAGTTAACCGATGAACTTGAAACAAAGAAGAAATCCAAAGAAACATTGAGGAAGAGTTATGAAGCATCAAAGATGTTGGATGAGCAACTGAACACAAGATGACCCAACAAAGATGCAGGATTCCGTTACAAAGGAAAAGACTCTATCGAGAAGGGAATTCATACTACTGAGAGAGGAGAATCATCAAAGCAAGCTGGAAATAGGAATAACATCAAAAGAAAGAAGCCTATTCACAACTACTGTGGAAATCAAGGTCACACTGCCAACATATGTCACTAGTGTTGGCAATATAGCATTATAATAGACAATGAAAGATTGTTGGCATTTCAATAAGGATATTGAGAAGGTTGTTGATGATTATGGATATAACTAATTAAGGATGTTTACTATCTTGATATTATTATTTTGTCATTGATGTCAAGAAATTGATTTTCTAATTCAGTATGATGTTGCCATATCTTGAGAAGTATGATTTGAAGAATGTTGGTGTAAATAATTATTCATCATGGATATTATTACACTTACTTAAGTTTACTTAGGATAATGCATTTCATAGTAGTTTGGATATGAGACACTTGGGTGTTTGTGCCACATTGGGATAGTGTGTGTAGGAGAAATTCCACCTTTTATGGTGTTGATTTTGTTGTTACACGCCACATTCAGTGGGTGATCCACCTCATGTGGACTATTATATTGTTTCTCCTACCTACCCACACCTATTTCCTACCTACCCTTGTTTCTCATTGAGCCACATGTCATATTTGTGTGCTCATACATCCATATGGCCTTACCTATATAAGTAGGCCTCTATTCATTGTATGTAACCTATTGAATCCAATTGATTATTATTGATCATTTCTATTGATGAGAATACAGTTTATTCTTGTCCCATATTATGTCTCTATTTTGTACATTTCATTGAGCTCTTGATCTTGGCAAAATCCAACATGGTATCAGAGCCATTGGGGCTTCATTGATTCATCTTGAAGAGGCATTATTACGACGTCAAGAGGCAGATCTGAGGAGGAGCGTCTTTTGGAGGCATCCTAGACCAGATCCGACCCCGCCATTGCGTCCAAAAGACCGTTTACATGAATTTTGGTTATAAAGTCGGCCTATTTTGGTGAGAAAAAATTTTTCTCCAATTTTGCTAGTATTGTACGGATTTTGAAAAAAATTTATTATTTTTCGAAAAAAAAAAAAATATTTGTTTTTCTGAAATTTTTTGTCAAAAAATCAAAAAAAAAAAAAATTGATTGAAAAGTCGAAATCAAAGAAAAAAATCAAAAAAAAATAAACAAAAAAAAAAAGGATGTTTGGGGGGTCCCCCCTGTGACCCCGCAGGTTGCAGGTTTCTACGCAGCGTACCTGGTCTGCCGACCCGTACGCCGCCGACAGCCGCGTCACCTCTCGCCGCCTCCCGCAGCTGCCGCCCGCACAGCTGCTCCCGGCACCACCAGCACCGTCGGCTCCTTCCGGCGACCACCCTCTCTCCGGCCCACCTACTGCCGCCAGCTCCTCCGCCACGCGGACACAGGTCAACCAAACCAGCGAACCCGCGTCCACCACGTGGCAGGAAGCCACTAGCCCGTGGGTACCTTCCATACAGTGACATGTAGGCCATCCGTACACAAAGTCATCTGCCACGTGTTTTATCCAGTCAATGAATCCGTACAGTACGGTCTGCACAGTCACTTGGCCACGTCATCCGTCTGTATAGTACGGACACCCAGTCAGCACATAGGCGAAGTTTTTGCGACGGTCATACGGCCGTCAAATTTAACCTAGTGACTTGCTGACATCAGCACCACATCAGCAGGGTTTGAAAATTTTTTGGACCCCCCTCTCATTTGCATTTTTGATTTTGCAGTTCAACTTCAAATGGCCATAACTTGCTCATTTTTGCTCCTTTTTTGGTGCAATTTTTTTTCAAATGGGCTATAATTTTGTGCTCTCCATAGTGGTGAAGAATTTTTTTGATTTTGATGTATGGATTTTTCAGAAAATGTAGTTTTTGGTGACTGTACCTAAGTAATCCCAGTTTTTGCAACTTCTAAGGCTTCGTTTGGGGTCATCCGACCTCCTTTTTAGGTGTCGTTTTTTTTTAAAGTGCGTATTTTTTTGTCTACTTTCATATGATGCTATCAGATTGATACCATTGTAAGTAGAAATTGTACTTTCAAATTTTGGCCATTTTTGGGTCTTTTGGTACTTGTATATTTGCTTGAATCTCAATTAGATTCATTGCACTATTGATTGAAGTCTCTTGTATCTCATTTGAGAAGTTGTAAAATTTGCATCATAAGTCCACTTTGCCTTGTTTTGCAAGTGGCTCATTGTAATCGCACTAAGTATAAAGTGCCAAAATCATCACTTTAGGGGGGGTACTTTGATTGAGTGAATTTGGGGGGGTGTCTCATGTGCTTTTGTGCTCTTGTGTTCCTTCCTTTTTGCTGCTATGGGTTCTTCTAAGTTTCCTCTCTTAACTCCACATAATTATGCTACTTGGAAAATTGATGCATGGAGTAAACTTATGGAAAAAGGACTCACTCATTACATTGATGGAACTATTGTTGCTCCAGCTGATCTTAGATCCAGTTGGTCACTTAGATTGGCTCACTAAAAATATCATGGCAATGGGTACCTTAAGAAAGTATGTATCAAAGGATCTCATTTTTCATATTGAGAAATGTACTCTAATCAAGGATGCTTGGCAAAAGTTTCAAGACTTGTATGGTCAAGTTGATGAGATTAGGGGATACCAAATTGATAGTGATCTCACCATGTTAGATCCCAAGAACTTTGATACTATACAAGATTATGTCACTAAGGCAAATGAGTTGAGGGCACAACTCAAAGATTGTGGCATTGATAAAAAGGATACTCAATTGATATTCAACTTGATAGGGAAGCTTCCACAGGAATATGTAGTATTTGTTTCTAGTTTCCAAACCCATAGGATGACAATGGGTTCAAGCTACAAAATGCCTACATTTGATGCTTTCAATGAAATGTTGATGATGGAACAAACTAAGTTGATAAGCATGGGCATTCTTAAGGCTTCTAAGTCTCAAGCATTAGTGGCAAATCAAGGGAACAAAGGAAATCAAGGAAAGGACAACTCAAACAAGAAGAAATGGCAATCAAAGCCTAAGGAAAAAGCACCATCTTCTCCACAACAAGGAGATTCATCCTCTTCCAAGAGAGATAATTCACCAAAGAGGGAGAGACCTACTTGTGCTTATTGTAAAAAGATTGGTCATGAGGAGCATCGTTGCCATTCTAAGAAGATTGATGAGCTCACACATATCATCAAAAAACATAACATTGATTTGCCTAAAGTCTACAAGAAGGATGATTCATCAACTTCAACTTCCTCACATTCAAAAGGAAAAGGGCAAGCATTCATGGCTTCTACAAGTGGAAAAACTCACTCTTTTGGAACAAGAAAATGAAAAGCTCTATGTGCTACTATCAGTCATGATTCAGAGAGATGGCTTCTAGATTCAGGGGCTTCTCATCATATGGCATCTTCGCAGTCTATGTTCTCTACATTTGAGTCTTGCACCATGCCATAGATTTTGATGGGCAATCATACATACATGGATGTGATTGGGAAAGGATCTATTGACATTGGGGATTGTAGACACCTAAAAATGGTCAACGCTTGCGGAGTCATACTTTAACATTTGCGCATTGCCTCATTTTAGGTTTTGCGTCGCATTAACATTTCTCCTATGATTCGTACTTGGTCTTTATCATTTGCGAACATCGAGTCATTCTTCTACATTCTTCAATCATCTCGCTCTCGAATTTGGTCTTGTCGACAACACTATCCAGTCATGATTTTAATCGATCTTATCCTATTGCATCAATGTGCATGCTCATTTGTCATTATTTTGGATATCGTCAATCCTAATTAGGGTTTTGTCCTCCTGTCAATCTTGCGATCAATTTGTCATCGATCGTTGTCCTCTTATCAATCTTGTCATCTGGTGATCGATTTATCATCAATCCTTCAATCTTGTCGTTTAACGATTGATTTGTCATCAGTCGTTGTCATGTTCGATCTTGTCATTTTGCGATCAATTAGTCATTGATCGTGGTCATTTTCAATCCTGTCATTTTGCAATCTATTTATCATCAACTCTTGTCATCTTGTTCGATCTTGTCATTTTGCGATCGATTTGTCATCGATCGTTGTCTGTCTCAAATATGTCAATTTGGATCAATTTGTCATTGTTCCTCGTCAATTGGCGCATTTTCTCAATCAAATCATTTATCACATTGGTCATTTATCAATCCAAAATCAAATCATGATCGAGTCAATTATCTTTCATCAAGACCTAATTCATCTTCTAGGGTTTCATGATTTAATCATTTAACCTTGTGTGTGTCATTTCTTCCTTTAGGATTAATAAATTGTTTATTTATCCTAAGTCTTCTCATTGCAATTAAATGTTCATTTAATTGGCTAATTGTTCCTCTTTGTGAATTAATTAATAAATGACAAATTATTAATTAATTTACCTAATTTCTAATTTCCTCAATTTCCTAATTTCTTAATTTTCTAATTCCTAATTTCAATTTCCTCCTATTTCTCTCCTAAATTCATGGAAATGACATGTCAATTTGTCATAAATTTGTCATAATTGACAATCAATCAATTTTGACATAGAAGTTGTCATAATTTGTCATAAATTATCAATCAACAAATTTTGCATAGAAAGTGCATAATTTGTCATAATTTGTCATAATTGACATAATTGATTTGCAATTTCCATTTGAATTGAATCATGCTAATCTTGTCATCTCTCCAATTCTTCTATAAATTGGATGAATTTCTTCAATCAAATCCCTTAATTAATAATTTGTAATCAGATTATCGAATTTACGCTTCTAGTACTCTTGATCAAAAATCCCATTTACTTGCTTTCAATTGTGTGTGCACTTGTAGGTGAGATCCACAACCAAACCATTTGAAGAGGAAAGAAGAACAATGGAGCCGCATGAAGGAGCATTCAAATCTGCTATTGGTTTGCATATGTCTTTAATTTTGAATGCTTTTATTTCATGTCTCTATTGAGTGTTGTTTAGGATAGATCATTGCAGTTATGCATTTGTGATTGAGCTATTACGTTTATCTTGTCTTGTGATGATTTCTTATTTCCTAACCTACAGGGATAACTCCTTCAATGATGTGTTGTGTGTACCCCACTTGACAAACAATCTCCTTTCTATCTATCAAATCACACATGACACAACTAAGAGAGTTGTGGAGTTTACACCTGACTCAGTTTTCATTAGAGACATGGAGACTAGAGCTATCATTGCAACTGGGGTGGTTGATCATGCATCTCGGTTATACTCCTTTTCAGATTTTGTTGATGATGATGATTTCACATTTGATGATTCTACATATGATGATCACACTTATTGTGATGGTTCAGATTTTGAGGAGAACTTTGGACACTTGAACATGGGGATTCTCACATGTGACCCTGTTCTTGAGTCTTGTATTTCATCTCCTCATATTGATATCACATCACCTATTGAACCTGATGATGCAGATAGTGCGACAGTTTTGCCTTCATGTGATTCAGTGCAGCAGGATATTCATTGTCTTCCAGCTTCAGATTCATGGGATGATTACTTGACAGATATTACAGGTTTGTTTGTGGAATCCTACATTGCAGATTTGGGAGACATCATTGATGACATTCATCTTCTCTTTGATGAAGATGATCCTTCTTTGATTGTTGCAAGGGAACACTATGACCCTCTTGTTCATTCTCTACATGATCATTCTTTCGAGGTTGACATGATTGTAGAAACTTATGTACAATAGTTGGAGGAGGTCTCTTTATGTTTTGAGGAGACATGTGAGTCTTTGGGACATGTTCTACATCCATCTCCACTAGATCTTGGAGTGCCTTTTTCAGCAGTGTGGCACAGTTTACCACCTTTGGAGGGGGTATCTTTCAGCATCGACATGGGGACACTTGAACAGTTTTCAGAGATTCCTTTCATCATGAGTTTTCTTCATACATCTTCCCTTCATGATTGGGGAGACTTCATGGATACACCTTTGGTTTTGTTTCTTCCTAAAGGGAGGAATGTTGTTCAACGTTCATGGAGCAGTTTCTTCATACATCAAGCTTCTATCATTGGTGCAGATTCTCCATTGAGGGGGGGTCACAGTTTGACTTCTCTTCTTCTCTCATATGGGGGGGACTTTTTCCTCACATGGGGTTTTGTTCCTCACATTCTTCTATGAGAGTTCTCTAGTATGTTTTTCATCTCTCTTTTGGGGGAGGGTTTTTTCCCATTGGGTTTTTCTCTCTTTCCCCACTTTGTGAGAGATTTCATTGCATTGATTTGCATGTATTTGCATTTGTACATGGGTACCTAACATGGCCTCATAGTCAGGACCCATCTTGCGTTGCTTAGTTGCATTGTAGACTTAAGTGCATTCCCCTAAGTTGCACTTAAGGGGGGGTGTTGGTGTAAATAATTATTCATCATGGATATTATTACACTTACTTAAGTTTACTTAGGATAATGCATTTCATAGTAGTTTGGGTATGAGACACTTGCGTGTTTGTGCCACATTGGGATAGTGTGTGTAGGAGAAATTCCACCTTTTATGGTGTTGATTTTGTTGTTACACTCCACATTCAGTGGGTGATCCACCTCATGTGGACTATTATATTATTTCTCCTACCTACCCACACCTATTTCCTACCTACCCTTGTTTCTCATTGAGCCACATGTCATATTTGTGTGCTCATACATCCATATGGCCTTGCCTATATAAGTAGGCCTCTATTCATTGTATGTAACCTATTGAATCCAATTGATTATTGTTGAGCATTTCTATTGATGAGAATACAGTTTATTCTTGTCCCATATTATGTCTCTATTTTGTACATTTCATTGAGCTCTTGATCTTGGCAAAATCCAACAAAGAATATAAAGATGTCGGTAAAAGACACAGGAAAGATTATGATGAATAAGAAGATGAATAAGGTATTCAATGGGCAACTATTAACGAGTCAGACAATGA
The DNA here is from genome assembly GCF_030272615.1 of Cryptomeria japonica. Classification (NCBI taxonomy): domain Eukaryota; kingdom Viridiplantae; phylum Streptophyta; class Pinopsida; order Cupressales; family Cupressaceae; genus Cryptomeria; species Cryptomeria japonica. Next base: position 15,876,921 of record NC_081414.1, read on the forward strand.
TGAGATCATGATGTTTAGATTGTTTTAACATCATACATATGTTGTAAATTGAAAGGTTAATACTATACTATGTTACCAAGCAAAGAACCTAGTCGGTAAACCCTAAGGTTATCGCTATCAGTTAATGAAGGCAGAATGACTATCGAGTGAAGTTTAGTATTTACTGAGTTATAACCAAGTTGTAACCGAGATATAACAGAATGCATTAAATGATTACATGCCACATTTAATGAAGGAAGCTAATGAGCTGGAACTGATTAAATGATTGGTATGCCATGCATGAAGTTTGTTAATGAATCTAAGGCAATGGAAAGTCGGCATGAAGATCTACAGTGCAAATTGAACCGCAATACCCTGGCACAAGTTCCAAGAAATATATGCAAGTTCCTAGGCAGGGTAAAACATTTTCAGATCAAAAGATGCATTGAACCTAGACAAGATTGAAGATCTGATGGCTATGATTGATCATGGGAAATGTGATCAAGGAGATTAAGCGGTTAGCTAATTATTTATAAATAGGGAATAGTTGATAAACAATGTATGCGAGCAAGTGTATGCACGGGGATGCTACATAGTGATTACTGAGCACAGAAGCTTGAAGACCTATTTGAATAACAGAGTATAGAAGCCCAATAGATGGACAAGATTAGTTCTATGTCTAGATTTTATTGAGAAAATAAGAATCTACTTTAGCATTTTAGATGTGAAGTTGCAAATAGATTTTTATTACTGCTATTTTGTGAAAGTGACAGAAAATCTCTTAACCGAGTGGACTTAACAGTCTTATTTGTAAAACCCTCTAGCAAGGTGACATTCTGATTAAGTGTTTGAAATCCTTTAACAAGGTCACTTCTAACAAGGTGAATATCTTAACAGATCTGAGGGAAATCCCTTAACCGGGTCACATCTAGAAATGTGTTTGTAATCTTTAATAGGATTTTCTTTTAACTGAGCATAATCTAGAAGAGTATATTTCTTCGTGGGTCCGAAATCCCACAGTAGTTTTCCCTATTCGGATTTCCACGTTAAATCTGGTGTTATGAGTTTTATGATGTTTATATGCTTTTGAGTTTGCATGTTTAACGGTTTTGGTTATATTATTGAAGTATATGTTACCGAGGTTGAATCTAATGTTTTTATGGAAGATTAAGTTTGTATGATTCACCCCCCCCCTCTCATCTTGTTGGCTATTGGATCTATACTTACATTTAGTATCAGAACTATCAATTGGTATCAGAGCTTTGGAATCCAGAAGAAAAGTTTAAAGGCACTTGAGTTAAAGATCCAAAGATGTATAAGAGGGATGCACCGAAGCTGAACAAGTCAAGTTTCTCTACATGGCAGATAAGGATGAAGCTGCATCTATCAGGAGTTGGAGAATATGTTGTATACTATCTGGAGAATGATTTTGTTACACCGAGCACCTATCCATTGACTATGGAAGAGATAAAGGAAAAGCAAGAACATATTCAAGCAATGATTGAAATAACATCTGCATTGACCGACTCAGAGTTTAATGATCTAGAAGGCTGCAATGATGCAAAGGCTATGTGGGATAAGCTCATATTAGTATATGGAGGAGATGAACATGTTCAAAGAGTAAAAGTAGATAGTCTAAGAGGACAACTTGAATCTATGAGGATGAATGAAGGTGAGAACATAACCCAGTATAGTACAAGACTAAAGGAGATTGTCAATCAAATCAAAGGAGCAGGTGGAACTATTGAAGATTAGGATATAACAAGTAAGTTGTTAAGAACCCTTCTACCAACTTATGCAATCCGAGTCTCTGCAATCAATGAATTAAGGTCTGTACCTAATATGCCAGTTTCTTTAGATGCTACTATTGGTAAGCTACATGCATTTGAATTAAGTAACTTTGATAACATTGGATCTTCGGTAAATAAAGTTGAATCTGCATTCAGTTCTTTTCATCTTGATGAATCTAATGATTTTAATGAAAGAAAGTATAAGTACTCTGAAAGAGATCACAGTGGAGCAAGTGAAAGATTTCGTAAGAACATGGAATAAGTACACAAACTGAATGAGGAAATCAGAAAGCAAGAAGAGTTTAAAGCACTATTAGCCAAAAGGTTACCGAGAGGCAAAGGTAAGTATAAAGGAAAACTACCTTTGAAATGTTTCAATTGTGATAAGATAGGACATATGGCTTTTAACTATCCTGACAAAGATTCTACTGAAAAGAGAGATTACCGAGATGACAGACTGAAAGATAATCATTATAGAGGACATCGAGACTTCAGAAGAACAGATAGAAAGACATGTTTAATAGCCAATGAGGAATCCAATGATGATAAATCAGATGAAACTGATACAGAGGAAGTAGTTTATGTAGCTATCAAAGATGGATCAGATGAAGAAAGGTACAAAGAAAAAGCCCTAATATCTCACATAAACACTAATGATTCTTGGATCATAGATAGTGGATGCTCACATCATATGACAGGAGATAAACACAAGTTTGTTTTATTAGAAGATTATGGTGAAGGCTATGTTAGATTTGGTAATGATGCACCATGTCTGGTAAGAGTTAAAGGATCTATAACACTTCTTGATAATGCAAGATGCAATGATGTTTATTGGGTTGAAGGTTTGAAATACAATTTGTTGAGTGTAGCACAGCTAAACAACACAGGTTACCGAATAGAATTTCATAAAGGAATTGTCAAAGTTCATGACAAAAATGGAAAGTTAGCTGCTATCGAGACACAAAAAAAAGGTAACACATTTCACCTTGACTCAACTCATAACAAGTGTTTGTATGCAAAGATAGATGATACCTGGTTATGGCATAAAAGGTTTTTTCATGTAAATTTTGATAATTTGATCAAAATAAGTAAGAAGCACTGAGTAAGAGGTCTACCGAGTCTTGAAAAACCTGAGAATGCTATGTGTCGAGGATGCCAGATGGGTAAGATGACAAAATCAAGCTTTACAAGTAATTCTTACACTTCTAAGGGAATTTTAGATCTAGTACACACTCATCTTTGTGGCCCTATGAAAGTTCAAAGTTATTATGGTGATAAATATTTCATATTATTTGTGGATGACTATTCAAGGATGATGTCAGTAATGTTTCTAAAAGAAACATCAGAAGCTTTTCAAATGTTTAAATGGTACAAGGCAAGAGTTGAAAATGAAACAGGAAGACAACTGAAATGTCTTAGATCAGATAGAGGAGGAGATTTCACATCAGATGAGTTCAACTTATTCTACAATGATCATGGTATTAAAAGACAAGTCTCTGCACCGAGAACTCCATAGCAGAATGGAATAGCTGAGAGAAGAAATGGATCTATTGTGGATTGTGCTAAAACACTGATGATTGAAAAGAAGGTGCCACAAACATTTTGGAGAGAAGAAATAAGAATAGTAGTTTACACCTTGAACCGAGTACAATTGAAGAAAGGTACTTTGAAGATGCCATATGAAATCTGGTATGATAAGAAACCTAATGTAAGTTATTTTAAAATCTTTGGAAGTAGATGTAATGTTCACAAAGATGATCGAAATGGCAATTTTGATCAGAAAAGTGAAGAAGGAACATTTCCAGGTTACTCTTCTAGAAGCAAAGCATTTAAATGTCTGATCAAATCATCTAACAAAATAGTAGAAAGTGCAAATGTGAAAATTGATGAATTTGCAGAAAGAAATGATGAATGAAATTCCAAGGAACCAGAAGACTATGATGAATTTGTCTATGTTCAACTGAGAAGTCTTGCCGAGAAGACTGTTGAAGAAAATGAAGATAATATCCAATTACCGAGTGATGAAGAAGATCATACAGAGCCTACCGAGCCTATATTAGCCAAGTATGTCAAAAGACATCATGCACCAAGTCAGATTATAGGAGATAAGGACGATCCAGTGATGACAAGGAACAAACTGAGACAGAGCACATGTCTGATATCTGAATTTGAACCGAGAATAGTGAAAGAGGCATTTAACAGTGAAGATTGGATAAATGCTATGATAGAAGAGATTGATCAAATCAAGAAGAATGACACATGGACACTAATCCCAAGACCGAAGGACAAAAATGTAATTGGTACAAAGTGGATTTTCAGAAACAAGCTGAATGAAAAAGGAGAGGTCATTCGAAACAAAGCAAGACTAGTTTGCAAAGGTTATGCTCAAGAAGAAGGAATTGATTATGGTGAAACTTTTGCACCTGTTGCTAGACTTGAAGGAGTAAGAACATTGTTGGCCTATGCTGCTTTCAAAAATTTCAAGGTATATCAAATGGATGTCAAATCTACATTTCTGAATGGAATATTAGAAGAAGAAGTTTTTATTGAACAACCTGAAGGATTTGTTGAAGACAATAATAAAGATCAGGTATGTAAATTGAACAAAGCTTTATATGGTCTGAAACAAGCACCTAGAGCATGGTATGAAAGATTGCACTCTTATTTGATTAAGATTGGTTTTATAAGGACAAGTGAGAACAACAATATGTACATGAAGAATGATGAAAATGGAATGCTGATCTCAGCCATATTTGTTTATGATATTATATTTTGTGGAAATGACTCTTTATGCAAGAACTTTGGAAATGAAATGAGCAAAGAATTTGAGATGTCATTAATCGGTGAGATAAAGTATTTTATAGGTTTACAGATACTGCAAATGAAAAATGAGATTTTCATTACTCAATCCAAGTACATAAAGGAAATCTTGAAGAAATTTGGAATGGAGGATTCAAAACCAGTAAGTACTCCTATGACTACCAATTGTAAATTATCAAAGAATGATGAATCTACATCTGTTAATGAGACACTTTACCAATCCATGATTGGAAAACTACAATATGTTGTTCATAGCAGACCAGACATAGCACATGCAATAGGTATAGTTGCAAGATTCTCTGCAGATCCTAAGGAAACACACATGACAACAATCAAAAGAATTTCTAGATACTTGAAAGGCACTGAGGATTATGGCTTACTATATCAGAAAGGAAATGATTTTGATTTAAAAGTTTATACTAATGGTGATTGGGTAGGCAACATTGATGATAGAAAAAGCACAAGTGGAGGAGCTTTCTTTTTAGGAGAAAGACTAGTGAGTTGGCTTAGCAAGAAACAAGCATGTGTTTCACAGTCAACAGTAGAAGCTGAATATGTTGCTACAGCATTGAATTGTAGTAACACTGCATGGATCAAACAATTATTGGAAGGTATAAATGAGAAAGTTACCGAGCCAGTAACTATATTCTGTGATAATACTAGTACCATTAATATTTCAAAAAATCCTATTATGCTCTCTAAGACAAAGCACATCTCTATCAAATATCATTATCTTAGAGAAGAAGCTCAAGAGAAGAAAGTGGTGCTAGAGTATGTTAGCACAAAGGAACAAATTGCAAATATCTTCACCAAGACACTACCAAGGGACACTTTTGAATATCTAAGAAGTAAGTTAGGGGTCCTACCCCTATCTTCTACTCACTGATCGAGTTCGGTGGAAGCATCAATCTGATGACTCTATCAAATATCTTTTAGGAGTTGATGTTGCATTACACACTTTAGGATGTTTTCTAAAGGTGTACAGGAAATATTACAAGAAATATCACAGGGATTAGGAATTAAAGACAAAATGCTCTGACCGAGACTCAGTTGATACACAATAGCAGGAAATCACTTCATACAGGAAGAAATTATGTTTTAGTTCTTTACTTTTTGGCATTGTTGTCAAAGGGGGAGAAGACCAATTTAAGGGGAAGAAAACGGAGAAGACTACAGATTGGAAAGAAGACTGAAGAAAAGAGGAGAAGTCTAATGTATGGGGGAGAGCTTTTCAGCATTTTAGAATCATAGCAATCCGAATCTTTTAAGGTCAAATCAATTGGTTTTGCCATCAATTCCAAACGGGGAGATTGTTGGCAATATAGCATTATAACAAACAATGAAAGATTGTTGGCATTTCAATAAGGATATTGAGAAGGTTGTTGATGATTATGGATATAACTAATTAAGGATGTTTACTATCTTGATATTATTATTTTGTCATTGATGTGAAGAAATTGATTTTCTAATTCAATATGATGTTGCCATATCTTGAGAAGTATGATTTGAAGAATATAAAGATGTTGGTAAAAGACACAGGAAAGATTATGATGAATAAGAAGATGAATAAGGTATTCAATAGGCAACTATTACCAAGTCAGACAATGATGAGATCATGATGTTTAGATTGTTTTAACATCATACATATGTTGTAAATTGAAAGGTTAATACTATACTATGTTACCAAGCAAAGAACCTAGTTGGTAAACCCCAAGGAACCTAGTCGGTAAACCCTAAGGTTATCGCTATCAGTTAATGAAGGTGGAATGACTACCAAGTGAAGTTTAGTATTTACCGAGTTATAACCGAGGTGTAACCAAGCTATAACAGAATGGATTAAATGATTACATGCAATATTTAATGAAGGAAGCTGATGAGCTGGAACTGATTAAATGATTGGTATGTCATGCATGAAGTTTGTTAATGAATCTAAGGCAATGGAAAGTTGGCATGAAGATCTACAGTGCAGATTGAACCACAATACCCTGGCACAAGTTCCAAGAAATATATGCAAGTTCCTAGGCATGGTAAAACATTTTCAGATCGAAAAATGCATTGAATCTGGACAAGATTGAAGATCTGATGGCTATGATTGTTCATGGGAAATGTGATCAAGGAGATTAAGAAGTTAGCTAATTGTTTATAAATAGGGAACTGTTGATAAACAATGTGTGCAAGCAAGTGTATGCATAGGGATGGTACATAGTGATTACCGAGCATAGAAGCTTGAAGACCTGTTTGAATAATAGAGTATAGAAGCCCAGCAGATGGACAAGATTAGTTCTATGTCTAGATTGTATTGAGAAAATAAGAATCTGCTTTAGCATTTTAGATGTGAAGTTGCAGATAGATTTTTATTACTGTTATTTTGTGAAAGTGACAGAAAATCTCTTAACCGAGTGGACTTAACAGTCTTATTTGTAAACCCCTCTAGCAAGGTGACATTCTGATTAAGTGTTTGAAATCCTTTAAAAAGGTCACTTCTAACAAGGTGAAGATCTTAACAGATCTGAGGGAAATCCCTTAACCGGGTCACATCTAGCAATGTGTTTGTAATCTTTAATAGGATTTGCTTTTAACCGAGCATACTATAAAAGAGTATATTTCTTAGTGGGTCCGAAATCCCATAGTGGTTTTTCCCTATTTGGGTTTCCATGTTAAATCTGGTGTTATGAGGTTTATGATGTTTATATGCTTTTGAGTTTGCATGTTTAATAGTTTTGGTTATATTATTGAAGTATATGTTACCGAGGTTGAATCTGATGTTTTTATGGAAGATTAAGTTTGTATGATTCACCCCCCCCCCCCTCTCATCTTGTTGGCTATTGAATCTGTACTTACATTTAGTATCAGAACTATCAACTAAGTCCAATGGTTATTGTTATAACTACAATAAATATGGTCACACATCTAATCAATGTAGGACAAAGTCTGTTAACAATTATCAGAAGGAAAAATTCAAAGGGTTTTGTAAAAACTACAAAAGATATGGACATAGTACCGAGAAGTGTTGGTTTAAGCAAAAGAACTTTATGTGGTATGCACACCAAGCAAATGCTAGAGGTTACCGAACTCACACAGATCCTTACCGACAATATGTTGTAGTACCATGGGATTACAATACAAGGATATGGTGTGAATGTTGTGGAAGATATGGACATATTAGTGCTAACTACTTTATAAGGTTTGTAATGAACAACTGAAGATCATGGAGAAATCCTGGTGTGGTATGTTTTCATTGTCACAAAGTGGGACACTTAGCTGGAGATTGCAGAGATCAACCTAGAAAAGACACTAAGGAAATAAAAGAAAAATTAAAGATGATTTGGAAAAAGAAGGAAATTGTGTCAAATAAAGAAAGCACCTTACCTACCGAGTTAGGTGCTCCTATTCCAAATTAATCGGTAAAGGTATGAAGGAACTGCATTCTCCAAAGGTTAAAATCTCAATAGTTCCTATTCTATTATGTACTAAATTCAAAATTTGCATAGTTAAGATGTAATAGTAAGTTTGAAATTCTATCAAAGTCTTTGAAGCACTTTACAGGAAACCTATCAAGTCGATGAATACAAGAGGTCTGTCAAGTCGGTAAATGAAGGAAATTTGGTTACTCAGTTAAAACGGAAAAAAGGAGATTACATTGGTTAAAGATGAACCGAGTGCATTTAATATTTTTGACCTAACCTGTACGGAGCCCGATAAGGTATTTTGTGTACTTAAAAGCATTTTTGTGGTCATTTACACTTACCAAGTGTTCGAGAAAGAAGAGCAAGCGATTCAAAGGTGATCAAACCTCCTACAAAGCAAATTCAAGGTATTTACTTCAAATCTCAACACATTGTTAAGCTGATTTACCAAGCGTATCTAGTTGTCATTATCTGCTAAGTATAAAGCATACGTCATTTGAAATCCTAAAACCCTAAGGACTCTTTCTTAGTTTTTTATCTGAAATCTTTAAATGGTGCCCAAGATCCAAGATCTCATAGTTGTCAAGAATGTAGAGAAGCCCTCATTGAAATACTCTTTGACTCTCAAAGTCGCTTCTGAATCGGATGACAAAACCGCCTTTTCACTCATCCCAAATAGAGTGTTGTTAGTTGAAGATGTGAGATTCTTCACCAAATGTCGTGTTGAAGAACTTGATCATGTTGAAATCAGAGACACCTATGAGGAGCTATGTACCGATGGTATATTGAACAAGAAGTATGAGCACATCAAAGTCAAGGGATTAATTGAAGCCCTAACCTATCCTCGTGTGTTCAATCCCCAATGGGTCAAGTTTGTTCTGAGCAAAGTTCACGATGATTTCATGTGGCTAGAAGAGAAACCATTCAATATTACCAAGGAAATAATTCATCTGATTACCGGTTACCCTATCTATGATCATGCCCGAGCCCAGAAGATGATATCATAGAAGGAATTGATCAGTTTAACCGGAGTGGAATCTAATTGTAGAGGATTGAAACTGAATAATGTTACTGATGAAGAATTAAAATTCACCATTAGAGTAATGGGCTACTGTTTCTTCCAATCCGCAAGGGAAAACAGTGTTCCCTGTGCAGCAGTAGACTTGGCATACAAAATTGTGAAAAAGGGAATGAAAATTGACCTATGCGAGGTATTGCTGAAGAACCTATTTGAAAATTTGAACACCATTAGGAAGCTGAAGAAGAATAACTCGGCTAATACTCTAAAGTTTGGATCACTACTGGTATGCATGTTTTTCTACTTTGAAAAATTCTTTCCATCAGTCGGTAAAGTTGTTTGGGAGCTACACCGACCAGTCACCCATCAGATTAATGACTTCATTAAGAAGTTAGGAGATAATTTCAATGATATCATGGATGATTACTTCAGTAAATTTCAAGAGAAAATGCATAACAAATATAGGATACCACCCCAGCTAGTAGAGAAATACAAAAATGATATATTTTTTGAAGTTGACACCGATTACTGTTATGTGAATGTTGTGGAACCAAGGACTCAATCTTGTCACCAATGGGTTACGAGATTGATTTTGACATCACAAAATGGCAATTTGATGCATTTCTTACATTGTCCAGACATGCTACCGAGCTAAGATATGGTACCTATGAGGAAGTAAAGGAAAAGGTAAAGATGAATATTGTAGTACCCAAAGCTACAAGAAAGGCAACAAAGATGATTAAGGCATTGTCTGAGAAATTTGGAGAAGACTCTTCCTCTACACCTGTCAAAGGGACCATTACCATTACCGAAGAGGAATCTGAAGCCCAAGAGGCAGCTATAACACTGAGCATTGAATTTCCTAAGGGTAAAGTGTTAAAGAGAAAGAAACAAGACACATCAAAAGTCTCACCGACTCCACCTCTAGTAAAGTGACCTAATACTAGAGCATCTGCAGCCACACTGAGTAAGAAGACAAAGAGTGTTACTCTTCCCAAGGTAACAAAGACATACAAGAAATCTATTCAGAGACTCATTTTGGCAAAAGAGTCTAGTGATACTGAATCAGAAGATGCAAGCAAATTCCAGATTGTCAAGAGAAAGAAGGTAAATGTACATAGTGTTGAAAACTTTTGTGCTAATCTAAAATAATATGGTGGATTTGGAGGATTTAGATATGTTAAGTATGAAACCAGGAACAATGGTGAAAAGAGACAAATTGAAGAAGCTGTCATCTACACACTTCTAAAGTTTCAGTTAGCTCCATTGGAACTAGCTAAATCACTTCGGAATGGACTATATTTGCATATTGATAATAGGTGGAAGTATGCAATTGACTCAGAGAAATAAATCAGAGAAAGAAGTCTAGTCCATCTCTTTCCTGATATGTCAATAGCTGAAATAAAGGACCATCTGACAACCTACAATTCAAAGTTTCTTGTCAAATAGAGAGCCTTAAAACTGATGAATGGGCTATATATTGAAATAGAAAATGAGAAAAATGCAAAGTGGCAGGAAATCTTCAAAATCAAGGATGTCGGTGAACAAGCTATAGTTGAAATTGTTCATGTCACCGAGCATGATCCTGATGTCACCGAGCAAGGTCCTGATGAAATCGAACAAGACCCTCCTGACACCATTCAAATAGATGAAGATGTCATGGATACAAAAGCACCTGAGAAAGAAATGATAGAAGGCACTACATATGCAAAACTTGTATCTAGTGAATCCGTCTTGGAACAAGTTCAGCCTTATCCACCGATCAAGCAACCTGTCTCAACCAAAACTCCTCAAGATACAAATCAAGGCACTTAAGGTCACAAATCTGCAACAAGAGAAGGTACTACTCAAGAGCAGACATCTCAAGCACCTTCTGGCATTGAGAATGTTGCAACTGAGACACCAAGCACAGAGAAACCGAAGGATTCTATAGAGACTAAAAGAACCAATCAAAGTGTTGCCTCTACCGAGCAACCTACCAAGGGTAATCAAGCCTCACAAGCACTTGTCTTAATTCCATTAGTGAAAGGTAAAGAAAAGAAAGTGAAGAAGCATAGTTTTAAACTTGATTTGTCAAAACCAATAGTGTTGCCCAATGTTGATATATCAAAATTGAAAGGACAAGCACTCATTGATTTTGGAGAACTGTGAAAAGAAAAGGCCGAACAAGAGAAGCAAATGGCCATTCAAAAGAAAAATAAAGTACTTCAGAAGGTAAAAGCACTCCTAATAGATATGCTACCTAAAGCTACAGTATCAACAGATGCAGCCATCCACATTCAACTGGATGAACTCCTAACAAAGATAGAAACATCTAGAGTAGATGCATCGGAGTATTTGAGAAAGCTGAAAGACAAAGAGCTCACTGCCAAAAAGATAGAAGAGGTACAAAAAGCTATCTCTATTGGCAAAGTTAAACTTGTCAAATTTATTGCTGAGTTGACTCCTCAACTCAAGCACATTCATTATTTATTTCAGAAACTCTGCACATTTTCTTTATTCATTAAAGACATTAAGAATAAAATAGAGGCAATTGAGAAAGAAATCACCGATCTCTCAAGCAAGTTGACCACAGAGCCAAATTCAATTCAGAATTTTTATACAAAGCTTCAACAACTCATGGCTTAACAATTGGACTTAAGAAATGAAGAACACAAGATTAGGATGGACATAATGACACTTCAAACATTATTCCTTCCACATCTTTCATCAGTCCAAGAACAGATCAACTGAGCCACATACCTATCTACTACTCAAGAGGGAAGCACTCTAGATGGCTTAATATCATTGTTGGCTGATATTCAAGCACAAAATTCTTTAATGGATAGTGTAAAGGATGCACTCTCTGTCGCTCTCACTGACACCCAGACCAAGTACAAATCTATTTTTGACCAATTATGGCCCCCGGATGGAAATTAAGTTTTGATGTTTGTCAAAAAGGGGGAGTAATATGATAGTCTTGGGGGAGCAATACAATATAAGGGGAGTGATACAATTTTGATACAGTATTGAGAGAATGATATAGTATTCGAGTATAATATACAGGGGGAGTATACCGAGCAGAGTAAGCAGAGTATCAAAGAGTAGTATATAGAATAGTAAGCAACGCACACAAGAACAGATCACCAAGCATGCAAAATCAGATTTATGTACAGTATATCGACAAGGGGAGTATATCTGATATATTATTTTATTGACTATTGTATATACTATCAGTATAGTCATTTTGCAAAGTATATAGATTTTTGAGTTATAACTTTGAAAGCAGTTTTTGTCAAACATCTCAACTAATGTCAAAAGGGGAGATTGTTACTACTTATCAGATTGCCATTAGTTTTATGTCAAATTTATACTATATACTCTAGTCGGTTATCTATTACCGAAATATTCAGTCGATATGTACAATCTAGTCAGTTACAGAAGAAAGCAGTCACAGAACGTAGTATACACTGAGCTATCTACCAAGTATCTTTACATGTTTACTGAGCAGCAAGAAGACACGCCGAGTTGATTTACACTGAGTGAAATGTGTTACCAGATTCATTGAACCTGGACATGCATATGAAAACGTGTTACAAGATTGAGGCACATCTAACCGTTATCACATTGGAAATTGCACTTAAAGATTGTGTATGATTTTGAGGTTATCTAACCAATGAAATATTTTATATGATTATTCATTCAATAAATCATGTTTGTAAGATCAAAGCAATGAATTGGATCACCATCATAAGAGATCCATTTATACAGCATGAGTTAAGAGTTAAAGGTGTGTGCATGAGTGTAAGAAGACTGTTACAGAGACACAAAGGTCACCGAAAAGGTTTTTAGAGAACAGTCGAAGAACAGAGTAAACAGAAGGGTTTACCGAGTTACTATATGGGTTACCGAGGTATGCTATAAGCAAGGTAATCTATTCTGAGCACATAGAATCTGCTATAACATTTCAAATGTAAAGTTGCAAATATTTGTAATGATTTTATTGTAATATTGTGAAGTTGAAAGAGAAACCTTTAACAGGGTAAAAGACTCTAATCAAGTCTATAAATTGTAAAGCCTCTAACCAGGTGCAACATTTAGATGAAGTGTTGTAAAATCCTTTAGCAAGGTAGATCTAACATATCTTCTTACTCCTAACAGGGTAAGCTATCAGAAATAGCTAAACATGTAGCTCTAATCGAGCACCCTTTATTATTGCAGTAGTGAAGTTGTGGGTGCCATCCCCGCCGTAGTTTTTCTCTCTAACCAAGAGTTTCTACGTAACCAAAATATATGTGTTATGGAGTGAATCATGTATGATTTTTATCTATTTGTTTTAGTTTTATATTATGTTACTGCACTATTCGGTTTATGCATAACAGTAAATATATTGTTGAAGAAATATTTTGAAGTACTGATTCACCCCTCCCCTCTCAGTACATTAGCTTTCCATATTGGGCCTAACAATTGCCTCCTTAATGAAACCTTGTTTCTTAGCAAACTGTTGAACTTCCTTTCTCGCTTTCTCAGCAATTCCCGATCTAGCAAGCTCAGAATGTACTAGTAAAGATTTCTCTTTATAACTACCAAACCTTTATGCAGTAGTATCCACCGGTTGTGCTAGCAAGTGGTCAACATAAGCAACCAAAAGATCTTCTTCAACTTTGTAGCCCATAGGCATCATCCAAGTTGTCCTAGGATCAAATGCCTCCATCTGACATATGTCAGTATCAACCAAAAAACAAATGGTATCCTCATATCTCTTAACAACATGTGTCGGTATCCTCTCTCTTGCATGCTTCTTATTTTTGAAAATATTTGAAATAACCCCAAAAAATCTTACAAAATCATTACCCAACATCATGATCTTGTTCTTCATCTATAACAATGTTGGTGTGTCCTTAGACCACTGAACATCAGCGATACCAGGAAAGTAATTCTGAAAATAGAAGAACAATCCAATAATCAGTTGTCCATATTTAAACTTCAGTATTTTTTCTTTCTTGATGGATTCAAGATTGATCACCAACTGACTTCTCAATTCCTTAGACCAATCATAATCAACATTTTCTTTGATCATCCGGTAAGCAGTATGGATGGCTGCAGTAGGGATGTTGTTCATCTTGCTAGAATGATATAACCGGTATCCTATGACCACTGAAGCAAATTTTAGTACAGGATCATCAATCTCATTAACAGTCATAGCTCTTCCATGCCATCATGATTTGGTCATCTTTTCAAAATCATTCTTAGGAACCGATCTCAGTACCAGAACTTCACTGGTGGAACACAATCTGGTTACTACTTGAATCACTTCCTTAGTGATCTTATGTGGTCGATCAAGCCACATAAACTATGTTAGGATTCCCAAAGATACTGAGAGTGGGGGTGAATTAGTATCTAACCGGTTAATGGATTTTCTAAACTTATTAAATGAATTGCATTTCAAAATAGTGTACTAGTAAACAAGAATTAATGTAGTAAATAAGAATAGTAAACACAACATAGAAAGCACACCATAACACAATATTTTTGGCAAGGAAACCCTGTGTGGGAAAAACCTCAGTGGGATTTCTGACCCACAATATTCGCTCATTGGCTAATAAGTGAATATTACCTACAATAGGGGCCTACACATGCAGGAAGGCCAACTGCCTAAAGCTCACTGCTTAATTACAAAAAGGGAAGTCTCACTGACTTACAAAAATGGATTATGTAAATCCAATATCATGTACTGCTTCAGTACCGGTTTAAGCTCATACAACTTCCATAAACCTTATTCCAAAATTTGCCTTAATATTTGCATCTACCTATTACATTCCTTTCTTGCTTACACAAATGATTTACAAGATCTCATACTTATATGAGTCCTATTACAATTCGCCTTGTCGGCTTTACAAAAATATTTTATAATTAGATACAAAATATAATAAACAAAATCCTATCGGTTGGGGTGTCGGTAAACATCTTTGTCGCTGCCTATGCCTGTGTCGGTGCCATAGGATTGTAAGGTTGCCATCAATGACAATACCTTCAATCACCTACAATTTCTCATTGGAGTGTGCATTTTCCAACAATCTCCCCCTTTGTAATTGATGGCAACACTCATGAGAAAAAGCCAAAATTGTATCCAAAAAGTGTTGTCCAAAAATCTTACCAAAACTGTGTGCTCCCCTAAGCAGATGATCTCTTCTATTATACATTAATTGTGTGCTCCTTACTCCTTTTTCTCATCCTCTATTACTCCCCCTTTGGCATCAATGACAAAGGTTGTCATTCAATGTCAATTGAGTGTAGTTCCTGTCTGGATCCCTGTAACCGGTTGGTTACAATCTGATACAGATCCGCTAATGCAAAATTTAGGTTGTTATAGAACCTCTCACTATTCTTTAGTATTTATGTCCTTTGGATTATACTAGTGAGTGTGTGAATTTTCTCTTCCAGTGTCTTAAGTCCTTGAACAAGAGCCTCAGAAATCTCTTTTCTCAAAGAGATGAGAATATCTAGTTTAGGACCTAGTCCGCATTTCAGTTCCTTTGCCTTAAACTTTAATCTCTCCTTATCTTTTTCAAGTTTTTCAATTTTCTCTTCATAGCCGGTAATTTCCTGTTCTACTACCGATATGGAGTTTGATGAACCTATTAAATTATCAGCAATATTATTGATTTCCTTATGTGCTTTGCTGATCTTTGTATATATATCCTCTGTCAAAATGTTGGTCTTACATGTATCTCTGTACAATTTCTTGAAGTCCAAAATTATCTTTCCTAGTGTCAGTAATAATGTATCAATATGTTCCTTACTCTTCTTTACTATCTCCTCAAAGAATTTTTCCTTTTCTTTATTTATTTTCTCTCTGAAAGTCTCCTCATTGATCTGATCAATTGTTAGTAGGTTGTTGGTTATGTACTTAGACAATGTGTCTAATTGGCTTAAATAATCTTTGTTTTCTATGTTACACTTGGGTGCAATCATCTTCAAAATTGGTATGGTGTCATCAATTGCCTTATATGCAAGTGCATTGCAATCAGTTATTTTCTTAATTGAATCAAGCAATACCTCTATTACATTGGTTGGCTGGAATTTTGTCAGTGAAGAACCAAATGATTGACCAACTGCCTTAATGATCTATAATCTGCCGGTGTGAGGAACCTCTTTGCTTGTGGTGACCTCTGGTAGGTCAGTTTGAGTCTGCATTTCTACTAGCAAGGGTTTAGGTTTCTCAGCTAATATCAGTGGCACAGTCTATGTCTGAACCTTTACCTCATCCTTCTTCTCTTCTAATTTCTCAGTGTGTACCTCTGCCTTTTTCTCAGAGCTTTCCACTGTCAGTTTCTCTTATTGTGACTCTGGTTTTTCTACCAGTTTCTCTGTGTTTACCTCTGAAATGTCTACACTCGGTATCTCAATGGATTTCTTAGTGCTATCAGTTGTCAGTTTCTCAGTATTTACATCAGTCTTTCCAGTAACCAGGGGATCAATTGACTATTTAGTTTGTTGCTCAGCCCCAATTTCAATGTTTCCAACTATTTCCTCAATATTTGTCTCAACTGTAATGTCTTCTACCGGTGGCTCAGTTGCTACATCTCTCTTCTCACTTGTCTCCTTATCAACCACAATGTTGACTTCATGTGTGTCAATATTCATTGTATACAACACCTCTAAATCAGGATTTGTGTCCTCAATGTTGTCTCCATACACTTAGCATTATTTGTTACCAGTGGTGTATCAACAGTTTGTGCCAGTGGAGTATCAGAAGAAGGTGGGGGCAAGTTATCTGTTATCTTTATGCTCGAAGGTCCATCTACCTTACCTTTACCTTTATCCTTTTCCTTTTGATAGACTTTAAAAGTCTTTGGTCGTTTAAGCTCTTCTTGCTTTTCCTTCTCTACAAAGAAGATATCCCATTTATCCGTTGTCTCTTCAGATATCTCATTTACTCTGCCAGCCATTAATGCTACATGTCGGTGACCAGTTGAAAATACTGTCCGATTTTCCTTACTTATTAGTTCATCAATCTCTTCTATTGAATTCACTGGGTGAACTGCAAGTAGTTTTTCTATCTTCATCTTTTTATCTAGTTCAACAATTGCTACTCTTCTTGCTTCTAGCCTTCTATACAAGTCAGTAGGTAAATCATCTACAACCTCAATCAAAAATTTCTTGTAGATATCCAAGTTTAGGATAACACTATTTTCTATGCTTTCTTTTTCTTCATTTGAAAATATGTTATACAACTTTCTAATGTTTGATAAGTTACCATCTTCAATTATTTCATGTAGAAGATTGTCAAGTGGAGGGATAACTTGTTTTTCTTTCTTCTTTCTTGGAGTCATCTTCTTTTCCGGAGGCCTAACTGCATGTTGTTTTTGTCTTGTTCTCTTAAGTGCATGAGAGGGTACCGGTGAGGGTTTTCTTTTTCTTTCTACCCTTTTAAACTCTGCTAGTATTTTACTGTCAGAGGACGTAGCAACCAGTGAAAGATGTGTTTTTGGTTGTAATCCTTCTAAGTCACTCTCCTTAATACTAGTTTTATTCAATATGTCTTCCTTGATTGCTTTTGCGTGCCTTGTTCCTTTTCTAACTGTTTGTTCATTTTTCTTTATTATTTTCTGTGATTGAATTTTGCTTTCAATTGTTTCTACATTTCCAAATACTTTTTATGTTGGTTCTTTGGGGGCTTCTAGAAGTGCTTTTGCATAAGTTTCTATTATGTTCTCATCAGCCTCATAGCCCATCTTTGTAACCCAAACTGTCCTTGGGATCACTGCCTCCATCCAGATTTCATCTTTCTTTATGAAAAAGCATATTTCCTTTTGATACTTATCAACTATAGCTTGAGATAGCCTTATCCTAGTTTTCATCCTAGCCTTTAATGCCTGGAAATGTTCATTTATGTTCTTCTCCCTATCATCTCCCATGTTATTTAGAATAACCAGAAGTTGTTTTCCTACCGGTATGTCAAATCCAAAATCCTTTCTACCAATACTGGGAACTTCCTTGGTGATATATAGCAATAAGCATACAAGTAAGTTGCCAAATTTGAATGTCCAATTCTTGTCCTCTTTGATTTTCTTCAAATTTTCTATTAGCTCATCTTTTAACCATTCACATATGTCAATCTTTGCATTGTTGTTTACCATGTCATAAGCACTTTTGATACATAAGTTAGAAACAGAGTTTAATCTGTTGGCATGTGTAGCCTTGTATCCAAGAATCATTCTAATGAATTTTACATTGATATCCTTTACATCATTGACTCTCAAGGATCTCTTGTCATAGGTTGCATCAGTTAGGGTCATTACAGTGTCATTTGGAACCTTTTTAGTTTTGTCAAGCTTGCTACTGGTGGAAGGTAAGCCTGTCACTACCCTAACTGCCTCTTTTGTTATCTTGTGAATGGAATCCAACCAAAAGAACTCCCCATGTACTCTTCTTAACACAATCCTTATAACATCCTTTGGAAAATCAGGGATACTAAGAATCTCCACAAAACCTAGGGTTACAACTATCTTATGTTCTGGTTTCACATTTCCATTAACATCACAATTACTGTTCTATACATGTTCATTATCTCTTCAACTCCTAGTTCTTCAATATGACAATGTATGTAAATTTTCGGATCCTCAGCATATACAACTCCTTTGGGTATTTTTGAAAATGCTCCTAGGGTATCATCTTTCTTTGTAATTTTGGGAGTAATTTTAAATGCGGGTCTACGACGCTTAACAAATTCAATTATAGTAGGGTTTGCAATGAATTCAGGTGAAGAGAACGAAACCATTGTATAAATACCTTAATCTGCCTTTAGGTATGAATGCTTGAATGATTTGCTTCACTTCTCACTATGGATGCCTTCGCTCGGGATTTTCGTGCTCTAAGGAAATTTGAATGCTCGGTGAATGAAAAAGAGCCAAAACACTTGCTTTATAATGTCATTTCCTTCAACTACCACTTTAAATGCCTATCGATTAAGTGAAACTTAACACATCTGTCGGTAAAGAAGTAATTCAACTTCTCACCATCAACTAAGGGTAAATTAGCGTGTTTTTCAATTTGTTGCCATACCCCCAAAAGGTTTCTTTTCAATTTGATGAAGAATCTCCTGTCAGTGGAGTGATACTCTGTTGTACTAGTGAATGAATAGCTTCATTAACATTCATATCTAACTTTCTAATCCATTGTTTTGAGAATTCTTGTTTTACCTCTTCAACCTTCTCTTTACCTTTCAGACTAGGTCCTTTGTTATTTGCCGGTGATGCCTTACTTCTACAAAATTTTGCAATATGTCCAATCTTGTTACAAGCATAGCAAGTCACATTGTTTTTCTGAATATCTTTTCCATATCCTATGCTGGTATGTGTTTTGCATTGATTAGATAAGTGTCCAAATCTTCTACAAATATAACATCTTACATTCATTCTGCATTTTTCTGAATTATGACCAACTTTGTTGCATTTAGAACATTGACCGGTGGGTGCATTGGTGTTCTGATAATTTCTAGATCTACACTAATTTTCTCTGTGACCATACTTGTTACAATTAAAGCATTTCCCATTGAATTTGTGGGTATTATGTTGTCTTAATAGTTTACTGTGATCATGATTGTTTGCAGTACTAGAGATTTCACCAACTTCAAAGCCAATGCCATTAGTATCTCCATTAGGTTTCTGATTTTTCAGCATGTCATCAAGTTCCTCTAAACTTTTCTTGAATTTCTCCTTGTGTTGATTTGCAGTAGCTAACTCATTTTCCAAGAAATCTTTTTGTCTCATGAGTTCAGTTTTATCATGCTCCAAGTGAATCATATATGTTTTCAACATATCATTTTCATGACTAAGTCTTAGATTTTCATTTCCAGCATCATTGATTCTCCTAGTCAAGTCATCTTCATTCTTCTTTTGTTCTTCAATGTCTTTACAAAACCTCATAGTCATATCTTGCATCTCATTCCTCAAGGTCATGTTTTCTTGCTTCATCTTGCTTACAAGATCATTAAGAGTTTCTTTTTCACCATCATCATTCTGCATCTTCTCATAAAGTTCTCTTCTTTTATTCTTAGCAATAGTGAGATTTTCTTGAAGTTTTTGAATGATTTCCTATGCATCCTTCAGATCATCTTCAAGTTTCATATTCTTCAATTTTTTTTCATCATAATCTGAAAGAGTTGTTTCCAATTGCTTTCTCAAGTTTTTCATCACTATCGGTGTCAGAATCTTCATCAAGCTGTTAGGCTTTTGAAAATAGAGGACCAGGCTCTGATACCAATTGTTAGGATTCCCAAAGATACTGAGAGGGGGGGGGGGGGGGGGGGTGAATCGATATCTAACCAGTTAATGAATTTTTTGAACTTATTAAATGAATTGCATTTCAAAACAGTGTACCGGTAAACAAGAATTAATGTTATAAATAAGAATAGTAAACACAACATAGAAAGCACACCATAACACAATATTTTTGGTGAGAAAACTCGGTGTGGGAAAAACCTCAGTGGGATTTGTGACCCACAATATTCACTCATTGGCCAATAAGTGAATATTACTTACAATAGGGGCCTACACATGCAGGAAGGCCAACTACCTAAAGCTCACTGCTTAATTACAAAAAGGGAAGTCTCACTAACTTAAAAAAATGGATTATGCAAATCCAATATCATGTACTACTTTGGTTTAGCATCTGCTATGCTAGGTTCAATACCAGTTTAAGCTCATACAACTTCCATAAACCTTATTCTAAAATCTGCCTTAATATTCGCATCTACCTATTACATTCCTTTCTTTCTTACACAAATGATTTACAAGATCTCATACTTATATGAGTCCTATTATAATTCTCCTTGTCGGCTTAACAAAAAGATTTTACAATTAAATACAAAATATAATAAACAAAATTCTATCGGCTGGGGTGCCGGTAAACATCTTTGCCAGTGCCAGTGCCAGTGCCATAGGATTGTAAGGTTTCCATCAATGACAATACCTTCAATCACCTACAATTTCTCATTGGAGTGTGCATTTGCCAACAAACTGGTCATGCACATGACTCAAAACATATCTCCCAAGATCATCATCAAAATCATCAATAGAATTCAGTGCATGGTGAAAACCTTTATCGGTAACCCTCTTAAACTGTTCTTTCAATACTCCATCCTTATCACACATTACCCTATATTGATCAAATATAGCAAAAATTCCAAGATCTTCCAGCTTACAGTGAATGTATGATCTAATATCCTCTACATGTAAAACTCCATATGGGACTTCAGATAGGGCTCCAACGGGATCAGTTTTAATTGATTTAAAAGGTTGTCTCTTAAACTTTGGATGAGGCCTAACTGAAACATTTACTAGATGTGGTGCATCCATCTTCAAATATTTAGACTTAGAAACAAATAATAGGATTTGTTGGATAAATACCTTTCAACGCTTCCACAAGTAGGGTTTTAACACTGAGAATGCACTTTCACTGATTACAGATCATACATCACTCCAAATCTTCTATTAATCTGATCAAATGTTGCTCACACAAGCCTTTTTCTTCTCTTTTCTCTCTTCGAGTGCTCTCAAGAATGCAAAGTGACAAATGATATTCAAAAATCCCTTTTTTTTCTCAATACCAACTACATTAAATGTTATTCTCAGTTGTATAAACAAATAAACCCTAAAACACCATTCAATATACTACCGGTTCTCATATCACATCAAACTTACCAGTTTGATCACAAAATCACTTCACAATATCATAATGTATCAATATATGCAAATTTATCTTACCGCACACAAGGTGAAGAATTAGGATCTTCTGATGGTTTTTCTTCAGTTTTCTCATCACTCTTCTTTTTCCAGATCTTGTTCATCTCTTCTTTGGTCTCT
Organism: Cryptomeria japonica; assembly: GCF_030272615.1. Taxonomy (NCBI): domain Eukaryota; kingdom Viridiplantae; phylum Streptophyta; class Pinopsida; order Cupressales; family Cupressaceae; genus Cryptomeria; species Cryptomeria japonica. The sequence goes on from NC_081414.1 coordinate 15,898,783, forward strand.
TCCGCATCAACTTTCTTCTTCCCTTTCTGGTTAGCAGATTGATTTATCGGTTGACTCATTTTAGCTCTACAAAAATTTGCAAGGTGTCTCGGTTGGTGACAATGAAAACATGTCATACCAGATGCTCTCCAGGGTCCATCATTGCCTCTACCAGTCCTTCTTCTACAATTCAAAGCTACATGACCATAGTTATGACAGATTGTGCAAATCACATTCATTCTCTTTTCCATCTCATAGGGACTAGACCAGTTAGCATAGGGTCTCTGCCAATTTGCATTTCTTCGATCATTAAAATTTCTTTGCCAATATCCATCGAATCTCTGATTCATGCGGGGTGTCAGATTATTTGCTCCATACTTCCATTCAATAGCTCTATGCCCATACATGTTGCAAGTATAATAATATCCATTAAAGGTTCTAGGTTTGTATCCTTGATAGGCATTAGGTTTATAACCATTAACAACATTAGATCTAAAAACATTAGCAGTATGTCTTGTCTTATGATGATTAAAGCATACTGGTTTGTAGGGTTTCTTATCGATGGATTTATGGATCTTAGGTGCAGATTTACCTTCTTCAATGTTGTCCTTTGAACCAGAAGGCTCACCTTTCTCAAAAGTAGTGTATCCCAAGCCATGTGTATCTCCATTTTGCCTTTGTGACTGGATCTTCTCATCAAGCATAGTAGAGCTCTTATTAAACTTTGCAAGTGTTTCATTAGCATTAGCAAGTTCCTTTGTAAGATCTTCATTATTTTTCATCAAGCTTTCTCTTAGAGACATTGCCATGTCTAGAATATCCTTTATTTCTTCTTTTTCTTCATGTTCCTCATGAAGATGTGCATGCAAGTCACTAATCTCTCAGTTTAGCTTAGATATGTCATGTTCTTTTTCTCTAATCTTGTCTTCAGCTATCCTTCTTGCTTCAAGCTCTTGACTCATTCTGATGGTTAGGGATTCCAACTCTCTCCTCAGGTTTTCCTTCTCATCATTTAGTTTTTGAACATCAGTAACCAATGCATCCATGTTTGCTTCATCAGAAGAACTATTTTCAATAAACTCCATCAATTGTTCTGCAAGCTCTCTTCTCTTAGCAAGTGAGGCTTTATACTTTCCTTTCAATGTATCTAGGGATTCCTCAACTTCTGCAAGCTAGTTAGACATCTCTCTATAACTCATATCCCCCATGATAGCCTTATGGATCTTCCCCAAGGGGTTAAGCCTTGAGGGAATTAGGCTCTGATACCAATTGATAAACTTATAAGGAACTGAGAGGGGGGGGTCAATCAGTGCAAGCAAAAACCACAACACAAATCTGATCACCACTTTAAATAACTTAAAGCTTAATAAACATAAAAGAAATATCACCACATAAGCTAACACCCAATATATCAAGCTCCACATAACAAAAAGATTTATATGTAGAAACCCAAAAGGGAAAAACCATGGTGGGAGTTAATACCCACAAGATTCACTATCTGCAGAGTAGATATATTTGACTGGTTAAGGTCTTACAAATATGCCCGGTTAGGAGCAAACCCTGTTAGGAGTCACCCAGTTAAAATCTTTGCCCTATTAAGAGCAACCTTACAAGAGGATTTAGACTTAAGTTAATGAGCTACCCTATTAGGGGATTTACATTTTCAAGCCTATTAGGACCTACCCGATTAAGGGATTTGACTACTGCAACTGTTAGGAAAAAAACAATAGAATGATCTGCATGTAGCACCTCTATGCTTGATAAGATCTGCTTCAGTTTTTCTCAATAAATCAACAAAACATCCATACAGAGATTATCAGATTACCACACAATCAAACTCTCAATATTCACTCTCGATCTCATACCTCATCTCATAACTCATCACACTTTTTATAAGCATCAACTTAGTCAGCTAAACACCTTGGAATGATTTCCCAAGTTTAATGAATCTGGACAATCTTGCAATACATGCTTTACTTATGTCGGCCACCGACATAACAACTCAAAAATAAAACATAATGTGTACCGGTTTACCGATCTTAGTGACTTTGTTCTACCATTTAGTCGTTCTTCATGATAGACTTATTTGTACATCATAACTTTCCCATCTTGTTGAATCTGTCGCTACAGTGTGAATCAGATCTACCTGATACAATCTCCAACACTCCTGAAAAACGGCATCACCTAACTCTTCATTGATCGCTCATACCGGTTGCATGAATACAACTTAGTTCTAGTTTACCAGTTGAAGTCCTATTGTCAGTTCACTGGTAAACTATCTCCTCTACTGGTTATGCTTTATCGGTTGGCCTAATAAACTTAGATGACTATCAGAACATATTTGCCATCAATGACAACAAAAAAAAACTCATCAAGCCAACAGGGTGGTGCATTGGCGTCCTGTATGGACATAATACAAAGTTCTATATAGAAAATGTAATGCAATAGATATTTGTTCCAAATAAATTAAAAATAAGAAGACTTATGATGGAAAGAAGAAAAATGATTATGGATGCTTAAATAGAAGAGAAATAAATAAAAGGAAAGAATTAACTCATAGTCGGTCCACATATGAAGCTTCTAGCAATAAATTCCTCTCAACAATGTGCACACAAGCAAGAAAATAAAATGTTGGGCTATGTTTTAGAGGTTTGTCATGGTCAAACATCCATTTTGTTGTTTCCACCTCCACAGATAGCCAAGATAGATCAATAGATAAAATGGTGAATGAAATAGAAAGTAAACATAATACTCAATATACTAATGGAGATAACAATGAGAAGAGAAAAACTCCCCTTTCACACCCAAAGCGAAGAGATTTCCAGATGAAGAATAAGAAGTATTAAGTATTCCTCAAAGTGTGAAAATGGTGAGTCTCAAGCATGAGCTTCACCATGTGAGAGAGCTAAGAGTGTCGGAAATTGGTAAGAGACGGAGATAGAAAGAATGCATATAGTGAATAGAGAACTACTAGAGTTCATAGAGAGCCAAAATGAAGCTCCCAAGGAAAGATAGGAAGCATGGGAATGAAACTAATGTTGATGGCCATGGGAAGAGGTGTTACAAGCTCTGCTAGGCATAGGTGAAACACCTCAACGACCGCCTTTGGAATGAATATTTGTGGGACACTAGAATAGTGTGCACCTGTCTACAAATCAATCAGTCAACAGAGTTAAGAAAAGGAAAAATTAAAGGGTGACAAGGAAAGCCAACAAACAAAGGGCTAAGTTGATGAAGGAATTATCGAATTACTGTAAAGAAAAGGCACTTATGTAGCATGGAATTGCACAGTGATGCAATTTATGACACTACATTTTTCCCCCACTTTAGCAAGACTATTATTATCACAAGATGTGAGCTAAAGTAAAAAAAATTAGAAAGATCTTATTGACATATCAAGGGGAAGAAAAATCCTCTAACCATGTGGAGTTGCCCCCAGGGAAGAGACATGAGCATTCATGAGATGTTGCAAGGTTGTTTCATCAAATATGTTAGACAAAATATAAAAAGTAATTTGATTAAACAATGCAATCAAACACAAAAATAACAAGATAGTGATCACTGAGATAAAAAATATTTCGTCGATATGGGTAGCAAATTGTGTCATGCCAAATAGCCATACAATTGGAAAACTGTAGATTGATTTGATAGTGCATTGCCCCCCAAAAAGGCAATAAGATCAAGTAGTTTTGCCCCACAAAGGCAACAAGATAAAATAAAGATCATGTAGATAAAAGGATACTGAGATGCAAATGTAAATATGTAGAAATGTAGAGATATGATAGCCCCCCCTTAGAATGGTATGCGTGAAATACATGTTAGTCTAAGGAGAAGAGATTTTGTGTCACTTCAACAAAATGAGATGTTTTCATGTAATGCCACCTTGCAACAAATGACACATTGTAGTGTCATAAAATTGTTACCCCTACAATTTGCAAACACATTAGGCTCTTCACATTGGCGATTTGAATCCCCAAGCTTGATCAGAGACCCAAGACATGCTCATCCATAGAAATTGCACTTTTTCTACCCTTCACATAGCCTAGACCTACTTCTTGTCCTGAGACAAGGGTAGGACAAGGGCATGGCTCGCTTGTCCCTGCCCTATTTTGGGGCCCCCTCTATCCTATCTTTGCATTGAACTTTGAAATTAAAGCAATTAAACTTTCCCTGTGTTGGCCTGTGATGAAAAATCAGTCAATTAACCCTAATTGAAGAGTATATAAGTCACATTTTTCCTCATTTGCATAAGTTTTAGAGGCAATAAGTTGGATAAGTGAGAGGTGGGAAGTTTACATGAGATCACACATTCAATCATTCAAGCATTCCTTTCCAACATTGAGCATTCTCAAGTCTCCCTTCAAGGTAGGTGTTTTATTCAAGTCAAGGATTCAACCTTTGAAGAGGAGATCCCTTTCAACATTCAATTCCATAAAAGAAAATCTACCTACATTCTATCTACAACCTCCCTTGAGGTGAATTACATTTCAGTCTTTCATTTACATTTACTTGCTAGTACTTTGTTTTATCATTTGGTTAATTCCAAAACTGGGGTTTGACCTGAAGGAAAACTCCCAATCCCAACACCTTTTCCTCTCTTTTATGTGTGTAGGTTTTAGATGCATGACTGTGTTTGTAGATTCGGACTCTATTTATAGAGGTGGAAAAACCCTTTTCATTTCTTGGATTTTTCGAAGGACCATGTGCACTTTCAGCACAGTCTTGACAACTTATCCTCAAATTCTTAGGGTAGCTTCGTCTCGGCATATTATAGTCAGATCCATGTGCACTGCTTCATCTCGAGCTTCTATTTCAAGTTATAATTAGTTCTTTGCTAATTTTACACTTAAGTCTCACAACACATAATTCAACCATCTTCGATTCTAAAAGAGGGGTTAGCTTTTCATTCTAACACCATTATCAATTCATTTAGTATTCAATCTCTTCCCTAAGAGATTGGATCTAGGGAGTTTTCCCCCTCTTTTAATGTAATGTGGATAAATTGTTTGAAGGGAAATCCGCAGTGAAACTTTCATCTCTCCTTAGAGGGAAGAAAAGATTTCCTCTTGATCTCTCCATCATTCACTTTTCCCCACATCACATTTTGGTAAACCTGGCGTCTTGCATGCTTTATCTGAAAATCATTGCATATTTTGTATTTACAAGTTTAATTTTTCTACAAACTTAGTCGCTAATTCATTCAAAACCCTAGTTTTTAAAATTGAAAATGAACTTGTGTGTTGTAAAAATTGCTTTGTTTGTCAAATTCAATTTCTTCATTGTCCAAATCAATTTACAAATCAAATTCACAAAATTAAGAGGTTAATTGTCAAAACCCTAATTTTCAAAAATCATCTTGAAGTTGTGCGAAAATTGAATTTCCATTTAATTTTCAGATTTGTGACTTTTTTCAAACTTATCTTTTGTCCTAAAATTCAAATTTTCAATTTCCCTCCTTTTTCAAAATTCAAAATTTTAAAAATTAAGTGGTTAGGTCCTAAAACCCTAATTTTCAAATTTAATTGGATTTTGTGCAAATTTCAGTCAATTTCATTTTTCTAAATACCTTTCAAGGTGTCCCTATTCATTAGGTTTGACCCTTTTCAATTTTTCAATTCAATTCCTCATTTTTTTCAAAACCCTAATAGGGTCCTATTTTTGCATTCAAAGCTTAATTTCACCTATCTAGAGATCCTAAAATCCACTAATTTTGGGGGGTTAGCTTTAAAATCATCGTAACTTTCATCCCTAAAAATTTTGAAAAAAGTTGGTTGGACCATGTGCACTTTCAACACAGTCCCTAGCTTTTTCCCAAAATTTCAAGAGACTGTTATGACCATATTTAATAGCTTAATCCAGAAAATTGGCTGATTTTGTTGATTTTTGATCCCTCTAAAATAAAAATACCTTCAAATTTCAAGAATTTTTTTAAAATTAAGTGGTTAATTATAATCTGCCCTAATTTTAAAAATTTTGATTCTGTCAATTTTAAAATTAAGTGGTATCCCATTGGCCCTAATTTTATATTCCAATTTCCATTCATTTATCATAAAATTATTTCTGGAAATTGTGTCATTTTCTTCTTTCACCAAAGTTCAAATTATTTAATCATTATTTCCCAAATTTTGCATTATTCAATTTTTGTACACTTTGTTCCTATTATTCAAAATTTCCCTCTAGTGCATGAGTTTCACTACTATTAGTCCTACCTACACTATCCCCATTAGACAAAGCATTAGAATTAAGGCTTCCCAAGGTTTAATTACCGAGGAGATGGAGCATACTTTGGGTGACTTCTTTAATGAGGATAATGCTAATTATTCCCATCCTAATCATGTCCCTACCTATCCACTTGATGAATCTCATGATGAACACGAAGAAGTTTTGACTAGAGTTTCCATAGATGAACTTTCAAAATTGGACAATAAATTTGATAACTTTCAACAATGGATGTCCCAAGAGTACCCTAATAGTGAAGCTCTTCCATTAATTGAAGTCCTTAAACACATGATTCAAAGTGATAAGAATGGAATTGATCTATTGTGTGGCATTGCTCATATTGTTGATTCTAATGTCATGTCTATCAAGAGTTGTACTGAGAACTTAGGTTATTCACATCCTTCAAATCAAATCAATCATTGTATTCCTTTGACTACTCCTATGACTAGTGTTCCTACTTTTACTTCAAACATCATGGCTACATCAACTCAAAATGTCATTCCTACAACCATTAGTCTGGGGTAAATCCCTCTTCTTCATTTAATCCTCCATCTTTACTTATGTCTTCCATAAGTATTCCTATTATCCCTCAACCAATCAATGTAACACAAGGGGGCAATTCTTTCAACAATTTTATTCCTCCTTTACGTATCCCATTTCCTACTCAATCATCACCTATGCCTACTTATCATAATATCCCACCACCTTATTCTCAATCCATGCCTTCCTTCCATAACATCACATCACCTTCTCAATCAACCATGTCTAACATCAATTCTTCTACCGAAGAAACCATTAACAATCTTCCTCAAACTATGTCTTCCTTACAACAACAAATTGCTTCCATGAGTCAATCCAATTAGTGTGCCCACATTTGATGTTGTGAGACCACTTTCTCTTGATATTGTTAAAGTATTCCAACCTAAGCATGTTTAGGTCCCTCAATTGGAACTCTATAATGGAAAAGGTGATCCTCTCATGCATGTTAAAACATTTCAAACCTTGTGTACTAATTTTGCTTAGGATCAAAGATTGCTTCCAAAACTGTTTACAAGAACACTAAGAGATAAGGCTTTACAGTGGTATTGATCTTTGCCTTCTTATTCTATCACTTCTTTTCAACAATTAGAAAATGCTTTCATTCAACAATTTCAAAACAACATTGGTCCTATAATCACTTTGACTTATTTAATGCATTGCAAACAAGGTGTTAAAGAAAAAGTGAATGATTTCATTGGTAGATATAAGCATTTGTGTGCTCAAATTTATTTTCCTATACCTGATAATGATATTCAAAGAATTTTCATTTATAATTTGCAAAAACATATCAGGGAAAAGCTTCTTTTGTCTAAGTTTACTTCCTTTTTGCAGTTGTGCGTGATACTCCATAATTATCAACTGGATGTGAGTCAAATGGAGCAATCTACTCCTATGGCTTCGAGTGATAAGGGGGAGAGTGTTCAACAACCATTTACGAAGTTCAAACTAACAAAAATCTTCATCAAGTTCAATGATACAATCAACAACAACAATGTGAATGCTACAACAGGTGTGCCTCCTATTTCTAAATTCTTTAAAAGAGAAAGACAATTTACTCCTTTGATTAAATCTTTACATAGTATTATGTCTCAGTTGTTACAAAGGAATATTATCAAACTTTCTCCTATCAAACCAGTTGACCCATCTAATCTTGCATCACCTTATTTTGATAGCAATTCCTTTTGTCAATTTCATCGTCATCCTGGTTATGATACTGAGAAATGTTTTGCATTGAAAATTAAGATTCAAGATTTGATTGATAATAATACTATATCCGTGGCAAGCGTGAATGATAAGGGAAACAAATTAGTAGCTCCTCCTAATCAAAATCTTAACATTTTTACTAATCCTTTGCCTTCTCATACCTCTAATGTGATTGAGACTGAACATTCCTCTTTCTCTCCTTCTAATATGCCTACTACAATTCAGAATTTGGTGAATATGGTAGAGAAACAAAGGAAACCTAAGGACCCTTGTACTACATTTGACCCTAGTGAGACCATTAGAGGACCCAATGGCCCTCTATAAATATTTGTGAAGGTTAAGGATATACCTTGCCATGGTGCTCTTGTTGATCCCTCTTGCATGGTTAATGTCATCACTGAGGAGTATCTTTTCACTTTACGATTGCATAAACCGATCTATGATGGCACTAATATGGTTGTGAAGTTATTTGATGGATTCTCTTGTCCTATCATTGCTTCTATCACCCTTCCTGTTGAAGTTCACACTAAATTTATGGATGTCAAATTTGTTATCATTCCTTCTTCCAAGCAATTCCATGTGAAGTTGGGCTACCCTTGGCTGTCTTCCATGAAGGCTATTTCTTCTCTAATTTATAAATGTTTGAAATTTCCCCACAACGGGGAAATCATAACTGTTAACCGCAACTTATTTCAACCATGTGAAAGAAGCCCAGGTGTTCCTATTGATCTCTTTTGGCCTAAGAAATTTCAATCTCTTCCACAAAGGAGAGATGCTCTTTTCCAATCTTAACAAAAATGGAAGAAAGATATGATCTTATCCTTAAGTCAACCTAGATCCCCAACAATTAATATCCCCATCCTTCTTGAAGATGAAATCCTTCCCCTAACAGATAGGACTAATCTTTCTCCTAAGGAAGATCCTCAACCTATTCCTATGGATGTGACAATGTTGTTAGGTCCCAGAGACAAGTGAGAGGGGGGGGGTGTGAATCAATTGTCTAATAAATTCAAACCAAAAACAACTTATCCAAACTTAATGATTAATACCCATAAACCAAACTTTATGCTGGTAGACAGTTTATCAGTTAATTGTAGTACTGGTAAAGATTAATGCATGAAACAGAAAGACAATAACATCCACAACACATAACACCAATATTTGTACATGGAAACCCTATAAGGGGAAAAGCCACGATGGGAAACCTTACCCACAATCAGATGATACTACTGTAGTTAGTATGTGTATACAAATGGAGTCTACACATGCAAAAAGGCCAAGCGCCTAGAGCTCACTGCTCAAACACAAATAGGAGTCACACTAACTACAATTGGATGGTTAAACCCAATAATTATGTACTATTCAAAATAGCATCTCCATATGCTCGATTCAGTACTAGTGTAGTTCTGATTGTCTTTACAAAAACATTCCTTCAACCTTGAAATGATGTTTGTGTGTATAGCTCTACTTATTCTCGCATATACCGAATTACAATCCTTCTCACATTCGCATATCAATCTTACAAATAAGATCTTACATATATACCATAACCTGAGACCAGTTTTAGTAGGTCAGCTCTAAAAGATATTACAATAAAAACAATTTACAAGTAAATCAATAATTGATGCAATATCTGATTCAACATGTCGGCTTAATGCATTTACAACAATAATAAATCATCTCCATAGCATGTCATGCTGATCTGGAATAGATAAGCTTGTCGGTGCTTATTCTGGACCTATTTGTCGGTAACAACAAATATGCAAACACGAATATATCAATGAAAAATCTCCAAAACAAAGTGTCCAAATGATGTCTTCAACATAACCAAGTATTTTCCATGTCATTCCAAGTGTCAGTGAACAATATATCCTATCAATGAACCAGATACTAGTGACTATGCATAAAGTCACTTGCTTGTCGGTGAATATTTCCAATCTTCCAAAGTGCTAGAGTTGATAAGTGTTAGTAGGTGTTGACATCAATGACAAAACCATATCAACAATCTCCCCCTTTCGCATTGATGGCAACACAAGATGGAAAAGCCATCAAAGTGCCAAAACAGAAATGTCAAATACCAAAAACCAACAATCTCCCAAAAGAGATCATAACCAGAAATCAAAATTCAGATACAGAGAGTAATCAATCTCTCCCAAAGTAATAATCACTCCCCCTAGGATGAGTTTTCCTTGTGTTTTTCCATATCAATCTCTCCCCCTTTGACATCAAATGCTAAAGCCAATACAAAAACAAGTTCAAATACAAAATACCAACCAATTCAGTATACCAACTACTCCCCCTGAGAAGTAGCTCACCTCATCAAAGCCAGAGTAAAAGATCTATGTTAATTGTGTCGCTTGATGACAAACATCAACTGTCTAAGTCTCTACCAGTGGGGGTATGACCCCAATCTGATCTTTGAGATATTCTCAAGTCTCCTTAGACAAAGGCTTAGTGAAAATATCTACAATCTACTCTTTAGTATTCACATAAACCAGTTTTACTTCTTTTTCTTCAACATTCTCTTTCAGAAAATTCAATTTGATAGAAACATGTTTGCTTTTGGAATGTAGTACCAGATTTTTAGATATATCAATTGTTGTTGTGTTATCACAATAGATAGTTATAGGTTCCTTGCATTTTACCTTTATGTCCTTCAACATTTGCTTAAGCCTTAATACCTTTGTACAGTTAGTTGTTACTGCAATATATTCTGATTCTGCTGTTGATAAAGATGTGCAACTTTGTTTCTTACTCAACCAAGAGATTAATTTGCTTCCAAGAAAAAATGCTCCGTCGGTGGTTCTTTTTCTATCATCCACATCTCTTGCCCAATTTTCATCTGTGTATGCACATAATTCAAAGTTTTCATCTCTAGGATACCATAAGCCAAGATTTGTAGTGCCTTGTAAGTACCGGAAAATCCTTTTTACTACTGATTCATGATTTTCTCTAGGATTACTCTGAAATCTTGAAACAATACATATTGCATTCATAATATCAGGTCTTGTTTATGTCAAATACAGTAAACCTCCTATCATAGATTTGTACCTAGTCGGATTAATAGGCGTAGATTCATCCCTTAGTGATAATTTATCATTTGTAGTCACAGGTGTGCTTATCGGTTTAGAGTTCTCCATCCCAAATTTATATAGTAACTCCTTCAAGTACTTGGATTGACTCAAGAATATACCTTTATCAGTCTGTGAAATCTGTAATCCTAAAAAGAATTTTATCTCTCCAATCATAGACATTTCAAATTCTTGCTGCATTTCAATAGAAAAGTCTTTACATAGTCCATCTTCTCCTCCAAAGATTATATCATCAACAAAAACTTCTATAACCAAGATGTCATCATTAGTCACTTTATAGTATAAGGTGTTGTCAGTATTACCTTTAGAAAAACCAATCTTCAAAAGATATTTATCCAATCTAGCATACCAAGCTCTTGGAGCTTGCTTCAACCTGTACAAAGCTTTTCTTAACCTGCAAACTATATCTTTGTTATCTATCAAAGAAAATCCATCTAGTTTCTCAATGTAAACTTCTTCAAGATCTCCATTCAGAAATGCACATTTAATATCCATTTGATATACTTTGTAGTTCTTGTGTGCTACAAAATCCAACAATAATCTGACTGCCTCAATTCTAGCTACCGGTGCAAAGGTTTCATTATAATTGTGCCGACTTGAATTTCATCCTTAGAATGCTACCTGCAACAAGTTAGTTTCACAAAATACAAATGGAAATGCTATAGTAAATCCAAACTCAACCAATGAAACTACATGAAGTACATATGAAATAAAATACAAATATTACCTTCATGGCTTATGTCTCATTGTGTCCTAACTCCACTGTTCCTGGTTGCAGATGGTGTGCTCTCAGACAATGCACTGATGGCTTCCAAGATGGCATATGAAGAAAGGACTGATAATTTGTAGTTAACTGATACTATGATATGCAATACTACATGATTATGCTAAATGATTATGCTATAATGCTATATGATATTTGCTATTACTATTTGCTATTTTCTATTTGCTTCAAAAACTCACGGATGGATATGATTAATTTGAAGACTAACTCTCTCTCAGCTAAATCTCTTGATTTTATAGACTTTGAGAGGATGAGATGATGTGGCTCAAATCAATGGTCATGATCAGATCGGCAGATTTGAATGGTTGTGAGCAAAGGTGAAGGTTGAGAGAAAGAGGGAAGGAGAAGACAAGTGTCACTCATCTCACCTTGACTGGGTTGTTGACTGAGAGAATCTAGGAATGGTTGGAGGAAATTTAGGCATGATAGGACAAGTGGACTCAAGTCCTTCCTAAGATGTAGAGGGTGTTGGAGAGAATATAAGAAATGGTTATGAAATATGTGTACGTACACAATTTTCATTAAATTTGGAGGTTGAAGATAAATGATGAATTAATATTTAAGAAATATTTATTTCCTTAGCCACATGTTTGATGAGTTGGCAAAAGGAAGATGAAGTGGAGATGGAAGGTGAGTTGGAAAAGGGATTAAATAATTTAGGAATTATTTAATATTTGAGACTATAGGATAGGAGAATAACTATTAAATATTAGATATTTAATTAACTTGGAGGAGATAATTAAATATTTAGATATTTAATTAATTTGAAGAATAGGATAGATGAATTAATTAATAAAATATTTCAATTAAATTAATTAATAGAAAGACACGAAAATGAATTAAATAAATTAATCTTTTCAAATTAACTATTTAATAGAAGATTAATCATTAAATAAATATTAAATTTTTATTTAATTGCTCATAGCCATTTTTATGTGTATACAGTAATCAATTCCTTCTTTCTGTGAATATCCCTTACACACTAGTCTTTCTTTATTTCTGATTAGCTTACCATCTTCATTAAGTTTGTTTCTGAAGACCCATTTTGTTCCAATTACATTTTTGTCTTTAGGTTGGGGAACTAATGTCCATGTGTTATTCTTTTCAATTTGTTCTAATTCTTCTTCCATGGCTTTAATCCAGTGTTTATCTTCACATGCCTCATTAATTGATGATGGTTCAACTTGAGAAATAAGACATACCTCTTCATTTGTCAGTCTTCCTCTTGTCATAACTCCTTGATACTTTTCCCCAATTATCTGATTTTCAGAGTGGTTCAATCTTACATACTGGGGTGTCTTCGTTTGTTGTTGTTCCTTAGTTACAGTGGAATTTTCAGATGATACCGGTGTAATTGGATCTTCATTCTGTACCGGTGGGTTCAATGTAGGTTCACTTTTCAGTATCTATGTTGTCGGTTCAGAGTCTATATACCTTGAAGTTCCTCTAAACTGTTCAGCAATCTTCACATTTGTACTCTCAAAAAAAATTTGCAATCTCTTGTTAAAAAATCTATATGCTTTTCTCTTAGATGAATAACCAATAAATATTCCTTCATCACTTCTAGGATCAAATTTGCTAATATACTCATCTCTTCTAATATAGCATTTACTTCCAAATTTTCTGAAATATTTAAGAGTAGGAGTAATGCCAAACCATAGTTCATGAGGGGTCTTACCGGTTTCACCTTTGATGTCAACTTTGTTGAATGTATAGACAGTTGTGCTTACTGCCTCTCTCCAATATACATGTGGTATATTTGCTTTCGATAACATACTTCTAGCTGCATCCAAGATAGTTCTATTTTTTCTTTCTACAACTCCATTCTGTTGTGGTGTCCGTAGTACTGATAACTGTCTTCTAATTCCATTCACTTCACAGAATGTATTAAATTCCTTAGATGTAAATTCACCTCCTTGATCTAATCTCAGACATTTGATTTTTTTGCTGGTTTCATTTTCTACCATCACCTTGAATAGTTTGAACTTCCCAAGTGCTTCTGATTTTTCTCTGAGAAAAGTAACCCAACACATTCTAGAATAGTCATCAATGGTTATCATGAAATATCTATCACCTTATAAGCTTTTAGTTCTAGCTGGACCACATAAATCAGTATGAATTAAGTCAAGAGCATTATTGGATTTTTCTAGAATACTTTTAAAAGATGCTCTAACTTGTTTTCCAAACTGACATTCCTTACATACTGGATTGTGAGGTTTAACAATCTTAGGTAAATCTCTAACTTCCTTAGTAGTGTTGATTTTCACAATGTAATTAAAATTTACGTGATAGAGTCTCTTATGCCATAGCCAACTTTCATCAATATGTGCAATCAAGCATGTCTTTTTATTGTTATTCAAATGAAAGATATTACCTCTAGTTTGATTACCGGTTGCAATTTCCAAACTAGTTTTGTTCATAATTTTGCATTTTCCATTCTTGAATTGTAACTGAAATCCTTTTTCAACTAATTGACCAACACTCAAAAGATTATGCTTTAAACCTTCAACATAGTAAACATTGTCAGTATTATGATTACCATCAAGAGATATAGTACATTTTCCTTTGATTAAATAGGCTTTATCATCTCCAAATCTTACTAGACCTCCATTATATTCCTGAAAGTTCAAGAATTTACTTTTGTCACCAGTCATATGATGTGAGCATCCTGAATCAATGATCCATTCATCTTTAACTTCAACTTTAGCTGCCAGGGCCTGCTCTACCAATTGAACAGTAGGTACCAGTTGATCTTCTGTTATAGAAACAAAGACCCATCCATTGTCTGCCAGATCCTCATCGGGATCATCAATGACTCCTTCATCAGCAAGATAACAAGATTTATCTTTATTCTTCTTAAATTTGTATCTCTGATATTCAGGGTTAGGCTTGTATGTTCTTCTCACTTCTTCTCTTAGTCTAGCATGTCTATCAGGGCATCTTCAATCCATATGACCAATCTTATTACAGTTAAAAAATTTAAAGGGTGCTTTACCTTCATACTTACTTCCAACTGGATCTTTAGGCATTTTCCTTGCAAATAGTGCTTCAAGTTCTTCAAGTTCTTCATTTTTTCCTACTTTCTTCAAGTTCTCTTGCATAAAAGGTTTTCCAATCAGATTTGTCAAATGATGGTGCAGATGACGTTGATGCCTTAAAAGCTAAATCTATCTTTATAGTAGCAACAAGACCAAATTCCTCAATTTTAAAAGCTGAAAGTTTTCCAAACGATGTGTCCCTAGTTACTGATGTATTAGGCATTGTTCTTAACTCATTTATAGCAGTAACTTTCATTTTATATGTCGGTGGCAATCCTCTTAAACTTTTGAAACAATTTCATCTTCACTTAAGGTTCCTCCACAACATTTAATACCCAAAACAATTTCATTAACTCTTTCCATAAAAGCAGAAATCCTTTCATCTTCTTCCATTTTCAGATTTTCATACATGACCCGAAAGCTTTCAAGTTTTGCAATTTTGACCATGGAATCTCCTTCATTCAATGTTTCCAAATGGTCCCAAATAGATTTAGTAGTAGATCTATCTGATAATCCCATGATTTGTTGATCTGATAATTCGCTTAAAAGTGCTTATCTTGCTTTGCAATCATTTTCTTCATCTTTTCCTAAGGTAGGTTGATTAGGCTGATTTTGAGTAGGAGCAGTATACCCATTCTTTGTAACTTCCTAGATGTCCTTTCCAATGCAATCTAGATGTGTCTCCATCCTAATCTTCCATATGCCATAGTTGGTTCCATCAAGTTTAGGACTGTCCTTCCTGAAATAGTTAGTAGACATTGGATCTCCTCAAGTTGTTAAACTTCTGCAAAAAGAGGACTAAGCTCTGATACCAATTGTTAGGTCCTAGAGACAACTGAGAGGGGGGGGTGAATCAGTTGTCTAATAAATTAAAACCAAAAACAACTTATCCAAACTTAATGCTCAATACCGGTAAACCAAACTTTATGCCGGTAGACAGTTTATCAGTTAATTGCAGTACCGGTAAAGATTAATGCATGAAATAGAAAGACAATAACATCCACAACACATAACACCAATATTTGTACGTGGAAACCCTATAAGGGGAAAAACCACGGTGGGAAACCTTACCCACAATTAGATGATACTACTGTAGATAGTATGTGTATACAAATGGGGTATGCACATGCAGAAAGGCCAAGTGCCTAGAGCTCGCTGCTCAAACACAAATAGGAGTCACACTAACTACAATTGGATGGTTAAATCCAATAATGATGTACTACTCAAAATAGCATCTCCATATGCTGGATTCAGTACCGGTGTAGTTCTGATTTTCTTTACAAAAACCTTCCTTCAACCTTGAAATGATGTCTGTGTGTATAGCTCTACTTATTCTCGCATATACCAAATTACAATCCTTTTCACATTCACATATAGATCTTACAAATAAGATCTTACATATATACCATAACCTAAGACCAATTTTAGTAGGTTGGCTCTAAAAGATATTACAATCAAAACAATTTACAAGTAAATCAATAACTGATGCACTATCTGATTCAACATGTCGTCTTAATGCATTTACAACAATAATAAATCATCTTCATAGCATGTCATGCTGATCTCGAATAGATAAGCATGTCGGTGCTTATTCCAGACCTATTTTCTGGTAACATCAAATATGCAAATATGAATATACCAATGAATAAATCTCCAAGACAAAGTGTCCAAACTATGTCTTCAACATAACCAAGTGTTTTCCATGTCATTCCAAGTGTCGGTGAACAATATATCCTACCGGTGAACCAGATACCGGTGACTGTGCATAAAGTCACTTGCTTTCCGGTGAACATTGCCAATCTTCCAAAGTGCCAAAGTTGATAAGTGTTAATAAGTGTTGACATCAATGACAAAACCATATAAACATATCCAAAATACCAACAAATGCCTTCTCCTAAGAAGAAAACAATATTCCTCCTAAGGTTAGTCATGTACCATCTCCCCATGATGGACCCAATCTCCTTCCTACACCTAATATTCCTTCTTTATATGGTGCAGTTCCATCTCCTTTCTCTTATGGAGAGAAGAGACCTACCTCTCCTCCTTTCATAAATATTCCTCCTCCTTCTCAGTCTTCCGCTAAGACTCGACGAAATCATTGTGCGAGTGACCATCAATGAAGGCATCGTGCTCAATCTCGGGAAGTTGTTCCTCAAAATATTCAATCTCCCAAGACTCCAACAGTTTATATGATTCCCTTTTCTCCTAAGCAAGATGTTGAGCCTACATCTCCAAATCATAAGTTGCAAATAAACATGTGATGGTTTTACTCCTATTCGTGTTTGTGCTCCTCTTTCCATAAATCTTGATGAAGAAATGAGTGAAAATGTTATTTATGATTGGAATACAACTCCTAATGCTTTTGATAGTGGCTATGAATATGTTGATGTGGACAAGCATGTTAGACACAATGCACCATTGAGAGGGGGAGGAGGTGAATCAATGGTTCTCAAAAAATTTCCCCTTAGCTATTCTTTGTGAGTAACACCAGTTTGTGAATCAATCACAATGCAGACTTACAGGTTAGTAATGAGACTAACTCAAATACACACACACACACACAAGAAGAATCACATAACACCATCATATACAAGGAAAACCCAATATGGGAAAAACCTCGGTGAGCAATGTTGTTGGGGTCTACTGCTCCAATCCAACCTCATGGAAAAATACAGTTACAAATTTTAGGGCACCAACCCAAGGAGCACCAACCCCTACCTGATTTATGGGCTACAACCCAAAGGCACACCAACTACTAACTTTAGGGAACCAACCCAAGGAGCTACAACCCCTGCACCGAGCTACAACTCAGTGTTCACAATTTAAACTTCAAATACATAAGTAGTTTTTTTTTTACAAGTGAATCTTGCAACCTTTTCAAATGCCTTACTCTACTAGTGAGATGCTTTCTCTGCTACACCAACTCACTCTTCTGGTGCTCTTCACCTGCTACACCTTTGTTGGATCTCTTCCATAAACTCTCTGCACTCTACCGGTACTATACTCTACTGATTCTTCTCTCCAACTAGTTGAATGCTTCAACCAGGTTTTCTCTCAATCCCACCCTCTTCACAGAAGCTCGTTGAGCACTTGGTTGATTTGTTCTTACTCAAAGAAGTATCCAACTTTGCAATCACACCATATTCTTCTCTCTTGAGTAGCAACAAACATTCTCTTTGGCCTTTTTACTTATAGCCCAGATTTCTCGCCAAAGGCCAATTCAAAATCTAGGCGGTTAGGGTTTCCTCACCATCCTCGAGGCAAATCAAATCCAATCAGATCTTGCATGATCTGATCTTTCTAACATCTGAATGCACATCTCCACCATATTTGCATCTCCTCGATCACACCTTTCATTCCTGGCGATTTGCTTTTTACCCTCATAGATAATCCTTTAGTCAATCATGAAATCTCTGTCAAGTTGTTTCCTTCATCGCCTTGATCTTCTCAATTTCTCTTAGCTGGCTCATAGTTGTCTTCCAGAACTCGAGCCTCAAACCCCTGCAATAGCTCTGTAGTAAGTCTCATGATTTGTGTGATCTTTCATTAAAGCTAACCAACCCTGCAACAACCTTGTTGGTGTACATTCTATCTTTATCCAAACTCGGGTTTGCCATGTTGACTCCATGTTGACTATCTGCCAGCTTGGCACTTCAAGTCAGTCCAAGTAGGATTGTCGACCAACCACCCTAACGGTTTCTTACTTCTTCCGATTTGCTAACCCTTCCGGTCTCAACCATTTTACCGATTACCTTTTCATATCTGCTCTCATCTTGAACTGTCGATGGAACTCTCAAACCAGTCTCCAAACTAGTAAGTCCTAAGTATGCTCATTCCCACAATGGGGAGGTCTTCTACAACTGCACCTTGCTTATATAACTAGTTGAATTACATACCGGTTACCACTCTTGATGGCACCATGTCATCATTCTTTCTCAAGGCTCCATCTTCTTTCAGTTAGGTCAGATTCCTCTGTTTGCATCTACTCAACCTTGCCTTTTCCCTGATTAGCTTTGACCATATCACAACTAGTTTGTCAGGATGACAAACACTTCACACTTCCTTTAAACTGACATCATACCTTCTCTTTTGGTCTAGTGCATAACCTTGATCTCATGCACTTAGAACATTCCTTCAATTCACCGATAGATTCGGTGTAATCCTTCAAGTGTTTGCTTTTACTTCTTCACTCTTATCTCTCCAGACTATGATACACTCAATGCATAATAGGAGATAAGCTCCACTTACTTGATGAAGTAACACCTTGTCTTTTGCATCCTGCAATGCTCTTCATGTGGTCTAATGTGAGTACATTTACTGTCAGTCATTGCTTCTCATGATGACTACTTCTTCATCTGGTGGGAGTATTGTTGTTCTGCAATCTTACAGTGTACCAGTTCATTCTTCTCTTCCAGTGTTAATGTGATTCAGGTAGCATTCTGCCTCTTCATCACAAACAACCACTCAAAACACCTCTTTATCTCAACACACAAGTTAGGTACTGACTTGTGTACTGATGACCTCTGAGATCATCTTCTTTACCTTTACTGGTATTCTGCAACACAAGGTGATGTTCAAGATATCATATCCTATACTCCTTCAAAATAGTGTTGCACCTACATCTCATCTATTGGCGGTCATCCCATACTGGTTGACATCAATGAAAACACAATGCTAAAAATCTTCCCCTTTGGCATTGATGTCAACACATGTAGTATCTAACATACTACAGAATTCTTCTCCCCCTTTGACACAATGACAAAGAGCACTGTCAGGTTATTATTTCTCTTTGTATGTGTCTGTCACTGATAGAATACTTTCTCCCCCTTTGTCTTCATTGGATGTAACACTTCCTTTGATGCCACTTTTTATCCTATCACCAATTGCAGAAAGATTGATACCAATTGCTGATGTGCCAGTGAATACTACTCACTTGCCAGTCAACCTTCAACACCTCTAGAATTTCCATCTCTGGTAGTCTAGGTAGTCAGTATCCTTCCAAGTTCAATCAAACCAACTCTTCATTATGAGACTCTTCATGATGAGCACTTGAACTCCCCCTAATTCATACATCTCAGGTCCTCATCTCTAGTTAGGTACAATACCAGAACTCCATTCTTCACCATATACCAGTTGAGTTATGTATGTGTGATCATCAGATGATCCTTCAACTACATTTTATCCACCACAGCTTATGACATGATCCTCGACTTACCAATTGTTAGACATAATGCCATACAATGTTATCATCATGCCAAGAATCAAAAAATGGTTAGCCCAAAAGCATGCAACCCTGCATGGTCAACCACGGGGCAAACATATGTCATTCAGGGAATTTTCATTACCTCCTAAGACATAAACTCAACATTCCCTGCTACCGGGGTTATTGCAAAAATTTACAACTTCATTGTCTTACATAACCTGTTTTGCATTCATGCTGGTAACATCCTGCACATACCGGTTAACTCCTGATACCGGTTAACCTTTACTCATTAATTCATGCAATAGTGATCCATCACTGATCTGTAGGTATGTAGTTCAAGGAAACATCTAGACACTCTTGTCATCTTCTTCCTTTATGCTGGCAACAACATGGTTTTCCATTTTGCCTTCATTAATGAGGGGGTGAATGATAAATTCGATGCGTTACTCCCCCTAAGATTTTGCATCTCCTTTAGGCCTTAGGAGATATCACTTGTGCCCTAAATGCACAGTGTCGATCCATGGTCTTCTTCGTCCATACCTGCATGCATTCATTCTTCTTCCCATTTTCAGATTTGGGAGCAGGTCTTTCCTTCTTCCACTGATGGGTACTTCTATTTCCTGAATCTTCATTGCAACCAGAAGTATTGCTATAGTAGCAAACAACATCCATACAAAACTCATGACAAGGGAACCTTCTGATGTATTGGTTCCCTCTTCTTCTTCTTGTCATGTCATTGCAACCATTTCCCAGTCTCCTTGGATACCTTGCTAGAGCAGGAACACCACTCATCTTGTTCCATGCAGGTCTTTGCTTTCCATATGCTCTGTTTTCATTTTTCTACAGAGCATGGCCATTTTGTCAGCCTCCATGTGACTGTGAGTTCCTCATCCTGCACTCAACCTCTCTATGGCCAGATCCATTATAGTTATGACACACAATCTTTGCATAACCAAGAGAAAGGACATGCATGTATCTATTTCTGGATACATCCTTCCCGTAAGCATGATTTCTATGAAATCCTACATTAACCTTTCTAGATCTCATTCTATACTCCTTTTCCTTATGACCATAAATATTACATGTAAAACAATAACCAGTAAAGGACGACTTATGACGTACATATTTGTTCTGCCATGCATGAGAGGATCTTGTTGGTTTTGCATCCCCATCTTTTCCTTTTTGGGAATGGACCCTTGGTTGTCAATTATGAGCACCTCTCTTATCTGATCTCTTCTTCTTCTCCCACACATGCTTCCCCCTGTGAGTGGTAGCATTTCTTTTCCCTCTTCTAGTGGAGGGTCTCCTTTGCTACTTCTTCATCTTCATGCTTTCGGTGAGGCTTTCCTCTCCCATATTTCCCTTGCCCCTAGGATCTGTATGAAAATGCCTTCTTGCAACATTGATCTTCACTTTTGTCTACAAGTCCACACCGGCTATGGTCAGGTCAATCTCTTTTAGAGGATCACTCCTAACTAGAGAGGTCTGGCCTTTGTTTTCTTTAAGCATCCATTGAATTTCTTTGTCCTTTATCTCTAGCTGAGAGGCTAGATCTTCACATAGGAATACCTTGGTGTCTTTTGCCTAAGTCTTCAACTCTAAGATGCATTTCTCTGATTCTTCAAGGCATTTGAGTAACTGATTTTGTTCCACAATAGCAGCATTCTTGAATAGCTTGTATTCTCTTTTAACTCTATTGAGTTCTTCAAGTGTATTTACAAGCTCTCCTTCAAGGTCAACTTCTCCTGCTTCTTCATCATCAGAGGGATCTTGATGGCTAGAACTATCTGCCATGTCTCTCTCTTCATCATCATCACTTCTCAACACATCTTGTTGAGGAGAGGTGATTGCCTAACCACTTTTGGATTCTTGGGCCACAAGAAGTTGAGCCCCTTCTTCACTGTGGTGGCTATTGGAAGATCTATCTTCCTTGTCCAGATAAATATGAGATGTATTTCTCATATTTCCTTCAAATGCAGGATCTACTTTTGAGGGTTCATTTCCATAGAGCTTCTTCAATCTTTCCCATAATCTCTTTGTTGTTTTACACCTATCCACCTATGAAGAGATATCACCGGTGAGTCCACTGAAAATAGCCTTCATGGCTTCTTCATTGCACTGGTTTCTTCTTTCTTTTACAAATATAGTAGGAAGATTGACCTTTCTAGGGAGACCATCTACTACTGATATCCATACATCAAATCCTAAAGAGGATAGGAAAACTTCCATTCTGCAACTCCAAATAAAAAAAATTCAGCCATCAAATACTGGAGCAGAGATAGATACTAAACAAACCATTGTGTCCTTAGGGCGAAATTTACCCATGTTTGAGAACACTCTTTTAATTGGGAACCTAGGCTCTGATACCAATTTTTAGACACAATGCACCACTGAGAGGGGGAGGGGGTGAATTAGTGGTTCTCAAAACTTTTTCCCTTAGCTATCCTTTGTGAGTAACACTGGTTTGTGAATCAAGCACAATACAAACTTATCAATTAGTAATGAGACTAACTCAAATACACACACACACACACACAAGGAGACATCACATAACACCAGCATATACGAGGAAAACCCAATATGGGAAAAACCTCGATGAGAAATGTTGCTAGAGTCTACTATTCCAATCCAACCTCACAGAAAAATACAATTACAAAGTTTAGGGCACCAACCCCTACCTGATTTATAGGCTACAACCCAAAGGAGAACCAACTCCTGACTTTAGGGCACCAATCCAAGGAGCTACAACCCCTACACCGAGCTACAACTCAGTGTTCACAATGTAAACTTCAAATACATAAGTAGTTATCTTGTTACAAGTGAATCTTGCAACCTTTTCAAATGCCTTACTCTACTGGTGATATGCTTTCTCTGCTACACTGACTCACTCTTCTTTTGCTCTTCACCTACTAAACCTTTGTTGGATCTCTTCCATAAACACTCTACACTCTACCAGTACTATACTCTACCGATTCTTCTCTCCAACCAGTTGAATGCTTCAACTAGGTTTTCTCTCAATCCCACCCTCTTCATAGAAGCTCGTTGAGCACTTGGCTGATTTGTTCTTACTAGCAGAAGTATTCAACTTTGCAATCACACCATATTCTTCTCTCTTGAGCAGCAACAAACAATCTCTTTGGCCTTTTTACTTATAGCCCATATTTTCCACCAAAGGCCAATTCAAAATCCAAGCGGTTAGGGTATCCTCACCATCCTCAAGGCAAATCAAATCCAATTAGATCTTGCATGACCTGATCTTTCTGACATCTGAATGCACATCTATACCATAGTTGCATCTCCTCGATCACGCCTTTCATTCCTGGCGATTTTCTTTTTACCCTTATAGATAATCCTTCGGTCAATCACTAAAGATCTATTGGGTTGTTTCCTTCATCACCTCAATCTTCTCAATTTCTCTTAGTTGGCTCATAGTTGTCTTCTAGACCTCGAGCCTCAAACCCCTGCAATCACTCTGCAGTAAGTCTCGTGATTTGTGTGATCTTTAATTAAAGCTGACCAACCCTATAGCAAGCCTATCGATGTACATTATATCTTTATCCAAACTTGAGTTTGCCATGTTGACTATCTGCCAGCTTGGAACTTCAAGTCGGTCCAAGTAGGATCACTGACCAACTACCCTAATGGTTTCTTACTTCTTCTGGTTTGCTAACCCTTCTGGTCTCAACCATTTTACCTGTTACCTTTTCATATCTTCTCTCTTCTTGAACTATCGATGGAACTCTCAAACCGGTCTCCAAACTGGTAAGTCCTAAGTATGCTCATTCCCACAATGGGGAGGTCTTCTATAATTGCATGTTTCTTATATAACCGGTTGACTTACATAATGGTTACCAATCTTGATGGCACAATGTCATTATTCTTTCTCAAGGCTCCAACTTATTTCAATCAAGTCAGATTCCTCTATTTGCATCTACTCAACCTTGCCTTTTCCTTGATTAGCTTTGACCATATCACAACTGGTTTGTCAAGATGACAAACACTTCATACTTCCTTTAAACTGGCATCATACCTTCTCTTCTGGTCTAGTGCATAACCCTGATCTCATGCACTTGGGGCATTCCTTCAATTCACCGATAGATTCAGTGTAATCCTTCAAGTGTTTTCTTTTACTTCTTCACTCTTATCTCTCCAGACTATGATACACTCAATGCATAATAGGAGATAAGCTCCACTTACTTAATGAAGTAACACCTTGTCTTCTGCATCTTGCAATTCTCTTCATGTGGTCTGATGTGAGCACATTTACTATCAGTCATTGCTTCTCATGATGACTACTTCTTCATCCGGTGGGAGTCCTATTGTTTTGCAATCTTACAGTGTACCGGTTCATTCTTCTCTTCTAGTGTTGATGTGATTCAGGTAACATTCTGCCTCTTCATCACAAACAACCGCTCAAAACAACTCTTTATCTCAACACACAAGTTAGGTATTGACTTGTGTACTGATGACCTCTGAGATCATCTTCTTTACCTTTACCGGTGTTCTACAACACAAGGTGATGTCCAAGATATCACATCCTATACTCCTTCAAAATAGTGTTGCACCTACATCTCATTTGTCGGCGGTCATCCCATACCGGTTGACATCAATGACAACACAATGCCAACAAAGCATTTATCAAATAAAATTTCAAACACCCTAATCCTAGGTCCTAGAATCAAACCAAGTGAATTAGCCCATGAGCATAGTCCTTGTTTGGATCTTATGTTAGCTCCATCTATTGTGCTCGATGTCTCTCCTCTGGCATGTTTCTGACCTTCCCAAAATAATGATCAGCAAGATCGAGAGGTGGATGTCACGCTAGATTAGAAATATTAGCACTGTAGATCTTCTCCCTTTCTTCTCTCTTTCTCTTTGTGACTATTCTTCTATGTGTATTCCTATTCTTCTATTTTTCCCTTAATCTCTACTTGAGGATGATGCAAAGCACTGAGTTCTCTTTTGGTATCTTTCATGTTGACTCAAAAGACATCCCATATTCCCTTTAATTCTAAGGTATTGTCATTTCTTTCAGGAATGACGATCATTATATGCACATATACATATATGATATACATAAGTTATCATACAACATACTAGATCCAAGGAAAGCGAAACTACCTCATGTTTTGTGATTATTATCCTTGGGTTTATTCCTTTACAGGGGGCTCAATCCTTGCAATAATGTGCTCCCTCTCTTCTCTTTCTCTTGGGTGTATCCTACCTTAAAGTAATCACTCCTGATAAGGCATGCACGATTGCTTTAACGTGGGGGCATACACTCCACTCATATTTTCCTGCTTGATACTTAAAGTTACTTGGTGAACTTGGCTTCACTTTGTGATTTTGGTATCCTTGCTTTTCGTGACTCATAGTGAGGGGAACCTTGCTACTTGCAGTCATGGTTTTCCCTTCTTGATCTTCCCTTCTACTTTGTCAATCAATGTTGTAAGATCCTTAGTCCAATAGGGGTTGGGTGCATCTTGCCTCCTTGACGTGGTAGAAGTCTTTCAATCTTGTTTTCGTGTACTTTACTCACAGTATTGGCGTACACTTATACTCCAGCTAAAGTGGGGCCTAAATGTAGTATCATAAAATTGTGACTCCCACAATTTTCAACCACATTAGGGTCTTCACATTGGAAATTTGAATCCCCAAGCCTAATCAGAGACTCGAGACTTTCTCATCCCTAGAAACTACACTTTTTATGCCCTCTACACTGCCTAAACCTGCTTCCTGTCTTGAGACAAGGGAAGGACAGGGGTGTGAAGCCCTTGTCCCTACCCTATTTTGTGTCCCCCTCTATCCTATCTTTGCATTCAACTTTGCAATTAAAATAGGAAAACTTTCCCTATGTCAGCCTGTGACAAAAATCCAATCAATTAACCCTAATTGATGAGTATATAAGTCGCATTTGTCCTCTCATTTGCATAAGTTCA
This sequence comes from Cryptomeria japonica, assembly GCF_030272615.1. Lineage (NCBI taxonomy): Eukaryota > Viridiplantae > Streptophyta > Pinopsida > Cupressales > Cupressaceae > Cryptomeria > Cryptomeria japonica. The sequence continues at coordinate 15,924,780 of NC_081414.1, forward strand.
AGAGGTGATAAGTTGGATAAGTGAGAGGTGGGAAGTTTACATGAGATCATGCATTCAAGCATTCCTTTCTAGCATTGAGCATTCTCAAGTCTCCCTTCAAGGCTAGGTGTTGTTTTCAAGTCAAGGATTCAACCATTGAAGAGGAGATCCCTTTCAACATTCAATTCCATACAAGAAAATCTACCTAAATTCTATTTGCAACCTCCCTTGAGGTGAATTACATTTCAGTCTTTCATTTATATTTACTTGCAAGTACTTTCTTTCATCATTTGGTTAATTCCAAAAGTGAGGTTTGACATGAAGGAAAACCCCCAATCCCAACCCCTTTTCCTCTCTTTTTATATGTAGGTTGCAAGTGCACGGTTGTGTTTGTAGATTCCGACTAGATTTTTAGAGGCAGAAAAACCCTTTTCATTTCACGGATTTTCAGAGGACCGTGTGCACTTTCAACATGGTCCCAACAACTTTTCCTCAAATTTGTAGGGCAACTTTGTCTCAACATATTATAGTCAGATCTAGGTGCACAGCTTCAACTCATGCTTCTATTTCAAGTTATAGTCAGTTCTTTGCTACTTTTACACTTAGTCTCACAACACATAATTCAACCATCTTCCATTCTAAACGAGGGGTTAGCTTTTCATTCTAACACAATCATCAATTCATTTAGTATTCAATCTTTTCCCTAAGAGATTGGATCTAGTGAATTTCCCCCCTCTTTTAATGTAATGTTGATAAAGTGTTTAAAGGGAAATCCATAGTGAAACTTTCAAATCTCCTCGGAGGGAAGAAAATATTTCCTCTTGATCTCTCCATCATTCACTTTTCCCCACATCACACACATAAAAACCACAACATCAACAAAAACACAAAGAGATAGGGGTATCTGATAGTTCGTCATTAGAAGAACTCATAGCATGAAAAAATAAATAATGTATATGGTTGTGTACAAGTTAGTCATTATGGTCTTGAAGTTTATAGATCTGAAGAAGTCACATGAAGACAAAGATAAAATAAAAATTTGGCTCAAAATGGAAGGGAGCATAAATGCCCCCAATGCTTTGCATCATCCCCAAATGTAAAAAATTAAATATACAATAATTAGAAGAAACAAGATCAACAAATAGAAGAAGGTTTATGAAAGATAATCCCCTATTTCCAAGTACCTACAAAGTGACTTGAATCCTTTGAAAGAATACAAACACATAAAGATAGTCAACATCACCTATTTCCAAGTACCAATGAAGTAACTTGGGTCCTTTACAGGGGCTCAAAGCACATAAAGAAAGAACATGAAAACAAAAATAGACATGCTCTAATATATAAGAGAAAGAGGGTAATGTCCTAGTAATCACCTTCATTACGCCATCATCCTCCCAATCTTGATCATATGTGGAAGGAGGACGAGATTGAAGAGGGACATTCATGAGGGAAACACCAAGCACTTAACCAACATCAAGAGATAGGGATGGTGTAGCTTCCACATCCTCATCCTAGAGCTCCTGAGAAGAAAGAGTCGACGACCATGTGAAGATCATAGATAGATTTGGGATATCCTCTAAAGAGTCAAACAAAATTCCCCTCAGTAGAAAAGGTCGGTGACATGGCTAGAGGTGGCTAAACAAGAGTCAAAGCGTTGATCTACAAAAGAGGGACAAAGACAAACTTTGGAGAAAGTGGAACCATCTTAACAATGCAAATATATTTAACTAATAAAATAGACACTAAAACATACAAATAAGCATAAACAAAGGGTGTTAGAGCTGGCTTCTGACAACAAAACTCAGGCCCTGATCAAACCTTTTATTAAGTTTCTACAGAGGTGAAGGCCTCTGGTCAATCATAGTGGTTTTTAGTGCCCCAACAAAGCTTTGATAAAGGTGAGGTTGCAAAGCAAGTGAGGGAGATAATATTTCACTAGACACCACCTATGTTTGCAACATGTTTTATGGGTTCGGAGAACAGAGGATCATCATACAATAAAATGATGAGAGGTGACTCTAAGGAGCGAGGAATTAAAACTTGTAACCTTTGGGAGCGAAGCTCATCAATGATCCTAAAAATGACATACAACAATACATAAGATGGAGTAGGCATAGATGTAGGAGGAACAACAGGATTAGGAGTAGGAATAGAAACTGACAAACCATCTACAACCTTCAAAGTAGCCTCGCACTCTCGGGCAATCACCCAACAACAGTACATACACTCACATGCAAGATAGTTTCAACATAAATGGGGAACATGAGAAAAGGTCAAAGAAGCTTAAATAGTATCATTCTCCATGGGATAGGCCTCTAGAGTCATTGTCGATAGAGGAGAAGGTCTAATAGATGGAGTAGGAGGTGCCACTAAAATAGGTCTTATAGGTGCACCAATGGGAACCCTTCCTCAATTTTCTTGAGCAACAATCAAAGGAATAGGGGGAACCCTTAAGGGCTATGATGTAGGAGCCAAAAGTGACAGACACATTTGAGGTGAATTCCTACCCTTATTGTACCAAGTAGGAAAAGGGATATCAACTAGGATCAATAGCTTGAAGGGAGGGTGGTTTGTGAGCATCGACCACACAGGTGTCTTTCCTTCGCCTGCACTAGGTTCAGTTGTAGGAACAAAAGACATTATTTGAGGTTGCATAGTCCTACGTGGGCGAGAAGGTCTACCTCAAGGAAAAAATATTTCCTTATCCCCTGACGAAGAAGGGGTAGAGGACATAACTCGTTGTAGTGCAGGAGCAGATAGGGAAGGATGAGCATAAATGGATGCAAGGTGAGATAAAGAAACCACAGTCTAAATTGATATAGATACTAACTCCCCCATTTTGTACTTATTGTAAGCCTTATATAAAAGGTCTCCACAGGGAAGCATAGGCCTAACTAGAGAAAGCTAGAAATGGTGTAACGAAAAGCCCCCATGAGCAATTAGTGGTTGAAATCCAAATCTTGGACAACATGTTTTGTGCCCCCATGAGGAAATTTTAAACATTTGTGAATAACTGAGGGGAGTACTTCCATGGCGATTATCCAGGGGATATCCAACTTAACTTGAAATAGGTCTAACTCAAGGACAACAACAAATACACTAAACATCACCTTGGGTACCATACGGATCGTTAAAGTGGTGTTACCTAGAGGAGGGATAGATAGGCCATCGTGTGTGTGAACAAAGGTACAACACTTGTCATATCTCTCCCTATGTAGACCATTGATAAACAGAGCCTCCTCTATAATGATATTGACTCAACATGTGGGATCGACCATCACTCTTATCACAGTGTGATTTTTTATCTTAGTCGAGATGTACAATGGAGTAGGCCCCCCACTATAAGAATCATCTAGAGGTGTGAAGGATATATAATTATTTCTTGTCTTATGGCTAGGATGATAGATCAGAGTGATAGTGACCATGTTAAAAAATAGGCCACCTCTCAACTAATTTTTTTATGATACAAAAATAAAATTTGAAGAGTGTAATGAAATAACAGTTAAAGGAAATGTTTAAATATTTTAAAGCTAATCACACAAGGCTAGCTTTCACTTCAAGTTCACAAAAATATAGAGGGAGAAAAGTGAACCACTTCAATAGGCATATATCAAACTCTTAGGGACTCACTAATTAGCCTCTCCACTCAGTATGAGCACAAAGCAAAGAGCTATCAGGTGCCTTGTAGGTAACATAGGATAAGTCACAAAGATATTTTTAGTACAACTATTAGCTCTTTGCTCGAGGACGCACGTGCGACTCGTGGACGATAGCAGAACAGTTAGCATCCTGTATGGATAGAGTATGAAGTTCAATACAAAAAATGCAATGCAAAAGATATGTGTTCCAAATGAATTAAAACTAAGTGAACTTATGATGGAAAGCAAAAAAAATGACTATAGATACTGAAATAGAAGAGAAATAAATAAAGGGAAAGAAGTAATCTCACAATTGGCCCACAAATGAAGCTTCTAGCAATAAATTTGTCTCACCAACCTATACAAAAGTAAGAAAAGAAAATGTTGGGGCTATTTTTCAGAGGCCTGCCATTGTCAGACCCCCATTTTAGTGTTTCCACCTCCATGGATAGCCAAGATAGATTCACAAATAAAATGATAAATGAAATAAAAAGTAAATATAATAATCAATATGATAATTGAGATAACAATGAGAAGAGAAAAAATACCCTTCCATACCCAAAGCAGAGAGCTTGCTAGATGAAGAAGAAGCATGACGTCTTCCTCAAAGCATGAAAATGGTGAGTCTCAAACAAAAACTTGACCATGTGAGAGAGACAAGAGTGATATAAATTGGTAAGAGAGAGCTATAAATAATGCATAGAGTAAATAGAGCAATTACAGAGTTCGCAGAGAGCCAAACTGAAGCTCCCAAGGAAAGATATGAACCTTGGGAACAAAAATGATGTAGGTGGCCATGGGAAGAGGAATTAAACACTTTGCCAAGTGCAAACATAACACCTCAATGACCACCTTCAATCTACAAATTTATGAGACACTAGCGCAATGTGCAGACGTCTCTATAATGCACACACATCTACGAGTCAATCAGTCAATAGATTAAATAAAAGGACAAAGAAAAGGGTGATGGAGTAAGCCAAATAGACAAAGGGACAAGGTGATGAAGTAACTCTCCAATCAACATAAAACATAAGCACTTATGTAGCATGGAATTACACAGAGGTGCAATTTATGTCACTATATCCCGTGTGAGATAAAATCATGCATACAATATTATAGAATAGTCATTATGCATAGATCAAAAAGAAAAACCACAAGATAACACATGATATATACTATAAACACCCTCATGAGGGAAAAAACCAGTCTCCAAAAGAATCCATACTCCATCATATTATTCAACAATAAAGCAATACAATGCACTTACAAGGTTACAATGCAAACTTTTGAATCATCAAGCCTCTCCCATGCATTCTCCATGTGTCCAAGAATGAATCCACACAACCCAACTCAACTTTACATATGCACTCCTTAGAAAGACTCAATGCAATGACAACCCACTCACCTAACCAAATTTAACAATTAAACATGTGATTGCGTATATAGAATCAAGCTCATGCAAATACAAGTGGTAAATTAATACCATGTGTAACTTAGGACCGAGAGTTCATAAAACCATTAATCTCACATTTAGTATTGGGTACACTAAGTTTTCACTTTATTAATATTTCCCCAATATTGAATTAAATACATTTCCCTAATATGGGGCCCACATTAAATCTATTCCCAATGTCACCATGGCATAGAAAGTTGATCCAAAATGTTAACTCTTAGTGATACATGTCCATCTAGGTCACCCTAGATGCACCACACGCATCAAAATAAAATAATCATTATAAAAATTATGCAAGGTGTACAATGCCTTATTGCAACATTCTCCCACTTGTATAAATTTCATAAGGGTCAATAAATGAAATACATAATCATACCCATACAAAAAACCACATGAATCTGTGGAACATGTTATTGTGCTCCATCAAGATGCCTACAATAAAAACCAAGTGACCACCATCTCAAGAAAGAATTCCTCTCATCATCCAACATGCTACCTATGGAAGAAAAGGAAAAAGCCAAGGTGAAGATGCACAAATTCAAGAATATAAGCAACAAATCCAATGTGAACAAAATCTCCAAGATGTTGCGATAAGGAAAAAATCCACATGATCAAAAATAGAATCCACAACACATGCAAATAAATACAACTATCCATAACTCTAAGTATCAATAACATTAGTAAACTCATGCAAATCACATATCAACCCATAAACCGCAATCAAGATCCTTTTACCAAACCTATCAATGAAGAACATACATATCTAGGAACTCCCACTACACATGGGTAATGTCAAATTTGAAAATAAGCTCAAGGAATATCAAATATACCAATCAATATTCATATCAAGGTGTAATAAGTAACCAAAACATGAAGTACAAAGAAAAACCACAATGATACACACATGAAACCCAAGTAGATGCATACTCTCTCACAATGTGTTGCCATCCTCCCAAATCACATAATCATGCAATGAAGATAAAAAACTTTTAAAATATAACACATCCTTCTACCAACACCTCAAGGAAGAAATGTTGTGTCAAGCATGATCTCCTTGCATCCCCAAATGAAAAGCCATAAAAAATACCCATAACCACATCCAATCTCTTAGATCAAATAAATATATGTATTGCATGTAATTACAACATGGATGTAAGCCTCTCAAAACCAAGAAGATCAATCTCATAATAACCATTCTCAAAATAGGAAATCAGCCCAATAAAATTTCTCCTAATATCATCATAATGGAGTCTTAATATCAATTCAAATGCACAAGGAGATAACCATGCATAACATCCCTTAAAATGAATCCTCCAAAACTAACCATCAACCCATAGATCAAGGTCCATGCATATGAAATATTAAATATAAAGAATAATTCACATGAAAGGAACGATAGGAAATATCTCTCAAGTAATAAGTTGTCGAGTAGACCAAGAATGGGAAATGAGAATGCTCATCCAAGATATCCAAGTCACTATGAATCATCCAAGAACAATATCCTCTCAAGTCTATATCAGGTGAAGGCTCCTTAGTCTTCTTTCTAAAACCATCAACCATCTTAACATGTGTCTTTAATCAAAAGAGAACTCCAAGACTCACTTAAGTCTCCAAGTATCCATGAGCACTTGTAATCGATCAATCCATGCCAAACTCCAAATGCAACATAAAATCATCATGGAGTAATTTAGAAAATGGTCATGTACTCAATATGAAGAGAACCAACCAAGATTTGTTGAACACTAGATGTCACCGAGAGGGGGGGTGAATCAGTGATTTCCAAACTTTTCCCTTTTCCAACCTTTGTGTGTATACTGGATAACAGATCTAACATAAAGCATACATACTGGTTAGATGGGAGACTATCACAAATGCAATAACACGTAAAAGGGATACCACATAACACCATATGTATGAGGAAAACCCAAGATGGGAAAAACCTCGGTGAGAAATGTTGTTGGAGACTACTGCTCCAATCTAGCCTCACAATGAAACATTCGGTTACAACATTTAGGGCACCAACCCAAGGATCACCGAGCTCCAACTTAGTGATTACAAAATCATATTTTGAATATGAAAGTTATCTTCTTATTACAAAAGAACTTTATAATTCTCATGTATGTCTCCTCACTGATTCTCCTCTCTACAAATCTTTGTTAATTCTTTGTCCACCTTCTCTCTATTGCAACCTTATCTCCTACTGCAAATCACTCTCTGCTCCATCTCACTCTCTTTTGTATTCTTACCGGTTCATCCTCTTCTCCTTCTCTATTAGTTTTGCTCACTGCACACTACCGGTTCTCATCTTAATAGTTACTTCAGTTGAAGGCCTAACTCTGCACTGATCTTCTTTGTTTCTTCTCTGCAGGATCACGCTTCTCTTCTTCCTCTGTTGGTTACTTCACTTTCTCACAAGTTCACACCACTATCAGGCTCAAAGATAGTCTGTCGGTTGCTTTACCCCCATTAGTTGCACTCTTCTCATTGGTTCTCTCTTGAGAACATAGTCATCATGATCTTCAATGAACTTCTCTGATTGGTTGACTCTTTGCATCTCTTCCACTCTCTACCCTTCATCACCCTGCCTATAGAATCATCAATACCTTGTATCATGAGTCAACATATTTATGCTTGAGTTTCCCACAATGACCTACATTCAAACTTCTGGCTCACTAGGTTTTCTTCATTGACCCTGAGGCAAATCAAATCCAATCATATCTCCATCTGGAGATCGACTACCTACAACGGATCAATCAAACTATGCCAATCCTGCTGCGTTCAGAACAGGTTTTCTTTATTTGGCAAACATGACACCTTGTTTGATCTGCACTTGTCAAACACCTATGAAGTGATCATGTAGATAGATTCACCTACCCTGATCAACACATGGACACTCGGCCTTGATCATGAAGTCCTCATATCAGTTATGTGTCATTTGATCGGTCTCAAGCCGCACTCTTCTTCTCTTCGACCCGTGAAACATGTTATCGAAATTAATGTCAACAAGCCACCACCTACCTCATTGACAACACTTTCACTGACCTGTGCATGAATGCCACTTCAACTCCATGTGGCCCCTTTGTTGGCATCCACCTCAAATTAGTCTTCTATGTTGGTTTGGATAGGATCACCAACCAACCACATGACCAGGTTCATCTACCGGTTCACAAACCCTGTCAGTTATACCCTAACTGGTCTAACTTCAACCTTACACTTTGCTTCTCTTCTAGTGGAGAGCCTAAACCAATCAGCACACTTGCCAACCTACCTCATGCATCTGCACTTTGTTAGCATTACCGGTGGACATACTTACCAGTAAACACCTTGATGACATCATGTCATCAAACTTCAACTCCCTCCATTTGTCTGCATCTTTGGTAACACCTTTCTTCACCACTGGATTGGTTCTACTATTAACATGTTTTTCAAAGTGACAAACATATCATTCCTTCTCTATATCCACAAATTATCATTGTCTATCTGGCTGATCTGGTGCATATCTCTAATCTCAAGCACCTAAGGCAACTTAGAGTTTCACTAGCTGATCTGGTGTGAGCCTTCAAACACTTTCCTTTGACTCTTTTATCTTATCTTTGAGAACTATGATGCATTCCATGCATAATAGGAGATAAGATCCACTTACCAATTGGAGTGGATCCTAGTCATCTACATCTTGCAATGCACCAATGTGGCTTCCCTGTTAGAGAATCATATCTTTGTTGGCATATGATGAACCGGTATGATGATTAATTATGATGATAATATATGTTCTCATTGATGTCAATAAATACAGGTGAACCAGTATGAAGATTGGAAGAAGTTGTTATTGATGTTCAAGTAGGAGAACCGGTATGAAGAGATGTAGTGAACTAGTGTCGAGGTTTCACTAAGTGTGACTACTAGTTGGTAGTCTCAGCTCTAGGGTTTCCGGTTTGGCAATCTAGCTTGTGCGATGCAACTAGTGACACTCTACGATGAGTTAGCTAAGAAATAAGGATGAGATCGAGATTCCACATCAGTTTTATGCATGTGAAGGATTTCTTTGACGATCTTGCATGTGAAGATCGATTGCATTAAATGTCTACCTTGGGAATGAACATTCTTCTTAGCAGTATGTAAAGAGAGCATGATGGGTTAATGATTTCTATGTGTGGTGAAGAATGGATGATGTAGAATGACTTGTGATCTGTTTGAGATTATTTTACTCTAAGAAAAGTGTTTGAACGATTAGGATTGGACCGCTTGTAATTGTAAACTTAATTTGTTTAGGGTTTAGGGTTTATGCTACCGACCTAATTGTTGTCTATAAGGTCGATGAGTTTTGATATTGTAAGTGTTGGCAAATATTGTGTTTTGTATCTCAGTGATGAGATACTTGCCAAAACATTGAGTGGAAAACTACAAAGTGTGATTGCAGAGTAGAGGAGTGGAAAACTGCAGAGTGTGATTGCAGAGTAAAAGAACTAAAAAGGATTTACCTTAGCATGTAGTGTTGTTATCAGATCAGAGCTTTACTTGTTCTCTTCTAACCATTTCAACAATAGGAAAATCCCTTTGTCGAGTAGCTTTAACAAGCTTATTGTAAATCCTCTAACCAGGTGACTTAAGATTATTGAGTTCTTCAAATCCTCTCGCAAGGTAACCTTTAACAGGGTTTCAACCTTTAATAGGGTATATAGCCATCCCTTAACCAGGTGATCTTTAATAGGATCGGTTCCTAAAAGAACCTTATTGTAAAGTCTTTAACTAGACTAGGCTCCTAACAGAGTGAGCTTCAAAAGAGTTAAAAAACAAGCTTGTGTGTATTCATCCCCACCGTGGTTTTTCTCATTTGGGTTTCCACGTGAAAAATTTGTGTGTCATGAGTTGTGTATTTTTCATGTGATGATTGAGTATTCTTTGTTTAGGTGAATATGCATGTAGAGCTAATGGTTATGGTATTACTGATACAACACATGCATATGTATTTTGGTGAAGTAGTTATCAAGTGTTGAATGTTATTTGAAGCATTCAATTTTACTGGTTTAGATGTTTGAAGTCTTACTGTGTTTAACTGGTATTGCCATGGTTAAGTTCAGTGATGAAGACAATCGGTTATCATTGTTTTAACTTGATAAGTTGTTGAGAAGTTTTTGTCTATACTGATTCACCCCCCCCCCCTCCATCTCAATACTAGTTAGGGTATTTGGTGCTCATCATTATTCATCAATTGGTATCAGAGCAACTTCAGGTCCTTGGTGATATAAGCTTAACCACTTGAGGTAAAAGATCTTGCTTTAATGATGAAGAGGGAAGGTCCTAAGTTCAATAGAGATAACTTCAAAATATGGAAGGACAGAATGAAGATTTATATCAAGAGTCTGGGTGCTCAATGCTGGAGCTATGTTGAGAATGCCTATGTAATCCCCACTGGCACTCTAATTGATGATCAAAAAAGAGAGATTCAAGAAAATGGGCAAGTCATGGAGGCCCTTAATAGCAGTCTATCTGATATTGAGTTCATTGATGTACAAGATAAGGACACTCCTAAGGATGTATGGGACACATTGGAAACCATTTATGGTGGTGATGAGCATGTCAAGCAAGCTAAGGAAGAAAGCCTTAGAGGAAAATTTGAAGACATGAGGATGGTTGAAGGAGAGACCATTCAATAGTATGGCATAAGGATCAAGACTGTGGTTGGAGACATCAAGAGCACTGGTGGAACAATTGATGATGCCACCATTGTCAGTAAAGTTTTGAGATCATTGTTACCGGTCTATGCAATTAGAGTTACTGCTATCCAAGAGCTAAGGTCTATCAACAAAACCAAGGTATCCTTAGACTCTATCATTGCAAAGTTGACAGCATATGAGTTGAATGTCTATGATGGTAGTGTTTAGAAGACTGAGTCGGCCTTTAGAGCATCTGCTGGACCAATCAGAAAAAGAAAAGAAGTAAGTGCCAATAATGAATCCATGCAATGCAGAGGTATGGATGATGAAGAGATTTTGATGGAGTTTGAAGCTCTTCTTGCCAAGAGACTTCCAAAAGGCACCAAAAAATACAGAGGTAAGCATCCTTAAAAATGTTTTTCCTGCAATAAGATAGGACATATAGTTGTTAATTGTCCTAAAAATGACAACAAGGATAAACCGGAGAGGTTTAGAAAGTATAAAGGAGGAGGTGGGAGAAATTGTCTTGTTGCAGTTGATGAAGGTGTTACTGATGAAGAATCTAAGGATGAAGAGAATGAGGACATAGTGTTTGTAGTTGTAAAGGAAGAAGTGTCTGACAAGAAAGCCCTTGTCTCTCGAATTGACAACTCTAATGAGTGGATTATTGATAGTGGGTGTTCTCACCACATGATTGGTGACCGGAGAAAGTTTTTGTCTCTAGAAGAATATGATGGAGATGTTTTCAGGTTTGGCAATGATACACCATGCTTGGTAAAAGGTAAAGGATCCATCTCACTGAATGGAAAGAGCAGTGTGGATGATGTCTACTAGGTAGAAGGTTTTAAGCATAACCTTTTGAGTGTTACTTAGCTAAATGACAAAGGACTCATTCTAGAGTTCAAAGGTGGAGTCTACAGTATAATTGAAAAGAGTGGTGAACTTATTGCCACTAGTAAGTAGACCAGAGGTAACTTGTTTCAGTTGAATGCCAAGATTAGCCAGTGTCTGATGGCGAAGTTTGATGAAAATTGGATATGGCATAAGAGACTTTGTCATATAAATTTTGATAATATTGTAAAGGCCAGTAAGATCAAGACAGTAAGAGGATTGCCTTTGTTGAACAAACCAGAGAATTATTTGTGCAGAGAATGTCAACTTGGGAAGAAGTCTTCCTCAACTTTCAAAGGTAAGTCTTTTTCAGCAAAGAAATTACTTGATCTTGTGCACACTGATCTGTGGTCCTATGAAAACTAGAAGTATTCAGGGAGATAGGTATTTCATGATTCTTACTGATGACTACTCAAGAATAATGTGGGTCACATTCTTGAAAGACAAGTCTGAGGCATTTGGAAAATTCAAAGCCTTTAGAGCATTAGTAGAGAAGGAAAGTGGTCAAAGGATTAAACGCCTAAGAATTGATCAAGGAGGTGAATTCACTTCTGATGAATTCAACAAGTACTGTGAAGAGAATGGTATCAAGAGGCAGTTGTCTACCCCAAGGAAACCACAATAGAATGGCATAGCAGAAAGGAATAATAGGACTGTAGTTGAAGCGGCTAGAACAATGTTGATCCAAGGAAAGGTTGCTCACACTTTTTGGAGAGAAGGGGTGAGCACTGTAGTCTATACTATGAATCGGGTACTCATCAAGAAAGGTAAAGTTAAAACCCCTTATGAGTACTGGATTGGGAAGACTCCTACTGTGAGTTATTTTAAAGTATTTGGTAGTAAGTGTTATATCAAGAGAGGTGAGCATCTAAGCAAGTTTGATGCTAAATGTGATGAAGAAATATTTCTGGGATATTCCACGAAGAGAAAAGCTCTCAAGTGCTACAACAATAGGACACATAAAATTGTTGAGAGTATCAATGTCAAGGTTGATGAATCCCCTAAGAAACCTGAGAAAACCTACAGCGATCAAGTGGAAGATGAACTGGTTGTAAGCTTCTGGGAACCGGTTAAGAAAGAAACAAGCAAAAACCTAAGTGCCTATACCGGTAGAAGCTGCAGTAGGTGAAGAAGAAGAAGAAGAAGAAGAAGAAGAAGCTAGAGTCATTCCTAGATATATGAAACTACATCATGATCCGAAGAAGATCATACGAGATAAAGATGCAGGGATACTCACAAGAAGAAAGGTGAAAGAAAACTCTTGCATGATTTCCAAATTTTAGCTTAAGACTACTAGAGAGGTACTTATAGATGAAGACTGGATTAGGCAATGTAAGAGGAGTTGGACCAGATAGAAAAGAATGCAACATGGTCTTTGGTACCTAGACTAGAACACAAGAATGTCATAGGTACCAAATGGGTCTTTAGGAATAAGCTAAATGAAGAAGGCATGGTTGTAAGGAACAAGGCAAGACTTGTATGTAACGGATATGCTCAGGAAGAGGGAGAAGACTATGGAGAAACTTTTGTCCCAGTGGCTAGAATGGAAGGTGTTTGAATGCTACTTGCATTTGCAGCATTTAAGGGATTCAAGGTATACCAGATGGATGTGAAGTCTGCATTCTTGAATGGAATCTTAGAAGAGGAAGTGTATATTGAGCAACTAGATGGGTTTGCCTTATCAGAAGATAGTAATATGGTGTGTAGACTACACAAGGCCCTGTATGGATTGAAACAAAAACCAAGGGCATGGTATGAATGATTACACTCTCATCTTGTGAAGATAGGATTTCAAAGAACAAGTGAGGACAACAACATCTACCTAAAATCTGAAGGTGATCAAATTCTGATCTGTGAAGTGTTTGTAGATGACATAATCTTTGGACGAGATGATGAAATGAACCATGCATTTGTAGATGAAATAAAGAAAGAGTTTGAGATGTCTCTAATTGGAGAGATAAAGTTCTTCATTGGTTTACAGATTCAACAAATTAAAGAGGGTATCTTTATTTCCCAGTCCAAGTATGTCAAAGAGGTATTGAAGACCTTTGGCATGGAGGAGAGCAAATTGGTTGGTACACCAATGGTGACCGGAAGTAAATTGATTAAGGAAGATGATTCAGCATTGGTGAATGAGAAGGAGTATCGGTCAATGATAGGTAAGATGCACTATGTGGTACACATCAGATTAGATATTTCTCATGCAATGGGCATTGTAGACCATTTTCAGAAAAGTCCAAGAGAATCCTAGTTGGTAGTAGTCAAGAGGATTCTTAGATACCTGAAAGGGATAGTGGATTATGGATTGTGGTATCCATACAATGGTGATTTTAATCTCAAAGTATATACCGATGCAGATTGGGGAGGTAATGTGGATGACCGAAAGAGCACAACCGGCAGTGCGCTCTTTCTTGGTGGAAGACTAGTCTCATGGATGAGTAAGAAGCAGAGTTGTACTTCCTAGTCTACAACTTAAGCGGAGTATGTGGTAGCATGTATGAACTGCACTCAAGCAATATGGATGAAACATGTATTGGATGGTTTCAAAGTACCTATATCTAAACCGGTGAGTATATTTTGTGACAACACAAGTGCAATCAATACTTCCAATAATCTAGTAATGCATGCTAGAACTAAGCACATTGAGCTCAAGTATCATTTCTTGAGAGAGAAGGTTCAAAATAGAGAGGTTGTATTACAACATGTTTCCAGTAAGGAGCAGCTAGCAGACATATTCACTAAGCCCTTATTGAAGACTACATTTACCTATTTGAGAGGTGAATTAGGGGTTTTGCGCCTTCATGAAGTAAACTAAAAATGTGTGCTCCATATCAGTCAGGTACTACAATGACAAATCTTACAAGGTTGATGTGTTGAAGGATGCCACTCCATAGGGGGAGTAGCATAGTGGAGAATGGAATCTTGTGCCTCCACTTTGGTATTTTTGTCAAAGGGGGAGAAGATATTTGATTATGTATGATATGGGAGAAGATATCTAATGATGAAGATATATGTTATAGTTGCACTAGTCTATGATGTTTATAGTTGCAAAAATACACTGAGTATTGCCATCAATGCCAAAGGGGGAGATTGTTGGCATATGATGAGTCGGTATGATGATTATGATGATAATGTATGTTGTCATTGATGCCAATAAGTAAATGGTGAACCGGTATGAAGATTGGAAGAAGTTGTTATTGATGTTCAAGTAGGAGAACCAGTATGAAGAGATGTAGTGAACTAGTGTCGGGGTTTCACTAAGTGTGACTACTGGTTGGTAGTCTCAGCTCTAGGGTTTCCGGTTTGGCAATATAGCTTGTGTGATGCAACCGGTGACACTCTGTGATGAGTTAGCTAAGAAATAAGGATGAGATTGAGATGCCATGATAGTTTTGTGCATGTAAAGGATTTCCTTGAGGATCTTGCATATAAATATTGATTGCATTAAATGTCTACCTTGGGAATGAACATTCTTCTTAGCAGTATGTGAAGAGAGCATGATGGGTTACTATTTTCTGTGCGGTGAAGAATGGATAATGTAGAATGACATGTGATCTATTTGAGATTGTTTTACTCTATGCAAGGTGTTTGAACTGTCAGGATTGGACCGCTTATAATTGTAAACCTAAATTGTTTAGGGTTTAGGGTTTATGCTACCAACCTAATTGTTATCTATAAGTTCGATGAGTTTTGATATTGCAAGTGTTGGAAAATTTTGTGTTTTGTATCTGAGTGATGAGATACTTGTGAAGCCATTGAGTGAAAAATTGCAGAGTAGAGGAGTGGAAAACTACATAGTGTGATTGTAGAGTAGAGGAATTGAAAAGGATCTACCTTAGCATGTTGTGTTATTATCAGATCAGAGCTTTACCTATTGTCTTCTAACCATTTCAACAGTAGAAAAATCCCTTTGTCGGGTAGCTTTAATAGGATTATTGTAAATCCTCTAACCAGGTGACTCAAGATCATTGAGTTCTTCAAATCCTCTAGCAAGGTAATCTTTAATAGGGTTTCAACCTTTAACAAGGTATATAGCCATCCCTTAACCGGGTGATCTTTAACAGGATCGGTTCCTAACAAAACCTTATTGTAAAGTCTTTAACCGGACTAGGCTCCTAACAGAGTGAGCTTCAAAAGAGTTAAAAAACAAGCTTGTGTGTATTCATCCCCACCGTGGTTTTTCCCATTTGGGTTTCCACATGAAAAATATGTGTGTCGTGAGTTATGTATTTTTCATGTGATGATTGAGTATTATTTGTTTAAGTGAATATGCATGCAGAGCTAATGGTTATGGTATTACTAATACAACACATGCATATGTATATTGGTTAAGTCGTTATCAAGTGTTGAATGTTATTTGAAGTATTTAGTTTTATTGGTTTACATGTCTGAAGTCTTACTGTGTTTAACCAGTATTGCCATGGTTAAGTTTAGTGATGAAGATAATTAGTTATCATTATTTTAACTTGATAAGTTGATGAGAAGTTTTTTGTCTATACTAATTCACCCCCCCTCTCAGTACCAGTTAGGGTATTTGTTGTTCATCATTATTTATCAATCTTCAATCAGGCACATGTGAATTGGTTGGGCACATTTACTATCAGTCATCTCTGCAAGTGGTGACTGCAACTTTAACCAATGGGAGTCTTATTGTTTCACATTCACACAAGATACTGGTGGCCTACACATACATCTCCTCTGGTGTTGATGTGATTTAGGTAACATTCCCCCTCTTCATCACAATCAACCGCCTAGCATCATGCTCTCTTGTTGGTTGGCAACTATGCACTACCAACATTTCACTTACCAGTATGTAGTCCTTATGTCTTCAACATAAGTAAACACTAACTTTTGTACCAGTGACTCCAATGGCCATGATGATAGATGACCTCAAAGACATCACATCTAGTATGAAACAATGATAGTACTGCACATACATCTCCCATACCGGTTGACATCAATGACAACACAATGCCAACAAGATCAATGTCAAATCTCCAATCTCAAGAATGACAAAATGATCTAACCATATCCTCCTAGGAGATCACATACTCCAAATGAACATATCACGCTCTCAAGAGCATTGTATCATGCCAAACTCTAAGATACTAATCAAGAGTGCATCATGACATAATAAAAAACATCTTTTAAACCAAACATCACCAATCAAATTCAACAAGTCATAAAACCTCAAACAAAGACTCCACGATTTGTCCATCATATACTAAGATGTTAATATATCCAATCTCAACATGAAGATAACCATCTCCTACCAGTGAACCTAAAAATGTGAAAGACCCTTATGCAACAAAAAGATTTAAGATCTCCTCCAAACGTCTACAACATTAAATAAAATTGTCCACCATCCAATGGTGAATCTACACCACTGCTAACAACTCCTATTGAAATGTGATACCAATTCACACATGACATAATGATAAACATCTCCTAAATGAAGATCATTTAGGTCTACACACAAACAACTAAAATCTCAATAACATCAAATGAAACCAAGGTCTCCAAGCCAAGAAGATACAAGTACCAAAAAAACATCATAATCAATCCCACACCACCAATCCATCACTTTCAAAATCTCTCCTCAAGTTCTTTTCCATCTATGACTCATGCTTCAACTTTCCCATGCATAGAAGAAATTTGAATCACATCTTTTTGTTTAGTTTATTTGGCTACAATATAACAGAAGGAGGGTTAGTTTCTCTAAAAATAGCACTTCTACTATATATTATATTCTATACAATGAGATCCCAAAGCTTGTATCCTTTCACACCATAACTATACCCAATAAAGATACACTTCACAACCTTGTTCTCCAACTTTGTTCACTTCTCCTTTGGCACATGTCCTTATGCCTCACAACAAAGACTCTAACATGATTCACTAAAGGCTTATGATCCTACCATGCCTCCATAGACATTTTTTCAATAAGAGCTAATGTAGGAGACCTATTAATCAAGTAGCAAATAGTGGAAATAGCTTCAACCCAAAAAATTTATTCTAGACCAACACCACTCAACATACTCTTATCCTTCTCTACCAGTGTCATGTTCATTCTTTCTACAACTCCTTTTTTCTATGAATAATATGGAGTTATCTTATATATATGAATACCATAGTATTTATAAGATCTGTCAAAATCGTTAGAGAAAAATTCAATGTCATTGTCAGTCCTTGAACATTTTATTTTCTTTCTAGTTTGCAACCCAGCCATTGTTTTAAGTTGTTTACTCTTTAAAAAATATACCAATGTCCTTCTACGTAATCATCAATAAATGAAACATAATATTTAGATTTTACAATAGAAGAAACATCTATAGGATCAAACACATCAAAATGAATAAGATTCAAAACACCACTAGATTTACGAGAACATGAGTAAAACTAAATTTTGTTTTTGTTTTCCATAAATGTAATGCTCAAAGAAATCAAAATCAAGATTGTAATCATTCAAAACTTCAACAAGGTTTTTATTTTCCAAGGTCCTTAGACCCTTTTATCTAATGCACGACTAAGTCTCTAGTGCCATAACATAGTCTTATCTACAAGTAGACTTGATTTAGAAGAAATAGCACCCTTAGTACCAAAAATCCATGATCGTCTACTAAAGGTGAAACCCTAACCTCTTCTTCATTATTTTACTTTTCACAGAAGTAAAAATACATTCAACAATGTATGCATCTAGCTTATATCAAGTGCCAAATATAACACCTCTACAAACACCATACCACCTATAACAATTATGCATCCTACATCAAAAATGACTACCTACACACCCACATATATTAGTTTACTCATAGATAGAAAATTTTATGGTAGTTTAGGCATATGCAACACAACATTAATAATTTGTATTCTACCATCAAGAAAATTTATTCTAATTTTACCACAACAACAATATCTAAATGAGAATTATCACCCAAGTACACCTTACCTCCATCACATTTTTCATATTCAAAAACTCAATCTCTATTAGGGGTCATATGAAAAGATGCACTTGAGTTAAGTAACCATGCATCATCACCTGAATGAGTGAACAAAGCTACATTTAATGCATCACCATATTCCTTCTCAAAATCAAACTTACCCCATATGGAAGTGTCCAAACTTACCCCAATTCTAGCAAATAATTTTGGACTTTGTAGCAAATTTGGATTTATTATGCTTCTCATTCTACTTGTCATTTTTCTTAGGTCTTACACAAACACTTAGAGCCTCCTTAGCATTGATAGATACATTCCTCCAATTCTCTTTAGAAAGAAAATAACCTACTTCATCTATAGCCTTCAAAATAATAGACATATTGCCAATGGCTAACAAGAGAATCCCAGAAATCAAACAAAGAACAAAGAAAGAATTGGCATTTCTCCTCATCATGCATCTTGACAACAACAAATTCCATTTGAGCCACCAACATATTGAATGCTTTGAGGTGGTCTTTAATTCATTCACCCTCTTCCATTATCAAGGAATACAATTTCTTCCTAAAGAAAATAGTATTCACTGAATATTTTTTCTTAATTCATCTCACCAAATTTCTCTCATAGCTTTTTTGCAAATGACTCTTCATGGATATTGATTAAAAAAAATTATACCAAGCACAATTTAATTAGACCTTTGGCTTTATGTTTCATAACATCATATGAAATAGATACAGTAGGATATGTAGGTCTAAAGACATTTTTATCAATATCATTCCACAAATCTCAATCTATTAATAGATCCTCCATATTCAACTTTCAAATCTCAAAATTATTTCTAGAAAATTTGTCCACCTTTGTTCTCCTTGATGATGTTGCCATCTAAAAATTTCTACAACAAGATCATAAAGTATCTTATCTACAATCCCACCCATCCATGACTTCTTAGATCTTTACAATAGTTAATAACCTTAACATAAATAAACATAAATACCATGCATACCACAACACAGTGATTTACATTGGGAAAACCCTTTTGAAAGAAAAACCCCACACTCTAAAAATCACCCAATATAAAATTCAAAAATAAACAACAAAATACAATATACATGTACAACAAGCTTCTCATAGGAGTATCTCCATATAAATATTTAAAGGTGAAAAACTATAAGACTCTCACACAACCTCCATCTTGCATACTTAATATATAAGAGATACAATACACAAAACCATCCAATGGTATTACAAAACCATAAGCTAAAACCACCCAAAAAGTGGCATCCAGCTTATCTCCAATCTAGGATGCCCTATGATGTATCAAAGAAAACACCAACTCACTTTAATAGCTTATGTATGTGTCCAACACATTTTTATGTTTCTCATTTCAGGAGACGTAACTTTTAGAGGCCATAACTTTCGATACAGGTGTCCAATTAATGAACTATTTGAAGAATTAGAAATCTCATGAAGTTCTCTATCAAGCTATAGTCCAAAATATTTTCAAAATTGACAATGAAACTTTCAAACAAGACTTTCAAAAATAGAAACTTTAATATCTTCAAATATAGACATGATCTTGCAACAAAATTTAACAACATGCTTATTTAGCCAATTCGAAGCTTTAATGAGAATTTAAGACCAACTTGTGCTCAAGTATAAATTTACTATAAATAGTAACCTTACGTAAATGCAAGGTTGAGACATCATTTTTCTAATATTTATGACTTGAGACAAAAAGTGATAATGCCCTAATATTGCCCTAAGTAAACTAGTATAAATAGAACACAACTATCAAGAAATTAAACCTCAACAATCAGTACATGAGCACATAGAAGTTGACCACATTGGAAGAGATTTATAAAGGCTAATACAAACTAATATAATGATGAAGACACAAGGATACCAAATCAAAGAAAATCAATGGCATGATTGGCATAACTAATGCAGATGAAGAATTATGACTGAACCGATAAAGGATTGTTTGTGATGCAGATGAAGAATGATGACTGAATCGGTAAAGGATTGTTTGTGATGGCATTGTGATGAAGAGATTGAGATTGCATGATTGGATGAATTTGATCAATTATTTGCATTGTCATTGATTGCAACTAATGTTTACTATATTGTATTTTGTCATCTTAGTCTTTTTGGTCTATTGGAAAGAGCTTACAAGTAAAGAAACGGGAAACTGGAAATTAGGACCTTAACCGGTAAACGAGGAAATGTTTTGATTAGATCTAGAGATTGGTGATAATTGAAGTGTTGTGGTTGTCAATGTGAGTTTGTATCATTGTAATATGTATCTGACCAGAACCGCGTCATGTTTTGGTTACCAAAAGTCATGTTTATGATTTTTGTCATATTTTTGCTAGGGGTTAAGAAGGGTTTAAGAACCGGTATTCAATTCTTATAATAGGTAATGATTTTTGGTTTGGCGGTAATCTACATCAAGTTCAAATGTTGGAGGTGACATGTCTAGAACCACATGAAGTGTTTGAATGATGTTTTGGCGCATTTGAAAATAGAATTTCTTGGGAAATAGTGAAACCCTTAGAAGAGTATTCTAAGGGTTTGAATTTGTATCAAATGAACATGCAATGATCATTCAATGGTTGTAATTGATTTGTAATTGATTGTAATGATCCATATGATGATCAATGATGATCTATAATGAGTTGTAAAAGATCTGTGATGATCTATGTTGTAAGTCTTAGGGTTTTGTAACCGACTAAGTTGTGAAGGTTTTCTAGGTCAATACAGTTGATGTTTATTATCTCGATGGTTTTTTAGAAGAGTGTGAAGTCATACTGGAGTGTGAGAGATCTACCAAAGTGTAGCAGATTTGGAGAAGAATTGGATCTGATCAAGTAAGCAGTTAAGTGTTATACCTAGATCATTCATTATTGTTCCCTAACAGTTGCAATAGTCAAAATCCCTTAACCGGGTAGGTCCTAATAGGCCTTACATTGTAAATCCCTTAACTGGGTAGCTCAAGATCTGAGTCGTTAAATCCTCTTGTGAGATTGATCATAATAGGTCAAAGCTCCTAACAAGGCTCATCATCTAAATCCCTTAACCAGGTGACTCCTAACAGGGTCTTCTCCTAATAGGGCATCTTTATAAGCTCCTAACTGGGCAAGGCTCCTAACAGGGCACATTCTGAAAGAGTGCACATTTTTTGTGGGTACCAATTCCCACCATGGTTTTTCCCTATTTGGGGTTCCATGTGAAAAACATGGTGTTCATGTGGTGAATGTTTACGATGTGTTGGTTTGATTTACTTTTAGTTTATGCATGTTGATGAACACTTAATGAGCAGTTGTTAAATAAGTTTAATAGTTGATCATCAATGTTTATCGATAATGGTAAAGAGTTTATTATTGATTTATGATTGATTTGGTAAAGTTTTATAAGTTCAAGTTTTAAGTTTTAAATTGTTGTTAATACTGATTCACCCCCCTCTCAGTATTAACTGGATCCTCTAAGATTAACACATGAGCACATAGCAGTTGACCACATTGGAAGAGGTTTCTAGAGGCTAATACAAACTAATATAATGATGAAGATATAAGGATACCAAATCAAAGAAAATAAATGGCTCTAGCAAGGTTATTATATTAGTGACCGATTAAAGGACAGTGAGAGTCACCTCATGCTTGCCAAATCAATAATGCAGGGAAAATTACAATCAAAAGGAAAAATTCAATCAATCAAATTGACCCAAAAAAGAGATTTCAAGATGAGTAAATGCATCTCAAATCAACTAGGACTAAAGAAGAAAAAACTAATTTAGTCAACCAATATTCAAACTCACCAAATAAATTTAAAAACCAAGAAGGGAAAGGAAACCTCCTCAAAATATCAAACCAAAAGAGGAGGTTGGACTATTTTTCTTGAAAAACCATGGGACATTTTTTCAAGGCACAATACGAATATGACTACAGTGTCATCTAAGAAGGAGTAAACAAGAGATGCAAGAGAGACAAAGAGTGCAAGGAATAGGGGAATCCACCCAACCACAAAGGATTATTGGGAAAATGGTGTCTCAACCTTGCATTTATATGAGGTTATTATTTATAGTAAGTTTTTGTTTGAGCATGAAATGGTGTGAAATTATCCTTGAAGCTTTTTGTTGGCTAGATAAGCATGCTTGTAAATTTTCGTTGCAAGATCATAGCTAGTTTTGAAGATATTAAAGTTTCTATTTTTGGAGGGTGCGATGAAAGGTTTAAAATTAATTTTGAGGAATTTAGAGGCTCCAAAACACCTTGAAAAGTGGGTGTAAATGGCATAGTGGTTTACAATATAATAAATCACTTCACGAGCTTTTCGATGCTTCAAACAGTTCATCAATCAGACACACGGCTCACAAGTTGTGGCCTCCGAAAGGTTGGACTCCTGAAATAGGAAATATAAAATACATTGGACACATAAATGAGTTGTAAAAGGGAGGAACACATGTTGATGTGTGTTTTGATACATCATAAAGCATCTAGTGTAATGCCCTGCTAGGAACCTCGAAGGAAAACCCACAACAAGAAACAATTTTTTTTTTAAAGTATAAACATCATAAGTGCATTTACACAACATGCACGATAACACAAGCAGAAGACTTACACCAGAATTCCTTAAGGGTTACCAACGAAGAATTAACTTCAAGAATAAATTTCACAACATTATAAATCCTTATATGCATCATTAACTCAATGATCACAAGAAGCCAAAGCAAATAAAGATTGAAAGGATACAACATAATTTCCACTTAAATATGCATTTACTAACATCATCAAGGAAACTAATAAAAACATCCAAAAATAAGATTACATGTTCTTCCAATACCTAGCTTCTCAATAAACATAAAGAATAGGTCTCATCTAATTACAAGGTTACATAAGATCAATATTACAATGATGCAATGACCACATAGATCTACAAATACCAATAATCTTCAAAACATGAGATGAAGCATGAGCCACAAACCATAGGAACACATGTGAACCAATCCTCGCATGAAGGCACAAATCCAAACATCTGATGGGAAGTGGCACTACCACCCGACCATGTAATTTCCAAATATGGAATCACCCCAACATGCTAGGAGATAGTTGAGGACCCTCAAACAAGCATAAGCATGACATGGTTGACAAAACAATACGACTCCATGACAGCACAATAAGACTCCACAAGAATCCAGGTGACACAACTTCACAAACACAAGTGAACCAAAAGAGAGAGTGTCATTGCATAGCTTGATGGTTACCTCAGTAGGCTCTCATAGGTCTTGGATCTCTGTCCTGGTAACCTCTCCCAAACCTCCAGCTCCAACTAAGTCTCATGCGGACCCTTCCAGCCTTTCATGAAGACAAGGTGGTCAGTTTGCCATTCCCAGCCTTCTCACTACATTATGAGCCCTATACTAGCACTCACCTATGCACGAGGTACAATTATCTTTATTAATGTTATGATACTAACCACCTAATCAATTCATTAGATTACCAGTTCTTATCTGACTTTCGCTGGGTCATAATACCTACCACTTTGGGTGCAACCCCCAAGCGAAAGCCACTCTCTCAAAGGACACTACACAAGCATGGTCACTCCCCAAGGAACCTATGGTGAAGCAGACAGCCATAACACCAATATTAGAAACAAGTGGTTAAATAAGGACATACTGACTCTTGACTAACCATAAGGCAAGACACTACATGGTTAAGACAACAAAGCCAACATATATCACTTGGTCAAAGGTACCAGTTACACCACCATAGGATGACTGAACCACAGACCAAACTATCACAATAAACACTTGCAAGGATAGCTAAATACATCAAATCCGCACTTAGACAATCTTTAAAAAAATATCAGCATCATAAACACTTGCAACATCATTGATTGAAAATTAAATAAAACACTCCTTTCCAGCAGTCACATCTAATCAATTTCCAAATCTACCCATTTGAATCTCTAATTCATGCCTTAATTCTCATTGATAAATTTATTAACCACATAATAAAAATCACATGAAAATCACATTACATCATGCAATACCACTTTAAACATTCCATTTATAAAATTTAAGTTCTTAACACAAATCGGTTTGGAGATCGGTGAGGGCTCAAAGCTAAGCGGGGTTCAAACCAACCCGCGGTTGTGCTGCTGCTGGGACAACAGACACCACTTATCGGTAGTGATGCTACCACTGGTAACACTATCGCTACCAACCGGTAACACTACCACTACCAACTGGTAACACTTACCACTTCCAACCGGTAACACTTACCACTTCGAATATGCCATTTCCAGAATTATTTCACGGGCACACACATACGATGCCAATTTCCAAAATTTCAAGGAAGAGTTTTCCAGCAAGGTAAATGGTGAAATAGACACATTGGAAAGAATAGCTAGCCAAATCATGATAGAATAGAAACAAGCATACACCTAGCAAGCCCAATCTAAAATTCTTTATTTCCAAAGAAGAGGTAAATCAAGAAATTGCTTGCTATGAACAAATAACACACAGCAGAGAAGAAATGAACAAATTCCTTTCCTGAATGCAACCATATGCTTATAGCATCACATAATCAACTATATCAGGCAATCTTTCTTCCATTTCAACATTCCAGAAAGAATCTACAGGAAGAATACATAAATTCCCATACATAGGAAGCAAACTGAAAATTTCAAAAAAAACAAATTCAAGACAAGAAGGGAACCTCCAACCTTGAAGCAATTAGCAAGCAAAAGGGATGAAGAAACTCTAGTTTTGTAGCCAAATCGAATTTCCAGCTCCTTCAGGAAGTTTTTTCCAGAATTTTCTCTCCAACAATCCTCTTCTTCTCTTGTCGTGAATCTCTAGAATGGATGCCCAAAATATCTTTTAACCCAAGCTTCTAGGTTAAAGTTTTTCATCCAATCAAATTTAAATATTTTAAAACTAAAAAGGCAATCAGATTTATTTCTTTCCCAAATATAATAATTCTTTCCAATGATTAAATTAAAAAGGCCAAATGGAAAAAATAAAAAGGAGAACTTTTATTTATTTCTTTTTCCATAAATACTTCCTTCAACATAAGCATTTAACCTTTTTAAATGGCTAGGCAATTTATTTATTTCACAAAAATATTAATGCAACTTTACACAATAAATTAAGCCATTTAACCATTTAATCTAGCAATTCATCAATTTGAATAAATCAATAATCACAGAGCATATTAATTAAATGATTAGGCCAACACAAGACAGCATCATCCATTTAAATTAAATAACTATTTAAATAAATAGAAACACGCAAAACCAAGGCACCATGACACGCATAACAGCCAAACAGGGGAAACACAACCGACTGAAAACACTCACACGAGTGTAACTACGCTCAAGCTAGGGTACAACAACTATCTCCTCCACTCCCATCAGATATAGAAGGCATGCTCAGACCTGCAAAACCAGGTGGAGTCAATACCTCATTCCTACCCAGTACTAGTACCTACAATGTCTTGCACCAAAGAACCACACGTACATATAGACCAATATATATACAGATACGATAAACACACCGATGAAGGAGAATCATGACGTTCCCTGTCTCACCGGAGTGAGTGAAGGAAAATCATCCCCTCGCATCCCAATACACTTGCAAACACACAACATATAAATAATGCATCGCAATATAAGAGAAAAGTGTCAGTCCATGATAATGATCCATAAAAATAACATTAATCATAAGCACTGAAATACTACATAAAATCATACACCATAAATCCAAATAAAGCATGAAATAACATCGCATAATATCTGAATCAAAATACAATAATGTTCCACCGAACAGTCATTGAACTCAAAACATACAAAAGAGGCTGATCAAGGAGGGGTACTACATCTAGATTGGACATAAGGTCGGCTCTACTTTATTGGGTGGTTTTAGCCCATGGTTTTGTAATACCATTTTAGGGTTTCTTGTACGGTATCTCCTATATATGAGGTGCGTGAGATAAAGGTCGTGTGTAAGAGTCTTGTGACTATTGAGTTACCTCTAAATCTCTGATTAGTGGTACTCCTGTGAAGAGCTTTCTCTACAAGTATATTGCAATTTATTATTGATTGTTGAATAATATATTGATTTTTTTTTGGAGTGTGGGGTTTTTCTCCCAAAAAGGTTTTCCCCACATAAATCACTGTGTTGTTGTGTTGTGGTATGCATGATATTATGTTTATTTATGTTAAGTTTCTATAACTACTATAATGACATGTAAAAAATTTTGCATTACCCTCCTCTCAAGGTTAGTGTAGCAATTTTTTTCACTACTTAACTTCATTACAAGTGGTATCAGAGCCTGATCACCTTTGGTTTCAGTTGTGGGTTGTTGGGTTTTTTGAACTAATCCAGATTTGAGTGGGAGCTTGTGCAAAATATACTCTTTGATCTTGTTGCAGGAATTTTCAGATGTTAAGTTTGTCAACGAGAATAGAGGTGGAGAAATATAATGGTAGTAATTTTGAGATGTGGAATCTGAAGATGGAAGATCCTCTAATACATCAAGATCTATGGGAAGTTGTTGATCCAAATGTCTCAAGACCCTTAGATCCTACTACGGTTGCTGAGTATGAAATTATGGACTATAAATCCAAGGGTCTAATTAGATTGTGCCTAACAGACTTTGTTTTGATCAATGTACATGAAGAGAACTCTACAAAGAAGTTATGGACTAAGATTGGTGAGATGATCAAGCCAAATATTTACTAAATCGAATTTTCTTAAGAAAGAAATTGTATTCCTTGAAGATGGAAGAGGGTGGATGAATTGCATACCACCTGGAAGCATTTAATATGTTGGTGGCTTAGTTGGTATATGTTGGTGTTAAGATGAACGAAGAAGAGAAATGTCAAATCTTACGTTGTTCTTTGCCTGATTCATGGGATTCTCTTTTTATGGCTATCGATAGTACTTCTATTATTTTGAAGTATAAAGATGTGGTGGGTATCTTACTTGGAGAAGAGCTGTGGAGGAAGGTATCCATCAGTTCAAAGGAAGCCCTAACTATTCATGGAAGACCTAAGGAAAAAGGCAATAAGAATGAGAAGCATAATAAGTACAAATCGAAAGGGAGATCGAAATCTCCTAGAAAGTCCAGGCATTTGTTGGAATTGCAGTAATTCAGGTAACATCCATAAGGACTATAAAGAAGAAAAAGAAGTTTCATTCCGATTCTGATTCTAAGTCCGAGAAGGAATGGTGCAAGAGCACCCTTCTAAGGTCTTCCTCCATGTGACTTTTGTTGGAATTTTGCTTCTTTAAGAAGCCATGTAAATGTAATAAGAGCCAACAGCTCATTGGTCTTGTTTAGGTCCTAGGTTCACAAGTCTAGGTTGAGTTTGATGAATACTAAGAGGGGGGGGTGAATTAGTACGCCAAAAATCATTGCACTAAAACACTTAAACAGTCTGAAGATAAACCGATAAAACAGTTTAACAGATAGACCGGTTATCACACATGCAAACCAAAATGCAAATAAAGCATTCACCCACAAAAGAAATACAACCATAACAAAAGATATTTGACGTGTAAACCCAAATGGGAAAAACCATGGTGAGATGGAACTCACAAGTCACTATCTGCAGAATAGAAACTAGACCGGTTAAGGTCTTACAATGTTCTTCACCAGAATAGATCCTATTAGAAATCTCAATCTCTGTTAGGAGATAAGTTCAATTAAAGACTACCTTGCTAGAGGATTTTAGATTCACAGAGGTGAACCACCTTGTTAGAGGATTTTACAAAAGGCTTTTGGGCCTACCCGGTTAAGGGCTATAAACTTGTCAAAGATGTGAGTAATCAACAAGTGTTTGATCTATCTAATAGCATAGACTGCTTGGTTAGATCCAGTATAGCTCATAGCTAATGCATTCCAGCATTACTTCAGTCTTCTCTATCTCTCACTCAGTTACAACTTAATCTTCTCAGATAAGATCGCTCTTACAACAACTCATCAACTACCTTAAACCCTAGCACAACATAAACCCTTTTTGCAACTCTCCAAAAACCCTAGACATGATGTCCTTTTAAAGGAATCTGATTTCATGTTGGTCCAATAGGATTACATTACAATTTCCTAGGTTCAATGAATCTAGACATACTCAGTAACATGACACAAAAAGCACCGTCAGTGTGTCAGCACCATCAAACAATCGATGGATTGGTTACTCATCCCAAAATGTCGGTTGGTAACTCATCTCAGAGTATTACCAGTTCATACAAAATACCGGTTGTCGGTTTGACAAAAATGAAGACTGGTAAGAATGTGTTATGCCGCTTTGCTCCCTTGTACCACTTGAGATCTATGAACCGCTTTGGATCGACATGTCACTTCAGACTGGGAAACACATTCTGCAAAATCATCAAATGGTCTAAAGACTAGAATACAACATACCGGTTGGAACAGATACTGGTTGAGCTCTAGCTCATACATATAAAGGGGATCTCAATGCAAGTGTGTGTCCATCAATGGAAATCACAACATAAACATCAAAAATGCCAACAATCTCCCCTTTGGCATTGATGGCAACACTTAGGAAAATAAAATTTTGACATCTAAGTGTTTTACAACAAAAACATGCCATTAACAAAATTGCTCCCCCTAAGCATATACACTATCCCTTAATCAATACAATGTATAGTAATTTTGCATACAAAACATAAACATTGAGATATCAGAGCATATAGCATATATCAAAGCATATATCAAAATTTTAAAATGAGATACTCTATACTTCTCCAAAATAGAGTACTTCTCCCCCTTTGTCAACAATGACAAAGTACCGTTGAACAACCCTATTTCCATTTGATATTAAAATAATAAAAGTTTATGACAACAAGGAATAATACTTGTCAAAAACTAATTTATAGTCCTACAAAAATTGTTTCATTGATAGAGAACAGGACTCAAGTAGGGAGGTGGCCACTTCTTTCTCTGTTTGCATCTGGGATACCTGTTCTTCCATGGCATCAACTGTGCTCATCTCCTACATAACTGTCAAGGCATCCAGGTTCAGATAACACTTCTGAAGAATTTGCAGATGTGGAAGTAAAACTAGTTGTAGCTCCTACAAGTCTCTAGACCATGTACTGATCTCTTGCTCCATTTTGGCTAACTCGATCTGAAACCGGTGAACGGTTTACCCATAAGTTGCAAAGGAATCATAAGGTGGCTTAAATGTGCTTAAGTCAGACTATAAGTCCATTTGAAGCTTTTGCTTCTGGGCTAGCACATCATCATAGAATAAATGGGGTTGACAGATTTTGCTTAGTAGTAGATTTCCCTCATCCAAAGCGTCCCTTATATCCTTTTGGTCTTTCAGCAGTTCAGACCGGAGTTCATTCAACTTCTTCACCAGAGCAATGTTAAGAGCCTTTTGATGCTCTTTCTTGACATTTGCCTCAGCTGCTTCTTCCAGGCTCTACACTTGATCATCCACTACAGTACATAGTAGCTTAAGTTGTGCTAGTGATGATTCAGTGTTCAAAAGATTGGTACCGGGGATCAAACCAGTAAGGGTGTCTACAGCCACTTGAATTATATCTTGCTCCTTTTTCCTTTGAATGATTTCAAGGTGCTCTTGAGAAACCTTGATGCTCTGCATTAGCTCCAAATCACTGGCAGACTGGAGATCGATAGGACTGGTGATATCAGTCAGTTTGGCTTGACTCCCGGTTGCCTTCAGAGTCTCCATCTGTGTGCTCTTCACTACTTCAACTGCCTTATCCGCTTTTCTTTTCTCCGCTGCTTTTTCTTCTTCTTCCTTCTTCTTTTCTTGTTCCTTGTCTTCTTCTTCTTTCTTTTTCCTCTCAGCTTCCTTCCTCTTCTCCTCTTCTTTCTCTTCTTCTTTCTTTTTCCTCTCATCTTCTTGCTTCTTTTTCATACTTAGTCATTATCGCTTCCGCGCACTGAAACGCTCGGTTCTTCCACAAGTTTTCGAACCAACCCTATCCACATTGATTGCTGGGGGAAGCACTGACATTCATCTTTTCTTTTCTCCTCTTCCTCTTTTCTCTTATCTTCCTCTTTCTGCTTTTTCTCATCTTCATCCCTCTTCTTCTTCTCTACTTGTTCCTTAGTCGCTTCCTATCTGTCCTCGGCTTGCTCACTGCCCTATTCGGCCTATTGCACCTATTTTGTTCCCTCATAAGGTACGTCCTAAGTAACATCTTCTATGTCTAGGGCATCAACATCAATAGTGTCGATTGGTTCTTCAACCAGGTTTTCTTCTTCATCAAAAACTTCATCCGGTTTGGATATAACTAGTTCTTTTTCCACTTGCAGGTTGGCCATACGTGCTTTGTGAGCATGGATAGCATGATCCATATGCTGATGAGTGTCTTTTTCAACATCATCAACTCTTCCCTCTAATAGCCAGAGTCTTCTTCTCCTTGTGAAGAAGAGTCCTTTATTTTGGTCCAAAACATCAAATAATTCTCAGTTTGAGAGGTCGGGAAAGTATTGTGCAAAGACTTTCTCCCTAATCTCCTATTCTTTTTCTATGGCAATGCGCCATTTATTATCTAATGCCTTATATAAGGAATCTGGTGTCTGAGATTTAATCTCTGATGGCGACCGGTCATTCTTACACAAATAAATAATAATCTCCTGTAGTACTTCTTCTTTCTCCTCATCACTAAAATCATCATAATAATCTACTAAATCATGAAGTAATTTTCTCCTAATATTCTTTACTATTCTTTGACAATGTGTCAAATATTTATATGAGGAGGTATCAATATTTACTGGTGCAGACGCTGCTGGTTCATTCTTCTTCATCTTCTTCATTCATCTAGCCATCTTTGGCATCTCCTCAGACTCAGTCTCTTTAGAGTCTGGTTCATTTGACTCAGTCTTCCTTTTTCTTTCAAAGACTTTTGTCGATGCCACTTCCGGTTTCTTCTTTGCAAGTGACCGCTTGGTCACTCTTGGAGTTGTAGTAGTAGCCAGTGTCGATGCTGCAGGCACTGCCTTTGCTTTCTTTGCTATCGGTTCTTTTCCTTTCTTAACAGAGGGTTCCTCAACTGGTGCAATCCTTTCCAAATAGGTTCTAGTCCTCTTTGCCTTAGGATCAAGAGGTGAGGCAATAAGGGTTGATGCATACCCTTCTAGCATATCGTACATCACCTCATAGCCCATTGGCTCCACTTCTTCCATTCTAGGCTCAACAGCCTCCATTAAGCATTTGTCCACCTGGATGGTGAAACAGATGTCATTTTTATATTTCTTGACGATATCACCTGAGATCCTCATCCTTTGGCTCATCTTCCATCTGAACTCATCAAAGTACTTGTTCAGCACATCAGGGTAACTAGTTCTGATTGCTTGAATGCTTTCTTGATCTTCTTGGTTACCGGTTGGTTAGGAGACCACGGGACATCTCCTACTCCAGGAAACTAGCCTTGGAAATAGAAGAACAACCCAACCAATAGTTTTCTGAACTTGAATCTCAGTGCATTATCCTGTTTGATCGACTTCAGATTAGACAAGAGTTGCCTTTGCATGCTGGTGCATAGATCAAATGATGCATCCTCTTTAATCATCCGATAAGCGACATTTAATACTACAGCAGATACAGAGTTAATTCTGGTGGCAGAGAATGTTCGGTAGCCTATCACCATGCAGACATACTTAACAAGATCATCCTTGATGGAGTTGACTATCATGCCTCGTGAATCGCTCACTGAACTGTTGAGCTTTGACATTTCCATTTTTCTTATTGTCCTTAGGGCTAGCACTTCCCCTGTGTTGCAGAAACTGGTGACTACATGAATTTCCTGTGGCGTAATATCATGCATCCTCTCTAGGTACATCTTGTCACCATGGACTCTGCTCAAAATGATCCTAATATGATCCTTTGTAAAGTCTTCCAAAAAGTATACTGCATTATGGAGTTTCTTCTTCTCTAAGATACTATATTTTGGTTTGATTTTCTTATTCGTTCCACAAAACAGACCTAGTTGAGAGTGGATGGCTAGAGACCCTAGGTCTTCAATCTTGCAATCAATATAGTCAAAAATTTGCTCTTCCACTATCACTCCAGTCAGAACTTGTGATAGGGTGTTATACTTTCACTTCCTTTGAATGAAACTTTCAGACTCAATGGATGTACTAGAACTGGTATGAGATGGGAAAGCCATTGTAGAATATTTTAAGAACTCGAGGAATACCTTTAAAATGTGAATTTAGGGCTTTCTAATTCTCCTTCACTCCACACTCCATTGGTTGCTGAATCATTGCTTTGTGTTCTCCACTTGACCGTTTGCAAACTAAATTTGAATTTCCTTCAAGATTTGTCAATTTCTTGAAATCTCAGCTCAAATCACCTTTTCTTCGCTCTGCTCTCTAAAAAACTTTTCTTCACTCGGAAACAAATAGTGAGAAATGATTTGAAAAATGCTTTTATACATGTCTCTCACCTACCACCATTAATGCTCCTCTATTAGGGCGTAAACCCTAATTTGCCTTTTTACCCTTTCCGGTCTTCTGCCAAGCGATAGGTATCACATACCGGTTAAGGTCCTTTACCAGTGTAAACCGGGGGTTCGAAAATATTTTGCCATTTTGCTCCCCCTAAGCCTTTTGAAGCTTAGTTTGCAGGTTCCGATATTTCCACACTAGGTGCAGAAACCGGTTCCTCTTCCAACATTGTTGGTTCCTTCCTCTAGGTTTTGTTCATGTCCACTTGAACTATTTCAACATTAATTTCTCCTTCTGGAGTGACCGGTATATCATCAGATATACTATTTATGCTTCTATAGAATCTTGTAATGTGACTCGGTTTGTTGTAGTGGTAGCAAACCAATCTAGGTGCTCTCCAAGGTCCATTGTTCATGTTTCCATTCTTCCTTCTGCATGTTGCAATAGTGTGACCATGACCATGACATATCATACAATTTGCTTTCCGTTTGGTTGCCGCTTGATGGCCACCGCTTCTTGGCTAATGATTGAAGACATTAAACCGGTTGTGGTTCTGGTTCAAAAAAGGTTCAAGACCAACTCCTTTGGTCCTTTGAGGATATCTTCCAGTGTTATTCATCACATACCTCCATTCAAATGCTCTATGTCCAAACTTGTTGCATGCATAACAATGACCGTTGAGCTTATTGGATCTAGGTATATTGTTAATAAAGTAAGGAAAATTATTGTAGGCTTTGCTCCTACATACATTGGCAGTGTGTCCTTCTTTAAGACAGTTAAAGCAAACAGGTTTGAATTTTTGCTTACCTTTTCCTTTGAATGTCAGTTGCTTCTTTGATGCTTCAGCATTTGTTCCTGAGGATTCTCCTTCCTCATGTCCAGAGAAACCAAGTCCATTGGTATTCTTTACTGGTCTAGATGACTCAAGCTTTTTCTCTACTTGACAGTACTTTTGCTGAACTTAGCAAGTATTTCCTTTGACTCAGAGAGTTCTTTGGAAATAGCAGTATTTGTCTCCATTAGGCTTTCATTTTCAGAGATGGCTATGTTTAGTTCATCTTGTACTCCTTTTTCCATTCTTCTCTCATGAAGGTGAGCAGTCAGTGCACTAATCTCTTGTTTCAACTTGGAGATCTAATGATCTCTGTCCTTCACCAGATCTTCATCTTTCCTCTGGTTCTCAAGCTCTTGACTAAACTGGATAGTCAATCCTTCCAACTCCTTTCTTATGTTGGAGTTTGATTCATTCAACTTATTTACTTCTGCTATCATGGCTTCCATATCTGCTTCATCTATAGAACTATTTTTAGATAGCTCCATCATCTTTTCTACATGTTCTCTCCTTTTTGCTTGAGATGCCTTGTATTTGACCATAAGATCATCATAGGCTTCCTCAGACTGAGTGAGCCATTGAGTAAGTTCCCTCAAGGTGTATTCCCCCATATCTCTTTCCAAGTGGTTAGACTTATAGAAGGTAGGCTCTGATACCAATTGATGAATACTAAGAGGGGGGTGAATTAGTATGCCAAAAATCACTGCACTAAAACACTTAAACGGTCTGAAGATAAATCGGTAAAATAGTTTAACAGACAGACCGGTTATCACACATGCAAACCAAAATGCAAATAAAGCATTCATCCACAAAAGCAATACAACCATAACACAAGATATTTGACGTGGAAACCCAAATGGGAAAAATCACGATGAGATGAAACTCACAAGTCACTATCTGCAGAATAGAAACCAGACCAATTCAAGTCAGACCGGTTAAGGTCTTACAATGTTCTTCACCAGAAAAAATCCTGTTAGAAATCTCAATCTCTATTAGGAGATAAGTCCGATTAAAGACTACCTTGCTAGAGGATTTTAGATTAACAGAGGTGAACCACCTTGTTAGAGGATTTTACAAAAGGCTTTTGGGCCTACCCGGTTAAGGGCTATAAACTTGTCAAAGATGTGAGTAATCAACAAGTGTTTGATCTATCTAATAAGATCACTCTTACAACAACTCATCAACCACCTTAAACCCTAGCACAACATAAACCCTTTTTGCAACTCTCCAAAAACCCTAGACATGATGTCCTTTTAAAGGAATCTGATTTCATGTCGGTCCAATAGGATTACATTACAATTTCCTAGGTTCAATGAATCTAGACATACTTAGTAACATGACACAAAAAGCACTGTCAGTGTGTCAACACCATCAAACAATCAGTGGATTGGTTACTCATCATAAAATGTCGGTTGGTAACTTATCTCAGAGTATTACTAGTTCATACAAAATACCGGTTGTCGGTTTGACAAAAATGAAGACTGGTAAGAATGTGTTATGCCGCTTTGCTCCCTCGTACCTCTTGAGATCTACGAACCACTTGGGATTGACATGTCGCTTCAGACCGAGAAACACATTCTACAAAATCACCAAATAGTCTAAAGACTAGAATACAACATACCGGTTGGAACAGATACCGGTTGAGCTCTAGCTCATACATATAAAGGGGATCTCAATGCAAGTGTGTGTCCATCAATGACAATCATAGCATAAACATCAAAAATTCCAATAGAGTTTTCTTGTGGAGTAGAGGGTATGTGTGCCTTTGATGAGTTTGGGGTCCTTTTGGCATGGTTGTGTCCATAGGATAGCCCAAGGTAGGCCCAAAAGTCAAGAAAAGCAACATTGTAAAAGTTGCTCAAAAGTTGCAAAAAGTTGCATGACAATTTCTCAAAGTTGTCATGCAAATTTTCCACCAAATAGGTCATAACCTTAGCTTGGCATTGGGAACCCTAACCATGGCACACAAACTGAGGCAGAGACACTATAAACTGTTGCAAACCCTAAAATGAGGGGTTGGATGTTAGATTGTACGGCCCAAGAGAAAAAACCTTGACTGTGACTGTATTTTTGTTGCCAGTCGGCACAAGTGGAGCATTAACAGGTTGAGAATGGATTGTTTTGCAAACTGAACAGTGTTGAGAGTCTTGCATTGTGTTTATACTTTCATTTTGAGCACTTAGGTTAGGTTCTTGTGCAAGTTTTTGTGTGTTTTGTAATTATTTTTTGAAGTTACTCTTTCACTATCCAGTTTTGGACTGTTTTGTGTAAATGGGTTGACAACTCCTATCCCCATAGTGGAAACACCATGAAACCATGGGGAATAGGAGTGTAAACCCTATACAATACCTTAGAGGAAGCAAGGCTCCTGAAGATGCTGGAAAGCTTTTCAAAGACCCACTCCTAGGTGAGACTGGACTATGCCTGGCTAGGAAGGGTTGAGGTTGCAGAGGTCTATGAGAGCAAGGTAGGACAAGGAAGGAGGCACCCTTTAGAAGAGTTGTAGAGGGGTTTGTGGAGCACAATTGGTGAGAAGGAGGAGCTTCCACCAATCCAGTTAATGTGGTGAAGATAGCAAACCATCACTGTGACCCTGGCAGGCCTTAAAACCCTCATAAAAACCCTCAAAAACCCCAAAATTCACCTAGGGTAGTGTACGGACATTGGGAGGCCCAAAACCAAGAAAATATTTGAGCCCTTGCCAAATGATTGGTAGTCCCTTTGGGAAGTTTCACAAGTTTGTGCATCGTTTGCAAGAGGGAGCCCTAAAAGTCCAGAATGGAGGCCTAATTGGGCACATTCCTTGTAGCCCTATTTTGTAGGAAAGAAGCAAAATAGTGAGATCGGTAACAAAATGGAAGGTTAAAACCACTTGGGGGCACATGAATGGATGGAAAACCATGTCAAAGACCTATCCTATCCTATCCTTGCTAGGACCTAAGAAGGTGTAGGAGGAGCTAAACCCTTATTAGCCTATGTAAGGGTTTTTTA
The DNA here is from genome assembly GCF_030272615.1 of Cryptomeria japonica. Classification (NCBI taxonomy): domain Eukaryota; kingdom Viridiplantae; phylum Streptophyta; class Pinopsida; order Cupressales; family Cupressaceae; genus Cryptomeria; species Cryptomeria japonica. Next base: position 15,961,606 of record NC_081414.1, read on the forward strand.
TGCTTGTGAGTAGGTGTGACCTTAGGAGAAGTATCACAGGTTGTTGGTGGGTGGATTGGGAAAGGTCAGAGGATTCCATAGGAAAGAGAAGTCCTAAAGACCCTAGGGTGTGGTTGGAACACCCGGTGATCCAAGGAGAAGATCAAGGAGCATAGACTAGGCTAGTCTATCCCATACCCATTCCCATCAGATTGGTATCAGAGCAAGTTAAAGATTTGGTGGACCGTGCATGTGTCTATATTCTAGTGAATCAGTAGGGGAGAACATAATGGTCACTAATGCAGAGCTAGCTAGGGAGGTAGAAGAGAAAAAGGAGAAAAATAGACACCTTGAAGATGCTATGAGTGAGATAAGGAACAAGTTGCAAGAAGTGGTTGATCAGAGAGCACAAGAACTCTGGGGTGCGGAAACTAGTGACAGAGGCAAGAAAGCTATTGATCTTGATGACATCATACCTGAACCAAACCCCTTAATCAATGAAGAACCTTCTGTAAACGCCATTAAGGCTTTGAATACAAAAGCTTTTGAAGGATTGCCACATTTCAGTGGAAGGATGGACATTGACACTATCATGGAATGGATTGAGGGTATGGAGAACCACTTTGAGTGTGAAGGTGTGACAGAAGCTCAAAAGGTTAAGGTTGCCAAATCAAGACTAAGGGGAGCAGCCTTGACATGGTGGAAGTACTTGCAAGAGGAGAGAGTTAGCATGGGAAAGCTACCTATTGCAAACTAGAAGGCCATGGTGAGTAAGATCAAGGAGAACTACTTGCCAGAGGATTATGAAGTCCAACTTCATAAGAAGAGACATGGATTGAAGTAGAAATACCTTGATGTGACCTCCTACACAGAGGATTTTCAAAAGCTTTGTCTTAGATCCAAAGTCCAAGAAGAGGAAACTATCAAGGTGGCTAGGTATCTAAGTGGCCTAAAGTGGAACATCCAAGAGGAGATAAGCCTATGGACTCCTACCACTATCCAAAAGTGTCATCAGCTTGCTGCTAAGGTGGAAGAGAGGAAAAAAAGGAAGGGAGACTCCAACAACAGGGGTAGAGGCAGAGGTAGAGAACAAATGAGTCACTAAGGTGGATACCAAAGCAAGGCAAATGAGCAAAGGAATCAAGGAGAGTCCAAGTTGACTGAACATAGCAGTGAAACCAATCTCAAAGGAGGCCATTCTAGAGGAAGAGGTGCACAAGGGGGCGCAAATAGGAGCAAAGGTACCAGAAGGGATAATTCCTACTTTGCAACCATGAAATGCTACAACTGTGGTCAATTGGGACACCTGGCCTATAGATGCCCTGACAAGCCTACCTCATCAAATAGTAGAAAGAGGGTTTCTTATGCCCATGAAGACACATCAAGTAGAAAAACACCTGAGGTGGACCATATTGAATCAAAGATTGGAGAGAATCTGATGTTCAATAGAGTCTTGATAAGAAAACCGGTTAAGGATGAACCTAAGCATAGGAGAGCATTGTTTAGGGTGAGATGCAAAATTTTTGGTAAGGTTTGCAAGGTGATAGTTGACTCAGGGTCAACTGATAACATCATATCAGATGAGGCAGCCAAGAAGTTGAAACTCACAAAGATACCCCACACTAGCCCTTACAAGGTAAGATGGTTGAATCAAGGACAAAGTGTGCTTGTCAATGAACGGACTTGGGTAGAGTTCTGTATTGGAGGATACAAGGACAAGATCCTTTGTGATGTGTTACCCATGGATGCTTGTCATCTGCTGCTAGGTAGACCCTGGCAATTTGATAGGAAGATGATCTATGATGGAGAGGAGAACTCCATTTCCTTCAAGAAGGACAGCAGAACCTATACGATTCAGTCTCTGATAAAGAGTGATGAGGGAACCTCAAGAACACCTAGTGTCTTACTTAATACTGGTAAAGAGTTCTTACACCTGCTACATGAAGAGGAGACAACGGGATGTGCCATCTTTGTGAAGCCAAAGGAGGAGGAAGATAAGTTACAGACAGAGGTACCTAAGGAGGTAAAACAAATGTTGCAAGAGCATCAAGATATAGTGAGTGATGGAGCACCTGCAACACTTCCACCAAGAAGGTCTATTAGCCATCAAATAGACTTTGTACCCAGTGCATCCCTACCCAATAAAGCAGCATATAAGCTCACACCTAACCAAAATAAGGAGGTGGCAAGGCAAGTGCAGGAGTTGTTGGATCAAGGACTGATCAAGAAGAGCATCAGCCCATGTGTAGTCCCGGTAGTACTAGCAACCAAGAAGGGAGGTAAGTGGAGACTTTGTATTGATTCAAGGGAAATCAATAGAATCACCATAAGGTACAGATTTCCTATACCTAGAATAGAGGATTTGATGGACTGTTTAGGAGGTGCCATGTATTTTTCTAAGTTGGACCTTAAAAGTGGTTATCATCAGATTAGAATTAAGGAGGGTGATGAGTGGAAGACTACTTTTAAGACCATAGAAGGGTTGTATGAATGGCTTGTGATGCCATTTGGACTTACCAATGCCCCAAGCACCTTCATGAGGTTGATGAATGAGGTGTTGAAGGACTTCATAGGCAGATTTGTGGTGGTGTACTTAGATGACATACTCATCTATAGCAAAACCAAAGAGGAGCACCTAGAACATTTGAGGTTAGTCCTAGAGAGGTTGCATGAAGAGAAGTTGGCAATCAACCTAGAGAAATGTGACTTTTTGAAGCAAGAGTTAGTCTACTTAGGGTCTATGGTGTCTAAGGGAACCTTGAAGATGGATCCAAGCAAAGTGGAGGCAATCTTGAATTGGCCTGCCCCTAAAACAGGGACTGAAGTTAGGAGTTTCCATGTTTTAGCCCAATTCTATGGAAAGTTTGTGAGGAACTTCAGTGGCATATGTGCACAAGTACTTGACACCATAAAAGGAGGCCTTAAAACTAAGTTCAAATGGACTGAATAGGCTGATAAAGCATTCCAATTATTGAAACAAGAAGTAGCCACAAAACCCATCCTACTCTTACCTACTTTTGACAAACTATTCACATTGGAGTGTGATGCAAGTGGCATTGCAGTAGGGGGTGTATTGAGTCAAGGGGGAAGGCCTGTGGCATTTTTCAGTGAGAATCTTAATGAGGCAAAGAAGAGGTATTCAACATATGATCTAGAGTTGTATGCACTATTTTAGTCTCTCAAGAAGTGGAGGCATTACCTACTCCCAAAGGAATTTGTGGTGTTCACAGATAACCAGGCTTTGAGTTACATCAACACTCAAGGGAAGCTTAGCAATAGAAATTTGAAGTGGATGGATTACCTCCAATCCTTTACCTTTACCATCAAGCATAAAAAGGGGCAGCTTAACAAGGTGGCAGATGCTTTGAGCCAGAAGTTGTTGACTATACAAGAATTGCAATTGCAAAGCATAGGGATAGAAGGTTTCAAGGATCTCTATGAAGAAGATGAGGACTTCTCATCAACCTACAAGATCTGCAAGGAGTTTGAGAATCATTTTCATGGTGAGTATGCAGACTACACCCTTCAAAATGGTCTCTTGTTCAAAGGCAATCAATTATGTGTACCTAGAGGATCCATGAGACAAAATCTCATACAAGAGAAACACAATGGTAGTCTAAGTAGACACTTTGGAGTCAATAAAACTTTGGATCTAGTGTAAAGGTACTACTATTGGCCTAGGTTACCAAGGGATGTGAGAAGGTATGTGGAGAAATGTGGTGTGTGTCAAAGGGCAAAAGGAGGATCAAGTAATGCAGGCCTCTATCAACCATTACTGATCCCAAATAGGCCTTGGGAGTGTGTGAGCAAGGACTTTGTGGTAGGACTCCCCAAGACAAAGATAGGTATGGATAGCATCTATGTGGTGGTAGATAGATTTTCTAAGATGAGCCATTTTATTCCATGTAGAACTACTCATGATGCTAGTTATATTTCACATCTCTTCTTTAAGGAGATTGTAAGGATTCATGGACTCCCAATAAGTATTGTTTCAGATAGGGATAGCAAGTTCATGGGCCATTTTTGGCAAACCTTATGGAGAAGACTAGGGACTAATTTGTCATTCAACTCAGCTTACCATCCACAAACTGATGGTCAAACTGAAGTCATTAAAAGGGTGTTAGGCAACTTGTTGAGGTGTCTAACCAAGGAGTATGGGCATACATGGGATCTAGTTATTCCACAAGCTAAGTATGCCTACAATGACAGTGTAAATAGGACCACTGGAAGGAGTCCTTTTGAGATTGTCTATGGCAGACATCCAAGAGGGGTGTGTGAACTAAGAGAACTTGGTTCCATGGAGATGAAGAGTGGGCAAGCAGAGGACTTCACTCAAACCATCAAGGAATTCCAAGAACAAGTCAAGAGAGCCATCCTAGAGTCTACTCAAAAACTAAAAGCAAAAGTGGATGAAAGAAGGAAAGAGGTTCAGTTCAAAGTGGGTGACTATGTGATGGTCCATTTAAGCAAAGCTAGAATGCAAAGCGGCAAGCATACTAAGCCACAAATGAAGAGGGTAGGACCTTGTAAAATTTTGTCCAAATATGGTGAGAATGCCTACAAGGTGGATCTTCCTTCAGATTTGGCTATATCACCAGTCTTCAATGTTGCTGATTTGATACTATACAAAGGTGAAATAGCAGGGCAAACTGAGAATCAAGCCAAGGTGTTGCAGGACTTGGATGCGAATGCCTTACCTCAAGTGAAGAAACCCATAGCAAAGGAGATCTTGGAGTCAAGGGTGAAGAAGTCTGCTAGACACCAGGTCTACATGGAACACTTGGTGAAGTGGGCAGGGCAACCTGAGTCTGAAGCCACTTGGGTTGAAGAGAGTAGGTTCAAGAAACTTGGTATTCACCCAGCTCTCATCTCTCCCCTAGTTCCTTAATTTTGTGCAGAGGGGGAGTATGGTGTAGGAGCACCCTTCTAAGGTCTTCCTCCATGTGAGTTTTGTTGGAATTTTCCTTCTTTAAGAAGCCATGTAAATGTAATAAGAGCCAAGAGCTCATTGGTCTTGTTTAGGTCCTAGTTTAGGTCCTAGGTTCACAAGTCTAGGTTGATTTTTCTTGTGGAGTAGAGGGTATGTGTTCCTTTGATGAGTTTGGGGTCCTTTTGGCATGGTTGTGTCCATAGGATAGCCCAAGGTAGGCCCAAAAGTCAAGAAAAGCAACACTATAAAAGTTGCTCAAAAGTTGTAAAAAGTTGCATGACAACTTTTCAAAGTTGTCATGCAACTTTTCCACCAAATAGGTCATAACCTTAGCTTGGTGTTGGGAACCCTAAACATGGCACACAAACTAAGGTAGAGACACTATAAACTATTGAAAACCCTAAAATGAGGGGTTAGATGTCAGATTGTATGGCCCAAGAGAAAAGACCTTGACTGTGACTATGTTTTTGTTGTCAGTCGGCACAAGTGGAGCATTAACAGGTTGATAATGGATTGTTTTTCAAACTAAACGGTGTTGAGAGTCTTGCATTGTGTTCATACTTTTATTTTGAGCACTTAGGTTAGGTTCTTGTGCAGGTTTTTGTGTGTTTTGTAATTATTTTGTGAAGTTACTCTTTCACTGTCCAGTTTTGGACTGTTTTGTGTAAATTGATTGACAACTCCTACCCCCATTGTGGAAACACCATGAAACCATGGGGAATAGGAGTGAAAACCCTGTACAGTACCTTAGAGGAAGTAGGGCCCCTAAAGATGCAAGAAATATTTTCAAAGACCCACTCCTAGGCGAGACTGGACTGTGCCCGGCTAGGAAGGGTTGAGGTTGCAGAGGTCCATGAGAGCAAGGTAGGACAAGGAAGGAGGCACCCTTTGGAAGAGTTGTAGAGGGGTCTATGGAGAACCATTAGTGAGAAGGAGGAGCTTACACCAATCTAGTTAAGGTGGTGAAGACAGCAAACCATCACTGTGACCCTGCCAAACCTTAAAACCCTCATAAAAACCCTCAAAAACCCCAAAATTCACCTAGGGCAGTGTACGGACACTGGGAGGCCCAAAACTAGGAAAATATTTGAGCCCTTGCCAAATGATTGGCAGTCCCTTTGGGAATTTTCACAAGTTTGTGCATCGTTTGCAAGAGGGAGCCCTAAAAGTTCGGAATGGAGGCCTAATTGGGCACATTCCTTATAGCCCTATTTTGTAGGAAAGAAGCAAAATAGTGAGATTGGTAACAAAATGGAAGATTAAAACCTCTTGGGGGCACATGAATGGATGGAAAACCATGTCAAAGACCTGTCCTATCCTTGCTAGGACCTAAGAAGGTGTAGGAGGAGCTAAACCCTTATTAGCCTATGTGAGGGTTTTTTATGCTTGTGAGTAGGTGTGACCTTAGGAGAAGTATCACAGGTTGTTGGTGGGTGGATTGGGCAAGGTCAGGGGATTCCATAGGCAAGGGAAGTCCTAGAGACCCTAGGGTGTGGTTGGAACACCTGGTGATCCAAGGAGAGGATCAAGGAGCATAGACTAGGCTAGTCTATCCCATACCCATTCCCATCAAGGAAGATGGTGATGCATTCATTGCAACTTTGGCTACTCATGTAGGTAATGATCCATGGTTAATTGACTTAGGGCATCTTTTCATATGAATTCCAATAAATATTGGTTTTTTGAATATGAAGAATGTAATGGAGGTAAGGTGTACTTGATTGATGATTCACATTTAGACATTGTTGATTAAGATAAAGTTAGGATCAGGTTTCTTGATGGTAGAATACAAAGTATTAGTGGTTTGTTGCATATCCCTAGATTAAAATGAAATTTTTTATTTGTGAGCAAACTGATAGATGCGGGTGCACAGGTAGTCTCTTTTTATGCAGGATGTAAGATGATTAAGGGTTCTATGGGGATTGTTGGAGGTGTCAGATTCAACACTTTGTATAAGCTAGAGTCATACATTGTTGAGTGTAATAGCACTTGTATAAAAAGTAAATTTGTGGATAGTTTGTCGGAAGATTTGAAGGTTTCACCTTCAATGGATGGACATGGCTTTTGGGTACCTAAGGGTTCTCTTTCTTCTAAAGAAAAGTTACCTATAGAGAAGACTATGTTATGGCACCAGAGACTTGACCACATTGGAGAAAAGGGTTTGAGGACCTTTGAAAATAAAAACCTTGTTGAAGGTTTGAATGATTGTAATCTTGACTTTGATTTCTATCAACATTGCATTTATAGAAAACAAAACTGCATTCAGTTTTAGTCGAGTTCTCACAAATCTTGTGGTGTTTTGGATCTTATTCATTGTAATCAGTTTGGTCATGTAGATGTTCCTTCAATTGAAAAATCCACATATTATGTTTCATTTTTTCATGATTTTAGTAGAAGGACATGGGTATACTTTCTAAAGAGTAAATCTGAAGTTTTCAATCATTTTAAAGAATTTAAAGCAATGGTTGAGTTGCAGACTGGAAAGAAAATTAAATGTTTGAGGACTGATAATGGCGGTAAATTTTTCTCTACTGATTTTGATAGATTTTTTAAAGACTGTGGCATTAACAAATAGAAGAAAACTTTGTATTCTCCATAGCAGAATGGAGTTACAAAAAGAATGAACGGGACACTGATGGAGAAGGCTAGGAGTATGCTGAGTTGTGCTGGTCTAGAACAAAATTTTTGGGTTGAATTTGTTGCCACTACTTGCTACCTAATTAACAGGTCTCTTACATCAGCTCTTGCTGATAAAACACCTATGGAAGCATGGTCAGGTCACAAGCCTTCATTGAGACATCTTAGAGTTTTTGGTTGCGAGGCATATGCACATGTGCCAAAGGAGAAGCGAACAAAATTAGACAAAAAGGTTGTGAAATGTATCTTCATCGGTTATAGTAATGGACATGTGAAAGGATACAAGCTTTGAGACCCTATTGCACAAAAAATTAATTCATAGTAGAAGTATTTTTTTTAGAGAAATTAAGTCTCCTTCTATTACATTGTAGCTAGAACAAGATAAACAGGAAGATGTGATTCAATTCCCTTATATGCTTGAAAGAGTTGAATCGAGGACACTTGATAGGTAAGAAGTTGAGAGATCATCTAGCTCTAAATCTTCAAAAGAGGAGGAAAAACGTCCAACTCAGCTTGTTCGAAGGTCTACAAGATATAGAAAAACACCTAAAAGGTATTCACCTAATGATTGGAGATGTATTTTTTCTTTGAATACTAATGTGGATGAACATAAATCTATAGAAGAGGCATTAGGTATGAATGATGCATAATCCTGGAAGATTTCTATGGAAGAAGAAATGGCAACTTTGAAAAACAATGATACATGGGATCTTGTACCATTGCCTAAAGGACGGAAGCCTATTGGTTGCAAATGGGTGTTCAATAAAAACATTGGTTCATATGGAAGCATTGAGAAGTATAAAGAAACATTGGTTGCAAAAGGCTACTCTCAAGTAGAGGGTGTTGATTATGGTGAGATATTTTATCCTGTTGCAAAAATGACATTCATTAGATTTTTGTTTTCTATTGATGTTGCTTATAATTTAAAGGTTGAGCAAAAGGATGTGAAAACTGTTTTGCTTCATGGTGATTTGGAAGAGGATATCTATATGACACAGCCAGAGCACTATGTGGTGAAAGGTAAAAGTAATTTGGCTTGTAAATTGAAGAGATCTTTGTATGGCCTCAAACAGAGTCTTAGGATGTGGTACCAAAAATTTGATACATATGTGTTGAGTTTGGGATTTGAGTGTTCTAAATCATATAACTGTGTTTATTATAAATTTGATGGTGATCATTTCTTGTACATTGCATTATATGTTGATGATATGTTATTCATTGGTAAAGGGAAAGATATGATTTCAAAGCTAAAGTTTCAGCTTACTGCTAAATTTGAAAAGAAAGATCTTGGTGCAAAAAAACACATTCTTGGGATGGAAATTAGAAGAGATAAAGTGAACAAAAAGTTGTGGCTAGTCCAGAGTATGTGAATTCAGTATTACACAAGTTCAACATGCAATATTGTAGACCATTATGTGTTCCCTTCATAGTTGGAACAAAATTATCTATTTCAAATTGTCCTACATCTCCATCAAAGATGGAATACATGGGCAGAGTGTCTTACTAGAGTGCAGTTGGAAGTTTGATGTATGCTATGGTATATACTAGACCAGACATTTCCCAAGCAATGGGAGTTCTTTCTAGATATATGTCTAATCCTGGTAGAGTTCATTGGGATGCAGTCAAAAGAGTCTTCAAATATTTGAAGGGTACCTTAGAGTATTCTTTGTGTTATCATGTTAATTTGGTTGGAGAAATAATTTCCCTTGATATTCATGGTTATGTGGATTAAGACTGAGTAGGTAATATTGATAGCAGAAGATCCACCAATACTTATGTGTTTACTTTATTTGGTGGTGCAATTAATTAGATGAGTAAGCAATAGGATGTGGTTGCTTTGTGCACTACAGAAGCAGAGTATATGGAAGCTACTCATGCTTGTAAAGAAGCCATTTGGCTTAAAATACTGTGTTTAAATATTGGAATAAACAAGGTGTGATGAAATTTTATTTTGATGGTTAGAGTGTGATCTGCCTGGCTAAGAACCCGACAATTCATGCCCGAACCAAGCACATTGATGTTCAGTATCATTTTGTCAAAGATATGGTCGAAGATGGCACAGTAAAGCTGGTTAAGGTAGATACTTTGATGAATGTTGTAGATTCTTTAACTAAGGTTGTGAGCACAAATAATTTTAGATGGTGTTCAGATTCTATGGGCATCATGGCCCTTAGCAATTAAATTATTGTGTTGATACTCCCTTTGCTCTTGCAACGTCTTCGACAAGTGGGAGAATGTTGGGAAAATGGTGTCTCAACCTTGCATTCATATGAATTTATTATTTATAGTAAGTTTTTGTTTGAGCATGAAATGGTGTAAAATTATCCTCGAAGCTTTTGGTTGGCTAGATAAGCATGTCGGTAAATTTTCATCGCAAGATCATATCTAGTTTTGAAGATATTAAAGTTTCTATTTTTGGGGGGTGCAATGAAAGATTTAAAATCAATTTTGAGGACTTTAGAGGCTTTTAAATGCCCTGAAAAGTGGGCATAAATGGTGTAGTAGTTTACAAGATGAAAGAGCACTTCAGGAGATTTGTGGTTCTTCAAACGGTTTGTCAATCGGACACACGGTTAACAAGTTATGGCCTCTAGAAGTTTGGACTCCTGAAATAGCAAATATAAATTGCATCGGACACATAAATGACCTGTAAAAGGGAGGAACACGTGTTGATGTGTGTTTTGACATGTCATAAAGCATCTATATTGGAGATAAGGTTGGCTCTACTTTATTGGGTGGTTTTAGCCCCTGGTTTTGTAATACCATTTGATAGTTTCTTGTAATGTATCTCCTATATATGAGGTGCGTGAGATAAAGGTTTTGTGTAAGAGCCTTATGGCTATTGAGTTACCTCTGAATCCCTGATTAGTGGTACTATTGTGAAGAGGTTACTTTGCAAGTATATTGTAATATGTTATTGATTGTTAAATAATATATTGAGTTGCTTTTGGAGTGTGGGGTTTTTCTCCTCAAAGGGTTTTCCCCATGTAAATCACTATGGTGTTGTGTTGTGGTATGCATAATATTATGTTTATTTCTGTTAATTTTTTGTAACTATTGTAACAATCTGTAAATGTTTTTGCATTACCCTCCTCTCAAGGTTAGTGTAGGAAGTTGTTCCACTACTTAACTTCCTTACAAGAACAACTAGAAATAAATCTAATAAAAGACCTAAAAGACCTTACGTATGGGAGAGATGATGAGTCCAAAAAATGCCTCAATTTTATCTAGAAAAAAAACTCATTTTTCCCCTTTCCTATACCTTTTAATTTGGATTTAAAAGTAGCTTAGGAATTATTACATACTAAAGATAAATATAAGATATGTATGCTAGCATAATTTTAATTGATCATTGATGTTTAATTGTTGATATTCTAATCCCCATGCTTTTCCAGAAATTATATATTTTTATGCTAAAAGGGAAAATTTTGGCATATAAAGAAAAGACATAAGGACCAACATTGAAAAAGTGGTTTTTGAATAACTTTAAAGTTGCCACCAATATAGATCCAAACTTTTCATTTTGGAGTATTCACTCCAAAAATTGCAAACTTAGGCTTTATATGAACACAAGATAACTCCAAAGACCACTAGTAATCATCAATCACAAGATAAAAGGAAACAAAGATTAAAAAAATCAACTCCAAAATTATAGTAGCATCTGTGTTTCATTAGTTAGCATTAGTATCATTCACTCCCCCAGAGGAAGAAGACAAAAATGGTATGTTGTAGTTACTTATTGTGGTTTCCTTTATAGTAAGTAATCTTACTGTGAGATTGTTGTTATTTTGTAGTTTATGTTGTATGTACTTTTAGTTGTCATAACCATCCTACATGTGTTAACTATTATTAAAATTTAAAGAAGTTTCTTTCTAACCAATATTCATTTTCTTATTCATAAAATGATATTTAGATATAGCTTAAAAAATAAATTATAAAAAGAAAAAAAAAAGGGGGGGGATTAAAAGTTTGCATTGATATTTGTGTACAGGAAAATTGAACCACTACGAAAGATAATCAAACCCCTTCAAGAATTTGTTGGAATCAATGAACATTAAGAGGGGGGTTGAATCATTGTTTTGCAATTTACAAACTTATTAAGTTTATTCTCAAACCACCGAATGCTTAAGAATGAAAGTAAAGTGCAAAAACATAAAGCAATCAAGCACACAACCATGACGCCAAGATTTTTACATGGAAACTCAGAAAGAGAAAAACCATGGTGGTATTTGAACCCACAATATTATTATACTATGGCCAGGAGTATGATAATATTAAATGAAGGGAATTCACCTGCATTCAGGCGCACTGCCTAGAGTCCACTGCTCAAATACAAAATAGGGCTACAACCTGGAGGAAGGCTCACTTCCTTACAGGTGATTAAAATTGATTACAATAATAAATGAACTGAAGTATAGCATCTGTATATGCCAAAAAGAAGTTTTGATTAGGCTCAAATTCACTTCTGCAACTGTTCTTCTTATTTGCTATGTTTTCCCTCTCTGTCATACACTAGAGCACCAAATATTCAATAACAGTCACTAGAATTCGCAGATTTGCTCATATAGACTTCTCACACTCTTCTCATACCTCAAAATGCTCAAATGAATCATTCTTATATATCTGCATCAACAAAATGAATCTTTTCTAATGTCGGCTTCCAAAAACCGCATAATACGCAACATGAAACATGTAACCTTAAGTCAGCTCAATCCGTCCATAAATCCATATGCAAACCTAGACATAATGATAAAAATATTCAAACAAGTTGGCCCAATCACCTTGAACATGAAACCAATCACCGAAATCAACCCAAATATTCTGCATCACACATTACACCAAAATAGCTTTGTTCTAACTGAATTATTGGATATCGGACCTTCAATCTCGCTCATGAATCAACACCTGATATTAGGATTACAGAAAATCAAGATATGAAAATTGTACTCATACTCTACTGATTACAATGTTCCCCCTTCCAGACTTATGCCTTATGAACAATATGACTTCTGGTAAATCAAATTTGTGTACACCAGATATGATTTCTTAACTGGGTTGCCATCAATGACAACTCCTAAGCATCAATCATGCATCAATCTTCACCAGAACAGTGTCTCTTGCCAACAGAATTGAGTTCCAACTCTCCACTTGGAACAAACTCTCAGGTAGTTGTGACCTTTGAGTTTGTCCATTATCAAGATGCAAATGTTCTTAACTAACGAGACTAATTAATTAAATTATTTAGTTCATAGGAAATGAAAGTGTTGGTCATGGAGACCTTCTAGATGGCTCTATGAGCTCTCTACCTAGGATGCACATGTTGTTCGAAGACAACAGTGTGGCACATAAACATCTTGTACAAACAGAGCATGAATAACCATACTAGATAGTAGAAAATGATAGACGTGGTGTCTTGTAAGCTATATACGATGATAATACAAAATTGAAAGCTAATAAACATAATTAAAACAACCAAAGTAAAAGGAGGAATCAAAGGAATGTTTTACTTGGGTCCATGAAATGAAGCTCCAACAAACACTACATTCTTTGCTATTGAAACTTACACACAAGAAGCTGAGATGAAATATTCAAGGGTGACTATGCTTAGATGTTTGCCTCAACCAAACCCCTGATTTGGTGTTTCCACCTCCATAAAGAACCTATAGACAATATTGTGATAAAATGGATGAAAAAAATTCACATAGAATAGATTAATATGCTAGAACAAAGACAATAGATCAAATAACTAGATAACCCAGAGATTTACCCTCTTTCAAAGCCTACAAGTGCAACAACTCATTAGAATGAGAAAAGACAACAATCTCCAAGTTGGAAGAGCTTCGCTAGTTGATAATGGTGGAAGGTGGTAGACTAGTATGCTCATGAAAATGGTGGAAATAAGCTTCACAATTCAGGAGAGATTTTAGAATGAAAGCATAAGTGATTAGAAAACTAGAGAGAGAAAAAAGAGGCTTGAAATGGAAGTTTTAAGGGGCTAGGAGTTGTCTCGTTGTCAATGGGATCCCATAGTGGAATTACATTGCCAGAATTAGAAAGTGTAACATTCCAATGGCTAACTTCAATCACGGATATTCACGACACAAATGCACAATGCATAGATGTCTCTGTGGCATGCATACATCTAAGCATAATCTGGACCTAATGGTCAGAGAATGAAGTATGGTGGGTTATTGCAAGGATGATTTTCTAGATAGGGTTTGATCATTGTCTTTAATTTAGCTAAAGGGAAAACCTTATGTGATGTGAAATTGTACGAGGTTCAATTTACAATGTCACAATTAGTAATTTACCTTTACATCACCTACAATCTCAATTTAGCATAAGAATTTAAATTCATAGATTAATCTCTTTTTCATAAACTTTGATTTGGCATATGAATTTAAATTCATAAATTAACTTCAATTCACTTTTATGTGTGTGTATGTGCAATTTAATTTCCTAGGGTAGAAGCACTCTAGTTTATGTTTCTAATATTTATTATAGATAGACTTAGAACACTACCCTTATTTGACAAAATCAATCATTTATTAAAGCTGACAGTTCAAGGACACCTTATCAATTATGACAATATTATGACACATATCGTAGAGTATATTTGAATGGGAGAAGAGGACAAAACTAGATGCTCAAGTTAGGTGATCAACTATGACAAGTTATGATATATGACAAGTTTTAAGGAATATGCTAAATATTTCCTAAAGACTAAGACTAAGAATGGAGAATGCAAACTTGTGCCAATTTGGTGTCACTTTTAAGCTCATGGATTTGGCACATGGTTTCCTATTTGAGCATTCAATGATGAATTTATTATATTTTCTCCATCCTCTTTCATCTATAGTATTAGTTTTTGCATTCCTCCATTAAGAAACCAAATATAGATCCCTTTTGATATCCATAGCCACATAAGGCTGCATAAACCTATATATTTCCATTTCACCAAATTCTAAATTAATTTCAGCCATTGTATATCCTTTGTGATCACCTTCATCATTTACTTGAAATTGTCACTTGCACAGACCACCTATAATAGCTTCATCTTAGGGATTTTTGTTGTTTTTTGTCATTATTGTTCACACACAATTGTCACAAAGAACCCCGATTTACACACACCCTTTATTTACATATATATTATTATTTGGTTGAAATATAACTCTTAGAGGATCATTTTTATGTCCTAAATATTTTATCTTACATCTCTAAGATTTCAAGGGTTAACATTATATTTCTAAAAGTAGGAACAAAGTAAATAAATAGAGAGAAAGCTTCTATAAAATTCGTAGATTACTAGCAAATAAGATCACCAAAACAAACTTGGGATTACTATAATACCTTGGTTGTGGAATGTTTATCTAATAGTACCAGATTCAACACAATGTTGTCTTTGGTCTTCCCTATACATTTTACACTCAAACCCATCATGAACTAGGTTGACAAGTGTATTTTTTATTTTTCCTTTCATTTCTACTAGTATTTATCAATTGTGTTCTATGTTTGTACTCCTAGCTCTTATATTTTTTAGTGTGGATCATATAAGAGTGCTTTCTAGTTGTAATGTTTCTTTATTCTAATTTATGTTAGCATATATAGTCCAAAAATATTAGTTTATCCTAGGCTTAAAACACTTAGGGGATCCCAAAACCTTATCTTTCAAAATCAATCAAATCCTTCTTCCTAAGCTCAAATCATATATCATTAGTCTCTTTGCCTCCATTCTAGAAGTGTTTTCCATAATTGTATTATGAAATCAGATTAATTGCAGCCAACCTCCCAAAAGAACATAGATTAATACCACAAGAAAGGTGTCCCCTCCTTTGACTCTAAACTAGGCTCTAATACCAAATGAAATGAACTATGCAATACCAAAAATAAAATCATTGACAAATCCAATACCAAATAGATATTTAATGTAAGTAAATATAAATAATTTATTACATAAGGCCTAGTGCAAAAATTTCATTAATCATACAAATAAAGATGACATAGTAGTATCTTTGATCTATCAATTCCAACTCTATTTTAGCAAAAACCACACATGAAAAGAATAAAAGAAATAATAATTAAACAATAGAAAGAGAGGTGAATATACCCTACAAAAAGCATTAACCTCTAAAGCATCAAAACCAATGTATAACAAACAATAAAAAAATATTTATCATACAATGCTAGTCTCTGAGCCTCAATATGAAAATCAAGACTCTCAACCAAGGAAAACCCCATGGAAATGTGACCTTATACAGGAGTGTGAAACTATTGTCTGTATTCCATGAGACTAATCTAAGAACAATCACCCTCCATGCTTCCCAAGATCTCTCAATAAGAAACTAAATCCAAACTCCACTAATAATGAATATGCACAAAATGATCATGAACAATGAATACCTCCATCCCAAGACTCCTTTTTATAAGAAAAAGAAATTTACTAGAATATTCCTAAACACCCTTTTCACTATCATTTAATGCACAATCATCTCTAAGAAAACCTATATGCACTCTCCAAGTCTAGAACCTGAATTTGACTTATGCAAAGGACCCAAGTATCAAATACTTTTTATACTATTGAATAAATTTTATAATAGACTCAAAACATCTAATGTATTCCTCCAATGAGCCCAATTGACCATGCCAAATTTGGGTGAACTTAGTTGGCATTCATGGTTGACCACCTAGAAGAATCATATGCCAAGAAAAAAGTTTAAGTCTTAGAAGTCTAAAGAAATAATGTCTCAAAATTTAAGTAACTTAATTCTATGGGAAACACCAAAAGAGGTGCTTGAGTGTTTCTAGATGATCACAAAAATAGAAACGAAAGTTAGCAAAAGCCAAATGGATCAAACAAAAACCAATGGAAAAACCTTGGTAAAGAATACATTAAGAAAAAATGAGAAAACTTGAGTTCCAAAATGGCTGACTGAACAACATGATATTTTCATTAACATAAGCGGTAATTGGTTGTAGATCCCATTTTTTATTGAGTTTTTGAACCATAGGTAGATGTATAGAAAGCCATAAATGGCCTTTAAAAGAGTTTTTCATTATCTAATAATGCAATTTCTTCTCAACTTGAGAATTAACATATTGCTAAAGAAAATACGGACTAGAAAGCAAAAGGATTTCCAAGAAACATTAAGATCTCACCATGATCAATCCATTTCTAGCTAAAGACATTGAGCTAGGGAGGCTTTAGAAAGAAAGATTGATGGTAGCATTGAGTTTTCTACCAATATACACTAGACCCATGTTTAATAAGAAGCATCCAAAAATTACAAAGCAAGTTTGATGTTATTCTCTTCTTCAAAGAGAGAAAAGAATCATCAATAAAGTGGTCATTGACAAGCTATTGGTCAATATTGGGAAAAAGAATACGTTTGATGCACTTCTAAGAAATAACATTAGCAAGTAAGTACCCAAATCCTTTCCTAATCAATGCATAAAGAGCTAGGTAAAGTGGACAGCCCTATCGAATAGACTTGAAAAGTCTGAAAGAGGAGGATTGCTTACTATTAATAGTTAGAGAAGTGGAGACATAAGAAAACAACATTTTGATAAAATTAACTTAAGAACAAACCCTAGCACTTGAAGCATGACTATAATGTTGTAGGAAACATTCAATAATGTGATTAGCTATTAATGGTAAATGTCTTCTAGATCACGAGACATGGGTATCAATTAATGTTTCCTTTGTTAACAATAATTTAAGAGAGAATTGTATGCTTCCAAAAAGATGTGGAAAGTATCTAAACCAACATTTTTCCAAAAAAAAATTATAGAATAGACATAGTAAGCTACACAATTTAGAGCTTTGCCATTAGCCATAGTGAAAATCACTCCATGGAGATTTCCCTGGTTGAGCAGTTGGTCACGCGAGGCCTACTGCAATGTGGAAAGTTGACAATGAACCATTCATGCATTGTTCGAGGGTGTGTTCCTGCTTAGGGGAAGGATCTTAAGCTCTAAAGGGCTACTAAAAATGGAACACTAAGGCCTAAAGAATGTAAACCATATTAAATTCACCACATATGATCCAAAAAGTGATCAGTAATGAATCTCCAATACATTTCACTAAATACTAAATTTTGCAACGATGTCATAGGAAGCATACAAATTGATAACCCCCAAAAGAGTGGTTATTAATATGGAAGAGGCTCCATGAAGCGTACTAGTGGATCACAACCTTAACCAACTTAATTTTGCTACCATTTAATATAAATAAAAATTGCAACGTTACCATGACCTAGCTCGTTATCACTATGAGATAAAATAGTTAGTAGGCCATATAACACGACATTAGCAAAAAGTGAAAACCCTAAAATCTATAATTTTTACAAAAAAATGGTATCGAGCTTGGGAAATCTTAGTAAAAAAATCCAACATATATTTTCTTTAAAAAGTGTGTCGAACACCAAACATTCCATGAAAGAGAGTCGAGTGATATGTCCTCACTATCAAGCTCACCAAGAGTTTCATAACTATTTTTTTAAAAAATTCTTGTAAAGTCTTTCAAATAACTTATAGCTTTTCCCAACTTGAATTTGTTTGATAAAAAATCACTTTCCTCTATCTTGTGACTTGGACTAAAGAACTTCTAGCATTTGCTTGAGGAGAAACTATTTAAGCAATACTCTGAGAAGAAAAAACACTAATAGGAAAAATTTATTGAGGCTTTCTCACCACTTGTACGATTCACCAATATATTGTGAAGCAACCACCTCTTTTGCCTTGTTAACAAGGTTAAAACTTGAAAACCAATGGCTTGGTTCTGAGATCCACCAAAAAATAGGGGCCCTTCACTCCATTGCAATTATTCTTCCTACTACCTATTATGGTCCATCCTTTCTCATTCTTTTAGAAGTGTTCCCAGAAGGCTTGAGAGTTGGCTTCACTTGGCTCACTAAGTGACAAGGGGGCAACTCTTGATTTTGTGATAGAAAAATTGGCACATATAGGGGAGAGGGACCAATACATGCTATGGTACTTGAACAAAATGAGACCAATACTCGTGCCCTAAAAATGTCACGTTGATGCTTATCCCTAAAAAAGTACTTCTAAAATTCAAAAAAATAACCAATCACATGATACCGCATCAATGCACAAGTAAACATGACTTAGTGCACACCTATTGGTCTTATCACAATTTGGGACCATTTGGGACATCTTCATAAAAATGCATGCTGATGTGGCGTCATATTTGACCTTGAGGACTTGAAATGAAATTTTAAATTAGGGGACTTGCCAAGTAAGCTATTATATAAAATTGAGAAAATTTTGAAATGTCAACATAAGATTTTGAGAAGTGTGAAGTTAAGGTGCACATGTATTGGAACCTTTCCCTAATATGTGTTGGGGAAGTTGAGATACGTGACTCTTTGAAATTATTGACCAACCTATATACCAATAGTCTTTGAGGCCTTAAACAAGTTGACCTCTACACAACCCTTTTTGGAGGAAGGAGTGAAAAAAAAACTATGACCTAAGAGGCTGCATAAAATTAAAACCAACAAAGCAAAGAGAAACTTGGAAACTCAACCTAGACTAAGACTCAAAGGGCATACTCCAAATAACAGCAAAGTCCGCAAAGTCCATGGGAAAAGACCAACAAGAAACTGCGAATACACCGAAGGCTTCACTTCCTCTCAAAAATGCGTGAAAAGAAAAAAAGGAAAATCCTTGTTGCCGCGACTTTTTCTTTTCATATTTGATTCCATTAATATTATCTTCTACGAACCAGTAAGTATTGTGCTTCACAAGTTTCAAAACTAATGTGTGCCACCTCACTGTGTTCCAGATCTCAATGCCATTAAACGGTAGTAACAACCCTCAAAAAGGTATCCCATGTGAACTTTTTTTTTTTGCATTAGTTTGGATACGTGGCATGAGAGTTGTGCATAATGATTGCTCTGCTTGTAGCATAGATATCATTAGCACAATCATAAATTATATCTTAAAGGTGCGCTATTGTTAGTGCACAAAAATCAGCTTTTCCTCCACGAGTTATGGGATTATTATTGTGGATTTTTGTTTTAATCCCATGAGTTGGATAAAACTAGTTTTTGCATAGTTGGTAAGCTATTTAAGGAATATCTCTGTTTTTCAGTTTTATTCCTGTTTTTTCCTCCTTTTTTGTTTTAACGGAAGCTCTATATATTATGTAATTCATTCATTTCTAAATTAATGAAATAGTTTTATTTTCATTCTTCTCTAAAATTTTCTCTCTGATTCTGCAAGTTTACTTCTTACTTTCCTAGCTAGATTTTTATTGTGCATGTTTAGATAAAATTTTACATGGTATCAGAGCCTGAGAGCTAAGAAGAAGATAAACACAAATTATTTGCAGGCAGATTTCTAAAGAATGGAAGTTGATGTAAACCTTTGTTTCTAGAGCATTCTCGCTGCTTCCTTTGTGTTAGAATATTTAATCTTTACTTGGCTTAGGTTTATTTGTATTTAGTTTAGGATATTCCTTTGGAATTCCTACATGTAGTTTGTCCTCTAGTACATGTGTGAGGACAAGTCATTTCTTTTATTTTCTTTTATTAAGAAATTTTAGATTTCCTCCATAAGAGGATGTGGACACATGGTACACACATTTTATGAATGGTTGCATTCATAGATTTGGGAGTTACTTTGTAACTCCTCTCCTCATCTCTATTTAAGAGATGTCTCCTCCCTCATATCTTCTTAATGACATTATTGTAAAGAGCTTCTTGTTGTCTCTCTCTCTCTCATTTTAGGCATTGCCTCATTCATAATAACACAAGGGGTTTTTCTTTTCTTTTCCCCTTTCAAAAGTTCTTGTGCCTCCTTCATATTTGGGTGATTGCTCCAAGGTTTCTATATTTCTCTTGGTAACATTTACTTCATCAATAAACTTACTTGGATTTTTTTTTCTTTCCTTGCTCTTGTATTTCCTTTCATCAGAGCAAGTTATAATCCTTTTTTCAAGTTGAGATTGATGAAGGTTACCATTTTGTGGAGCTCACCTTTCTTGGAGGCTTTTTTTTAAAGAAGAGAAGAAGGTTGTTTTTTACGTTTTTCTGTGCAGGTTATGATTTAAGTTTAAATTTTTTTTTCAAACTTGTTAACTGTGGATCTAATCCATTTAAATTCCAGAGCAAAGTTAATTATTTTTTAAGTTTTTGGAAGCCTTGCCACCAAAACTCTGTTCTAACCTCTTTATTTTCCTACATTCTTTAATTTATCTGCTTTGGAAGGCTTGCCGCCAAAGATTTTTTTTCTTTTAGTTTAAGTTTTGGTTTTGGAAGGCTTGCCGCCAAGACATTCTCTGTTTTATTCGCAAACTCATCTTAAAATTCTCAATAAGTTCTCTAATCTTGCTTGTTCGTTTTTGCCTTAAATTTAATTATTATCAAATATTATTATTATCGCTGCCTCTATGTCTACATTGTAACGTCTCTCAAGAATTATTCCACCAAGTTTAGCTCATTTTATCTAATTTGTTTCCTTTCTCTGCTCATTTCTACTCATTACCTTTCGTTGTATTCATTTCTTGTTGTTATATATCTTCTCTGCACATTTCTACTCATTACCTTTCGCTGCACTAAAGTTCTGTAAATCTGTGATTTTCTCTTGTTTGGTTTGTTTTGCAGGAGCCATTTTATTCTGTCATTTCTTTTATATAAAGTTTTTCTTATTCCTTTCATGCGTTTTCATTAAGTTTACTTAAAAATAAAAACTTTGTTTAAGCTTTTTTGTTTTCAATCCAGTGAAAGAAAGTGTTTAATTTAGAGTTTCTTCTTAGAATTCTAGATATAAGTTTAAAGTTTAGTTACTTTATTTTAAAGTTTAAAGTTTAAAAGTAATACGATTCCACATATTAAACCTTAAAAAAAAATTAAGTTTATTTAAAAGTTTTTAAAGGTTTATAAAGTTTGATATGGTTTAAGAACAAATTATAATAAAAAAATTTAATATATTAAGTGTTTTAATAAAGTTTTTTTATTGTTTTATTTTAATTATTAATAAATATTTAAATTTTTTTTAATATTAAGATTGTTCAACTAAAATTAAGTATTTAAGTTTAAATTTGTTATTTTAAAATAATATTTTTTATAAATATTTGTGTAAAAAAAAATTGTTAATTTTTTAAAAGCTATTGAAATTTGATTCAATTTTAATCAAGGATGTTATTATTTTTTTAATCAATAGGGGTAAAAAAAAAATTTAAATACTAACCATTATTTGTTCAAGCTTATTTTGTAAATATGTCTACCTTAATTTCGGAAATTAAATTAAATAGCACTAATTATCATTCATGGAAAACACATATTTCCTTTATTTTTTCGTTTCAAGCACCTTTTGGATGTTGCTACTAATAAAAGTTCAGAGCCCGCTTCAACCGCTCCTCACGCCGACCAAGACAGATGGAAGGCTCAAAATGAGGAAGCACTTGGTTTAATTGGTATTTCAATGGTATTTGATTTGTATGTTCTAAATTGGAAATTGTACAAAAGCGTATGAAGCATGGGAAATTTTTAAAACAAATTTTGATAGCTCAAATGAATCCCAAAAAATTCAGCTTCAAGATCAACTCGAAGATCTCAGGTATACGGATTTTAAAACCATGGATGAATTCTTATTAAATTTTGATTCTATTAATGGTCAATTAACTGGTTTAGGAGTTACACTAGATGATTTATGTTTAATTCATCTCATTCTTAAAAAATGTCTTCCTCGTCAATTTCAGCAATTTATTATGAATATTCATGTTCAACTTGCTATTCCTAATGTAGCTACTCAATTAACTTATGATATTTTTTCGTAATTTATTACATCAAGAGGAAGCTAAATGAATTCAATTTGGTATTCTTAAAAGTAGTGAACATGTTTTTATGTCTAAAAATCAAAATCATAACAATAATTTTAGATCCAATAATAATAAGCATAATCATAATAATAATCACAAATCTTCTAATTATCAATCTCATTCTAAATCATATCATAACAATTCTCATAATAATAATCATAATAATGCGTACAATGATCAAAGGAATAATTCTCATACAAGACCTCATTGTACGTATTGTAGTAAGGATGGTCATGTGACTAATAATTGTTTTAAGAAGCAAAATGGTAAAAAGCCCATGAACCAAAATTATCAAAATAATCAACAACATAAACCTCATTATAAGAAAGGTAATAATAATGGTAATTCATCTCGTCATACATTTGCATGTACTTATAATGTTTCTCAACCACTTGACTGGGTTATTGATTCTAGTGCATCTCAGCATGTTACTTTTCATAAAGAATGTTTTGAATTTTCGCATCCTCATATTTCCAATATTCTTGTTCAATTAGCTAATAATCATAGTTGCAAAGTTGAAGCTATTGGTGATGTGAATGTCCCTAATGGGAATTTACATGATATTCTTTATGTTCTTGAATTAAAATCAAATTTGCTTTCAGATCCTAAACTTTGTCAAGATTATAAGATTAACTTTTATAGGGGCATGTGTTATATCATTGATCCAAAAACTAATCATGTTATTGCTACTGCTAAAATGGATACTAATAACTTATTCAAGTTCTATGAATTTTCTCCTACAAAGTATCCTTTGCTTACTACTGTTGATTTTACTATATGGCATGAAAGACTTGGCCATCTCAATTCTGATTATATTTCATTGATGCAGAAAGCAAATATGGTTTGATGGATTGCCTACTATTGTTCCTTCTCAAATTGTTTGCAATGGTTGCATGAGTGGTAAGATGCATAGGGAACCCTTTCCTCATGATCAATCTTGGAGGGCATATACTAAATTACATCTAGCTCATAGTGATCTCTTGGGTCCCATGGAGAATCCCTTCATCCAAGGTTCAAGGTATGCTCTTACTTGTGTTGATGATTTTTCAAGGAGAACATGGATATACTTCCTTCATAGTAAGGATCAAGTGCTTGATGTGTTTACTGAATTTCATATGTTCATATAAAGTCAATCTCGTTCTAAAATTAAGATTCTTTGTATTGACAATGGAAGAGAATATGTCAATAATGCATTTAATGCTTATTTGAGATCTTTTAAAATTAAACATGAGCTTACCATTCTTTATACACCACAAGAAAATGGTGTGGTAGAACGGAAGCATAGGACCATTGTGGAAATGGCAAAATGTTTATTGCATGCAAAAAATATGGATTACAAGTTTTGGGCTGAAGCTATGACTTGTGCAACTTATTTAATTAATAGAACACCTACCAAAGCCTTAAAGGATAAAACTCCTGAAGAAGCTTGGTCTGGTAGAAAGCCCAATTTGCAAAATTTAAGAATTTTTGGTTCCATGGCTTATGTTCACAAACCTAAGGAGAAAAGACAAAAAATAGATGCTAAATCTTCTCCTTTTATTTTTGTTAGTTATGATGAAAATACTAAAGGTTATAGAGTTTACAATCCTATTACTAACAAGGTAAAAGTTGCAAGAGATGTTTGTATTGCAGAAAAAGGCATTCATGATTGTTCTAAAGTGGAGGATGATGAACTTGCTCAAAGCAAAGTTGTGCTTGTGGAGGACCAACCTCCTTCTCTTAACCCTACTCCTAATGCATCTTTTTCTATTCCTTCTAGTGATAGTGATGATGATGATAATAACTCTACTCCTCATGACTCTTCTTTTAGTGATGAATCCATTACTTCTAAAAGAAGACCTAAATGGTTTAAATCTTTAATTCATAGCTAGAATGGATAGACTTCAAGCTAGAAGAGTTAATTATTGTAATTATGCTTTCATGTCTACTATTATGAATTCTAATGATCCTAAAACATTTGATCAAGCTAAAAATCAACCACATTGGCAAAAAGAAATGAACAAAGAATATGATACTTTAATTTTTAACCAAATTTGGGATTTAGTTCCCTTGCCTCATGGTAAAAATCTTGTTTCTTGCAAGTGGCTTTATAAAACTAAATTGAATGTTAATAATCAAGTTTGTAAATTTAAAGCTAGATTAGTTTCTAGAGGTTTTTCTCAAATTGGAGGCTTAGATTATACTGAAACGTTTGCTCATGTTGCTATAATACCTACAATTAAACTTGTGTTTGCTTTAGCTTCTAGAATGAATTGACCTATTCACCAAATGGATGTTAAAAGTGTTTTTCTTAATGGTGATTTACATGAGGAAATTTATATGTCTCAACCCCCTGGTTTTGTTAAGAAAGCTAATGAACATTTAGTTTGCAAGTTAAAGAAATCAATTTATGGTTTGAAACAATCTCCTAGGGAATAGTATTCTAAGATTAATGCATTCTTTCTTTCTTTCTCAAGATTTCATTAGACGTAAAAATGATCCAAATTTGTATATTAAACATAGTGAAGATGACATTGTGATTATTATTTTATATGTAGAAGATAATTTTAACTTCAAGTTCCAATAATTTGATTTCTGAAATTAAGTTTCAACTCAATCAAAAATTTCAAATGACTGATTTAGGCCTTTTACATTATTTCTTAGGAATGCAAATTTGGCAAACCTCTAAAAGAATTTTCTTATCTCAAAGTAAATATGCTCAAGATCTCATAGATAAGTTTAAAATGAAGGATGCTAACCATGTTTCAATTCCTATTGATTTAGGCACTACGTTAATGCTTGATATGCAAACTCCACTTGTTGATCCTACTTTGTATAGACAATTAGTTGGAAGTTCAAATTATTTAACTCTTACTAGGCTAGATATTGCTTATAGTGTTGGTTGGGTTTCAAGATTCATGTCCAAACCTCAACAAATACACTTTAAAGTTGCTAAAAGAATTTTAAAATATATTAAAGGAACTATTCATGTAAGTTTGTTTTATGATGCAAATTCTGATTTTACTTTAAAAGGTTTTACTGATTCCGATCTAGGTGGAGATCCCAATGATGGGAAATCTACTTGTGGTTATTGTTTTTTTGTTGGTTCAGGAGAAATTTCTTGGAATAGTAAAAAGCAACAATCTACCTCTCTTGGATCCACTGAAGTTGAGTACAAAGGATGCACTAATGCTTCAAAAGAAGCTTTGTGGCTTAGAAGACTACTTGAAAATTTGGGTCTACCTCAACACGAACCAACTCCATTGTATTGTGACAACCAAAGTGCCATTGCCTTGGCTAAAAATCCAAATTTCCATGCAAAGACAAAACACATTCCTCTCCAACACCACTTTTTTAGAAAACAAATTGAAGACAAACAACTTTCACTCTTTTATTGCAAAGGGGAAGACCAAATTGCAGATATTTTGACCAAGCCACTTTGTAAAGAAAAGTTCCAATTTCATTGTAAAAATCTTGGATTGCAACCCATTGAAGGGTTTGATGTAAACTCCCCAAGTAAAGCTTAAGGGGGGGTGTTAGAATATTTAATTTTTACTTGGCTTGGGATTATTTGTATTTAGTTTAGGATATTTCTTTGGAATCCCTACATGTAATTTGTCCTCTAGTACATGTGTGAGGACAAGTCATTTCTTTTATTTTCCTCTATTAAAGAATTTTAGATTTCTTCCATAAGAGGATGTGGACACATGTCACACACATTTTATGGATGGTGGCATTCATAAATTTGGGAGTTACTTTGTAACTCCTCTCCTCATTTCTATTTAAGAGATGTCTCATCTTTCATTTCTTCTTAATGACATTATTGTAAAGACTCTCTCTCTCTCTCTCTCTCTCTCTCTCTCTCTCTCTCTCTCTCTCTCTCTCACACACACACACACACATTTTAGGTATTGCCTCATTCATAATAACACAAGGGGTTTTTATTTGTTTTTCCCCTTTCAAAAATTTTTGTGCCTTCTTCACATTTGGATGATTGCTCCAAAGTTTTTACATTTCTCTTGATAATATTTACTTCATCAATAAACTTACTTGGATTTTGTTTTTCTTTCCTTGCTCTTGTATTTCCTTTCACTTTGTTTATTCTTTTTTTGCACGGGTCTTGCCTTCATCTTCTCCTTCTCCTTTGTGACACATCATTTTAGTGGACCTGCCATGCCTCTCCTTTGTCATATTATGAGGGAGTTTTTTTTCCATTAGTGTTAATGTTTCCTTGGTTTTGTTTTCATGTTTGATCATATCTTTAGACTATTGGCACCTGTATTTTCGACTAGTAGCTTCTTTTTGCATGGTTGAGTAGTGTCATTGGGGTCACTCGTGCAGATTCATGTGCCACCTGCATATTCGAATATCAGATGTTTTGCCTTTGTTTGTCATCTAATTATTGTTCAAGTAGTGTTGTTGGAGTCACTCATGCAAATTGTTGTCTTCTGTATTTTTGACAAACAGATGTTTTGCTGAGTAGTGTCATCGGGGGCACTCATACAAATTCTTGATCTTGATTATCATCTTGACTTTTGAGGAGGTTCTTCATTCAGGACTATGACAGACAGTTGTCCATATTTTTCTTGTATCTCAAAGGACGTTCTTATGCACTTCAGATAGTTGCGTCTCTTATAATTTTGAGAGTGAGTTTTGTTCCCACTGGGTTTGCCCGCTTTCCTCTTTCCTCTGTCTTTTCCTCGGGCTTTTATCTCCTTAGTTATGCTTAAGGGGCGCTTGTCACTGTACAAAAATCAGTTTTTCCTCCACAATTTATGGGATTATTATTGTGGATTTTTGTTTTAATCCCATGAGTAGGATAGAACTGTTTTTTGCTTAGTTGGTAAACTAACTAAGAAATATCTTTGTTTTATCAGTTTTACTCTTGTTTTTTCCTCCTTTTTTGTTTTAACGGAAGCTCTATATATTCTATAATTCATTCATTTGTAAATAAATGAAATATTCTATAATTCATTCATTTGTAAATCAATGAAATAGTTTTATTTTCATTAATTTTTTCTCTTTGATTCTGCGAGTTTACTTCTTACTTTCCTTGCTAGATTTTTACTATGCATGTTTAGATAAAATTTTACAGCTATTTACAATTAAAATTTATATTGTTTTTATACAATTTCAAATTTTAATCCTTGTATTCCAAAAAAAATCTTGTACAATATGTTTAGAATTATACAATATAATTCATGAGTCAGTAAAGTCGTTAATTACAGTTGTTCACTGCATATCTCCTCAACATTACATAGTACCATAGATTATCTTCATACTAGAAGATATATATATACGTGTTTGTGCATATACTACATACATATGCAATGCGAAGTTAATAAAACCCTCAATTATGACTACAATGTTTTGGACTCTCCATGCTTTGCTTTGTTAGCTACCTGTAGGTCCCATATCATGGACATTATTAAAAACATTCATTCATTCAAAGCTAAACCGACAAACAATGCTACCAAGGAAGCCTTTATTGTATGTCAATAAATTCATACAAATCAATGGATTAATGAAGACGTTGAAAGAAAAAAAATACTGTCAAACAAGAAAAGAAACGCATCATCGTAATTTACTATATAATTTTAGAGTATGCCAAAGATTGCCAAAGATTGCCTCTTTAAATATCGGCTAGTAGCTATTTCATTATCCTAAGTATTGTGAAATAAGTACTGTACACAAAATTGAACTGTTACTTTTACAATTGTTTCTTTTTTTTTTAAATTGGAATAAAGAAGAAATTAATTAATTTTTATTGGAATAAAGAAGAAAAAATACAGTAACAGCAATAAAACACAACAGTTACAGCTACAAAAAATCTTGATTCTTGTTCATGGAAGATGACTTCAATTAGTTTATTTTGAGCATTTGTTACATCTGGTTTCTTTAGGGATTACATTAAGTGCAAGACTTCCATACGTTTCAAGGCATAAGGTGCTATTTTCATCTTTTTTATTTCAACAAGGAAGAGCTGGATTAACATTTAATTAAAAACATACAATAAATAGTAATAAGCCTTCACTGCAACTCTCCAACAGGTGCCTCATTCAACCATAAGAAATGAATGAACTGATAAAGCTCCGCACTGACACTCACCTGAAACCAAAACAATTTTAATTTTTTTAATAGGAATCATCCACTACTGGGAAAATGTTTGTAAGAAGGGGCCTACCAACCTTATAAGGTGTGGGGTTTAAGCCACGCATGTGATCAGGCCGCATTCCAGCCAACTGTTTAATACATCTCTGTCTAATTGATGCTAATGTTGGCAAGGGCTCGCGTTCTTTACCTGCATCCAATGCAAATAGTATCAATCACAGTTCAGTTCATAAATAAAGATTTACAATGTTCAGAGTACCATCCATTGCCTTCTATTCTATTTCGTGGAATCCAAGTTAATCCTAAATAGGACTTGAACTGGGAGTGGACACGTTCATAACCACATAATGTTTAGAATATGAATCCGGCACTTACAAGCCATCCGTACATATTTACCCAGGGAGACTTTAGTATCTAATGCAGCAAGTTATTTTTTAAATGTATACTTGAAGTTGAAACTACTAAAAAGTAACATAGATAAAAGCCTAATTAACAATATAAAAAGAAGCACAACACTTACCCGAAGCTCCTGGCCAGTAGCATTTATAGAGTTCCTCCACTTCTTGTGGCACAACATATGCTCGTTTTGATTCACTGAATGGATGTCTACACAAAAGCCGCTCTCCTTCCTGTCCAATAAAAGAAATTAATGAAGGAGCTAAGAAAATAAGGCTGAATTCTATTATTACATGAATATACATCAAAGATGAGCTAATAAAATTACCAACATAATCATATCCTAAAAATAGAATTTAAATCTGAGTAAAGTGAAGAAAGGAGCCCAATTGAAACTTGTAAAATGCATACTTTGATGAACACATTTTGACTAGCAGCTTTGAAAGAGTGCTTAACTTGCAAACATGATTCTTATAATTTGGAGCAACCTACAATGATAAAAGCATCATACTGTTCTCTAAAAGTCCTCAATGGGATTTACAAACCACAATCATTTAGCTCTTCCATCATGGACTTGCCTTACGACATATTCTCAATCATTAATCAAGAAAGATTGTGGTCAAAAACCAATTTTAAGTTTTAAACCCAAGTAATAACAGTGTTTCTCCAAGTTTAGAAGACGGGATGAAAGGTTTTAAGGACAGCAATTTTTTCCAGATTTTGGGGAAGGCAGGGGCCAGAGGGCAGGTAGGGAGATTGGCTACTGGAATAGCATTTTTTTCCTTTTAATCAAAATCTATTGCTCTAATATGGTATAAGAGCTAGTTTTCTGTCTTTCCACTGTGAGATTTCTTTTAGCTATTATCTTTGTGTATCTATTCTCTGTCACAGAACTGTTTTAGCAGCTAAAAATGTGATCTCCACATTCAAGATCAAATGATTGTATGACGTACACTAATCAAGACAGTGAGGAGAGGTAAAGCATTGAAAAAATAAAGTAGAGAAGCAGATCCTGAAGGCTGTGGGCATGGATTTCATGACTAGAGTTAGATATCAAGTCCTGCATATAAGTTTATAACGGAAGCATAATTTCTGATGCACATTTGTATGCAGGTGTAGAACTTCATCTTGAAGATTGTCGAAGGCATGGCAATTGAAAGGGACTCTAACAGGCAATGTGGTAAAGGTTTTGCACAAACATCTGCATGCTAGGCTACATGAGGTGCCTACAGATTATTGATGAGGTGCAGATACTTTTTATTGCCAATAACTCTGAAATCTGAGCATGCAATGATTGAAGACAAAACCCGGGTGCAAGTGAGCTGGAGCTTGACCTGGATGATCTGGAAAATGAGTTGATGCAGCATTAGGAATCCAATTTTGAGCACAGCAGCCATGCACAACAGAAGCCAATGACGAGTCTAATTTTGAGCACAGTAGCCATACTCAACAGCTGGACAGAACAGAAAACACAAGCATTCAGCAGCAGTTGGTCAGTGTGTACCATTTTTTGTGGAGAGGTGTAAAGGTCGCATGACTAAAACATTTGTTCAAGCAAACAAAATCAAAATCCAATGGCATGCATAGCTGCAACCAAGGGCAAAAACTAGGGCAAAAATAATTCATCCCACCTATACTTATGGTAGTTTATTTAAATAATTGCAGTTTTATATATATTTTTAATAGAATAACACTTAGTGGCTATATTCATCCAAAACTTAACTCTGAATTGTCCTTTCAATTTCAAAAGCGATGTCTTGAAGATTTTGAGGAACTCATTAAAAAGGGAATACCTATGGAAAGAGCACTCATTAGAAAAGGTTTAATCAAACCTTATCACAAAGACAACAATGATTCCTCATCCAATGACAAACCTAAGTTTTGGGCTAAAAATGAAAATGTTGTTAATGATGTTATAACTAATGCCAAACATGTCCAAACCATACACATACCATCTAATCCACCAATCAACAACACAACATCCCCACAACCCCAAACATACCAAGACCTTGTTCCAAAGCATGCTAGCATATATTCCTCTCCACCTCAAGATCAAAGCATCCCTCCATCTCATGATACCTCTCCATCTGAAAATCCAAGCATCCCCTCTACTCAATGCCATGATCCCCTTCCATCTCAAGACCCAACCTTCCCTCCTAATCCACCTCATGGTCCATTCCTAATCAAGATCAAGACATCCCGCCTTCCCCTCATGGTCCCCTTCCTAATCAAGATCAAGACGTTCCCCCTTCGTCCCCTCATGATCCCCGCCAAAGTCAAGATCAAAGTATTCCTTCATCTCCATGTCACTATCCTAATCCATCTCAAGATCCCAATATTCCTTCCAATCCGACTCATAATCCTAATCCTCCACATGATCCTTATCCTTCACAAGATCCCATCACCCCTATCCAGTCTATCCATGAATTCCATACCTATCAACTTGGTTCCTCCACCTTCATCCATTATGGTTTCCTTCAAGAACTTATAATTCCTTCCACCTCCCAACCCCCTCAAAATGGACTCGCATATTGTTTCCAAAATAATCCTAGCCATCCATTAGCTCTCAATCTATGCCATCTCTCTCAATTAATCCTAACCATCCATTAACCCTTAAATCTTAGCCATTGATTATCCCAATCAAAAAACTATAAATTGAGGCATCTAGTCTCATTTTTTATCAATCTTCTATCATCCTACCCTTATGCTTCTATTTTCTTCTATCAATCTATCACAATCCTAACATCATGCTGCTGGTTTGAGCAACCACATTCCTCCCATCAACAACATCAAAAGAGAAAATCAAGTGGAGAAGGGTACCTCTACTTGGGCCCAAGCAAGAGGTGAAGGTATAATGGGTTTTGTGTTTCAATTCTTATTGTTTTATGCACTTATCCATCATATATTCATCCTCTCCATTTTTTAGTAATTAAGCTTAACCTTCATCTTTATCTTTCACCATTAATTATAAATTTACATTTATTTAATTATGTCTAACCTTATCCCTGAAACCCTCCAACTAAATCAATTAATTAATACCACTTAATTAATTGATTTAGGCTAATTAACTCTCGTTACCATTTTTCGTATTATTCAAATCCACCTCACCTCAATCCTTGCCCACTCAATACTAGCCCTTGAATCCATCTACATGGATCAATATCTAAACTTGCCATCATGTGACAAATGTCCCTACCCTCCTCTTGCTCACACGTGTGAGCATGAAAAGTCACATCATTGCCACCCTACCTCTTACACGTCACTTTCACAAAGCCTATCTCTTACACATGCACTTTTTGAACAGATTCCCAAGCAAATAATAAAGCAGCAAATGCCATGGCTACCATTGGTTCTTTGTTAGAGATGCCTGAAAACGGTCATAAGTGTGAATTGCTTGTTGAGCATCTCTTAATTCTAGCATATGATGTTCCAAATATAGAGATGGCATGCAAAATTGTTGGTCCAAATTCACCCTGGTATTAAAACATCTACGCCTACCTCCATGACAACACCATCCCACTTAATCTTACCAAAAAGCTTCATTCGTTGTTCCTCCCGCTACACCATCCTTGGTGATACCCTCTATCGAAAGATCTTCGATGAAACCTGCTTACAGTGTCTACACAAGGACGAATATCAAACAACACTATGCGAGTACACGAAGGAATCTATGGGGCACACTCTAGCGGTCTTACTCTTTTAAAGAAGCTCCTTAGAATGGGTTATTATTGACCTACAAAGGAACAAGATGCCTACCACTTTGTGAAAAAATGCTTACCATGCCAACAACATAGCGATTTGATACATGCACCATCTCAAGCAA
This sequence comes from Cryptomeria japonica, assembly GCF_030272615.1. Classification (NCBI taxonomy): domain Eukaryota; kingdom Viridiplantae; phylum Streptophyta; class Pinopsida; order Cupressales; family Cupressaceae; genus Cryptomeria; species Cryptomeria japonica. Next base: position 15,994,303 of record NC_081414.1, read on the forward strand.
TGCAACCAATCATTACACTTTGATCCTTCTCTCAATGGGGGCTTGATCTCATTGGCATAATCCATCCCACTTCATCTAGTGGCCATAAATTCATCATCACCACGACCGAATATTTCACCAAATGGATCGAAGCCATCCCCCCTTGCCTATACTACTAGCAAACAAATTGCAACATTTATCCTCAATTATCTCATACAACATCCCTTTGGCTATCATAACTAATAATGGTAAACCTTTCAAAAAACCAAGATGTCTATATGCTTTGCCAGCAATTCAACATCCAACGTCACTTCTCCACCCACTCTAAACCAATCGCTGCATTAAACTTCCAGCCCATCTCAGTGAGCTGCACTCACAACTGCATAGTCGTCAAATAATGCTCTTGTGACACTATCAAGAATAGCTGTCCTTTCTTTCAATCTTGAAACATGCGCCATTTTTCTTCCTATCCTATGCTGAACAACACAGGCACCCCTCCATAGGCGCATGTGTCATTCCTCAATTGCATATGCCAATTAGCACATGCGCTAATTCCCCTACCCTACCCTCCCTGTCCACCCCTAGCCATGCAAACTGGATTTTAAGCCCATGCACCGTTTCATTTTTCAACACTTGTGCAGGTGCCTAGGCCCAAGCACATGCATCAGTCCCCAGGAGCACACATTGATCTAGCGATCGATATATGCGTCGGTCCCCAAGAGCACGCACCGATCTAGCAATCAGTGCATGCACCTCGAATTTGTCTTCCCTAAACTAGTAATAAATGCCTCATAAATACAAAACGACAGGCTTGGTTACACCACTTACTGATGCCCCTCACTCTAGTGGTCACTGGTACTGCCGAATGCGCTCCGCATGGTGCTCATGACGTGGAATATTCACCATCTTTGCTCCTTCCTCTCTCCTAAAATCTCCTAGTTTTCTGAGGAGCTTCCTTCATGACCAGTCACCCTGACTATAGGTAACCCTAAAAACTTGCCACTTATTTATCTTGCAACTAGTTGCAACTAGAAATCATGCCAAATGAATGCAAAAAAATGCAACTACAAAAAACGTGTTGAATACAAGTGTAAGTGTGGAGTCTAAATCATAAAACAGCCAGCAAATTTGAATTGAGACCAAATCTTGTAACTATAACCATACCACATTGAAGGATGTTTGATAAGATAAAATATTAAAATCCACAAGAGGTCAATCTACATGATCTAGAAAGCAACTTGTGCAAGGTGGTGAGCAAGTAAACCTTGCTCCCACATTTGTAGTTTTTTAGGTGTTTGAACCTTGTGTGTATGATGCGGCCAAAGGAAAATTTGAATGGAGGATGTCATGAAAGTTGAATTTCATACCTTGACGTAAAATAACGCTGGAGTGTTGTATAAATCACCCCAAGGGAAGAATCCCATTGGTTGCAAATGGTTGTATAAGGTCAAACGTAAATTAGATTGTTCTCTAGACAAGCACAAATCTAGGCTTGTTGCAAAAGGATATGCACAATAAGGAGTGTCCTATAAGCAGAAATTTGCCCATATTGCCATATTGGTAATCTTTATTATCACTCATTTTGAGATGGAAATTCTATCAAATGGATGTCAAGGTGCCTTCTTGAATAGAGATTTAGTGGAGAAGTTCTACATGGTGCAACCTCGAGGGTTCTAGGTTCCAAGAAAAGAACATGTGGTTAGTATATGAAAATCAGCACTTTCAAGATTTGGTTTTACGAGTTCCTTTGATCCAAATCTCTATATAAAAATCCCTTGTGATGACATTGTGGGGCTAGCTGTTTGTGTTGATAATCTTGCCGTCACCAACATTGTAGCAAAGGAAATTCAAAAGTTAAAATTTGATCTTTGTTCCATTTTTGAAGTTACCTGTCTCAAGCTCCTACATTATTGTTTAGATGTAGAATCATGGCAACTTAAGAATGCTATATTTGTATCACAAACTAAGTACATCAAAATTGTTCTAGAAAGATTCAAAATGTGTGAATTAATCCATCATCTAAACCTATGGAAGTTGGGATTTAACTCTTGACTAACACAAATTCACAACTAATCAATGAGTTAGTGTAGCATCAACTAGTAGGTGAGTTGACTTATCTTACTATTATTCAATCGGACTTATGTTTTGCAATAAGCTACCTTTCTAGATTCATGTCCAAGCCTCAAGAACATTGGCAAGTTGCAAAACATGTTCTTTGATATGTCAAAGGAATACTCACCTTTGGCATACTTTTTAGTACTCTATTAATTTACTTAATTCTATGCCATGTGGGTTTGTCATCTTTGCTAACCTTGTGGATCAATTGATACTCGCCACTCTACAACTAAATATATCTTTACTCTTAGACCATGAGTAATCTCATGGTAGAGCAAGTTACAACACACAATTGCCTCATCATCTACTAAAATGAAACATAAGGCAACTATCAACACAATGTGTATGGTAATGTGGTTGCAAAAAATCTTGCTCAATCTTCAACTTGGTCCATTTACATTGATTTCACTCTTTTGTGATAATAAAGGAATCATCAAGATGAAGAATTTAGCCTATCATTCTAGAACCAAACCTACTGAAGTTCATTACCATTACATCCATGAATTAGTTGATAATGAAGATGTATGTCTTCATTATTGTCCTTCAAAGGAGCAGCTTGCAAACATAATGACTAAACTACTTAGTAGATTTAAATTTGTCAAATTTTGAGATAAGCTTCCAAGGACTTGTTAGATATATTATTGAATTATTCATTAGCAATATTATTGAGATGGCGATTTTAACTCGATTAGGAATATTATTAAAAAAATTCTTTAATTTGTTTGTTTGTAAAGTTATTTCAGAAATAAAGAGCATGGCTTCCTTCTGTAATCCTATTTAATAGGCAAAACTACAATGAAGTTATGAACCAATACCACTTGAGACTCTATGGATTTGTTTCTGCTCAATATCTATTTATATTGTTCTAATAGAATTATGGTTGACAGGAAAACTTAACAAATCTAATTGAATACATGAAACAGGCATGCATTTAAAAGTTGTACATATAAAAGAGCTTGAGTGAGGACAGCTGACCAAGAATTCTGAAAAAGAATCAAAGACAGCTGTTAGGGCTCATAATTTCCTCCAAAGAATGAAGATTTGAATAGTCCCCTTTGTTGAGAGCCAAGGTCTAGAGGGAAGAAAAGATTAGAGATAGGAAAGTTTAGAGGTTATCCTAATTTGGTACATTGGGAATCTGACTTTTTTCATGGAAAATAATCAACTAAAAGTATCTCAAGCAATATTCTTTGATTCATGGGATATAGTCTACTAAAAATATCTAAGTAAGATTCTTGGATTCATTGAATTCTTTTCATATTTCAGAATCTAACTGCAGTGTTCTTTGTCATTCTGAAGAGCTTCAGTTTTACAGAGTAGTATTCCTTGATTGGACCCTGATGGACAGGAATTTCCCTTTCAACAATGTTTCAGTATTGGTTTCATGATGCTCACATTAATGCATTCGATTTCCTTTAAGAACATTTAATCTTTTTTCACCATAAAAAGTAACATAGAATCCGTGGAAGCCTGTAGAAGAGCAATTTTCTAATATCTATTCAACATAAATAAGTCACTTCTAAAATTAGTCTGAAATGCTACCTTTGGCGGCAATTCCTTCTCTCCAGTCATTATATCCACCAAAGGATACCCTTCTCTCCCATACAATCTATAACACTGTTTTTTACAGGGAATTGAAACCTGCACCAGAAAAATAGTTTGAGGCATCATACTTTGAAGCATTTATGTATAACGATGGAAAATATGAAGCATCATTGAACAATATTTCAACCTTTGAGACATCTTCAGATAATTTCATTCGAGGCTGCCCATTTATCTCTACCAATTTGAAAACACAGCCAAGGGCAGGCTGAGCAAAGCATGTAACAAGATGGGTACCTATCCCAAATGCATCCACCTGATGGCCCTGTAAATATAAGAGAATCTGTTAGCAAACTTTGATGCAATCAAAAAGTGTTTTAAATTGGAAGATAAACATTGGAATATTTTGTAAAACACTTCCCAAAACTTATATGATAAGCAAAGAGACAAATATTATTAAAAAAAAATACAAAGTGCAAAGATGAAAAATTGAACCCTGGAAAGAAGAGAACCTAAATTCCCTCTTAACAGATTGATGGTGCTATTCTAATTACATCTAAATTTACACCATCTGTGTTAACCAGTTTTCTGGCTAGCTAATTATTCAATTTTAAAGGAAAAACAGTTCATCTAACAAAAAGTTACCTGTTTAGTCAATGCATCAAGTGTTTCCTCATTAATATTATTGCTAGCAGTGATTATCATCTTCCCAAAATCCGGAACAGAAAATTCCTTTTCAATTAGACAAAAGAACTTCCGGGCCCAAGTAGATAAATATGCAAGGTCACCTGAATCCAACCTTATTCCATGTGCTTTGTATCTGCACCATGAAGAAAGAGTGAAACTTGTCATTTCTGCACAGCTTTCATCTTCAAGCTATCATAGGTCCATTAAATCAACAAAGGACATAATGTTACCTATTAATTAATGCCAAATTAGAAAAGCGCATGTAGTATTGAGAACACTAAATAAGTACCTATCTTTGCATCTACATATTAAGTTGGAAAAACTCATCTTTATTTTTACCCTTAAAAATTGAAAACTATACATATATTGATGAACAAGTTCTTTCAGTCATTATCAAAAATAAGATCTCACACTTCAATTCTAATTAGATTTGTAAGCTCATTCAATTCTGTAGAGTTAAGAAAATACACCACCAATGAAACCACCGAACATGATACTTGAATTTGAATGCTAGGGTATCACTAATGGAAATGATACAACACCAAAATTTAAAAAGACTTGCATTACAAGCAGAACTACGTTTCCCTACATTACCAGTAACTATGCATCTTTATGTCCCTATTAATGGGGTAAGAGACGTCAATACTGAAAGAAATAATACCAAAGCGAAAGGTATTTATTGATCAAGAATCTCCTTGGATTCCTCCTCCAACAGAAGAGATCAAATTGAATTTTGATGGGGATTCTAGATGTAGTCCAAGGAAAGCAGGTGTTGGCTTTGCATTAAGAGAGGATAAAGGGGAGTTTAAAGGTAGAAGCTCTCTTCCTTGGAAATAAAACAATCAATGAAGCAAATGGTGAAGTGCTTGTGACAAGTTATGGCTGAAACAACATCCAATATAGATATGTGAATTTAATCATTTAAAGAGACTCCAAGATTCTAATAAATGCTATCTGTGAATAATATTGTCCAAATTCGAAGTTTGGGCACTATGTGGAGGAGGCGTTGTTGCTAGGTTCTAATTTTGTAAACCTTAGCTTTCAATCTAAGATACCAGATTTGTGGCTGTAAGGCAAGGTGCAGATCCGGGTTCGAGCCGGGTCTGGCCCTAGATTCGCCGTCAGTTCGGCCCCGTGCAAACCAGAAAAAGCTCTAAGTATTTTTTGAAAAAAAATATACTCTACAGGTTCTATTCCTCCGTCGTCTCTTTTCCAGCTCCGTCTTCCTCGTCCCCTCTCTTCCATTGCTTTCGAACTTCTGTATTTATTTTTATTTTAGCATTATTTTGACATATTGACATATCATTACTTATTTTATTTTAGCTCTGTGTTTGCATATTTTATTTTCCTTGGGTACAGGTATTTATTTTTATTTTAGCGTTATTTATACTTTATGTTTTGTAATTTATATCCTTCGATTTACTATTTTTCAAATTTAATATGTAAAAATTTAATACTTAAAAAAATTTAAATTAAACTATTATTATTATTTGTTTTGGTCGATGAGGGATTTTGACTAGAACTTTGAACCAGTGGGGTCACAAAGGGGGACCCCATCCCCGAGTACATCATATTTTTATGATTATGAGGTATTAACACCTGCAAATTTATCTCTTTTTGCTCCTTGTCACTCCATACATTCTCCTTATCACTCCATCCATCTCTCCTTATCCCTCCACTCACCTTATCGCTCCACTCCTCTCCTTATCTTTCCATTCCTCTCTCTAAGCATCTCCTTATCTCTCCATTCTTCTCTCTCCTTATCTCTCCACAAGTCTTCCTCCCTCCTCCATACTCCATTACAGGCCTTTTCCTCCCTGCTTCTCCATACTCCATCTACCGAACACCATTTCCAGTCAGTCAAATGTTGTCGGACTCACATATCGCGCCAAACAGATCATTCGTCGACTTCTTCAACTCCGTCGCACGTAATCACCTCTGACCTAGCTCCAGTGTGAGCACTATCAACAGACTCCATTGCGGCATATGTGGGCGCAGATGTGAGGGGCATATTCTATTGAACATTGGACTGGGCAAGATCTTTTCCGTCTTCAGTGTGCATGGTCTGGAGATTCGAACAAAGATATCCATTTCAACACGGATTGCAACAACCACTGCACTGCGGGGTCAACCCCTATAATTGATATTATTAGTAATTATATTTTAAATTAAAAGTTTAAACACATTTTATTATTTATTTTGTTTTAAATTTTAAATTTATTAAATATTAAAACATATTAGTGTATAATATATTATAATATTACTAATATAATGAAATATATATAATAATATTATATATATATATATATATATATATTTGTACAGACGTACCCGTACCCGTTACCAAGGAAAATAAAATTTTGTCGTACCCGTGATTTCGTATACGAACCAGTAACTTAGCTTTCAATGTTGCAAGTGGAAGTAAATGGGGTGGCTATCTTTTTGGCTAAGCAAGGTATAAATCAAGATCTTTCAACAACTCTTTGTAGCCATCTCCCATATAGTCTTGGAGAGGAATTGAGCAACATTTAAGTTATAAGCTTGCATAATTTTTTGTATTTTTTGATTGTTTGGCATGGTATAGAAGAGGCTTGTAATTTATGGTCTGTCATGATGGAAGGAGAGAAGACTATATTATCTTAGTGGTGCATTCTTTTGCGATCGGTTATTTCATCTTTGTGCAAATTTAGTGTTATTTATATGACATCTTGCATTGTACCAAATTGGCTTGGTGGATATTGTTGATGTGTTTTTTACGCACATGCAAACTCAGAATAAAATACCAAAGTATATTATCCTCTCTTGAACAAAATCTCTCAGATGCTGAAGATTAGCTTAAGGATCACTCGAGAAGACTCCAAGGTTCATGAATATAGGGTCTCTATGTGTGGATAAGTTCATTGGTTTGATGTGATTATGCTGGAATCACAAGGGGACTTACATTCGAATACCTGAATGCTTGATTTGCTGGAACTTAGGTCCTATATACTCAATTGAAAGATAAAAAAGAGCAAAAGAGGTAGGGTTTGAGAGAGCCTGTTCTAATCTTAAGAATGTAGGAAGATGAATGAATGGCTAGATGGAATCCTACTAAGCGAGGTCTCACCATCAAACTGAACAATTTGACACAAGCTCAGTGCAATCTTCTAAGGACATTTCAAGGATGTTTGAATCAATACCATCAAACATCGATTACCATTCAAGTTAATGCATAAGCAATGAATGTAGAACGATTCGAAGTTAAGCTCATGTTATTCCAGTTGACCACACAAGGCACGCTCACAATCAGTAAGAGGCTAGTGGTATGGACTAGGCAGATTCCACATGGATATATTCAACAACTTCTTCCATTCAATCTAATTATTTACAATCTAACATGAAGATCCAACAAGAAACCATGCACATTGTAAGGAAACAACACTCTTCACCATAACTTCAATGAAAATGGAGTTCATTTACAACTTAGGCAGCAATTGCTGCCTTCTCTTCCTACTCTACTTTAACTTCTATTCTATTCTCTTAAGGCTATCTACTGACTATTAACTCACTATCAGGTATTAATTATTCTCCAACTATTCGCTATTAACTATTAACTCTTACAAATGAAGAGCTTGAGCCTTTTACAGTGCTCTCAATACAATTCAACGGCTCAGATCAATTTGAGATCAATGGCCAAGATTTTACAATGAAAACCCTAATTAGGGTTTGTTACAACAAACTCTCCTTAGCCAATGAGAAAATTACATTCAGCGAATGTGGACCAATAGATGCCAGGGGTGGGTGCCTCAAAGTTTGTGCCATCATGGATGTAGACCTTCCCTGATTGGTGAGTGGTGACTGGGACGATGACTAGGATTCCACCTCAACTTGCACTTGTAGAGTTGACTTGTCACCATGAAGGGATGTTGAGAGATATCTCTTGATACTCAACATTATCCAGCTCGCTCAAAGTAGTGGTGATGGGAAGTATTGATATAGCTAAGTCTTTCTTCCATCCTTGCTTGCTTGCCTTGGAGTGATTTTATGACTTCTCCTTAAGACTCCTTTGATTTCTCTATACCTCCAGGGTGTGGTGAGAATCTTGACCATCTTGAGATCTTTTCCCTTTGATGTTCTTGTATTCGCATGATGAGGCTTTTGAAGGCAACTTCCTTGTATCTTGTCCTTGGTGTTGAAACTTTCTCCATGAGGTCTTTACTCCAATCTTCCTCCAATGTTTCTTCATTTCCTGCAAAACAAACAAATGGGCATCAATCTCACATGATATATAACCTTTACACACTCCCACTTTGACTTAATTTCTTATTCTACATGTGCAGGTCTGATATGTGCTTCTATAGGGGAGATTGCTCCTTTTGATAAGTGAATTCACTGTCTAAGAGGTATCCTTATTGTCTAAGGGTGAATCTGAGCTGTCTAATGATGAAATCTGTCTACCTTGATCATCAGGTCTGCACCTTCAAAGTCTGATTTCGCCTTTGTGAGAATGATATTATTGCTTCTTTGGTAAATTCGCCTTGCTAATGATTGAATTCTTCTCCACTATACTTCATTGTCTTGATCTTGAAATTCGTTGACTGTTGGAGCTGCTTACAAAATTCGCTGATAAGGAAGATAATGTTTAAGTTTGATGTTAAAATGAGCTTATGAGGTTCCTTTTATATGCGATCTAGGGTAGAGATATGTTTCTTAGAATGCAAGGCTGACCTGATTTAGTGTGAAAAAAATGTAAATTATCTTTCATAATGGTGGCCGACTTGGTAAAATTTACTTTCCTTTTTAACAATTTGAATTTTGAATTTCTTTGGGCGGCAAAATACTTGCTGCTTGGGAACTCATGCAAGTTACATACATTTTGGTCTAAACAGTGATTTTGCTCCATGTCCTTGCTAAGAACAAGCCCTAAATGGTCAAGTTCGCTCTCTGTCCTTCCTAAGGACAAGACCTATGTGGAAAAAAATCACTCTCTATCCTTCCTAAGGACAAGACCTAAATGAAATTTTTTGCTCCTCGACCTTACTAAGGACAGGACGTATAACAAATTATCACTGGCTGGTCTTTGCAACGTACGCTCTCATTAACTTGTTTCATTTACTTGGTGATCAAGATCAAGACAAAGGGTTCGCTCTACGTCCTTCCTAAGGACAGGCCCTATAACAATTGAATTCGCTCCACGACTGGGCTTTGGACAAGACATATCACACATTTCGCTATGTGTCCTTCCTAAGGACGGGACCAATAACAAAAATTTCGCTCTCCGACCTTAATGAGGACAGGACCTAAATAACATATTTCGCTCAATCTCCTTTGCAAGACACACTTTTTGTTAAATTGCTTCATTATTTGAGCGATCAAGGTCTAAACAGGGAGTTCGCTCTATGACTGGCCTAAGGATAAGACCTATAACAAACTTCGCTTTGTGTCCTCTCTAAGGACAAGACCTTTAGTATGGGTTTCGCTCTCAGACCTTGCTAAGGACAAATTCAAATCGTTCAAAAACTGAGGCAAGGCAAGACAATTTCGCTCCATGACCTTGAAGAGGACAAGAACTATAATCAAATTTGCTCTTGGTGACAGTCCCAAGGATAGGTTCAAAATATAAACATTTTCACTCTATGTCCTTTCTAAGGACAGCCTTATAACTTGAAAATCCGCTCCCTGACCTTAAGGGGGACATGTCTTAAAACTTCGTTCGCTCCAAGATCTCTCTAAGGACAAAACTTGTAGATGAATCCGGTTCATGCTGATGCAAGATTTAATGAAGAAGAAGAAGGTCGCTTACCCTCCTTAAGGAGAATTTCGCTCTATGACTGTTGTAAGGACAAGGTTCCAAAACAGATCGCTCTAAGTCCTTGATGAGGGTCAGACTTACAAGATGCATTTGGTCCAAACTGATGCAAGTTAAGTGAAGAAGCTCGCTCACCATTCTTGAGGAGAATTTCGATCTATGACCTTAGTAAGGACAAGATCTAAAGTGCAGTTCGCTCTTGGACCAAGGTAAGGACAGGCTTGAAAACAAAATTCGCTCTATGTCCTTGATGAGGACAAGGCATGATAGATGAAACTCGCTCTCAAACCTTTGGAAGGTACATATCTTCAAAATTCGCTCTAGGAGTTTTGCAAGGTACATAACTTGATGAATTCGCTCTAGACAGGTTGCAAGGTACATGCCTTTAGGAATTCGCTCTGGGACCTCTCTAAGGTACATGCATAATGAAATTCGCTCAAAAGGGCAAGGTACATCACTTAGAAAATTCGCTCTAAACCATCAGCAAGGTACATACATAGCCTTAGCAAAAAAAATTTGCTCTAGATCCCCTGTGAGGTACACCATTTGGTGAAATTCGCTCTGAGAGGCTTGCAAGGTATATGCCTTAATGAAGAAGTTCTTAACAAAGTTCATCACTTGGCTTTATCAAAATTTTGCTCTAGGCTCTTTACAAAGTACATGACCTTGTGTTAGGTACCTTGAGTGAGGTACATGCCCTTGTGGAAACTCTTCACTCAACCCTTTCCCCTGACTTGACGAACCTTCTGGCTACTTAAGAAACTCTAGCCCTTCAATGCAAAGACTAATAGCGAAGACCCTAAGACAACATAGGACTGAGCAAAAAGGGCTAATCCTAAAAAGCGAAAAGTGGGGGTCCCCATTTGCAATGGGGCGATGTGTGAATACCTCACAACAGATATGTGCTAGGCATGCTCATATTTATGATGTGTGGAAGTTTCTTGAAAAGGGCTTTTAGTGGATAGGTAGCAATATTGGGCCAAACTCTACTTTGTTGTGCTTATTTAGTTGGGTTTCTTAGAGGCACTATGTGCAGTGATTCCATCAGGATATAAGAATGGCATGTAAGAGGAAAGAGAATAAAGGGAGGGACTCTCACCGCAAGGGTCTTGTATCTGACCAATGCTTACATTCCATTTTTTATTGCAGCTTGAAGGCAGCCTGTTAAAGTTGTCCTTGGTGACAATGGTCTAGGTATTGATGGCACACAATGCTCCAAAAATATATACACCATTCATCATGGCGAAATTGGTGTAGGGGGGTCCAAATGCAGTCATGACAGTTGGGTTTACATGGCCTCTATGTCATTCATTGACATATTTAGCTAGAAGTTGCCTACAACCATACAATATCCACCTATGGCAATTCAATGCATCATGCAAAAAGCAAGTTGAAATTATGCTAGGAGTTTAGTTAGATACTCTTAATCCTTTAGCACATCCAAGTTTATCTACCATGGAAGAAGTGGTGGGCAGAGGAGAAGCACACTACACTCCTCAAGGGTAAAAAGTGTTACTAGGACAAAGGTCCTAGAAGTGGCTATTTTAAAAGACACTTTTATAATTTTATGACTCTGAGGAAAAATATGAAATTATATTATATTCCCTTGTAAAATTACGTAAGACAAATTTGACACAAAAGAATCTTCTTGCTTATTTTATCAATTTCTTCTTGTAGAGAATGAAGATGAGTTCTTTTTCTTGAGGGTCAAAACCCTTTGGCAAGATGGCTTTGGAGACAAAAGTCTTCCTAGCCATTTCAGTGATTTCATCCAAAGATCACCATAATGCTTTATGCACCCAATTTCAGTTTAATGTTATCCAAAAATTTCCAATTATTTAGAATTTAGTTGTGGTTTTGAGGTATTTTTAGACTCTGAAGATTTCAAGTTTTCAGATGATTTTGTGGTGTGGATATTTAGAAATACAAAAAGTGTTAGTTTATTGTAACTTAGTGAGGAAAATAAATAAGGATTTGAATCCTTATAGGGCTGGGCCCTTCTTCTTGATGTAACGTGGAGACTCAGCTGGGTTCTATTCCCATGTAGCGTGTGACCCTTAAATAGGGTAGAACAATTAAGGTAACGTGTGAAGGTTAAATATAAAATATGGGCCGACCCCAAAGGAAAACTTGCACGTTAGAACTCATATATAATAAAGTCATTTGCCATTCAATACACACACAAAACAGCGAAAAAGGATATCTGCTTTAAAGGTGCGAAAGTTGTTACTGAACTTGGCGAATTTGTTCAAGGAGATTATAATGAATTTCTTCAAGATCATAGCGAATGTTGTTGCTGTTGATAGCAAGTCCTTCAAGGTGCAAATTTGATACTCTGTTGTTGCTGATAGCAAGTTCTTCAAGGTGTAGATCTCATACAAACCCGAAGCAAATATATTCACTTGAAGGGCAGACTTATTCCCTGTGGAAGTAAGAACCTAGTGCAAACCTGTTCATGATAAAGAAGCAGATCAGATTTATGCAAGTGTGCAGAATACAAATCTCAGATCTGAGTTGCAGCTAAGTACACATTGTTACCTTTTGGAATTGAATGCATAATCAGACCTATGGGTCTTTATTGCTGGGTTTTTCCTCTTAGGAGGTTTTCCCAAGGTATTCGTGTGTCATGTTTCATTATTGTTCATCTTTATGTTTATGCCTAATTTTGAAAGTCACTAAACTAAACGGCAAATCAATTAAGATTCAGTTTCTGAGTTTTCCATTAAATCTGAAAGTCTAATTTCAACAAGGTATCAGAGCCCTAGGTATGTATAGAGGCTGTAATCAAATTTGTGCTTCCTTCTAACCTGCTGTTCAAAAGTTTTGTCCCCATGGCTTCTTATATCAGGTCTGAAGATAGGTTGGAAGGTCACACAAATTTCTCTTCTTGGAAGGTCAGGATAATGATGGCATTGAATGATCTTGCTAAATATGTTAGCAAGAATGCTAAGGAACCTGAGGGTGCAAGTGAGAAAGAAGATTGGAAGAAGGACTTCCAAGCTCAAAGGATAATAATAGACTCCGTCAAAAATCATTTGGTTCCATCCATCTCCGTGAAGAAGTCCACCAGGGAGATGTTCTCTACATTGGAAAAGATGTACAAAGTCAACAATACCAGCTACATCCTTGCCTTAAGGAATCAGCTCTCCTACATCAAATTAGAGAAAGAAGAACCTGTTGCTGCTTACTTCATGAGAATCTCTGAGCTGAGAGATCAACTTGCCACCGTTGGGAAGAGCATTGAAGACAGTGACTTATCTATGACTGCCCTAAATGGTCTTCCTCCCTCTTGGGAACCATTTGTTCAAGGAATCTGTGCCACAGTTGAGCTTCCTAAGTTTGATCAATTAATGGGAGATTGCATTCAAGAAGAGTCTCGGCTGGCTACGAAAGGAAAAATTAAGAACCCTTATGATGAGCAACATGTCCTCTTGGCTAAGAAGGAAGGCAGCCATTGGAAGAAGAATGATTTCAAGAAAATAGAGATTTCAGCTCTCCTACCCCTCCTTCAAAGAAAAGACCAAGAGACTTATCCCACATCCGATGCTTCTGATGCAACAAGCATGGCCACTTTGCAAGGGACTGTCAAATTCAGGATGAGCAAGAAGATGCAAACATAAATGAAGTATCAAATCCTCACAATCGTGAAGATTTCCTCCTTTAATCTATTGGTTTGTTGATCCATCCTTAAGTTAAATTCTGTTTTAGATTTAAGTTTGGTTCCAACTTTAAATCAGAAATTTGTTGTGGATTTATCTTCTAGATAGGGTTTTAGAGGGAGTCCCATGACATCTTTAAAAATACTCTTTATCTCAGTAAAATCTTATTGCTGGTTTCTAATCATTGTGATCCATTGCTCTAATGATGGAATTGATATATGTGTTACTTGATTATTGCAAATGTTTTCCTTTATTATATTCTATGTTGAATTTAACAAATGTTCAGGTTATATTCTATGATACATTGGGTGTATCATCCACCCTCTGCGGAGTGCAAGGTGGTAGTGCTCGCTCACCCTCTGCGGAGTGCAAGGTGAGTCCACCCTCTGCGGAGTGCAAGGTGAGTTCATCCTCTGTGGTGTGCAAGGTGACAAGTTGTTCTTCTCAGTGAAAAAGCTTATGTATCCTCTGCAGTTGTGCATGATTTATGTTATATGGTTATATATATGTTTGAGTATTAATTATTGCAGGTGTGCATATGGAAAGGTCTCTGTCATCCTCTGCGGATGTGCATGATGAAAGATCATGGTGTTACATGCAGGTCCCCTAGAAAGTGTAAAGTTATGAAGCGTTGGCTTCATCCTCTGCAGGCATTGCAAGAGAAGATCATGTAAAGGTTCATTGTAATGTAATTGCGTGATCAAATCACGAATTGTATATTGATTGTACTATTAGGGCTGGGCCCTAATCTTAAACATTGTAATTATTCATGCCCTGGGATTGTCCATGTGAATTGGTTATGTATTTATTTTCCTCCCTAGGTAAGAGGGAGTGTTAGTTTATTGTAACTTAGTGAGGAAAATAAATAAGGATTCAAATCCTTATAGGGCTGGGCCCTTCTTCTTGATGTAACGTGGAGACTCAGTTGGGTCCTATTCCCATGTAGCGTGTGACCCTTAAATAGGGCAGAACAATTAAGGTAACGTGTGAAGGTTAAATATAAAATATGGGCGCCAAAATATGGGGCCGACCCCAAAGGAAAACTTGCATGTTAGAACTCATATATAACAAAGTCATTTGCCATTCAATACACACACAAAACAGCGAAAAAAGATATCTGCTTTAAAGGTGTGAAAGTTGTTACTGAACTTGGTGAATCTGTTCAAGGAGATTATAGTGAATTTGTTCAAGATCATAGCAAATGTTGTTGCTGTTGATAGCAAGTCCTTCAAGGTGCAGATCTGATACTTTGTTGCTGTTGATAGCAAGTTCTTCAAGGTGCAGATCTCATACAGACCCAAAGCAAATATATTCACTTGAAAAGGCAGACTTATTCCCTGTGGAAGTAAGAACCTAGTGCAAACCTGTTCATGATAAAGAAGCAGATCAGATTTATGCAAGTGTGCAGAATACAGATCTCAAATCTGAGTTGCAGCTAAGTACAAATTGTTACCTTTTGGAATTGAATGCATAATCAGACCTGTGGGTCTTTATTGCTGGGTTTTTCCTCTTAGGAGGTTTTCCCAGGGTATTCGTGTGTCGTGTTTCATTATTGTTCATCTTTATGTTTATGCCTAATTTTGAAAGTCACTAAACTAAACAGCAAATCAATTAAGATTCAGTTTCTAAGTTTTCCATTAAATCTCAAAGTCTAATTTCAACAAAAAGAATATGTATTGGTGCAATGTACCAATTTTGTTTGTGAGAATTTATTTTTGAAGAGTTTTGAGTTAGATTTGAAGAGCTCATTATGAAATCTTATTAATTTGTAGCAGCTGGAGGGAAGATTCCCTTATTAATTTGCAGTCCATTTCATAGTCTAAACTCTAAAGTATTGAGGAAACTACTGTCAAAGTGCTGGCCACCCAATCTTAAGACAGCAACTTTAGTTAGCGAAAAGGAAACGATGGGAATCTAAGGAGAATTGCAGCCCTTGGACTAGTTAAAGGTTGTCATGACTCATACCTATACAGTATGGCTATTCATCATGTGAGGTCATCTTCACATCTATCATGATTAAAAGTGATGTACTATGGTGCTAAAGGGAATGCAGCCTCAGTCTGCTGTTATTACTCTTTCCAGCCTGTTGAGGACATAAATTGATGATTTTATTTTGATGTTTAGTTTTTCCTTATTAATTACTTCATTGGTACTTGTGGTACAGCCATTGTTAGGTTTTTCAAAGGTTCAGTATTGACTTTCAGGCCATACAATTTGTTATTTACAGAACTTTCCGCAGCTTTTCCAGCAGCCATTTTAGAGTTTCAGTTGTGTTAAATGAAAATCATAATGAGGTTTTCTTCTTTATATGACAGCCAAACCATTTCAGATTGATGTTGATAATATAGTCTGAGCATTGTCATTTCCAATTTACTTTAAGATTTTTGATATTATATCATTTCAAATCTATCCCATAATATCTCTGTCACCCTAGATTGTTTATCATCAGTGGTATTGAATTTATTGCAACAAAATCTTGGACAGTTCACCGCTGAAACCATGTTATGATTGTAAGAAGGTCCTAGATGGTCCATTATCAGATTCCATTTTTATGTGTCTGTCATTATCTGTCATTTTGGCATCAATTCAAAATTGGACAATATAATCTGCCATTTTGGCATTGATGCAGTTTGCTTTATCAAACATTTTGGCATTGATTCATAATTGAATAAATATAATCTGCCATTTTGACATTGACTGATTATGTTATATGCTCTGTTAGTTTGATACTCATGTAATCTAGATAGCTTGCTGCTAGTTAGATTGTGATTACTTGCTTGTCCACAACCTGATTTTTGTATGCTCGCACCTTGCCTACATCAGGATCTTGGTGATCAAAAAGAGCTTGGGTTTGTGTTGATTGATTTCAAAAAAAAAATGGTGAATTTATACCAAGAGTCCTGCCAGGTACATTACATTAGAGCATTAGCTGAAAGCAGGGGTAGGGTATGGTGGTTTTAGTGTAATGGCTAAGGCCAGCTAACTTGTTAAGGAGCTTGTTGACTTATAGCTATGTCTATGGATTTCTCCGTGTTTTTATTTTGCTTCTTGGCTCTTTGTGGAAGGGTTTTGCATTGGGGGCGGCAATAACAAAAGTTGAATGTTTTGGTTTCTAGAAAGGGATGCAATCTATTTTGTTGGATCCTCTATTATTGCTTGTATAGGAGCTCTATAGGCTTCATGTGTTGCCTGATTTTTTAATGTGCAGAGTATTTTGGTGTCTAGGTGGTGGCCCCATTCCAAGGGTGACAATGGTAATCTAAAAAAACATGTTTATTCCACTTAGTGTATGTAATATTTTATGGCTCTATGAGCCATTTTACTGTTTGTCATTATATATTTATTCTAAGATAATGGTTTATAACTTTCTTGGGTAGAGGCCTCTATAGATTCCCCTAACTAATAAAATTGAAAAAAAAAATGCATCTCTATAAAAATAAATTTTGGCAACACCCAATGAGGTGGATGTGCATAGAGAACAATTATGTATAGCTTCACAACTAGTGATTCAGAATCAAATTGGCACTCATTACTCAAACTCTTTTGAAATTGTCCACTACGACACTAGTAGAGTTGAGAAGCCATATTGTCATAAAACATTCCTTGAAAAGGTTATA
Source organism: Cryptomeria japonica (assembly GCF_030272615.1). Classification (NCBI taxonomy): domain Eukaryota; kingdom Viridiplantae; phylum Streptophyta; class Pinopsida; order Cupressales; family Cupressaceae; genus Cryptomeria; species Cryptomeria japonica. The sequence continues at coordinate 16,011,690 of NC_081414.1, forward strand.
AAGCCACTTGAAAGGCTTTAAATTCGAACAGCTTCATTATCATCATTACGATATAAAGTGAAATGGACATAGTAGCATTACTCAAACTTGAACGTAGTAACAATGCATTTTTTTATTTCACCACTTAATGTGTCCTAGCGATCATAGCCAAAGCAATAGTACTTCATCTCAATCATTTGCTTCCATAATAAATCCTTGACAATATTAATATAATCTAGGAGGGAAAGGAATGGACTTGAGCCTCTTGGCAAGGTAATTTACTTCTCAAATTTGTTATTGAAAAATCTTGCTAAATATTTGGCATTTAAAGGGGTCAGGAAATTTAATGATATTCTAGCAAACGGATAGATGATAGATTGGGATAAGTTGCAGCCTGTTTTCTATTCCCAATAATCATAGAAATTTTTTTGTTCTTAAAAAAGTATTTTGCATTGTCAAATTTCCACATTCGGCCTTAATTCTGAAACAATGGACAACATTAACTGGACTAATGGGATGGTGTTTAATCAAGTGAATTTAAAGAAGCTAGATGCTATGCTTGCTAATTCTTGGAAAGTCCTCAACGGCCTTAATACTAATTGGAACTATAATCTGCCCATGGAAAAGCGGTCCAATATCCTTACATTATTTTGGTCCAAAACTCTTAAACCAGAGAAATCATGTTTTAAATGGTTTTTAAGTCTTAAGAAGCTAGTCATTAATGTTGTTTTGTCCGATTCCGGTATGCCTACTCAGGTGTGCAATTTATAATAAGTCTAAAACTTTTGAACACCCTTTTTTTAATAATTTGTATGCTCATAAACGTTTGTCTTCATTTGTTGATTATGGTTTGGGTCAAGCTATCAAAATATGGCTCTACTTGGCATGAAATATGTAGTCACATAAATCTGTCCACTTAATTAAATGAATATTTAATATTTATAAGATTATTTAACCATCAATCAATAATTAATTTACCTTAACCCTCTTCTCCTATTAATTAAATAAATTATTCAATTTATTTGATTTAATTCACTTAACAAAATTCAGACCATTAATTAAATAAATAAATCATATTTGTTTAATTAAATCTTTTCTCACATTTAAATAAATTAACATTTATTTAAATCACCTTTATCCTCCACCCACTTGTATTTTCCTACAAATGCAAGTTGAACAACTATTTTAAATAAATAAATTATTTATTTAAAAACCTATTTATCCTCACCCACTTGAAACCTTTAATGGCTTCCCTTAAAGTCTTCAAACTCAATGGCTTCCTTCTAGAGTCTTTTCAAGCCTTTAATGGTTTCCCTTAAAGTCTTCAAACTCAATGGCTTCCTTCTAGAGTCTTCTTAAGCCTTTAATGGTTTCCCTTAAAGTTTTCAAACTTAATGGCTTCCTTCTAAAGTCTTCTTAAACCTTTAATGGTTTCCCTCAAAGTCTTCAAGCATTTAATGCTTTATCTTCCTTTTTCTCATATAAATAAATTAAGATTTATTTAAATCCAAAATTCACATTCACATTTAAATAAATTAATATTTATTTAAATATCTATTCAAATGCAAATTACACCATTTAATTGAAATAAATGATTATATTTTAAATGAAAATCCCAAAATTCCTCCCACTTGCATTCTCCTACAAAACCCACTTGCAATCCTAACCCCCTTCTAGATTCTTCTAACCCCTTCCTAATTAGCCTAATCCATCCCCTAAATATTGTCACATTCCTAAGCAACTTGGAGTCACTTCTCAAAGCCCTCAAAGTCTTTGAAAGACATTTAAGGCTTTAAGTCTTCAAATGGTTAACCTCTAAAGTCTTCCAAACCATTAAAGGCTCTTATATAACCATTTATGGTTAACTCACCTTTTACCTTTGGTTAGAGACTTTCCTCTAACTTAACCATCTTTTTGACTCATGGGTCTCTTCAAAGCATTTATTTATTTGACTAAGGTAACCATTTAACCCTTGAACATTCATTTATCCCTTGGATAAAAGGAATATCCATTAACCTAACCCTAACCCAACCCCCTAGGGTAACCATCATGTCCCCTCAAGCATTTAATGTTCCTTATCTCTCCTCTCAAGCCTCCTCATAGTGACACTTGTCAACATGGGATTGGGTTGAAAGTCTCACATGGATTGAATATCTTTCAATCCTAACCCTTGTTAAGATTTCTCAATCTTAACCCTTCATTTCCCCATTTTTTCTATAAATGGAACCCTTCTCCTCAAGCAAAAAAGGAAGCACTAGAGTATTGTTGTTATACTAGTATTAGCATAGAGCTTTTTCATAGCATCACTATCTACACTTGCATAGCATTTGTTTATCATTTTCAACCATCTTGAATCTCCATATGGCATCCATGGCTAGTGCTAAAAGTTGAGAGCTACACTCATGTGGAACTTGGAGAGGAGAGGAACAAGGTAAGAGCAACTATGAGCATCTTAATTAGCATTTGGAGGAGTATAGTTTATCTATTCTATATTTGTATGCTTTCTATTTCATGCTTAATATCTCTCTTGATACGCCTGTTTAGGATAATCTTTTCTTGTGCTTTTGGCTTGAATATCGAGAGAGAGAGAGAGAGAGAGAGAGAGAGAGAGAGAGAGAGAGAGAGAGGATGAATTATTCCTAGACATAATAAGATACCTTGTCTAATCTCTTAGTGAGCTCCCAATTCTTTGAATTTTGATATAAGTTACCATGATTTTGGAAATTCCAAAAGTTCAATTCTTCAACTTGCTAGAAGGGGAACTTACTGTTGTACACAAAATATAAATCAAAGGTGCTCATTTCTAGCCAAATGATAGAAGAAAAGCTAATGAAAACCTTGTTAAGAAATACTTGGAGACCGAAAGCTACAACATTCCAGAGTTGTAAGACAACAATAAATTAGATAGAGAACAGCTGGATTTAGAAATTGTGCAGCAAAACAATATTGTTTCGGTCGGCCCACTAGTTCCAAGAGATGCACATATCTTAGATGAGGCTAAACCTATCATTGAAACATATGATTATGACTTACAAATGCAGCAATAACAATATTTGTTGTTTGTGGTGTGTAAAACCCTCCCATGGGCAATTTTTTTAGCAGTCTTTTTCTGGTGATAGTTCCTTCTATTTTTGTAGTAGCTGATGGACCTATAGTATCCTATATGTAACACTTTTAATTTTTTTTGGTATGCTACATTTGTTGGCCACCATATATTCTAACCTGCTCTATTAAAGAAAATATTTAATTTAGGAAAACAACCCCGTGCTTGATTGTATTGAATGTCTTTTCATGTTTGTCATGCTTAAAGTAAATATTTTCAACCCTTCTTATTAATACTATTCATGCATTGTCTTTTGATGCTTCTACTTGGTTAACAATCAATAGTCATCAACCTAAAAATTCCTGAATTATCTCAATCTATTTGGAAAGGATACAAACTAGCTCCTACCCTTTCTATATGTCCTTGTCTGGAAGACTAGCTTCAGGACCCCTGACAGTACTATATTTATTGTTGATTTACTCTCTCAGATTGTTGAGGGCCGCATGGCTAAGGATGCAATTGCACATCCATGGGCATAGCTATCCCACTCCCATTTGTCCAAGTTAATCTAACTCTAAGCCTTAACTTGGCTCTACCACATAAGTTCTATTTGAAACTTTCAAGAAGAGCAGGAAAAGGCTTGCTAAGTTTGGTCTTGGGATTTGTTTTGGCCAGTGTTCACAGCACATTGGCTATACAAACCCCAAATGCTAACTCTATTCCACAAATAATTCTTTCAAGCATGTTTCATGGTGCTTCTCTAAGTCTAAATCTGCTTGGAAATAGGCTTCTCTGTTTCGACCCCTTCTTATCTCTTTCAAGTGAACTTCATATTCTTTGGAAGAAAAATATGCAACTCTATAAGTGCAGTTTTCAATGTCAAAAAACCTGTCAGTTGAACAAGTTCACCGTCATATCAAATATTTCTTTCTTTATATAAAATCATACAAACAAGGAAGGAACTGACATGGAGAATTTAAGGAAGCCCATCTTCATTGAGGCAATGAACACTCATCTGTCAGCAAGGTGCCTATGACAGCTGAATGGACTAGTCAACCCCCTAAGGATCCCAAACTGCCATGCCAGAGCTCTTCCAAGATTCAACTACATATCAGACCTCTAAAAATGGTTCTTCACCATGCTGAAGTTCCTCCAATGAATCTAGTCATTGCACTGCCAACCACCTCTAGTTCCCACATGTCTTGCTTGTGATGAGAGAAATTGCAGTGCAATGAAAATTTACACATCTATATTTTAAGACCTTGAGTGTGACCCTCCACTCCCCTTTCATGATATTAACTGTGAAATGATGCTTGGAGCAACTATAAGCCTGATCATCCAAGTGGGGCAGGTGGGTCAAGGAGAATGATGACCCTGCCCCTCATGCACCTGCTCTTGCTGCATGTTTGCTCTCTTAAAAGTTAAATCCCTAACAAAGGAATGATTTTGGATAATTGCTATTGTCTCCTCCACAATTGTAAGAATTACATTTCATTGTTTGCAGGCTGTGCTTCCATTCAGCCCACCCAACTTTTTGTATTAAAGTTGTGAACTTGTAGATTTTTAATTGGAAAAAAAGTAATGAAATTTTTCTCCACCACAAAAAAAAAACATTGTGGCCAACATAAGAATATGAGGGCATCTCTCATTTATCTCTCATTTAGCAAACAAAAAGTATGAGGTCAACCACACCCTAAATATATTACTAGAACAAATATGTTGGTACACGTATTTCTAATAAATAGAAAGATGTATAAAGTTGTAAATGTAGTAACAGCAGTTAAAGCACGACAGTGACACAATATGCATCTTCTTTACCCAAACAAAATACGCATCACCATACAACAATTGCAACACATGAACAAGACTACAAGAATTAGCATAACACACCCTAAATCATGCAGGGCAAGAGCAACAGCACAAAAATTGGGTACTCCACTTCTCATAACCTGCCATGAACACACTCATTATTGTCAGCTGCCAACAATCATAAAGAAACTCACATGAATCAAATTAAATAAACAACCTACATCGTAAGTGTCCACAAGAGCTTGGAAATTTGTTGGAAAAGCTAGTGCATATGATATGAATGCTGCTATCTCACTAGTATTTGTGTCAGAGAAACTTCCCCTCAAAGAATCTGCCGCCTGAGAAATTGTTACAGAATAAGAAATATTTACTAGTTACAAAAAACTAAATTTTCCAAGTCGAGTGAGCAATATTTATTTAAAAAATGATATTAAAATCTAAAATGACATTCCAAAGAGAACAAACAATATTCAAGAAGGAATTTACACTACTAAAAATGCCTTTTAAAGAACGACTATGAGCAAGGGCCATTTCTATTAACATACTCTCCTAAAGAGGTAAATCAGGTGAATGATAAAATGCTCTTAAAATATTTACGAGGGCATACTTCTAGCAAAGACTTTGTCTTTTTGTTGCGCCATATTGCACGTAGCCTAATATTTGTTAAATTCAAAAATTAATTGGAGGAAAATTCATTACAGACCTATTGTGACGTTTTCACACATCGCCCCATTGCAAATGGGGACCCCCTACTTTTTAGGTCCTCTTGGTCTTTTGGTTGTGTTTATCCGGGTCTTTTCATGGCAGTATCTCCAATCTCCTCGTTTTGCAAGTGTTTTGGGGTCAATTTGATCAAGTCTACAAGTCATTTGAATAAATTTGGCCGAGTCTGGAACCTGTTTTGTCCATTTTAGGATTTTGTCCTTCAGACTTGGATTTGAGGCCTTTCCTTTAGGGTTTTGGAAAAACTGAACATTGCATTGGAATCAGAGCCCTCCAAGGAACCCGCCAGTGAAATTTGAGAAAATTTTGAGCAACTTTCTATTTTTAGAAAGTTCCTATTTTTTAGGGATTTCGCTACCTATCGGATTGGTCCGATTTGTTGAGACATGGACCAGCTAGGACTCGAACATAGGACCTTCCATACACTGTTGGAGTGCTCTACCACTGAGCTACTTGCCCCTCTTAGACAAATCCATCGTCAATCTGGGTGTGGCTTATTTCCAACACCAACACCCCCCCTTAAGCCACACTTCTCATGTGCTTGGGGCTCCTAGCCTGGACCTGGCTCTGATACCATGAATGAGACATGGACCAGCTAGGACTCGAACCTAGGACCTTCCATATGCTGTTGGACTGCTCTACCACTGAGCTACTAGCCCCTCTTGGACCAGTCCATCGTCGATCTGGGTGTGGCTTATTTCCAACACCAACATGATTTTGCCAAAAATCAAACTTAGTAAGTGTCTCTACGACCTGTTTTGCCCTAATTCTAACATTTTGAAACACTTTCTATTTTGGGAAAGTCTATTTTAGGCAAGTTCTTCACAGGCAAACACTGAAGACTGAGCATTCCTGAACATCTCTAAATCCGAAAAATTCGGAAAAGCGGGCTAAGTGATCAAAAAATGGCTAAGTATGGACGCCCATTCCAGAAGTGGAAAGCATCGAAAATCCTCTAAGTCTGGCAAAGCACTTCAATTTCAAATATGGCATCTTGAATCTAAAAATGGTCGAAGAATGGCCAAGTCTAGATGAAACACCAAGTAAAAATCCATCACCAGAGCATTGCATCCAAATACATGAGGCTGCCAAATTTATGTGCTGGAAGAATTCCTCCACAAAACACCTTCCTGCAGGTGCAAGAAATGGTGCCCAAGGAGAAGCTAGAGCGCTCAAGGAAGGGGGTACTGGAAGGCACATCAAAATCACACCTTCCTGCAGGTGCATGAAATGGCGTCCAAGGAGAAGTTGGAGCGCTCAAGGAAGGGGGTACTGAAAGGCACATCAAAATCACACCTTCCTGCAAGTGCATGAAATGGCGCCCAAGGAGAAGCTAGAGCACTCAAGGAAAGTTGCCCAAACAGCACACCTCCCTACAAGTGGGTCTTCTAGCGCCCAAGTGCACAGATGGGCATCAAATTGGGGGGGTGCTGGAAGGTCGCCAAGGCACGCACCTTCCTGCTAGTCAATAATTTAGCGCCCAATTCAAGAGTCAAGCGCCAAATGAGGGGTGCCAAGGAAGGTAAGCAAGTGAGTCAAATTCCTCCATGAAGGTCAAATAGCGCCCAAGGTCAAGACAGGGCGCCAAATGGAAGGTGCTATGGAAAATTGGAAAACTTGAAAATTTCCTCCATGATGGCAATCTAGCGCCCAAGTGTGTGGAGTAGCACCAAAACAAGGAAGGGAAAGAATTTCCTTCCAAAGGAGAATTCCTTCACAACGTGAATTCCACACCCAGGATGAATTGAAGGTAAAAAAATTCTAAGGCAAGGAAGGAATCAAGGATGAACTAAAAGAAAAAAATTCCCCTCAGGAAATTTTGAAAAATCCCATTTCAGGCATCAAAATTCGTTCGAATTTCAAAAAAAATTCAGAATTGGCTAAGTGAGAATTTTCTCTCTCTTGGACCCTGGAACTCAAATTTTAAAAAAATCCTAAAAAATAGAATGTGGAAAATTGATGAAAAAGCTTCCTTGGAACAAGGCAAATTAAAAAACTTCAAGAAAATTCTTCTTGGATAAAGTTTTCTCTCTCCAAGGGTTTCTAGCCAAGTGGCAACTGGGTCAGCACATGTTGAATTAATGGAGCATCTTTTTGCATGTGGCCATCACATTTAAGGCATTATGGCTGATTCTTTTTGCACGCAGCCATCGTGTGTGGAGATGACAATGCATTTATGACATAATGGGGCAATTTTTGCATGAAGGAATATTCAATGCATGTTGGGTGAATTTAGTAGGGAATGGTGCATTTAGTGCATGTGGATACCAATTTTAATGGGCTGGAATTAATTGTATATGGGCATAATGGGCATTTATTTTTGATTCCCACCTTGTTGCATCATGTGTGTGGAATCTTTTAGGGGAAAACCCTAATTAGGGTTTTGCATGTAGCCAAGGCCTGAAGCCTATATAAAGGGGTGACCCCCCTCATATGTAAGGGAGGGAGATTTGTATGAAATTGTTTCGATAAGTTTTTGAGATAATAACAGTGAAACATTGTTCTTTGATGATGTCCACTTAAGTTATTTTTCAAGACTTGCATGGTTTCACCTTCCTCACTTAGAGTAGAAGTAGTATAGTGCTTTGATTTCAATGGAGAATGTAAATGGTGTTTGATGAATTTCCATGGTTCGTACTTTTTGTTGATTATAAGTTGCAATGTAAAGTTAGCCTAAGCCACCAAATTTGTGCTAAGTTTGATTGTGAATAGTCGTTTGGATTGCACCATGTTGGGTATTCAAATGCACTTTCTCAATGTGAAAATCCTTCAACATCCTCAAAAGATTGCACTGGTTTGTAATGTCCCCTCCCAGCCAGTGATCACTCATGGTGGAGAATAGCCTATTCAAGAGGCTCGTAGGCTATTTTTGGCAGAATTAGGGTTTCCATCTTCCAGGAGGATTTTGAGTGGGAAGCAGTTGGAGTCTAGGATTTCTGATTGTGTAGTTTTTCTAGGTTTTTCAGAGAGCTTCGCAGTGACGGTACATGCATCGCGTTCAGTTGAGGTTTGACTTACTATTTTTAGTAAGTAGGGTTTGAGTAGCACATTTTTTCTGGGTTTTTCAAGAGTTTTCCACAATATGGCATGCAACTACATCTGACTACTCTTCAGTGGACTTACTATTTTTAGTAATAGTTGATCCCAGTTTATGCCCTAACAGAATTGGGAGTCACTATTTTTAGTGTGGAAATTTTTAGGGTTTCAATCTAGTCTGGCAGCACCGGCTATTTTTGGCAGTTATGTGATGGCTTAGTGACTCAGTTCTATTTTTGGCAAGCTTAGTTGAGTTCAGAATGCAGTTTAATGGACTTGGTCATTTATCATTAAAATGAGTTAAGTTAATATTTTTATGACATTTGGTCTGCAAAATGGTTTATTTAATATTAATACTTTGTCCCAAGTTTATTATTTAATTATTAAATTGGACGACTTAGGAAAGCTGGAAAAAATATTCTATTCATAAGATTTTATTATTTCTCCCAAGTCTGGGATCGAAAATGGGAAAAGTATTTTGAAATATTACTTGTGGACCTTGGACAACTTCGAACTTGTCTAGGAGTGAAAAAAAAATACATCTTGGGCAGCCAAATGCTGGAGTAATGAAATGAAATGTAGTGCTCATTTGGATGAAATGAAATGTCATGTAATGTGGGCAAATTTGGAGGTGTTGAATTTGAATTTTGGTGAGCAAATGTTATAAATATGAGCTTGGGCTCTCATTTTGTCATCTTGGAAAACTTGTACTATTATGCTGTCGGAATGACTCCAGACTTCTTCGTGGGTGAAAACCTCCTAGAGCTTCTTTTGCAATTTCGAGTGAGACATCACTCCTAGTTGTGGTTCGATTTTGCTGGATTGCTTGGTTGTTTTCTGTGGATAGCGTTTTGGTTGGATAGCTGAGTGCGAGGCGTCTTCTTGCTCAGGAGGACGTGAGTTTGGGTGAAGGGCATGGCTTTCTTGCTGGTCGTACTTACCTTGCAGGTCGTACTCTACTTGCTAGTCATACTTACCTTGCAAGTCGTACTACATTGCCGGTCGAACTGTCCTTTGCTGGCCGTCCCTTTTGGGTGCTTGTTGTTGGGCGAGTTTGGTGTGTTGTGTGTGGGAGATTTCAGTGGTTTTGTGTTCAGCGATTCTAGTTTTGGGTGTGTGCGAATCTCCAATGTGTTTGTGCTTCATTGGTGTGGCTTTCCTTAGTGTGTTGTGGTTCGTGGTGGCTGATTGGTGGAGTTGCAGCAGGCTGTTCTCTGTGACAGCAATTTGGTATTATGGTTTTTACTCTCTTGCAAATCTTTTCCTTGTTCTCGTGCTCCTCCTTCAATTCAATGTTTGTAATAGCTTAAATTTCATATTAGCTACCATTTTCAGAATGATTCATTGTAAAGCTAAATGGTAGTACCATTAGCTATCTTTGTTTGCTTCTTATTTTCTTGTAATTCCCATTGTGCAAGTAGAAGAGGATGGCTTGGCCGCCTTCTATGTTTGTAATCAAGAAATGATGCAAGTCCTCCCGCTGAAATACTGCAGTTGAATTGATTTTGTTGTGTTAAAGTCCTCTCGCTCAAATACAGCGGTGGAGTTGATTTTGTTCGTAATAAGTCTTCCCGCTGAAATACTACGGTAGAGTTGATTTGTTTTGTGTGTTAGTGTTTCTTCTTAGCTGGTTTACCGCCAAGTTTTCTGGTTATCCATCCCGCTGAAAAGTGGAAGGGGATGGCTTGCCGCCCATATTGTAATCAATTTCAGTTTTCAAGCACCTAACGATCCCCTCAGCACTGTATGCTCTCGATGATAAAAAAGTGGAGGGTTACTTTCAGCAGTAATGTGATTATCTTTCTTAACCTTAACAGGTGCATTGTAGTGTTTGATGTGTTTAAAAAATCAAAAAAATTAAGGGGAATATTACACGGTTCTTGCGGAGTTGTAGTTAAACTTGGCGAAGCAGAGCTTCATTTATTTTGAATTTGTCCACTAAAGCATTATCTATTGATATCACTACCCTTAGGAGTAGATTTAGATCCTTCCAACCCTTTCCCCTTTATTTTCAATTCATTTCAGTTTAAGCAGAAGCATCACAGAATTGTTATATCCGATGATGAAATTCCAGCTAGAGCAAAGAAGTGAAAGAACGATCCAAACGTAAGTCCCCTTGGATTACCAGCATATCACATCAAGCCAACTGAATCACATCCATTGCATAACCGGAACCTTGGAGTCAATCATTTGAACTTACTGCAATATTAGCATACAATTGGACTTTGATCAAGAGAGAGTAAAGTGACCGTTGGGCAACTTTATTCTATGTTAGACGTTGTCATAAAAAACACGTCAACAAAACCTATTTCATAGTGTATGTGCTTAGCCTTTTTGAAATCGCCCACACCATTGTATTACATCAAAAATGGCTTGCTCAAACTCATAGAGTTGTAAGTTGTAACCATCTAAGCTTTTCCTAGAACATTCCTAAATAGCGACTTAGAAAAACAGAAGTAGATAGAAGTTATAAAGTTTAGAACAATAAATGCAACCTGCAATATTAATTCAAAACAAAAAAAGGCCATATAATTAAATCCCTAGAGATGCTTGTTAGGATTTTTAGTTTGAACTTTGCACCTTTTAGTGTAACACAAAACAGAACAATGTGTGAGGATAAATCTCTCTTCAAATTCAAAGGGAAAGCCCTATATAGCAAAAACCCTACAACCTAAGGACAAATCTCTAGCCCTTTACAATATAGACAATTTAACTTTAGGGGTTTTGAATAAGCATTGCAAGCAAATTAAATAAATTAATGTCTTTTTTTTCACAAATAAGAGCACAAGGCAATTCAGCACTTCTGCTCAAACTGGAAGCTTTTTATGTCTTTTACTTAAACAATCTATAGCAGCTAATGAACATGCACTCTTTTTGCCTGAAAGAAGAGATAGAAAAAGTGAGTAGAACACAAAGATTGAGTTGTTTAAACAAAGGATGCACAATTAAGTAAAGGGAATAAAGGAACTGCATACAAAGCAATAATCAATTTTATAGAACTTGCAATACAAAGCTTGCAAATTCAATAAAGCAATTCTATTTACCTAAGCATGCATACACAAGATCGTTCATAAGATGTTTAAACAACAATTTTAGTACCAAGTAGGCATAAAATTCCTGTTGAAAACCTAAGTGCCAAAAGCACTGATTTATAAGTTTTTATAAAACATTTGCATAAAAAGCAATAGAAAAGCTAGCTAAAACTTCTAAGCTATAAATAGTTTGCTTGCACACAAAGAAAGTTTACTACATAATTGCGTCCACAAATACCAAACCCTAAATCAAGAAAACTTCAAATAGATTTATATTATGGATAACTATCCACTAAAAATAGACCTTCTAGAAGATCATCTATAAATAGTAGATCTATAAATAGCTATGTACCCCAAGGACACATCACTGTGTTTTTAAGCCCATTTCCTATAGGGTCATTTTGGAGGTGTGACAAGACGTAAATGCCCATCACCAATCATCAAAAAAAATTGAAAACATTTCTAAAAGCCGAGTTTTCTGAGTGTGGTAGGGGATGACTAGGGATGGCACAAACATCCCCTAACCATCCAAGGGGTGGCAAGTGGTCCCCTAAATCCAAGTTTACATAAAATGAAATTTAAACACACACACAATTGAAAGAAAAACACCCCTTTAGACCTGTTGTAAATCTAAAGAAGGCATACTAACTACTCAAAGCAAAAAACAACCTCATTTTGCCATTTTATATATTGTGAAGAAGAAGATAATGAAAGAGAATAATTGTGAGAAGAGAAGACAACAACAATGAAAAGAAGGAAAGAGAGCATCAAAACTACATCATTAAGTTAAAAGTTGCATTGCCAAATTGGCACATCTTCCCACTAATTTTGAGTATGTAACATCTTGGAATCAGATCCAAAATCGGGTTTCAATTGTTTGGATGTCGAATCGATCTCTTCAACAGTGAACCTGGTATTTTTGGACCAATCTGGATCATTTCCATTGCATGGTTTGACTTTACAGAAGTAAAAAAAACTAAGCACTTAACATTTCACCTCCATTCGATCACTTTACACTCTTCATTCACACAACCAACATGACAACAAGCACTTTTGTAATGGCCTAAGTGGCCAGTTTGACATAATTTTGAAAAGGGGTTTGGGTTCGTTAGTACAAAAACAATGTAAAAATTATATATATATATATATATATATATATATATATATATATGTTTATTTATATATATTTATTTATGTATATATAGTTATAAATTCACCTTATAGAAATAATAAGAGTATTAGAATACAAATATCTTTAAAATTAAAAAATTTACATAAAGTATTACAATACAAATATCTTTAAAAATCAACTTAGATATTATAAATATTAAAATTAAATTAACATATCTAAAGTCAAATGTTTTAAAAGTTTAAAACTCTATTCTAAAATCATTTCGGGATACTCCACCCGACTCCCCTCTCCACCTTACTCTGCTTCAGCATCCTTGGCAACGGCGAAATCTCCCGCAGCAAAAAAATTTCTCTAGCAAAAAGTTTTGAGGGATACCGGACCGGTATCTTGGACCCGGATCAAACCAGACTCATATTGGGCCAGACAATCGATGAACCCGTTAACTTGGGCAATGGCAAAACAGGGCAAAGGAAAACCTATTGATGCAAATAGGAAGGTGTTTGCAGGACACGAACATGACCACGATGGTCTACCATCAATGGATCTAAAACCTATCAATAAAAAATTCCATCATATTTTGAGTATAATCCGCTTTACTGGAATGGATAAGCCATGCTTGGGAGAGGCTTATGATGGCATCAACTCAATGATTGAGAAGATGAAATCCATCATAATTGCAAAAGAGAAAAATCTTGAAGACACCTTCAAAGAGGTCCAATCAATCTATGTTAAGTTGTGGAACAAAATGACCACCCTACTCCATCTTCTTGCCTTTCAATTGACTCCCAAATATTACAGCAAGAGATCCTCACTATGGCAAAAATGGTGCCAACATACTATGACGCGGAAGTTAGCAAAGGGTTTAGGAAAGCTCTTACTAAACTCTTCTTCGATCTTGATATGGAAGATGCAATTACAAGTGAATTTTTTTATTTTGTAGCCTCCACTGGTCAAGTGTTTCCTCTCTCCATGACAAGTATAGGAAGGATGCTGACTCTTGGTGATACTTCAATAGCCACAAATTACCACACCTCCAAGTTCTTGCAATCAAAATTTTATCACAATTTTATAAAATTTTACCCTCTCCCTAAATTTGGTTTTATCATTTAAAAATTACTATTTTCAAATTTGAGATTTGATTTACAAAATTGTTAATTTAACAACCCTAATGAGAGCTCCCTTTGCTTTAGTAAGTTGTTAATTCGTCTTCAATTGAATGGAATTGGAGTACATACTCCTTCATTCACTTAGTGAAGTGCGATCAAATGGCACAAAGTAAATCAAAGGAGCTAGTTTACATGCATTCCAAATTGCATCTTCTTACTCACAAAGATGATGAGTACAAGGAAGGGGCAACAAAGTTGTGGGAAATAGAACTAGAGCAAACTAACTTGGATCTTTCTTTTGTTGCACAATCATCAATTTTTGAGGAGTCCAGTAGCCAACATACTTTTAGTCAAGTAACAGCGAGGTTTGATCATCTAAAATTAATGTTCAACTAATTGTCTCCTCACAAATGGTAATAGCTAGAAATAGCACAAGCTTTAAATAGCTTGAGTTAAGAATAGCCAATCTAGCAACGAGCTCTTGGCAATGATTCTAACAAATATTTTTCATTCTAACCATGGAAAATCCTTTGAATAAGCCTTGAAACCTAATGACCAATCTTGGTGCCTTGAATATTGAAAACCATTCCTTCCACTAGTAGTTACACCAAACCTAGCTGAAATCTGCAACCTTGGATACTCTAAACCCTAGAACGTATAAAAATTGTTGTTTGTCTATGACAGTGATCAAAACTGTTGCTGGTTTCACTCTTTGATGAAACTTTCACAAACCCCCTTTTTTTAAGTCAAAAAATTAACAGCAACCAAAGATAAAACACACTCAAATACATTGTAGGTATTGGGGAAAAATGTTAATCTCAAAATCTGCCAAGAAACTCAAAATATCTGCTAGCACCAAACCCTCATATAAGTTACTAAAAACATGCTGAAAACAAGTCCTCAATTAAGAAAAGTTGCAGCCTTTTTTTTATTTTTATGTGATCCTACGTATGGGCACACACCTATACATAGAGATGCATTTTTTATTGACAGGTTTTCCTCCTTGGGGTGTGTGCCTTTGTATGGGAATGCACTTTGAAATTTTCAAAAAATGTCTCTCCTTGTCTAAGCATGTACTTGTCTACAAGGTTGCAATTTTTCTACTTTTGAAAGTTTAAAGTTTCTTTTCATATAGGTGTGCACCCCATAATAGGCATACATTTGTTTTAGTTTCAAGAACTTGTAACTCTTTAGATGGGCATGTGCCTTTATACTATAATGCAATTTTTTAAATTGTCAACATCTATTTGTCTTAATTGAGGCACAGCCACACACACCAATGGAAATCTGCACAACCTTTTTACTTATGAACATTTTACTTCTCCTTTATCAAGCACATGCCACTATACTAGTGAACAAATTTCAATTTTCAAAAAGTTGCAAGTCAATGGACCACACACCCCCTAACTAGGCCATTTTCCATTTTTTGACTCTTCTTTGTCTCTTTGCACAAATGTGTGCCCTCTAACTAAGCAACATATTTTCATTTTGAAACACATATTTCACTCCAATACATAGGTATATACTCTTACACTATTTGCAAATTTTTCAAATTTTAACGCTATGCATTGCTTTGGAGTGGCACGTGTCATTTCATTAGCAAACACCTTTTTCAAATTTTAACTTGTGTCCCCTTGGTCAAGTGCACACGCCAATGCACTATGATGCACTTTTCTAACTTTCAAAAAAACTTGCACTCCTTCATTAGGGGGGTGCCCTTGCATTTGGAAACTTTTTTGTGTTTTGATGTTTTATGCATCCCTTTAGAGAGGCATGTATCTCATAATTGAGAAACATCATTTTGTATTTCAAAAACTTGCAATTCTTCATGGTCAATGCACAATCACACTGAGCAACATTTTCACTTTAGATCTTTATAAAGCTCTTCACACAAGTGCATACCCTCTAACTAGATAACATTTTGCATGCCATGGCAAATTTTCACATGTTCTCTATTATATGAGCTTTGTTCTTTGCCTTGCCAAATGTATTGGAAAGCTCCTTTCATTGATCCTACAAAGACACTAACTAGGGATGACAAAAACATAGATGGCCACAACAAGGTTCGACCTTTTAAGTAGGACTCACAATTAAGAAACAACAAGATTTTGATTTGAAATTTGACAACACAAAAAAAATTTCATGGGTACACATTGCTTATGAAAACAAAATTCCTAGAGATACCAATACAAAAGCTTAAGTAAATTACTAGAGATTTAGTTATAGCTTATTATTTGTCAACTCAAATCTCATGGAACCTAATTTATATATGACTCTTGCAATGGATTAACTACCTATGATCAGCCTTGATGTGCATAAAAATAAATTAATATGAAGTAATGTTGTTTTCTGCCATTTTTTCAAATTATTGAATGCAGTCAAAAATAGGTTAAAGTATATTGTCAACAACATTTCTGATGGAATCTGATCTATAGCAGGTTTATGACTAATTTAAGCACTAATTCATGAATGATGGATCCATGTGTTTATGAGCTTGTTGATGCTATACCAATGTATAATGATTTCATGTAGCTAGGTGACATGACCAACATCTTGAATATACAGCAAAAAGCAACTTGCACTTAAAAGAAACAAAGAAGAAAGAAAAGATCTTCAAATATTAAAATTTACATAACGAGAGATATGTAAGCAAGGTTGATTGTTACTTTCAATTTGCTTAGCCAGTGTTGTGTTAAGCTCACAAAATCCTCACAATTGCCTGTTCCATCATATCTAGGAAGTGCCCTGTCAACAATCTCATCAAGTCCCTGCAGTATCCCAGTAGTTTACCAAGTTAACATAGTTTGTCACCGTCTATTCTAAAGTAGATTGAACAAGAAACTTTTAAAAAATTGAAGAAAACATTTGATATATTAGCTTATTAAGCCAGAGAAATGTGGAAGTGAACGTATACAAAGTAAAAATAAGTCTCATATTCCACAGAATGCTCTCTGCAAAGTACTGGTAGGGAAGACATAAGAGCACAACATATTAACATACTAGCTCAAAATACATAGAGCACCTTCCATGTTTGGATTTCATCATTAACATATGTTTATAAACTGAAAAACTCAAGTAAAATTTTCTAAGAATATAGTGAAGCATATTATTGGAATGGTAACTAACATCAATGGCATGGCATACACAAAATCTAATAAGCATACCTAAAAGACAAACCTGCAGCCACATTTATCATCATAATCAGTCCATACGAAGCTCAAACCAGCAAAGATCATTAAAGACTAAAGAGAAATATTATTAATCACACAGCAGCTTTCAATGAGATTAGAAACAGAAAATCTAACTTTTTCACATCTCACATTCAAAGTAGTTTGTACATTTTCACCTTCTACAGATTTACTTAGGAGAGTCCTTAAAGAACCAAAAGTCACTTCAAATAAAAAAATTCTCATAAAGTTTAAACTGACTAGGAAAATATGACTAAAGCAGATAAATATGTGCTATAGAAATTTCATCAAAATGACTGATAAAAATCACAAACATCAAAACCCATAAATCACAAAAACTTTTAATTATATATGAAAATCACAATAATGGAACTTTAGATGGCATCTTCATTGGAACCAAATACCATTTTTTCAAATATGTTACTTTAGAGGTCCTGACATATTCAAGTTAAATCCCCATCAAATCATATCATTTTCTGTCAATGAGATTTGTTTGAGAAAGAGTAACAAACCATAAAAGAACTGACAAAAGCATGAGAGTGTGTCCCTCGAAGTGGTATGCCGAACCGTCGCCCAGCGTCAACATTGCTTCATACACATTATGCAAACATCATCAAAAACAAAAATAGAAGACTGTGAACATTTCATCAGTCACAGAAAAAAACTTTATCTAATGCAAAATAATTAATTTATAAGAAGAAGAAGAAGAAATAGATGAAAGTGTTAAAGCAGACATAAAAACAGGAGGCAACACAGTCACATACGAACAGTGCGGTTACACATTAAGCATACGGCAGCAAATTACGTAAGGGGTGCAATATCATTCAAGATATATTTTATTCTAGTTTCAGTCTGTTGAAATACCAGAAAGCTAGTACTGTGAAGTACATGTAACTTAATCAAATTTCTGCAAGAAGTTTTTCATGTTCTGGGATAACTCACAAATAAGTTATTTTCTTCATTAGTGCCCAGTGCCCACAAATTTGATACATCAAATCATGATCAGTGTTTGTGGAAAAATTTGTTGCTATGATCAAGATTCAAAAGGGAATGGTCCAGCCAAAATAGTTTCAATAACACCTCAGCATTTTACCATAATCACAATGGCAGCCAAAACTTATCAAAGATGTACACCATTGTTAAATATAACTTTTCAGAATCAAATGCATGGAGTGCGTAATACTAAAGAAATTGGCAATGACTTGTCATTCATGATAGAGATTCACAATAACCCATCTCTAATGTGTTTGAATGTTCTATTTGGCATTCATTCCATTATGTACTAGCTACAGGGATGAAAAGGTGCAATTGAACATGGCAAAAAACATTCATTACATGACATGGATCATCATTGCTAGAACTTGCACCTCGTAAGCGGTACTTCCAAATAGTTCATTCACCCAAAAACTATTCTGACTCAAGCACTCTTAACCATGAAGATTTACCCGAAACTAAGCCCATTCTAATTGTTAAGGAGCTTTCATCTCCTTTGTACTTATCGAATAATCAATTATCATTTCAAAAATAAATTGCATTTAATTGTGGATGCGTAGCAGCCGTCATCTTTCCCATGCCAATCAAAACCAGTTTGCCCAAGTTATTCAATAAACCATTCAATGCCAATCAAATAGGTGAAACAAGGCAAAACCATCAAAAGCCAAGAAAACTTGAAAGATACACATTTTATTAAAAAAATGCCAGGTTTTTAAAATTAGTAATGGATTTTCTCCTAAAATCCCTCAAAATTCATTTTTTTGCTAAGTTACCAGTTCGAGTTTGGGAGCGAGTTCGAGGATGTGAACCCGGTTTGTGGGTTCCAACAAAAAGTTTTTTACCTTTTGGGTTCCTAGTTGGGTTCGTCCGTACATATATACAAAATTAAAAGAAATACACAAAATTACAAATCTAAATACTTTTAATAGTATGCTACTTCATCATTGATCAATGCCAAATGCCAATTCAATTGATAGTTCAGAATTTCAATAATATCATATCATGTCAGATGCTCATATGCCATATAATATATATCAATGTATCATAGATTCCTATATGTCCAAGTTCACGATTCAAATGAAAATCATTACAATTACAAAATTGACAATCAAAAATTATAATTGTCTTCTATCTTCAATGTTCATCAATCATCAAAAGGATCAAGATCATCATCATTTGCTCCAAGTTCAACCCTAGGGTTCACGCCTGGGTTTGCCTGGGTCCGGATAGGGTTCACCCCAAGGGCCCTAGGGTGAAACCTGTTTGAACCAGTCACGAACCCAACGCGAACCAAGACCCATACGGACTCGGTCTATGTTAGGGGCATTTTCAAATAGCAGTTAAAAAAAAATTGAACATTCTTAAGTGATCATAAACTTCAAACCGCACATTTTGTGATCAAACAAGGCATAGCAAAACACATTCAATATTGCTCCTTCAAATTCTCACATATTTTTCACTTGCAACATGATAGAGGTAGGGTTTTTAAATATTTCTTTTTCTAAACCTAAACCCTAACCCTAATCCTATGATTAGGGTAAAGGTTTTTGTTTTTTGAAAAAAAAGGTGTGATTTTTTGTCAACCCTGACTCCTAAACTCATTTTTATAAGTTTAGGGTTAGGGTTAGGGTCAAGGTCAAGGTCAAAGTCAAGGTCAGGGTTAGTTTTTTATGTTTTTTATATTTTACTAGACATAAGATTAAGTTGTTTTTTAATCTTTCTATTAGACACTATTAGTGTTATGTAATTTATTATTTTTGACTAAAACCTAAATTATTATTTTTACTAAACCTTTAAGTTGCAACCTACTGTGTTTATAATCTTATAGTTTTTATTATTCTCTAATAGTAACGAGTATGGGCATGTTCTCAATTTCAGCCCATATTTCATCATACCACAAGAGGAAGAACTTGCATCAGCATATTGCATTATGGTTTTGTTGACGTGTTTTTTATGACTACGCCTAACACAAAATAAAGTTGCCCAACGGTCACTTTACTCTCTTGATCAAAGTTCAATTGTATGCTAAGACTGCAATAAGTTCAAACAATTGACTCCAAGGTTCCGATTATGCAATGG
The DNA here is from genome assembly GCF_030272615.1 of Cryptomeria japonica. Taxonomy (NCBI): domain Eukaryota; kingdom Viridiplantae; phylum Streptophyta; class Pinopsida; order Cupressales; family Cupressaceae; genus Cryptomeria; species Cryptomeria japonica. The sequence continues at coordinate 16,031,810 of NC_081414.1, forward strand.
ATGTGACTCAGTTGGCTTGATGTGATATGCTGGTAATCCAAGGGGACTTACGTTTGGATTGTTCTTTCAATTTTGTGATGCTTTTGCTTGGAATGAACTAAATTGGAATGGACTTAAATTAAAGGGGAAAGGGTTAGAAGGATCTAGATCTACTCCTAAGGGCAGTGATATCGATAGATAGCGCTTTAGTGGACGAATTCCAAAAAAAACAAGTTCTGCTTCGCCAAGATTAACTACAACTCCATAAGAACTGGTGCAATCTTCCAAAAATGTTGAAGGATTTTCACATCGAGAAACTACATTTGAATACCCAAAATGGCGCAATCCAAACGACTATCCACAATCGAACTTGCCACAAATTTGGTGGCTCAAGCTAACTTTACACTACAACTTATAATCAACAAGATGCAAAGAGTATGAACCATGGAATTTCATCAAACACAATTACATTCTCCATTGAAATCAAAGCACTACTATACTTCTACTCTAAGTGAGGAAGGTGAAACCATGCAAGCTTTGAAAAATAACTTAAGTGGACTACATCAAAGAACAATGTTTCACTATTATTATCTCAAAAACTTATCGCAACAATTTCATACAAATCTCCCTTGCTTACAAATGAAGGGGTCACCCCCTTTATATAGGCCTCAAGCCATGATTACATGCAAAACCCTAATATAGGCCTCAAGCCATGATTAGGGTTTTCCTAAAAGATTTCACACACATGATGCAACAAGGTGAGGATCTTCAATAAATGCCCATTATACCCACTAACAATTAATTCCTACATGCCCAAAATGGCATCCACTTGTGCATTAAATGCACCACTTTACATCAAATCTGCCCAATATGTCATAAATGCAATAAATATTTCTTCATGCAAAATCGCCCATGATGCCATAAATGCCCCCATCATCTCCTATATGCGACAGCTACATGCAAAAGACGCTCCACTACCTTGGCATGTGTTGACCCAACTGCCACTTGGTCAAATATTCCAGCCATGCATGCGCCATCTTGCTCCCATGCATTCAATAGATTCCTGCCATGCAAGTGGAGTCCACCATCATAGGAACCTCTATGGAATATTCTCTTTGCATGTCGCCAACTTATCCTTTACAAGAATCTTTCCATTTTAAGCCCACAATAGACATTTTGGAAGATTTTCCTACCTTGGAAGAAATTTAACAAATTTATCTACTCCTACAAGAATCCTGCACATCTGGAATGCTTGGAGAGAGAAAATTCCTGGAGAGAGAAAATTTTATCTTGAAAGAATTTTCTCGTGTTTTTGTGTTCGTCTTCTCCTAAAGGAGGTTTTTGATCAATATGTCACTTTTCCTATTTTTTAGGACTTTTCTTTTCTGAGCTCCAAAATCCAAGAGGGAGAGAGAATTCTCTCCCTTGACCAGTTTTTTGCCTTGCCTTGAAGTTTCTTCATTTTGGGTGAATTTTCTTCTCTGAGAAAGAATTTTGAAATTTCTTCCTTGACTGGGATTTCCACGCTTCTCTTCCAATGTCAATTTCATGTTGTGGAGGAATTCTTCATCTGGAAAGAAATTTCTTCCTTAACCCTATCCAGCACTTCCTCTCCAACTTGGGTGCTAAAAACACATGGTGAAGGAATTTTGCTTGAGGAAAAATCCTCCATACCCTTCATTTGGCGACCATTCTTGACCTTGATTCTACTTTACCCCCGAGGAAGGAATTTCTTCAATCCTTAGCCAAATTTCACATTTTCCAGGAATTTTGTCTTGAAGGAAAGAATTTCCAACACTTAGTCAATTTTTCACTTTCCTGGAATTTCTTCATCTTTGGTGTAATTTTCTCCTTTGAGAAGGATATTTTGAATTTCTTCCTAAGAAGGGAATTTTGAATTTCTTCCTTAACCATGGATTCCTTTCTCAATTTATCCTTGAGGAAATTCAATCTTGGAGGAGGAATTTTGTTTGGAAGGAAAATTCCTTCCTTGTACTAATCTAACGCTCTACCTCCAGTTTGGGCATCATTTTCATGTGCTGGAATTTGGGTTTGGGAGGAAAATTCCTCTACACCCCCATTTTGGAGCTCTCCTCATGCTTGGGCGCTAAAACCACATGGTGGAGGAAAACATGTCATGGAGGAAAATTCCTCCATGACCATGATTTGACACCCATTCACCTTTGATATGCATTTCAATGGGGTTAAGGATTTTGCTTGGTTATCTTCCAAACTTAATCAATTTTTGCTCACTTCCAGATTGGGATGCCATATTTGGAATTGGAGTGATTCCTTGCCTTGGGAGGATTTTCAATGCCTTTCCACTTTTGGAATGATTTCCACAGCCATTTTTCGATCAACTACCTACTTTTTTATTTTCCGGATTTAGACAAATCTTCAGGAATGTTCAGTCATCAATGTCAAGACCCCTGCTTGTGAAGAACCTACCAAATATAGACTTGCTATAAATAGTAAGTACTTCAAAATGTCAAGATTAGGGCAAAACAAGACGAAACGACACTTACTAAAAATAAAAACTTCTAAAAATAGTAAGTTTGATTTTTGGCAAAATAAAGACAATCCAGGAGGCAATGAAATCCCTAAAAAATAGGAACTTTCCAAAAATAGAAATTTGCTCAAAATTCGCTCAAATTTCACTGGTAGCTTCCTTGAAGGGTCCTGATTCCAATGCAATGTTTAGTTTTTTCAAAACCCTAAGGAAAAGACCTCAAATCTACCAAACGAGTTCCTAACTTAGCCAAATTTGTTCAAAACTTCAAACGACTTACAAACTTGATCAAATAACCCAAAACACTTGCAGGTCGGGGAGACTGAAGAGACTGCTGCAAAAAGACCCAAAGAACCACAAACAAAAGACCCAGAGGACCTAAAAAGTAGGAGTCCACATTTGCAATGGGGTGATGTGTGAAAACATCACAACAAGTTCCCAATTCAAAAAAGTTGATATACAACTTTTGTGGGAATGAAAATGGTGGGGAAATCAATGGTTTCTAAGGGCACCATACAAAGAAGTTAGGACATGAAGAGAAAGCTTGTATAAATTATCCTTTGGATGTGACCAAACAAGCAAAATTATCTCTTGATGCCTATTAAAAAAGTAAAATGAAAAAGGCTAGAACTACTATGGATTCATGACACGATCTTGTAGAGAGTGTGTTGTAGTTTTTGGCATGGATGATAAGAAATAACTACCATCAGGGCATGATTCCTCTAATGTGACATCCTCTTCCACATTGTGACCAAGTAACACTTTTGAAAACCTAATACTAGTGGTGGAATGGAGAAAACTCTTATTACACCCTACTCTACATCTAAATCCCAACCATCATTGGAGACCATAGGATAGAAGAAAAAATTTCATGTGTAGGCCAATAAGGCAATAGCAAATCTTTGGTATTACTCAAACATCTCATTCAATGTTGCAGAATCTCCTTGATGGCACAAGGTTAATGCCATTGCTATTGTGGGTCCTAGTTTTAAGGCTATATGAGAGCCTTAGTGTTGACATGCTCAAAGAGGCAATGTAGGATGTTATTGTTATTGAGCATCATTAGCAATGGAGATTACAAGTTGTAGCATTATGCCCAATGGGTGGGCCAAAAGAAGGAATCATACAATAGTCAACTTTCTTGTTGCATATGACACTAGCACGATTTTTCTCAATTAATAGATGCATTGGATAGCGTATAATCCATGTTGCATGTGAATTTCGTAGATCATTGATGCTAGATGAAATCACTAAATGCATTGTCACATCCATGTTGCAAGTTTTTTCTTGAATGCCTCTACCTATTATAGTTCATCATTCAAGGAGAACATAGAAATGAGAGCGGAGTTATTCAAATGCATTTTCACATTCATTCCCAATGCAAATGAAGGATGAGCAAGCATGTAAGAGTTAGTATAGATCGCTCTACACCATGCAAGATTTGGTTGAAGATGTAGCCACCCAAGATCTTGGAGCTTCAATAAAAGCACAAGAAAGATCATATATGAAAGAATGATACTATTCTACCAAAGGATACAAATATATAACGATGATCAAATTAGGATGATTGAGAATACAAAGGGAACCCCTTGGTTATATAGACCAAGGCGAGACATAGGATTGCATAAAATTATGGCATGTGTCTTAATCTTATGACTTGGGATAAAGTGATAACTATCTTATGTGTACCCTAAGTGAATTTAAGTAACTAGTGTAAATAGGACCTAGGTGATGAACCAATTAGGTAAAATACCCTGTTCACACCAACACCACCCCTTAACTACAACTTAGGGAGAATGTGCAAGATACAATAATGCAAAGATGCAAGGATCGGTCCTGACTACTATGTAATATTAGGTACCCATGTACAAATACAATCTCTCACAAATGGAGTAAAGAAGAAAACCCAGTGGGACAAAACTCCTCTCCAACAGAGATTCTCAAAGAAGACTGAGAAGAACAAAATCCCATGTGAGAGAAAATCCCACCCCCATAAGAGAGAAGAAGAAAAGACCATACAAGCCCACCTCAAAGTAGAGTCTCCTACAATGATGGTAGATGCCCAACAATGATGGTAGATGCCCAACAATGAACGTTGAAGATGATCATTGAATAATGTTCCTCCCCTTTAGAAGAAACAAAACCAAGAATGCACGTACGATGTATTCCCATTCCTAAAAGGAAGATAAGGGAAGAAATATCAACATGTGTGATGGTTCTAAACTCTATTCAAGTATCCCCATGTCAATGTTGAAATTTACCATAGTCAAGTCAGTTGTTTTAGGCCACACTGATGAAGATGACAATCCAGAACCTAATGTAAACAGATGTAGAACATAATCCAAAGACAAAAATAACTCCTCCAAAAGCTTCTCAAAGGTCTCCACACCAGTGTCAAACTATGTCAAATCCAAAGGCTAAAATGATTTTCTTTGACACTATGAACTCAATCATGAGCTCATATTTGCACCAACATACTCCAAAATGAACCTACAATACAAAGCTACAAAGAAGAACCCTACAAACTGGTATTTTGATCAAGTTTTTTTCAATTCTCCAAGCCATCATTTGATGCAAAGAATACTCAACATTTAAAGATCTGCCAAGACTTGCAATCTAGATATCTCAATAAAGACTAACAAGAAGCAATCCTACAAGCTTTGATACCATTTAAGAGTTGGTATAGAATGCTTTACATCATACAAGATTTGGCTAAAGATGTATCCATCCAAGATCTAGAAGCTTCAATGAAAATACAAGAGATATTATTAGAATAATTAATTCTTATAGTCAATTACCTTTTTAGTGATTCTATTAATGGTCATTTAGTTAGTCATTTAGCTTTTTAGTTTGTCATCTTAGTTGTCAACTTATTTAGCTTTTTGTTTTTCAGTTCGTTAAGTGAAACTATTGCTTCTTTTATAAGAACGCATAGTTTGCTTTTTTAGATTTTAGCTTTTAGCTTTATTTAGTGCTTTAAGTGTTTTAGCTTCGTGTTGAAGCTTTAGATTAACGGTTCGTTCTTTTTAGAACACCGTCTTGTAATTCGTTTATATACACTTGTATTTTCATTATTAATTTATTCAATATCATTCGATTATTGATTCAATTATTTTTCATCGTATCAGAGTGGGTCAATGGGCTTTTTTCGAGTTTAAGAAAAAATTTAAAAATTTGTAGAACCCTTTCTGAAACTTTTTTCCAAAAAAAATTTTAATCGATTTAAAAAAAAATCGTTGGTGGTTCATGGTCAAGTTTATTCTGTGTTTCACGCCACTCCTATGATTCTCTTGCGTGGGCGACTTTTGCAGGCTTCTTTGTGCTTTTTCCCACAAGGTTTTTGCAACGGTTGAAAAAAAACAATTTTTGTGCCTTCTGGACCCACGACGGTGTGACTTAGGCATCAAGTTTTTATGAAATCTAATCACGATATTTTTCGTGATTTTTTTCACGGGTTTTGTGGCGCGTCTTCAATTTTCTTAGTTGTTCAATGCTCACGCGATATTTTTTGTAGACAATTTTCTCTATTCTTCTTCCGCCATTTTTTGCCTGCACTTTTTTGTTTCTGAGCAGAGTGTGCACGCAAAAGACAGATTTTTTGTGGGAGGAAGCCGGCGGCACCTTTTTTTAACAGCCACTATTTTTTGTGGTCAGCACATAGCGCCTAGGGCACGACTCTTCTGCTCTCGATCTAGGGTTTCCCTTCAACGCCTAGGGTTTGGTGCTTCTCATGGCAGCTTTTCTGAAAAAGCTGAGTTTTTTTAACATTATTTTTCTGATTTTTTTCAGAAAAAATAGTTATTCTGTAGCCATATCTCAAGATTAGTGCCAAAAAAAAAAATTGCTGGCTATTTTTCTGCCATCAAGGGTTTGCAGAAAAATTTCTAGGTCTTCAACAAAGTTTGACATTTGCATTGGGATTCGTACCTCGAATTTTGTTCCAAGGCTTTAGATCATTTGTGCAACTATTTATGTTCTAATTTTTAATCAAATTCTTTTGTCTCATGCCTTCACTAGGTTGACCTCGTTCAACCTTGATTTCCGTGATGGCATCTTTGAGCAACATCATGTTGGAACACAGTCAAAAGTTCAACGGCCGCAACTACAACACCTGGAAACAGTGCATGATGACGATATTTGAATAACGTTGCCTTGATCATATTGATTTGGGTGAGGCCTCTCATCCTAGAGGTCCTAGGGTTTTCACATTTTTTTCCTAAAAAATTGTTCGTCAATTTTCTAATTTTTTCCACAAAATATTATGGGAGGGTTTTGCTTGATTTTTTCCTCAAAAATCAGGGTTTTGTCGTGCGACATTTTAGGGTGTTCACGATTTTTTCCTCAAAAATTGTTTGTAGGGTTTTCATAATTTTTTCCTCAAAAATTACTCATTAGGTTTTCACGATTTTTTCCTCAAAAATTGTTCACAAAGTTTATAATTTTTCCTTAAAAATTATCATCTGTAATCCACGATGTTCACATGGGATTTTGGTTATTTGGGTTTTACCGTTTTTTCCACAAAAACGATGATTTGTAACCTTATATTTCTTGGTTTTTTTATTTTCTCCTCAAAAATCGTGAATTCTCATTTGGAATATTCCTGTTTACAGGGTTTGACGGTTTTTTCCTCAAAAATCCTGCTTTGTTGCAATCAAGTTTGGTTCGCACCTAGAGTTGCCAAGGCAAACATCTGCAACTGTGGTATCTTGCTATTTGTTTTGGAGTTCTCTTTTGCAAAAGGGTTTGTCGATTTTTCCTCAAAATAATGGTTTTAGGCTTCTATAATTCGCTTGTGACAGCTTTATAATTCGCGTATGACAGCTCTATAATTCGCGTGTGAGGGTTACATCAGTCGGACGAAATCAACTATTCTTGGTCATTAACACTTTGCAGAACCTAGGAGGGTCTCTACAGTGGCAGAGTGTTCTTGTGTTTGTGATCAAAAGACCTGCAATGTCTTCTGTCAGGTACTTAGTTGATAACTTGATACAATGACCATTAAGGGAGGGTATTAGAATAATTAATTCTTTTAGTCAGTTACCTTTTTAGTGGTTCTATTAATGGTCATTTACTTAGTCATTTAGCTTTTTAGTTCGTCATCTTAGTTGTCGACTTCTTTAGCTTTTTTCTTTTTAGTTCGTTAAGTGAAACTATTGCTTCTTATAAAAGAAACAATAGTTTGCTTTTTAGATTTTAGCTTTTAGCTTTATTTAGTGCTTTTAAGTGTTTTAGCTTCATGTTGAAGCTTTAGATTAACGGTTCGTTCTTTTTAGAACACCGTCTTGTAATTCCTTTATATACGCTTGCATATTTGTTATTAATTTATTCAATATCATTGAACTGTTGCTTCTTTTATAAGAACGCACAATTTTCCTTTTAGATTTTAGCTTTTAGCTTTATTTAGTGCTTTAAGTGTTTTAGCTTCATGTTGAAGCTTTAGATTAACAATTCGTTATATTTAGAACACGGTCTTGTAATTCCCTTATATACGCTTGTATATTCATTATTAATTTATTCAATATCATTCAATTATTGATTCAATTATTTTTCAGATATTAGATATGAGAGAATAATGTTACTATATCAAAGGATGCAAATATAAAATGAAGATCAAATTAGGATGATTGAGAATACAAAAGGAAACCCTTGGTTATATAGATCAAGGAGAGATATGGGATTGCATAAGATTATCACATGTCTTAATCTTATGACTTGAAGTTGAAACATAAAATGACAACTATCCTATGTGTACCCTAAGTAAACTTAAGTGACTAGTGTGAATAGGACCTAGGTGATGAACAAATTAGGTAAACCGCCACATTCACACCAACAATGCATAGCAAAGTTGCCATTATACAAGCAAGCAAAGGGCTTCTTCTCCAACATATGCACAATGGAATCAAGGAAGAGAGTAACACCAAATAATAATCTAAATAAATAATTTTCTGTTTGTTTTATTAAATGCATTGAATGGAATTCAATCACAACTTGGTTTTATTGATAAATTTTGCTTTTGCAACTAATCTAATAACAACACAATTGTGGGCATGGGAGTACTTTGGCCATGAGGCTAAATCACTTTGTTGGATGGCAAAGTGAATTCTAACCCAACAATGCAATTCTTTTACTTGTTAGCATTCTTGGAGTATAATTGAGCATTTACACTCTAGGGAATGAAACCAATTGAGCCAACAATGGATGAATGATTGGGTCTTCGTCCACCAATACCTTCATCTTTGCTAAAAAACAATTTGAGATTGGAATTTTAAATCGTGACTTTCAATAATTTTCTAATTTTATAGCATACACTAGTAGGTTGAGAATTTATGCATTCATCATTGCTAATCTTAGGTACTATAGAAGATTATTCACCAATTTATCCAAATGAGATTGATCCTAATTTGGAATGGAACGCATCCAATTAGGAGCCTACGTTTAGTGAAAATTTGGACATCTTGAATGAGGTTATGAATGATCATTACCTACTTATTTGAAGCAAAGACTTCTTCTCTAGCAGGGGCATCAACTTCTGCCTCATATATCTAGTCACGGCTTCCTTAGAGGTTAATTGAATTTTTGTATTCTCTAATTTCGTAGTGTATATGAGTAATGAGTCTATATGACAATATTTAGACTAACTGAAAAGATAATATTTAAGGAGTGTTCGAGAGTAATTGGCAGCATTAAATCTTTATTTATGTCTCATAATTGAATTTTGGACTTCGTTTCTCTTTCTACACACTTTGTTTGGCATTAAATAACGTTTTCAATTAATTCAATGCTTTTATAAGTACTTTGACGTTTTTTAAATTTCCCATGTTTTCCTTGTTTTAAACTTGTGTAATTTAATTCCATTTACACTTTCAGTTTTACATGTCATTGCTGTGTAAGTATAATGCTACTATGATATATACATTGAGAACGGATAATGTGCTTTGTAATGCTAGTCATACTGAGTTCAAAACCTTCTGGGATTTAAACAATATGAAAAATCACATATCAAACCAGTGTTGTATACATTTTGCACAAGGGTGACTCCTTGATTATCGAAGTGTGTGCTCTTTTTCATACACAGCATGTAAAATGTCTTGAGCTGGGTGCAGATTGTCATAAATGTTAGATAACCATATCCCATATTTGTGGCACCAATTATCATTAATGTCATCTTCAAGCATATAAAAGAAGTACAAGGACTTATCTAGGGAGTTCAAATGAGAAGAACCTGGTTGCATCGAATCCACCTATGTAACAATATTTGGATGCACTTATCCCCCCATCAGGTCCCTAAAAGAAAAGTACAAAACAGAGTAAGCCACATAAGAAACCAGAAACAACTATGATTTTCTAAAAACTGAACATATAAATCAGCTTACTTGAGCTCGACGAAGTCCAAATTCAAGCAAAAGTTTAGAATTCCCAGCAATTCGCCTATGCCTTGCAGCATTTGTAGTAACCAATGACGCATAGTTCACCAAATTGACAAAGGGTGTTTCCAAAAGCTGCACAAGCTAAAGAATGCAGCAATGGCATTTAGACAAGCAAAACTGATTTGGGGCTAGAAATTTCAGCTAGCTGAAACAGTTTCTAAAAATCATGTTAAATAAAAGTTACACCAAAATAAAATACAAATATGTATACCCACACAAACAGTTATTTAACTTATTTGGCCAAGTCTCAAGACTCTTAATTTAACTAGAGCTCCAAGCAAAGAAAAACCATATAAGATCAAAGCAATTTCATAGCATAAGTCAAGTTGTATTCTCTACTTCAGAGAGAGATCTATTAAACTTACTGCCACTGGGCCTTCAACTCTGATGAGTGGTATTTTAGGAAAAACAACTGACCCTTCTGGAATTGCATATATTTCAATGTCCAAACAATCAACTCCTCTCAGATAATCAAAGAATCCCTCCTGCATATTGGCATGCTTTAGTGGATAAGCTTCATCCAAAAACAAGAATACTGTCTTAACAATTTCTCTATTTGCCTTATGTCTTACAAAAAGATTTTCAAAATTCCATCAAACTCATGTACAATAAAATTTAATCTAGCTTATAGCTTGAAAATACCTCACCACTACATCTATAAACACCTGCATCCAAAAGAGAGAGCATCTAAATTTGCCTATATGGAAAGTTCAAAATAGAAGAAGCAAAAATAAAATTAAAAACAAGGAGAATCTGAGCCTTTCTGTTCGAGGTATCCAAAAATGAAAGTGATATTACTTGTAACTTCACAGGACAGGGAACATAAAAAGGAGTGGTAAGTGCATAAAGAGAAGGATCAACAGAAAGTTGATCGCAAAAAAGCTAATCTTCTTGCCTTATAGATTTTGTAAATACAGGTAAAAGAATTATGTTTCTGCAAAAATGTAAACAAAGTTGGAACAAACAAAACATGGTGTACAATAAAAACAGATATTTCCAGCAAATACACATTTCAAGAAGGAAACTTAGAAATTTTATTCGAAGAACCAAGAGCATGACCTAAATTTTTTCTCTACCTCACATGTAGTTGGCAATACTGTGCGTAAGAAATCAACTTCCTCCTCTCTAAATTTAAAATTTGCAGCAAATCTTATACACTCTTCTAATCCAGCAAACACCGTGTACTCTCCACCAAATGGGTTCTTCCGGAAAAACAAGTCAAATCTGAAAACATTAAGGAAAACGATAAGAAGCTGCATCAACCACACTAATTTTATGTTATAAATTATGATTAGAAGTTCAATCCAAACAAAATTTATAGTTCTTACATTCTATTTAGCATATTTTCCATGGTCAAGAATAGTTACAATTAAAAAATATTAATGACCATTGTTCATGGTTTTACATCATACATGTAGAAGGATGTGACATGTTTTCAACTAAGCAGATATAATGATGCAAATACATTTCAATCTTGCAAAACGATGCACAACTAATGCACCCCAGGAGACTCCACAAGAAGCTAGAAGGTCAAAAGTTCAAAACCATTAAACATTTTTATTTTTCACTAGAATATGTCACCTTTTTTAGATTCAACAAAGCATTTTTAATAGTCCCATGCAATCACTTCAAAAGATATTCAATCCCTTGGAATGAAACCAACCAAACAAATGAATACAGTCTATAATCAAGGGTACAATTTTATAAATATAATGCCTGCACAAATATGGGGAAAACAGTCAACAAGACGGATAATAATTCAAAAAGTGAATGCAGTACTTTTGGCAATAAAAATATGTTGGATTGAGGGTAAGATTAACATGCTCAGCTAACAAGAAAGAGACACTGTAAGATAGCAAAATGAAGGAGATAATTCTCTCGAAATATTTACTAAGGTATTAAATCATAGAGGAAATATTATACAAAAGCATAGTTTGTTGGCTCACAACAAACCCTTGTTATGATCCTATAATCTAGAATATACTCCCTCAACTTAAGCTTAGGACCTTAATCAATTCTATTCAACATGGGCGTTACAAAAACCAAAATATAATAGCTATTAATCAATATATTTAAATAACTATATAAATCTATTTCCTGACTCACCCACTAATTATTTATTCATCAACTATGGTGTATTATAAACTCCAACATTCCCCCATTATTGCAACATAGTCCTAAGGCTGGGAGAGTAAAATCTTCACATGAGGACTAGGATATATGCACACTCCAAGATGCATATAATCAAATGACAAACAAAGAAACACTCATTAATTCACCAAGAAGATGCCACAGTGGACTATGGCATACTCTACAGTCCATGCACAGACGTGTGTAAGCAGGATTCACACACAATTATTCACACAAAAAAATATGTGCAAATGGAGATACACTTAATTATTGCCTAAACAACAGTAGTGGGAATGGGCCTCACTACACTACCTCAGTAGTAATGTCCTCACTGAACAACAACATCGATTGTGAAAATTGGCCTCACTACATCATCAAGGTAAGACTTAGCCTCACCAAACCAACTCGTTTCATCTTAATGTACCGAAAGTATGGTCTACATCATCATCTTATTAGTAATCATTGTGTTCAGCTTTATTTTTTCTGCAGTAATTTGTCACTAAAGCAATAAACTAGTATTTAAGCTAGTGGAGAACTCAAGACTAGTACTTATCCTCCATCCTCTTGTGGGTCCTCATTCTCCTCTAGATTTTAGCTCATTCAACCAGGTCAATATCGATGGCCCTATGGATTGTAGGCTCTTACATGAAGCTTTTTAATATTTATAGCAGCATTTTCCCAATGTTTCTCTCCTCCATAAGAATAGGGCCTTTCAATCAAAAAAATTGTAATGGTACTGGACACCACCAAAAATGCACCCATATACAAAAAAAATCAACACAAGATTTTAGAGTCTAGACCAACAACTTTAGTGAGAATGGCCTCACTGAACAACAACATCAGTAGTGAAATTGGTCTCACTACATCCTTAGGTAAGACTTATCTTTACCAAATAAAGTCATTTCATCTTTATGTAGGAAACATATGGTCTTCATTGTCAACTTCACTAATAATCATTGTCTTCAGCTTTTTTATTTTTTCTGCACTCGTTTGTCACTAAAGCAATAAACTTGTCTTTGAGCTAGCAGAGAATTCAAAACTAATTTATCGTCCATCCTCCTCATTTTTCTGCTGGTTTGTTACTAAAGCAAAAAACTTGTCCTTGAGCTAGCAGGGAACTCCAGACTAGTATTTATACTCCATCCTCCTGTGGGTCCTCAATCTCCTCTAGATTTTAGTTTTTTCAACCATGTCAATCCTGATAGCCTATGGACCACAAACTGTAACATGAAACTCTTTGACAGTTCTAGAAGCATTTTTCCTGATATTTATCTCCTCCATGAAAATGGGATTTCCACTCTCAACCAATAAGTTTGTAAGGGTGTCTCAGGTACTAACAAAATTGCATCCATATACAAAAAAAATCAACTTAAGGGTTTAGAGTCTAGACCCACAAATTTTAATGCATCTTTTGTGAAAAAAACAATTAAATATTACAACTCGAATGAGCTGAAGCGAACTCTTTTCCAGATGGTTTACAATGCAGGAAAATATTCATCAGAATCCATCCATCAAATCAAAAGATATGTAATTAATGTGATCTTCCAAGCTTAGAATGAAATTTTTGAAAGATTTACAAAGTTCTTATTTTTTAAAACTCTTTTAAAAACTTTAAAACTAAAGTATTATCCTTAAATATTATAAAACTGGAAAAACTTCATGGTAAAAATAAAAAAATGTGCCCTCATTTTGCAGAGGCAGTACTATGCAGTTCAGAATTTCTTACAAAAAATATTCAGACCTTTTTACCCGGCAATTTTGACATATTTTCAAGCCAATCTGAAGACTTTGTCTACAGAAATGTTCTAGATCTCTTTGTAATCTTTACAGCAAAAAACACACCCTCAATTGGATATCCAATGAAAAAGGTACACATTTTTTTCCAAAAGAGTTATCTACTGGAATTTAGTGACAAATTTCTGTTTATGACCTTTTGAACATTAAATACAAACAGCTCTTTTAAGCAGAGGTTTTTGGTAACATGGACCAAAACAAAATCTTTCTTACAAGCTCTTATCCATGCATTGACAAAACCAAAGGTCTGGGGGAGAATGTCATGTTGCTATTTTCCTCTCAAGTAACCGAACTAACTAATGAATGAAACATTCACTCCAACTAAATACAAATTTAGAACATAAGGTTATCATCAATTGGGGCAACAAAAACAACAATGTAGCTGCCCCTTGGCAATCATTTTATCCTTCCATTACAAGATCAAGACCAAAGAATGCTTTGATACCAAATGTTGGACTTGGGCTAAGATTAACATGCTCAATTTAACATGAATGGTAACATTGCAAGGTAGCAAAAGGATCTAGACAACAAAATAAACTCAGACTAAGATATCGAATCACAGAAAAAATATTTATACAAAAGCATAGTTCATTTTTATTTATTTTTATCAGTAAATGTTTCAGATTGTATTACTATATCAAAAATCGTTACAATCAGTCTCAATATTCAGCTTTAAACCCCACTGTACAAAATTTTACACCAGTATATCAACAAAAATCTACAATATGCTGCTTACCCTGCAACCTAGCATCAACACCAGACTCTGATTATCAGTTATAAACCCCTCTTTACAAAAAATTTCAACAAGATATCAACAAAATTTACAGTATTCTGTAAACCCTCCTTCCTAATAATGACACCAAACGAAATTTAAATAAAAAACTAACCTACCTATATAACAATATTGACATATAGATAACAAAAAAATGCATATGACACAGAGGACATATCTATCCGGCTTTCCCCTTGTTCTTCTCTTGCAGTCACCCATCCCAGTAGTCTTGTTCCCCAAACTTCAGGCACTTCTTGGTAGCCTTCCTTCCCGCAACACCACCATCATTCTCCTCCACTTCCATCTCTCAAAGATACTCTTTGATATGGTTCCACCCAATTTGGGCCTCCGCCCTTCGATTCTCCTTATCACCGTTGGCACTTCATATGAGGAAAGGGCGTAGTGGAGGAGTGAACTCCGTCACGTGAAGCCAATCACCGCTTGGAGCAACGAAGCCCTCCCCTGGCCTGGAAATTGCTACAAAGGCACCAACTCCCCAAAACACCATTCGTCCTTGACACAACGATTCATCAACCAGTAGGCATCGTCTTTATTCCCTAATTCGAGGCAACAAGCCAAAAAGAGGAATGCAATATCAACATTGAAACAATACTTGTATTCTACTTTCAGAAACTCATCGTCAAACATCATCTTGACCATTTGCAAGAACATGGGGTCTTCCATCTTGAAGACATTTTGCAGCCTCCTCTCATCTGAGATCCGACCCAAGAACAAAATCATCTGTTTCATGGTCTGCAACAAGAAGTTGGCTTCCATGGCTCTACGTTTTTAACTGCCTTGCAACACCTTATTGTTTTTTGCCCAATAAAATGGTAATAAAGCCCATAAAAATCCTTATATTAACTATTAAGTACACACACAGCAGGCAACTTGGGCAGCGTGGCACCATCAACCCCCTATCGCTTCTCATTAATTCTTATGTAGTTTGTACGCCACCACCTTCAAGAGGGATGTCCCTAAGATCGTCCCATATCTCTTGCTCTTTATCCAACGATAAACTTGTTGACCACTTGGACAACACATCTGCTTCCTCGTACCCCATTCGTCTGACGTGGGATATTTTGAAATGTGAAAAGCCAATGTTTAATTATTTGAATTGTCTTATTTAATTTCCAAATTTGCATCTCACCTTTGATTAAGGCATTGACAATTATCTGAGAATCGCTTCCAACTGGACATTGTTCACTGCAAGTTTGCTTGCCAATTCTACCGCAAGCAAGGCCACTTTAGCTTTTGCCTCATTATTCGTCCCCTCTTCGAGCCTTTGTACGCTCATTCTAGAGTGTTACCATACCAGTCTCGGGCAATCCCTCATCCGGTTGTCTCCATACTTCTTTTGAATTCACTCCATAAGATTTTTCAACCCATCGAGGCCCGTTAACAAGCAAAAGCAATGTTAGTTGGTTTGTATGCTTTTTTATATATTTTTTCCTCTATGATTGAATATCCTAGAATGGGTTTTTTATTATCTCCATCCTTTTGTTATCTTACGATGTGCCATTCTTGTTAGTTGAGCATTTTAATAGTAACCTAAATCCGACATTTGGTATTAGAGCATTCTTTCGTCTTGATCTTACTATGAAAAGAAAAAATGATTGCCAAAGGTCAACTCCATTGTTGTTTTTATTGCCCCAACTGATGATAACCTTTTGTGTAAAGTTTTTTATTTAGTTGTGTGTTGGGTGTGCATT
Source organism: Cryptomeria japonica (assembly GCF_030272615.1). Classification (NCBI taxonomy): domain Eukaryota; kingdom Viridiplantae; phylum Streptophyta; class Pinopsida; order Cupressales; family Cupressaceae; genus Cryptomeria; species Cryptomeria japonica. The sequence goes on from NC_081414.1 coordinate 16,048,133, forward strand.
TGTTAGATTGTTTACTTGAGTGATTAGTTTTTCAGAATTGGCAATGAAGGCCATTAGTAAGAACAAGAACACCATTGCATCCTTCTCTACTCTTTTTGGATTTGTCAGTGCAAGTATAAGAGCTAGTAGAGGCTTGTATAAAAGACTTGGTTTTGATCTGTGTTGCCAAAAACCTCTGCATGAAAGAGTCATTTGCAAGATAGCTATTAATAGATAGATTAATAATAACTATTTAAATTTTAAAGCCATCTACTAAATTAGCACCCCTTAATCATTTATTCACCATGGTGTAATATATACTCCCAAAAAATCTAAATTTGTTTCCAAAACACAGAATAAAACATGTGTTGAGACATGGACCAGCTAGGACTCAAACCTAGGACCTTCCATAGGCTGCTGGAGTGCTCTACCACTGAGCTACTGGCCCCTCTTGGACCAGTCCATCGTCGGTCCGGGTGTGGCTTATTTCCAACACCAACACCCCCCCTTAAGCCACACCTCTCATGTGCTTGGGGCTCCTAGCCTGGACCTGGCTCTGATACAATGTTGAGACATGGACCAGCTAGGACTCAAACCAAGGACCTTCCATACGCTGCTGGAGTGCTCTACCACTGAGCTACTGGCCCCTCTTGGACCAGTCCATCGTCGGTCCGGGTGTGGCTTATTTCCAACACCAACAACATGAAATCAAATTTAATCATTTCTTCATCTATATCTATAATTGGGAGGCACACAGCTCTAGAACATGATAGCAATTGATAGCTTTAATAGGAAGCCAGTCCCAGTCTGATCAATAACTCTCCTGCTAATAAACAGTGTTTATGCATGCCTAATGATGCAGCCAACTCACTTAAAAAAATGATAGATGAGGCAGAAACAATCCTGCATTCGATATTAAATTTATGAGACCTGCAGCAACCCAGAAATTTTATCTGAAATGTATGATAGGAAAACTCCAGCCAAAATAACATCCGATATACATGCTATGAAAGACATACATTGATTAATGAATTCAAATATCATACAAAATATTGTTCAAAAAAGTACAACCTAGGTGCAAAGCTTTTTTTCATCTGATCCGTCCTAGGTTTCTCCAGATTTTGTATTCCAAAACACAAATAAAAATAACTTATTTAGTTACACTTTTTCAGAAGAACATATCCAAACCCCTAGAACTTGGCATATTTTAATATCAAAAGTTAAAACTATTGCCAGACATTTCATTACCTCTGAGGTTGTAGGATGTCATAAAGGAAATACATCAAAATTTAACTGTGATTACCAATTAAAATTGACATACGAAGTTACATCTAATATTCCTTGCAAATAGACCAGCAGCATAAAGTTGGAATGACAAATTTGAAGCTCGATTCACAATGTGTCAAACATGGAGCTAACCAAAGTTGGTACTCATAATTCCAGAGTTTTATTCATATGCCTATTAAAATTCAATGTTCAAATTTGCTAACAAGAAAAGAGGAAATAAGTCGAAGGAATGTCTAACAGCAAAATGAAATTGCAATTACATACACTGCTCTGTCAAGATGCTTGCCAGCTTTCCAATATGCATATGCCATCGTGAACTGGTACAGATCAGTAAGCAAAGGTGACAGCATGGGATTTGTCGGCCGTTCCACATCAAGACTTTGATCCATAGTCCAATTTGAATCCACGTTGTCAAAGTAATATATGTGTGTGAAGCTGCAAGAGAAAAGGCATATTGGGCACATTACAATTAAACCATCTGATTGGATAAAACAGTATCTTCTCACTCTTAAATATCTTTAGCACTGTTTTCAATATGACTAACAAATCACGGTAACATTTCCGTAAATTCAAAGAGTTATAACATTTTCAAATAAGACAAGAACTAGGCGTGGAAGTATAGAAAATCAAAATGGGCATAGCGTTCAATACTTTACTATAGATATCACAACTGTGATCTTATTTCTTCGTGGTACCTAACTTCAGAAAAATTGGTAGTTTCAATAAACAATATAGCCAATTTAAAGTTTAGGGGGCTTAACAGGAAAATGACTTCTATGACATGAATTGATATGAAATTGGATGATTGAACCTCCTGAAAAAAAAATGCATAGCCCTGAAGGGGCGAATAAGAAAGATAGATAATCATGCGTCTAGCAAATGATGCTACCTTTGATTTTATTTCATCTTAATGTGACTCTCATGAATTTTTTGACTTAAATGGATAAGGTTAGTCTACTTTCTTCCCTTGAATATACCATAGCATGGAAAGCCAGTAAGATGCCTCTGGGTTTTAAATCCATTTTCTACGTGTCAAAATTTCAGCATGTTCCGAGGTCGTCATATATGACGGCTTTTGGAAAGATAAGATGCAAATAATAGAAGTCATTATCCACATAATAACAGCAAGCAAGTCATCAATCAAGATAGAAACCAAATACTTTAAATATTTGACATCAGAAGTGAAATTCATAAAACTTTCCAAGCACAAAGGCGCTTTGCAGCTATCCCATCTCCAACGCGCCTTTCAAATTCGACTAAAAGAATATGGGTTCTAAAATTAAATCGTTTGCAAAGCCAGAAACAGTTCCAAACAGGCAATCAAATGAATCCACAGGGTAACATGTGTATTCAACACAAGATCACAATTTCCTTACAGACAAGACATTAGAAAAGAAATGGAAGAATGTGAAGAAAATTCAATACAGCAATTTGAGATTGGTGGGATACCTTTCATAATCATTACAATTTCAGAGATTCCTGACATCAGAACTTATAAAAGAAATGGAATAACCAATAATGTGAAGAAACTTTAATTGGGGTTGTAAAACCCAAATCTGAAATTGAGGAATTGTTCTAAGAATGAAAAAGCATTAGTTTATCGATCTATTTCGTGCTCATATTAACTGATCACTGTAACCTTTCCAAAATTATAGCACTTAGTGGTGTCCCCGTAACATATGCAATGCCAGGAAAAACACGAAACTTGTAAACACCTGTTTGTCGACAAGAAGCCTTATATTCTCAATCATTTACAAAATGTCAATCATTCAGACCATCACGGCAGCTAATACAGATAGGAAAATATCTTACCCAACCAAAGATTTATTAAAGAAAACTGCTGAAACTTAGCACGAACATCCCCTTGAGCAAGGCATACAAATCTCACAAGCTGTATAGACCAGATAAAGAAAACTCCATATGCAATTTCGCAATGCTCTCATAATATATGAATTCCTCAATTAAGAACAAAAAGCCCACATTTAGGGAAATACAACTCATGTTTATAGAACCCATTAGAGGTCATCCCTTCCAAATTGCCCGTCACTAATAAGTTAAGACAGAAACAGAAATCTCTTCCAAGCTAAGTGGATTTAAAAAAAAAGGGATCCCTTCTGAGTCATATTTGAATAAGTCAAGATTGACGATAGGGTTAATCCTCCAAAAGACAGCAAATCGCCCAGTTAATGAGCTCCTCTTATCTTACAATAGACATGAGCAGTTATCAAGTGCAATTAATAATTCTTTTATTAATTGCAATCAATCATTGCCAATGAAATGAGTCTAACCGATATCAATGAAGTTTGCATGGAGGACGCCCAAATTCGGCACCCACTTTTGAATGTAGCATACCTCAACGAATGAATAAAGTCAAATTTGACAAGACAGATACCCTCTGATTCATGGGCAATTTGCCAAAAAAAGAAATTAAAAATGAACCATCTTTTGTGCTTCGTCTACTAAGATCCCAAACTAATCTTGGCAATCATTGTCCTGGTGTTTGCAATTGCAAAAACAAAACTGAAAGCCCATAGATCCCCTTACAGAAGTAACTTATAGTTAATCCATGATATAAATTTTCTGAGAATTTGAAAGATTTCTTTCTAAGCAATTTAAAGCTCAAGCAACTGATTTACAATTCGGGTAATAAAAGAGTAATTATTTATAAAAAAATCCAGTTAATCTCGCTATTCATATCAAGAGTCTTAAAAGCAAAACAAAGTTTAACAGAAAAGTTTTCTTGAAAGTTCAGAAACCAGTAATCTTTTAAGATGTTGTACTGCAGATCTTAAGAGTCGTGAAAAAAAATAAGCATTAATGTTCACCAACCTATATAGGTCGAAAAGTAGTTTGATGTGTCCTTCGCCGCTTTGTTTGTACTAAGTTATTCTCTAAAACTGCTTTCTACGACATGGATTTTAATAATAGGTATACAATGCATTTTAATGCAACAGTATTTCTTTTTTCAAATAAGGTTCAAGGAATCCATGGTGACAGAATATATGTGGAGACGTGGGGGCACGACGAAATATTTTATCAATTTTTTGTATCAAGTAATTTTGATTTTCTTCGTGGGGAAAGCACGAGGTCATACTTATCCGTAGATTTTCTTCGTGGGGAAATGACGAAATATATAGAGGTCATAAAGCAGTTTTCTTTCTAAATTTATTGTGAAAGCTATACAATTTTTTAATAAACCTTTACCGGAAAATATAATTAAAGAAAATAAGTATGACAATAACAGATTTTAAAATAAGTTGAAGATGGATTAAATAATATTTTATTAATTTTATTTTGGTTTTTATATCATTTTTAAAGTATCTTGGAGAAAAGATTATGGTCAAACTTATCTAGAGATAGTTATTAAAATTATTTGTTTTCTTTCTAAATATATCGTGATTGTAATCTTATAGATGATGTAGATATTTCATTGATCAAGTTTTCAACTATCTTTGTTAGAACATCAATCAGAACATGTAATAATAATAATAATATAAGAAAACTTAAAAACCTAATGAAAACAAGACACAATTTGTTAAGTTCCTCTCAATAGTATGGTTAGTTTAGAGTACATAAAAGTAAAGATGAAAATAGAGGAGGAGAGGAAGAGAGAGCAATAAATGGAGAGATAGAGATAAAGAGATAGATAGGAGCGAGGAAGAGGTAGGGGGAGAGATAAAGGTAGAGAAAGTTAGAGATAAAGAGATAGATAACTATATAGGGAGAGGGAGAGGGAGAGATAGATATAGAGGGAGATGGAGATGGAGAAATATAGGGAGGGAGAGAGATAGAGAGGAAGGGATAGATAGATATAGAGGGAGAGGGAAAGAGAGAAATGGAGATATGTGTGGCACTATGATAGAAGGATAGAGAGATAGAGATATAAATAGATATTTAATTGTTGAAAATGAGTGTTATTAGATTAACCAAAAAAATGATACATAAGCTTTTAGTTTTGTATTAATCAAGAGTGTTACCAAATTTCAATTAAAAGTGTTGTTATCAAAATTTAATTTAAAAGGTTGCAAGTGAATTGAAATTCATTTTTAATATTTCAAAATGAATACTAGTAGATAACAAATAAATTTTGTTGTTAATGAATAAAAGGCAAATATTACTAATGAAGCATTATTCACTTTCGATATTAAATAAAAAACTAAATTTTTTGTTCCATTTTTTTATTAATCTATTGATTGGCTAAACTAATTTAAAAAATGAATTGCGTGGATGCAATTGTATCCTGCCTTGGCCTTGGCAGGAACAAACACATATAACAATGATAATGGCATACTTATTAATGGGTGAAAACTCTAATAAGAATGGAATTGAAATTCTTTAATAACTAATTCCAATCAAATTAAGTAAATTTTATAAATTTATAAATAATCACAAATAAAATCACATCATACAAATTATAAACTCCAAATTCATAAATTATCTACAACTCCATGAAAAACCTATTATCTAACTAGTAGCTCCAAGTTCTCAACAAAAATGAGTCATAGCCCAAAAGTGTCAGCCTTTGCCAATTATTTTCCCCTTGTTTTATAATTCTAAGCTCTTTGAATAGGTGGATTTTCAATAAACACTTGCATGGAAAGGAAGAGAAAACATCACTAGCTGTACACTAACAAGACAAAATGACAAAACCACTATTTATTTTATACAAACAATTATGTGATTGTTAAGGTGAATATAAAAACATCAAAGTGGTTTTGAAACAATAAAGTATCATACTAATGATCCCTAAAAAGCTTGCACTTTCATAAGGGCAGTCCAAAATTTTCACAGATGTGGGACTTAATTGAGATTTGTGAAATGACCTCCAAGATTTTAGAAGTCATCTCTCTATTTTCAAGAGGGGGATGGAAAAGGGAAATGAATATAATATGAAAGAAAGCTAAACTAAGGCGAGACACCAATGAAAATATTTTACAAGACTTTAAACTCCCTTTCGTGAAAATTATAAGGAGATGTTAGTTCTTAAGAATGAGCACATCAAACCACGACCCTTCATTGTTGAGAGGAGAACAAAATACACAAAGTTACATAGACATAGGGTATAACTTTCAAATCCTCCCGCAAGGAGCACTTGTCAAGGCTTGGCATATAAATCCCTACGGATTTTGACAATAATTAACCATTCTCTGATTTCATTTACTGAAAGCATAGTCTAATCCCTAACCTAAGGAAAATGGAAGAGTGAAAGATCTCACATGGTCCATCATTCACAGATTAATCAAGAAATAGAAAATCCAAATTAAGCATACAGTAATTGCTTCCATATATAAATGACACAGAGCATGCCTACCTAAATAAAACAAGCAAAAGGAAAAATCAAGGTAGAATTGCATGCCTTATCTAAGAACAAACATGCTAATGTCTAATCATGGTTGCAAATTTCCAAGCCTAAAAAAAATCTCTTCATCTTTATTTTTGAAAGAAAATCTAAAATGTTGAACCCCCATTATAGGAATGCGTACAGGCTTAAATAAAAATTTATTTTCTTGATTATAAAAGATTTTTACTATCAATATCATGTTTGCATATCTATCATTTGTTTGTCTTATCATAGTGATTGTTGCAACTCTCTCTTTACACTGGAGATCCCAAATCGTTGTCTTTTATCACATGCACATGGCATGATCGCCACCTAGATTGCTCATGATTTCCATTGAGATGATATTGGTCTTAAGTTTGCTTTCTTTCTATTTTTAGCATTTTTCTTGACTTAAGCCAAGTTGCATTTTCCCTTAGCTATTCCTTCTTCTAGACCAATGGCCCACTTTTACTTCTTCAAAGACCCAATGAATCCCTTAGAACCTCGCCTTGGTGACAAGTGACTTCTTCCAATGCAAGTTATTAACTTGGAGTATAATTTACCTTCACCCTAGACACATGGAACACCGACAAGGATTCTTGATAGTCCCTTTTTGCTCATGCTCCAGTCTTTCGCGAGGCCTACATGTGGAACATTATGTCCTGAGGCTTGTTTGAGCCAAATAGTTTCTAGAAAGGGAACGAGAGTCTTCTGTGGCAAGATCATGGGCCCTTATGCGAATGGAAAGGTCATCATCACAAAAGGAACTAAGAAATCACCATGTGATAGGAATGGAGAGGGACTTTTGAAATTCAGAGATCATAGGTCATGCTTTTGAAGAGAAGTGGAAAAATAAATCATAGGGCCACTACTTAATCAATTCAAAGCTCAGTCTAATTTACTTGTGGGTATAACCTACATATACTTCTTCAAATATGCCTTTTTTTCTTACTTCTCTAAGATGTTTTGGATCACCCAAGGTCAAATTCATCACTAGGGATTGATTGTTGACCTTAAGACTATAATATTTTTTGTTACTCTAAGCAACCATCTTAATATAATTTATGAATCACACCTCCCCACAAAGGAGCCTTTTCATCTCCAAAATCTAATGAACTCGTCAAGTGAGAATTATGTTTTCTACATACTCACTAAGAAAGCGTTGCACCTTATTTGACAGCTACCCCTGAAGATCAAACTAAGTTTCTTAATCTTGTTTTTATGTCATCTTCTACTTCTAAAGTACCACATGTCACCCTACCTCCTCTTGGTTAGACAAACCAAGATCATCTATTGGAAGGAGCATAAATGTTTATTTTTCATTAAGCATCAAAGGCTCAAATAATTTCAAGTTCTTGACATTCACTATCAAGTACATACACATGTATGGAGGTAAGTCCAATACAAAAGTGAAAATAATAAAATAGACCACCGATCCAAGAACTATCAAAATAAGAGATCTTTCACAAGAAAATGTAAATAAAGTTAATAAAAGAGGCATAAAGATACAACTAATATAATAATTATATTGAGTAATTAGTGTAGACACCTAAAAGTTGCACAATGAATTAAGTGAATTTTATTCTTTTAATTATTCTTAATTCTTCCTATTAATTAATATCACTATTTTTCTAACCGCCTATTAATTAAATTAAGATTTAATTAATATACTCTTCTTCTATCTAAGCCATTTAATTAAATTTACATTTAATTAAATCCCCCCACTTGCAAAATCCTACAAATGCAAGTTGCAACCACAATTGAAAAATTAATTTTATTTTAATTAAATTCTATTTTCCCCACCCACTTGGTAAATCCTACGTCTCTCACTTGCCTCCTAAACCCCCTTCTAGATTCTTCTAATCACTTCTAAATTAGCCTAACCCATCTCCTAAATATTGTCACATCCCTAAGCAAAGGGAAGTCACTATTAGGATTCCCACAGATACTGAGAGGGGGGGGTGAATCAGTATCTAACCGGTGAATTGAATTTCTTAACTTAAAACATGTAGAACATATTATAATAGTGTACCGGTATGCACGAAATAATACAATAAACAGAATTAAAAGCAACCACATGAAAAACACACCATAACACAATGTTTTAATGAGGGAACCTGGTGTGGGAAAAACCTCGGTGGGATTTGTGACCCACAATATTCACTTATTGGCTAGTAAGAGAATATTACTACTACAAGAGGGGCCTGCACATGCAGGAAGGCCAACTGCCTAGAGCTCACTACTCAATGGGAAGTCTCACTGACTTACAATGATGGATTATATAAATCCAGTATCTTGTACTGCTTCAAAATAGTATCTACAATGCCAGATCCAGTACTGGTTTCTGCTCTGCTTCTTACATAAACCCTTAACCTATAATTCGCATGATAGGTCTACCTTATTTTGCCTAAAATACAATCTTCTTCCTTACTTACAAATGTTCTATAATGATCTCTCTTATATAAGAGTCATTTTACAATGATGCCAAGTTGGCTTACAAAGATTTTACAATAACAAACAAAATATAATATAACAAAAATCTTGTCGGCCTCTATGCCAGTATGCTTCCTTTCTCTGCCGGTGTCGGTGGTCTGAGTGTCGATGTAGAGTCCGATCTTGCTAGTGTCGGTGTAATGCCTTGTCGGTGCCATAGGATTGTAAGGTTGTCATCAATGACAAAACCTTCAATCACCTACAATGTCTCATTGGAGTGTGCATATGCCAACAATCTCCCCCTTTGGCATTGATGGCAACACTCATGAGAAAATTCAAAAGTGTATCCAAAACTTGTAATCCAAAAATATGTTATCAAAAATATAAGAGCTCCCCCTGAGCAGATAAGTCTTTTGCAGATTATTTTCTCATACTACTACTCCCCCCTTTGGCATCAATGACAAAGGTTGTCAAGATGTCAGTAGAGTTGTAGTCTCAACCTTGTAACTGGGTGGTTACAATTTGAAAAATATCTCCCAAAATCAAGTTTATACTTTCCATAAACTTCCTGTTGTCCTTTATTGTTGTCTATGTTCTTTGAACTGTACCGGTTAGGTGTTGCATGTGCTCTGCCGGTGTTCTTTGTCCATGTACTAGTGCCTCAGATATTTCCTTCCGTAATAATGCTAGATAGTCCAATCTTGGACTCAGTCTTAGTCTCAAATTATTTGCCTTATTTACTATTCTTATTTACTATTCTCTCCTTTTCTCTGTCTAACTTAAGTAACTCTTCCTCAAAACTTGTTATGTTCAAAAACTAATAATGTATCAAGTGAGTTAACAAAATTGTCAGCAAGTTTATTGATTTCATCATGTACCTTGCTCATTTTCTTATCTATGTCTACTGTCAAAAAGTTTGTCTTGCAAGTATCTTTGTACAGAGTTTTAAATTCCTTCAATAAGTTACATAGTTTCGGTAGAAGTGTGTCAAATTCCCTAGTACACTTCTTTATTTGATCTTCAAAGAATTTTTGCTTTTCAATTTCTAACTTATCCTTTAATACCTCTTCCTTTATTTGCTCAATAGTCACTGTGTTCTCAGTGATGTATTTACACAAAGTGTCAAGTTGGCTTAAAGAATCCTTATTGTCTATGTTACAGTTAGGAGCTATCATCTTCAAAAGTGGAATTGTGTCATCTATAGCTTTATAAGCCTGTGAACTACAATCTATTATCCTTTTGATGGAGTCCAAAAGTACTTCAGTTACATTTGTTGATTTGTAACCTATTGAGGAGGAACCAACATTCTGAATTCCACCGGTGGAGGAAATAACCGAGCTTGCAGTGACCTCTGGTAGGTCAGTCTATGTTTCCATTTCTTTAAGCAATGGTTTTTGATCTTCTTCTGTTGTCGATGGCACTGTTTCCATGTGAATCTATTCCTGTTCTGGAGCCTATTGCTCTGCTTGTCTCTCTGTTTGTTGCTCTGTTTTAGTCTCAGCCTGAGTCTCTACATGTTGCTCTGTGTTATCAACTTCAACTTTTTTTTCAGTATTGTCAATGCTGTCAGTTGCCGGTGGCTCACTAGCCATATCTGTCTTGCCAGTTGTATCTTTGTCTATCATAATGTTGACCTTTTGTGTATCAACATCAACTGTGTATAGTACTTCAGTATTAGGATTTGTATCCTCTATGTCCATACTCTCATCTGCCAGTTGATCTTTAGTAGTTGTTACTGGTGATGTAATTGGAGGCGGTGGGAGTAAGTTGTCTATTACTTTGATGCTCGGAGGTCCACCAACCTTTCCTTTTCCTTTGTCTCTCTCCTTCTGGTATACCTTTATTGGTTTGGGGTTCCTGTACTCTTCATGTTTTTCTTTCTCAACAAGGAATATGTCCCATGCATTTTTTGTTTCCTCTGTTACTTCATTCACTCTTCCAACCATTAATGCAATATGTCGGTGTGTAGTAGAGAATATTGACTGGTTGGCTTCTGCAATTAAGTCATCTATCTCCTTAGGTGAGTTTACTGGATATACAGCAAGTAACTTTTCAATTTTGATTTTCTTATCAAGCTCTACAATAGCTTGTCTTCTTGCTTCTAGTCTTTTGAACAATTCATCTGGTAGTTCATCTATCACTTCCATTAAAAACTTCTTATAGATGTCCATGTGTAAAATAACATTGTTTTCAACTTGTTCTTTTTCATCTGCTGACAGTGTATCATAGACCTTTCCTATGTCCTTGAGTTTCCCTTCCTCTGTGATTTCATTTAGCAATTTGTCAAGAGGGGTCGTGTTTTGTTTAGTCTTCTTCTTCTTTGGTGTCAACTTTTTCTTTGGTCTTGTCTTTCTAACCGGAGACCTCACTGCCTATTGTTTTTGTCTAGTCCTTCTAGGCAAGGGTGTGGATGTCGGTGAAGGGTCTCTTTTCCTTACATCTATTTTGAAAGTTGTAGGTATGTCACTCTCTGAAGAAGTAGCTACCGATGATAGGTGAGTCTCAGGCTGTAGAGTTCCTAACTCATCCTCAGTGATACCGGTTTGTTTCAGTACATCTTCTTTAATAGCCTTAGCCTATCTAGAACCTCTTCTCACAACTGCTTCAACCTTTTTCACTCTCTTCTTAGATTGAATTTGACTTTCTATGGTCTCAGCACTACCAAATACTTCTTCCTTTGGTTCATTTGGTGCTTCCAAAAGTGCTTTAGCATAAGTCTCAATTATATGATCATCAGTCTCATAGCCCATCTTTTTTACCCAAATTATTCTTGGGATGACTACTTCCATCCAAATCTCATCCTTTTTTATCACAAAACATATTTCATCCTTGTATTTGTTGACAATCTTCTGTGATAATCTGATTCTTTTGTTCATCCTAACCTTTAGTGCTTGAAAATAGTCATGAATATTCTTTTCTTTGTTTTCACCCAAGTTGTTGAATAGGTCTGTTAACTGTTTTCCTACCGGTATATCAAATCCAAGGTTCTTATTACCTATACCGAGAACCTATTTGGTTATGTGTAGCATCAAGCATACAAGTAGATTACCAAATCTAAAAGTTCCTTTCTTATCCTTCTTGATTTTGCCTAAGTTATCAATCAACTCATCTTTTAACCATTCACATACATCAATTTTTACATTGTCTTTAACCATGTCATAAGCACTTTTAATGCATAAACTGGAAACTGAGTTAAGTCTATTTGCATGAGTTGCTTTGTATCCTAAAATCATGCTAACAAATCTCACATTTATATCGGTCACATCATTAACCCTCAGAGATCTTCTCTCTGATGTTGCACCAGTTAAGTTCATTACCAGGTCATTGGAGACCTTCTTAGTCTTGTCTGGTCTATTACTAGTGGAAGGTAACCCTGTTACTGCTTTCACAGCTTCCTTTGTAATTTTGTGAACTGAATCAAGCCAAAAGAATGAACCATGTACCCTACTTAAAACTATCCTAATCACTTCCTTGGGAAATTCAGGAATGTAGAGGATTTCGGTGAATCCTAGGGTTTCAACAACTTTATGTTTAGGTTTTACATTTCCGGAGTCATCACATATAACAGTCTTATACATTTTTTTAATTTCTTCATCTCCTAATTCCTCTATGTTGCAATGAATGTATATTCTAGGATCTTCTGCAAAAACAACTCCTTTTGGAATTTGGGAAAAAGCACCTACATTGTCATCTTTCTTAGCTATCTCGGGAACTAGCTGAAATACAAGCCTAGGGCGTTTTATAACCTCAACTACTGTAGGGTTTTCTATGAATTTAGGTGCAGAGGAGGATGCCATGATAAATACCTTTTTCTACCTTTGGATGGATTGATTGTCGAAGTGCTTTGCCTCTTTGCTCGAAAATCTCTACAAATTTCGCGCTCTTCGAATGTTTGAAATCTCGGTGAAATGAATTGGAGCCAAAACCACAAATTTATAATGTTTATTTGCCATCTACCACATTTAATGTATGTCAGTTAAGTAGTCACTTAACATTGTCTGCCAGTATAGAAGTAATTTCCAACTTCTCACCATTAACCGAGGGAATTATAGCATATGTCTCATTTGATTGCCAAACCCTCAAGAAAGTTTTCTTCAATTTCATGAAGAGCTTCCTGCCAGTGGAGTATTACTTTTTCCTATCGGTGAAGCACTACTTTGTCCTGTCGGTGAAGTGTTGATTGGTTCTACCGGTGGAGGAGTATTCCCAACAATATTTAGGTCTGACTTTCTAATCCATTGTTTTGATAATTCTTGCTTAACCTCTTCAACTTTTTCTTTACCTTTCAAACTAGAACTTTTGTTGTCTACTTGTGATCCTTTACTTCTACAGAATTTTGCAATATGCCCAATCTTGTTACATGCATAGCAAGTCACATTATCTTTTGAATAGCTTTCCCATAACCTATGCCGATTTGTGTTAGACATTGATTAGATAGGTGTCCAAATCTTCCACAAACATAACATCTCACATTCATTCTACAATTTTTCAGAGTTGTGAACAACTTTGTTGCATTTTGAACATTGACCGGTGGGTGTGTTGATATTCTGATAATTTCTAAATCTACATTCATTTACTCTATGACCATACTTATTGCAGTTAAAGCATTTTCCATTTAATTTATAAGCATTAGGTTGTCTTACCGATTTGCTATGATCCTATGTATTTGCAGTACTGGAGCTTTCACCAACTTCAAAGCCAATTCCAGAAGTGTCACCTGTAGGTTTTTAATTCTTTAGCAAGTTACCAAGTTCTTCTGAGCTTTTCTTGAATTTCTCTTTATGTTGATTTGCAGTATCTAGTTCTCTTTCTAAGACTTCTTTCTGCCTCATCAGTTCATTTGAGTCATTCTGAGTGTGCATCAAATTTGTCTTCAACAAATCATTTTCATAACTGAGTCTCGTGTTTTCATTTGCAGCATCACTTAGTCTTCTGGTCAAATCTTCTTCATTCTTCTTTCTATCTTCAATTTCTTTACAAAATCTCATAGTCATATCCTGCATCTCATTCTTTGTTGTCATGTTCTCTTGTTTCAGCTTGTTTATCATATCATTAAGAGTTTCTTTTTCATCATTCTCATTTTGCATCATAGTCTGAAAGAGCTGCTTCTAGTTGCCTCATCAAATTTTCCATCTCTACCGGTGTCAAGATCTTCCTCAAGCTATTAGGCTTCTGAAAATAGAGGACCAATCTCTGATACCAATTGTTAGGATTCCCACAGATACTGAGAGGGGGGGTGAATCAGTATCTAACCGGCGAATTGAATTTCTTAACTTAAAACATGTAGAACATATTATAACAGTGTACCGGTATGCAAGAAATAATGCAATAAATAGAATTAAAAGCAACCACATGAAAAACACACCATAACACAATTTTTTAACAAGGAAACCCGGTGTGGGAAAAACCTCGGTGGGATTTGTGACCCACAATATTCACTTACAGGCCAATAAGAGAATATTACTACTACAAGAGGGCCTGCACATGCAGGAAGGCCAACTACTTAGAGCTCAATGCTCAATGGGAAGTCTCACTGACTTACAATGATGGATTATATAAATCTAGTATCTTGTACTGCTTCAAAATAGCATCTATAATGCCAGATCCAGTACCGGTTTCTGCTCTGCTTCTTACATAAACCCTTAACCTATAATTCCCATAATAGGTCTGCCTTATTTCGCCTAAAATACAATCTTCTTCCTTACTTAAAAATGTTCTATAATGATCTCTCTTATATAAGAGTCATTTTACAATGATGCCAAGTCGGCTTACAAAGATTTTACAATAACAAACAAAATATAATATAACAAAAATCTTGTCGGCCTTTGTGTCGGTATGCTTCCTTTCTCTGTCGGTGCCGGTGGTTTGAGTGCCAGTGTAGAGTCCGATCATGCTAGTGTTGGTGTAATGCCTTGTCGGTGCCATAGGATTGTAAGGTTGCCATCAATGACAAAACCTTCAATCACCTACAATGTCTCATTGGAGTGTGCATATGCCAACAGTCACTTCTCAAACCTTCAAAGTCTTTGAAAACCATTAAAGTCTTTATGTCTTCAACAAGTTAACCTTGAAAGTCTTCCAAACCATTAATGGTTAACTCAACCCTCTTGCATGATTAGAGACTTTCTCTCTAACTCAACCCTCATCTAACCCAAGGGTCTCATCACGCATTCATTGCTTTGACCATGGTTATTCCTTTAACCCTTGAACAAGAGTTTATCCTTTGGGTAAAAGTTTTATCCAATGGATAACCCTAATCTAACCTTAGCCCTTACCCCCTAGGGTAACCATGAGGTCTTCTCAAGCATTTAATGCTTCTTACATCTCCTCTTAAGCAGTCTTTTGTTGAAAATTGTCACCATTTCATTGGTGAGAATTGTAAACATGGATCGATAACTTTCAATCCTAGCCCTTGTTGAGATTATTCAATCTCAACCCTCCATTGCCCTATTTTCCCTATAAATAGAGCCCATTCCTTCTTCAAAATAATCAATTCTTTGTGCATCAAACTTATAGTCTCATAGAATTAAGCATATTATCTCTCTTTGAATAGAAATAATCTAATAAACATTTTAGAAGTATTTCTATTATCATAATAATCATATTTAGCTAGTGTATCATGTTAGGATAGTTCTTTTACTAATCCTTACATATTGTCATCATATACATGCTAGTTTAATTCATACTTGTTAATATCATGCACATTTAGGATTGCATTCATGTTAGATTGATTAAGTATCCCTCATTCTCATGATTGTCATCCCTAAGTCAGTTTGTTCAGTGATCCGAGAGCAAAGGCATTGGCTTGAGGGGTCTTGTGAGATAGAGAACAATGGAACATCCCTTTAGAAGTTGAGTTATTCCATATAACTCCATAACTTGCACCAAGAGTCCCATTGGTGTGTGGACTAGTCCTGAATTCGTGTTTTCCGTTTCATCACACCACTTTTCTCACACACATTTTTAGTGCCCACCGTGGGGCACATCCCCAAAAATAACATCTTTTTTCATGCAGGTAGAAGACAACAATCACGTCAAAATACCATAATAGCACATCCATAAATTTATGTAGCACATCCATGGCATTGTTTAGTGCTTATAGACCATTCTTTAGCACATTCTGTAACCTTTCTAGCACATACCCTTTTCTGATTGTCAAACGCATAGGAACATTGTTTTAGCGCATATAGGCCTCAGAATAGCGCATCTACTTGATTTTCTACTTACATTTCCTCTTCTCTTTTCTCTTTCTTATACTTTAAGTTATATTCCATATATATTGTCAGGATGTTTGAGAGGGGTTTCAGACCTGTAGGAGTTATAATGCAAAATCTAGTTTTTGGAAGATCCTCCAAATTTCAGACTTAGTCAAATTTCAGGGCATTTCAGGATCAGGATTGTAAAATTTGTAACAAGATTTGAAATTAGGCTTGTGGAAGCCCACCAAAGGTTTTAATTTTTCACTAACTTCTTTCCTTGCAGGTTTTAACAGTTTCTTGCAGGTTGGAGGAGTTAGAATTAGGATTTGTGATTTATTTCTAGCTTTTTAAAGTTGGATAAAAAGAACTCATTTTTCCTTTGGACTAAAAAGAGCCTCATCTTTCTTTTGGGTTTGAAATCTACAACATCTTCCTTTGGGTTATAAAAAGAACTTCTACAACATCTTCCTTTGGGTTATAAAAAGAACTTCATTGATTGGATAAAGCGAACAACAAAGCAAACCTTTTTCATTCTTGCAAGTTAGGCAAAACACTTCCAATTTGGGTCTTAAAAAAACAAACAAATTTCCTTTTTGCAAAGGTATAAAGAACTTCACCTTTCTTTGGTGCATAAAAAGATCCATTTTCATTTTCACAAAGGGTAAAAAGAATCTCATCTTTATTTTGAGCAAAGGAGAAAATTTTCATTTATCAACTTTACTTTGTTGACCAAACATCACGATTTCTTTTGTTGATCTTAGATAGAAAATCATTGCTATGAAGGGTTAAAAGGAACACCATGACTTTTTTGGAGCACCATCTCCCAATAGAAGTTATCAAATCATTGTCTTGAAGGATAAAAATAATCTTGTTTACCGTGTCTTGAAAGTGGAAGGTATATGTTCTCCCCTTAATTGGGTGACCAAAAACCCAAACCACTCTTATGCTTTCTTTATTTCAAGAACTTAAAACCTTTAGCAGGCCTGCCCTCCTGAGTTGCTCTTAGAGCGCCATTTAAATGGTCGGTGAGAGGGGAAAGACATAACTAGGAAATGACTTTATCGTCAATTGTTCCAACCCATTATAATCAAAAGTGGAGGTTGACGAAAGTCCCTTCAACGGTTTTGCCCAGCGATTAGCCTTCGCCCAATATCTTTACGATACGTAAAGTCTTTGTTCTAAAGGTTGGGAAGCCTCCCGAAGGATTTTATCACTAAAGGCCAAACAAAAGCCTGATTAAGAACCTTAGCATTAGAGACTTTGAACCGAGTCAGTCGCCAAACATTGGCAATATCATAGTGCAAGGGTGGGGAAGAATCCACCCCCAAGATCACTTACCATATATTTCCCAAGATAACTACTCAATTGTGAAGCAATTCACTTTGAGTTAATTTCTGACAAAAGGCAAAAAAATGGGTGCCCCCTAGGGGGTGACAAGGTTGTTTGAGCCGATGGAGACTAGTTGCTTAGATTTTGGATCATGTGATTCATTACCACCTTCGTTTTTGTTTTGAGTCCAGAATCTAGATTTGTCTAAGTTGTTGTTGTTTTGGTTACTGTAGTTTGATGAACTTGTTCCTTCTTTGAAGAATTTTAGTGTTACCTTTTTGACACATGCTTCTTCTACTTGGATGCCATTTTCAATCAGTTTAGCGAAAGATGGTATGCATTGGGAGTTTGAGCCTATAACTCATCTCACCATTCAAGTTGTCGATGAAAATTTCCATTTTCTCCTTTTCAGGAATATCTCGAGGATATCGTGAAACCATACGTTGTCAACGTTGAAGGAATACCATGAATATTTCATTGTTTTTCTGTTTGGTGTTGCAGACGTCTAGCATGGTTATAACATGTTGAATGTTATAGGAATATTGTGTTATGAATTTATTGACCAATTCATCAAATGATCTGACAGGAGGTGTAATTTTGGATAACCATTCCATTGTTTGTCCTCCCAAGCTTCTTGGGAACAACCTCATAAGATAGGTGTCATCATGAGCAAATTCAAGACTCATGGTACAGAATTCTCTGACATAATCACGGGGATCACTTTTTCCATCGTACTTGTGAAATTTAGGAACATCTGAGTTTGGAGGAAAAGGGATCATGTGCAATCTTCTATCAAAGGGATAAGGACAAATTTCATTTAATGAGTACTGCACTGTCATCCCTTGTTGCATGTCTTGCATTTGTCTTTGTAACATTTGCATTTGTTGAGTAAGGGCAACCAAAGGTGTATTGTTTTGTTGAGAGAAGAGTTCTTCCCTTGCATTAATCCTGGGTTGAAATGGTGTATGGAGCGGTATGTTTTGCTCGGGGATGTGTTGCTTGGGAATATTTTGCCCTGGTGTATGTTGTTCCGGTATGTTTTGTTCGAGAATATCTTGTTCCGGGTCATGTGCTTCCCCTTCTCGTTGTTGTTCTTGATATTTGTAATGTTGAGATCTTGTTCTAAACACGTCTGTGTCAAAGTCTTCAGGGAGTTTAACCCCTTTGCTTGTGAGCATGAGCAAGTATTTTTCCTTGTCATTTTCCATGAGTCTTTCCTCAAGTTTTTGGAATGAAGCACTTTCTTGGCATTCCTGAAGAAGTTCTTCAGAAATTTCAGTATCCTCTAGATGTGGACCTTCAAAAGGATTTGATAACCTCCGATTCATACTAGGTTTCGCTTGTGCCTTGCTTTGTTTGTTTTGTTGAGAGCGAGTAACAGGCATTTTAGTAGAAGCTTTCTATGACAAAGGGGACAAAATCCTCTTCAATATATTGCTCCGGGGTTGGTGGTTCAAATCAGGGTGTGTTGTAAGTGATGCACTCATCGGGAAAGAATGCGGGATTGATCTTTCCTCCACGGTTTATGATTTGACTAAATGTGGATTTTTGACAATATGCCCTAGTCTTCAAAGACTCTTTGTCAAATTCGTTGGATTTGTTTTGGACATATAGTTTGACGTGATGAAGGAATGTTTGATGAGATTTGAAGAGTTGACGATTGATATATAAAAATTTATTTCTTTTGACAAATTTGGAAAAACTTGGTTGTTGTTTCTTCAACGCGGTGTTACGATAAATATTCTTTCTTCTCAAAATATGGGGATTAGTCATGCATAAATGATCAATGGTTTCCTTTGAATTGTTTTGGATTCAGTTGATCTTGCTTTGAAAAATCAAGTTTTACTTTATCAAAGTGAAGGTTTAGATGCCCCCTCATGACAAAGCATGTCAAATGATATGGATAAAGTCTCCCGATATGGAAACTTGATTTGACAACCTGAGGTTTTAAACAAGTGTTTTTAAGATAAAATCCGCGAGATGATAAAGGACCTATTTGTCACTTGTGATGATGTTTCTTGATTTTGATAGGATAGATATGTTTTATCGCGCAACCAATTTTGGATTTTTACAACTTTTGTTTGACACAAATTTTGTTCAAGATATAGTTTTTAAAGCTCTGTTTTCAATACTCTAGTTTGACAAAAAATGAAGCTGATGAAAAGAGGTTTCCAAAAATGTCTTCTAAGTTTTCAAAATTCTTCACGTTTTTGCCCCCTGTTTTTCTGGCTTTGGTCACGCGCTAAAACAGAGACGAGATGCGCTATAGAAAGTTTTCAACACGCTAAGGGAAAGACCACACGCGCTAAGCTGCCCCCAGCTACGCACTAACTGTTTTAGACTACTTATCTGGTTTTCTGTTTTGCTCAAAAAGTTATGCACTAATATGGGTCTGCTACGCGCTAATTGTTAAACCTTACGCGCTATTGTTTGACTCCTACACGCTAAGCTGATGTTTCAATGCGCTAGGCTATTTTTCGGATGCGCTAACTGTTTAATGTTGTTTTGAAATTTTGGTAGAATGCTACTGTTTCAACTGGACGCGCTAACTTGATGTTCTGATGCGCTAAAAAATGAACCACACGCACTAAGAGGTTGCTCTAACGCGCTAGACTGTCCTGATATTTTCCTTTGGTTGGGTTTTTGCAATTTTTGGATTTTTGTTATGAGTTTTTCAGTTTTGATGGATGATTTTCTGAAGTAATAAATGCGAACATAGCACTAAAGAGACAACCATTTTGCTTAATCTAACAAAAAGTGTATGTTCTATGAGGATGTGTTCAAATCCCCAATGTTTTAATAGGTTTGGATACAAATAATACACTTCAAGAAGACTCTTTATTCAAAGGTCATAAGTAATATCATAGCCCACTAGTCTTGATACTCCGTCAGCTCAAACAACCGTGTCACCCCCTAGGGGGCGCCCGTTTTTTTTCCTTTTGCCAGAAATTAATGCAAAGTGAATTTCTTCACAATTGAGTAGTTATCTTGGGAGATATATGGTGAGCGATCTTGGGGGCGGATTCTTCCCCACCCTTGCACTATGATATTACAAATGTTTGGTTACTGACTCGGCTCAAGGTTTTTATTTCTATGGTTTGTAATCAGGCTTCATGTTCGACCGTCAGTGATAAACTCCCTTAGGAGGCTTCCCAACCTTTAGAACAAAGGCTTTACGTATCTCAAGGATACTGGGGGAAGGCTAATCATTGCGTGCAACTATTGAAAAGGACTTTCGTCACTTTCCACTTTTGATTATAGTGGGTTGGAACACTTGGCGTCAAAGTTGTTTCCCACTTAGGTCATTCCCTTCACACCGGCCATAAATGGCTTTAAGAGTTGATTTCAACTCCTCAGGAAGGCAGGCCTCTTAAAGGATTTATTGCTTGAAATACTAAAAGCATAAGAGTGGTTTGGCTTTTTGGTCACCTAATTAAGGGGAGAGCCTATACCTTCCACTTTCGAGACAAGGCAAACAAAGTTCTTTTTACCTTTCAAGTTAATGATTTGCTAACTTCTACTTGGAGATGTTGCTCCAATAAGCATGGTGTTCCTTTTATTTCCTCAAAGCAATGATTATCTAATCTAGCAAAAGAATCTGGTCAACAAAGCAAAACTTCGATGTGGTCAACAAAATAAAATTGAAAAAGGGGAAGAACTTCCCTCTTTATTTTGAACAAAACAAGACAAGTGTGATTCTTTTACTTTGCAAAAATGAAGTGAATCCTTTTATGCACCAAAGGATGGTGAAGTTCTTTTTAAAGCTATCTTTGCAAAAAGAAAGATTGTTTTATTCTTTTTATAATCCAAATTGAGAATTTTCTCTCCTAGAAAAGCAAGAAAAATTGTTGTTGTGGTTCGTTTTACAGCCCAAATAAGGTGAGTTCGATTTTATTTAACAAGAGTTAAAATTTTTTTTAAAAATTTAACTAACTTAACTAAGTTAGTAAAAATCTAAACTATGTATAACTCTAAAAATAACTAAGCTCGTCCCATAAGATGTTAGAAATCCTGCAAAACATCAACTCAAAATAGTTAGAAAGATTTTGGATATGGTGGACTTCTACAAGTCTAACTTTTAAGTTCGGTTACAATTTTATTTTATTTTATTTTATGGTGGTGATGCACTACAGGACAAACTATATGTGCTACAAAATGGGCGAGATGCGCTATCAAACAGACTCGATGCACTAAGTTGTTTTCCAAAAGCGCTAAACTAGTTTCTGGATGCGCTGCGTTGTTTTTCTCCCATGTCGAGACCTACAGGAAAATATTAGTGGGATGATGCACTAATTTAAAGGCTTCACACGCTATATGATAGACTACATGCGCTAAACAGTAAGCTTGATGTGCTATACTGTTAACTGGAAGCGCTATAGAATGTTTCCCACATGCTGATTCTTGTTTCCTGCGTACCTGCAAAAGAGGTTAAATTTAAAAATCGATTTGATATCTGTGAAATAGGAATTTGTGTCATTTTGTCACATGCTTGCCCATGCTTGAATCTCATGTTTAGTCCTTTTCCTAGATATCTATTAATGAAATGCTTCAGAATCCAAGGTTGTTCCTCTTTAACATTTTCTTTTGGTTGGGATACAAACTCAATCCAGAAAAGAACCACTTATCGTATCTTGGTACTGACATCTTTTGATTACTATATCTCATACACTTAATCAATTGCTCTAAATCATTGTGATCTCTTAGTCGAAGGCATGGCTAGTGAAAAATCTAAAATCTTGCTTCAGTGCCATTGTAATTATCAAACCCATGTAAGTTTCATCACTTACAAGCCAATGCAAGAAAAATAAAGAGCAAAAAGAAATATCAAAAGCATGAGCAAGAAAATCAATATCAAGAAAAGCAAAATGTAATTAAATGCAATATCAAAATGTTTGGCTATGGGAACATGTGAATAAATCCATCGGGGCTATGGATGCCTTATTGGCAATGGAGCAATATTTGTGAGATTATAACGATAACCTTGTCGGGGCTATGGATGCTTGTTGGTAACGAGGCTCTATCCAAGATGCTTTTGAAGTCAAGGTAACTCATGTAGCTAGCCATGTTGGATTCTAAAGATTACAATGATCATATGAGCCAGAATGAACCCACTTGCACACACATGGGTAATCAAAGACTAAGTACCTTGATCCAGTTTGGGATTCTTCTTCCCTTTTGAGTCTACTTCCTAGTTGCTAGAAATGTTCAATTGAATTTTTCAGAGGTTATAAGTGTGGGATGGGTCTCTATCTTTGAAAAGCCAGGAACACTTATTTAGGTGGTGCTAAATATTGTGACAATCTTACATATCATCTTTTTGTGAATGGAAACCTCTATGCTTGGGGGAAAATTTCATCCACTCTATTCTTCATACCATATTTCCCATTATCCTTCCTCCAATAGCCATTACCCTATCTAAATTCCTCATTATCTACAATCTTGCTACACCTCATCCATATCCTCTAATCCATATCCCTTATCCTATCTATTCATTTCTTCTATCATCCAGTGTTATCTACAATCTTACTACACCCCATCCATATCCTCTAAATCCATATCCCTTATCCTATCTATTCATTTCTTCTATCATCCAGTGCTATCTATGATCTTTCTACACCTCATCCATATCCTCTAAATCCACATCCCTTATCATATCTATTCATTTCTTCTATCATCCAATTCTATCTATGATCTTGCTGCACCTCATCCACATCCTCTAAATCCATATCCCTTATCCTATCTATTCATTTCTTTTATCATCTAGTGCTATCTATGATCTTGCTACACCTCATCCATATCCTCTAATCCATATCCCTTATCTTATCTATTCATTGCTTCTATCATCCAGTGCTATCTACAATCTTGCTTCACCTCATCCATATCATCTAATCCATATCCCTTATCCTATCTATTCATTGCTTCCATCATCCAGTGCTATCCATATCCTATCTCTATACATATCCCCTTTTCCATCCTTGATCTTGATCAAAACTATGGACAAAAAATCCATTTCCACCTCAATGGTTCAGTCATCCATTCATAATATTCCTTGTCTTGCTATGCATTGGGGCAACCAAAAAAAAAAATCGACGAAATCAAATCAAAAATCAAAGCATGAATGCATGGACCATCCATCAAATCAGATCAATAAAAGGAAAAATCTCAAAGTCTGCAATCAAACCGATCACATGTCTTGTTAATCAATTCATCACTTGAAATAAACATCATCACGAACATGTCTTATACAGGGATAGGCACACTCGAAACTAGACAGATCGGTCTTATATGGGCTACTCACTCTTTGAAACCAAACATTCCTATCAATCATCGAGTCTTGATAATCGATCCATATATCAACATCAACATGTCTTATACAAGGATAGGTACACTCGAAACTAGATAGATCAATCTTATATGGGGTATTCACTCTTTGAAACCAGACATTCTTATCAATCATCAAACAAATCAAAACAATGACATAGATCAGTATGACTGCTAGATTTTGTTCTAGTTAGCCTTATATTTATCAATTGATGATGATACATATTTCACAAATCATATTGTACATATCATATCCACCCATCTGAGACATCACCAGAAATTCACAAATAGTTATCAATCCTGGACATACTTAGCATAGTCATTGTCCTTGGTTTATCTGAATCAGTTATCCAAATCATATCCCACCATGGCTTGGTGATCAGTGCACATATCCATATCGAAGTAGTATTAACAACAAGGGGCAAAATCTTGACCTCGCTGGGGGAATTTCACCCTCAATATTTTCAACATCAGACCAAACACATAGCAAGACAACAAGGATCAGAACAACCAACAAATGACAAACGACAATGCAAGAAGGCTACATCATAGACTTGAACTAATTTCAACTGAACAAAGATCTATTTGCAAGATGTTTTATTTGACAAGAGTAGATTCCAAATAGCATGCATGCTTACTTATGGTTGTTAATTTTTGCTTATCATATCTCCTAAGTGACTCAAGGATGTCTCAACGACTAGAGAAGCAAGGAAGGAATGTGATGTTTTATTTGTCTGCTATCTGTGAGTGAAGTCTTTTATCATGCAAATTTGTCCTACGAAGCAATCAGGTGGCATATCGCTGAAGACATTTTGGATTTGTATGAGACAAAGGTTAACTCTTGTCTATTTATGCAAGCAACACTCAAGTCATCTTGGTTCAATTATACCTCGATGCTTGTGTCATCTTGCAATATCAAAATCCATGTAAGTTATACTCAGGTCGTTATGGCTTAATTATACCATGATGCTTGTATCAACTTTCAAAAAATCAAGGGTCGATGATGAAAACAAAGGAAGCACTGGCACTTTGATCACAACAGATGGCAACATTGAGAACGAGAATTCATATTAAGCTTTGCATTAGTTCCACATCATTATCATCTTAAACTTGCATTAGGTTGCATATCATTTTTAATCTTGCATTAGTATCATTTCATTACCATTATCATCGCCATGTGATTCTTACATCTCATATCATACTTCTCATTTTCAAGGTACATCTCATCATCATCATCTAGTCACATTCATCATTGAACCCTTGCATGCATATCTATCAAATCATCATGGAATCTTTCTTCACTTTCATATCTTCATCATTCTTCTAGCTATCATCTATCATGTCTTATACAAGATGTATCTTTCCTAAAACCATATGTTTTGATCAACTCTTATATAGGATATATCATTCCTGAAACCAGATGTTTTGATCAGCTCTTATGCAGGATATATCATTCTTGAAAATAGATGTTTTGATAAGCTCTTATACAAGATATATCGTTCCTGAAACTAGACGCTCGATCATCCATGTCTTATATAGGCGATATAATTCCTGAAACTAGATGTTCAATCATCCATGTCTTATACAGGCGGTATCATTCCTAAAACCAGACGCTCAATCATCCATGTCTTATACAGGAGGTGTCATACCTGAAACCAGACTTGATCTTAATCCGATCAATCTTAATCTCAATCCAATCAATCTAATCAATCTTATCAAACTCATGCATGTTATCAGTAGCCACTCTTCTATCTTTCAAATAACATTCTTCTTCTTTCGAGAGATCATTCATACCTTTAGTGCAGAAACGATCTCCTGAGGGGGCATTATCATATCAAATCTCGAGATCAATTTCGTATCAATTTCATATCAAATTTTCATAACAAATTAATTCTTCATATTTGGGACATCATATCCAACAAATTTTCTTTGAATCAACATGTAGTCACACGTTAACTCAAAGAGGGGCAAAATGTAGACACCTAAAAGTTGCACAATGAAATTAAATTATTCTTAATTCTTCTTGTATGCGGGAAAAGCGGGTCGATAGAACTTGAAATGTGAAAAAATGGAGTTCTAGGGAGCCTTGCTCACACACCCACAAGATTTCTTGGTGCAAGTTATGAAGTCATAAAGGATGGCTCAACTTCCCAAGGATGGTTCCATGGTTCTCTATCTTACAAGGTCCCTCAAACCAATGTTTTTGCTCTCAGATTACTGAGCAAAATGGTCTAGGGATGACAAATGCAAGAATGAGGGATGCTTTAGTTGATTTTAAGATGAAATGCATCCTAAGCTATGCATGATCCTATAAATGCAATAAACTAGTTTGTAAGATGACAAGATTAGTAACAAGACTACCCTAGCATGCTATATTAGTCTATGATTATGCTAAATGATAAGGAAAATACTTTAAACATGCGTATTTAGATTAATTTCTATTGAAAAGAGAGACTAAATGATGAGCATAAAATGATATATTAAAGCTTGGATGGATTTTAGTATAAGTGTGATGCTAAAGACTTGGATCTATCAAAATGGAGGAATGAGAGCTCTATTTATAGCAAAAATAGGGCAATGGATGGTCAGGATTGAAAGAGTTAATCAAGGGTTGAGTTTGAAAGTTGGGAATCCATGTTTGCAATTGTCACCAATGAAATGGTGACAAGTGTCAACATAAGACTGGGTTGAGAAGAGAGGTAGGAAGCATTAAATGCTTGAGAAGACCTCATGGTTATCTTAGGCGTAAGGGTTATGGTTAAGTTAGGATTACCCATTGGATAAAGGTTTTACCCAAAGGATAAACTCTTGTGCAAAAGATTAGGGATAACCATGGTCAAAGCAATAAATGCTTGATGAGACCCTTGGGTTACATGGAGGTTGAGTTTAGGGAAATTCTTTAATCATGCTAGAGGGTTGAGTTAACCATTAATGGTTTGTGAGACTTTCAAAGTTAAGTGGTTGAAGCCTTTAAGAGTTTTCAAAGACTTTGAGGGTTTGAGAAGTGACTTTCCTTTGTTTAGGGATGTGAAAAAGTTTAGGAAATGGGTTAGGTTAATTTAGAAGTGATTAGAAGAGTCTAGAAGGGGTTAGGAATAGGGTTTAGGAAGCAAGTGGGAGATGTAGGATTTTGCAAGTGGATGAAGGGATAATAGGATTTAATTGAATAAAATGAATTTAATTCAATTTTGGTTGCAATTTGGGGAAATCAAATAAATTAGATTTATTTAATTTAGGGTAGACTGTTTAATTAAATTTGAATTTAATAAAAAGTGGATAGAAGGGATTTAATTGAATAAAATGATTTATTCCTTAAATGGCAAAAGAGGTATAGTGAATTTAATTTAAATAAATTGAGTAATTTACTCAATTAAATAGAGGAATGTGGGTTATTCAATTAAATTGGATTTAATTAAATAGAGAAATGAACATAAAATATTCATTTAGGAATATGGTCATTTTTATACGTCTACACTTCCTATTAATTGATATCCCTATTCTTCTAATCACCTATTAATTAAATTAAGATTTAACTAATATACTCTTCTTGTATCTAAGCCATTTAATTAAATCCCCCTTCTAGCCCATTTAATTAAATTTACATTTAATTAAATCCCCCCACTTGCAAAATCCTACAAATGCAAGTTGCAACCACAATTGAAATAAATTAATTTTATTTCAATTAAATTCTATTTTCCCCACCCACTTGCAAAATCCTACATCTCCCACTTGCCTCCTAAACCCCCTTCTAGATTCTTCTAATCACTTCTAAATTAGCCTAACCCATCTCCTAAATATTGTCACATTTTTAAGCAAAGGGAAGTCACTTCTCAAACCTTCAAAGTCTTTGAAAACCATTAAAGGCTTTATGTCTTCAACAAGTTAACCTTGAAAGTCTTCCAAACCATTAATGGTTAACTCAACCCTCTTGCATAATTAGAGACTTTCTCTCTAACTCAACCCTCATCTAACCCAAGGGTCTCATCAAGCATTCATTGCTTTGACCATGGTTATTTCTTTAACTCTTGCACAAGAGTTTATCCTTTGGATAAAAGCTTTATCCAATGGATTGTTGGTATTTTGGTATGGTTTTGTCATTGATGTCAACACCTACTAAAACACTAGCACTTTGGAGATCTAACAACATTCACCAGCAAGTAACTATTGCACAGTTACTGGTATCTGGTACACCGGCAAGATATAATGATCACCGACACTTGTAATGGCATGGAAGACACATGGTTATGTTGAAGACATCGTTTGGACATCTTGTCCTGGAGTTTTGTTCATTAGTATATTCATAGTTGCATATTTGTTGTTACCGACAAATAGGTCTAGGGTTACACCGGCAGGTTTATCTTTTCCAAATCAACATGGCACACTATGGAGATGATTAATTATTGTTGTAAATGCATTAAGCCGACATGTTCAATCGGTTATTGCATCGGATATTATATTGTTTGTAAAATGTTTTATTGTAATATCTTGTAGAGCCATCCTACTAAAATTGGTCTTAGGTTATGGTATAAATGTAAGATCTTATTTGTAAGATCAAATATGGAATGCAAAAAAGGATTGTGTGAAGGTATATGTGAGATTAAGAAGAGCTATACACGTAGACATCATTTGAAGACTGAAGGAGGGTTTTTGTGAAAGCGTATCAACATTACACCGGTACTGAATCTAGCATATGAAGATGCTATTTTGTGCAGTACATTCTTATTGGATTTAACCATCCAACTGTAGTTAGTGTGACTCCCATTTTGTGATTGAGTAATGAGCTCTAGGCTGTTGGCCTTTCTACATGTGCAGACCCCATTTATGTACACTTACTATCTGCAGTAGTATCATCTGATTGTGGGTAAGGTTTCCCACCATGGTTTTTCCCCCTACAGGGTTTCCACATACAAATATTGGTGTTATGTGTTGTGGATGACTTTGTGTTTTACTTTCATGCATTAATCTTTACCGGTATAGCAATTAACTGTTATAACTATCTATCGACATACTTAACTGGTTTACCAGTATGAAGAATTAAGTTGGATAAGTTGTTTTTGGTTTAAATTTATTTGACAACTGATTCACCCCCCCCCCCCCCCCCCCCCTTCTCAGTTGTCTCTGGGACCTAACAATTGGTATCAGAGCCAAGTCCTTTTTTGCAGAAGTTTAACAACTTGAGAAGATCTAATGTCTACTAATTATTTCAGGAAGGACAGTCCTAAACTTGATGGAACCAACTATGGCATATGGAAGATCAGAATGGAGACACATCTAAATTGCATTGAAAAAGACATCTGGGAAGTTACAAAGAATGGTTATACTGTTGTTGTACAAGGTCAGCCCAGTCTAGCTAACTTGACAAAAGATGAGGAAAATGATTGCAAAGCAAGAGAAGCACTTTTGAGCGCATTATCAGATCAACAAATCATGGAACTATCAGATAGGTCTACTGCTAAAGTTATTTGGGATCATTTGGAAACACTGAATGAAGGAGATTCCACAGTCAAAATTGCAAAACTTGAAAGCTTCTAAGTCAGGTATGAACATCTGAAAATGGAAGAAGATGAAAGGATTTCTGCTTTTATGGAAAGAGTAAATGAAATTGTTTTGGGTATTAAATGTTGTGGAGGAACCTTAAGTGAAGATGAAATTGTTTCAAAAGTTTTAAGAGGATTGCCACCGACATATAAAATGAAAGTCACTGCTATAAATAAGTTAAGAACTATGCCTAATACATTAGTTACTAGGGATACATTGATTGGGAAACTTTCAGCTTTTGAAATTGAAGAATTTGGTCCTGTTGCTACTATAAAGACAAATTTGGCCTTTAAAGCATCAATATCATCTGCTCCATCATTTGACAAATCTGATTGGAAAGCCTTTTATGCAAGAGAACTTGAAGAAAGTAGGAAAGAAAATGAAGAACTTGAAGAACTTGAAGCACTATTTGCAAGAAAAATGCCTAAAGGTCCAGTTGGAAGTAAGTATGAAGGTAAAGTACCCTTTAAATGTTTTAACTGCAATAAGATTGGTCATATGGCTTCAAGATGCCTTGATAGACATGCTAGACTAAGAGAAGAAGCTAGAAGAACATACAAGCCTAACCCTGAATATCAGAGATATAGATTTAAGATGAATAAAGACAAACCTTGTTACATTGTTGATGAAGGTGTGACTGATGATTCTGATGAGGATCTAGTAGACAATGGATGGGTTTTTGTTGCTATAACAGAAGATCAACCGACACCTACTACTCAACCGGTAGTACAGGCCCTGATAGCTAAAGTTGAAGTAAAGGATGAATGGATCATTGATTCAGTATGCTCACATCATATGAGAGGAGACAAAGGTAAATTCTTGAACTTTCAAGAATACAATGGAGGCCTAGTGAGATTTGGAGATGACAAAGCTTGCTTAATCAAAGATAAGGGTACAATATCTCTTGATGGTAAGCATAACATTGACAATGTCTACTATGTTGAAGGATTAAAGCATAATCTTTTGAGTGTTGGTCAATTAGTTGAGAAAGGATTTCAGTTACAATTTAAAAATGGAAAATGAAAAATCATGAATAGAACTGGTTTGGAAATTGCAACCGGTAATCAGACTAGAGGTAATATTTTTCATTTGAATAACTATTAAAAGACATGCTTAATTGCACATATAGATGAAAGTTGGTTATGGCATAAGAGACTCTGCCATGTAAACTTTGATTGCATGGTAAAGATCCGTACTACTAAGACAGTTAGAGATTTACCTAAAATTGTCAAACCTCAGAATATAGTATGTAAGGAATGTCAATTTGGAAAACAAGTTAGAGCTAATTTCAAAAGTATTCCAAAAAAATCAAATAATGCTCTTGATTTGATTCACACTGATTTATGTGGTCCAGCTAGAACTAAAAGCTTACAAGGTGATAGATATTTCGTGCTAATCATTGATGACTATTCTAGAATGTGTTGGGTTACTTTTCTCAGAGAAAAATTAGAAGCACTTGGAAAGTTCAAACTATTCAAAGCAATGGTAGAAAATGAAATCGGTAAGAAAATCAAATGTTTAAGATCAGATCAAGGAGGTGAATTTATATCTAAGGAATTTAATACATTCTGTGAAGTGAATGGAATCACAAGACAGCTATCAGCACCTCGGACACCACAACAGAATGGAGTTGTTGAAAGGAAAAACAGAACTATCTTGGATGCAGCAAGAGGTATGTTATTAGAAGCAAACCTACCACATGTATATTGGAGAGAAGTAGTCAGTACAACGGTCTACACATTTAACAAAGTTCACATCAAAGGTGAAACCGCTAAGACCCCTCATGAACTGTGGTTTGGTAATACTCCCACTCTTAAGTATTTCAGAATTTTTGGAAGTAAATGTTATATCAGAAGAGATGAGTATATTGGAAAATTTGATCCTAGAAGTGATGAAGGAATATTTCTTGGTTATTCATCTAAGAGAAAAGCATATAGATGTTTTAACAAGAGATTGCAGAAAATTGTTGAGAGTACAAATGTAAAGATTGACGAACAATTCAGAGGAACTTGAAGGTATATAGACTCTGAACCGGCAACATAAATTTTGACAAATGAACCTACTCTGAATCCATTGGTACAGAATGAAGATCCAGTTACCCCGGTATCATCTGAGGATTCCATAGTAATTGAGAAACAACAACAAACCAAGACACCCTGGTATGTAAGACTGAATCATTTTGAAGATCAGATAATTGGAAACAAGTTTAAAGGATTTATGACAAGAGGAAGATTGGAAAATGAAGAGGTATGTCTTATTTCTCAAATTGAACCATCATCTATTAATGAGGCATGTGAAGATAAATTTTGGATTAAATCCGTGGAAGAAGAATTAGAACAAATTGAGAAAAACAACACTTGGACATTAGTTCCTTGACCTAAAGATAAAAATGTAATTGGAACCAAATGGGTATTTAGAAACAAACTTAATGAAGATGGTAAGGTTGTCATAAATAAAACAAGACTAGTGTGTAAGGGATATTCTTAGAAGGAAGGAGTTGATTACAATGAAACCTTTGCACCGATAGCTAGAATTGAGGTAGTCAGATTATTTTTTGTTTTTGCAGCACACAAGAACTACAAAGTTTATCAAATGGATATTAAATGTGCCTTTTTGAATGGAGATCTTGAAGAGGAAGTATAAATTGAACAACCTGATGGATTTTCTTTGACAAATGACAATGGCATGGTTTGTAGGTTAAGAAAAGCTTTGTATGGACTAAAACAAGCTCCAAGAGCTTGGTATGCAAGATTGGATAAGTATCTTTTAAAGATTGGTTTTACTAAAGGAAATGCAGACAACAATTTATATTATAAAGTAACTAATGATGACATCTTGATTATAGAAGTATTTGTTGACGATATAATCTTTGGAGGAGAAGATGGATTATGTAAGGAATTTTCTATTAAAATGTAGCAAGAATTTGAAATGTCTATGATTGGAGAAATAAAATTCTTTTTAGGATTGCAGATTTCATAGACTAATAAAGGTATATTCTTGAGTCAATCCAAATACTTAAAAGAGTTACTAAAGAAATTTGGGATGGAAAACTCTAAACCGGTAAGCACACCTATGATAACACATGACAAATTATCACAAAGGGATGAATCTACACCTGTTAATCCAACTAGATACAAATCTATGATAGGAGATTTACTGTATTTGACACAAACCAGACCTAATATTATGAATGCAATATGTATTGTTTCAAGATTTCAAAGTCAAATCCTAGAGAAAATCATGAATCGATAGTAAAAAGGATTTTCCGGTACTTACAAGGCACTATAAACCTTGGATTATGGTATCCTAGAGATGAAAACTTTGAATTATGTGCATACACATATGCAAATTGGGCAAGAGATGTGGATGATAGAAAAAGCACCACCGACAGAGCATTCTTTCTTGGAAACAGACTAGTTTCTTGGTTGAGTAAGAAACAAAGTTGTACATCTTTATCAACAATAGAATCAGAATATGTTGCAGCAACAACTAACTGTACATGGGTACTATGGCTTAAGCAAATGTTGAAAGACATAAAAGTAAAATGCAGGGAACCTATTACTATCTATTGTGATAATACTACAACAATTGATATATCTAAGAATCCAGTATTACATTCTAAAACCAAACATGTTTCTATCAAACATAATTTTCTAAGGAAAATGTTGAAGCAAAGGAGATAAAACTGGTTTATGTGAATACTAAAGAGCAGATTGCAGTTAGTTTCACTAAACCTTTGCCTAAGGAGACTTTTGAATATCTCAGAGATCAGCTTGGAGTCATACCACCACCGATAGAGACTTAGACAATTGATGATTGTCATCAACCGACATAATTAACAGAGAAATCTTTTATTCCGGTCTTTAATGGGAAGCTAATTCTCAGGGGGAGTAGTTGGTATACTGAATTGATTGGTATTTTGTATATGAACTTGGTTTTATTGTAACTTTGGCATTTGATGTCAAAGGGGGAGAGATATCTATGGAAAAACACATTATCTTTTGGGGAGAGATTGGTATGGAAAAACTTTGAGAAACATAAGGAAAACACATGTTGCTCCCAGGGGGAGAGATTGTTGTTTAAGAGAGATTATTACTCTTTGTATCTGTATTTTGATTTCTATTTATGATCTTTTTGGAAATTGTTGGTTTTTGGTATTTGGCATTTCTGTTTTGGCACTTTGATGGTTTTTCCATCTTGTGTTGCCATCAATGCCAAAGGGGGAGATTGTTGGTATTTTGGTATGGTTTTGTCATTGATGTCAACACCTACTAAAACACTAGCACTTTGGAGATCCAACAACATTCACTGGCAAGCAAGTAACTATTGCACAGTTACTGGTATCTGGTACATCGATAAGATATAATGATCACCAACACTTGGAATGACATGGAAGACACATGGTTATGTCGAAGACATCATTTGGACATCTTGTCCTGGATTTTTGTTCATTGGTATATTCATAGTTGCATATTTGCTATTACCGACAAATAGGTCTAGGGTTACATCGATAGGTTTATCTTTTCCAAATCAAAATGGCATGTTATGGAGATGATTAATTATTGTTGTAAATGCATTAAGCCGACATGTTCAATTGATTATTGCATCAGATATTATATCGTTTGTAAAATGTTTTATTGTAATATCTTGTAGAGACAACCTACTAAAAGTGGTCTTAGGTTATGGTATAAATGTAAGATCTTATTTGTAAGATCAAATGTGGAATGCGAAAAAGGATTGTGTGAAGGTATATGTGAGATTAAGCAGAGCTATACACGTAGACATCATTTGAAGATTGAAGGAGAATTTTTATGAAAGCATATCAGCATTACACCGGTACTGAATCCAGCATATGAAGATGCTATTTTGTGCAGTACATTCTTATTGGATTTAACCATCCAACTGTAGTCAGTGTGACTCCCATTTTGTGATTGAGTAATGAGCTCTAGGTTATTGGCCTTTCTGCATGTGCAGACCTCATTTATGTACACTTACTATCTGCAGTAGTATCATCTGATTGTGGGTAAGGTTTCCCACCGTGATTTTTCCACCTATAGGGTTTCCACGTACAAATATTGGTGTTATGTGTTGTGGATGACTTTGTGTTTTACTTTCATGCATTAATCTTTACCGGTATAGCAATTAACTGTTATAACTGTCTACCGACATACTTAACTGGTTTACCGGTATTAAGCATTAAGTTGGATAAGTTGTTTTTGGTTTAAATTTATTTGACAACTAATTCACACACACCCCCCCGCCCTCTCAGTTGTCTCCAGGACCTAACATGGATAATCCTAATCTAACCTTATCCCTTACCCCCTAGGGTAACCATGAGGTCTTCTCAAGCATTTAATGCTTCTTACATCTCCTCTCAAGTAGTATTTTGTTGACAATTATCACCATTTCATTGGTGAGAATTGTAAACATGGATTGATCTTTCAATCCTAACCCTTGTTGAGATTATTCAATCTCAACCCTCCATTGCCCTATAGTCCATTCCTTCTTCAAAATAGTCAAGTCTTTGTGCATCAAACTTATAGTCTCATAACATTAAGCATATTATCTCTCTTTGATAGAATAGCATTTTAGATCATTTTGATAGCATTATAATCTTAGATATATCACGTTAATCTCATATTATGTTAGCTTCATCTTAGTATCATTTTCATACTAGTTTAAGCTTCATATCAATATCTTGCATCCTATCATCATCCAGTTTCATATCTAAATCATCACTAGGATCTTGGTTGCATTCTATTTAGATCTTAGAATCATTAAAATCTCATTCTTTAGGTTGTCATCTTAAAGAATCAAGTGCTCTTCCAAGCTGAGAGCCACCTTGAATCTTGAAGATCCTTGGAAATAGAGGAACATGGAATGATTTTAAGAGTTTGGATTCATTTAGCTTGCTTTGTTTGGATTTCTAACCTCTAATGCAATGTTTCATGTGTGTGTTTGAATTATTTTCTCCTCTTCCAGGTTGATACCACATTTCCAAGCATACAATTAGCATTATTATTACAAATTACAAATAAGCTTGTGTTTATGGAGCAAGATAGTAAATGAATAATAGAAACTAACTAAAGGTGAATATTCATGATAGATAAATTGAATTATTAAAGCTAGACATGTGTAATATATGGTGATGACTAAGTGAACAAGCATAATTAAAATAAATCAAGTAAGAGTAGATAATTTTTACTTGAGTGAAAAGATATAGGGACATAATTGATTGACACAAATACCTAGGCGAGTTTATCCAAACTAGGTGCATCTAATGCAATCAATAATAAACTAAATGCAAGCAAAATAAAATGCACCGATACCCCCATAAGTGTACCTGTTGCCTATTTTTGCTACTGGCTCAATCAGGTAGAGCTATGTTGTTCCATTCATGAGCAAGAAGGTGCATTTTTATTCTATTGAATTGCATTCATGATAATTTGAAAAGAAAGACAAAAGATTGCAATATCATGTTTCATTTTTCAGATGCATATGAAATAAAGAGAACACAATTTTTTTAGAAAAGTGATCTTTTATTGATGAATGTACAATGTCTCACACAAGCCATGAGACTAACTGGTGTGGTGTGATAGTTTTGATACTTAATATAAGTACAGATCCAATAGCCAACAAGATGAGAGGGGGGGGGTGAATCATACAAACTTAATCATCCATAAAAACATCAGATTCAACCTCGGTAACATATATATCAGTCATATAACCAAAACTGTCAAACATGCAAACTCAAAAGAATATGAACAATATAAACCTCATAACACCAGATTTAACGTGGAAACCCAAATAGGGAAAAACCACTATGGGATTTTGGACCCACTAAGAAATATACTCTTCTAGAGTATGCTCGGTTAAAAGCAAATCTTGTTAAAGATTACGAACACATTTCTAGATGTGACCCAGTTAAGGGATTTCCCTTAGATCTATTAGGATCTTCACTTTGTTAGACGTGACCTTGTCAAAGGATTTCAAACACTCAATCAGAATGTCACCTTGCTAGAGGATTTACATATAAGATTGTTAAGTCCACTCGGTTAAGAGATTTTCTGTCACTTTCACAAAATAACAGTAATAAAAATCTATCTGTAACTTCACATCTAAAATGCTAAAGCAGATTCTTATTTGTTCAATACAATCTAGACATAGAACTAATCTTGTCTATCTGCTGGGCTTCTATACTCTATTATTCTAACAGGTCTTCAAGCTTCTATGCTCGGTAATCACTATGTAGCATCCTTGTGCATACACTTGCTCGCATACATTGTTTATCAACAATTTCCTATTTATAAACAATTAGGTAACTGCTTAATCTCCTTGATCACATTTCCCATGATCAATCATAGCCATCAAATCTTCAATCTTGTCCAGGTTCAATGCATCTTTCGATCTGAAAACATTTTACCCCACCTTGGAACTTGCATAATAGTCTTGGAACTTGTGCCAAGGTATTGCGATTCAATCTGAGCTGTAGATCTTCATGCCGACTTTCCATTGCCTTAGATTCGTTAACAAACTTCTTCCACGACTTACTAATCATTGATCCGCTCTAGCTCATCAGCTTCTTTCATTAAATACCACATGTAAACATTTAATGCTTTATGTTATGGCTCGGTTACAACTCGGTAACAACTTGGTGAATACTAAACTTCACTCGGTAGACATTCCACCTTCATTAACCGATAGCGATAACTTAGGGTTTACCGACTAGGTTCCTTAGGGTTTACCAACTAGGTTCTTTGCTTGATAACATAGTATAGTATTAACCTTTACATTTTACAACATATGTATGATGTTAAAACAATCTAAAACATCATGATCTCATCATTGTCTGACTCAGTAGTAGTTGCCCATTGAATACCTTATTCATCCCTTTATTCATCATATTCTTTCCTGTGTCTTTTACCAACTTCTTTATAATCTTCATATCATACTTCTCAAGATATGGCAACATCATATTGAATTAGAAAATCAATTTCTTGACATCAATGACAAAATAATAATATCAAGATAGTAAAACATCTTTAATCAGTTATATCCATAATCATCAACAACCTTCTCAATATCCTTATTGAAATGCCAACAATCTTTCATTGTCTGTTATAATGTAATATTGCCAACAATCTCCCCCTTTGGCATTGATGGCAAAACCAATTGATTTGACCTTAGTAGATTCGGATTGCTGTGATTCTAAAATTCTGAAATGCTCTCACCCATACATTAGACTTCTCCTATTTTCTTAGTCTTCTTTCCAATTTGTAGTCTGCTCTTCTCCCCTTTCATAGGTATTCTCCCCCTTTGATAACAATGCCAAAAAGAAAAGAACTAAAATATAATTTGTTTATGTAAGAAGTTATTTCCTGTTGTTGTGTATCAACTGAGTCTTGGTCAGAGCATTTGTCTTCAATTCCTATTCCCTGTAATATTTTATGTATTATTTCCAGTACACTTTTAGAAAACATCCTAAAGTGTATAACTCCAGCATCAACTCCCAAAAAGATATTCAATAGAGTCATCGGATTGATGCTTTCACCGATCTCGGTCAGTGAGTAGAAGATAGGGGTAGGACCCCTAACTTACTTCTGAGATATTCAAAAGTGTCCTTTGGTAGTGGCTTGGTGAAGATATCTGCTATTTGCTCCTTTGTGCTAACATATTCCAACACCACTTTCTTCTCTTGAGCTTCTTCTCTAAGATAATGATATTTGATAGATATGTGCTTTGTCTTAGAGTGCATAACAAGATTTTTTGAAATACTAATGGCACTAGTATTGTCACAGAATATAGTTACTGGCTTAGTAACTTTCTCATTTATACCTTCCAATAGTTGTTTGATCCATGCAATGTTGGTACAATTCAATGCCGCAACAACGTATTCAGCTTCTGCTGTTGACTGTGAAACACATCCTTGTTTCTTGCTAAGCCAACTCACTAGTCTTTCTCCTAAAAAGAAAGCTCCACCACTTATGCTTTTTCTGTCATCAATGTTGCCTACCCAATCAACATCAGTATAAAATTTTAAATCAAAATCACTTCCTTTCTGATATACTAAGTCATAATCCTCTGTGCCTTTCAAGTATCTAAAAATTCTTTTGATTGCTGTCATGTGTGTTTCCTTAGGATCTGTAGAGAATCTTGCAACTATACCTACTGCATGTGCTATGTCTGGTTTGTTGTGAACAACATATTGTAGTTTTCTAATCATAGATCAGTAGAGTGTCTCATTAACAGATACAGATTCATCATTCTTTGATAATTTACAGTTGGTAGTCATAGGAGTACTTCCTGGTTTTGAATCATCCATTCCAAATTTCTTCAAGATTTCCTTTATGTACTTGGATTGAGTAATGAAAATCTTATTCTTCATTTGCAGTATTTGTAGACCTATAAAATACTTTATCTCACCAATTAATGACATCTCAAATTCTTTGCTCATTTCATTTCCAAAGTTCTTGCATAAAGAGTCATTTCCACAAAATATAATATCATCAACAAATATGGCTGAGATCAGTATTCCATTTTCATCATTCTTCATGTGCATGTTGTTGTTCTCACTTGTCCTTATAAAACCAATCTTAATCAAATAAGAGTGCAATCTTTCATACCATGCTCTTGGTGCTTGTTTCAAACCATATAAAGCTTTGTTCAACTTACATACCTGATCTTTATTATTGTCTTCAACAAATCCTTCAGGTTGTTCAATGAAAACTTCTTCTTCTAATATTCCATTCAGAAATGCAGATTTGACATCCATTTGATATATCTTGAAGTTCTTGAAAGTAGCATAGGCCAACAATGTTCTTACTCCTTCAAGTTTAGCAACAGGTGCAAAAATTTCACCATAATAAATTCCTTCTTCTTGTGCATAACCTTTGCAAACTAATCTTGCTTTGTTTCGAATGACCTCCCCTTTTTCATTTAGCTTGTTTCTGAAAATCCACTTTGTACCGATTACATTTTTGTCCTTCGGTCTTGGGATTAGTGTCCATGTGTCATTCTTCTTGATTTGATCAATCTCTTATGTCATAGCATTTACCCAATCTTCACTGTTAAATGCCTCTTTTACTATTCTCGGTTCAAATTCAGATATCAAACATGTGTTTTGTCTTAGTTTGTTCCTTGTCATCACTGGATCATCCTTATCTCTTATAATCTGACTTGGTGCATGATGTCTTCTGACATACTTGGCTAATACATGCTCGGTAGGCTCTGTATGATCTTCTTCATCACTCTGTAACTGGATATTTTCTTCATTTTCTTCAACAATTTTCTCGGTAGGACTTCTCGGTTGCACATAGACAAATTCATCATAGTCTTCTGGTTCTTTGGAATTTCCTTCATCCTTTCTTTCTGCAAATTCATCAATTTTCACATTTGCACTTTCTACTATTTTTTTAGATGATTTGATCAGACATTTAAATGCTTTGCTTCTAGAAGAATAACCTAGAAATGTTCCTTCTTCACTTTTCTGATCAAACTTGCCATTTCTATCATCTTTATGAACATAGCATCTACTTCCAAAGATTTTAAAATAACTAACATTAGGTTTCTTATCATACCAGATTTTATATGGTGTCTTCAAAGTACCTTTCTTCAATTGAACTCGGTTCAAGGTATAAACAACTGTGCTTATTGCTTCTCTCCAAAATGTTTGTGGCACCTTCTTCTCAATCATCAGTTTTCTAGCACAATCCACAATAGATCTATTTTTTCTTTCAGCTATTCCATTCTGCTGTGGAGTTCTCAATGCAGAGACTTGTCTTTTAATACCATGAACATTGCAGAATAAGTTGAATTCATCAGATGTGAACTCTCCTCCTCTATCTGATATAAGACATTTCAGTTGTCTTCCTGTTTCAGTTTCAACTCTTGCCTTGTACCATTTAAACATTTGAAAAGCTTCTAATTTTTCTTTTAAAAACATTACTGACATCATCCTTGAATAGTTATCCACAAATAATATGAAATATTTATCACTATAATAATTTTGAACTTTCATAGGACCACAAAGATCAGTGTGCACTAGATCTAAAATTCCCTTAGAAGTGTAAGACTTACTTTTAAATCTTGATCTTGTCATTTTACCCATCTGGCATCCTCGACACATAGCATTCTCAGGTTTTTCAAGACTTGGTAGACCTCTTACTCTGTGCTTCTTACTTATCTTGATCAGGTTATCAAAATTTACATGACAAAACCTCTTATGCCATAGCCAGGTATCATCAATCTTTGCATGCAAACACTTATTCCGAGTTAAGTCAAGGTGAAATGTATTACCTTTTGTTTGTGTCCTGGTAGCAGCTAACTTTCCATTCT
Organism: Cryptomeria japonica; assembly: GCF_030272615.1. Lineage (NCBI taxonomy): Eukaryota > Viridiplantae > Streptophyta > Pinopsida > Cupressales > Cupressaceae > Cryptomeria > Cryptomeria japonica. Next base: position 16,088,873 of record NC_081414.1, read on the forward strand.
TGTCATGAACTTTGACAATTCCTTTATGAAATTCTATTCGGTAACCTATGTTGTTTAGCTGTGCTACACTTAACAAATTGTATTTCAAACCTTCAACCCAATAAACATCATTGCATCTTGCATTATCAAGAAGTGTTATAGATCCTTTAACTCTTATCGGACATGGTGCATCATTACCAAATCTAACATAGCCTCCATCATAATCTTCTAACATAACAAACTTGTGTTTATCTCCTGTCATATGATGTGAGCATCCACTATCTATAATCTATGAATCATTAGTGTTTGTGTGAGATATTAGGGCTTTTTCTTCATACCTTTCTTCATCTGATCCATCCTTGATAGCCACATAAACAACTTCCTCTGTATCAGTCTCATCTGATTTATCATCATTAGATTCCTCATCAGCTATTAAGCATGTCTTTCTATCTCTTCTTCTGAAGTCTCGGTGTCCTCTGTAATGGTTATCTTTCTGTCTGTCATCTCGGTAATCTTTCTTTTCAGTAAAATCTTTTTCAGGATAGTTAGAAGCCATATGTCCAATCTTATCACAATTGAAACATTTCAAAGGTAGTTTTCCTTTATACTTACCTTTGCCTCTCGGTAACCTTTTGGCTAATAGTGCTTCAAACTCTTCTTGCTTTCTAATTTCTTCATACAGTTTGTGTACTGCTTCCATGTTCTTCTGAAATCTTTCACTTGCTCCACTGTGATCTCCTTCAGAGTACTTATACTTTCTTTCATTGTAATCATTAGATTCATCAAGATGAAAAGAATTAAATGTAGATTCAACTTTATTTACTGAAGATCCACTGTTATCAAAATTACTTAACTCAAATGCATGTAGCTTACCAATAGTAGCATCTAAGGAAACTGGCATATTAGGTACAGACCTCAATTCATTGATTGCTAAGACTTAGATTGCATAAGCTGGTAGAAGGGTTCTTAACAACTTACTTGTTATATCTTTTTCTTCAATGGGTCCACCTGCTCCTTTGATTTGATTGACAATCTCCTTTAGTCTTGTACTGTACTGAGTTATGTTGTCACCTTCATTCATCCTCATAGATTCAAGTTGTCCTCTTAAACTATCTACTTTTTCTCTTTGAACATGTTCATCTCCTCCATATACTGATATGAGCTTATTCCACATTTCCTTTGCATCATTGCAGCCTTCTAGATCATTAAACTTTGAATCGGTCAATGCAGATATTATTTCAATCATTGCTTGAATATGTTCTTGCTTTGCCTTTATCTCTTCCATAGTCAACGGATAGGTGCTTGGTGTGACAAAATCATTCTCCAGATAGTATACAACATATTCTCCAACTCCTGATAGATGTAGCTTCACCCTTTTCGGCCATGTAGAGAAACTTGACTTGTTCAGCTTCGGTGCATCCCTCTTATACATCTTTGGATCTTTAACTCAAGTGCCTTTAAACTTTCCTTCCAGAATCCAAAGCTCTGATACCTATTGATAGTTCTGATACTTAATATAAGTACAGATCCAATAGCCAGCAAGATGAGAGGGGGGGGGGTGAATCATACAAACTTAATCATCCATAAAAACATCAGATTCAACCTCAGTAACATATATATCAGTCATATAACCAAAACTGTCAAACATGCAAACTCAAAAGCATATGAACAATATAAACCTCATAACACCAGATTTAACGTGGAAACCCAAATAGGGAAAAACCACTGTGGGATTTCGGACCCACTATGAAATATACTCTTCTAGAGTATGCTCGGTTAAAAGCAAATCCTGTTAAAGATTACGAACACATTGCTAGATGTGACCCGGTTAAGGGATTTCCCTCAGATCTGTTAGGATCTTCACTTTGTTAGAAGTGACCTTGTCAAAGGATTTCAAACACTCAATCAGAATGTCACCTTGCTAGAGGATTTACATATAAGACTGTTAAGTCCACTCGGTTAAGAGATTTTCTGTCACTTTCACAAAGTAACAGTAATAAAAATCTATTTGCAACTTCACATCTAAAATGCTAAAGTAGATTCTTATTTCTTCAATACAATCTAGACATAGAACTAATCTTGTCTATCTGATGGGCTTCTATACTCTATTATTCTAACAGGTCTTCAAGCTTTTGTGCTCGGTAATCACTATGTAGCATCCCTGTGCATACACTTGCATGCATACATTGTTTATCAACAATTTCCTATTTATAAACAATTAGGTAACCGCTTAATCTCCTTGATCACATTTCCCATGATCAATCATAGCCATCAGATCTTCAATCTTATCTAGGTTCAATGCATCTTTCGATCTGAAAATGTTTTACCCCGCCTTGGAACTTGCATAATAGTCTTGGAACTTGTGCCAGGGTATTGCAGTTCAATCTGAGCTGTAGATCTTCATGCCAACTTTCCATTGCCTTAGATTCGTTAACAAACTTCTTCCATGGCTTACCAATCATTGATCCGCTCTAGCTCATCAGCTTCTTTCATTAAATACCGCATGTAAACATTTAATGCTTTTTGTTATGAATACTAAACTTCACTCAGTAGACATTCCGCCTTCATTAACCGATAGCAATAACCTTAGGGTTTACCGACTAGGTTCCTTAGGGTTTACCGACTAGGTTCTTTGCTTGATAACATAGTATAGTATTAACCTTTACATTTTAGAACATATGTATGATGTTAAAACAATCTAAAACATCATGATCTTATCATTGTCTGACTCGGTAGTAGTTGCCCATTGAATACCTTATTCATCCATTTATTCATCATATTCTTTCTTGTGTCTTTTACTGACTTCTTTATAATCTTCGTATCATACTTCTCAAGATATGGCAACATCATACTGAATTAGAAAATCAATTTCTTGACATCAATGACAAAATAATAATATCAAGATAGTAAAACATCTTTAATCAATTATATCCATAATCATCAACAACCTTCTCAATATCCTTATTGAAATCCAACAATCTTTCATTGTCTGTTATAACGCAATATTGCCAACAGTGGTGTAGATAAGTAAAACACTATACATTTGTAGATGCAAACATTAAAGTAAATGCAGGTAAAGAAGGGTGACTCATCATTGCCTGAATGATGAGCCCTCTTTGACTTGCCCTGTAGCATCTATAGTTTGTCGCCCAGTTTGCATCTAGTTTGTTGCTACCTTGTTGCTCCTGAGTACCTACATTTGAGAAAGACAACATGTTAGAGAAATGAGAATCATCATCCATTATCTACACATGCATCTAAAAACATACAATTCATCCCTCATGTGCATCACAACAACTAGTATGCCAATCAAATCAGTAAATATCAGGTCAAATCATCTGCAAGAAATCACATTATGCATTATTTTTGTCTAACTTGTTTGCTTCATGTGTAGATACAAGAAAAGTAATATGGTTGTTTTACAGGAGTGGGGGGAAATGTGGCTCCCACGGGGGTTGAGCCTAGCTCATGTAAATATTTCAAAACAACAGAAGACATTTTTCAAAGAATAGAGCAGGTTTTGAGCACATGGATGTAGGTTTTGCAGCCCTACAATTTTCAAAGATCATTATCAGAGGAAAGTCAAAGCCAAAGCTCATCCAAAAAGAAAGAGAGAAACATTTATAACCATTCATCTCAAGGAGTCATATGTATCATGCTTAGGGGTTTTGACGGTAAAGTCTCAACCATGACTGAAATCAAAAGGGAAGTAGAGATTCAGGGATAAACATATACCAATCATTGAGGGGAAGCTATGACAAAAGAAAGAGGTTGTCAAATAGGTATAGATGCCTATTAAGATGATTTCAAGAGGAGTCATCAGCTACATCAAAGCATGGATAATGGGAGATACAATTTTGATAACTCAAAAAGCATCCATTAATGTCTCAAAGGAGTCGACCAATGTCTCGGAGGAGCCAACAATGCAAGTGGTAACAGTCGAGAAGATAGCAGTGACCGTCAATTAAAAGATGTATGCTAAGAGGATAGTCATTATTTTTTATATGGGCAGCATATAAGTGCGATGAGAAATCCTTTAAAAGGGCAGTAAATGAATGGCTATCATATGCTATCAAAATGATATTCAGTACCAAAAGATGGCAATGCTAATGAGCAGACCTAATCCACAGTTATAGAATAACTTCATATGTAATGAGCAAATTCATCAAAGGAAGTCAAACACAGTGTATCATAAGGACAATGATGGAGATGTAATTAATAACTTCAAATCAGTAAGAGCCCAATTTATAAGTAATATGCAAGATCAATATAAAGCAACACCAAGGCATGTTTGATGATACTATCTCATGGTTCTAATCCGCAAAAGATCTTAAGTTGACAAAGTACAGGGGTCTTATCTCACTATAGTGAGGAGTTGTCTCACAGTTATTTTAAAAGGCTATCATGATAAAGAGCCATGAGTAAAGAGCATCCATACATTATCATAGGTGTAAATGATGAGGGACAGTATTAGCATATAATGACACTTACTACAATCAGAGTTTTGCAATCCTCCAAGAGTAGTCATAATAATGATGTAGTCCCAGAAAGGTCACCATGAAAATCTTGAGACCCATCACAATCAACATAGCAAACACCATGACAGTATGGAAAATGAAAGAAGGGCAGCTATGAGTTCATAGAAGGGTGGAGTTGTCAATGACTAAGAAGACAGTGATTGATTTACTGACAAAAGGTGAAGTTTTAAAAAAAAAATTTGATGGTATGCATTTGTAAGGGTAAACATCAAAAGCTACTATGGAGTCATAAAACAGTTACTGTCAAGGTTAGTAAGCAGAGAAAGTTGTAATGTTGATGTGGTATGGTGGTCACAAAGTTAGTACTATCAAGAGATGGTGTGGAAGTGTTAAGATAATGTTTGGGATCTCCATGAATGTGACATTGAGCCATATATTAATATCACAATCAAGACAGTGTAGACAAACATAGAGAGACAACAAGCTTCTCAGACAAGTGAAAGAGTAAAGCTCTGGCATGAAAGTGGCTTCATTATGTTCAGAGGCAAGACTTGAGGTCTTTGTATTCATCAAATAAGTGAAAGGTATAGCAATAATAATAATACCAATAAACAGGAAACATGGAGTCATAAGTCCTCAATAAAAGAGTTCCACAAAAGGGTTCAAGTGTATTTAAAATAAATGCCAAAGAGTTATTTTCCAATTACATCATCCAAAAATAGTCAAATTCATCAATACAGTAATTTGTCACAATGAAGAAACAGTGAGCAATATCTATAAAAAGAACCTTTCCATAGTGTTTTGAAAATACAATGAACAGAGAGATCACTATACATTTTCATAGTCACATTCATAACTTAATTGAGACAAGTACAGTGACCTGAAAAGGGGCTTCTCAATACACCACATAAGTGGCACACACAAGTGAAAAGATACAATGAATGGAAGAAGCAATGAGCAAATGTTATAATAACATTCAAAGCAAGATATAGCCATATCTTTATAGAACAAGCTTTGTAGCAACATACCAAGATACAGTCAAGCACGAGAATTAGTCCTCTAGGAATAGAGCAATTTAAAATCATAAAGTATGAAGTAATGAAGAGGCAATGAGTACACAGTGTAGTGGAAATCATGCTACAGTCTTCAAGGAAGCCACATGTATCATAAGGGTTTTTTGGAGCCTAAGAATGTTCATAGCATAATAAATCCCTATTGTGAAGAATACAATCAGCTAAAGGCATATTTGTTTGACACAAGAGGCGATTCTTTTGATAGAAAAGGAAGGGAAGAAAGTAGCCATTGATTTGTAGTCTTTATACATGGTGAGAAAAAGATTATGTGATGGAACCTCCCAAGAGTAGCCATTATGTCCTAAGGAAAAAACAGTCAAACACAGTTATAATGACAGTGGTTTAAAATAAAAATTCCATACTTAAAGCCCAGAGTCTAACAAAGATCAAACTCTAGCAACAAAGCAACTACATTCACCAAAATGTCAATGCATAATGATCAGTTTGAAAGCACAGTGAAGATAGCAACATATTGGGTAGAATATTGTCATAGCAAACCCCAGAATACCTACATCAAGATTGTACTTTCAGAGGATACAGTCTGAGATGGGAACAATGCATGGTCGATACAAAAGATGGTCGTAGGGTTATGAGATAGGAGATAGTAGATTTACAGTTTTTCAATCTCCATTATCAGTGATAACTTGCAACCAAGGGGCAACAAAAGGTACAAAAATCTCAATGTCGCCATGAACAAATGAAAACCCTAGGAGATTAAATAAGAAGAGTATTGATGGAGTTAAAAGTGATAGATAGCAAGAGACTTAAGGAGTACCATCATATAGAAAATATCTCTCATAACCAGTAAAGAAAGATGTCACAGATGTAAAAATCGAAGAAGTCACATCCAATACTCTAGTCACAGAAGAACCCAGTGAGCAAAGATCTTCAAATCTACATTAAAAGATAGTCTTCAAAAACCGTGTCTCTGTCAAAGATACAAAGTAGTTGTGCATAGAGATATATATGATACACAATGGCATGAAAAACTATACCAATATATATCACTATATAACATAGATCTTTCATTGTATACAAGACATAGGTTCTAATCACCGTACCTCTCATTTCCCTATGAAAATATCATGCTGGTCTTTAGAAGCACCAGAGATTTCGAGCTTCAAAAAATTCTTAGAGATCAAACCCTAGTTCTATGGTGGCCGCCACAGTGAAGAAGAATAGTTCTTTTGCAAATAAAAGATGAAGTGAGTATTTTAGGGTTTTTTAGCCCTAAATGTATTTGCCTCGAAATAAAAGCTTTTTGCTTTCTTTTCTTTTTCCATCTTTTGTTTTATGCCCGAATTTTGTAGGTCTTTTTCTTTTAAAAGTCACTTATGTGATTAATGCATCAAATATTGTAAAGGATATTTGTTAAGTGTTATTTTATTAAACCCTTAACAAATATTCTCATAAGATGCTTTTGCCACATGTTTGAATTAAAATGCTTAGTAAAGGGGTTTTTTCAAAACTTTATGCCAAGTGTATGAGTCCAAGGGGAAGGTTTAGTTATCTTTGCAGTTCTTTGCAAGCATAAGAGTAAAATTAGGTGTTTTGGCCACCTAATTGGCACTTTAAGTCTAGTTAGAGAGTCCTAGGGGGATGAGTTTCTATCAAGGAGGGTTTTAAGGGGTTTAATTGCTAGATTATTCAGTTGCATCTTTAATTTTGAGGGATTTTTAGTTGCATTTGAGTCAAACAGTTTGTGTTCTTTTTTACTTCTCTTTTTGGCAGTTTGAGGGGAGTTTCTCTTTTAGTTAGTGCCTAATTTGGAGGAGAGGCTCAGAGTTGTGACAACACATCTTTCTTGGAGCTTTGCAAGATTTTGTATAAGTGATTGTTTGTCACTCTTCTTTGAGGAGTTCTGGAGTTTCTTGTACTGGTGTAGCAGCAGATATTCATGCTCCTGTAACTCATTTCATTTGAGTTTTTCTAGATTTGTAATGCAGAAAATTCCTTATTTTCAATATTGAAGCCGAGTTTCCTCCTTGATACCTTTTGTCTAAGTGTTATGTTTGTAAGCATATTTGATTTAAAATTTTGTGACTCTTCCATTGAATCCTTTATTTTATCTTAGTTTTCTTTAGATGCTTAGTGTAAAATGTGCATGCTATAGTGTAGGTTTCTGATTGTGTGAGTGTTTCTTTTGTATCAGAATTGTGACAATATCATTGCTCCTTTTGTGAACATCAGAAAACTAACCTTTTCATAAAAATCATTTTTGCAAGCATGTGTATTTAAGCTGTGTGTCAGAAATAGCTTCATTATCTGAGTATTTTGTGAGGTTTATAAGTGTTTTGCAAGTCATTTTCAATCATTGGTGGATCACCTTAGTAGTTAATTTTTTATTTTATGCATGTCCTTCTTCCCTTTTTCACATAAATTTCTTTAAGTTTTAGGTGATCAAATAGGAAGCCGACCTATAATCCAGAGGTCTGCTCTCATAATAGGATACCCACAACCTAAGAGCAGTCCAATGTATCACGAGATTATAGGAAATTAAAGCTTTCCTTAGGTGCAAATCCCCATTACAATAGTAACATAGGGAGAGATATATAAAATGATATTTTTTTACAACTAGGTTTAATCAAATATCCTGTTGGGACCTCAAAAAAATTTCCAAATTTTGAGGGCCCAAGTTGAAAATTTTGCCTATGACACTCAGAAAGTACCCTGCAGAAACAAACTCAAATAGCTCACTTTGGGAGCTTATATTTTGGCATCCATTCTTAAAGATCGGTGGGCTCGATGAAAGTAAAAATAAAGTGTAATTTTTTTAACTTTTCAAAGGTCTTGAAAATATTTTATCTCGCGAGGCTTACATGGAAAGCGAGTGCACATCACGGGATAGCGGGGCAGGAGGAGAGTTAATCTTTTTTCCACCCCATGGGACTAGTAAGGATGGGCAAGAGAAGTCACGAGGCAACAAGGCAGGGAGAAATTCCTTTCCCCCACCACCTTGCAAGGCACAAAATAGCACAAAGAAAGTGGCGCAGGGAAAGTGGAGGCTCACAGGGAAGGAATACTCCGCCATCTTGCATAGTGAAATGGGTCAGGGCGAAGACACCAGGGGGAAGAAAGTTGAGACAAATAAGAAAGGGAGAAGAATCTCCCCTCCACCTCGCAACTCACAGGAAGGCATCCAAAATAGGACATGGGGAAAGAAGAGGCTTAGTGGGATTCATCCCTCGCCACCTCGCAGAACACATAGGGACAAAGAAATTTCACCGTGGATAGGAGGAGATGAAAAAGAGGAGATACTCCTGTCACTCCACGAAACAAAGGAGACTATGATAGCATCAATCGGGTGATTAGGGTGTTCATGGCGTTCACACGTGATGCATTCAGCCATGCCTATGATTACAAGGACATGGGCCTGTCGATCTCCATGACTTTTGGCTGGTTTTATCCACATAGAGCACTCCCCAAGAAAGTGAAATATCAATGACAAACCTCCAATGGCTCACTGAAACATGAATATCAGTAAGACACCGAAGATCTTAAAAATCCACAAGATGTCTCACCAAAAGCATTGGTCACACTGAAAAAGAAATTGTCAGTGAGACATCTCCCATGTCTCACCAAAATATGAGTGTTAGTGTAACAGCAATGGTCTGCTAAGGGCAAAAGGAGATCCTAGAGAAAGGTGCAGTCTCACCGAAAATAGTAGCATTGGGGAGACATGTCATGGTCACACTAAAATATTGGAATTTGGTATAGCAGTGAGTGTTGAACAAGAGAAAGAAGGGTCTCACTGAAAGGACATGTTACACTGAAATCTTAGAGGTTGGGATCTATAGGTTAAAGATGACGACTCCAAACCTAGATATGAAAGAATGGTACCATGGAGGTGTGACATCTAGTTACAAGTCATTGACATTGTATGATTTCCGCCAAAGTTCTTAAGGCCAAGCAAGCATTGTGATCAACACTATATGGGTAGTGCAGGATTAAATCAAATAATTATTTGTATGAACCTTTAATGATGCTTACAGAATGGGTGATTTTTAAATTGCCTCAGAGGTTGGGTGTTGGGATTATGGTGACATCATTACAAACAGGCCAGGGAAATAATAATGTTGTTGATGATTTTAATTTGGAAAAGGTGTGATGGAGGGCAACATCCTCAACACTGATTGTAGAAGAATAATTAGAAGATTGGAGCGCTTAAATTGATTACATTGTTGCATGGATGCACAGTGAAATGGCATGATAATAACTCATTGGGAAGCAACAAATATATCAACAAAAATGCAAATCGTGTAGCTTGCTTCTCTTTGGCATTGATTGAAGTCATTATCTGTTGGGATGCCCAGTACCATGAAATCGGTATAATTGACTGAAAAAAGTCATTGTGGGGTAATTTTTGATATCACAATCGATGTTCAGCATGAGAAATGTCAAACATGGTCTTGATTGTGGCAAATGAAATGGTAGTCATGAAGGCCAAACTCTGTTAGTCAAAGTGATTTCTCAAGGGACAAAAAGCCTCTAGGGTTGATATTGTTGCAAAAATCATGGATCTATGATAAAATTAAAACCATAACAAATAAATATCAACATGAACATATTGTATTCTGACCAAGGTTTTATAATGTTTCTATTCAGATTGTTCATCCTTTTGTTGGTAAAAGGGAAGCATGGGAAACAAGCACAACGTACGTGGTTTTACTCTATTGGCTTGATGATGATTGCAATGTATTAATCATAGATGAAACACTCTCACACACACATATGATTATATTGACCATCAGTGTAACTTCGATTGTTTACTTTGTCAACCGGTATGTTAGAGGTTATAATAAGAGGTTTATCTCTAACCGGTACTTTGTGTCAACCAGTATGTGCATAAGAGACAATATGTGATTATACTAAGTTGGCATCAAGATGAACATCAAGATGGAGATCAAGCGGAGATTCAAGGACAACAGTTCATATGTTTTACTCAAACTGGTATTTGATTGATCCAACTGGTATTTGGTAATTTTGTGATGAGTTACCACATTTCATGATGAGTTATTAACACCGACTACTTGGCAGTAATTTTTGTGATGAGTTATGATCACTTGTCCAGATACACTACACCTAGGAAATTGTGTTATATTTTCTTAAGGCCAACATGAAATCATAAGGTCTATATATTGGTATCGTGTTAGTGAAAAAATTTGTCCTTTCTTAAAATGATCAATTTTAAACTCTGTAGCCTTCTTTTAAAGACAAGTGCTCAGCTAAATAGTTGGGTAAGTGTTGTATAAACCACTTCCCTCTGAATTTTCCATAGGTACAACTCCCTATTTCAGTTATTCAAGGAATAATCTAATTAATTTTATTTTAGTAGTAGCTTTTAACTTGAAAGCATGTAAGGCTGCCTACTTCATTCTTGGATGAGAGGCCAATATTTCACACATTTTTCCGAGAAAAACTATCTTTCTAATCTTTACAATGCAAGAGATGAAAGTAACTGAATCAAAGTTCAGAACACCATTCCCACAATTCCAATAAGAAATGAATAGATAAGAGAAACTGAATATGTTCTCAAACACAAATCTTTTCCTAAGAACAAACACCCAAAGGAAGGAGTACTAGAAAAATAATAATTTTCTGCAATAGAAAGGTCATTACTGCTATTTGATTAGATAAGTGTATGCAAAGATATGTATCTACACAGATTCAAAACCCACAGATTTCCTTCTTCCCAAAATAGTATGATCTTTATATATATATTCTCCTGCAACACAGGCACGATAATACATCTATAAATCCTTTTCCATTCCAAATTTAAAAGTCTGATCCTTCCTTCTTCAAAATAGAAACTTCACAAAACAAAGGGAAAACAAAAACTAATTAAAATTTGTTACTAGATCTAACCCCTATTCTATCTATCTTTCCTTAATTTATAGTTTTAGAACAAGGGAGGTCTCCCTGAAAACTCGACCTCCCCTAAAATAGTTATGAAACCAACATGATGTATCTTGGGATAGATATCCCGAAGTTTTTGCATAAACATGAGAGATTACAAAAATAAAGGAAACCAGGCTTGAATCAATGTATTATGTCACTTTTCCATCATCATCATCCTCTCTGCTTTCTCAGACATCATGGGCGGTGGTGAGTTCTTGAATAATAGATTGGTTCAGAACTTTCATCGTGTTGAGCTTTGCCTTCGCTGCCTCCTTATTCCACCAGTGCTTCACCATCTTTTTGGCATGTTTCGGCAACTGATCATTTCCAATGAAAGTCATGGACTCAATCCTAGCCACCCTTGTTATATCTTCCAGAGTGAAATCACCCTTGGCCTTGATTTTCTCCATGTTTATCCAGAAAGCCCTAATTGCATCCCGTGTGTTCAACCCGCAAATTCCCAATTGTCAATCATGGTCAGGGTTAACCACCTTGTTATCATTAACTATACTGCACTGGAGATCCTGAAGCTCGTAAACAGAGGTCTTAGCATCAGAGATCACAGACTTGAAGGTAAGCACCCACCACATTATGGTTTTCTTCAACACAAAGAGCTGACATTCATCCGCTACTAGTTTGATTGAGTGTTCCATCAAAAACCTGGTAACTCCATATTCTTCTATTTTGGCGAACAAAGGCAAGATATTCTGCCACTTGTGTTCCTCCTTCTCCCACGACACAAGCTGATTTTGAACTTCGGCAACAAGACTCTGTATCTCATTGCATAACCTTTGGGAGTCAGTGATGTACTTCTCCCCGTCCTTGATTATCCCCTCAATCCATTTCTCAACGACTTTTGCAATACTCTTGGCCCGTTGAACTTGGCCCATTAACTTTTTATTTTTTGGCGAAGTTGGGTCGAAGTTCTCTGTAGCATGAGATATTGGGAGTGCCCCAAAGCAACCAATATTGTCGATAAACTAGGCAAGAACATTTATGTGTTGCTTTAGCTCTCTCTTTTCTCACCCATCTTTCTCCGATCTGGTGAGCATTTTCTTTGTCGATACCTGGAAGAAATGATTGTCTGAGTCTCTACTCATATTTCTCAGTTCCACCTTCGTGATCTCAAAATCATCGGGGCTAGCCTCTTTGTTTTCATCCTTGGGTTTGTATGAGGCGATTTCAGCAACCCATTTTCTAGTTCCTTCATCATTGTCCAGGCGAGCGACGGTCTTGAACCTTTTTGGCTTAGGACTCTTCTCTATGTACTTAATGACCATTTCCTGAATTGAAATAGTCACGGGAAAAAAATTCTGCTTTCTATTCATCGAAGTGGTCAACCACTTAGGAGTTGCACTGGAGCTAGTTGTTCCTTCGATCGCTTTGGAAGGTGGCGTCATAGCCACAGTCATCGTATGAGAATATAGGGCATTAGCAACATCACTATCCAAGTCTTCAACTTCAAATATTTAGGCATCAAGAATCATATCTTTCACCCCTATATCCTTGGCTTGATCCATCTTTCTTTGAGCGACACTTAGGGACCGGGTATGCCGAGGAGTACAGAAATCCAAAGCTGAATTAGACCTATGTCTAAGATGAGGCAGCTTGTTATCCTTACCTGCACGAACAGGCATAGAAGCATTGTTAGAAAGACACTTTGGTGAACATAGAGGGACCTCATTACTCTTCGTTGATTTAGACTTAATGCCTAATTTCGCTGCTTTCTTCCTGGCAACCCACACTGCGGTCCTTTCCAAAACTCCTTTGGTCCTTAACTGTATATCATCTTTCTCTTCCTAATCCCAGTCAATTGGAGGCATTTCAATTCCTGCACAGGCTAAGTATCCTGGTTCGAATAGCTCTAGATAGTCCTCTTCGAGCCCCTTAGTGTCCAACTTTACCTGCAATGAAATGACTGTTCTAACATCATCCTCATGTTTCCCCTTTTGAACACCTTGAGTTCATCAGTACAATCTTCCCAAAAATCCTCTAATTGTGGCATTGGGAGGTATGGCATTAGACCAAGACTTCGGGAAAAACCCTTATTATCCAAACCTTTCCTTTCAGGATACAAGGGAAAATTGAAATTCCTGAGATCTGCTCCAATACTCAAAGCGTTGGACATCGAACTGTAGGACAACACGCCCAATTGGATGGAAAAATGACCCTCCCATTTATCCCTGGGTTGTGCCTTTTTTATTACAGAGGTCAGCTATCTACATATCTCAGCCAGAACAAAGCAATCTGAACAAAAGTGAGAGAGCTTGAAGGGCTCCTCTTCAAAGCCGCCTATCCTTATGTAACAGAAGCGTGGAAACTGGATATAAAAACTACCAAACCTCTTTATCAATGTCTGCGCATCCTCAGATATTCTTTTGGCTTTCATATTCTTCAATTCATGACACAAGTCACCAAGAAAAGCATTGTGCACCCTTCTGAAATCCTGTAAGGCCTTATCCTTTTGTAGCATGGGATAGAACTCATATATGGAAACATCCTCCTCAGTGAGCTGTTTTGGTATTCCAACAAACTCCTTAACACACGCCAAACAATACAAGAGATACGAAGACATAAAGAAGTTTTGTTTGAATTGTTTAGCCATACTTAGTTGTTCTCTCATTGAATCAACAATCAATTAAGCCCAATGCAGATACTGCTTCCCTTCCAAAACTAGCTGCACGTAGCAATAAATCTAGTCATCGAAGCTGTAAGCTTCAGCAGATCCTCTAGCCCGATGCAACAAAAGCATAACATCATGAATGTGAGGCAACATGTGATTCTTATTAGGATTCTTGGGTAACCTGGAACCACCTCTTTGAGGAACCTTCAACCAAAATTTTGCTACATTGTTACGGTGTCTGGTTCTGTCCGCGTTGAACTCGGTGATTGACTGAGCAGGGGAAAAGTTGGAGAACTAGTAATCAGGTATCTTGAAGATGGAGGAAATTACTTCATGATTTATGGCAAGAAGGGTTTCACCATTGTCTCTCCTAATGGTCTCAGACACTGGTTCGTATCTAGTGATACATTCCCGAATCAATTCTAGGCAAGGAATGGCTGGGGGAAAAGCTGTCGCTTCTATGAGACCACTACTCAAAATCTCCACACCAAAAGATTTGTCAATTCCCTTGAACACCTTCTCTTTCAAAACCTCAAGATTTTCCCCTTTTAGGTCGGTATCGCTAACTATGGGTTCAGTACATGCGAGGCTAAAAACATTCTCGAACAAATGCAGTGTAGACTTCATAATTCAAAGCAATGAGCCTTAATCTATTGCAGCAAAAATTTCTCTAAGAGAGAAAATGCAAGCAAAAACTACTGGAGAGAACAAGAAAAGGACTCACCTTCACAGTTGAACAACCAGATGATGACTAGCAACAAACAAGACTCCTATCCAAGAAAAACAAAACCGCAGCAGCGAGGAATGAATGCAGAGCACTAATAATCCTTCATACCTTATTAGTGAGGGCAATGATACGGAACCATTAAATGCAATAATTCCAATTTTCAGTCCGAGTGTGTTAAGTTTGTGGATTGGACATCGCACGCATGCATTGAATGCATGGCGAAATTTTTGAAGTAACCACCAGTTCCCGAAATGATTACTTACTTTGAAAAGCCAGGAATTGACGTCACTTAAAACATGGTTCACCTTCCTCATATTTGGCAATGAATGCACCATCAAATCATTTAAACCCGCGGGACCCACCAACTTTGTACACATCTGAACATCTTGAACAGACTTCATTAGCATTCAAGTAATTCAAGATGTACGCCGCGCTTAAGGAAAATCTTTGCCGAGAAAATTAATTATACCAAGCTGCTGACCAGTTGTGCTATATTGAACATGTTGAACATGTTTGAACCTCTTGAACTTGGTTCAATAAGTTCAAAACCCGGAGAGAAATAAAGTAACATTTTTCCGAACAAGAAACTTTTAAAAAGCCACTGCAAGACACTTAAAGAAAATATTAGTATGAAAAACCTCCCTGAACACCTAGGAACCTATGGAACCTAAATGAACCTGTTGAACCCGGTTCAAGATGGTTCAACGTGTTCATAGAGTTCAACCAATTACTAAAACTCGACATTTGTGATTAAAAGAGGATTTACAGTCGTACTAAGGACTTGAACTGAGGTGTCACAAGAAAGATAAGGACTCTGAATGGAAGTTTTATAGGATGACTGGCTCTTACCATGAGGAATAAATGATGCAGTAACACATCACAATGAATTTTTTAAAAGAGTGAAAGTGTTATGTTATATGCAAAAGGAAAAAGAGTTAAGTTGCAGAGTATGCAGAAGTGAAGTGTTGAATATGTTTAGAAGGATCGGATTAAGCAAGTTGCTACTCAGAACATATCAAACCATTCTTGTTGTTTTCTAACCATTACAGTAGAATCAAATCCCCTAACTAGGTAAGCTCTAACAAGCCTCAATGTATAAATCCTTTAATAGGGTGATCCATTAGTTTGGATTCAAAAATCCTCCACTGAGGTTACTCCTAACAAGGTACTACCTTTAACGGGGTATAAGATTCTAGTCAAGCTTTAGGATCTCTAACAAGATTCGCTCCTAGTAGAGCACTTTGTAGACCTTAACCGGTCAGTTATCTAATACTGCAGATAGTTAACTTGTGAGTTCCATCTCACTGTGGTTTTTACCTATTTGGGTTTTCCACGTACAAACACTTGTGTTATGGTGGATGCTTTACTTTTTTTGGATGTTGTTATATCATTTTGGATTGCATGCATTGTGTTTAAAATCTTTGTTAAGCTCATCTACCCATTAGTGTTTGAAGTAGTTTTATTTTTGGTGTCATTGATTCACCCCACCTCTCCGTGCTTTTCAATTCCATCAATTGGTATCAGAGCCTAACTTCTTTGAAGCCTAATCACTTAGAAGGGAGCCTTGAAACCACCATGGGGGACATGAGCTACTTCGAGATGGCTAGAGAGCTAGAAGCTAGCAGAAATGAACTTGAAACCCTTAGGGTCAAACTGAAAGCTTCACAAGTTGAAAGGAGAGAGCTAACTGAACAACTATTAGAGATATCTGATAATAGTTCTTCAGATGAAGCCAATATTGATGCTTTAGTAGAGGAAGTTGAAAAGTTAAACGGTGAGAAACTGAATCTAAGGAGAGAGCTAGAAGGTCTCACTATCCGCATGAGTTAGGAACTAGAAGCCATAAGAGTTGTTGAAGATCTTATCAAGGAAAGAGATAAAGAGATTACAAAGATCAAATGGGAAAATTTCACTATGCATGAGCATTTGGGTGCTGAAAGAGAAGAAAAGGAGAACCTACAACTAGATCTTGAACTTACATCATCTCTGAGAGAGAACCTGTGAAAGCATAATGAAGATCTCACCAAACAACTTACTAAAGCCAATGAGAAATTGGAGAAGTTCAGCAAAAGTTCTACCATGCTGGAAGAACAAATTCAATCACAAAGAATGAACGGTGATATCTCTGGACTTGGTTTTCACACAACTGAAAAAGGTGAATCCTCTGGTACAAAGAGCAACAATCCTAAGAACAAATCTGCTCCTAAGATCAATAAGCCTACCGGTAAGAAGGTCTTTAAACCTGTTTGTTTTGTTTGCCATAAACATGGTCACACTACAAACATTTGTAGAGACAAAACTAACAAAAATGCAAGTTACAATACTAATGCTAGGTATGTATCCAAGAAATTTGAAGGTCATTGCTCCACATGTGGAATATATGGACATAGATCTGTTGAGTGCAGATATAGAGCAAACAATCTTGTACCACACATGCATCCAAGACCAAATGGTGACCGGATGAGGAACTTTGACAATTAGGTAAACTTGAACTGGCAAAGACCCTACGACAACTGGTTTAGTCCATTTGACATGGAAAAGGTAATAAATGTTATTTGCACCATCCGTAATAATTTTGGTCATGTGGCTATGAATTGCAGAAGAAGAACAAGAAGAGGAAATGCAGGACCTTGGAGATCATCTGGTATGGCTTGTTATCACTGTAACAAACCAGGGCACTTAGCAAAATTTTGTAGATCCAGAAATAACAAACCGGTCAATTCATCTAAGGATTAGAAAGGAAAGCAGAAAGTTAATGTTGAAGAAACCAGAGAGGAAATGAATCCAATTCAGAAGAAGAAAAGTGATGACTCACTTGAAGAAGAAATTGTTCCTTCACCCAGTGAAGAGAACCTTGCACCAGTGACAAGCCTTTTTAATATGGCTAAGGGGAGCTTAATGGTCTAATTACCTTCGAACCCCTTGAGAAAAATGAGTGGGAAAAGAATTTTGAAACATGAAATTTTGGTA
This sequence comes from Cryptomeria japonica, assembly GCF_030272615.1. NCBI lineage: Eukaryota > Viridiplantae > Streptophyta > Pinopsida > Cupressales > Cupressaceae > Cryptomeria > Cryptomeria japonica. The sequence continues at coordinate 16,106,621 of NC_081414.1, forward strand.
ACTTTTTGTCAATATTTTATCAACCGGTTTTCTCCTTGAGCGGTGAAATTAGGGTTTGTAACCTTAACGGGCGAGCATTTAATGCAGTAGGTAAAAAGGATAAAAGCGAGTTTTACTTTGTAATTTTTACCCTAACGCATTCGAGAAAGAAATTTGGAGAACTTCCTGAGCTGAGAAAGATTGTTTTGTTGTTAATTGTCGAATTGTTTTGTGATTTGTGAAATTAAGCTGAATTGAAGGTTGCAGAAGGTCAAGCTGGTGTGCACTTGGGCATTTCAATCGGTAAATGGGACAACATGCACGAAACAAGGTATTTCTTTGAACATACTACTTCAAATCTTGTTCATCTGGAATGGCATCAACTTCAAAGACTATAGAGAAGTTAATGATTACTTTTGAGCCTATGGAAGCTGTAGAGGCAGAATAAATTGTGTCGTATAATGCATTGTCACAAGTTCCAAGTGGAGTTTTGGTCAAGGGTGATTTGTCTAGTTACATTGACTGTAAGATAGAAGATTTAGGATCTCTATACATTTATACACAGTTGAAATCACTTTGCGATGAGAATGATAAGATTGAAACAAAGTATGCTAGGGTTTTCGAAAAGGGCTTCCATAATGCCACTTACTTTCTTGAGAATTTTGAGGATGAGCATATCAGAACCATTTTGAGTCGAGTTCATGGAGTGAATATGTATTTAGAGAGAACTCACACAATAACCAAGGAAGCCATCCAGGTTGTAACTGGTTATTTCTCAACCGGTGAAGTATTTGTTCTCAGAAGAATTTCAAAAGACACAGTATTCTCTTTAACCGGTTCTACTTCTGACAAGTGTGCCTTTTCTATCAACAATATTAGAGACCCTGCAGTGAAACTAGCAGCAATGGTGATAGGCTACCGAGTATTTTACTCTAGTAGACTTAATAGTGTTCCATCTGCAGCAATTCATACAGCTCATAGAATGATTGTTGATAATGCAAATTATGATCTCTGTGAAGCCATCAAAAGGCAATTATTTCAAAATTAGCAATTTGTTAAAAAGGATAATAGTCAAAAAATTCAAGTATGGACAATTATTGGTCAGATTATTCTTCTATTTTTAGAACTTTCTACCAGGAATTAGAGACTTTGAGTGGTCAAAAGACCTACCAGTTACTGCACAGATCAAGAACAACATTAAGGCTGTAAACAATACTTTTCCTATAGCCATGAATAAGTACTTTAATGAATTTCATAAAAAGATGAGCATGAGAATGAGACTACTAGAAGATGTGGTAAGGCACTTTGCAAAAGACATAGTCTTCATAGTTACCACTGAGTTTTGCTTAATGTGAGCAATTGAGCCAAGGGAAGAAGAGATGGAAGACATGAGTTATGAGGTGAACCATGATCTATTGGTTGGTTATGATAATAAGCTGTTAGCGTCTCCCAAAGACAAAAAGAAGGCAAAATTGGACATTGTGGCAGTCCAAAATGCACCAGCAGAAACTAGTACTTCTCCTGTCACTAATGTGAAAGGAAAGAAAAAAAATTGACTCACCTCCAATGACAAAGACTACAAGGGTGACACAGAGTGTCCTAACCAAAAAGATTCTGACACCTAAAGTATATACAAAGGAGAATTCACAAAGAAGAGGAATCAAAAACTTATCCTCCAACCAAAATCTGAAGAATTAGATACCGAAGAAGAAGAACCTAAGAAGGTAAAGGCTATCGATAGAGTAGAAAAATCAGTTAAGGAAGTGTCAAAGACAACTGTGCCTATAGAAGAACAATGAAGACACTAGGGAGGAATAGGTTTGACAATGTCAAAGAGCATTTTGATTCCTTCATTGTAAATGAGAAAGAGTAAGTCATTCAATAGGTAATCACCCATTTGTGTCATTACAGTAGATATCCACATGAACTGGAAAAGGATATCTCAAATTCTTTGTACACTATTCTTTTGAATAAATGGGAGGAAGCTATTAAATTAGAAAAAGAAATCATTGATAAGGTATTTGTACAATATTTTTCTGAATTTTCTAAAGATGATATTAGTGCCTTAGTTGCTCGATACAAATCTCAGTTTATAATCAAAGCAAGAAGACTAAAGTTACTTAGTGGAAAGAAGGCAATTGTTGAAACTGAGACCCATCGAATAGCTTGTGAAATCAAAAGGATGGAAGAACTCATCCAATCCTCTATGAATAAGGATAATATTATTGATGATGTTAATCGACTGGAAATGGATGAAGAAGAGACTATTCAACCTAATGAGGTCTATCCTCTCAAGAAAAAGGATGACTCCATTATTCATGTTGTTGTTGATATTCAGGACATAGTTGATCTATATGGGGATAACACTGCACTAGATATGGAGCCTCCTACAAATACAGATGTATAGGTTACCTTAGTTGAGCAACCGACAACTCAACTAAAAGTGGACAATCCACCGGCAATAGAACAACTGGAGAAACCCCAATCTCCACCGGTCATTGAAGATATTACAAAGGAGTCTACTGAAGAGGTTGTCACACAGTCCTTTGAAAAGGAAATAGAGAAGAATATAGAGAAAGCAATCATTAAGGTTGTATCCTCTGAACCTGCAAAGCAAAAGCAACTTGATGAAGATGATGATGATTCATTAAGTATTTCAGGACCTATTGATATGAACAACATGAGCACATCAGAAATGATGAAGATTGCAAGTGTCATGCAATCAAGAGAGAATAAGAAGAGACTGAAAGAGAAAAGAGTTTAAGATGAAACAATTCAGATTGTAGTAGATATTTTATCTGTTCTGCTACATGAAACATCTACAACACAACTATCTACACCTATTATCAAACTTGGTCAGTTAGTTGCAGATGCATCTGATCAAATCAAGTCACTAGAAGATGGTGCTCAACTCTATGCTGAAAAGAGTTACAAGAAGAAGTATGGAGAAAAACTAGCAAAGGATATTGATAGTGGGAAAATGGCTCTATCGCACAATAAATATTTATTGAGTAAAGCTATTGAAATAGGAGGAAAGTATCTTGCTTCCACCTCTATTGTTTCTTTCTGTTATTCTGATATCTCAAAAAGACAAATAGAAAAAGAGCAAGAGCTGGAAAAGATATGCAAGACATATATCCCACTTCAGGACTCTATATTTGCCTTTAGCAAATCTGTAGATGAGTTGTATAATAAGCTGGATATCCATGATATTGAGAAGGCAAAGAGACTTCAGTCTCTCAAGGAACTCAATAGTCTGCTCACATCACAGGTTGACATATTACATAGAGCCTACTCAAATGCAAAAGCTATCTTAGCAACTCCTGAAACCTGCACACTGGACTCAATGGAAGAATTTCATACTCAACTTATGTCTACAAAAGAGTACACTGAGAACATGCTAGCAACATGGTCAAATGCCATGTCATAGTTGAAGCAGAACTTTAAAGATATTTTTATGAGATAAGCTAATGCACAAACTTTAAAGTTATTGTTGTATATGTTGAACACTTTGATACAAATTTTTTCTCTCTCTCTCTCTCTATACATATACATATACATATACATATATATATATATATATATATATATATATATATCTATATCTATATCTATATATATATTTCTTTTTCAATTTGGCATTGTTGTCAAAGGGGGAGTAGAAATATGTATGTGTGTTTTTGAAAATTTTGTATAATGTATGCATTAAGGGGGAGCATTAGTATATATGTAAATTTGTTGTGTATGCACACTTAGCGGTATTACTGTAAATTTTTCTAAGTGTTTCCATCGATTAACATCATCAACAACATTATCCTCATTCATAGAGGATTGGATGAGTTCTTCCATCCTTTTGATTTCACAGGGTATTTGATGGGTCTCAGTTTCAACAATTGCCTTCTTTCCATTGAGTAACTTCAATCTTCTTGCTTTGAATGTAAACTGAGATTTGTATCGAGCAACTAAGGCACTAATATCATCTTTAGAAAATTCAGAAAAATATTGTACAAATACCTCATCAATGATTTCTTTTTCTAATTTAATAGCTTCCTCCCTTTTATTCAAAATAATAGTGTACAAAGAATTTGAGATATCATTTTCCAGTTCATGTGGATATCTACTGTAATGACACAAATGGGTGATTACCTATTGAATGACTTGCTCTTTCTCATTTACAGTGAAGGAATCAAAATGCTCTTTGACATTGTCAGACCTATTCCTCCCTAGTGTCTTCATTGTTCTTCTATAGGCACAATTTCCTTTGGCACTTCCTTAACACTCTCACACACACATGTGATTATATTGACTACCAGTGTAACTTTGATTGTTTACTCCATCAACGGGTATGTTATAGGTTATACTAAGAGGTTTATCTCTAACCGGTACTTTGTGTCAACCGATATGTTCATAAGAGACAATTTGTGATTATACTAAGTCGACATCAAGATGAATATCAAGATGGAGATCAAGCAAAGATTCAAGGACAACGGTTCATATGTTTTACTCAAACTGGTATTTGGTAATTTTGTGATGAGTTACCATATTTTGTGATGAGTTATTAGCACCGACTGCTTGGCGGTAATTTTTGTGATGAGTTACGATCACTTGTCCAGATACACTGCACCTAGGAAATTGTGTTATAATTTCTTAAGGCCAACATGAAATCATAAGGTCTATATATTGACATCGCAATGAATTTTTTAAAAGAGTGAAAGTGTTATGTTATATGCAAAAGGAAAAAGAGTTAAGTTGCAGAGTATGCAAAAGAGCAATGTTGAATATGTTTAGAAGGATCTGATTAAGCAAGTATTGTGCTATAGAGACTCAAATAATGGATATGCAAGTATGATAACTTATATGCTGCTCTATATTTTTATGAATTTAGGAACTTAGAACAGATCAAACCATTCTTGTTGTTTTCTAACCATTATAGCAGAATCAAATACCCTAACCGGCTAAGCTCTAACAAGATTCAATGTATAAATCCTTTAACAGGGCGATCCATTAGTTTGGATTCAGAAATCCTCCACCGAGGTTACTCCTAACAGGGTACTACCTTTAACAGGGTATAAGGTTTTAATCAAGCTTTGGGATCTCTAACAAGATTCGCTCTTAGCAGAGCACTTTTATAGACCTTAATTAGACAATTATCTATTACTGCATATAGTTAACTTGTGAGTTTCATCTCACCGTGGTTTTTACCTATTTGGGTTTTCCATGTACAAACACTTGTGTTATGGTGGATGCTTTACTTTTTGTGGATATTGTTATATCAATTTGGATTGCATGCATTATGTTTAAAAGCTTTGTTAAGTTCATCTACCGGTTAGTGTTTGAAGTAGTTTTATTTTTGGTGTCATTGATTCACCCCCCCCCCTCTTAGTGCTTTTCAAGTCCATCATACTCGAGCAGATAAAGAACTTTCCCTAGAAGATATTGCATAGATAGATAGGTGAAATCTATTTTGCAAAATATAAAGATCAAAGGATGGAGCACTATTTTTAAACCAAAGGTGAAATCTTTCACACAAGGGGTGAAATATGTTGTTTCATAATAATTGCTAAAAATGTTGCTCATTTTATTTTCATTAAATCTAATGTCTTCACATGTGTAAAAGGGCGTAAATGCAACAAATAGGGGGTTTTCTGTCAGAGATAAATATTTCTGAGTAAGAAATGTACAGAAAATGACATTCACTATCACTAAAAAGGGATCTTCTATTTTTGGTCTGAGATAAAAAGTGGGTTGTAGGTAGAGAAGACAAAGAACCACAAAGGGAAATTTTCAGAAAAAGTTAACAGGGCAAGTGTGTGAGCTGGGACATGTCAGTCTTTGTGTGCCAACATGGGAGTGCAAAGTGTGCGAATGCCGAGATATTTTCTAGATTTTCTAGGTGTCTTCAGTAGGGTCAAGGATGCAGAAAAGAGGTAGATTTGAGGAGAAAAGTGTAGATTTTAAATTAAAAAATTCAACAAAGAAGAAGGCTTGTGTCAATTAGAGATCCATCTAGGAATTCTTTTAGGGTTTTCTTCTTTGTGTACTTAGTCTTCTTTTCTCCTCATTCAAGGGGATTCTGATTTAATTTTTGAAAACTTCTGGAAGAAAGTTCCATATACAGTTCAAAGTTGGAGTATGTAAGAGAATACTTCCATCTTGTAGTTATTGTTTCGTTGTTACAAATAGTTTATAACCAGAATGCATACATGTTTTATTTTTTTCTTGTAGTTGTCTACAACATGTAAAAGCACTATTTCATGAAATGAATGATCGGGGATCTTTTATTTTGTCCTTGAAAGTTCATGTGTTTATCTTGTTTTTTTCTTCTCTTCAAGGAAGAGATTAAAATGCTTCTTACAGGGTAAAGAAATGGTGATATGTGCATGTAGGATTTTAAGTATGATTGAAAATAAAACTATAATGGAGGGTGTTGATGTAATGCATTAATATTGGGAACTCACTGGTTATAGTTTAAACTATTCGGGTTTAATGTCTACATGTTGTAAGTTGACTCTATTGTCCTAAGGAAGGCACCGGTCATGGGGCTTGCACCCAGTTTTCATAATCAAATAATCTCATAAGATACCATTTCTTTTCTATTGTAGGAGTTAGTATTAGGTGTTAGTTTAGTGTAGGAATCAATCCCAAGTGCTGAGTGAAATGTCAAGAAGCCAAGATTGTAGCCAAATCTAAAATTCATACGCATTCACATTGGGATATCTGCTACATCTTGTGATGCCGTGAATGTTGGAAGTTGTAAGTTATTTAGGCATTACTCAGGTACACCCACCTTGGTCTCACAGAGCCAAAAGTGTGGGAGATTTCAGTCCTAAGACTGAATCTCATTTGTTGGCCAATCCAATGTTGAACATGTTGATAAGAGTGGCTAAATCTTTAGGTTTTTTAGATCTGTTGATTTGAGAACCAGCATAGCCATTTACAAAGAATGTAGATTAAGAAACGAGAAAACATATTGGAAAAACCTCTCATTTAAAGAGAGAACATGAGAAGGACTAAGTAGCTTCTTGAAATGCTAAAATAAACATACCTAAAAGACAAGGAACATGAACATGAAGAGATCCACTAAAATAATGAAGAAATGCAAATGACTACTAAAAAAATTTATGTTAAACTTCTTAAATTAAAGAACCTCCAATATAATTGGTATTAAAGAAACAAGTGCAAAGAACCATAAATATACATGAGCGATCAAAGCACTACTTGAATATTACACTTGTGTATTCAAATATATAGATGAAATTGCATAAGCGATGAAAATCAGCACTACTTGAATATTGCTTAGGTATAATCAAAGATATGGGTGGCACATAAATCTACATGAGTGAAGAAAATAATACTACTTCGACCTTATAGATGTGATGAATTCACACCAATATATTAAAATAAGGCAATAATCAATAATAAAAAATGCAGGTGTCAATAGACTCATAAAAAATGTTCAATTAAGGAAGATGGCTTCCATAAACAAGCATGTATAAGTGATATGGTATATGTTACATCTCACTAGATTGCATATGTAACTAGTCGTTGCATTTTCCTAGTATGTAGGAACAAGTACTGTGTGTGTGAAAAGTGGACCTGTATCTGTATCTGGAATACACAACACTTCAATTAAGTCATTAGATGCATGGTTAGTAAATCAATAATCAATGAATAATAAACCATTGCAAAGCGACCCATTGCCTTCTAGTAGATGCGAGTTTAGATTGCTCTTAGATTGCTAAGCTATCTAGTGACTAGACAACACCTAAACGAAGGATTTTTAATCTATATGAGCATGGATTTAAGTTAGATGAATGCAAGATTAATCTAACATGATTTAAGAAATATATGAACATTTAAGCTAAATGATTTAAGCAATATGAAATAACTAATATGCATTATCTCAATGCAAATTCTCAATGAACCTATAGCAAAAATAGCATAATAACAATATATTCTCCAAGATTTTTGAATGAGAGATGAGAGCCCGAATTTATAGACAATTCAGAAAGAAACCAACGACTGAGATCAAATGATGATGAGCGGTCAAGATTTGCCAATAGGAAGCACAATCCAAGTGAATTGATGTGATTGGACGCTTTTCTCAGTTTTAAAGGAAATTGAACTAAAATTAAGATAAAATCAGAAAAAACTGATTTATTCTCTAGTTCATTCAATTTTAATATTTAATTGTTTTAATTGTTTTCTTTGAGATTATTTATTAATTTTTAATTTATTTTTCAAGATTATCTCCAATTGATTTCTTTTCTCAAATTTTAATTCTTTTTTGGTCAATTAATTCCTTTTTTGATTTGTTTCCTTTTTTGAAGATTTGTGCTCATAATTTCCAATTCCTCTTTCTTGATTTGTTTCCTTTTTTGAAGATTTATGGCAATTTTTATTTATTTTTCAAATTAATTCCTCTTTTTTATGATTTTAATGGCAAATTGATTTATTTAATTAAATATGCTAGGATATTTAATAAAATAAATAAGATAATTGTTTAAAGTGATTTACTTGGAATGATCAATTAATTAAATAAACATTTAATTAATATCGAGTGATTAATTTTGCCATGTGACATTTGCTGATTAAAGAATTAATTGTGTGCTCAAGATTTATTTAATTGCCTTTGGTTAGGACCTTGGTGATGTTGTTGAGATTAGGGGCCCATGGTTTAGATGACCATTTTTAGGGTATTATAGGTACCATGCACATAGCTCACTCCAAAATTTAACTTGTTATGCCTTGCATATCTTTTCCCCATTAGTCTCCTTGCGTCAAAATTTGGGTCCCCCCTTTTTTTTCTTCCCTTTGGGTCCTTTCTTTTGTTTTTGACCTCGGAACTCCGGAACCTCGGAGTCCTGAGGTCCTTTTATCTTTTTACCTCAGAACTCAGGAGTCCCGGAGTCTTGAGGTCCCTTTTGTTTTTGACCTTGGAACTCCGGAGTCCCAGAGCCCCGAGGTTGTCTTTGCTTGCCTGCTTCGAAACCTCGGATCCCCAGAATTCTGGGGTGGGGTGTTCTTTTTCTTTTGTCAAGCTCGGAAGCTTGGGACCTGGAGTCCTGAGGTTGTGTTTAAAACCTTCGTATGGATGGGTTCGAGGAGCTATAAATAGAGATGATGGACTTTTAAAATTCATTTTGTGCATTCAGAGCTCCTCTTGCCTAGCTCCAAGTCGTGAACTTCCGGACCTCCGAGTTTTCCTTGGCATTTTTAGGCATTTTGATTCACCAGGTTAGTGAATTCTCCCGCCCTTATTGTGATCTCTAGGTTAGATTTCCTTTCTTTCTTTTTTGTTTGTTTTTTTCATTTTTTGCATCCCTTTGTTTTTCATCGCGTGCCCTAATTTTTTTGCCCAAAACCCCGGATCCCTGGGGTTTCGAGCGGTTTCATTTCCACCACCCTGGAACCTCGGATCCCCTGAGTCTCAAGGTGCCTTTTCATTCCACCATCCCAGAACCCCGAAGTTCCAAGCGGTTTCATTTCCACCACCCCGGAACTCCGGATCCCCGGAGTCCCGGGGTGCCTTTTCATTCCACCATCTCGGAACCCTAGATCCCAAGAGTTCCAGGCGGTTTCATTTCCACCACACCGAAACCCTGGATCCCTGGAGTCCTGGGGTTCCTTTTCATTCCACCATCCCAGAACCCCGGATCCCCGGAGTTCCGAGTGGTTTCATTTCCACCACCCTGGAGCCCCGGAGTTCTGGGTCACCCCATTCCATGAGCCCGGAACCCTGGAACCCCGGAGTTCTGGGTGGTTTTTGCATACACCTAACCTCAGAACCCTAGAGCCCTAGAGTTCTGAGCCTTCTCCCCTTGTGCCTAGCTCGGGACCCCGGGACCTTGAAGTCCTGAAGCAAATTAAAGTTTATACCTAATTTTGGAGACTAAAGATTTGTGTTTTGCTTCCAGGTTCGAGCAGTTAGATGGACTCATCCTCCAGCAAAAGGGGAAAAGAAGTTGATAGACTCCCAGCCACCATGAAATACCATTATCAAGGATAGGTCCATGTTTCAAAGCTTGAGGATCAAATTAGATGGGTTCAGATACTGAAATCGGCCACATAGAAATTGAAGATATCAGGGCTCAATTGGATAAACCTAGTCCGGAGGCCCTCCACTAAAGAATCAAGAGATTCGGCCTAGTGGAAGCTACTGTATTCTCACAGTCGTTACAGGCACTAGAATTAATAATGGCCATTGCTCCATTTTACAATCCAGAGACTAGAAAGTGCATGGATGCACAAGGAAAAACGGTTATAGACTTGTCCCTAGATATGCTTGGATTCATCTTTGGTATCCCCACCAGGGAAGAAGTATTTTTGCTAATTGAAGAAGAGGCCTTAAAGGCATGGAATGACAAAGTGTCTTCCAGTAAGAGGCACATGAATACCAATTGGATAGAAGAAGAAAGAAAGATAGGGCTCAAGGCAACAAAGATCTTGAGGGCAGATTTCAAAGAACCTCAAAAGGACCTAATCATTATGCTTAGTAGGGCCTTTGGCAAGTCGGACTGCAAGCATTTCCATCCCTAGATGTTCGAGTTCATGAGCACTATGTTAATAGGGAAACAATACTTTGATTGGCCATAGATCCTCTTTGATAATATCTATAAGCAGATGAAAGAGGTGCAACATACCCAAAAGTTCTTCTTCACATCATATGTCATCTGGGTAGCTACCAGAGCTGGAAAATTCCCAGGCCTGTAGGTGGAAGATCAATTGGGAGAGAAAGAAGGACAGACGAAGATATGGGAGTATTATTCCCAACTCACTCTAGCCAATGCTAACGTGCACTTCAAGAGAGTTAATGATGCCTTTGTTTTCCAAAAAGTCATCAAATTAATAGGGGATGCAGGATATCAGATTAGCTCGGAGGCTATGGCTATCATCCGAGAGTGGGCATGTTGGTTCATCCAAAACCCACGCTTCACTTACATCAGGGTTAGTGGATTCATAGGGAACCCAATGTTACTGCCTCATTACTGTAACAATAGGGTAATTTTGCTGGAATATGTAAGGCAGCTTGTAGGCCTCCAGTCACTACTGTCATCAAAACATAAAACATGTATTGATTTCTTGGTGTTTATTAGATACTTTGCCTATTCTAAGATACAAGTGGCAAAGTTAGTGGAACAAGAGCTTCAGGATTTAAACTTGAAAGAGTATGATCATGCTAGGGAATTATATGATCCCTATGGGAAACTCAAACAAGCTATGCCTAAGGCATAGGAGGGGCATAGGCCCAGCTTGGAAGACTTTTGGGCCAACCTGCAAGATAGTTTTGAGGTTAGGGAGAAGAACTATAACAGATTATCTGTGCCACAGGTAAGAGATTTCGGGATTGAAACTAACCTCCCTAAAGACCTGAGGGATGATGGAGAGTTACTTGATCCAATTTATGGAGAATCAAGGATAGATAAGAGGCCCCTCTCTCCAGTAAAATGGTCTGCAAATGAAGATACAAATATGGAGAAGGTCTCTCAGGAGGTCATCAACAAGACTAAACAATGGTTAAGCCAGAGGGTAAGGCCTAGCATTTCAAAGACAAAATAAAAAGAATCCACCTCAGGACTTCCTCGGTCAAGGAGCCATAAGGAGTATGCTCGAAAGACAAGGTCAGCCTCAAGGAAAAATATGTCCATCAAAATAGGTGAAGAAGACAAGCCTCAAGAAAGCACTGATGACTTATTGAAGAAACTCCAAGAGAAGATGAGCGAGTTTGAACTGTTGAAGAAGGTTGCAAACCTAGGAGTGACCGATGGATTAGAAGCGTTACCACTGGCCAAAGTACTTCCACCAAGGATGGCTATAGGGAGCACCGAAGGAGAGGGTACCCAAGAACAATAAGAAGATGTAGAAGATACTCAGGAGATACCCATTCAGCCACCTTCAACAAATGCCACAAATGCTCCAAGCACCACTGCTCCACCACCATCAGTCAATATATCCGCAGGGCAGCTCGAAATGTAGGGCTTCACATCTACTACTGAAGGGGTGAAAGTTAGAAACATCAAGTTTGACTCCGATCAGGAAGAAGAGGATCTTGAGCAACAACGACCGCTAGAAGGTGAAAGGGATGAGGCAAAAGACATATTGAATGAAAGATTGATCTTAACTCCTCAAGATCAAGAGGACCTTCTTAAAGATATAGAAGCTGGGCAAGGGGAAACAGAGCTAGGTGATGAAGAAATGGCATTCAACAAGGAGGTCAGTGGAAAACTAGAAGAGTTACTCAAATAATAAACTCTCCAAGCTAACCTAGTGTGTGGGAGAAAAAGTGACACTAAGCAAACATGCCCTAATCTCACTTTCAACCACACACTTGTGGAATACGAAAGAGCCTAGAGGTATCACACAATTGGCTACTTCTTCTTGTGGAAGCGAGAGCCACAGGTTACCTATTAGGATTTCTATTCCTTTGTTGTAATTGAAAGATGAAATGATGCAAGTTCAATCCCTAAACCCAAAGTGCAAGTATGGACTAATGACAAGATTGCAGAATTGAACTTAAATAATGAAAAGCTGTAAGCACAAGGACAAGACAAGAATGCAAATGCGTACCCAGAGTTAAAATCTGAGTGAAAATGTTCAGGACGGGGGCGCGAGCGCCACTATCCTGATTCTGCCCCTGAAACTACTCCAGAAACTGCTGTTTTGCACTCTGGAAAAGCTGTCAAAAATGCTGAAAATGCTATCTGTCAGGAGGACCAGGGCGCCCAACGCCCCTATCCCAGGGACCAGGGCGCCTAGCGCCCCTGTCCTGGTAGGACCAGGGCACCCCACGCCCCTGTCCTGGTCTTTTTCTCTGAGATTTGGTGTGAAGTTCGGTCTCCGTCTGCTTCTTCCGGATCTGTAACTTGTGGCGTCGTCCGAATTCCGAAACCTACACTTATATCTGAAAAGGTGTGGTGGGCGGCTATATAGGGTTTTGCCTTAGTCAAACCCCCACTTCGGTGATTTCCACCTCCACGAATAGCCAAGTTGTATTGTAAAATGTATTGTGTGTGCAGACCTAGTGTGTGTGCAAGGTCCTTAAATGCAAGAAAGCAAACTAGAGCAACCTAGAAAGTAAACCCTAATTTCTTGTAAATGATAATGTAAATGCTCTAAATCAAGATGCAAAGTGATCTAAAGCATGAATAAAGGATATATTGAAGCTTATGCAAAGACATGAAAACAACATGAAATCATACCCAACCCTCAAGGGAGGAGTACAAGCCAATCTTCAGTCGGTAATCTCCTATTGCTCTTCAATGTCTTCCAAGCCCTAAATGGATGAATGAAATTGATAAATGCTTGATAGAAGGATATTGAATGTTGTTGAAGTCTTCAAAGATCTGCTCTTTCGCTGCATAGAAGGTCCTCGAAAGCCAAAATTCGGATCCTTTCAAATGAAGAAAGAGAGCTCTTATATATGAAACCCTAGGTCTTAATTTCAACTTTAGGCCGACCTAGAGATTGAATATCCCACCAATTTCTTGGGGTTAAGCTTTATTTTATGATTAGATCGCGCTCCTAAAATTTCGGGAAAAATGTCCAGGACCATGTTGCACTCCGGGCGCCATGGTCTCGACAACTTTTCACCAAATTTTCAGGGCCGTCAGATATGATGATTTTAGAGAGAATCCCAAAGTTACAGGTGATTTCGAGGTGTTTTGACCCCCGAAATCAAGCCCCCAAGTTCAAAATAGGACCTAATTAGGGTTTTTGATTAAATGATGTATTGGAAGAATAAAATGAAAGGGGCACACTTTAATGAAAAAGGGCCCAACTTTATGATATAGGAGATGATAAAATAGAACCTTAGACTTAATTAAATTAATTAATTAAGTGCTAAAGGGGAAATGCAATGCAAAATGCAAAATGCGCTAAGGCGGGTGCTAAACTAGGTGTGAAATTGTACCTCCCTAGCAAGTGCATACAATTTATGACGCTACATTTAGCCCCCACTTTAGCGGTCATATGAACACTACGTGCATATGCAAGCTAAAGTACAGAAAAGTAAACATTATTTGAAAAAGGATATATCCATAAGTCTGTCGAACGAAGCCCCCAGCGGTATCTGCAGTACACAGTTAGGAACCGCACCCTACAAAACACACGTGTTAGATCACAAAATCACCTAATGCTTACTAAGGAAGGTGATGAAAATTCGAGGGTAACTATATGCCCCCCCTGTTTCGGCTTGCTAATTTTAGTGAGTTGAAACAGGGTATCATGTTTACCACTTCGAATTGTTAAAGAAAATTGATGACAAATGCTCACAAGAAGATTTGATATGAGATCAAAAACTAATGGAGAATCATTTGGTAAGAAAGAGGACTAAATCTCAATTCCAACACAACAAAGAGTGTGAAGATTTGAGAGTTCTCTAACACGAGATGAAGGATGTAAATGGAAACAAAATGCAAAGAGAAGAAAAGCAAGGAAAAAAAAAAGCATGAATACACACATTGGTGATCCATGAGAAGAATAGTGAAAGAGAAAACATGGACTTCTCGCCCCTAGATCTTGTCTAGGTGATCCATGGGAAAAGGACATGGAAAACTAGCCCCTAGAGTCTGTCTAGGTGATCCATGTAAGGGAGGAGAGTGAGAAAGTCTAGCCTTATGCCGCTAGTTCCACTCAACCTCGTGCATGTGTGTGTAAGGGAGGTTAGAAGCACCTCATAGGAGTCTATGCCCGAGTATGCTACAACCTGTATATGTATAGTACAAAAGCATGACATCTCGCTCTAAGAGTCTGTGCTCTGGTTCCGAGAATAATCACCTTGCATAAAAGGAAAATGGAGACATCTCGCTCTAAGAGTCTGTGCTCTGGTTCCGAGAATGACCCATTGCTCAAAAAGTGTAATGGTTATGTCATAAGCAAAGTAGAACAAGGATACCTACCTTCATCACACAAGAAGATACCCCAAAAATGAAACAATTTCATAGATCCAAGCAAGAGAGTTTTGCACTCTTTAAGCAAGGATAAGATAGTTGGAAAGGGATATCTTGTAGTATGTGTAAAGGAGATCCTTAGAGGAGAAGAGATCTTTGTACAAAAGACACCTATCCTCAAGAGGAATTATCTTAGACAAAGACAAAGAAGAGAATAAGAATGCAATACTTCCTTCTTTTGCGAGGTGAAAGTGATTCTTAATGAAGGATGACGCTCTTTTTAACCCAATCGGGAGAGTGAATTCATTATGGATGTATTTGACCAAGTGCAAAAGAGGTTTTAGTCAAGGACTTACACCTCTTGTAAGAGAGAATCCTTGAACAAACAACAACAAATGCATACAAGGAATAACATCAAGTAATAAAGTTCACACCATCCACAAAATAGGAAAAAGTGGATCCTTAGATAAAAATAAGGAAAGATCATTGCCTCAATGAGGACTTACACAATCTTCTAGGAAGAGATTTGGACATAAGAAAAAGAAGAGATGTATGAAATCACTCTTGTCCCCATAGGAACAAGAGATAACATAGAAAATTAGGCTATTATGTTGCTTCAAAAATATGGTTGCACTTGAAATTGTACCATCATGAATGACAATGAGCCCCCAGTAAATGAGCTACCAATGTCACATAATGATGAGAAACATAATAGCCATTAATGTTATTTAAAGACATGATAGATTGAATAAGGTATTTGAATATGACATGTTAAATGCTCAACTATAAGTGAGATCAAAAACATGTATAAAATGATAAAAATTGAAGAAGAAAAGTCACATGAAATCTTAGAAGAGGGATGAGTGTAATTTATTAGAGCCTTATCCCTAGAGGAAAGGACTTTATGATGAATAGGAGATAAAGATTCATAAGTGGATTTAGAAATTTGAGGGGAGTCACAAAGAGATTTGTTCATCGCCAAGATTTCCTTATGAGGGGAATGAGAGTTGATAGAAGTAGAAGATGATTTAGTTGAAGTGAGATCATCATCACTACTAAATATAGCATTCACACTGAGAGATTGTCTTTTAGATGCTTTGGTACGTTTGCAGGGATTATAGCCGAGTCCAAAGGCATAATTGTGAAAATTAGTCTCTAGAGGAACTTTTATCCCTTGTTCATGAGCACCACAACCATTTCCATGATACCCATGCTTAGCAAAAATGCGAAAACCACGACCATAACGATCAGCCATTTCAGGAAGAGAGGGTGGTTTTTCATAAGACAAAGAATCAAACTCTTCATAATTAGAGGTGTGAGGAGAAGAAGTTTGAGAGGTGGCCACAAAATTATTGCTCATAGGTTCAGGTAAGACTGATTGATCTCTAGTTTCTTCCTTCTTTTTACCTTTAAGATCTCTAGGAGAAACCCTATACTCACCTACAAAGGTGGGATTAAAATCAAGAGATCCCCAATCGTCTTCTGCGAGAACCTTCTCAGGATCAAAAGCCTTTTCATGTGTAGACTCAAGTCAAGAAGGATCTTCTTCAGGAGCTTTAGACTCATCCAAAGAATTTTGACTATCAGAGGATGATGATTCGTTCATAGGTATCTTGTTTAAAGAGTCATCACTAGAAGAGGAAGGTTTAGAAGAACTCCCTTTGGAAGTAGATGTTTGCAAACAAGCCTGAAGATTAGTATCACCTATCAAGGTATATGTCTTATTGTTATAAATAAATTTAACTTGTCTATGCAATGTAGAGGGGACAGCTTGCATACTGTGAATCCAAGGTCTCCCTAATAACAAGTTGTATGTTAGATTTCCCGACATAACATGGATAGGAGTAGGAAAAGTAACAGGTCCTACTGTGATGGGTAAGGTGATAATACCTAATGAAGTCTTAGCCACACTGTCAAAGCCTCAAATGGGATGAGAGTCAGGCTCAATGAGAGATGTATCCACATTCATTTTATGCAATAGATTAATGCTACACACATTAAGGCCAGAGCCATTATCTACCAGTGTTCATCTTATAGCAGTGTCATTTATGATAACCACAATCATCAAGGGATCATATTGATGTTGAATTTCACTAGTAGACAACTCATCTTGGGTAAACACAATTTGAGCTTTAGGATTCATCACAGAGTTAACCAAAGATACTATATTACTAGATGTATTTGGTGGAGGAACATTCAAATCTTTCAAGGCATCTTGTAACATTCCATGATGAGCAGAAGAAGTTTGGATCAAATCCCAAAGGGATATCTTAGCAGGAGTAGCTTTAAGTTGTTCTATGAGATCATATTCCTTACCAAGAACTTGTGAAATCCGTGGAGCTTGAGGAAGAATAGGTTGGGAAGGAGGAAGTGAAGTTGGGATAACTGGAGGAGGATTAGGTTGCCTATTGTTTCTTGTGTTATAGGTATGAGCAACCGCATGATAACTCTCTCTAGTCAGTTGTTTAGCATACTCATAAGGGCTCTTAGTAGAATAACCTCCTTGCACAGTAATAATAGGTTTCTTAGGAGTGCAAAAAGAATCATTAGCATAACCACCTTGAACCACTAAGATAGGCTTATTTAAAGGTTGAGAATTTTGAGAAGGACAAGCACCTTGGATAGTGAAGAGAGGTTTGTTAGGTGTCTCATTCACATGTATCAAATTGATTGAGGATGGTTTAGAGGAATGAACGAAAGTGTTGGAAGAATTATTGATAGTCTTCTCTTGCACTAAAATCTTATCATGGATTAAATCAATTTTACGAGAGAGACAAGGAATAGGAATTGATGTTCTAGTAGGGAGAGTAATACTAGGAAAGGTCATATCATCCTCTATCATCAAAGGATCTACATGGGGAATAAACTCTCTAGGAGAAGGATCAACATTTCTCTCTAAAGTCTCACTTTTGAGAGAGAGATCTTTGAAAGAGATGTTAACCATCTTGCTTTGAACTAGGGTTTCCTTATGAGTAGAACCAAGTTGAGGAGAGGGAGAATGATTGAGATTCAAGGAAGATGAGAAACTATCAAGGGAGTTTTCAATCTTGATTTCATCCCCTTTGGCTAGGGGTAAAGAATAATCGATACCTTCTTCTAATGGTTCGTCCCAAATAGTGAAGTTGTTGAAAGGAATGTTTGAAGTATTGTCAATTTCGGGAGAGGAGATAACATTGTTTATTAATTCCTCATCCTTAGAAGGGAGAGCATCAATAGATGTGTTAAACTCATCCTCTTTCCTCAAAATATATTCAATATGATCTTTAGGGGAGAGAGAATTAAGGAAATTTCTTATTATTTCATCTTCTTTCTCTAAGGGATGCTTATGGGTAAGACAAACTTTAGGAGAAGGGTAAATATTTATCATTAATTCATCATCTCTAGTGGGAATTTTGTTAGAAAAGGAAATGCCATCAATAGGAAATGTAGGGATAATGTCATCTTCTTGCACAAAAGGATCCTCATGAAGGGAGTGTTTTTTAGGAGGAACATGAACATATTTCTCCAAAGATTCATGCTTAGGAAGGAGATCTTTGAAAGAAGTGTCCATAACCTCTTGTTGCACTAACATGCCCCCATTGGAAGGACCAACTTTAGGAGAAAATAAGTCAATGTCCATCAATACCTTTTCACTTAGAGAGGCATCATGGAGGGAAGGTGAAGTAACATTAAGAAAGGTGTTTATGATAGCATTCTCTTCCTCTAGGATAGCTAAATAGGAAGGGCACATTTTAGGAGAATTATCAAGATCACTCTTAAAGACTTCATCCTTAGAGCATGGGAGAGTCTCAAAGGGATTGGTAGAAACTCTTTTAGGCACTAAAATGTTGTTATAGATAGGGGGACGTTCCTTAGGAGAAGGAAAAATTGAAACAAGGGAAGCTAACCCATTATCACATCTATGAAATGAATGCATCATGACAACAATTTTCCTCTTTCAAATGATAACACATGCAAAATAGAAGAAAATGTTCAATTTTAACCAATGCAAGCACTTAGAATGTAGATTAAAATTTATGATTCAAATGAGTTCCTAAATCAGATTTAAAATTATTGATCCCAATTAAGCTATCCACAAGTTCAACTTTGAATTGAAAAATTAGGGTTTTAGCAAAAATTTCCTCTTAATTTTTGAATCTTGCAAGAAATTAGAACTTGTAAATGCAAATTTGAATTTGAAAACACTCAAATTTGAAAACATAAATCAGAATTAGAGAAGATTGGAGTTCACGTCGGGTTCACCAAAATGTGTGGGAGAAAAAGTGACACTAAGCAAACATGCCCTAATCTCACTTTCAACCACACACTTGTGGAATACGAAAGAGCCTAGAGGTATCACACAATTGGCTACTTCTTCTTGTGGAAGAGAGAGCCACAAGCTACCTATTAGGATTTCTATTCCTTTGTTGTAATTGAAAGATGAAATGATGCAAGTTCAATCCCTAAACCCAAAGTGCAAGTATGGACTAATGACAAGATTGCAGAATTGAACTTAAATAATGAAAAGCTGTAAGCACAAGGACAAGACAAGAATGAAAATGCGTACCCGGAGTTAAAATCTGAGTGAAAATGTTCGGGATGGGGGCGCGGGCGCCACTGTCCTGATTCTGCCCCTGAAACTACTCCGGAAACTGCTGTTTTGCACTCTGGAAAAGCTGTCAAAAATGCTGAAAATGCTGTCTGTCAGGAGGACCAGGGCGCCCAGCGCCCCTGTCCTGGTAGGACCAGGGCACCCCACGCCCCTGTCCTGGTCTTTTGCTCTGAGATTTGGTGTGAAGTTCGGTCTCCGTCTGCTTCTTCCGGATCTGTAACTTGCGGCGTCGTCCGAATTTCGAAACCTGCACTTATATCTGAAAAGGTGTGGTGGGCGGCTATATAGGGTTTTGCCTTAGTCAAACCCCCACTTCGGTGATTTCCACCTCCACGAATAGCCAAGTTGTATTGTAAAATGTATTGTGTGTGCAGACCTAGTGTGTGTGCAAGGTCCTTAAATGCAAGAAAGCAAACTAGAGCAACCTAGAAAGTAAACCCTAATTGCTTGTAAATGATAATGTAAATGCTCTAAATCAAGATGCAAAGTGATCTAAAGCATGAATAAAGGATATATTGAAGCTTATGCAAAGACATGAAAACAACATGAAATCATACCCAACCCTCAAGGGAGGAGTACAAGCCAATCTTCAGTCGATAATCTCCTATTGCTCTTCAATGTCTTCCAAGCCCTAAATGGATGAATGAAATTGATAAATGCTTGATAGAAGGATATTGAATGTTGTTGAAGTCTTCAAAGATCTGCTCTTTCGCTGCATAGAAGGTCCTCGAAAGCCAAAATTCGGATCCTTTCAAATGAAGAAAGAGAGCTCTTATATATGAAACCCTAGGTCTTAATTTCAACTTTAGGCCAACCTAGAGATTGAATATCCCGCCAATTTCTTGGGGTTAAGCTTTATTTTATGATTGGATCGCGCTCCTAAAATTTCGGGAAAAATGTCCAGGACCATGTTGCACTCCGGGCGCCATGGTCCCGACAACTTTTCACCAAATTTTTAGGGCCATCAGATATGATGATTTTAGAGAGAATCCCAAAGTTACAGGTGATTTCGAGGTGTTTTGACCCCCGAAATCAAGCCCCCAAGTTCAAAATAGGACCTAATTAGGGTTTTTGATTAAATGATGTATTGGAAGAATAAAATGAAAGGGGCACACTTTAATGAAAAAGGGCCCAACTTTATGATATAGGAGATGATAAAATAGAACCTTAGACTTAATTAAATTAATTAATTAAGTGCTAAAGGGGAAATGCAATGCAAAATGCAAAATGCGCTAAGGCGGGTGCTAAACTAGGTGTGAAATTGTACCACCCTAGCAAGTGCATACAATTTATGACGCTACACCTAGCTTGCCAGATTTCCTCACCCCAAGATCCGGGGCAAACATGAGCAAAAGTAAGAGATTAAGTAGAGGTTCATGTCATAACTGTAGATATAGTATCACATCAGGATGATAAAGATGGAGATATACCAAAATGGCTGGAGTTTACCTTCGGGAAGAAAAAGAGAAAAGCAAAACTCCCAAAGGTCACTCTACATCAAGTAATCCCTAAGGAACCACCAAAGGTTAAAAGGCTGAAAACCATCCATCATCTATCAAAAATAGATTCTGGTGAGGTAATTGCAGATGTGGTAGTTCCACATGAAGTTGAGGGACAGGTTTCTCCCAAGTATCAAATATCCCAGGTAAATTTGGGTAAGCAAACCAAGTGGGAAGAGCTAGATACTTTGGAGTTAGCAACAAGTCTTGTTAGAGGGCGCATTGAAAAGGAGCACACCTCAAATATGGAGCTTAAGGCACAACTCTTGATCGAAATGAATAAACCTCTAGACTCTTGAAGAGCTGATGACCTACCCTCAACCTCATCACTGCCAGAGGGAGAAGTAAAGGCACTAGTAGAGGTGAGACGAGTGGCTGCTGCCACCAAATCTTGGACCCAGGTAAATGTGGCCAGGATTAGGTTGTTCTTACAAAATATAGTAGAAATATACTATAAGGTGGTATAGGCAGGTGGAGCTTTGGCAACCTGATCCACACAATGGGAGCGGAAGGCAAACACTTTCAATAAACAGTTCCCAGTTTTGAAAAGGATACTGTGGCTAGGAGAAGAGATGGTAATAAAAGAAGACCTCTTAGGAGGTGATAGCTATAAAAACTTACAGTCCTATGTATACATTTTGGACCTGAATATTGAAATGTATAAGCAGTATATCAAGGATATGACTGACATTCGGGACTCTCTCCTTAGAGAAATTTTGTCATACGAGAATTTTGTAACGAATATGCTAGGACCTTTTGGCCTCAGAATAGCTGATACAGGAATAATGGACCAGCAAGAAGTTTTGAATCAGTGGGATGCATATGAGGCACAACACCTAGGATCCGCGACCCAGTTTGATGTCACCCTTATGGACAGATACACATATCTGATCACTCAATGTCAAGAGGTGGCGGACATGGTGAAGGAGTTAGAGGAACATGGAGCACATGCGGATGAGGTTTTGTAGAAATATAAATTTAGAGTTAAGCATGTATCTAATCCTCTAGTCCAAGCAGTTGCATGTATAATTGAAAATTATAAATCTTTTACCAAGAAATAAAAGATAAGCATACAATTGCTAAAGATAGCAAAAGCTTTTTCTTGTATTTTTAACTGTTGCTCCTACTTGAGTTCTAATTTTGAGAGAAATTCTGCATGATTACGAAAACGTGGCTCACCTAGCAGGGTTTTCGTAGTGCTCATGCAACTCCCATTTTGTAGTTGTTAAGTGGAGTATCAAGGCAGAAACTTGCAAGTTAACTGCGAGTCCTAGGATCAGTTCTTAAATTAGAATAGAGTTATTTCCTAGATAATAGGGTAAAGAACTTCTATAAATTGAGAATTTGGATTCATTTATAGGGGTCCCAAATTGATGATTTGTGGCCTACTTAGAGATTTTAGAATATTTTGTAGATTGATTAAGAAGTTTGAGTTATTTTTGTTATACATTCATGGAGATTAATATGAAAAGCAGCTTGTAGATTGCTTGATCTACATTTATATTCTACCAAATTGTTCTGTGTAATCTAGTAACGTCTATTATTTTGAGTTAGCAACGTGGTTTAATATTTTTTGTCTATCACTCTATGAATCATATTGCCCACGTCAGTGGTGTATGAGAACTATTGTGATAGGCCATATTGTTGATGATTTTTATTTCCATAGACTTGTGAAATTGATGATTTTGCAGGTTTGTTGGAGGTCCGTTGTTGAATGCTAACTTGGATAATATTTGATAATTGCTTGGATTGCAGGGAACTAATTGAGTAGTTCATTAAGTTGTCATTATATTGGTCTTTATTGTTATTTTCTTGTTTCCCTTTACGCTTCGCATTTTATTTCCCAGAGAATCTTAAACCATAAAAATACAAAAAGAGAGGAAGCGCAGTTATCCGTAACCAGTGAGATTTAGTTCTAACCAGCAGGCCCCTTTATAGGTATAACCACATCAACCATTGAGCTTCCCATCACTGTCGAGACCCGACTATAGAGACCTTGGAGTAGTGAGTTCTTCTGGACTCGTTACTTTTCAGGAGAGGTGGTAAGTGTTTGCATAAACTACCTAACTATTGCTGAGTGTGTCAAAACACCCGTCAACATAACTAAGGAAGTATTACAAAAGTACAAACAATAAGACATCCCCACTTAATGCTAATGATAAGAGGAATGACAAGTCTACAAAAAAATGAGTCATAACATAGTAGTTTAAGATGGTCAAGAAGTGGCATCAAAAAGTTTGATATGAAGTATTTATAACTAGAAAAGGGTGTACAACAACACAACACACATTCATGGAGGTAGACAAGGTTATGCTTGTGAAAATAAGGTACTCATAACAAGCCCCCTATGATGCTTTATGATATGTATGGCAACGAGATCCTAGGCCTATGGATGCAAACTAAGATCTCAAATATCCATAGCATAACATTGGAACACAAATAGGCTCAACTACAATCCTGATAAGATAGCTTAACACTTGGATTTTGTTCCTTTGTTGCAATGGAATTGAGATTGTGAAGTGTGTGTGTTTGAGATCAAACCTTAATGGTAGGAGAATGATAAATTTTAATAATAATAATAAATTATAGAAAGGAAAATAGACACAACAAGCTAGATCTGGAAAAGAGATACAAAGAGAAGCCTAGGTATGAAAACTAGAGTAGCAAGTGTCAAACACTAATGCTAGGCACCCTACTTTGAAGGTGTATACAAATGATAAAGAGGAGCAATAATGCAGTCAGGAGGTCCTATAGATATGTCTCCCAAAAATAGATCCAAAAATAGTAGGATAGGGGTGTTCAGTGCTGTTAGAATATTTAATCTTTACTTAGCTTAGGTTTATTTCTAGTTAATTTAGGATATTCCTTTGGAATTCCTACATGTAATTTGTCCTCTAGTACATGTGTGAGGACAAGTCATTTCTTTTATTTTCCTTTATTAAGGAATATTAGATTTCCTCCATAAGAGGATGTGAACACATGGCACACACATTTTATGAATGGTGGCATTCATAGATTTGGAGTTACTTTGTAACTCCTCTCCTCATCTCTATTTAAGAGATGCCTCCTCTCTCATAATTTCTTAATGACAATATTGTAAAGAGCTTCTTGCTCTCTCTCTCTCTCTCTTTCATTTTTAGGCATTGCCTCATTCATAATATCACAAGGGGTTTTTCTTTGCTTTTCCCCTTTCAAAAGTTCTTGTGCCTCCTTCTTCACATTTGGGTGATTCTCCAAGTTTATTGCTTTTCACATGGTAACAATTACTTCATCATAAACTTTCTTGGATTAATTTTCTTTTCCTTGCTCTTTTATTTCCTTTCATGGTATCAGAGCAGGTTTCTAATCCTTGTTTTAAGTTAACATTGATGAAGGTTACCATTCAGTGGAGTTCACCTTGTTGGAGGCTTTTTTGAGAGGAGAAGAAGTTCTTTTACTAATATTTTCTATTGTGCAGGTTTTGGTTTCAGATTTTTAACTTTTTTTCAAACTTGTTAACAAGTTTGCCTGCAGGTTTAATCTCCTATTCTAGTTAGTTTTTATTAAAAAAGGGCTTTGGAAGGCTTGCCGCCAAAGTTCCTTCTTTCTAGTTTAAATTTAATTATTTTTAAAGTTTTGGAAGGCTTGCCGCCAAAACTCCAGTGCTAACTTCTTTTCCTGCATATTTTAGATTTCATATTCATTTAGTTTGGAAGGTTTACCGCCAAACTTAGTCTTCTTAATTTATTTGGTCGGCTTGCCGCCAAAACTAATTTATTATTAAATTTCATTTCTGATTCACTTGCAGATTTTAACTCTTTTTCTTGCTTACAACTATTCGGATTCAATTTGTTTGAATCTGCCATTCAGTCCTAACATCTTTATTTGCAGGTGTTATTGATAAATAAAAAGGATAATCTTTATTTAAACTTAAATTTGTTCTTCTTGTATGTTAGTATCTGTTTTGTTTTTCATAGTTCCTTCAACTTTAATATCTATATATCTAAGTCAGTTGGGTTTCTTAGTCTCAAATTCTTCAAACAATAAAGAAGATTAAACAACACTTTAAAGGAAGTCTTGTCCATTCTCCCAACGGTCTGCTGCAATATCAAACCTCAGGATTTTTTATTTGTCCTCTGCAATACCTTAAAAACAAGAAGAAGATTAAAAACAACTGCATCAGTGGGTTGCACTTCAATATCAAAGTGGTTGCCCTTCAAAGTTTTCACTGTAACCTTCATTCTGCCCAACCAAAATTTGCCCTCTCTGCAGACCTCGGTAACACGCAGAAAAAATAACCCCCTCGCCTCTGTGTATTCATCGCCTACCTTGCCGAACTACTCGCAATTGCATCCATTAGATATACTGTATTCAGTTATCGTTGCACCTGATCTATCAAACATTAGATACACTGTGGCATAGAAGTTCTGATTTTCCATGTAAACTGTTCTATTTGGAGTATCGTGTCTAAGCCATAGTCTCTGATTCCCTCCAGACCCAGCCTCTGAACACTCCTGGATATACACATAGTCTTGACTTCTTACAACATTCTGTACATCTCCCAGCCTTCTTCACAGATGTATTGTACAATAACCTTCTTTTGAACTAGATTAAAGGGCGGCATCAACATTGTGTCAAATAAGACACCAAAAGATAATAATACGGACAACAGCATGCAATTGAATTCCTTTCAGCAGCATCGTTTTTTATGTTTAACATAAGGTTGCAACTTATGCACCACTAGATTAGGAGAAATACACATAGTCATCATAATCACTATTTTTTCAGCTGCTTCAGCTACAAACCGCTTGTCTTGACATCTTTCCATTGTTAAACGTTTTTTTTTCTGTGCAGAGTTTACTTTGGTGGCTGTGAAGCATTATAATTGAGAATTATTTCTTTGTTGTGCTGTCGAGAATCTTTTATATCCAATCAATATTTAATAGAAATCATTCGTAGTGTTTTGTTTATGCAACTTAAGTCATTCAGATTTCTGCATGGAGGTTAAGGTATCCTTTAATGATCATTTTCTACTGTAACTTCCCTGTGCTGCACTGTGTATTCCCTGCAAACTTATCATAACCTGCAAAAACGTTTCTGTCACCTGTGCCTCTGCATAGTTGGTAGTTGGCATCTTTGCTCACCTGAATGATTGTCTCCTCAACTTTGAATATTTGATTGGAAGTTTTATGCATAAGAAAGATTTAAAATTTTAAGCTTTTTATCTCTCACGTTTATTTAAAATTTTTTATCAGGTTTATCATATTAAAAAAAAGGTTTAAAAAGTTAAAACTTTAAAAAGTTTATAATTTCCTTTTAATAAAGTATTTTAATTCATAACGTTTTTTTTATAAAAAAAAAGAGTCTTTTTTATTAATGGTTTTATTTATTATTATTAAAAATTTCAAGTTATTCTTCAAATTAAAGAATAGATAAAGTTATTTTTTATTTAAATAAAATTAAAAGTTAAAAAAAAAAAAATCATTTAAATTTGTTATTTAAGATTTGAATATAATTTTTTTTTACATAAATTTTGTTATAATTTTTACTCAAATCTGGTTTATTTTAAAATCAAGGAGGTTAATTTTATTTTTTAATCAAAGGGGTAATTTTTTTACAAACTATTATTTTGCTATCATGTCTACATTAATTCCAGAAATTAAATTAAATAGTTCCAATTATCATTCTTGGAAAACACATATCTCGTTTATTTTTCGTTTCAAACACCTTTTGGATGTTGCGACTGATAAGACATTTGAACCCGCTACATCTGCTCCTCAAGCCGACCTAGATAGATGGAAGGCTCAAAATGAGGAAGCACTTGGTTTAATTGGTATTTCAATGGTTCCTGATTTGTATGTTTTAATTGGACATTGTACAAAAGCGCATGAAGCTTGGGAAATTTTAAAAACCACTTATGATAGCTCAAATGAATCCCAAAAAATTCAACTTCAAGATCAACTTGAAGATCTAAGGTATACAGATTTTAAAACTATGGATGAATTCTTATTAAAGTTTGATTCTATTAATAGTCAATTAACTGGTTTAGGAGTTACTCTTGCTGATTTACGTTTAATTCATCTCATTCTCAAAAAATGTCTTCCTCGTCAATTTCAACAATTTATTACGAATATTCATGCTCAACTTGCTATTCCTATCTTAGCTACTCAATTAACATATGATATTTTTCGTAATTTATTGCGTCAAGAGGAAGCTAAATTAATTCAATTTGGTACTCTTAAAAGTAGCGAACATGCTTTTATGTCTAAAAATCAAAATCATAATAATAACTTTAGATCCAACAATAATAAACATAATCATAATCATAATCATCATAACAATCACAAATCTTCTAATTATCAATCTCATTCTAAATCCTATCATAATAATTCTCATAATAATAATCATAATAATAATCACAATAATCAAAGGAATAATTCTCAAACAAGACCCCATTGCACATATTGTGGGAAAGATGGACATATTACTAATAATTGTTTTAAGAAACAAAATGGTAAAAAGCCCATGAATCAAAATAATCAAAATAATCAACATAAACCTCATTATAAGAAGGGTAATAATAATAATGGTAATTCATCTCGTCATGCATTTACATGTACTTATAATGTTTCTCAACCACTTGAGTGGATTATTGATTCTGGTGCATCTCAACATGTTACTTCTCATAAAGAATGTTTTGAATCTTTGCATCCCGATACTTCTAATATTCCTGTCCAATTAGCTAATAATCATAGTTGTAAAGTTGAAGCTATTGGTGATGTGAATGTTCCTAATGGGAAATTACATGATGTTCTTTATGTTCCTGAATTAAAATCAAATTTGATTTCAGTTCCTAAACTTTGTCAAGATTATAAGATTAACTTTTATAGGGGCATATGTTATATCATTGATCCAAACACTAATCAAGTTATTGCTACTGCTAAAATGGATAGTGATAACCTATTCAAGTTCTATGAATTTGCTCCTCCAAAGTATTCCTTGCTTACTACTGTTGATTTTACTATATGGCATGAAAGACTTGGCCATCTCAATTCTGATTATATTTCACTAATGCAAAAAGCAAATATGGTTGATGGATTGCCTACTATTGTTCCTTCTCAAATTGTTTGCAATGGTTGCATGAGTGGTAAGATGCATAGGGAACCCTTTCCTCATGGTCAATCTTGGAGGGCATACACTAAATTGCACCTCGTTCATAGTGATCTCTTGGGTCCCATGGAGAATCCCTCCATCCAAGGTTCAAGGTATGCACTTACCTTTGTTGATGATTTTTCCAGAAGAACATGGATATATTTCCTTCATAGTAAGGATCAAGTGCTTGATGTTTTTACTGAATTTCATATGTTTGTAGAAAGGCAATCTGGTTCTAAAATTAAGATTCTTCGTACTGACAATGGAAGAGAATATGTCAATAATGCATTTAATGCTTATTTAAAATCTTTTGGAATTAAACATGAGCTTACCGTTCCTTATACACCACAACAAAATGGTGTGGCAGAACGGAAGCATAGGACAATTGTTGAAATGGCTAGATGTTTATTGCATGCTAAAAATATGGATTACAAGTTTTGGGCTGAAGCTATGGCTTGTGCAACATATTTAATTAATAGAACACCTACCAAAGCCTTAAAGGATAAAACTCCTGAAGAAGCTTGGTCTGGTAAAAAGCCTAATTTGCAGAATTTAAGAATTTTTGGTTCCATAGCTTATGTTCACAAACCTAAGGAGAAAAGGAAAAAATTAGATGCTAAATCTTCTCCTTTTATTTTTGTTGGTTATGATGAAAATACTAAAGGTTATAGAGTTTACAATCCTATTACTAACAAGGTAAAAGTTGCAAGAGATGTTTGTATTGCAGAAAAGGGCATTCATGACTGTTCTAAAGTGAAGGATGATGAACTTGGTCAAACCAAAGTTGTGCTTGTGGAGGACCAACCTCCTTCTCTTAACCCTAGTCCTAATGCATCTCTTTCTATTCCTTCTAGTGATAGTGATGATGATAATAATAACTCTACTCCTCATGACTCTTCTTCTAGTGATGAATCCATTACTTCTAAAAGAATACCTAAATGGTTTAAATCTTTAATTCAAGATAGTGATGAATACTTAGCTAGAATGGATAAACTTCAAGCTAGGAGAGTTAATTATTGTAATTATGCTTTAATGACTACTATTATGAATTCTAATGATCCTAAAACATTTGATCAAGCTAAAAATCAACCACATTGGCAAAAAGCAATGAAGGAAGAATATGATACTCTAATTTCTAACAACTTGGGATTTAGTTCCCTTGCCTCATGGCAAAAATCTTGTTTCTTGCAAGTGGCTTTATAAAACTAAATTGAATGCTAATAATCAAGTTAGTAAATTTAAAGCTAGATTAGTTGCTAGAGGTTTTTCTCAAATTGAAGGCTTAGATTATAATGAAACTTTTGCTCCTGTTGCTAAAATGCCTACAATTAAACTTGTGCTTGCTTTAGCTTCTAGAATGAATTGGCCTATTCACCAAATGGATGTTAAAAGTGCTTTTCTTAATGGTGATTTACATGAGGAAATTTATATGTCTCAACCTCCTGGTTTTATTAAAGAAGGTAATGCACACTTAGTTTGTAAATTAAAGAAATCAATTTATGGATTAAAGCAATCTCCTAGGGAGTGGTATTCAAAGATTAATGAATTCTTTCTTTCTCAAGGCTTTATTAGAAGTAAAAATGATCCTAACTTGTATATTAAACATAGTGAAGATGATATTATAATTATTATCTTGTATGTAGATGATTTGATTCTTACTTCAAGTTCCAATACTTTGATTTCTGATATTAAGTTTCAACTTAATCAAAAATTTCAAATGACTGATTTAGGTCTTTTACATTATTTCTTAGGAATGCAAATTTGGCAAACCTCTAAAGGAATTTTCCTATCTCAAAGTAAATATGCTCAAGATCTCATAGATAAGTTTAAAATGAATGATGCTCATCATGTTTCAATTCCTATTGAATTAGGCACTAAGTTAATGCTTGATATGCAAACTCCTCTTGTTGATGCTACTTTGTATAGACAATTAGTTGGAAGTTTAAATTATTTAACTCTTACTAGGCCCGATATTGCTTATAGTGTTGGTTTGGTTTCAAGATTCATGTCTAAACCTCAACAAACACACTTTAAAGTTGCTAAAAGAATTTTAAGATATATTAAAGGAACAATTAATGTAGGTTTGTTTTATGATGCAAATTCTGATTTTACTTTAAAAGGTTTTACTGATTCCGATCTAGGTGGAGATCCCAATGATGGGAAATCTACTTGTGGTTATTGTTTCTTTGTTGGTTCAGGAGCAATTTCTTGGAATAGTAAAAAGCAACAATCTACCTCTCTTGGATCCACTGAAGCTGAGTACAAAGGATGCACTAATGCTTCCAAAGAAGTCTTGTGGCTTAGAAGATTACTTGAAGATTTGGGTCTACCTCAACATGAACCAACTCCATTGTATTGTGACAACCAAAGTGCCATTGCCTTGGCTAAAAATCCAGTTTTCCATGCAAGGACAAAACACATTGCTCTCCAACACCACTTTATTAGAGAACAAATTGAAGACAAGCAAGTTTCACTCCTCTATTGCAAGGGGGAAGACCAAGTTGCAGATATTTTGACCAAGCCACTTTGTAAAGAAAAATTCCAATTTCATTGTAAAAATCTTGGATTACAACCCATTGAAGGGTTTGATGTAAGCTCCCCAAGTAAAGCTTAAGGGGGGGTGTTAGAATATTTAATCTTTACTTAGCTTAGGTTTATTTCTAGTTAATTTAGGATATTCCTTTGGAATTCCTACATGTAATTTGTCCTCTAGTACATGTGTGAGGACAAGTCATTTCTTTTATTTTCCTTTATTAAGGAATATTAGATTTCCTCCATAAGAGGATGTGAACACATGGCACACACATTTTATGAATGGTGGCATTCATAGATTTGGAGTTACTTTGTAACTCCTCTCCTCATCTCTATTTAAGAGATGCCTCCTCTCTCATTTCTTCTTAATGACAATATTGTAAAGAGCTTCTTGCTCTCTCTCTCTCTCTCTTTCATTTTTAGGCATTGCCTCATTCATAATATCACAAGGGGTTTTTCTTTGCTTTTCCCCTTTCAAAAGTTCTTGTGCCTCCTTCTTCACATTTGGGTGATTCTCCAAGTTTATTGCTTTTCACATGGTAACAATTACTTCATCATAAACTTTCTTGGATTAATTTTCTTTTCCTTGCTCTTTTATTTCCTTTCAAGTGCCCTAGTCCAGGTGTTTTTGTTCATTCAAAATCAATCACAACATGAAGCTATCTATTCTACGCTTCTACACCACTTTCACTTTCAAATTTGAATTGTATAGGATTTTCCCAAGTCAAACCCTATGTTGATGTTCCCACCTCTACAATAGCCATGATGATGAAAAATAATGCATATCTTTAGGAGGACAACGACTAAATAGTAATGGAAATGCTTAACTAGCAAAAGTTACATCAAGTATGAAAGCATTGGCATGAAATCTCACAAAAGATATTTTTTTGATTGAATGAAGTCCTACAACATATTAGTGCATGTTTTTCATCATGGATAAACATAATGTAGTTGATCATGATTGTTGTAACAAATTTGTAGGCTTGAATATTTTTCTCCTTGAATGCAAATCAATAATTGAATTGCTTGAATTATTATGAGTATGCTTAAAAGTGTATGTTAGAATAAAATGAGAGAGGGAGTTGTATTTATACCCAACTTACACCTTTTTGAATTTACTTTTTGAGGAAGGCCAACACCAGAGGGAAAATTCTGGCCATTTGCATAGCTAGCATTCATCTTTCAAAATTTGAGTCTAATTTTCTTAGACAAGACCACCTAAGAATCTATTCTTGGAAAAATGAGCCATGAAAAAGGTCATGAATAGGGGAATGCACAAATTTTACAAAAAATTGTCCTAAAATTAAGCACGATCAAGCATAAAGTAGGCATATCCACCAAAGTGGGTCCAAACCTAGTGTGAATTTGTAAAGCTATACAATTTACGCCACTATATTTAGCCCCCACTTTAGTAGGAGTATGGTCTTAAGCTCATAATCTCAAAAATAAAATAAAAAATCATTGCTTAATTATTGTAGTGCAAGGGATGTGTATTATACCACAAAGCTACTGACAATGTACTCCCTTAAGTAGAGATAGAAATTCTTGGGTTGGGCTTTTCTAGCCTCTCGATCAAAGGGAAAAGGTAAGCCCTTTTGCCACTACATCCCTACCTATCAACTCTTGAGAGAGAGGTGTCTCAAATTGGTATTGGGGTATTAGCACTTTCCCTATGGTCCTACATTAAGTTAACACACCTGCTTGAATAATTAGGTTAAATTTTTTTTTGGCTATCTTCAAGTTGTATAATATTAGTGACACCATTGGCCTTATTATCCTAATTAAAGTCAATTAGCCATTTTGTCTTACTATTTTCTGAGTGTCTTCTTGCAAAAACTAATAAAATTAAACATTTTCCCTAAACGAACAACTACCTTAAACATGAAATTTGCAAAATCTAGCTAGAATACCATATCTAAATTGAAAAACCTAGCCTTGAACAAAATGTTACAATACCCATATCGTCCATTGCATATGTAGACTATAGCACTGCATATATAGAAGTTGGAGATGCATATGAACTATCAAACACCATAATTGATCTATTCTTTGATGTGTATATATTCTCATGTCACACATCTATTTATCTTGTTATGCAACTATCTTGTCGACTAGTATCCTTGGTATAACCACCCCTAAGAAAAATTATGCAACTAAGACTTTATGTCACATATTTGTAGCTATTTACACTACAATTAAGTTTCTCCCTAATGCATCTATTTCATACCAAAATATTAGGGTTTCACCTTAGGATTCCAAATCTTAAACATTACACCTGATTTACATAGGGACCAGACACAAAGACCCGAGACTTAGCAGATAATATGATCTTAGCATTTACATTTTGTATATCCTTGCATTCACTTATCTTAGAAATGCATCCTTTAGATCAATTTTTCATTAAAAATTCATCCAACAACATCAAACTAGCAAACCAATCACAACAAAACTAGCAAACAAATCATATTCATATCAAACTTTCATTTTCATTGGTTGTCTTGACCTCACATCATCCCATTATCACCTAACAGATGGACCTAATACTCATTATTCTATTATACGTAAATGACTTTTATCAATCCAACATTTTTATCATCACCATTCTGAGATCTAAACATTGCCTTTTGTTAGATTTGGTTCACGATCACATCAACACCAAATCAGTCATTAAAACCAAAAATCCAAAAAATCATTTAGCATAGACTCATATCCATATCATTTTAGAATCTCTAACATATCATTGATAGTCCCTAGGGCTCTCTTATGGTTGAAATGAGGTCGCAAAGCAAAAGGTAACAAATGGAACCCACATAAGAACCCACCTTTAAGCCCACTAACATGATACAATTCATGTCATCTTTAGGCTTGTATCGTACACCTCGACCAAGAGCTACATTACAACCATCGACTGAATATTTCTCTTTGACTAGTACTAGGAAACAAATGACACCATATGAGATTGATGCTCCATCCCAAAATCCCAGGATCATGGAAGTCATGGAAGCACTTTTAACAAGAGACCCATGTAAATATTTTTTGTTGCTAGACCATAATGGGGCTCAATTACCACCAAATTTTGTGATCTCTCAAATCCAAGAGCTCGTAACAAACAACATGTCCCAAAACTTAGACTCAACAAACATGATAATAATAAAACATGAGCATGCCCTTGACCAACACATTCTATGACACAACCAACATTAACATTACAACACCACCTCCTATGGAGTACAATACATGGTCCCACTTTTTAACATGTCACCTTTGACCCAAAACATTGACCCAACCAACCAACACTCTACACATGACCAACCCAAACAAAAATCAAAATTATAACCTACAAACACAAAATGAATAACCGAATGTTCCACCTCCCATATCACAAATAAACACAACTAATCCTCTTTAACAAACAAATGCAAACTTCAACCAATCATCCAACACGACTCCTCCCATCTCACAAATGAACACAAACTTCAACCAACCAAAACAAACCTCACTTCTACTTAACAACCCCAAAGCCAACACTCACATACCTATAACACAAAATCACTCATTCATTACACCAAATCTAAACTAACTAAAACCCTATACCTCCACCATAACAACAAAATACCTTCACCACAAATAACAAATACAATCCAAATCCCACTACTACACATTATAATTAAATCTCCCAACACAAAACTCTACCAACCAACAATCTACACACACATTTACACCTCAACCAAACCAAACATTCACATCAAATTTCAATCAAACAACAAAACCATGACGTGCTATCACTACCAAAACACATTTAACCAACGTCCAATATACAAAGGAACAAACACATTCATCAACCTAGCACAAAACCAAACCTACCTTCCACAAACAAACACCACACCCAACCAACCATCCCCAACAAAGATTCTCGCACAACAAATATAAAGATGTGATATTGTTGTACGAGGATTCTATTGTATAGTTTTTGAGTCAAACTCATTGACCCATTATTCATGATGAGGGGTTCACAAGAACCCTTCTCTCATGAGAGTGAATAGAACACTTAGCATTCATTGCAACTATTATGTTTTAAAAACATCAACCATTCTGAAGCATAAAGATTTTGAAAACATAATTTGTTTAAAACATAATGGGTTTGAAAACATACGTTCTTTGACAACATAATAATTTAAAATTATAACTTGTTTGAAAACATAATAGTTGTTAAAGAATCTTTCTCGCCTATTTGAACACATAGCGTCCGTGAAAAGATTAATAGGTTGAAAACACAAACATCTTGAAAACATAAGTTATTTGAAAACATAAGAAGACTGAAAACATATGATGTTTGAAAACTTATGATTGAAATCGTATGATGCTTGAAAACAACACAAGGTTAAAAACATAGAACACGTGAAAACATAACTGGGTAAAAAACATAAATAGCTTGAAAACATGTTACTGTCTAAAAACATCCTCAAATTCTCGCCTTCCACATTCGACAATGTAGATTGATGATATGGTGGCAATGAGAAACTATAAGAAAATGAATGCAACAAATGGTGGCGATGGGTAACAATTAATGTGTGCACATTAGTTTTTGTCACATTGTATTTATTTCTCTACTAATATTTTATTTGTTGTGATCAGCATCTTGAGTTTGTATTTCAATATTGATATTCTGATGTATTAAATTATGTATCTTTGATTCACACTTTATTCTATATGTAGGCAATTATGGAAGAAAAATATTGGTCAAATCTTTCAAATGGAATATGTTTTCAGCCAAGTCATGTTTTCAAATACAATATGTTTTCAAACGAGTTATGTTTTCAAGCTAATTATGTTTTCAAAAGAGTTCAAGGATGACTTCCATAATTCTAAGAGGTGATATTGATTATATGTTGGATGAAATGGAATGATCTATACATGATGCGATGTCTATTATGAAAAGAACGTTGGAGTCTAAAATTGTAGTTGTTGGTGGTGGCAGTCTTGAAGTAGCCTTATCTATATACTTAGAGAATTTAACAACTACTTTGGGTTCTAGCAAACAACTTTTTGTTGTAGAGTTTGCAAAATCTCTTTTAATCATACCAAAGGTTCTTGTGGTCAATGTTGCAAATGATGCTACAAAGCTTGTTGCAAAGTTGTGTGCCTACCATCATAGTGCTCAAACAAAAGATGATAAACAACATCTTTCAAACATGGGACTTGATCTTATTCCATATTTGTGTGAAGCGCCTTAATTCCGACCCCCTTCAACACTCTTCTCGCCTGCAAAAGGACAAAAAATAAAATAGTTATAATAAGGAAAAATATGAAGTAAAACACAACAAATACATAACGGATAAAAAGGCCAATGCTCAATAAATAAGCAAACATGTTCCCTGAAGACAAAAATAAGAATACAAAACTGAGATAAAACAAAATATAACATTGTGATACAAATTGCAACAACACAAATTTACATTTAACTAATCAATTTTCCATGGGTTGTCAACATTTTGATTTTCTAACAAGAAATCAATTATATGATTGTGCTTAATTAGCATGGTTGTTGAAATATCTATCCTCGCAACAATAGAACCATTTCAGTAAATATCTAAATTATTGTTGAAAGCCCAAGCATTGCATTATACATTCAATACATTTTTTTTTCAAAAAGCAGAAATGATTTATAAGATTGTTTTATTTTAGAAGTGTAAACTTCCTCAACTTCTCGCCTTCCACGTTCGACCATGTAGATTGATGATATGGCAGTGACGGGAAACTATAAGCAAATGAATGCAACAAATGGTGGCGATGGGTAACAGTTAATGCATGTGCACATTATTTTTTATCACATTGTGTTTAATTATCTTCCAATATAGTTTATTTGTCATACGCATCATGTTGAATTTGTATTTCAATATTGATGTTTTGATGTATTAAATTATGGGTTAAAGCACAAAGTTGTGTCACACTTTTATAAAAGAAATGGTCAATGTTGATTCATTTTTTTAAATTGAATCAATAGAAAGTGAAATATATGTTTTGAATTTTGAAATGATGTAAACTAATAAAAAAATATATATATTTTGTGTATTTTATGTTTATAATTTTTTTTAAAAATTAAAAAATTATTTGAATACTTTCTTATAAAGTAAACACTATAATTTAGTTATTGATAAAATGTTAAAATTGAAGTTACATGAGGCGTCACACTTTATATAGTAAATTTTACTTTTTTTCTTCAATTATTTTGTGTATATTGATAACTTGAAACTTTAGTGCAAAAATATATTTTTAACTATATATATATATATATATATATATATATATATATATATTTAAAAAGTTGTGTGTACCGAAATATACCTCTTTTCATTTGGTGTCACCTTTTTTCTTAATTATTTATCCAAATTAGAAAAGAGTTATATCATCCTGTCATAGACTCTTTTCTCTAGTGTATTTATTTTTTTCAAAAATTTTAAATAAATTTTATTATTTTTCCTTTATAAGATGATCAACCTTATATTTTAGTGTTGATGACCTATTTTCAATTAAAAAAAAGTATAAAATATAAAAGCTAACTAAAATATTAAAAGATATGGTTTTTTGGAAAATTCACTTATAGATCTATAAAAAGGTATTTTTACATTTAAAAAAAAATATTATTTATAGAGTAGGAGTTGTTAAAACATTGAATTTTTCAACAACAAAAAAAATTGATAATTAGACCCAAAGTGGTATAAAATAGACATTTAGTAGACAATTTCAAACGGAAAAGTTGTGGCCCATATATAATATAGCTATAATGAATCTCTATAGACCATATGTTTGACTAAAATTATTTTTTAGTTAGAACTACTTAAATTCACTTGTGCTGATAAGTTGGCTTGAAACGTGACATAGTTGTGTGTTTTTACCCTTATGTATCTCCGATTCACACTTTATTCTATATGCAAGCAACTATGGAAGAGAAATACAGGTCAAAACTTTCAAATGGAATATATTTTCAAACTTGATATGTTTTCAGGCAAGTTATGTTTTCAAACATGATATATTTTCAAACAAGTTATATTTTCAAGCTAATTATGTTTTCAAAAGAGTTCAAGGACGACTTCCATAATTCTAAGAGGTGATAATGATTATATGTTAGATGAAATGGAATGATCTATACATGATGCGATCTCTATAGTGAAAAGAACACTAAAGTCTAAAATTGTAGTTGTTGGTGGTAGTGGTGTTGAAGCAACCTTATCTGTATACTTAGAGAATTTAGTAACTACTTTGAGTTCTAGCAAACAACTTGTTGTAGAGTTTGTAGAACCTCTTTTAATCATACCAAAGGTTCTTGTGGTCAATGCTGCAAATGATGCTACAAAGCTTGTTGCAAATCTTTGTGCCTACCATCATTGTGCTAAAAAAAAGTTGATAAACATCTTTCAAACATGGGACTTGATCTTTCAAACATGGGACTTGATCTTTCAAAGATAAAACAAAATATAACATTCTTCTCTACTACAGAATGTTTAGTACCGACCTAATTTGAATTATGTTGAGTTGCTTAGCCAACCTTGAGAGATTTTGCATATGAGAGGATGATATATAATGTTGCTTGGATAGTGTGATAATAATATATGCATGTTTGTGTATGGGTGAAAGAAAGTGGAATGTGATGAAAGTGTGTGAAAGAGGATCTATCTTTCAATCAGTTTAACAATTGGTGTTGAGTTGGTAAAAAAGAGTTAAGTTGTGTGAGTTTTCATGCGTTAGCTATCGAAAGCAGTGAGTCGAAAGGTATCTACAGATCTTGCAGTTGTAGAAATGCATTTGTGGTGGATTATTTTTCTTTTATTCTTCTTCATTTTGGCAATGAGCCTCTTCTTTCTTTCTCTCGAGCAGTGAGTCTTTCTTTGTAAAAATTACCTTAACCGGTGTCACCCCAATAGGTGTTTATATCTTGAGAATAGATTCTATGTGGTTTTTCCCTTGACAAGGTTTTCCACTTAAATCTAGTGTCTCATTTTGCATGGTGTGTTGATGTCTCATGTTCATATCTTTATGTGGATTATGTGTTAAATTTAATTAGTTGTAGATCCACTTTGGGAATTAATTTTAAGGTTTTAAACAACTGATTCACCCACCTCTCTCAATTGTCTTGTGCATTGGTATATTCAACAATTGGTTTTAGAGATTTGGTTGCATGGAGAAGAGCTTAACCACTTGAGGAGATTTTGTTGGCACACAAATTGACAATCCCTATGTTTGATGGATCTGAATATGCTTTTTGGAAAGTTAAGATGCAAGGTTACCCGATTTCCCTTGGCTATGAAGTATGAAAGTCTGTTACAAAGAAGTATGTTAAACCGCAGACTGGGGTGAACACTCCAGATGAGATCAAAGATTTTGAAGACAATAAAAAGACAAGGTATGTTATCTTTAGTGTTCTTTCTAAAACATAATTGACAAAGGTTGTATCTTTGGGATCTGCTTATGAAGTTTGTGATAAACTAGAAAAGACTTATCAAGGAGATGATATTGTTAAAGAAGCTAAGTTGCAAAATGCTAAGATTAAGTATGAATGCATGTATATGGAAGAAGAAGAAGAGAATATAACTACCTACCTACAAAAGATAGATGATGTTGTAAATGAGATCATAAGTCTTGGAGGTGTCTTATCAGAAGATGGAGTTGTGAAAAAGGTACTTAGAACACTTACTAAACCTTATAGCTCTAAAGTTTCTACAATAGAAGAATCTCATAATAAGAATAAGTACACTAGAGAATACTTGTATAGCTCCTTAATTGCCTTTGAGATGAGAGAATTTGGTACTACTAGTGCAAGTAGAAAAACAACATTCAAGGCTACTAGATCTCCAAGAGATGAGGAATCTGTTGAAGAGAACTTTGATGAGATTGAGGAGAAATTTGTGAGAAGGATGAAGAAAGGAACCAGAAAGTACAAAGGTAAATTTACCTTTAAATATTCCAGCTATGGAAAGAGTGGTCATTATACTTCTAGATGTCCTGAGAAAATTGCAAATAAAAATAATAAGAAATTCAAAGAAAAATTCAATAAGAAGGTTTATTATGTTAAAGAAGATGCTAATATCTCTAATGATGAATTTGATTATGAATGTTTGTTCTTAGTTGTGAAGGAAGATTCTTGTTCTACTAACTCTGCTAAAATAGAGAGAGAAAATTTTGAAAGATGTTGCTAAAATAGAAGGTACTGTTGTATCTATTTTTCATGCTAGAAGAGATAAGGATGAATGGATTATTGATAGTGGATGTTCAAATCATATGACTGGTGATAAGAGTAAGTTTATAAAGCTTGAAAAATTTGATGGAGAAGTTGTTAGATTTGGAGATGATTAGACAATTAGGATAGTTGGAATTCATTCAATTATCTTTGATGGGATACGCAATACTGATAATTTTTTCTATGTTAAAGGTCTAAATCATAACCTTTTGAGTGCTAGTCAAATGTATAGAAATGGATATAATCTTGTTTTTCAGGATGATGGATGTGAGATCATAAAATGATCCTGGACTCTGATTGCAACTAGGAAGAGGAGAAATGCAAATGTATATTAGTCAAATACTATTGGTGTATATTGCTTGATAGCGTTGATTTTTGAAAGTTGGTTGTGGCATCGAAGGATGTGTCACATTAATTTTGACAATTTGGTGAGGATCAGTTTAATTCAAGTTATGAGAGATTTACCAAGGATCACAAAACCTACTAATACTATTTGCAAGGAATGTCAAGTTGGAAAACAAACAAAGAGAACTTAATGTTAAAGAACAATCTTCTACTGAAATGTTGGAGTTAGTGCACATTGATCTTTGTGGACCGACTAGAACTAGAAGTCAACAAGGTGATAGGTATTCCATCATTTTAATTGATGATTACTCTAGAATGACTTGGATTACTTTCTTAAGAGAAAAATATTAATCTCTAGAAAAAATTAAGAAATTTAAGCTCATGGTTGAGAACGAGATAAATAGAAGAATCAAATGCTTGAGATCTGACAAAAGTGGAGAGTTTACTTCTGATGAATTAAATAACTTTTGTGAGAATCATGGGATAAGAAGACACTTGTCTACTCCTAGAATATCTCAGCAGAATGGTGTACTTGAAAGATTGGACATAACTCTTCAGGAGGCTACTAGAAAAATGATGAATGAATCAAATTTATTGAAAATCTTCTAGAAAGATGCAATACTCAACATGGTATACACTCTTAACAGAATACAGATTAGAAGGTATCATAGAAAGACATGTTATGAACTTTGGTGTGGAAGGACCCCGTTTGTGAAATATTTTAGAGTATTTGGAAGTAAATCCTATTGTAATGGTGAAAAATTAGGGTTTCCACCATAGAAGGAAAAAACCTCCAATTTTATGACTTAGGGACCACTACATCAAAAGAGGAAGGTAAACCCAATAGATCTAGCCACAAATCAGCAAGGGTAAGGTTTGAGAATTCTATTGGATTTACCACATGGTTGGATTGAATTGCCCTCTTTTGAGTTGAATTGTGAAAATGTTGAAATTGGGCTAAATGTGTTCTGAATTATGGCTTCGGAGTACAATACTTGGTGTAAACATGCGGTATTGCCAGTTTTGATTACAAGAACATAATTATTTCAGGATTGTAGCAAGCCAAAAAGTGATTGCATTCATTCCAAAATCAAGTTTATACAAGTTCATGAGATCCCAAGGGTCACCAAAATCCCTTGGAAATGAAAATGAACAGTCAAGAATGTTAATTACACAAAAAAAAAAAAAAATTTGCAAAATTTTCAAAAAACTATATAAAAACTTAGCCTAACTTTGACTAGTCATAACTTTCTACTCAAGACTTGAAACTGCGAACTATTTACACCATTGGAAAGATCTCTAAGAGTTGTAGCTTTAGTCCTTCAAGATTTTGCCTATGGCAACACTCTCAAGGACTATGCAAAGTTTCAAGGGCTAAAAATGCTCCGAAGACCTCGAAAAATGCCATTTGCTAACATAGAAAATACCAGAAATTATATTTTCGATATTTTTGAAATTATTTCCTGATCATTCCTCCCCCATTGAAAATAAATTGGCCCCATTGCATCCACACTCTATAGAAGATGAGGAAAATGAAGCTGAATATGATCCAGAGTAAGCCATTTACCCTGCTGAGCAAACTAACTTGCTTGAACCACTTTGTACAAATAAATTTGTTGTTGTTTCAAGTTTTTCATCATGGTATCCATAACCTGATCGCATCGTAATGGACCAATTGCTTCTAGATTCAGTTATGTATTATTAATTATTTCTGCAACATCAGCAACATCCAATAGTGGAGGAAAATAAAGCTTCAACAATTCTACATTGAAGACTGGATGAAGACCCATAAATGGGGGTAAATTGAGCTCAAATGCATTATCACCAACTTGCTTGATGATTGTATATGGGCCATAATGCAAAGGGCGAAACTTCTCATTGGTGCCTTGCAATTTCTCTTTTTGAATATGCAACCACACCTTATCTCTAATTTGAAAATTATGGGGAGTGTGATGCTCATCATGCCTCTCCTTATATTTCTTATTGGTGTGTTCCAAGATTTCATGAACCTGTTGCTGCATATTATGAATTCTATCAATAAACTGTGTTGCCTTATCTTCCTCCTTATCAACACTTGGAACCAAATCAGGTTGAATATGTGGTATAACAACATCCATGGGTGCTAATGGTTGATAACCAAGACAAACTTTAAAGGGGTTGTGACCCGTCGAACTGTGAATTGCCTTATTGTAGCTATGTTGAACATATGGAAGACTTTCATCCCATGTGTGGGGATGC
Source organism: Cryptomeria japonica (assembly GCF_030272615.1). NCBI lineage: Eukaryota > Viridiplantae > Streptophyta > Pinopsida > Cupressales > Cupressaceae > Cryptomeria > Cryptomeria japonica. Next base: position 16,149,059 of record NC_081414.1, read on the forward strand.
TTTGAGTAATACATGCGTAGAATTTGGATGATCATCCGATTTACTACCTATGTTTGGCCATCTGTTTGAGGATGGAAAGCAGCAGACTTTGTTAATTTTGTGTCCATCTTCGCCCATAGTGAATACCAAAACTTACTGAGAAATCTGCTATCCCTATCTAAAACAATACTGTTTGGAAGACCAAAATGAACCCAAATGTTTTTGAAGAGAATCTTTGCAGTGTCCTCTACTGAAATTGTCTTTTTACAAGCCACTATTATTGCCATTTTTGAAAACCTATCTACCACAAAATATACACAATCTGCCCTCGTTTGGTGGTAGGAAGACCAGACATAAAATCCATAGAAACCTAATGCCAAGGTTTTTCAGGAATAGGAAGTGGCGTATATAAACCTAGTTTATGATTGGTAGGCTTTGCAATAGAACAAGTTGTACAAGCTTGAATATATGAAATTACATCATTCCTCCATTTTGGTCAATAAAAATATCTTTGGAATATATCAATAGTCTTACCTATTCCAAAATGACTGACAAACTTGCTATAGTGAGCTTCCCATATCAACTTCTCGCACTTTGCATTTGGCATACTAATTTGGCCAAAGTGACAAAGCATACCATCCTGCAAATAGAAGTCATTCACATGGTTTCCCTTTACCAACTGATTGTAAACATTTGCAAACTCATTATCATTCTCATACAAGTGAGCCCAGGTTTCAATTTGATGACCACATGATTCCAGTACCATACTTATAGTTGCAATTGGAGGCCCACTCAAACAATTAGCTACTTTGTTAGTGCTTCCCTTCTTATGATGAATATTAAGATGGAAATTGTTGAAGATAGGCTGACCATATTTGGTGTCTATCATTTTGCAACTTTCCTTGTGTTTGCAAGAATTGAAAAGGTTTGTGAATGCCAGTCTCCTTACCCAAAATATAATGCTACTACTTGCAAGCTTGAATAATGGCATACAATTCCTTGTCCTAAGTGGGATATATGCATACTATATCAAAAAAAGTCTCACTGTGATATGCAATTGGATGACCATGTTGCATGAGAACTACTCCCATAGCATATTCTGATGCATCAATTTTTATTTCAAATGACTGTTGTAGATCAGGAAGAGATAAAACTGGTGCAGAACATAACCTTCGTTTTAACTCCTCAAATGCTTGTTGTTGAGCACCTGTCCACTTGAATTTCACTTACACTCCTCCTCACAGTGACTAATTTAAGGGCCAAGATAAATGCAAAAATCCCAACCGAAACCTGCGATAAAAATTTGCTAGCCCAAGGAAGCTATGTAAATCTGTAAGGTTTTTAGGAGAGGGCCAGTCCTTGATTACTTGTATTTTGTCAGGATCAACATGAACACCCTCATTATCAATAACATATCCCAAATATTTAACGCTCTACATACCAAAGGAACACTTTTCTTTATTTGTATATAGTCCATGATTTTGCAAAGTTGAAAAGACTTGGTCCACATGTTGTAGATGCTCCTCCTAAGTTTTTTTGAAGATGAGTATATCATCCAAGTATACTACTACAAAGGAATCAATGAATGGTCTAAGTACATCATTTACCATCCTCACGAATGTGGTTGGAGCATTTGTTAGACCAAAGGGCATTACTATCCATTCAAACAAACCTTCCTTAGATTTAAAAGTTGTCTTCCACACATATGTTGGGTCAATTGGTACTTGATGGTACCCAAATTTCAAATCAATTTTAGTGAAGAACCTGGCCCCCCTTAGCTGGTCCAAAAAATCATCTATCCAAGGGATTGGGTATCTATTTTTTACTGTAATTTTATTCAATGTCTGATAATCAGTACAAAGTCTCCATGTCCCATCCTTTTTCTTTAATAAAACAATTGGGCTACCACAAGGTGACGCACTTGGATGGATATGTCCCTTCTGAATCAATTCCTGTATCTACCTTTTAATATCATCATTTCTAATGTTGACCTATGGTACACGGGTTCATGAGGTAATGGAGGTCCTGGTATCAAATCAATAGAATGTCTAACTTGATAGTGTGAGGGTACCCCAGTTGGTAATTTAAATAAATTTTGATATTTTGCCAGAATTTGATCCATTGACCTTTGTTGTTGTGTAGAGGTGTTTATAGTTGTATGGGAATTGTATACTGATTTTCTTTCTCCCTCAGGGTGAATTATCAACAACACAAATGTTCCAGTTTGAGCAATCAACCTTCTACATTGCTTAGCACTAATCAAAGATGTAGAATGTGTAGGACTTATCTCTGGTATTTGATATATCTGTCCACCCAGTTTGATTGTCACACTATGTGGACGAGATTCATATACACCATGACGTTGATACATGTATGATTGTCCCAGCAAAACATCACAAACATCAAGATGGGCTACATCATAAATAACTTCATCTTTGAAGGGCTTGATAGAATATGGAAGGCGACATTGTAGGTTCACTTGGATGTCTTGTCCTTGACTTACCCATCCCATGGTGTAGGGGTGTGGGTGTGTTTATGTTTCCAAATTCAACCTCTTTACAGTCTCAACCGATATTAAGTTCTTTTGGCTTCCACTATCAACAATAAAATGCAGGGCTTTTCCCCCAACCCACATTGTTGAATGGAATAATCTTTCCTCATCCTCCCAAGGAAATATTTTTGCAGTAGCTACTGTTGCATATGGATCAAACTCATGGTCATTTTTTGTGCAAGTTTATGCCACCTCAGGCTCCACTTTGTCCTCATGGGTCTCCATCATTAAATTATTTATAGTTCTGCAATCTTTTGTATTATGAGAGGGGATTTTATGAACTTCACACCACATACTTGTATCTTGTTGTGTTTTCTTCCCACCCCATGTCTTTTTTGTTGGTGAAGTGGAGAATAATTCTTTCGCTGTTTGTTTTCGTATAGTTTTTTTATTTACTATTTGCAAAGTTATCCCTTCTTCCTTTTTGTTTGAACTTCTCTTCAATCTTCAAAGCAAACTTGTTAGCACTAGATAAAGTCTCTATGTTCAAAAATTCCATCTCAATTTGGATATACCTATGAAGCCCACTTTGATGTTTCATAACTTGATGTTTTTCAGAATCCTTGATGCCAAGATTTGTTGATAAAGCATGGAATGTGTTGGTATATTCCTGAACTGTTTGATCTTTTTTCTGTCGAAGCAATTGGCACTGCATATACTTTTGTTTGTATGTATCTACAGGAAAATATTCTTCCTTTATGTGTTCCACGAATTCTCCACATGTAGGTTTTTGATCGAACACAAATGTATTTCTAGTTTGTAAATCTTTGGATGATACTTTTGCTTCTCATGAATGTTTCACATGACCCTTAGCTTTAAGAAGAGAAAACGTAATTTTTTCTTCATCTGAGAATTGATTAACAGAAAAATACCACTCTAATTTTGACAACCAATCATCCACATCAATCTTTTTCTGGGGCGTAGGGATATCAAAAATCACCTACACCTTGAATGGAGTGTATATGGTGAATGGAGGGTTTTCTTGTGACCCACGACTTTCCAACATCCGTTTAAAATGTTCAATGTGTCTTCAACCAATACTTTGATGTCATCATCATTTTGAAATTTCAACATCTGTGATCGTGAGCGTCTTAAAGGAAGGTACTCTAAAGGATTTCTTGTTTCCAACCCAAGCCTTCAATATGTTGATCACATGCAATGTGACATATAGGAGCAAACCTGCTCTGATACCACTTATTGGAATTATGGCTTCAGAGTACAATACCTAGTGTGAACCTATTGTATTGTCAATTTTGATTACAAGAACAAAATTATTTCAGGATTGTAGCAAGCCAAAAAGTGATTCCATTCATTTGAAAATCAAGTTTATACAAGTTCATGAGATCCCAAGTCACCAAAATCCCTTGGAATCAAAATTTAACAGTCAAGAATGTTTATTGCACAATAAAATCTAAAAAATAGCAAAATTAAAAAAAACTATTAAAACTTAGCCTAACTTTGACTAGTAATAACTTTCTACTCAGGATTCGAAACTGCGAACCATTTTCACCGTTGGAAAGATCTCCAAGAGTTGTAGCTTTAGTCCATTAAGAGTTTGCCTATGGAAGCACTCTAAACAACCATCCATAGTTTCAAGGGCTAAAAATTCTCTAAAGACCTCCAAAAATGCCATTTGCTAACATATAGAAAATACCAAAAATTATATTTTTGATATTTTTGAAATTATTTCCTGATCAAAATGTGTTGGAAATTGATGTAAAAATACATTAAAAAATGAGCTAATTTCATTGAATTGAGCCACAAACTTGGATCTAAGGATTGTAAGAGGATTTGGATTTGTTCTTAGAAGGAGCTCCTGATTTGTCGAGACCGGTGTGATGGTCGCTCTGGTCCTTTGCAGTTTTTGCAGTACAATGGAGGATCAATTTGTCTCTATAAATAAATCTTATCTTGAATATTGAAGCTTCGTACCTACTTCCTAGACACAAAAAGAAGGGTAAATACTTTGGAAATAGGGGTTTGCCTAATTCAAACCCCAATTATAGAATTAACAATGAAATGCAAATGAAATCTAATTGAATTGCAGTGAGAAATATTCTCCTTTTGAGGGAGATGTTGAATAATTACTAAAACATAAATGATATACTTCCTTGTAAAGTTTTGTTTGTCTCCATAGGGAATTAGGGTTTCATGAAATCTTCAATGGCATAAACATGAATGTCAACTCCAATGCTTGAATCTTGACTTTATCTCTGCTCTAATGCTTGAAGGAGGATTGATTGCTTACTTTCTTGAACTTGAATGCTTTATTACTTGATGTCAAATTTAATTTCTTGTGTGTGGGACCAAAATGAGAGGGGTAGACCTCCTTTTATATTTTCCCGTCAAAAAATAATTAAATTTTTTGACATGAGCCGACACAAAACTGGAATTCTCGCTCACATTCTATGACCATTAAGGGGACAAAATTTTGATTCTAATTCAGAGGACCAGGGTGTTGGGTGCTTTGGTTCTGAGGGGACCAAGGTGTCACACCCTTGTCCTTCCCAATCAAAGACCAAAATCAAGGGGCAGGATGATGCGTGTATTGAAAATGGTGATAGATTTGCATATTAAGAGCAAAAATAGATGTTTTTCAGGCCTAAGAGCATGAACGCCAAGGTGAGGGCCCAAATGTGGACAAAATTGTAAGGGAGTACAATTTAGGATTCTACATCTAACCCCCACTTTAGCGGGAGTATGGTACTAAGCATAATCTCGATAAAGTACAAAGGTTCACATTATGATGGGTAAATTTTTTGTAAACTGGTGAAGGGTTACGATATTTGAATTTCACAATATTACATGAGATAATACTTTTGAGAAGGAAAAATATAATCTCTCCTAATTATAAGGGAAGGCTCCCCCTTTCTACTTCAATTTATATTTTCTCTATTCTACCTGCTAAATTTACACTAATCCAGGATGCTACAACAACTTTGTTCTTTTTTTCAAAACAAGTTTTATCTAATTCTCTATTTATAACTGAATTTTTCTTTCAATTTAAACAACTCAAATCTGCAATAATGTTAAAACTATGCTAATTAGGAAGTAAAGTGTCCATGAAAGAATAAAGTCTTTCGTTACTTCCTTTTCTGAAAATGACTTAGGGACAAGCCTTGTGTATTCAAAGAACTCAAAGTTTCTTTCAAATAACTAAGTCATATCAACCACGATAACCCAAATGCCAATATGTTGCTAGCTCAAAGACTTTTAGATATATTTTAAGACTTTCTACTCTAACAAGATAACTTAGTATAGCACAAAGACTTTACCTTCTTATCCACTTTATATGAACTTCAAAGACAATAAACAAAAGCTAAAAGACTTTCCTTTATTATCCACATCAATTTCCTATTCTTAAATTCTCAAAGTAACACAAAGCCTACCTTTATAAACTCAAGTTACTCCTCAATATTTTGTAGCTATAACAATAAACAACTTAGATCTTCCAAGAACATATAACATAAATGACATAAGAATATTTATACCTTACTCAAGATTGATTCCAACACAAAGTTTGAAAGCCAAAATTGTTTTCTCTTTGATTAAATTTGCAAATTCACAATATGAACACCAAGTTTCACTTTTCTCTTCACTTTGGTAGAGTTTTCTTGCATAAAATAATGATGGAAAAAAATCCTCATATATATAGAGGAGAGGTGTAGCATGAAACTAGGAAAGATGCAACTAATTCGTGACTAAGTCAAAAGTAGAGACCTATTTGATTTAGAACACATGCAGTCCTACATGCACTAGAGTATATACAAAAAGACACTTAAGGTGTAAATTGACATTACAAAATGCCACTGGCAAATCACAAAGATGATTGTCATTTTCGTCATGTTGACTATTGTTTCTAGAATTCTTCAAATTTTTGCAAGACATATTTCATCTAAGCTCCATTAGGTCATTGATGGAGGTTGATTCCTTTTGAGACAATTGAATGAGGGGCAAGGGAGTTGATGAAATTTTCTTTTCAACATAAGTAAGGTCTAAGACATTACCATCTTCTTCTAGGCCCTCTGGAATATCAGCAAGATCAAACTCCCTAATCTGATCCACTATCAGCCAACAGTAATCAAGCTTCCTGATATCATGTTTTGTTTGAAAATAAACCCAAACATCTTCAATACAATGGACATGAATATAGGCCTTTTTCAAATTATTCTTCATTCCTCTTTAGTCAAAATCTTTCCTAACTTTGAAGAACCTCACGGTTACTCTTCTCATCTCCTCCTCCATTGCCCTAGCTTTGAAGATAAAAGTGATAGAACACCTACCAATGGTTAAAGAGGATTTTAGACCTGTTTTGTGAGAACCTAATTGGGCCTCATGAACCACCACTATCTAACGAGCCAACTCCATAAAAAAATATTATCTGATGTGTATCTTGGGAGCATAATGGGTTCACCATTAAAACACCCTAGTTTGAGATATATGGAGGTGGGGAATTGCAACAACATGCATCTGTATTGATTTAAAACTTTCTAGGCATCATTTGATACCCTTCTGTTGTACAAATCCTTCTTCATCATGCACTTATTGTTAGCAACAATGCAGAAAACTGAGAGGGGGGGGGTGAATCAATTTTCTCAAACAATTTATTTAACTCAAACACAATTTCAGATCTGATAATTAATAGTGAAAATACAAATCATCACCACATCAATAACACACATAATGCCAATATTTTTTACATGGAAAACCTCGTTAAGGGAAAGACCGCGATGGGAAACCACCCACAATATGATGATACCCTGTTAGAAGTATATGAAATATTATAATGGGGAATGCACATGCATTTAGGCACACTGCTCAAAACACAAACAGGGAGGGCTACAACTCTTGGGAAGACTCATTGTCTTACAAACATATTCAAATTACATCCGAAAGATCATGAACTAATAAAATAGCATCTCCTCATGCCTAGTCACAGTTTCGGTTAGGCTCATATCACATATTCTTCTCTTTCATACTTTTTCACACTTCTTCTCTGCTATTGAACAATTAATAAATTATTCGCATACACATATACCTCTCATCTATGAGTATTACATTTATTTATACATATCATCAACCTATATTTCAAGGTCGGTTCAACAAACATCATAAATTACAAAGATATAACCATACACGCTACAACATTATATGCATACCAAAACAATGTCGGCTAAGACATAGTATGGACCTAAATCACCACCTCGAATATGAAACACCTCCAATAATTATGCATCGAACATCCGCAACATGCTACAATCATCATGTCGGCCAAGAACATGAAGAAGACCACCAGATCAAGGAAAATCATCAATAGCATGCACAATGATCAATACAGACCATCCACACAGATAGTTCACGAACTAGAAACATCCACAAGCATCATGAATCACCACAACAACATCCACACCAACACCACTTACTAGAATCTTCATCATCATTATACCAAACCTCAAGAACACTAACTAAACTGACTGCCAAACTGAAAGATTGACATGCAGACCTCCAAACCATAAACCATCTGAATTGAGGACACACCAGAATGTCCCAAACATTCTACCAAATCCACAAACCAAGATATTGCAATGCGGAGAAAAATCCAGAACATTGATTGACACCAAACAATGGAAAAACCAACCGTAATATCATATCTCAAAACTCAATCAAATCTCCATGCAAACCTCTAAAACTTGAGCTAAATCAAGTAGAGATACTTATCTCAAAACCAATTTATTTGCAACAACTCATCTACAACACATTGGCCAAACTAACTCACTTAATCTGACTACAATACTGGAACACACAGAGGAATATGTTGACATCAATAACAACAACATATTCCAACAAAATTCTCAACAATATCCAACACATATGATACCCAAAGAAGGCATCATTCACTCTTTTGAAGTGATTGAAATTATTTTTTAGCACCAACTAGGAGTAATATTCATGTACAACAACTTGCCTCCTATCTTCTGTAGTCAACAACCTTGGAAAATGTCTTATTAAAGTTGCAGCATACATTAAATAGGAGGTCATGTAGAATTTGATGGTGGTTGGCACTTTGGTAAGTTGTTCACATATTGTGTCATTGATTTGCTTACCCCAAAAGATCGTCTTTAATTTTCCTGATAACATGGATATATTGATACATCCATTTATAATAAGTGTTAGAAGTGGGAAGACCTTTCACTCTACTTAGGAGAGTTACCAAATCATTTACTTCTTTAATGAGATCACTTCTAGCAAAAGTTTTCAGCCATTTGGCAATTGTTGGGCTCAGGGTCTTCAACCAGTTGTCATTCATGTTTCTCCTACACTTCTCAAAATTTATGTCAAAAGTAGGCTTGGGCCGATTGCATGGTAATGTTTGAGTACTTTTAAATATTAAGATAATTGAAGATAGTGTCAAAGAAATATTCATCCAGTTGGATCAACTTCCTACAAGTGATGTCCTTTACACTCTTGCTAGCAGCTAGATCAAAGTGACTTGTCATTGCCATGACAAATTCAGGATCTTGAGCAAACATAGGGACTCCATTTTGATGAGACTAAAGGAGGTTGCTAATGGACTCCATTTTGTAGTATGAAGGGGGTTGCTCAATTCTATTGAGATACTTTGTTAGGATAACATGACCTATCTCAGTGTCCCTGGTATGATCAATATTTGATGAGTCTGATGAAGGTGGGAAGGTCGGATGTGGGAGTTGCTTCTTGAACTTCATGGCCTTCTTGTTTGGAGATGCCTTTTTCATTTGTACAATTACAACATTTTAACATGGGAAAAACCATCAGTACTGGATAAGTGCAATGAATCAACCATTTTATTCATCATGGATTGAACAAACTCTTGAATGTGATGCATTTCAAGCCATTAAGATTTCCAAAAAACCCTCCTTGTATCATGATAATTTAGATGTAAATTGAATCTTTGAACCCTATTTGCGTGTGTGAAATTGGTGTAATTCAGGTTCATAGGCCTGAATTACACTTTGAAAACATTTGAAATCATGTGTAGCTCAGACCTATAAGTCCCAACTACACTTAATGAGAGAAAATCATAACTAGGTGTAAGTTAGACTTATTGGTCCGACCTACAGCTATATGAGTGGAACAATGTGTAACAAAGTGTAAGGCAGGTTTCGAAACTCACCATACACTTGAGAAGGGAAGTGTTGGTTCCCAAACCAATAGTCCTTGAGTCCTAGAGGAATTGCCACTAACTCATCAAAAAACTTGGGGAGGGGCTTGGCCAACGAATGAGATTTAGTCACAAGACTGAGATCTCCTACTCTTTTGGCTCTGCAAGACCAAGGTGGGTGAACCTATGCAATGTCAAAACAACTAACAACTTCAAAATACTCAGGACATTACATTTACAACAGATCATCCAATGAAAATGTACTAAGGAATGTGGTTTAACTCTTGGTTTTGGCTTTAACCTTAGTTTCTAATCATCTATGCAATTAATTGAGGGGGGTTCTACACTAATCCTACTCCTAATGATGAAAGGAAATGCAAAAATGAAAGATTTTGATTAAGAAATTATTTTGAAAATGAGAATAACACATCAACCAATGTCTTCACTCATTGGATAGTAGAGTCTACTCTCAGAAGATAGCATTATACCCAAATAGTTTGCTTTGTAATCAAAGAGATCTAGGCATCAATGCATTGCACCAACACCCATCAACTTAGTTTTCCTACAATCTTACTTAAAGACCCTACATGTAAAAGACATTACTTCTCATCTTATTAAATCTATTTAATCTCTTTCTTGAAGAGAAGCAAGCATAAGACAAACACCAGGCTTGCTGGGAGAAAACATAAAATCCTTGATTATCTATTTCAAAAGTAACACCATTACATGTAGGAGACAATAGCAAGAGAAACCTTTGTTTATTGCTTGCATGTCAGACCTCTGGAGCGGCCCACACACATACGGTTCTTAGTAGAGATACAAAGTTCACCACGGGGACTTTTTGTGGGGACTGATGCTTGGCTGCCCTGGAGAAGTGAGTGCCAAGGGTGGAGCTAGTGGGGTCAAGCATCTAAGTATCTGATTTGAATAGCGTAGCCTCGAGGGAAACCCCATGTGGGATCAACAACTATTGTCCTGGCCAACCATAAGAATTGTGCTTGTCTTCTTTTAAACATTCAAACTTTCAAGATCAAACATCAAAACATTGTGTGTTTTGTGTCTTCAAGTGTATGCAAAATATTTTTACATCAAACAACACACTTTTCTTTGAGTCAGTTTGATTCCAAACACTTGCAAACATTGAGTCCTCATCAACATTGTGTCCTCTTGTCACGAAAAATGGTCAAAAAATTCAGATTTGGTCACAATAACAACTTCACAAATTGGAAAAATTGCACTCAAATTCTACAAATCTGTATGTGTCTAATAGAAACACATATGTGTCTTGTAACCGCGTCTGTATAGGATAGAAACATTTATGTGTTATCATAGCAAACTACATTCACAAAATTATCAGAAATGCGTATGTGTTATCATAAGCAAAACTGCAATCACAAAATTCTCAGAAATGCGTTTGTGCAGTGTCTAATCACGTCTGTGTTGGGTAACCGCATCTGTGAAGTATGCAGGCACATCTGTGTTCAGTATTGAAAAAAAACTCATAGTCTAGCAAACAAGAGCAATCAGTTTCCGAATTCTTGAGCTTCCTAGGTTATTTCTCTGGGTTTTCATCTAGCATTCAGCCTATTTTTTTTGGGTCTCACAAAGTTCATCATTGCTTTACACCTTACATTACATTCACATTTGTCTAAACTTGAGTCAAAAGGTCAATTGCTTGTCCTCATCTTTCTTTGTCAACATAATACATACAACAAAATTTTGCTAAGTGTTCCCTCATCAAGGTCTATCACTTTTGGGTCTCATTTGGTCTTACTTAGCTTCAAGGTCAAATTACCTCATCAAGAGAATCTATCATCTCTTTGGAAGCCACACCTACTCTACTACATACATACTTCGTCTTACACTTTAGACATTGCAAGTACACCTCAAATTCATTTGCATTCCATTCAACTCTTGGTCTTCCATACTATTTCCATTTTCATCTAGTCTCACACATCTTGGTCAAGACCTAGTTCATGGTTGAAACCCATTCCCAAAAATCTAGGAGAGAAGCTAAAGAGGCTCGAGAGTCTGCAAACATGAGTGGTTATGAATATGACAACGATATCCTTTTTCAATTCTGATCATACCACATTACCTGACATGGACATCTATAGAAACATTCAAAATGTTGAGAACATGGATAATACAAACAACAATGATGCACACAATTACAATGTGGATAACATTTCAGTACATTCAGCAAAAGTGGAAGACTTTATTATGGATCCCCATTTTAATAGATTGGTTGAAGAGATCATGAGAAGTGATAGACAATATTTTCTACAAGTGATGGCACAAAGTGGAGCTAAAATGCCTCATGATTTTGACATGTCCCAAATAGTGGAGAATTGACCCATGCAAGAAACTCAACTCATCCTGGATCAAAAGAGACCTAATAGTGGAGGTATTAGAGGACCACGTTCCATGCCTGAGTCACCATCATCTTTGTTTCAAAAACCTGAGGTCCCAAATACACATGGTCAAGCTTATGATACTCATGAAAGAGAATCTCATGAACAACTCTGTCTATGCAGACCATTATAGAAATCTTATGCGGATAAATACACTCAATTTTATACCAATGCTAAGGATCAACTTCCAAAATAATTGGATATCCAGAGATAGGCTCAAAGTTTGGACACAAGAAAACCCCGTGTCAAATTTGGGGGCACTACACAAGAAAAAACTCATGACATGCTTGTAGAATATGATATGAATGGACAAAGTAGATATTTCATTCCTCATTATGACTCTATACCAAGTTGTCCCTATACATAGTATCATTATAGGCCTCCTCCATATGAACATTTTAATGATCAATACCACCCATATATGCAATATCCTCCTCCTCCACCCAATCTCTCAGGCATGGGATATGGTCCAAGAAGTTGGTCTCCACCTAAGAACAATTTGGAACAACAAATAAAGGGCTTGCAAAAGAAAATAGAGGACATAAATACACCAAAGCCATCTTACACAATGAGTGATATATGTCCCTATCCATTTGATAAGAGCATTCCAATGCCTCCTTTTCCTACACATTTTGTAATACCAAAGTTTGATAAGTATAGAGGCAAAGGAGACCCTAAGGCACATATAAAACAATTTTTCACAACTTGCATTAAGGTAGAAGCAGAAGAAACGTACTTGATGTGATTGTTCCCACAAAGCTTTGGTGATCAAGCTATGGAATGGTTCTCCCAACTTCCACCTGGAATTAAGTCATGGGGTGATCTAGCAGAAGCTTTCATACAACATTTCTCATATAGCATAGAGATAGATATACCAGTTAACACTTTATGCAGCACCAAGAAAAAGGATGGGGACTCATTTTCATCATTCTTACAAAGATGGAGGATTTTAGCCAGTAGATGCTCTTGTGAAATTCCACAAAAACAAATGGTAGAGATGTTTACATAGAATATCAATAGAGAAATTGGTTATGACTTGAGGAAAGCTTGTTTGTCCAATTTTAAGGATGTCATTGACAAAGGCTTAGCAATAGAGAAGGTCTTAATTGAGAAAGGAGTCATTAATATATTCAAAGAAAACAAAGAGGACTTTTAAGGAAAAAACAAGCCACAATTTTGGAACAAGAACAAGAACACAATAAATGATGGTCTTGTCGATGCTAACATAGTGAGACCCAAAATCATTCTTTATGGATCAAGTTCTACAAACAACCAAGTGAATACTCAAAAAACTTCAAAACCACGAAGAAAATACACCCCATTGGGAGAACCACTTGAATTAGCTTTCAAGAAGCTAGTGGCAAACAAGATAATAACAATTCCAAACAATCCTCCATATGAGCCAAAGGTCCAACCAAATTGGTGGAATGATGATGAGTACTATGAATATCACAAGAGCAAGGGACATAAAATGGGAAATTGTCATCAGCTGAAGAACATTATACAAGATCTTATTGATAGAGGTGACATTGAGATCGAAGGGCATTCATCCAATCAAGAACATGAGATATTTAAGGAACCATTCCCTAAACATGACAAGAGAAAAGCCAAAGCCACAAATGAGTAAGACAACTATACAAAAGTGTCCTATAACTATGATTCAACTATTAATCACATTTCGATGGACAATCATGTCTCTACCATTATCATAAAGGACAAAATGCCTGAAAATTCTACCCAAAGACCCAAAGTTGTCCTAAAAGGCAGTGGACCTTCTTTTGAATCTACCTCTAAATGTAATGTCACAACTTGTTGAGGTAAGGTCACTTTGCAAGGTGCTCTAGCTAAAACCATCACTTCCTCAGCAACCAAACTTGAGTACGATCTGGTAGAACAGTTGAGGAGGACGCTCGCGCTTATCTCCATCCTTGATCTTTTATGCATATCCCCCGCACATAAATCCATACTTGATAAAACTTTGAGAGAAAATTTTATCCCCACTGATCTGAATGTGGACTAGTTTCAAGCCATGGTGGGATACCTTTCCGTTCCATATTCTCTCACATTCACTGAAGCTGATGATGCCTCCATAAGCCAAACACATAATGCACCTTTACACATTGAAGCCTTCCTGCACAAACATTGAATAAAATGAGTCCTGATAGATGGAGGAGCTAGTCTCAATATATGTACTTTGAACACAATAATACAATTGGAATATTTAGATAAAGAGTTGAATGTTGCAAACAAAATTACCATCAAGGCATATGATGATGAAGAGTGTTCATCCAAAGGAGTAGTCACTTTACCTCTCAGAGTAGGGCTGGTTACAAAGGATGTGGTTTGTCAAGTCCTAAACCTTGATCTCACATACAACATATTGCTAGGACGTCCATGGATTCATGAGATGAGAGCAGCCCCATCTACATACCATCAATGCATTAATTTTCCTCATAATGGAGTTGAAGTAACAGTTAATGGTGATCCTAATCCATTTATATACTGCAATAATTTGATGTCAAAAGTTGAGATAATAATTCCAATTAATAGAGAAGCTATCCCATCTTCTGCATATATTGACCCTGAATCATTAAACCTTTCAACATCAAAGCAAGGTGAGCTTAAAGGGAAATATCAGGACAAAGGCATGAGTGAATACACTATAAATCAAACCATGTGCTTGCGGAAAGTTATGAGTTCACCTAAAGAATATGGACGACCACATCCTTCTAAATGGGTATCTATCTAAGATGGGATCCTACTATATTCCAAAAGAGGGGTAAAATGGAAGAAGAAGACTTATACAAAATGATTTGCAAAAACCCTGAAGATGGTACACAAGATCACATCAAGATACCATGTGAAAAATATGGCAAAGGATTCAAGATCCTAATCCTACAAAAGTTTGGGTACGATGGTAAAATTCCTCTTGCCTTAAGAAAAGAAGGTATCAATCAACCTTTGCAACCAGAATTGACATTTAAAAATCAGCACTCAAAAGGGCTTGGTTTCATATCTTCTAGGGTAAACACTCATAAATTAGAAGAAGCATTGCAAATCATGATTTCTTGTGATCAACAAGAGAACCGCTATTCCACTGACTCTAATGAATGGGAATGGGGTTCAGACAAATCCTCCAATGATTATGAACTCACCGAGACATTCTGAGAATCAGGTGAACCCACAAAAGAAGAGGAATTTCATAGAAAATTCAGACTTAGTCAAGAAACAACCCCTGAGGATCCCACATAGTCTTTATTTTTAGGTTCTAGGTCAAAATCACGAAGAATGAGGACACTTGTTCTAGAATGCGCTTTTAGTGATGACAATATGGACTCGTTCATGATCAAGATAGATGAGGAGAGTGCCAGTGATGACCTCGACAACTACCTTGACATACCTGAATATAAATGTATCTTCACCCTAACACCCATTGACTTTGAAAACATTGAAGGCCTTCCCCTTGTTCACCACCAACTTATTGACTAGGACCATGAAGGACCTTTACAATTCGACACATTCCATAATGATGAGGCCTTCATCAATTATTTAGCCATACGAGATTATCTTCCGCTTGGGGACCATAAGATGGGATACACTATAGAACTCAACAACATGGCATATTTTGGTGAGGGTGTTGGGCCTTCAAGTCACAAAAATGTAAAAATAAAAATAAATCATGGGTTTGATGGTGAAAACCACATTGTGGCACTATCTGACCCCAAAAAAGTAAAAAGAAAGGACATATCTGAGGGAGAAAACCTCTTTGAGGCACCCAAAAATGGAAGGATCGACATTCTCCCGACAACATATAAAGAAAAATCATCCATGTTATTAGATGAGGCCATCAAAACAAACATCGGTACAGAAGAGATTCCACATAACATATTCATGGCACAATCTCTGACAGAGAGAGAAAGACCAAAGTTCATAAGTTTCTTCACAAAGCGACAAATCAATTTTGCATGGTCATATGTTGATATGCCTAGACTAGATCTGGATTTAGTAATGCATCATTTGATCGTTAAGCCAAGAGCAAAGCTAGTGAAACAAAAATTAAGGAAGATGCATCCACAAGTGGCATTATTAGTAAAGGCAGAGCTTGAAAAATTGTTGGATGTCGGATTCATACGACCAATTGATTATCCTAAATGGATCTCCAACCTAGTACCAGTCAGTAAGCCAAATCGCAACATCAAAATATGTACATATTTCAGAGACATGAACAAAGCTTGTCCTAAGGATGACTTTCCATTGCCAAACAATGACCTGATCGTAGATCTCATAGCAGGTCATGCAATGTTATCTTTGATGGATGAACTCTCTGGCTATAATCAAATAAAGATCGCATAAAAGGATTAGCACAAAGAAACATTTACTTGTCCCTGGGGAACTTTCTATTGGAATGCCATGCCCTTCGGGCTTAAGAATGCAGGCGTCACATACCAACAAGCCATGACCGCTATCTTTATGATCTTATACACGTAACTGTAGAAGATTATTTTGATGACCTCTTGGTAAAATCATTAGACAAAGACACACATTTGGACATCCTTTAATTCATTTTTGATTGGTTGGAAAAATACAAGGTGAGACTAAATCCCAAGAAATGTGTCTTCGGAGTAACCTCCGGAAAGCTCCTTAGATACATTGTTTCAAAAAGAGGAATTGAAGTCGATCCAGCAAAAGTCAAAGCGATCCTAGAAATTCCACCACCAAGAAATATCAGTCAACTTTGATCTTTACAAGGAAGACTCCAGTCCATATGAAGATTCATAGCACAACTTATGGATAAATGTCATCATTTTCAGCACTTGCTACACAAAAACATCAAATTCAAATGGGATGATAACTGTCAACAAGCTTTTCAGATACTCAAAGATTATCTTCTGAATCCACCAGTCTTGATGCCACCGGTCCCAGAACAACCCCTATTAGTCTACATATCAGCTACACCAATAGCACTGGGGGCACTCTTGGCACAACAAGATGTTGAAGGCAAAGAAAAGGTAGTATATTACATCAGTCATACTTTGGTTGGTTATGAGATAAACTACATACCAATTGAGCGTGCATGTCTTATTGTGGTTTTTGCTTCATAGAAATTATGACATTACATCCTAACTCATAAAACTAAGTTGGTCGCAAGGATTGATCCATTGAAGTATCTTCTCAATAAGGCGACGCTTACGGGAAGACTAGTCAAATGGGTGATGATCTTGAGTGAATTCGACATTGAATATGTGGACAGAAAAGAAATAAAGGGACAAGCTATCGCAAATAAGTTAGCAGATGCACCCATGATAGATGATGCTCCTTTAATTTTAGAATTTCCAGATGAATTCATCCGGGCGGTATCACACACGAAGCCTTGGCAACTATACTTTGACGACTCATACATGCAGCATGGTGTAGGAGTCGGCATCCTCTTTATCACACCTCAAGGGGATTACATTCATAAATCATATATATTGTCATTTCCTTGTACTAATAACATAGTAGAATACAAGGCATTAACAACTGGAGCATGGATTGCAGCTCAGTGGAAGATCCAGAAATTTCATGTTTTCGGGGACTCTCAACTTGTAATTCCTCAAGCAACCAATGACTACCAAACAAAGGATGAAAAATTAATGCCTTATAAGAAAATGGTGGATGACTTCAAGCAATATTTCATAAAGATAACCTTTGAGCAGATAAAATGAGAGTAGAATTGAGTCACGGATGCCAAGGCTAATATTGCCTCACTGATTGATCTACCACAGAATGAAGCCCGCTATGAATTCTTGGTGCATAACCTTTTGGTTCCCTCTTATGAGATTACTCCTACTGAGATGATATGTGTTGTTGGTCATGATTCCCAGTTATACGGTCCCATTTTCACATACCTTCATAACAACACCCTTCCTCCTGACTTATCCAACAACCAACGCCGCACTTTCATTCACCAATCTTCTCGATACGTCATTTTAGCTGATATCTTATACCGTTGAGGTCTAGATGGCACTCTTATTAGATGTTTAGAAAGGGGCAAAGCTCAGATTGTGTTACATGAAGTTCATGAAGTTATATGTGGTCCACATGCTAGTGGTCCTACCTTAGCCAAGAAACTCATCAGGACTGGATATTACTGGCCCAATATGGAAAAAGATTCATATCAGTTTGTTAAGAAATGTAAGTGTAGAAACCTAAAATTGTCTAGTCTAATTAAATAAATATTTTATTTATTTAATTATTTTAACCTAATTCTTCTATTAATTAAATAAATCCTTATTTATTTAATTAATTCATTTATCCTCTTCTAGCCTTATTTCTCATTTAAATAAATACCTTTATTTATTTAAATTATCCTTTTCTTAAATTAAATAAATATCTTATTTATTTAATTGATCCCACTTCTTCTATTAATTAAATAAATCTTTATTTATTTAATTAATTCATTAACCTTTTCTACCTATGACACATGTCATTCATCTCTTAATTCCTACACTACCTACCCTCTCATTATTTTATTATTTCTTTTACCTACCCTTTAATCATAGCCGACCATTTATCTTTTACACCTTTCAATCTTATCCCTCCATTTCTTAGTGTCTTCTATATAAGAAGATGCTTCCTTCATTATCAACCCCTGGACATATACATTCAAATCAAGCATCCTAGCATTCGATTTTTCATATGCGATCCTACTTGCAACCATATTTCCATTCTTTGTTGAACTCTTGTGCACACAAAATCTGAGAGCAAATATATTAAGCAAGATCAATGGAGATAGGAAGAATGGAGATTCAAACCCTATTGGACATGTGATGGTATAATCTTTGTGATTTCATTTGATTTGCATTGTCCTAGGTAATCTTCATATGTTATGGTGGATCTTTGTTGTTGTTAGGCTAGGGTTTTGTGGCTTAATTCATTTAGCCTTTCAAAATTGTTGTTATCCATTTTCACCGTATACATTTTTGCACACTCGGTGGGATGCTTGTCCCTTTTGCATTTAACGTCTTTTGTGTTTTTGAAGTTGCAAATCTGACATTTCTGACAACATTTTGACATTTTCATGTTCGTGTACCTTCGGATTGCGTTTTTTATTTTCTATCGCATTTGTGACATTTGGAATCACGTCTGTGTCTTCGATATTATTCATTTTTTTTTGTAGATTGCAGGAATCACATCTGTGTTCCCTAATTACGTCTGCGAGGCCTCTAGATGCATCTATGTTCAAGAACCACGTCTGTGTTCAGGAACCACGTCTGTGTCAGATCTAACTGCGTTTGCATATTTGTATAGCGATTGTGTTATTGATAATCGCCTCTGTGTTCAATTTTTGCATTTTGGTTTCTTTGATTTGGTTTTTTGTCATTCAGATTTCAGATTTGGTTTATTTTGAGCTAACATTTTCAGATCTAGCTAACAAAATTGGTGCAGCTTGTCTTGAAAGCAAAATCGTTTTGTTGAAGGCCCCTATTTCACAAAGTCTTTTGGATCTAAAATTTACCTAACTTGTATGCTTGGAGAAAGGGGTGATCATTTGAAACAATCCAAACTACTAACAAATCTTTGTTGCAGGATCTTGGCAAGGGATTTTGATATTTATTGTGTGCCATGTATTCATAGACTAGCAAATACTTCGATTGGTGCACTAAAATTGAACCAGTGTCTTTTGTGTCTTGAGCAATAGGCTCTTTTTGTTTGATCTTTAGAGGGCCTGTCTCCCCATGTGGTCATTAGGACTACTAGTGAGGAGAGAATGACCCAAGTGGTAGCGAGGAAAACCCACCTCTTCCAAACCACTATAGACAGCTATATTCATGGTGAAAACTATGGATAATGTGTGCTGATTAGTTCATACCGACACTATGTCTCCCCATAAACCCGTTTGATCAAATTTATTTGATCAGTTGTAGGACGTAACCCCTACCGGCTGGGAGCCTTCTGTATTTATAGAGCTGAAAGTGTTGCATGTATGGCCACATGAGCGGATGCCCTTACTAGCACCTTTTTGTTTTAGAAGACAAAATCCTTCTAGTTGTTGGGTTAGGAGGTTGGACCTCTAGAGCAACCCACACACATACGATTCTTAGTAGAGATACAAAGTTCACCATGAGGAGTTTTCATGGGGACTGATGCTTGGCTGCCCCGAGAAGTGAGTGTCGAGGGTGGACCCAATGGGGTCAAGCATCTAAGTATCTGCTCTGAATAGCATAGCCTCAGGGGAAACCCCATGTGGGATCAACAACTATTGTCTTGGCTAGCCATAAGAATTGTGCTTGTCTTATTTTGAACAATCAAACATTCAATATCAAACATCAAAACATTGTGTCTTTTGTGTCTTCAAGTGTATGCAAAACAATTTTACATCAAACAACACACTTTTCTTTGAGTCATTTTTTAGTCCAAACACTTGCAAACATTGAGTTCTCATCAACATTGTGTCCTCTTGTCACGAAAAACAATCAAACATTCAGATTTGGTCACAACAAGTCACTTCACAGATTGAAAAAAATAAAAATTTGCATTCAATTTTCAGAAATGTGTCTGTGTCTGACATAACCACGTCAATGTCATATAACTGCATCTGTGAAGGGCAAAAATGTGTCTATGTCCTTTTGAGCAACACTGCATTCACAAAATCTCAGAAATGCATCTGTGTCTAATAGAACCATGTTTGTGTCATTTAAGCGCGTCTGTGAAGTATACAGGCACGTCTGTGTTCAGAATTGAAAACTTTCATAATCTAGCAAACAAGAAATAGTCAATTTTAGACTTATTGAGCTTCCTAGGTATCTCTCTGGGTTTTCATCTAGCATTCAACCTGTCTTTGGGTCTCACAAATTCCATCATTGCTTTACACCTTGCATTACATTAACATTTGTCTAAACTTGAGTCAAAAGGTCACTTGCTTGTCCTCATCATACTTTGTCAACACATTACATACAACAACATTTTGCTAAGTGGTCCCTCATCAAGGTCTATCACCTTTGGGTCTCATTTGGTCTTACTTAGAGTCAAGGTCAACTTACCTCATCAAGAGAAACTATCATCTCTTTGGAAGCCACACCTACTCTACTACATACATACTTGGTCTTACACTTTGGACATTGCAAGTACACCTCAGATTCATTTACATTCCATCCAACTCTTGGTCTTCCATACTCTTTCCATTTTCATCTAGTCTCACACATCTTGGTCAATACCTAGTTCATGGTTGAAACCCGTTCCCAAAAATCTAGGAGAGAAGCTAAAGAGGCTCAAGAGTCCGCAAACATGAGTGCCTATGAGTATGACACTGATGTCCTTTTCAATTTTGATCATACTACATTACCTGAAATGGATGCCTATAGAAACATTCCAAATGTTGAGAACATGGACACTATAAACAACAATGATACACATAATGACATTATGGATAACATTTTAGTACATTCAGCAGAAGTGGAAGACTCCATTATGGATCCCCGTTTCAATAGATTAGTTGAGAAAATAATGAGGAGAGATAGACAATATTTCTTACAAGTGATGGCACAAAGTGGAGATCCCCCATGATTTTGACATGTCTAAAATAATGGAAAATCAACCTTTGCAACAACCTCACCTCAACATGGATCAAAGGAGGCCTAATAGTGGAGGCAATAGAGGACCACATCTTGTGCCTAAATCACCATCATCTTTGTTTCAAAAACCTGAGGTCCCATATATACATTGTTAAGCATATGATACTCACCTTCGCAGACCATTATGGAAGTCTTATGCAGAAAAATATACTCAAGCACATACAAATGCTAAGGACCAACCACCAAAGCAATTGGATATCCAAAGACATGTTCAAAATTTGGACACAAGAAAACCCCACGTCAAATTTGGGGGCAACACACTAGAACAAACTCATGACATTCCTGTAGAGTATGGTATACATGGACAAAGCAAATATTCCATTCCTCACCATGACTCTATACCAAGTGGTCCATATACACAGCATCATTATAGACCTCCTCCATATGAACATGTGTATGATCAATACCATCCATATATGCAACATGCTCCTCCACCCAGTGGTTCAGGCATGGTGTATGGTCCAAGAAGTTGATCTCCACCTAAGAACAATTTGGAGCAGCAAATTAAGAACTTACAAAAGAAAATGGAGGACATAAATACACCGAAGCCAACTTACACAATGAGAGACATATGTCTCTATCCATTTGACAAAAGCATTCCAATGCCTCCATTTCCTACACACTTTGTGACACCTAAGTTTGATAAGTACAGAGGCAAAGGAGATCCTAAGGCAGATATAAGACAATTTTTATAGCTTGCATTGAGGTAGCAACAGAAGAGACATATTTGATGAGATTATTCCCACAAAGCTTAGGAGATCAAGCTATGGAATGGTTCTCCCAACTTCCACTTGGAATTAAGTCATGGGGTGACTTAGCAGAGGCATTTATCCAACATTTCTCATACAACATAGAGACAAACATATCAGTCACTACCTTGTGCAACACCAAGCAAAAGGATGGAGAATCTTTTTCATCATTTTTACAAAGATGGAGAAATATAGCCAACAGATGCTCTTGTGAAATTCCACAAAAACAAATGGTAGAGATGTTCACTCAGAATGTTAACAAAGACATTGGTTATGACCTAAGAAAAGCTTGTTGGTCCACCTTCAAAGACATCATTGAAAAAGGCTTAGCAACAGAGAAGGTCCTAATTGAACAAGGAGTAATTAAAATATTCAAAGAAAACAAACAAGACTTTAAAGGAAAAGATAAGCCAAGATTTTGGAATAAAAACAAGAACACATTCAATGATGGTGTTGTTGATGCCAATACAATGCGACCCAAAATCATTTTTTTCTAGATCAAGCTCTACAAACAATCAAGTGAATACTCAAACAACTTCAAAATCATGAAGGAAGTACACCCCATTAGGAGAACCACTAGAATCAATTTTCAAAAAGCTAGTGGCAAACAAGATGATCACAATTCCAAATCTACCTCCATATGAGCCAAAGGTCAAACTAAATTGGTGGAATGATGATGAATATTGTGAATTTCATAAAAGCAAGGGACATAAAACAAGAAATTGTCACTGATTGAAGAACATAATACATGATCTCATTGATAGATATGACATTGAGATCAAAGGACACTCATCCAATCAAGAACATGAAATGTTTAAAAAACCATTTCCAAAACATGACAAGGGAAAAGCTAGAGCCACAAATGACCAAACCAACTATACCAGAGCATCCTATAACTATGATTCAACTATCAATCACATTTCGATGGACAATTATGTCTCTACCATTATCATCAAGGACAAAATGCCTGAGAATTCTACCCAGAGACCCAAGATCATCCTGAAAGAAATTGGATCTTCTTCCAAACCTACCTCTGAATGTAATGTTACAACTCATTGATTTAAATTCACTTTGCAAGGTGCTCTAGCTAAAACCGCCTCCTCATCGACCAAGCCTGACTATGAATTTGTAGAATAATTAGGGAAGACACCTGTGCTTATCTCAATCCTTGAGCTCTTACACATATCCCCTGCACATAAAGCTATTCTTGACAAAATCTTGAGAGACACTTCCGTCCCTACTGATCTAAACGTGGACCAGTTTCAGGCCATGGTGGGATACCTTTCCATTCCACACTCCCTTATATTCACAGAAGATGATGACGCCACCGTGAGCCAGCCACATAATGCACCTTTACACATTGAAGCCTTCCTAAACAAACATCGAATAAAATGAGTCCTAATAGATGGAGGAGCAGGTCTAAACATTTGCACATTGAGCACTATTAAATAATTGGGATATTCAGATAAAGCTGTGAATTATACAAACAAAATTACCATCAAGGCATATGATGATGAAGAGCGTTCATCCAAAGGCATAGTCACCTTACCTCTCAGAGTTGGGCCAATTACAAAGGATGTGGTTTGTCAAGTCTTAGACCTAGATCTCACATACAATATATTGCTAGGACGTCCTTGGATTCATGAGATGAGGGGATTCCCATCTACATATCACCAATGCATTAAGTTTCCTCACAATGGAGTTAAAAT
Organism: Cryptomeria japonica; assembly: GCF_030272615.1. NCBI lineage: Eukaryota > Viridiplantae > Streptophyta > Pinopsida > Cupressales > Cupressaceae > Cryptomeria > Cryptomeria japonica. Next base: position 16,173,216 of record NC_081414.1, read on the forward strand.
AATAGTTAATGGTGATCCTAATCCATTCATATACTGCAGTAACTTGAGACCAAAAACTAAGATGAGCATTCCAAGTAATAGGGAAGTTGTCCCTTCTTCTACATACATTGATCCTGAATCATTAAAACCTTTGACATCAAAACAAGGTGAGCTTAAAGGGAAATATCAGGACAAGGGCATGGGTGAATACACTTTGAATCAAACCATGTGCCTACAACAAGTTATGAGTTCACCAAAAGAATATGGATGACCACATCCTTCTAAATGGATATCCATCATTACACTCAAATGGGATCCTACTATCTTCCAAAAGTGGGGTGAAGTGGAAGAAGAAGACTTATAGAAAATGCTTTACAAAGACCTTGAAAATGATACATAAGACCACATCAGCATACCATGTGAAAAATATGGCAAAGGATTCAAGATCCTACAAAAATTTGGGTATGATGGCAAAAGTCCTTTGGCTTAAGAAAGGAAGACATCATTGAACCTTTACAACCTTAATTGACATTCAAAAAGGAATGTTCAAAAGGACTTGGTTTCATGTCTTCCAAGGTAAATACTCAAAAGACGGGAGAAGCATTACAAATCAAAGCTGCCAAAATTCAACAAGAGAACCGTTATTCCACAGACTCCAATGAATGGGAATGGGATTCAAACAAATCCTCCAGTGATTATGAACTCACTGAGACATTCAGAGAACCAAGTCAACCCATAGAAGAAGAGGACTTTTATAGAAAATTCAAAGCTGGTCAAGAAACAACCCTTGAGGATTCCACACAGTCCTTGCCTCTAGGTTTTAGGTTGAAATCACGAAGAATGAGAACACCTATCCTGGAATGTGCTACTAGAGATGAAAATTTGGATTCATTCACGATCGAGATGGATGAGGAGAGTGCCAATGATGACCTTGATAACTACCTTGACATACCTGAATATAACTGCATCTTCACCCTTAGCCCTGCTAACTTCGAAGACATCAAAGGCCTTCCCCTTGTTCACCACCAACTTATTGACTGGGACCATGAAGGACCTGCACAGTTTGAAACATTCCAAAATGATGAAGCCTTTATTGATTATCTAGGCATACGAGATGATCTTCCCCCTGGGGACCATAAGGCAGGATACACTATAGAACTCAATAGCGTGGCATATTTTGGTGAGGGTGTTGGGCCTTCCAGTCGCAAATACATAAAAATAAAAACAAATCAAGGGTCTTATGGTGAAAACCACGCTATGGCGTTGTTTGACCCCAAAAATGTAAAAAGAAAGGACGTATCTCAAGGTGAAAACCTCTATGAGACACCCAAGGATGGAAGGCTCAACATTCTCCCAGCATCATATGAAGAAAAATCATATATGTTGGTAGAGGAGACCATCAAAACAAAAATTGGTATAGAAGAAATCTCACATAACATATTCCTAGCTTAATCCCTGACAGAGACAAAAAGATCAAAGTTCATAAGTTTCTTCACAGAGGGACAAATCAATTTTGCATGGTCATACGCTGATATGCCTAGATTGGATCCAGATTTGGTAATGCATCATTTGATGATTAAACCGAGGGCAAAACTAGTGAAACATAAATTAAGAAAGATGCATCCACAAGTGGCATTATTAGTCAAAGCAGAGCTTGAAAAATTATTGGATGTCGGATTCATACGCCCAATTGATTATCCTGAATGGATCTCCAACTTAATGCCTATCAGTAAACCAAATCATAGCATCAGAATATGTACAGATTTCAGAGACATCAACAAGGCTTGTCCTAAGGATGATTTTCCATTGCCAAATATTGACTTGATCATAGATCTCATAGCAAGTCATGCGATGTTATCTTTGATGGATGGATTCTCTGGTTATAATCAAATAAAAATCGCATCCGAGGATCAACACAAAATACCATTCACTTGTCCTTGGGGAACTTTTTGCTAGAATGCCATGCCCTTTGGGCTAAAAAATGCAAGCACTACATATCTGTAGCGTCCTAAAATTGCGACACTTGCAATTTCAACTGCATTTCGGTCTTCACGATGGTGACGCAACACGCAACCTGAATGGAGACCCTGAAACTTGCTCACGACACTGAAAACTGCATTTTTCAAGTACCCTGGCCTGAACCTCCTTGCACCCTGATGTCCCGGGAGGTGGGACCAGAGTGCCCAGCGCCCTGGTCCCTGGGTCCTATTTTGGGCCCGGTCTCCTAAGGGGTCTCGGGTCTTTTTGTTTGCAAATTGGAAATTAACTTTCCTGGTCGGCCTAAGGTCGGGAAAATCAGTCTATCAGCCCTAAATGACAAGTATATAAACTACATTTTTCTCTCTCATTTGGCAGGATGAAGAGGATATGTGTACAAAGCGTGGAAATTATACTCAAGCATTCAAGCATTCAAGCATTCCTTCAAGCAATTGATCATTTCAAGTCTCCATTCAAGGCTAAGTGTTGCATTCAAGACAAGGATTCAACCATTGAAGAGGAGATCATATACTACATGCTACAACATACAACATCTAAACCTTCGCACATAAGGATACAAACATCCTTAGAACAAGGTATTAGTACTTGTTTTACAGTCATTTACATTTACAGCTCTTGCTCATTTCTTGGTTAATTCCAAAACCGGGGTTTGACCTAAAGGCAAACCCCTAATCCCTAACCCCCCAATCGTCTTCGCTTTTCTGTGTGTAGGTTGTAGATACGCGGCTGAAATTGAAGATCTGGAATCCTTGTGCAGAGACGAACAGATCCCCCTTCGTTTCGCGGATTTTTCGGAGGACCGTGGCGCCGGGTGCCATCGTCCCGACAACTTTTGCTCAAATTTGCAGGACAGCACCGTATCGACATTTTACTGCTAATTCCAGGTCCCCAGCTTCATCCTATAACCCGAACTCAGTTTATAAGCGAATCTTTATCACTTTCTATGCATGCTTAGCTTAATTTCCTTAACAACATTCTTTACAAAAGAGGGTAGCCTTGCTTTCCTAACCCTTGAAATTCATTTAGCATCCAATCTTACATTGTGTGGGATTGGATCTTATGAGTTTCAACCCCTCTTTTGAATGTAAAGTCTCTCCCCTAAGTGAAAACCATCAAATCCTAGCGAACCTCCCTTCTCTCTCCTCGGAGTTGGAAGAGGGGAGTGCAACTAGGGTTCGATCGTGATTTTCCGCTTTACATTTTGGTGAACCCAACGTGAACATCCTTTCTGATTTTTCATGCTTAGATCTGAAAAAAAAAATTGATTACATTTCCATGTTTGATCTTTTGCAAAATTTTAGAGGTGATTGCATAAAAACCCTAAATTTTCTTTTTAGTAATTGAACCTGCGAAATGTCTAAATGTTAATGCCTGTTTCAGATCTGCCCTTCTATTACAAATTATCAATTCATATTTGTGCTTTAATTCTGAAAATTAAGTGGTTAAGTGTCAAAACCCTAATTTTTGAAACCCTCTTGATTCAACCTTTGTCCGACAATTTCACTGATCAAAACATCTCCAAATCAGCTGTAACTTTGGATTCCGCAATAAAATCACAACATCTTTCATCCCTGAAAATTTGGAAAAAAGTTGCGAGGACCGTGGTGCCGAGCGCCATCGTCCTCGACATTTTTTCCGAAATTTTGGGAGCAAGATCTTACTGTATTTTCCTGCTAAAATCCAGAATTTTGGCTGATTTTATCAATTATAACACCTTCAAAATTACAGTCAAAGTTGGTCTTGTGATTGCTTGGATTAAGGCTTCTAAACATTTACAAATCATTGAAATTGAAATTTTGTGTCAAAATTGTGTTCTTACTGTCCTAAATCTGAAAAGTGTGTTTGCATTCAGTAAAAATTTCAGTGCTTTATTCAAATTCTTGCAATTTGTGACTTTTGAAATTAAGTGCGTAATTACAATAACTTTGATTTCTGCTTTCAAAATTGAATTTTGCGTGAAATTGAGTCAACTTTTGAATTTCAAAATTTGCATTGCTTTTGACATTTCCTCTAAAATCATAAAATTCAAAATTTCAGTTTCCCTCTCTTTTTCAAAATTCAAATTTTGCATTTTTCGACAATCTTGGTAGGGTTCAATTTTGAGATTGCAACTTTATTTGGCCTATCTACAGATCGTAAAATCGCTCAATTTTTTTCAGATTGGCTTTAAAATCATCATACCTTTCATCCCTGCAAATTTCAAAAAAAGTTGCAAGGACCGTGTTGCACTCCGAGCGCCACGGTCCCGGACATTTTTTTCCGAAATTTCGGGAGACTGTTGTGATTGCATTTAACAGCTTAAATCGAGAAGATTGGCTGATTTTACTGAAAATTGCTACCTCTAAATTCAAAATTTTCTCTCCTTCTCTAGTGCATGAGTTTTACAACAATAAGCCCTACTTACACTATTCCCGTTAGACGAAGCCGTAGAATTAAGTCTTTCCAAGGTTTAACTACTGAGGAGATGGAACCTAATTTGAATAGCCTTTTTAACGAGGACATGGGTAATTCCTCTAATCCTCCTAATGATGAAGAAGCTCTCCATGAGGTTTCTGAAGAACAAATTTCGAAATTGGATAACCAATTTGACGATTTTCGACAATGGATGTCTCAAGAATACCCTGATAGTCAAGCTCTTCCTTTAATTGAGGGTCTAAAACGTATGCTTCAAAGTGATAAGAATGGAATTGATATTTTGCGTGGTATTGCACACATCGTGGATTCGAATGTGATGCCTATGAAGAGTTGTACTGAAAATTTGGGTTATACACAACCTCCTACTCAAGTCAATCATTCTATTCCTTTGATGACCTCTATTGCTAGCATACCTACCTTTACATCAAACATAATGGCTACTTCTACACAAGACATTCCTCCTGTGATCACTAGTCATGGGGGCAACCCTTCTTCTTCAATTAACCCTCTTCCTTCATTCAATCCGACTTCTTCATTCATTCCTTCAATGAGTGTGCCTATTATATCACCACAAATGAACATGACGCAAGGGGGCAATTCATTTAACCAATCCATTCCTCCTTGTAGTGTTCCTCCTGCCCAATCATCTCCTATGACTAATTATCATAGGGTCCCACCACCTTACTCTTTACCTTCTTTCAATAACATAACACCTCCATCTCAATCTAACACATCTAATATGAACTCTTCGACTGAAGCGACCATTAACAATCTTGAACAAACTGTCTCTTCTTTACAGCAACAAATCGCCTCTATGAATCAATCTAAGTTTAGTGTGCCCACATTTGATGTTGCGAGCCCACTTTCTCTTGACATTGTTCGAGCTATCCCTCCTAAACATGTTGAAATCCCGCATTTGGAACTTTATAATGGTAAAGGAGATCCTCTAACACATGTTAAGACTTTTCAAACAATTTGTACTGATTTTGCTTATGACCAAAGGTTGCTTGCAAAACTATTCACTAGAACATTAAGAGACAAAGCCCTACAATGGTATTGCTCATTGCCTTCCTATTCTATTACTTCTTTCGAACAACTTGCAAATGCTTTCATTCAACAATTTCAAAACAATATAAGTCCTAAGGTTACTTTGATTGATTTAATGCATTGTAAACAAGGTGTTAAAGAAAAAGTGACTGATTTCATTGGTAGATATAAGCATTTGTATGCTCAAATTTCTTTTCCAGTGCCTGATAATGATATTCAAAGAATCTTTATTTCTAATTTACAAAAAGATATTCGAGACAAACTTCTATTTTCTGAGTTTACTTCTTTCCAACAGTTGTGCGCCACTCTTCACAATTATCAACTGACTGTGAGTCAAATGAAACAATCACATCCTATGGCTCCGAGTGATAAGGGTGATAGCAGTCAACAACCATTTGGGAAGATTAAACCGAACAGAGATTCCATCAAATTCAATGAAAACATCATCAACAACAATGTGAATGCAGCATCAGGTGTGCCTCCTATTTCTAAATTTTTCAAGAAAGAAAGAAAGTATACTCCTTTGAATGAATCATTGCATAGTATTATGAATAAGTTATTGGAACAAAATGTGCTTACTCTTCCTCCCATAAGACAAATTGATCCTGTAAAGATTACTTCACCTTATTTTGATAACAAAGCCTTTTGTCAATTTCATCGTCAGCCTGGGCATGATACTGAAAAATGTTTTTCTTTAAAGGGTAAAATTCAAGATTTGATTGATAATAATACTATTTCTATTTCTAGAGTGAATGATAAAGGCAATACATCTGTAGCTCCTCCTAATCAAAATCTTCAGATTTTCACTGATCCATTGCCTTCTCATACCTCTAATGCAATTGAGGCTAACGATTCCTCTCTTTCATCTGATGGTCTTGTGTCTATGACTCCGAATGTGATTAACTTTGTAGGGTAGCAAGAAATCCCTAAAGAACCTTCCATCACATTTGATTCCAGTGAAACCATTAGGGCACCTGATGGTCCTTTATACATAGTTGCAAAAGTTAAGAATACACCTTGCCGTGGAGTGCTTATTGATCCTTCGTGCATGGTTAATGTTATTACTGAAGAATTTCTTTTTACTTTGCAATTGAATCAAGTGATATATGACAAAACAGATGTGATTGTGAAATTATTTGATGCATTTTCTTCTCCTGCAATTAGTTCTATTACATTGCCTATTGAGGTCCATAACAAATCTCTTGATGTGAACTTTGCTATTATTCCATCTTCCGAACAATTTCGTGTGAAGCTTGGCTATCCTTGGCTATCTTCCATGAAAGCTATTGCTTCTCCTATTCATAAGTGTTTGAAATTTCCTCATAATGGTGAAGTTGTTACTGTCAATCATAGTCTCTTTAAACCAGCTGAAAGAACCTCTAGTGTTCCTATTGATTACTTTTGGCCTAAACAATTCCAATCTCTTCCTCCGCGAAGTGATCATCTTTTCAAATCTTATCAAAAGTGGAAAACAGATATGATCCTATCTCTAAGTGAACCTAGAGCACCTAAACTTGATATTCCTATCATTCTTGAGAAGGAAGTTCTTCCTTTGAAAGATAAAACTAATGTCTTTCCTCAAGAAGATTCTCAACCCATCCCTATGGATGTGACTATGTCTATACCTAATAAACTTCCTAAGAGTAGACCTATACCTCCTCGTCATGATGGACTTGGTCTTCTCCCTAAACCAAAAATTCCTCCTTTGTATGGAGCAGTTCCTCCTCCTTTTTATAGAGAGAAGAGACCTTCTTCTTCTCCTATTATCCAGCCTAAGAGACCACAACCTAAACACCCAAGTGCTAAGGATGATAAAATTCCTCCTCCTCAGTCTTCTCCACTTCCTACTAAGACTAGACGAAATCGTTCTGCACGTGAACGCCGGCGAAAGCGTCATCTTAGAGCTCAAACTTTACAATCTCCAAAAACACCTTCAACAAGCATTATTCCATTTTCTCCTCAGCCGGACATTGAGCCTAAATCTCCTAAACATAAGATGCATGATGGTCTTGATCCGGTGCGAGTTAAAGATCCTATTTTTATAAATCTTGATGATGATATAGATGAAAATGTTATTCATGATGAAAATGTTACTCCTCTTGCTTCTGATAGTGAATATGAACTTGTTGATGTTGATAACCATTTATATAATGAATTTTCTAAAGCACTTATCCTAGCTCCTAGACAAGAACAATGTGGCTCGGAACATGAACATAGCCCTTGTTTGGATCTTGTGATAGCTCCATCTACTGTGTTGGATGTTCCTCCTCTAGCGTGTTCCCTGCCTTCCCGAAACATTGATCAGCAAGATCGGGGGGTAGATGACATGCTAGACTAGTTACATTAGCATAGCAGATTCTCTCCTCCTCTCTTTTGTTACTTCTTCTATATGTTATTCTCATTCTTCTATTTGTTGTCCTTGGTGTTGTCTACTTGAGGACGATGCAAAGCATTGAGATCTCTCGATCTCTCTCATGTTGACTCAAAAGACACATGTGTTCCCTTCTTCTAGGTGACCTTCCTTGATTGGGGAATGAAGAACAATTATGCATACATACACATGATATACATGAATTATCATACAGCATATTGACCCCGAGGAAAGCGAAGTCACCTCGTGCTTTGTGTTTTGTGCCTATTATCCTTGGGTTTATCTCACACTTGGGGGCTAAATCCTTGCGATAACGTGCTCCTTTCCTCTCTCATTTCTTATGTGTATCACTACGTTAAAACAATCACCCCCGGTGAGGCGTGTGCGATCGCTTTAACGTAGGGGGGCATACATCCCGTTCATATCTTTTCAAGATACTTGAAAATTTCTTGGTAAATTTAGCCTTGCCTTGAAAATTTTTGATATCTTTCTTGCATGACTCATAGTGAGGGAACCTTACTACTGACAGTCATGGTTCTTCCTCGTGATCTTCCCTTTTACTTTGTCAATCGAAGTCGTAAGATCCTTAGTCCACTGGGGGCTTGGTGTATCTTGCCTCCTTGATGTGGTGAAAGTCTTTCAATGTTGTTTCCTTGTACTTTACCGGAAGTATGAGCATACATACTCCCGCTAAAGTGGGGGCTAAATGTAGTGTCCTAAAATTGCGACACTTGCAATTTCGACTGCATTTCGGTCTTCACGATGGCGACGCAACACGCAACCTGAATGGAGACCCTGAAACTTGCTCACGACACTGAAAACTGCATTTTTCAAGTACCCTGGCCTGAACCTCCTTGCACCCTGATGTCCCGGGAGGTGGGACTAGAGCGCCCAGCGCCCTCGTCCCTGGGTCCTATTTTGGGCCCGGTCTCCTAAGGGGTCTCGGGTCTTTTTGTTTGCAAATTGGAAATTAACTTTCCTAGTCAGCCTAAGGTCGGGAAAATTAGTCTATCAGCCCTAAATGACAAGTATATAAACTACATTTTTCTCTCTCATTTGGCAAGATGAAGAGGATATGTGTACAAAGCATGGAAATTATACTCAAGCATTCAAGCATTCAAGCATTCCTTCAAGCAATTGATCATTTCAAGTCTCCATTCAAGGCTAAGTGTTGCATTCAAGACAAGGATTCAACCATTGAAGAGGAGATCATATACTACATGCTACAACATACAACATCTAAACCTTCGCACATAAGGATACAAACATCCTTAGAACAAGGTATTAGTACTTGTTTTACAGTCATTTACATTTACAGCTCTTGCTCATTTCTTGGTTAATTCCAAAACCGGGGTTTGACCTAAAGGCAAACCCCTAATCCCTAACCCCCCAATCGTCTTCGCTTTTCTGTGTGTAGGTTGCAGATACGCGGCTGAAATTGAAGATCTGGAATCCTTGTGTAGAGACGAACAGATCCCCCTTCGTTTCGCGGATTTTTCGGAGGACCGTGGCGCCGGGCGCCATCGTCCCGACAACTTTTGCTCAAATTTGCAGGACAGCGCCGTATCAACATTTTACTGCTAATTCCAGGTCCGCAGCTTCATCCTATAACCCGAACTCAGTTTATAAGCGAATCTTTATCACTTTCTATGCATGCTTAGCTTAATTTCCTTAACAACATTCTTTACAAAAGAGGGTAGCCTTGCTTTCCTAACCCTTGAAATTCATTTAGCATCCAATCTTACATTGTGTGGGATTGGATCTTATGAGTTTCAACCCCTCTTTTGAATGTAAAGTCTCTCCCCTAAGTGAAAAACCATCGAATCCTAGCGAACCTCCCTTCTCTCTTCTCGGAGTTGGAAGAGGGGAGTGCAACTAGGGTTCGATCGCGATTTTTTCGCTTTACAATATCAAAGAGCCATGACTACTATCTTTCATGATCTCATGCATGTTACTGTGGAAGATTATGTTGACGGCCTCTTGGGCAAATCAATAGACAGGGATACACACTTGGACATACTTTCAATCATTTTTGATCGGTTGGAAAAATACAAAGTAAGATTAAACCCCAAGAAATGTGTCTTTGGAGTAACCTTCGGGAAGCTCTTGGGATTCATTATCTCAAAAAAAGGAATTGAAGTCGATCCAGCAAAATTCAAGGTCATCCTAGAGATGCAACCACCAAGAAATATTAGCCAACTTTGATCTGTGCAAGGGAGACTCAAGTCCATACGAAGATTCATAGCACAACTTGCAGATAAATGTAATCCTTTTCAGCACTTTCCACACAAAAACATCAAATTCAAATGGGATGATAACTGTCAAAAGGCTTTCCAGACACTCAAAGATTATCTTTTGAATCCGCCAGTATTGATGCCACCAGTTCCAGATCAACCCCTATTACTATACATATCCGCTACTTCAACAGCACTAGGGGCAGTCTTAGCACAACAAGTTGCTGAAGGCAAAGAAAAGGCAGTCTACTACATCAGTCACACATTAGTGGGATATGAGCTAAACTACACACCAATTGAACGTGCATGTCTCGATGTGGTCTTTGCTTCACAAAAATTACGGCATTGCATGCTAACTCATAAAACTAAGTTGGTCGCAAGGATCGATCCATTGAAATACCTTCTCAATAAAGCAACGCTTACTAGTCAACTAGCCAAATGGGTGATGCTCCTAAGTAAATTCGATATTGAATATGTGGACAGAAAAGCAATAAAATGACAAGCTATCGCAGATCAGTTAGCAAATGCTCCCATGATAGATGATGTTCCTCTAACTTTAGAATTTCCAGATGAAACCATCTTAATAGTGTCGCACACAAAGCCTTGGCAGCTATACTTTGACAGCTCATACACATAGCATGGGGCAGGAGTTGGCAACCTCTTCATAACTCCTCAAGGGGATTCCATACCAAAATCATATTGATTATCATTTCCCTGTACTAATAATATAGCAGAATATGAGGCATTAACAACTGGATTACAGATTGCAGTTTAGTGGAAGATCTAGGAACTTCATGTTTTTGGGGACTCTCAACTTGTAATTCATCAAGCAACTGATAATTACCAAACTAAAGATGAAAAATTAATGCCTTACAAAAGAATGGTGGATGACCTAAAACAACATTTCACGAAGTTATAGTTTGAGCAGATACCAAGAGAGCAGAATTGAGTCACGGATGCTATGGCTACAATTGCTTCACTCATTGATCTACCATAGAATGAAACCCACTATGAGTTCTTGGTGGATAACATTTTGGTTCCCTCATATGAGATCACTCCTACTGAAATGATATGTGTTGTCGGTCCTGGTTCCCCATTATATGGCTCCATTTTCACATACCTTCATGACAATACCTTTCCTCCTGACTTATCCAATAACCAATGTCGCACTTTCATTCGCCAATCTTCTTGATATGTCATTTTAGTCGATATCCTATACCATCGAGGTCTAGATGGCACTCTTCTTAGATGTTTAGAAAGGGATGAAGCTCAAATTGCATTATGTGAAGTTCATGAAGGGATATGTGGTCTACATTCTAGTGATCCCACCTTAGCCAAGAAACTTATCAGGACTGGATATTACTGGCCTAGTATGGAAAAAGACTCATATCAGTTTGTCAAGAATTGTAAGCAATGTCAACTTCATGGAGACCTCATTCATACATCAGCACAAGAACTTCAACCAATTGTGACTCCTTGGCCCTTTTGCCAATGGGGACTCGATCTCATAGGCAAGATTCACCCTCCCTCCAATGGTCACAAACTCATCATCACCGCCACAAAGTATTTCACAAAATGGATCAAATCCGTACCTCTCACACAAGTCACTGGGAAACAGATTGCTACATTCATTCTCAACTACATCATTTATCGATACGGCTTTCCTGTTTCCATCATCATCGACAACGGACTTCCCTTCAAAAACCAGGATGTTCGTGAACTCTGTGATTACTTCCGTAGTACCCATCATTTCTCCACACCTTATTACCCCCAAGGTAACAATCAAGCTAAGGCATCTAATAAAACAATCCTTAAAATCCTAAAAAAGACAGTCGACGATGCTGGCCGCAATTGGCATATCCAACTTAATCCTACACTTTGGGCTTACGCACAAGCGTCTGCACACCTACAAGAGCTACCCCTTTTTTGCTTGTCTATGGTGTTGAATCTAGCTTTCCTATTGAGGTCGAGTTACCCTCTTTACGAGTCGCTTTACAAAACATTATCAGTGACGAAGACTATAGGGTCTCTCACTTACAAGAACTTGAACTATTGGATGAACGAAGACAAACTGCTTTTAATCATCTCAAGGCTTATCAACAACGAATGAGTTGTAGCTACAATCATAAAGTCAAGCTTCTCACATTTGAGGTAGGTGATTTGGTTCTCAAAGAAAATCCTAAAAACCAACAAGACAGAGAGAAGAAGAGCAAGTTCGAACCAAATTGGCTTGATCCTTACATCATCACAGCAGCATATGGATATGGTGCATATCAGCTCTCAACCATAGAGGGTGAACCTTTGGAGGATCCTATCAACAACATGCACCTTTGCAATTTTTACACATAGCTCTTCAGAGTATCCTAATTCAAAAAAAAATTATTAAGAAAAAAAAAAACAAAAAAAAAAACATAAAAACATTTTCCTCCAACAGTGAAAACCACTTCGGTGGCGCCCTGGGCAAGTACCATGGTGAAAAATGGGTCACTAGCATCATGCGTAGAGACATTTCTCCTCCCTCCTTTAGGATTCCATTTCATCCTTTCACTTTGCACACACTCACAGCCTATTCATCCACAATAAACGTTACACATTCCCATCATGGCTTGTTATTCATCTACCCAAGATTGGTTCGCCATTCATAATAAATCAGCTCCTATCTGTGGCTAAGGAAAATCCTACGTCTAGTAATGGGTGTGGAACTGAGAGCATTGCCTATTCTGAGGAGTACAGTTTCTTCCAGTTTTCTTCAGTCTATTCGCGCACAATCCGTAATAAAGCAACATTTGCATTGCCAATCCGCAATAAAGTTTCATCTTCTCTGCAATAAAGTATCAGTTTTATGGATTCAGTTAGTTTCAGATGAGACACAACAATAATGGGCTTCAACAAATCAAATCTTTCAATAGACTTAGACAACATTATGGTTCAGTGATATCTACCCTTTTGTGAAAGTAAACATTGTGACCACAATCAAATAGACTTATACAAGTGACAAGAGACATTAAACTTGAGGACTATAGTGGATGTTGGTGTCAAGTCTTGGTTTTCTTTTGATTTTATCTTTAGGTGACATGTCTTTTATCTTTTTCGGGATGTCTCTGACTAGAGATTTTATCTCCAGGATGTCTTTGACTAGAAAGGCGAGGATGGGGTATCATCACCTATTTTCTTTGTTTTTTGTGGACTGTCTCTTAGTAATGCTATGACTTGTCCAAGGATATGAGGACACTGTGAGTCTAGTGTGAACTAGGGCATTCCTTGTTTGCGACTATCTAATCTCCATGCAAATGGGTACAATGACTTTCTAGGTCGAACATATGCCTCGAATCTCATAACCTACTTGCCATAATAAAGCTCAATGATGATAATGCACAAGAATCTCTTTCACCTTCATATCTTCTATCTTCCATCCCCCTTTCTTGATTGACCTCCATAGTCTTTCCCGAGTCCGTGTAGCCTGCTATCACATGACTGAGTATGATGACACACCAAAAACATTTGCATTTCATGTAGTTGCACCTGCATTACCACATATAAGCATTCCATACATACATATAGATATCACAATTGCATCACATCCTGCACACAACACATGTTAGCAATCTTACATTTTTATCATGTAAATAGTTATTTGCATTATCATATTCATCTGCATTTCATACATTCACATTTGCATTTGCATAAACATATAAAAACATAAAAGAACAAAAATATTGCATTCCATCATGTACGTATTTGCATCCATATCATAAGCATCACATAGGAACATCTTATCACATAGATACAAATGCATATAGCTACCGCAAAGATGAATCATCTCATATATATACATATAATCATAACTGTCATGATACAATGATGTCAAAATCATATGGTTACAATCACCCGAAGGTGTCATCATACAAAATGGTACAAAAACAGATACATAGGGAGCCCTCTAAGGCTATGATGAACTCCCTCCCTTGGAGCCGCCTGGCCTCGATGGAGTCTGAGCCTTGGAAGGACCCACCCCAGGATCATCTCTCCTATCCCCTCTATCTAGTGGTGGTGGAGGACCCATGAACCCACCGCTTGATGCCTGTCTCCTGTCCCTCCCTCAAGTGGCCGTCGTTGTCCATGATGGTCTACGAAAGCTCCTAGCCCACTGCTCTGGTGGCATGGCCCCATAGAATAGGTCTCTCCAGTAACCTATCTCCTCCCTGGCTCATAGAAGATAAGCATAACCAGATCATGTGTCCTCTATCTCCTACCTCCCTACCCTCAGTGCCATCTTAGCCTCTATATAGCGTTGAATAGCCTGATCTCTCTCCCACTTTGTGTCCCTTAGCTGTCTCCTGAGCCTATCCCTCTCCCGCTCAAGATCCTGGATCTCATCTGCCTATCCCTAGTAGATCTCCCTCAACTCCAATAGCTCATCCTCCTCCTCCCCCTGTACCTGTGGTTGGTCATGCCCCTGTACCTGTGGCTGCCCCTACCTCTATCCTCGTCCCTGTCCCTATCCCCGTACCTGTCTAGGACCCTGTGCTGTTGGCACCTGTAAAGGCAATCCACCTATGCCTCTCACCATTTGAGCCTGTCTCTCCTCTCCACCCTCTCTCCATGGAGCCACTCTCCTATCTCCTATCATGCCTCACCTCCTTCGTCGGCCTCTACCTCCACCATATCCATCATCATCCTCATCACCCCCACCATCTCCATCTATCTGCTCCCCTGGGTTTTTCAGTCGTGGAAATGGATGCTCAGCCCAATATGCAGTATACTCGGCATCCATCCCTGCATCCTCTATCTCTAGCCACATATCCCAAGGCAAGGGAGTCATGTCTACCAACTGCATCACTGCCTGATCATATGACAATAATAGCCCGAAGTGTGTCTGATCCCTCACTATCCGAGCATACATTCTGGAACCCTGTGGCATCCATTGAATCCTGTCGAATGGCCTGCCCACTCTGTCCACCAGCTGCCTCTCCAGTACATAGGGAATTTGCCCAATCAGATACATGCTCCTGAATGTGTATGGTAGCTCCGCGACATCATCCTCCCACTCCTCGCACTCTCGGTATGGTCTCCATACCACAATGTCAATCTCATTGATGACCCAGCGCCAGTACTCCAATCTCCCGATCCACGGTTGAGATGTAATCATATCATATAAATGCACAAAACTGCGCCCATGGCCCCTGCCTCTGAAATGAATCAGTCAAGTAACAAGAAGATGCTCATAAGCCCATACCTATAATAATGCCACTCCGCAGCCCAATCCTACAGATCCATGGTATATAAATTGATGAAGCTCATAGTACAAATGTGCCAGCACGCATGATCCCCAGGCATATCTGGTATGTTGTGTCACTAGTGTCTCCAATGTGCTCCCCCATACCACTGCCAACCCTCATGTCACCCTATCCAGACATAGGAACCCACTGACCACTCCTGCTAGTACTGATGGTAGTGCCAATCCTTTCCGTGTCATGGTATCCCAAGCCACGTGTCCTGCCCTCATCTCCAATCCCGGATCCTGAAACACTCGTCTCAAGGCATCCCTATCTCCATCTCGATCATAGGGAATCAACTCCCCATCGATTGGTATCCATAGTATCCTGTACACATCCTCCAAGGTGACTGTCATCTCACCCATTGGCAAATGAAAAGTGAAAGTCTCTAAGTGCCATCTCTCAGCTAAAGCAGTCAACAATCCCATGTTCGGTCGAAACTCAGGCAGATACAGAATATGTCGCAAGCCCAGAACCTCAATAGCTGCTCTATCCTTAAATGTCAGCTCTGGTCGTAAGCTCTGAGTCGATGGGAATCTCTCCCATGACTCTAGCATAGGTAGGTACTCCTGCAGTCAAACAAATCAGCTTTGTCAGTCAAAGTGGCATTCACTGTTCATCACAAAATGTTGTTTATTATCCTAGTGCTTATATATATCATATGGTGCTCTACCCTAGTGACCCTCACTGTTCATCACAAAGTGTTGTTGTTTATCCTGGTGGTACTCCTTGTTCATCACAAAGTACTATATGTTTTTGCACTCCCTGTTCATCACAAAGTGCTGCTCATATTTGCACTCATTGTTCATCACAAAGTGCTACTCTTTTTAGTACTCCATGTTCATCACAAAGTACTATGTCTTGGTACTCCCTATTCATCACAAATTGTCTCGATCTATCCTATCCTAGGGCCTCTACTTGATTGTATCCTCTTGAGTAGTTTCCTAATTGGCAACGTATGTTCTATCATAGAATTGTCAATCCTAGCCCTATTTGCTATCCTAGTCTTCCTTAGAGGACCTGCTTGAGTGTATCCTCTCCACAGCTTATCCAATCGACAACGTATGTTCATCACAGAACTGCCGATTTGGCCTAGAAGACATAAATGCACATTTTAACACACAAACGCTATTACATATTGCATAAATGTGCCTGCACAACACAAACGCGCTTGCATTCGACATAGACGTTGTTTCCTTCATAGACACACCTGGCACAAACACAAACGTGCCTATCTTACCGAGATGTGCCTGGCACCAGCACAGACGTGCCTTAGCATTTTTTGACCTTGTTTGACATATTCTAAAATGCATTAAATGTGCTACCTAACATGCATTAATGACAACATTTATTGCGACAAAGTACAAGGAGGTTTTGTGGTACTCACCGACTCTCCTGCATCTGCTGGCCTCTAAAATCGGCGAACATGATCACATCTATGCACCAATGCCATCGCTGCTGACTAATGCTGCTCTATTCTCTCTCTACACTCTGATCTCTTGGATGTGTGGATGACAATGAGGATGTATTCCCCTCGTGGTCTATTTTATAGACTGCCTTAGCCCTAGCCCTAGCCCTCGTCTCTTGAGTCAGTCTTCTTTATCCCATGACTCTATCACCCTATCCGGTTAGTCCATTCTAGCCTTTCTTTCTTATCGAGAGATTGTCTGTGATCTTTTTAGACATTTTCATCCAATCTCTCGAGGGGGCATATCATTCCCATCTTGGGGCAACTTTGTATCAGTTCATCTTATCTTCTTTGAAACAACGCGACAAGCTGCATTGTCTCAAAGAGGGGCAAAATGTAGACACCTAAAATTGTCCAGTTTAATTAAATAAATATTTTATTTATTTAATTATTTTAACCTAATTCTTCTATTAATTAAATAAATCCTTATTTATTTAATTAATTCATTTATCCTCTTCTAGCCTTATTTCTCATTTAAATAAATACCTTTATTTATTTAAATTATCCTTTTATTAAATTAAATAAATATCTTATTTATTTAATTGATCCCACTTCTTCTATTAATTAAATAAATCTTTATTTATTTAATTAATTCATTAACCTCTTCTACCTATGACACATGTCATTCATCTCTTAATTCCTACACTACCTACCCTCTCATTATTTTATTATTTCTTTTACCTACCCTTTAATCATAGCCGACCATTTATCTTTTACACCTCTCAATATTATCCCTCCATTTCTTATAGTGTCTTCTATATAAGGAGATGCTTCCTTCATTACCAACCCCTGGACATATACATTCGAATCAAGCATCCTAGCATTCGATCTTTCATATGCGATCCTACTTGCAACCACATTTCCGTTCTTTGTTGAGCTCTTGTGCACACAAAATCTGAAAGCAAATATATCAAGCAAGATCAATGGAGATAGGAAGAATGGAGATTCAAACCCTCTTGGACATGTGATGGTATAATCTTTGTGATTTCATTTGATTTGCATTATCTTAGGTAATCTTCATATGTTATTGTGGATCTTTGTTGTTGTTAGGCTAAGGTTTCGTAGTTGAATTCATTTAGCCTTTCAATATTGTTGTTATCCATTTTCATCATATATAGTAAGCAATGTCAAATTCATGGAGACCTTATTCATGTGCTAGCATAATAAATTCAACCGATTGTGACTCCTTGGCCTTTTTGTTAGTGGGGACTTGATCTCATAGGAAAGATTCACCCTCCTTCTTTCAACGACCATAAATTCATTATCACTGCCATAGAGTATTTCACAAAATTGATTGAAATCGTGCCTCTTACACAAGTCACTGGAAAACAAATTTCTACATTAATTCTTAACTATATCATTTGTCGGTACGGTATTCCTCTTTCCATCATCACTAATAACAAGTGTCCCTTCAAAAACCAAGATGTTCGTGAACTTTGTGATCGCTTCCATATTACCCATCGTTTCTCCACTCCCTATTACCCATAAGGTAATGGTCAAGTTGAGGTGTCTAATAAAACCATTCTTAAAATCCTCAAAAAGATAGTCGATGACGTTGGCTGAAATTGGCATATCCAACTTAATCCTGCACTTTGGGCTTATCGCACAAGTGTTCGCACACCTATAGGAGCCACACCTTATTCACTTGTCTATGGCACCGAAGCTATCTTGCCTATTAAGGTCGAGTTACCATTTTTACAAGTCTCTATGCACAACATTATTAGTGATGGAGACTACAGGGTCTCTCGCTTACAAGAACTAGAACTATTGGATGAATGAAGACAAACTGCTTTTAATCATCTCAAGGCTTATCAACAAGGAATGAGCTGCACTTACAATCACAAGGTAAAGCCTCATACATTTGAGGTAGGTCACTTAGTTCTCAAAGAAAATCCTAAAATCAGCAAGATAGAGAGAAGAAGGGAAAGTTCGAACCAAATTGGCTTGATCCTTACATCATTACAACAGTCTATGGATCCGGTGCATATCAGCTCTCAACCCCAGAGGGTGAACCTTTGGAGAATCCTATCAACAACATGCACCTTTTCAGGTTTTACACATATCTCTTCAGAATATCTTAATTCAAAAATACAAAAAATTAGAAAAAATAAAAAATACAAAAAAATAAAAAAAATTCAAAGATACAAAAAAATCAAAAATATCAAAAATACAAAAAAATCATAAAAATAAAAAAATCATTACTTGTTGAAAACTTGGCAAACAAGCACCTTGTGACACAAACAAATAATTTTTATTTTTTTTAAAGTAACGAGAAATAATTTCGTCCAAAGGTGAAAACCACTTTGGTGGCGCCCTGGGCAAGTACCATGGTGAAAATCGGGTCATCGGCGCCATGTGTAGAGACATTTCTCCTCCCTCCTTTAGGATTCAATCTCATCCTTTCACCTTGCACACACTCATGGCCTATTCATCTATAATAAACTTACCCATTCTCATCATGGGTTGTTATTGATCAACCTAAGATTGGTTAGCCATTCATAATAATCCTTCATTTTCACTCCTTTCCATCCATAATAAACAAGCTCCTATCTGTGGCTAAGGCAAATCCTAAGTCTAGTGATGGGTATGGAACTAAGAGAATCACATGTTCCGAGGAGTACAGTTTTCTTCAATCTATCTGCGCACAATCCACAATAAAGCAACATTTGTATTGCCAATCCGCAATAAGGTTTCGTCTTCTCCACAATAAAGTATCAGTTTCATGGATTCAGTCAGTTTCAGATGAGACACAACACCAACAATGGGCCTCAACAAATCAAATCTTTCAACAGACTCAGACAACATTATGGTTCAGTGCTATCTATCCTTTTGTGAAAAAAACATTATGACCACAATCAAATAGACTTTTACAAGTGACAAGACACATTAAACATGAGGACTACAGTGGATGTTGGTGTCAAGTCTTTGTTTTCTTTTGATTTTATCTTTTTGGTGACATGTATTTTAGGTTTTCTGGGATGTCTCTAACTATAGATTTTATATCCAGGATGTCTTTGACTAGAAAGGCAAGGATGGGGTATCGTCACCTATTTTTTCTTTGTTGTTTGTAAATTGTCTCTTAGTAATGACATGACTTGTCCAAGGATATGAGGATACTGTGAGTCTAGTGTGAACTGGGGCATTCTTTGTTTGTGATTATCTGATCTCCATGTAAATGAGTACAATGACTTTCTGGGTCGAACATATATCTGGATTGCCATAACCTATTTGCCATAATAAAGCTCAATGATGATAATAGCACAAGAAGCTCTTTCACTTCCATATCTTCTATCTTCCCTCCCCCTTTTCTGATTGACCTCCATCGTCCTTCCTGAGTCTGTGTAGCCTACTATCACATGACTGAGTATAATGACATACCAAAAATATCAGTATTTCATGTAGTTTGCACCTACATTACCACATATTCGTATTTCATACATACATATAGATATCATAATTGCATCACATTATGCACACAACACATATTAGCACATTTTACATTCTCGTCATGTAAATAGTTATTTGCATTATTCTATTCATCTCCATTTCATACATTCACATTTGCATTTGCATAACATATAAAAACCCAGAAAAAGAATAAAAAATATTGCATTTCATCATGTACATATTTACATCCATATCATAAGCATCACATAGAACCAACATCACATAGGTACACATGCATATAGATGCCGCAAGGATGAATCATCTAATATATAGATCTCAAAATCATAAGTCTCATGATACAATGATGTCAAAATACATATGGCTACACAATCACCTAAAGGTGTCTACATCATCATAAAAAAATGGTACAAAAACTGATACATAGGGAGCCCTCTAAGGATATGATGAACTCCCTCCCTCAGAGCCAGTTGGCCTCGATGGAGTTTGAGCCCTAAAAGGACCTACCCTAGGATCATCTCTCCTGCCCCCTCTATCTAGTGGTGGTGGAGGACCCATGACCCCACCACTAGACGCCTGTCTCCAGAATCTCCATACCACACGGTCTACCTAATCAACCACTCCATAGTACAGGTCTCTCGAGTAGTCTATCTCCTCCCCTTCCTGTAGAATAAAGGTGTATTCGGACCTTGTGTCATCTACTTCCTACCTACTTTCCCCCAGTGTTGTCTTAGCCTCTGTGTAGCGCTAAATAGGTTGATCCCTCTCCCACTCAGTGTCCCTTAGTTGTCTCCTGAGCCTAGTCGTATCCCTCTCCAAATACTAGATCTCATCTACCTATCCCTGACATATCTCCCTCAAGGATAGTATCTCATCCTCCTCATCCCCTCTCCCCTCACCCTATTCTTGTGGCTGCTCCTCACCTTGTCCCTATCCCTATACCTGTCAGGGAACCTGTGTTGTTGGCACCTGTAACAACAATCCACCCCTACCCCTCACTACATGTACCTGTCTCTCCTCTCCTCCATCTCTCCTCTGAGCCACCCTCCTCTCGACCACTGCCCCTCACCTCTGTCATCGACCTCTACCTCCGCCATCCCCACTATCATCTCCACCATCCCCACCATCACCCTCTATCAGATCCCCTGGATTCATTAGCCATGGAAATGGATGCTCTGCCCAATATGCACTATACTTCGCATCCATTCATGCATCCTCCACATCTGCCCAAATATCCCAAGGCATGGGAACCATCTCTAGCATATGTGTCATAGCCTGATCATAAGACAATAATGGCCCTAAATGCACCTAATCCCTCACCATCCATGCATACATCCCTGAACCTCGTGGCATCCATTATATCCTATTAAATTGCATGCATATCCTATCTATCAACTGTCTCTCAATGACATATGGTGTTTGACTAATCAGATACCTGCTCTGGAATACATATGGCAGATCCACGGCATCGTCCTCCCACTCCTCTCAGTCTCAGTAAGGCCTCCATACCACACTGTCTACCTCATTGACCACTCGGCACCAATAATCTAGCCTCCCAATTCATGGCTGGGAAGTAATCATATCATACAGATACACATAACTGCGCCCATGTCCCCTACCTCTAAAGTGTATCGGTCGTGTCACCAGAAGATGCTCATATGCCCATACCTGCAATAAGGTCACTCTGCATCCTAATCCTGTTGATCTATGATATATAAGCTAATGCAGCTCATAGTACACATGTGCCAGCAGACACGGTCCCCATGCAAACCTGGTGTGCTTAGTCACCAATGTCTCCAGTGTCCTCCCCCATCCTACCGCCAACCCTCATGTCGCCCTATTTGGACAAAGGAACCCACTAATAACTCCTGCCAACACCACCGCTAGTGTCAATCCTGTCGCTATCATGGTATCCCAAGCCACATGTCCTGCCCTCATCTCCAGTCTTGGATCCTAAAATACTCATCTCAGTGTATCCATGTCTCCCTCTCGATCGTAAGGAACTAACTCCCCAACGATCGGTATCCTCAGTATCCTGTATACATCCTCTAAGGTGACTATCATCTCACCCATCGGCAAATTAAAAGTGCATGTCTCTGAGTGCCATCTCTCAGCTAATGCAATTAGCAATCCCGTGTTCACCTGAAACTCAGGCACATACATAATGTATCACAAGCCCATAGCCTCAACTGTTGCTCTATCCTCGAATGTCAGCTCTACCCGCAAACTCTGAGTCAAAGGGAATCTCTCCCGTGACTCCAACATCGATAGGTCCTCCTACAGTCAAGCCAATCAACTGTGTCAATCCTAGTGGTACTCCCTGTTTATCACAAAGTGCTTCTTTTTATCCTAGTGCTTATATCTATCATATGGCACTCTATGCTAGTGGTACTCCCTGTTCATCACAAAGTGTTGCTTTTTTATCCTAGTGCTTATATTTATCATATGGCACTCTATCCTAATGGTAGTCCCTGTTCATCACAAAGCTCTTCTTTTATCCTATCTTTTAGGGCACCTACTTGAGTGTATCCTCTTGAGTAGCTTATCCAATTGACAGCGTATGTTCTATCACAAAATTGTCAATTTCAGCCTAATCAAATTAGCAATGTATGTTCTATCATAGAATTGTCAATTTCTATGGTACGCCATGTTCATCACAAAGTGCCTCAATCTATCATATCCTAGGGTCTCTTCTTGAGTGTATCCTCTTGAGTAGTTTCCTGATTGGCAACATATGTTCTATCATAGAATTGTCAATCCCAGCCCTATCTATTATCCTAGTCTTCCCTAGAGGACCTATTTGAGTGTATCCTCTTAGTAGCTTATCCAATCACAGCGTATGTTTATCACAGAATTGCCAATTTGACCTTGAAGACTTAAGCATGCATTCATGACACAAATGCGCTTACATATTACACAGACATTTTTGCATTTCACAGACGTGCCTGAAACACACAGACGTGCCTTTGTTATACACAAACGTGCCTGCCTTGGATAAATGTGCCTACACTTGACAAACGTGCTCACATTTGACATAGACTATTTTACAATCATAGACATGGTTACATTCTACGCAGACGTGCCTAACCTACCTAGACGCGCCTTCCCGTCTTTTGACCCACTTGATATTTTTTTGCAACATACCTAATGCTCATTTATTGACCTACCTAACATGCATTTATGACAACAATTAATAGAATAAGATACAAGGAGGTTCTGTGGTACTTACAGGCTCTCCTGCATCTGTTGGCCTTTGATATTGTCGAACGCGATCAAATCTATGCAACAATGCCATTGTTGTTGACTGTTGATTGCTCTCTGCTCTCTTTGCACTCTGATCTCTTAGGTGTGTGGATGACAATGAATATGTTTTCCCTCGTATTCTATCTTATATACTACCCTATCCCTAATCTCCTAAGTCAGTCTTCTTTATCCCATGACTTCGTCACTCTATCAGTCATCTCTAGCCTTTCTTGCTTATCGAGAGATTGTCTGCGATCTTTTCAAACATTTTCATCCAATCTCTCGAGAGGGCATATCATTCCCATCTTGTGGAAACTTTGCATCAGTTCATCTTATCTTCTTTGAGCCAACGCGACAAGCTACATTGTCTCAAAGAGGGGCAAAATGTAGACACCTAAAATTGTCCTATCTAATTAAATAAATATTTTTATTTAATTAATTATTTTAAGCCTAATTCTTCTATTAATTAAATGAATCTTTATTTATTTAATTGATTCATTTATCCTTTTCTAAGCCTTTCCTCATTTAAATAAATACTTTTATTTATTTAAATTATCATTTTCCCCTAAATTAAATAAATATTTTATTTATTTAATTGATCCCACTTCTTCTATTAATTAAATAAATCTTTATTTATTTAATTCATTCATTAATCTTTTCTACCTATGACACATGTCATTCATCTCTTAATTCTTAAACTACCTACCCTCTCATTATTTTCTTATTTCTTCTACCTACCCTCTAATCCTAGCCGACCATCTATCTTTTACACCTCTTAATCTTATCCCTCCATTTCCTACGGTGTCTTCTATATAAGGAGATGCTTCCTTCATTATCAATCCTCCTGGACTAGCATTCAAACTTTCATATGCAATCAAGCCTACTTGCAACCACATTTCCGTTCTTTGTTGAGCTCTTGTGCACACATAAAATCTGAGAGCAAATATATCAAGCAAGATCAATGGAGATAGGAAGAATGAATATTCAAACCCTATTGAACATGTGATGGTATAATCTTTATGATTTTGGTGATTTACATTTGTCTTAGGTAATCTTCATATGTTATGGTGGATCTTTGTTGTTGTTAGGCTAGGGTTTCGTGGTTGAATTCATTTAGTCTTTCAATATTGTTGTTTGCATTTTTACCATATAGAATAGTTATTCAAAATACAAAGCATACATCAACTGAAAACAAAATTTAACTATCATTCAACCCTACACTGTACATAGAAGCCCAGCTTCTTGGATGATAAATTTCATTCAGAATTCCAATAACTGAGAAGAGAAAAGAAAGATATACATTCAAGATGAAAACCTAATCAAAACCCTAAAGGCATCTTCAGGATTGACATGTCTTCCTCTTGAGATATGCAACTTTTAAATATGCTCTTCTTCCTTCAAAATTTGCCAAAAATGAACACCTACACCCCTGTTGGAAAAGTGTGTTGAAAATATGAAAATGCTTCTTTGGTTGCACTTGTCAACTCAATATTTGCACTTTGTTCAAAACTTGCTATTTTTTAGCAAGTTGTCCTCTTGCCTTGCTACACACTCATTAATAAGCCTGTTAATGGCATCCGCCTTTGGGCATTAGCCGAACACTAGATTATATACGTAACATGCCCCCTCTTTCTTATCTTAGGGTGGTTCTTATCTCCAAATTTCACTACATTTTCTCACTACTCAACAATAGCAAGACCCCATTGTTGCTAGAGTGACCCCTCTGTGGTTATTTTCCATACTTCTTTGCATATATTTAAGAAAATAATTCCCCATTGGTAAAAATAAAATCTTACATTCATAGGGATTCTCTTACACACAACATTAACATCTGTAGATGAAAATTACCCCTCTGAAAATATTAATTTATGCTATACTTTTCATACAATCTTGCTCCGTTTGTATCACACAACATACTCATCATAATGGAAAAGATAATCATCAACACTTTCCCTATTTTCTGGCTCAATGCACCTTGCATCTTCTTTCATCAGTAAAGTGCTTCTCCCATGACACTTTCATAATAGAATAAGATACCCTTCACCCCATATTATATTTTCCACCACACTCTTGTATTTCATCCTAAACTTTGCTATGAGCATTTATCTAAATTCATTTAACACACAGTAAAAGGAAATATTTACTGTATACTTCAGTAGAATCGGACTTTCAATACCAATCCTTTGTGACCTGGATGAAGATATCCATTCCTTTACTAAGCTTTGGCTCCCCTTTTGGTGTAGCAATCTATGTGTATTTACCCCTTATAATCTCCAGAAAGAATCACCCCACCCCTCTTATTTCACTTGACACTACAACACTTGTGGTCAAAGCGTCCATGGGACTATGTTTTCTTGGGGCATACTATGAAACAATCCACAAGCACCGCTTGTGATTCCACCCTTTGCAGGTCGCTTGCCATCGTATAATGGTTGTAGCTGAGCCATGCCTTGAGAGATATGTTGCCCAAAAAAAACCAACAATACATCAAAAACCCCTTGCATTTAACCACTTATGTGCCTAAACCTATGCATGAATCAAAGTTGTGAGCCACAACCAGTTTCACTATCGGCTTTGTGTTCCTATCAATTACCATTACATTTAGGCCAGAAGACATTCAAACAATGGATTGAGCCATGGCTCCATTTCACTTTACTCTATCCTGACAACCATCCATGCAATCACCATGGCCTTCCTTCAAGGCCTACAAATTTGTGAAGTGTAGTGGTGTAGAAGAAATGTTGGTTTGGTCTATGAGATTTAGCCCTAGACCCATGAATTTCACCTACTTGATGCTTATACCAATGTCTAAAGCTTTCACTCTTCTACAATGTGCATCACCAATTTCATTCTTGTTATGCGTGAATGCCCTAATCTTACATTACCGCATTGCGTTTTCACTTTATTCCTTCGTTAAAATCTTATCCCGCACAATGTTTTGGCCTACCTTGGCAACCCATGGGATATGATTTGTTTCTTCATCGCGTGCCACCACTTATCCCACGGTGATCTTTGCCTACCCGCTTCCTTGTGCGGGATAACTCAAGAACATACTCTTCCCTTCATCAGTTATCCCGCGAGCCTCTTAACTCATATCTTTTACCTTGCGGGGTAAAGGAAAAATACAACCCCATAAATACTGTTAAGATTCCCAAAGATACTGAGGGGGGGGGGGTGAATCAGTATCTAACTGGTTAATAAATTTACTTGACTTAAAACATGGAAAGCATATTAAAATTATGTACCAGTAAACAAGAATAACAACAAGCACATGAGAAGCACACCATAACACAGTATTTTAATGAGGAAATCCGGTATGGGAAAAACCTCGGTGGGATTTATGACCCACAATATTCACTTACTGGCCAATAAGGGAATATTACTCTTACAATAGGGGCCTACACATGCAGGAAGGCCAAGTGCATAGAGCTCATTGCTCAATTACAAAAGAAGTCACACTGACTTACAAAAATGGATTATATTAATCCAATGTCTTGTACTTCTTCAGATTAGCATCTGCTATGCCAGATCCAATACCGGTTTAAGCTCTGCTACATACATAAACCCTTAACCTATAATTCGCATATTAGGTCTGCTTATCTCGTATCCTATCACATACATTTCCTATTACAAAATGATCTCATGCATATATGAGTCTTATTACAACTCGCCATGTCGGCTTACAATGATTTTACAATTAATTACAAAATACATTTGAAACAAAATTCCTATCGGCCAGGGTGCCGGTATCCTTCCTTTCACTATTGGTGTTCAGTGTGCCGGTGTAGAGTTTGTTGTTGCCGGTGCCGGTATCCTATCTTGTCGATATCATATGATTGCAAGGTTGTCATCAATGACAAAACCTTCAATCACCTATAATTTCTCATTGGAGTGTGCATTTGCCAACAAATACTTCATATTATCCCATGGGCTTCTTGTGGGTGTGCATTTTTCATGCGGGACAATAAACAAACATTATTATTGAAAAATTTATCCCCCCATTTTAGTAAAATATTTCCCTTCAAAGGAATGCAAGCCCCTTTAATATTGTGTCCCATGCATGATTTATTGTAAAACTTTGATTTTTTCTTTCTCACAGACTCCATTAAATATTGAAATCAAGTGCCTATAATGATGAATCTTGGCATCCTTATTAAATCATCAAAAAGATTTAATCTGCTATTTCCCCTCTTTTTTAAATATAATATTATTTTAATCAATACGATTAAAAATAAATAAATATTTAATCATTTAAGCCTTGATAGTCATACTGTGTATTAGCTCTAGTCGGGCCCCAAAGTGGGCTCGGCTAAAAAAAAAATCGTTTCTAAACAACTGACTGGCCAAAAATGCACTGATTCACATATTTGACGTGTTCATAACCTGAGAAATTGAGTTCAGGATCTTCAATTTGATCATTTTTGCAGCTTTGATATTTTCCCAAAACACCTGAGGAGCTCTAGAAATGAGCTTTACAAACTGAGCAAAACACCTGATCAAACCCTGAGAGATGGCATGTTGATAGAACACAAAACATAGAATCTAGTGCATCTAACAGATCATCATTATGGCATTCGAGGCAAAAGATATTCACTATCAAATTTGCCTACTCAGGCTTTTCTGAATCTGAAACTGCTGAATCAACCTGAGTAGCCTTCAAACCTGATTTGAAAAAATATCAAATCAACACTCCGGGAGCTGCCACTTGGCACACTAGCACATCAATATACTCTAAATGAATGTGCAAGAGGGTTTGACCTAATTAGGTCACATGTGCAAATTATTAACCCTCAAATTTGTCTTCTCTAATAAATCTAAACATACTGCTGTTGAAACCTTGAAAATGTTCATTTGGAATGGGCTTCAAAAAGTGGTCAAACAAAGAGCTAGGGGGCTACAAATTTGGTACATGATAGAGAATTTTATAGAGAAATAGGGGGTACAACCCTTTTGAATTTCAGGTCAACTAGACAAAAGATATTAATTTTTAAAGTGGCCCTCAAACTATTGTTTGACAATGTTCAGTTGTAGAACTGAACTTTTTGCAAATGGAATCAACTTGGGAAAGTTGTCAAACGGATTCATGGGATTGAGCCACTTGGCATGGGGCTTAAAAACATAGTAGGGAATCATGGGAAACTCTTTGTTTGTCTTAAAAATCAACCGGTGCAAATTTATGATGCCTCAAACAGGACCACTCAAAAAAGTGCAAAAAGGTGCAAAATGCATACCTAACCTCAGGACCTCCAAAGGAGACTTCACAAACGCATCAAAAATGATCTGAGGAAGCTACAAGAGGACACATGGCATCTCTATAAAGTTTATAACCATTCCCCAAAGGGATTTCTCTTGACAATTCTCCAGTGCAAAAATATGAGCTCACCAAATGAGCTACAAAGGCCTGCTCTGAAAGGTGATTTTGAATGCATCTACAAAATTTTGGGCCTGGGTATTCAAAATTAGACAAAAAATTTGAAGTCCCAACTAGAATAACTCAAAACAAGGTGTAAGGTGGGTTCATAAACCTGCCATACACTATGGTAACATAAGATGATGTAAGGTGGGTTTATAAACCCACCATACATATGCTATGGAAATGGATTAATCAAGGTGCATGGTAGAGTCGCAGACCTGCAATGCACCAAGCCATGACTTTTGGTGCATGGTGGACCTACGACCCCACCCACACAAGGAAAGGAAAGACAATAAGGGAGGTGGAGTGCAGGTTGGTGAACCCAAACTCCACCGAAGTTCAGTGTAGTTTGGGTTCACGATCTTGAACTCCACCTACACTTTGGGAAAATGCAAGAAAAAAAAAAACATGAAGTGCGAGGTGAAATGCATGGCGGGGCCGTAGACCTACCATGCACCAAAATGACTTAAGGTTCATGATGGCCCTATGGCCCCGTCATCCACAATAGAGACATAGCACTGATAAAGGGGAAAGGTGGAGTGTGGGTTAATGAACCCAAACTCCACCACGATATGGGTAGTTCAAAACACTGCAAAAAATAAATGCTTGGCAATGATGTGATATCGCTTAGGTCTGTCAATCAGAGCAACACCACAAAGGGGATAAACTAAGTGGAAAGAACTACAAATACATTTGATCATCCTTATCAAAAGTAAAGGCGAAGAACGAGGGTTTCAAAATTGACAAAATATAAAAGGAATAACAAAGGTAAGAAAGAAAAATCTTACCCAAAAAATGAGGAGCACCTCAGAGAAACCAGAAATGAATTCTCTCCTCCACAATTCGAAATTGGATTGAAATGGGAAAAACGAAGTCAAAATGCAAAATAAATGAATTTAAAACCAATTGAAAGACTCAATATCAAATTGCATAAGGGTACAATTAATAACTGAAAGTGCCATAAATATATGAAAACCGGGTTTGTAAACCCAATTTGCACATGTTAAATTGCATTTCAGGTTTACAAATCTGATTTGCACTTGAGGGCAAAAGTGACAAAAAGGTGTAAAGAGGTGTAAATCGGGTTTATAAACCCTATTTGCACCTATAATTCACACTTGGTAAAAAGAAGGGAAAAAAATTAATAATCACGCTTGTGATGACGAAAATATCTTGAAAAGTGTGCATAGAACTAAAAGCCACAATAGGCCAAACATTTGCGGGGTTACCTCAATTTTACCATATGGTAAAATTGAGGATAACACATTGATAGGCTTTTATCAAGACACTAAGAAGACAAGACATACCAAGCCCCCAGTAAACTTTAGGTATCTTACTACTTCCAAAATCAAGATAAAAGGGACATCATAAGAGAAGAGAGAGAAAGAGAACCATGACTACTAGTCTATTAAGGTTCACTTACCATGAGTCATGAAAAGAAAAATACAAAAATTAGCATGCAAAAGGTCAAAAGAGAAAAATTGAGTGAAGTGTATGTCCCCATGTTAAATTGATTGTGTATGCCTTATCAAGAGCAATTTCTTTAAGGTAGTATACATTCATCCAATAGAAAAGTTTTATCCTTATTTTCGTTTTAAGCAAAAATAAGGAAACCCTACGAATTTTTGTGAATTTTTATTCAAATTCATTCTCATTTCTCTAAGGGTTCATTTTTCGAGGCATTTTGCCTGCTTCATTAGTCTTTGGATACCTTGTATCTGTTTCCGAATTCTTGTTTTATTAGTTAAATTAAAAATTTAGCTTAAAAATATTTTTTTGGTCTTTTGGTGTAAAGTCAAAATTTAAGTCCGACTCTACACCATCTTTTGATCCTTTGTGCAATATTGTACTTTAAGTCTAACATTGCACTTGTTTTTGAGTAATGGTGTATTTCAGACTCATGAGTCTGAATTATACCATTTTTTAGTTTTGGTGAATATCGGACTCATGAGTCAAAAATGCATATTTATTATGCATGACTTATCATATTTATTGTTTAAAGTCTTAGAGATCATTTTGATTTCTTTTATCTCTTTAATCTCTTTTGGAGTTAGATTTACCCTCATTTTATTTCTCAATGGTTTTTATTGGATCTGGAAATGACTGCACTCGACATGAGTCATTTCAAGTAAGTCTTTTTGTTCTTCTTTTTGAAGACATATCTCGTTTTATCTTCATTTTTTTGTGAACATCAGTGATTGAAACCTGGCATTCACCATGTTTCAAATCAAAATGGTGAATGTCAGGCTTTAAACCTGATCTTTACATACGTTGGCAGTCTCTTTTTAATGGTGTTTCCCTTTTTGCAACCACAACATACACCATTATTCTTAATGGTGCATGTTGTGGTTGCTACCTCCACAAACACCATTGTTCGAAACCTTTTCCTATCGGTGTATGACGGGGTTACAACCTCAACATGCACCGAAGTCCTTCCTATCAGTGTGTGTCGCGATCGTGACCCCACCCTACACCATCTTCACTATTTTAATGCACCATTTTTTGCAAGTGTGGTGTGTGTTGGGTGTATGACCCCGACATACACCAAAGCCCTAGCTATCGGTGCATGTTGGGGCCATATCCCTGACCCACACCACTTTCTTGTTTGTGTTTTTCCCAAGTGCTTGCACATGGTGCATGTTGGGGATTCTTTCTCACGATGCATTTTGGGGATATAACCCCAGTCCACACCAAACACAGGTTTGTCAAGAGCTTCCTTTTTGGTGCATGGCAAGAGTATATCTCCACCATACATCATATGCAATTTTTGATTTCCTTTGATTCTTTTTAATAGTGTATATCGGACTTATAAGCCCGATATACACCATTTCATGTTTTTTACCTTCTCAAGTCTAAATCGGACTTATAAGTCCGATGTGCACTTTGTTGTCTTTTTTCACCATTTTTGGTGTAAATCAAACTTATAAGCCCGATTTACACCAGATGTTAGGATTAATGATAGTCCCAAAGATACTGAGAGGGGGGGTGAATCAGTATCTAACCTGTTAACAAATATTTAACCTTATTAACAACTTTGCGTTCCAAAATAGTGTACTGGTAAATAAGAATTAATGCAGTAAATAGGAACAATAAAGACATCATAGAAAACAAACCATAACACAAGATGTTTAATGAGGAAACCCGATGTGGGAAAAACCTCGGTGGGATTTGTGACCCACAATATTCACTCACTGGACAATGAATAAATATTACTTACAATGAGGGGCCTGCACATGCAGGAAGGCCAACTGCCTAGTGTTGGTATTTTGGTATGGTTTTGTCATTGATGTCAACACCTACTAAAACTCTAGCACTTTGGAGATCTAGCAACATTCACCGGCAAGCAAGTGACTTTTGCACAGTCACCGATATATGGTACATCGTAAGGATATAATGATCACCGACACTTGGAATGGCGTGGAAAACACTTGGTAATGTCAAAAACATCATTTTGACATCTTGTCTTGGAGAATTAGTTATTGGTATATTCACATTTGCATATTTGCTATTACCGGCAAATAGGTCCAGGTTATACATCGACAGTTTTTTCTTTTCCAGATCAGCATGACACACTTTGGAGATGATTAATTATTGTTGTAAATGCATTAAGCCGACATGTTCAATCAGTTATTGCATCGGATATTGTTTTGTTTGTAAAATGCTTTTATTGTAAATATCTTGTAGAGCCAACCTACTAAAATTGGTCTTAGGTTATGGTATAAATGTAAGATCTTATTTGTAAGATCAAGTGTGGAATGCGAAAAAGGATTGTGTGAAGGTATATGCGAGCATAAGCAGAGCTATACATGTAGACATCATTTGAATATTGAAGGAGGGTTTTTGTGAGGACAATCAGAACTACATCGGTACTGAATCCAACATTTGAAGATGTTATTTTGTGCAGTACATTCTTATTGGATTTAACCATCCAACTGTAGTCAGTGTGACTCCCATTTTGTGATTGAGCAGTGAGCTTTAGGTGCTCGGCCTTTCTACATGTGCAGACCCCATTTATGTACACTTACTATCTGCAGTAGTATCATCTGATTGTGGGTAAGGTTTCCCACCATGGTTTTTCCCCTTACAGGGTTTCCACGTACAAATATTGGTGTTATGTGTTGTGGATGACTTTGTCTTTATGTTTCATACACTAATCCCTACCGATATAGCAATTAACTGTTAAATCTATCTACCGACATATTGAATTGGTTTACTGGTATTAAGCATTAAGTTGGTTAAGTTGTTTTGGTTTGAATTTATTTGAGAACTGATTCACACCCCCCCCCTCTCAGTTGTCTCTGGGACCTAACAATTGGTATCAAAGCTTAGTCCTCTTTTGCAGAAGTTTAACAACTTGAGGAGATCCAATGTCTACTAACTATTTCAAGAAGGATAGACCTAAACTTGATGGAACCAATTATGGCATATGGAAGATCAGAATGGAGACACATCTAAATTGCATTCAAAAGGACATCTGGGATGTTACAAAGAATGGTTATACTACTCCTACTCCTGGTCAGCCTAATCCACCTACCTTGGGAAAAGATGAAGAAAATGATTGCAAAGCAAGAGAAGCATTTTTGAGCACATTACCAGATCAGCAAATCATGGGACTATCAGATAGGTCTACTGCTAAAGCTATTTGGGATCATTTGGAAACACTGAATGAAGGAGATTCCATAGTCAAAATTGCAAAACTTGAAAGCTTCCGGGTCAGGTATGAACATCTGAAAATGGAAGAAGATGAAAGGATTTCTGCTTTCATGGAAAGAGTAAATGAGATTGTTTTAGGTATTAAATGTTGTGCAGGAACCTTAAGTGAGGATGAAATTATTTCAAAAATTTTAAGAGGATTGCCACCGGCATATAAAATAAATGTCACTGCTATAAATGAGTTAAGAACAATGCCTAATACATCAGTAACTAGGGATACATTGATTGGGAAACTTTTAGCTTTTGAAATTGAAGCATTTGGTCCTGTAGCTACTATAAAGACAGATTTGGCCTTTAAAGCATCAACATCATCTACTCCATCATTTGACAAATCTGATTGGAAAGCCTTTTATGCAAGAGAACTTGGAGAAAGCAGGAAAGAGAATGAAGAACTTGAAGAACTTGAAGCACTATTTGCAAGGAAAATGCCTAAAGGTCCAGTTGGAAGTAAGTATGAAGGTAAATCACCCTTTAAATGTTTCAATTGTAATAAGATTGGTCATATGGCCTCAAGATGCCCTGATAGACATGTTAGACTAAGAGAAGAAGCTAGAAGAACATACAAGCCTAACCCTGAATATCAGAGATACAGATTTAAGAAGAATAAAGACAAATCTTGTTACATTGGTGATGAAGGTGTGACTGATGATTCTGATGAGGATCCGACAAACAATAGATGGGTTTTTGTTGCTATAACAAAAGATCAACTGGCACCTACTACTCAACCGGTAGAACAGGCCTTGGTAGCTAAAGTTGAAGTAAAGGATGAATGGATCATTGATTCAGGAAGCTCACATCATATGACAAGAGACAAAGGTAAATTCTTGAACTTTCAAGACTACAATGGAGGCTTAGTGAGATTTGGAGATGACAAAGCTTGTTTGATCAAAGGTAAGGGTACAATATCTCTTGATGGTAAGCATAACACTGACAATGTTTACTATGTTAAAGGATTAAAGCATAATCTTCTGAGTGTTGGTCAATTAGTTGAGAAAGGATTTTAGTTACAATTCAAAAATGGAAAATGCAAAATCATGAATAGAACTGGTTTATAAATTGCAACCGGTAATCAAACTAGAGGTAACATCTTTCATCTGAATAAAAATGAAAAGACATGCTTGATTGCTCATATTGATGAAAGTTGGCTATGGCATAAGAGACTCTGTCATGTAAACTTTGATTGCATGGTGAAGATCAGTACTATTAAGGCAGTTAGAGATTTACCTAAAATTGTCAAACCTCACAATACAGTATGTAAGGAATGTCAATTTGGAAAACAAGTTAGAGCTAGTTTCAAAAGTATTCTACAAAAATCCAATAATGCTCTTGATTTGATTCACACTGATTTATGTGGTCCAGAAAGAACTAAAAGTTTACAAGGTGATAGATATCTCATGCTAATCATTGATGACTACTCTAGAATGTGTTGGGTTACTTTTCTTAGAGAAAAATCAGAAGCACTTGGAAAGTTCAAACTGTTCAAAGCAATTGTAGAAAATGAAGCCGGTAAGAAAATCAAATGTCTAAGATCAGATCAAGGAGGAGAATTTACATCTAAGGAATTTAATACATTCTGTGAAGTAAATGAAATCATAAGACAACTATCAGCACCCTAGACACCATAGCAGAATGGAGTCATTGAAAGGAAAAACATAACTATCTTGGATGCAGCAAGAAGTATGTTATCAGAAGCAAACCTACCACATGTATATTGGAGAGAGGCAGTTAGTACAACGATCTATACATTCAACAAAGTTCACATCAAAGGTTAAATTGGTAAGACCCCTCATGAACTATGGTTTGGTATTACTCTTACTCTTAAATATTTCAGAATTTTTGGAAGAAAATGTTATATCAGAAGAGATGAGTATATTGGTAAATTTGATCCTAGAAATGATGAAGGAATATTTCTTGGTTATTCATCTAAAAGCAAGGCATATATATGTTTTAACAAAAGATTGCAAAAAATTGTTGAAAGTACAAATGTAAAGATTGATGAACAATTTAGAGGAACTTTACGGTATATAGACTCTAAACCGGCAACAAAAATTTTGACAAATGAACCTACACTGAATCCACCGGTACAGAATGAAGATCCAGTTACCCTGGTATCATCTGAGGCTTCCACAGTAACTGAGGAACAACATCAAACAAAGACACCCCAGTATATAAGACTGTTGGTAAATAGATTTATCACTGTGGTCGTTTACCTGAAACTGACCTTGTTTGCCCAATAAGCAGTGACAAATGTTCCAACAATTGGAGAGATCGTTCTATGAATACGATCTTCCTCTGCGTTTGAGAGGGGCAGCTCCCTCATATGATAGGGGTATTTAGGATTTTGTGTACTTTTAACCTGAAAGTACATAAAGGAGAAAACATAAAACTAAAGGGGAATAAAGATAGAAACCCCAACAATAGACATATGACCATCGACTGAGATTTCCCAACATTGGCAACAAATTACAAGGAGAGTTTATAAGGTAATATGCTTAGCCATGACATGACGATAAAGAAGAATGCCAAATCTCAACATACGGAGAGATAAGATACTTCAACACATTCAAACTAAGATACCAAAGGTTGCTTGTGCATCATCCCATCAATCATACATATCACATATGCATAAAAAGACTACCAATTTGACATACAGGAAATCAACAATAATATCACATGAATACATTTAGAACATACGAACTAAGACGTATTCTTCATTATCCTTTTTGGAAATATACAAGTCCAAAATCCTTTCTATACATAGTGCAAATCAAAATGTCATTTCAAGTTTCTCCTAGAATTCCAGCAAAGTCTTCCCTCTGTAAAAAGTCCCCCCTTAGATTACAAATAGACTTGTATTTATAGGTTTCCCATAATGACCACCTCAGTAACTAACTTTAATCCTGGGTTAATAACTAACTCTTTTTTGCGTGAATTTCAATGAGTTAGTAACCTACACTTTTTTGCGCAAAAGAAGTCAACTTCCTAACCTTGGGTTACAGTAAGCGACATAAGTCACTTTTTATAAAAATAATTTCAAACCCACTACATTGAAGAAATAACTCATTGTCGATTTTGCCGAGGTGACCTCCATGTCTTTATCTAATCTGCAAGTTGCTTGCTCATCAACAATTTGATCTTCAAACATAAGTGATTTGACTGCTTCTACTGATCATCTTTTCCTCTCAGGAATGTGATGAATTCTCGAATGACGAGGCACTTGAATAGGACATCATTACTTTTCACATATTGGTCTTTGTTGTATCTAATCAATCACGTTTGATGCAATGTTTATCATTTCAAAATATATTTCATGTTGCTTGCACTACCCCATGATCCCTTTGAGAATAATCATCACCTCTTGACATTTGCCTCATCTTGCAAGTTTCCAAGGCCTTGTCCCGCTAAAGTTTGTTGAATAGTTGCTCCAGTAAGTGTATTCAAATATCCACTTTTAATGAAAGAGTCACCCTTTAAATGCTTGAAATGGATAATGACACATGTTTCTATTCCTTCCTGAGCAGACATCTCTCCTAGGCATTTTGTTGAGCAAGGCAAGAAAATAATTGTCTTTAATATGGCTTTTCAAGAGTAATTTGAGAGCTCTCTTTGAGACAACTATTTTGTGTACATTTTGCAATCATTTTACTTAATTTAAATAGATGACATCTTTTTGAGGCATTCTAACAAACAGTTCACATGCCTTGATGAAATCCCATATTCTGCTCCAACGTGCCTTGGATATGCTTCCAAATTCTACATGCATGTCTACACGAGTAGCAACAACTACAAAATATGAGTAAATTTCACTGTCCTTGCACTTGGATGAATACGGTGATAATTTTGTGCATATCTTGCGATCATTGCATCAAATGTGATCATGTTTCTTTAAGGCATTCTATCCAACAATTAACTTGTCACACGTGATATTTTTACAAACACTTCACGTGCATTGTCCATGCTCCACATTTTTCCTGGGTTTTCTGTCAAACAAATCAGGTATGTTGCCTATGCATTCACTTTCTGGTGGCAAACATTCCATTTTATCATTGGTAGGGAGGATGTTGGATAGTTTTGAAAGTATCTTCAATATATACAATGAGACGTGTTTCTTTGAGAGAGTCTATCAAATAGTTTACATGCATGGGTATGTGCATCCACATTTCTCGTGATTTGCAGCATTATTGAAAAACATTGTCAAAGACTACCCCTGCTGGAATCAATGTTTATTACAGTCCACACGCATTGCCACATCTATATGCCATGAGACCATGTTTCTATGAGGGATTTCTATCAAACTATGATATGCGCTACCTGCACCATATGCCATGAGACCACATTACTGTGAGGGACTTCTATCAAACAATTTTCAAGCATGCCATTTTGCCAGCCAGTTTACGTGCTATGTCCATGCTTTCACCATTGCGTACATTTGCCACAAATGTGGCATTCTTTGGAGCATTCTACCAGCCAGTTCACGTGCATTATCTATGCTCTCCCTATACCCACGTGACATCCAGCAATCATCACATTTCATGAGACCACATTTCTTTGAGGAATTCTACCAAACTATTCACATGCGTTGCCATGCATGGAATTCATGAGACCACATTTCTTTGAGGAAATTCGCCAAGCAGTTGAGATGTGTGCCTATACTCCCACACTGCCTATAAATTGACATGGAATTAGTTAAACAGTTCACATGTGCTGTCAAGTATTTGCAATGTTGAAAGGCATGGTTGTGCAATAAAATTCCGCCTGCCTAGAGATCAATATATTGCCAGTAATGGTGAGAACATTTTCAATAACTCCATTGTGTGCATGAACTGTGAGTTTGACAGCCATAAGATGGCATCTCTATGATGCACTATGTCAAACGGTTTTTAGCTTGTCTATGCCTTCCATATTTCACATACATATTTACATTTCATGGCATGTGATTGCTTCCTTAATCTGCAACTATGTTCTCCCAGTGTAACTGCAACTTGACATCTGATAAACTCCCTCTCTTCTTCAATTTATTTTGAATGCTCATAACCTTGTTTGCAGTCTTCCTTTACTTTTCTTTCTTTTTTTTAATTCTTTCTTTGATAAAATCTATAAGAGGTTAAGAATGCTCAAAAACTGAGCATTTCTAACCTTCTTGATAAAGTGGGGGCTGCAAGGTTAAGAAATGAGGTTAGAAATGCTCAATTTTTTAGCATTCCTAACCTTTTTGTGATAGGTTAGAAATGCTCAAAAACTGAGCATTTCTAACCTTCTTGACAAAAGGTTGAAAAATGAGGTTAAGAATGCTCAAAAACTGAGCATTTGTAACGTTCCGCTTCAACAAACAATCGAGTACATCTTGGAAACCATTGGCCATTGAGAGGAAACAAGGAAGAGTGCAACCAATGCTTTTGAACATCTTTTTAAGCACAAACGACCAGACATATTAAAATAATTTAAAATATTAAATTATTATTTGAGAAATAATTTAAATATTTTAAATTTATTTCTTTGGCTGGGGAAAAATGGCATAACTTTCAAACGGTAGGGAGTTAGGTCTTGAAATTTGAAACACATGTCAATGGTAGGGAAATAGGTCCACACAATTATTTAAATCTCATGAAGAATCCTAGGATGAGATATTTTAATCATTTTGGGGCAACAGACACCAAAAATTGAAAGTTTAAAATATGACAAAGTATGAATTGGGTTCAGGTGAAAGTTGGCCACATGATATTAAATGTCGTTTAGATCCTGACTATCAAGCTATTTCCCTCAATTTATTATAATTTTCAAAATTCTTTCATTTTTTTGGTATTTTGACTAGTAATGACCTTGGGCAATGTGCTCATTATTTACGCATAAACACTCATTGGACCTTTACTCGACATTGAGATTGATTTGAAGTTTAAATTTTAGGTATGCCAAATATGGGGGCAACAAAGACTGAATCATTCTGAAGATCAGATAATTGGAAACAAGTTTAAAGGAGTTATGACAAGAGGAAGATTGGCAAATGAAGAGGTATGTCTTATTTCTCAAATTGAACCATCATCTGTTAATGAGGCATGTGAAGATAAACACTGGATTAAAGCTATGGAAGAAGAATTAGAACAAATTAAGAAGAATAACACTTGGACATTAGTTCCCCGGTCTAAAGATAAAAATGTAATTGGAACCAAATGGGTATTCAGAAACAAACTTAATGAAGATGGTAAGGTTATCAGACAATAAGCCAAGACTAGTGTGTAAGGGATATTCTCAGAAAGAAGGAATTGATTATAATGAAACCTTTGCACCAGTAGCTAGAATAGAGGCAGTCAGATTATTCTTGGCTTTTGCAACACACAAGAACTACAAAGTTAATCAAATGGATATTAAATGTGCATTTCTGAATGGAGATCTTGAAGAGGAAGTCTACATTGAACAACCTGATGGATTTTCCTTGACAGATGACAAAGATATGGTTTGCAGGTTAAGAAAAGCCTTGTATGGATTGAAGCAAGCTTCAAGAGCTTGGTATGCAAGATTGGATAAGTATCTTTTGAAGATTGGTTTTTCTAAAGGAAATGTAGA
The DNA here is from genome assembly GCF_030272615.1 of Cryptomeria japonica. Taxonomy (NCBI): domain Eukaryota; kingdom Viridiplantae; phylum Streptophyta; class Pinopsida; order Cupressales; family Cupressaceae; genus Cryptomeria; species Cryptomeria japonica. Next base: position 16,213,339 of record NC_081414.1, read on the forward strand.
CATCAATTTATACTATAAAGTGACTAATGATGACATCTTGTTTATAGAAGTATTTGTTGATGATATAATCTTTGGAGGAGGAGATGGATTATGTAAATAATTTTCTATTAAAATGCAGCAAGAATTTGAAATGTCTATGATTGGAGAACTAAAATTCTTTTTAGGATTGCAGATTTCACAGACTAATAAAGGTATATTCTTGAGTCAATCCAAATACTTAAAAGAGTTACTAAAGAAATTTGGGATGGAAAACTCTAAATCGGTAAGCACACCTATGACAACAAATGACAAATTATCACAAAGGGATGAATCTACACCTGTTAATCCAACTAGATACAAATCTATGATAGGAGGTGTAGACACCCAAAATTGTCCAGTCTAAGCTTAATTCTTCTATTAATTAAATAAATCTTTATTTATTTAATTAATTCATTTATCCTCTTCTAGCCTTATTTCTCATTTAAATAAATACATTTATTTATTTAAATTATCCTTTTCCTAAATTAAATAAATATTCTTATTTATTTAATTATCCCACTTCTTCTATTAATTAAATAAATCTTTATTTATTTAATTAATTAATTAACCCTTTCTACCCATGACACATGTCATTCATCTCTTAATTCCTACACTACCTACCCCTTTCATTATTTTATTATTTCTTTTACCTACCCTCTAATCATAGCCGACCTCCTTTTACACCTCTCAATCTTATCCCTCCACTTCATATTGTGTCTTCTATATAAGGAGATGCTTCCTTCATTATCAAACCCTAATGAGCTAATCATCTCTTATGCAATTGACTACACTACGATCCTACTAGCAACCACATTCCGTTCTTTGTTGAGCTCTTGTGCACACATAAAATCTGAGAGCAAATATATCAAGCAAGATCAATGGAGATAGGAAGAATGGAGATCCAAACCCTATTGGACATGTGATGGTATAATCTTTCTGATTTCATTTGATTTGCATTGTCTTAGGTAATCTTCATATGTTATGGTGGATCTTTGTTGTTGTTAGGCTAGGGTTTTGTGGTTGCATTCATTTAGCCTTTCAATATCGTTGTTATTATTATCCATTTTCACCATATACATTTTGGCACGCTCGGTGGGACTCTTGTCCCTTTTGTATTTGACATTTTGTTGCAGATTTTGTAATGTGAAGTTGCAGATCCGACGTTTTCGGCAACATTTTGATACTTCCACGTCTACGTACTTTCGGATTGCGTTTTTGATTTTCTGGCGCGTCTGTGACAGCTGGATCCGCGTCTGTGTTTTGCCAATATTTTTTTTTGTAGGTTCCAGGAAAGCGCGTTTGTGTCCAGGAAGCGCGTCTGTGATGTTTTTAGTCATGTCTGTGTCCAGGAAGCGCGTTTGCGTTCTGGAGTCGCATCTGTGTATCACAGAACCCCGTCTGTGTAACAAAGGCACGTCTGTGTTGAAGATAACTACGTCTGTGTTAACCAGTTTCAAAATTTTGGGTTTTTATTGATTCAGTTTTTGGTTTTTTGCATTTAGGGTTTTAGATCTGGTTTATTTTGAGTTAACATTTTCAGATCTAGCTAACGAAATTGATGCAGCTTGTCTTGAAAACAAAATCATTTGGTCGAAGGCCCCTATTTTCACAAAGTCTTTTTGGTTTAAAATTTACCTAACTTGTGTGCTTGCAGGAAGGGGTAATCATTTGAAACAATCCAAAACTACTAATAAGTTTTTGCTGTAGGACCTTGGCAAGGGTTTTTTTGGGGGGATTTTCATTGTGTGCCTTGTTTTCATAGACTAGCAAACACTTCAATTGGTGCACTAAAATTGAATCATTGTCTTTTGTGTTTTGAGCAATAGGCTCTTTTTGTTTAATCTTTAGAGGGCCTGTCTTCCCGTGTGGTCATTAGGACTACTAGTGAGAAGAGAACGACCCAAGTGGTAGCAAAAGAAAAGTCATCTTCTTCCGAACCACTATAAATAAATGTATTCATGGTGAAAACTATGAATAACGTGTGCTGATTAGTTCATACCGACACTATGTCTCCCCATAAACCCGTTTGATCAAATTTATTTGATCAGTTGTAGGGCGTAACCCCTACCGGCTGGGAGCCTTTTGTATTTACAGAGCTGAAAGTGCCACATGTATGGCCACACGAGTGGATGCCCTTACTAGCACCTTTTTGTTTTAGAAGCCCAAATCCTTCTAGTTGTTGGGGCAGGAGGTCGGACCTCTGGTAGCGGCCCACACACATACGATTCTTAGTAGAGATACAAAGTTCGCCACGGGGAGTTTTCGTGGGGACTGATGCTTGACTGACCCAAGAAGTGAGTGCTGAGGGTGGAGCTAGTGAGGTCAAGCATCTAAGTATCCACTCTGAATAGCGTAGCCTTAGGGGTAAAACCCCATGTGGGATCAACAACTATTGTCTTGGCCAGCCATAAGAATTGTGCTTGACTTATGTTAAACATTCAAAACATTCAAGACCAAACAACAAAACATTGTGTCTTTTGTGTCTTCAAGTGTATGCAAAACATTTTTACATCAAACAACACACTTTTCTTGGAGTCATTCTGGAGTCTAGACACTTGCAAACATTGGGTCTTCAGCAACATTGTGTCCTCTTGTCATGAAAAAATAGTCAAACAGTCAGATTTGGTCACAGCAAAACAACTTCACAGATTGGAAAAATTGCAAAAAATTTGTAGAAACACGTCTGTGTCAAGCATAATAGCATTTGTGTTGTCTAGCCGCGTCTGTGAAGGGAAGAAACATGTCTGTGTCCACAAAGTCAACATTACACTTTGCAAAAAAACTCGGAAGCGTGTCTGTGTTAAACAGAGTCGCGTCTGTGAAGGGCAGAAATGCGTCTGTGTCCACAAAGTCAACATTACACTTTGCAAAAAAAATATCAGAAATGCGTCTGTGTTAAACAAAGCCGCGTCTGTGTCGGGAAATTGTGTCTGTGAAGTATACAGGCGCGTCTGTGTCCAGAATTGAAAAACTATTACAGTCCAGCAAACAAACACAGTCAGTTTCAGAATTCTTGAGCTTCCTAGGTCATTTCTCCAGGTTTCATCTAGCATTCAACCTATCCTTGGGTCTCACAAACTCCATCATTGCTTTACATCTCTCATTACATTCACAATTTTCTAAACTTGAGTCAAAAGGTCACTTGCTTGTCCTCACTATACTTTGTCAACACACTACATACAACAACACTTTGCTAAGTGGTCCCTCATCAAGGTTTCTTACCTTTGGGTCTCATTTGGTCTTACTTAGAGTCAAGGTCAACTTACCTCATCAAGAGAAACTATCCTCTTTTTGGAAGTCACACCTACTCTACTACATACATACATGGTCCCACACTTTGGACATTGCAAGTACACTTCAGATTCATTTACATTCCATCCAACTCTTGGTCTTCCATACTCTTTCCATTTTTCATCTAGTCTCACACATCTTGGTCAATACCTAGTTCATGGTTGAAACCCATCTTCAAAAATCTAGGAGAGAAACTAAAGAGGCTCAAGAGTCCGCAAACATGAGTTCTTATGAGTATGACAATGAGATCTTTTTCAATTCTAATCATACTACATTACCTGACATGGATGCCTATAGAACCATTCCAAATGTTGAGAACATGGACACTACAAACAACAATGCTATGCACAATGACAATGTGGACAACTTTTCAATACATTCAGCAGATGTGGAAGAATCCATTATGAATCCCCATTTCAATCGATTGGTTGAGGAAATAATGAGGAGGGATAGACAATATTTCTTACAAATGATGGCACAAAGTGGAGCCAAGATACCTCATGATTTTGACATGTCTCAAATAATGGAAAATCAACCTTTGCAACAACCTCACTCCAATATGGATCAAAGGAGACCTAATAGTGGAGGAAATAGAGGACCACACATGGTACCTGAATCACCATCAACTTTGCTTCAAAAACCAGAGGTCCCACATACACATAGTCAAACATATGATACTCACCTTCGCATACCATTATGGAAGTCTTATGCAGACAGATATGCTCAATCACATACTAATGCTAAGGATCAACCACCAAAGCAATTGGATATTCAAAGGCATGCTCAAAATTTGGACACAAGGAAACCTCATGTCAAATTTGGGGGCAACACAATAGAACATGACATGCTTGTAGAGTAGGTATACATGCACAAAATAGATATGGTGTTCCTCAACATGAATCTATACCAAGTGGTCCATATGCGCAGCATCACTATAGACCTCCTCCATATGAACATGTGTATGATCAATATCATCCATATATGCAACATGCTCCTCCTCCAATTGGTGTCTCAAGCATGGGGTATGGTCCAAGAAGTCAATCTCCACCTAAGAGCAATTTGGAACAACAAATCAGGGACTTACAAAAGAAAATGGAGGACATAAATACACCAAAGCCAACATACACAATGAGAGACATATGTCCTTATCCATTTGACAAGAGCATTCCAATGCCTCCTTTTCCTACACATTTTGTGACGCCTAAATTTGATAAGTATAGAGGAAAAGGGGATCCTAAGGCACACATAAGACAGTTTTTCACAGCTTGCATTAAGGTAGCAGCAGAAGAGACATATTTGATGAGATTATTCCCACTAAGCCTAGGTGATCAAGCTATGGAATGGTTCTCCCAACTCCCACCTGGTATTAAGTCATGGGGTGATCTAGTAGAGGAATTTATCCAACATTTCTCTTACAACATAGAGACAGACATATTAGTCACTACTTTGTGCAACACCAAACAAAAAGAGGGAGAGTCTTTTGCATCATTTTTACAAAGATGGAGGAATCTAGCCAGCAGATGCTCTTGTGAAATTCCACAAAAAAAAATGGTAGAAATGTTCACACAAATGTTAACAAAGACATTGGCTATGATCTAAGGAAAGCTTGTTTGTCCACCTTCAAGGATGTCATTGAAAAAGGCTTAGCAATAGAAAAGGTCCTAATTGAACAAGGAGTTATTAAGATATTCAAGGAAAACAAAGATGACTTTAAAGGAAAAGACAAGCCAAGATTTTGGAATAAAAACAAGAACACAGTCAATGATGGTGTTGTTGATGCCAACACAGTGCGACCCAAATTCATCTTTTCAGGATCAAGTTCTACAAACAATCAAGTGAATACTCAAACAACTTCTAGACCACGAAGGAAGTACACTCCATTGGGAGAACCACTTGAGTCAGTCTTCAAGAAGCTTGTGGCAAACAAGGTAATCACAGTTCTAGATTTCCCGCCATATGAACCAAAGGTTAAACCAAATTGGTGGAATGATGATGAGTATTGTGAATTTCATAAAAGCAAAGGTCATAAGACAGGAAATTGTCATCGACTGAAGAACATCATACAAGATCTCATTGATAGAGGTGACATTGAGATTGAGGGACATTCGTCTAATCAAGAACATGAGATGTTTAAGGAACCATTCCCAAAACATGACAAGGGAAAAGCTAAAGCCACAGAGGATCAAACCAACTATACCAGAGCATCTTACAACTATGATTCAACTATCAATCACATTTCAATGGACAATTATGTCTCTACTATTATCATCAAGGACAAAGCGTTTGAGAATTCTACCCAGAGACCCAAGATTGTCCTAAAAGGTGTTGGATCTTCTTCTGAACCTACCTCTAAATGTCATGTTACAACCCGCCGAGGTAAAATCACATTGCAAGGTGCTCCAACTAAAAACACCACTTCCTCATCAACCAAACCTGAGTATGACCTTGTAGAACAACTAGGGAAGACGCCCGCGCTCCTTTCAATCCTTGAGCTATTACGCATATCTCCTGCACATAAAGCCATTCTTGACAAAATCTTGAGAGATACTGTCATTCCTACTAATCTGAACGTGGACCAGTTTCAAGCCATGGTGGGATACCTTTCCGTTCCACACTCCCTTACTTTCACAGAAGCCGATGACGCCTCCGTAAGTCAGCCACATAATGCACCATTACACATTGAAGCCTTCATACACAAACATCAAATAAAAAGAGTCATGATAGATGGAGGAGCAGGTCTAAACATTTGCACATTAAGCACTATTACACAATTGGGATACTCTAATAAAGCTGTGAATTCTACAAATCAAATCACCATTAAGGCATATGATGACGAAGAGCGTTCATCCAAGGGCACAGTCACCTTACCTCTCAGAGTTGGGCCAGTTACAAAGGATGTGGTTTGTCAAGTCTTGGATTTAAATCTCACTTATAACATATTGCTAGGACGTCCTTGGATTCATGAAATGAGGGCAGTCCCATCCACATATCACCAATTCATTAAGTTTCCTCATAATGGAGTGGAAGTAACAGTTAACGGTGATCCTAATCCATTCATATACTGCAATAATCTGAAATCAAAGACTGAGACCATCATTCCCAGTAATCGTGAGGTTGTTCCTTCATCAACATACATTGATCCTGAGTCATTAAAACCTTCGACATCAAAACAAGGTGAGTTTAAAGGCAAGTTTCAGGACAAAGGCATGGGGGAATATACTTTCAATCAGACCATGTACTTATGACAAGTCATGAGTTCCCCAAAAGAATATGGGAGACCACATCCTAACAAACAAATCTCCATCATGATGCTCAAATGGGATCCTACCACCTTTCAAAGATGGGGTGAACTAGAAGAGGAAGATTTATACAAAATGCTTTTCAGGGACAATGAAGAGGAAATACAAGACCACATCAACCTACCATGTGAGAAATATGGCAAAGGCTTCAAAATTTTACAAAAATTCGGGTATGATGGAAAAAGCCCTCTGGGGTTACGGAAGGAAGGCATCATGGAACCTTTACAACCTGAATTGACCTTCAAAAAGGAACGCTCAAAAGGACTTGGTTTCTTAACTCCTAGGGTCCACACCCAAAGGACAGAAGAAGCTTTACAAATTAAAGCTGCCAAAATACAACAAGAGGATCACTATTCCATAGATTCTAACGAATGGGAATGGGGTTCAGACAAGTCTTCCAGTGACTACGAGCTCAACGAGATATTCAAAGAGCTAGATGAACCCACAGAAGAATAGGAATTTTATAACAAGTTCAGAGTTGGTCAAGAAACAACCTGGGAGGATTCCACACAGTCCTTGTCTCAAGGTTCTAGGTTGAAATCACATAGGATGAGAACACCTATCCCGAAATGCGCTACTAGTGATGATAATTTGGATTCGCTCGTGATCGAGACTGATGAGGAGAGTGCCATCGATGACCTTGATAATTACCTTGACATACCCGAATATAACCACATCTTCACTCTTAGCTCCCCTAACGTTGAAGACATTAATGGCCTTCCCCTTGTTCACCGTCAACTCATTGACTAGGATCATGAAGGACCTGCACAGTTTGATACATTCCAAAACGATGAAGCTTTTATTGACTATCTGGGCATACGAGATGATCTTCCTCCTAGAGACCATAAAGAGGGATACACTATAGAACTCAATAGCGTGGCATATTTTGGTGAGGGTGTCGGACCTTCCAGTCACAAAAATGTGAAAATAAGAACAAATCAAGGGTCTTATGGCGAAAACCACACTGTGGCGTTGTCTGACCCCAAAAAAGTAAAAAGAAAGGACGTATCTAAGGGTGAAAACCTCTCTGAGGCACCCGAAGATGGAAGGCTCGACATTCTCCTGGCATCATATGAGGAAAAGTCATCCATGTTGGTAGAGGAGACTATCAAAACAAACATTGGTACAGAAGAGGTTCCACACAACATATTCCTAGCTCAATCATTGACAGAGTCCGAAAGGTCGAAATTCATAAGTTTCTTCAAAGAATGAAAAATCAACTTTGCCTGGTCATACGCTGATATGCCTGGATTGGATCCAGATTTGGTAATGCATCACCTGACAGTCAAACCGGGGGCAAAACCAGTGAAACAGAAATTAAGAAAAATGCATCCACAAGTGGCATTACTAGTCAAAGCAGAACTTGAGAAGTTATTGGATGTTGGATTCATACGCCCAATTGATTATCCCGAATGGATCTCTAACCTGGTACCTGTTAGCAAACCTGATCGCAGTATCAGAATATGTACAGATTTCAGAGATATCAACAAAGCTTGTCCAAAGGATGACTTCCCATTGCCAAATATTGACTTGATTGTTGATCTCACAGCAGGTCATGAAATGTTATCATTAATGGATGGATTCTCTGGTTATAATCAAATAAGGATCACACCTGAGGATCAACACAAAACATCATTTACTTGTCCATGGGGAACTTTCTGCTAGAATGTCATGCCTTTCGGGCTAAAGAATGCAGGTGCTACATATCAAAGAGCCATGACTACTATCTTTCATGATCTCATGCATGTAACCATGGAAGATTATGTCAATGACCTCTTGGGAAAATCAATAGACAAAAATACACGTTTGGACATACTTTCAGTCGTCTTTGATCGGTTGGAAAAATACAAAGTAAGATTAAACCCTAAGAAATGTGTCTTTGGAGTAACCTCCGGGAAACTCCTAGGATTCATTGTATCCAAAAGGGGAATTGAAGCTCATCCAGCAAAGGTCAAGGCCATCTTGGAAATGCAACCACTAAGAAATATCAGTCAACTTCGATCCTTACAAGGTAGACTTCAGTCAATCCGAAGATTCATAGCACAACTGGCAGATAAGTGCAATCCTTTTCAACACCTGCTACATAAAAACATCAAATTCAAATGGGATGATAATTGTCAATAGGCTTTCCAGACACTCAAAGATTATCTTCTAAATCCGCCAGTTCTGATGCCACCAGTTCCCGATCAACCATTGTTATTATACATATCAGCTACTCCAATGGCATTGGGGGCACTCTTAGCACAACAAAGTGTTGAAGGCAAGGAAAAAGCAGTATACTATATCAGTCACACATTGGTAGGATATGAGCTCAATTACACACCAATTGAGCGTGCATGTCTCACCGTGGTCTTTGCTTCGCAGAAATTACGACATTACATGCTCACTCATAAGACTAAGTTAGTTGCAAGGATAGACCCATTGAAATACCTTCTCAATAAAGCAGCACTTACTAGGCGACTAGCCAAATGGGTAATGATACTGAGTGAATTCGACATCGAGTATGTGGACAGAAAAGCAATAAAAGGACAAGCCATTGCAGATCAATTAGCAGATGCTCCCATGATAGATGATGTTCCTCTAAGTTCAGAATTTCCAGATGAATCCATTTTGACAATGTCACATGCAAAGCCATGGCAACTGTACTTCGACGGCTCATACACACAACATGGGGCAGGAGTTCGCATCCTCTTTATAACTCCTCATGAAGATTATATACCAAAATCATACCGCTTATCATTTCCTTGCACTAACAATATAGCGGAATATGAGGCATTAACAACAGGATTATGAATTGCAGTTCAATGGAAGATCCAGGAACTTCATGTTTTTGGGGACTCCCAACTTGTCATCTATAAAGAAACTGATGATTACCAAAAAAATGATGAAAAATTAATGCCTTATAAACAAATGGTGGATGACCTGAAACAACACTTCACAAAGATAGACTTCGAGCAGATACCAAGAGAGCAGAATCGCGTCGCAGATGCCATGGCTACAATTGCTTCCCTGATTGATTTACCTCCAAATGAGACCCGCTATGAGTTCTTGGTGGATAACCTTTTGGTCCCTTCATATGAGATCATGCCTACTGAGACGATATGCATTGTGGGTCCCGAATCCCAGTTATATGGTTCCATTTTCACATACCTACGTGACAATACTCTACCTCCTGATCTATCAAATAACCAACGTCACACTTTCATTCGCCAATCCTCTCGATATGTCATTTTAGCTGATATCCTATACCGATGAGGTCTAGATGACACTCTTCTTAGATGTTTAGAAAGCGATGAAGCTCAGATTGCGTTACAGGAAGTGCATGAAGGGATATGTGGTCCACATGCTAGTGGTCCTACCCTGGCCAAGAAACTCATCGGGACTGGATACTACTGGCCCAATATGGAAAAAGACTCATATCAGTTTGTCAAGAAATGTAAGAAATGTCAAATTCATGGAGATCTCATACATGCACCAGCACAAGAACTTCAACCACTTGCATCTCCTTGGCCCTTTTGTCAGTGGGGACTCAGTCTCATAGGCAAGATTCATCCTCCTTCTTCCAATGGTCATAAATTCATTATCACTACCACAGAGTATTTTACAAAATGGATTGAAGTCGTGCCTCTCATACAAGTTACTGGAAAATAGATTGCTACATTCATCCTTAACTATATCATTTGCCGATACGGTATTCCTGTTTCCATTATCATTGATAACGGGCGTCCCTTCAAAAATCAGGATGTTCGTGAACTCTATGACCGCTTCCATATCTCCCATCATTTCTCCACACCATATTACCCCCAAGGTAATGGCCAAGTTGAGGCGTCTAACAAAACAATCCTTAAAATCCTAAAGAAGACAGTCGACGATGCTGGTCGTAATTGGCATATCCAACTCAATCCTGCACTTTGGGCCTACCGCACAAGTGTCCGCACACCTACAGGAGCTACACCCTATTCACTTGTCTATGGCGTTGAAGCTATCTTGCCTATTGAGGTCGAGCTACCCTCTTTACGGGTCTCTTTACAAAACATCATCAGTGATGAAGACTATAGGGTCTCTCGCTTGCAAGAGCTGGAACTACTGGATGAACAAAGACAAACTGCTTTTAATCATCTCAAGGCTTACCAACAACAAATGAGTCGCAGCTACAATCACAAGGTCAAGCCTCACACATTTGAGGTAGGTGACTTGGTTCTCAGAGAAAACCCCAAAAATCAACAAGATAGAGAGAAGAAGGGCAAGTTCGAACCAAACTGGCTTGGTCCTTACATTATTACAGCAGCATACGGATCTGGTGCATATTAGCTCTCAACTACAGAAGGTGAACCTTTGGAGGATCCTATCAACAGCATGCACCTTCGCAGGTTCTACACATAGCTCTTCGGAATATCCTAAATTCAAAAATACAAAAAAAAATCAAAAAAATTTAAAAATACAAAAAAAAAAATAAAAAAATTCAAAAATACAAACAAATCATAAAACATAAAAAATCGTTACTTGGTGAAAACCTGGCAAACAGGCGCATTGTGACGCAAAAAAACATTGAAAAATCAAAAAAAGTAAAGAGAAATAATTTTGTCCAATGGTGAAAACCACTTCGATGGTGCCCTGGTCAAGTACCATGGCGAAAACTGGGTCACCAACGCCATGTGTAGAGACACTGCTCCTCTCTCCTTCAGGATTCACTTTCATCACTTCACTTTGCACACACTCACAACCTATTCATCCATAATAAACTTACCCATTCCCATCATGGCTTGTTATTGATCTACCCAAGATTGGTTAGCCATTCATAATAAACCTCCCTTTCCATCCATAATAAATCAGATCCTATCTGTGGCTAAGGCAAAATCCTATGTCTAGTGATGGGTGTGGAACCGAGAACATCACATGTTTCAAGGAGTACAATTTCTTCCAGCTTTCTTCAGTCTATCCGCGCACAATCCGCAATAAAGCAGCGTCTGCATCACAGATCTGCAATAAAGTTTCATCTTCTCCGCAATAAAGTATTAGTTTCATGGATTCAATCAGTTTTAGATGAGAGACAGCAGCAACAATGGGCTTCAACAAATCAAATCTTTCAACAGACTCAGACAACATTATGGTTCAGTGCTATCTATCATTTCTGTGAAAGTAAACATTGTGACCACAATCAAATAAGACTTATACAAGTGACAAGAGACACTAAAATTGAGGACTACAGTGGATGTTGGTCTCTAGTCTTGGTTTTCTTTTGATTTTATCTTTTGGTGACATGTCTTTTAGCTTTTTTGGGATGTCTTTGACTAGAGATTTTATCTCCAGGATGTCTTTGACTAGAAAGGCAAGGATGGGGTATCGTCAGCTATTTTTCTTTCCTGTCTGTGGATTGTCTCTTAGTAATGCTATGACTTGTCCAAGGATATGAGGACGCTGTGAGTCTAGTGTGAATTGGGGAATTCCTTGTTTGTGACTGTCCTATCTCCATGCAAATAGGTACAATGACTTTCTGGGTCGAACATATGCCTCGATTGTCATAACCTACTTGCCATAATAAAGCTCAATGATGATAACGCACAAGAAGCTCTTTCACTTTCATATCTTCTATCTTTCATCCCCCTTTCTTGATTGACTCCCATCGTCCTTCTCAAGTCTGCATAGCCTGCTATCACATGACTGAGTATAATGACACACCAAAAACATTTGCATGTCATCTAGTTGCACCTGCATTACCACATATAAGCATTTCATACATACATATATATATCACAACTGCATTACATCCAGCACACAACACCTGTTAGCACAATTTACATTTGTATTATCATATTCATTTGCATTACATACATTCACATTTGCATCATGTATACACATTAAAAACATAAAAGGACAAAAATATTGCATTACATCATATACATATTTGCATCCATAGCATAAAACAAGCATCACATAAGAACATCTCATCACATAGGTACACATGCATATAGCTGCCGCGAAAATGAATCATCTCATATATATAAAAGTGTCATGATACAATGATGTCAAAAATCATATGGCTACAAAAAAGCACCCGCAGGTGTCTACAATACAAAAATGGTACAAAATTGATACAAAGGGAGCCCTCAATGGCTATGATGAACTCCCTCCCTCGGAGCCGCCTAGCCTCGATGGAATCTGAGCCCTTGAAGGACCCGCCCCAGGATCATCCCGCCTGTCTCCTCTATCTGGTGGTGGCGGAGGGCCCATAACCCCACCACTCAATGCATGTCTCCTCCGGCTCCCTCCCGTAGCTGTCGTTATACGCGACGGTCTATGGAAGCTCCTCACCCGCTGATCTGCTGGCACTGCACCATAGTAGAGGTCCCTCCAGTAGGCTATCTCCTCTCCTGCCCGCAGGACATAAGCATATCCTGCCCCTGTATCCTCAACTGTCTGCCTCCCAACCCTCAGTGTTGTCTCAGCCTTTGTGTAGCGCTGGATAGCCTGATCCCGCTCTCGCTCAGTATCCCTGAGCCTCGTCCTGAGCCGATCCCTCTCCCTCTCCAGCTCCTGGATCTCATCTTCCTAGCCCTGGCAGATCTCCCTCAGCTCTAGCAGCTCATCCTCTACTAGGTCAGCCCCCTCTACCTCTACCTGTGGCTCCTCCTCTGCGGGTGCCTGCCCCTGTGCCTGTACTGGTACCTGTCTCTGTCCTTGTCCCTGTATCTATACCTGCCTGGGACCCTATGTTGCTGGCACCTGTAAAGGCAATCCACCACGACCCCTAACCACCCGAGCCTGCCTCTCCTCCCCACCCTCCCTCCAAGGTGCAACCCGCCTCTCTCCAACTACTCCCCTCCTCCTTCATCGGCTTCTGGCCCCATCACCTCCACCCTCCTCATCATCTCCACCTCCATCTCCCTCCAATGCCTCTCCTGGATCTGTCAACCGTGGGAACGGATTCTCTACCCAATAAGCTGTATACTCGACATCCATGTCGGCATCCTTGATCTCTTGCCACATGTCCCAGGGTAGGGGTATCATCTCTATCAGCTGTGTCACTGCCTGATCATATGACAGCAACGGCCCAAACTGTGCCTGATCTCTAACTGTGTGGGCATACATGCCTGAGCCCCGAGGCATCCTCTGAATCCGGCCAAACGGTCGGCCAACCCTATCCACTAGTTGTCTCTCTAACACATAGGGCATCCACCCAATCAGGTACCTGCTCTAGAAGGTGTAGGGCAACTCAACTGCATCATCCTCCCACTGCTCGCAGCCCAGATATGGTCTCCATATGACCACATCAATATCGTCCATCACTCACCACCAGTACTCCAGTCTGCCAATTCGCGGCTGTGAGGTGATCATATCGTACAGATGTACAAAACTATGTCCATGACCCCTGCCCCTGAAGTGTATCGGTTGGGTAATTGGCAGATGCTCGTAGGCCCATACCTGCAGCAGTGTCACTCCACAACCCAGTCCCATTGATCCATGATAAATGAACTGATGAAGCTCATAATACAAGTGTGCCAGCACACACGGTCCCCAGGCATATCTAGTGTGCCGCATCACCAGTGTCTCCAGTGCTCCTCCTCAGCCCACAGCCAAACCCCGTGTCACCCTATCTGGACACAGGAACCCACTGATAGCTCCTCCCATCACTGTCGACGGCGCTAGTCCTGTGGCTGTCATGGTGTCCCATGCCATGTGTACTGCTCTCCTCTCTAGTTTAGGGTCTTGGAACACCCGTCTCAAGGCCTCCCGGTCTCCATCTCGATCGTATGGGATCAGCTCCCCATTGATCGGTATCTGTAGTATCCTATACACATCCTCCAGGGTGACTGTCATCTCACCCATCGGCAAATGAAACGTGCAGGTCTCAGAGTGCCATCTCTCAGCCAACGCAGTCAGCAAACCCATGTTTGCCCAAAACTCAGGCACATATAACACATGTCTCAATCCCATCTCCTCGATGGCAGCTTTGTCCTCTAGCGACAACTCAGGTCGCAACCTCTATGTCGACGAGAATCTCTCTCGTGACTCCAGCATCGGCAAATACTCCTGCAGTCAAGTAAATCAATCATGTCAGTCATCGTGGCATTCCCTATTCATCACAAAATGCTACTCGCTATCTAAATGCATATGGTTATCTATCCTAGTGACACTCACTGTTCATCACAAAGTGTTGCTATTTATCCTCCCGGTACTCACTGTTCATCACAAAGTACTACGTGTATGACACTCACTGTTCATCACAAAGTGTTACTCACATTTGCACTCTTTGTTCATCACAAAGTGCTGCTCATATTTCAGTACTCCCCTTTCATCACAAAGTACTCTATCTTGGTACTCACTGTTCATCACAAAGTGCCTTAATCTATCCTAGTCTTCCTAGAGGACCTGCTTGAGTGTATCCTCTCAGTAGCTTATCCAATCGACAACGTATGTTCATCACAGAACTGTCGATTTGACCTAGAAGATGCAAATTCATACTTTTCAAACGCAAACGCCCTTACATGACATAAATGCGCTCAATGACTGCATAGACATGCTTGAAAGACACGGAAGCGCTTGAAAAACATAGACGTGCCTATGCTCTGCACAGACGTGCCTGGGAGACACAGATGTGCCTTCTTGGCACAAACGCGCCTGCATATCACAGACGCGGCCGTAATTGACAAAAACGCGGGTCGAGACATAGATGCGCCTGGCACAAACACAGATGCGCCTAGCAAACACAGACGCACCTGGCACCAACGCAGATGCGCCTGGACGTTTTTGACACTTTTTGGACCCTGGTCTAAGTGCATTTATTTCTCTACTTAGCATGCATTAATGACAAAATTAAATGCGTCAAAGTAAGAGGAGGTTTGGTGGTACTTACCGGCTCTCCTGCCTCTGCTGGCCTCTGAAATTGGCGAATGCGGTCGAATCTGTGAGTAAAGGCCATCGCTACTGACTGCTCCTACTCTATTTTCGCTCTGCAATATGCTCTCGTGGATGTGTAGATGACAATGAGGATGTATTTTCCCCCATGGTCTATCTTATAGCCTACCCTAGCCCTCGTCTTCGTTTTCCGAGTTAGTCTTCATTATCCCGTGACTTTGTCACTTTATCCGGTCAATCAATTCTAGCCTTTCTTTCTTGTCGAGAGATTGTCTGCAATCTTTTCAAACATTTTCATCCAATCTCTCAAGGGGGCATATCATTCCCATCCTGGGGCAACTTTGTATCAGTTCATCTTATCTTCTTTGAAACAACGCGACAAGCCGCATTGTCTCAAAGAGGGGCAAAATGTAGACACCCAAAATTGTCTAGTCTAATTAAATAAATATTTTATTTATTTAATTATGTAAGCTTAATTCTTCTATTAATTAAATAAATCTTTATTTATTTAATTAATTCATTTATCCTCTTCTAGCCTTATTTCTCATTTAAATAAATACATTTATTTATTTAAATTATCCTTTTCCTAAATTAAATAAATATTCTTATTTATTTAATTATCCCACTTCTTCTATTAATTAAATAAATCTTTATTTATTTAATTAATTCATTAACCTTTTCTACCCATGACACATGTCATTCATCTCTTAATTCCTACACTACCTACCCCTTTCATTATTTTATTATTTCTTTTACCTACCCTCTAATCATAGCCGACCTCCTTTTACACCTCTCAATCTTATCCCTCCACTTCATATTGTGTCTTCTATATAAGGAGATGCTTCCTTCATTATCAAACCCTAATGAGCTAATCATCTCTTATGCAATTGACTACACTACGATCCTACTAGCAACCACATTCTGTTCTTTGTTGAGCTCTTGTGCACACATTAAATCTGAGAGCAAATATATCAAGCAAGATCAATGGAGATAGGAAGAATGGAGATCCAAACCCTATTGGACATGTGATGGTATAATCTTTCTGATTTCATTTGATTTGCATTGTCTTAGGTAATCTTCATATGTTATGGTGGATCTTTGTTGTTGTTAGGCTAGGGTTTTGTGGTTGGTTTCATTTAGCCTTTCAATATCGTTGTTATTGTTATCCATTTTCACCATATACAGGAGGTTTACTGTATTTGACACAAACCAAACCTGATATTATGAATACAATATGTATTGTTTCAAGATTTCAAAGTAATCCTAGAGAAAATCATGAATCAGCAGTAAAAAGGATTTTCTGGTACTTACAAGGCACTATAAATCTTGGATTATGGTATCCTAGAGATGAAAACTTTGAATTATGTGCATACACAGATGCAAATTGGGCAGGAGATGTAGATGATAGAAAAAGCACCACCGGCGGAGCATTCTTTCTTGGAAACAGACTAGTTTCTTGGTTGAGTAAGAAACAAAGTTGTACATCTTTATCAACAACAGAATCAGAAAATGTTGCAGCAGCAACCAACTATACACAGGTACTATGGCTTAAGCAAATGTTAAAAGACATAAAGTTAAAATGCAAGGAACCTATTACTATCTATTGTGACAACACTGCATCAATTGATATATCTAAGAATCTGGTATTATATTCTAAACCAAACATGTTTCTATCAAACTGAATTTTCTAAGGGAAAATGTTGAAGCAAAGGAAATAAAACTGGTTTATATGAATACTAAAGAATAGATTGCAGATATCTTTACTAAACCTCTTCCTAAGGAGACTTTTGAATATCTCAGAGATCAGCTTGGGGTCATAACCCCACTGATAGAGACTTAGGAAGTTGATGATTGTCATCAATCGACAGAATTAATAGAGAAATATTTATTTCAGCTTTGATGGGAAGCTACTTCTCAGGGGGAGTAGTTGGTATACTAAATTGATTGGTATTTTGTATATGAAGTTGGCTTGGTAAGAACTTTGGCATTTGATGTCAAAGGGGGAGAGATTAGTATGGAAAAATAGAAGGAAAACACATGTTGCTCCCAGGGGGAGAGATTGTTGTTTGGGAGAGATTATTACTCTGTATCTATATTTTTTATTTCTGGTTATGATCTCTATTTGGAGATTGTTGGTTTTTGGTATTTGGCATTTCTGTTTTTGGCACTTTGATGGTTTTTCCATCTTGTGTTGCCATCAATGCCAAAGATGGAGATTATTGGTATTTTGGTATGGTTTTGTCATTGATTTCAACATGTACAAAAGCTCTAGCACTTTGGAGATCCAGCAACATTCACTGGCAAGCAAGTGACTTTTGCATAGTCATCAGTATATGGTACACCGGCAGGATATAATGATCACTGGCACTTGGAATGGCATGGAAAACACTTGGTAATGTCGAAAACATCATTTTGACATCTTTTCTTGGAGAATTGGTTATTGGTATATTCATATTTGCATATTTGCTATTACTGGCAAATAGGTCCAGGGTATACACCGACAGGTTTATCTTTTCCAGATCAGCATGGCATGCTTTGGAGATGATTAATTATTGTTGTAAATGCATTAAGCTGACATGTTCAATTGGTTATTGCATCAAATATTGTTTTGTTTGTAAAATGATTTTATTGTAAATATCTTGTAGAGCCGACCTACTAAAATTGGTCTTAGGTTATGGTATAAATGTAAGATCTTATTTGTAAGATCAAGTATGGAATGAGAAAAAGGATTGTGTGAAGGTATATACGAGAATAAGCAGAGCTATACACGCAGACATCATTTGAAGATCGAAGGAGGGTTTTTGTGAAGATAATCAGAACTACACCGGTACTGAATCCAGCATATGAAGATGTTATTTTGTGCAATACATTCTTATTGGATTTAACCATCCAATTGTAGTCAGTGTGACTCCCATTTTGTGATTGAGTAGTGAGCTCTAGGCGCTTGGCCTTTCTGCATGTACAGACCCCATTTATGTACACTTACTATCCTACAGTAGTATCATCTGATTGTGGGTAAGGTTTCCCACCATGGTTTTTGCCCTTACAGGGTTTCCACGTACAAATATTGGTGTTATGTGTTGTGGATGACTTTGTCTTTATGTTTCATGCACTAATCCTTACCGGTATAGCAATTAATTGTTAAATCTGTCTATGGGCATATTGAACTAGTTTATCGGTATTAAGCATTAAGTTGGTTAAGTTGTTTTGGTTTGAATTTATTTGACAACTGATTCACCCCCCCCCCCCCCCCTCTGAGTTGTCTCTGGGACCTAACACCTAGAGCTCACTGTTCAATAAAAGTCACACTGACTACAAAAGTGGATTATGAAATTCAATACAATGTACTGCTTCAAATTAGCATCAACTATGTCAGGTTTAGTACCGATTTAAGCTCATTATATAACCATAACCTTTGTTGTCAACTATATCTCCTTTGACAAAATATCATCTATATATTCTCTCCATGCATATATCTTCTACACTTCTACACAAAATGATCTATAACATCTCATACATATATATGAGTCTTTTACAATATGCTTTACAAAAGATAATTACAAATATATACAATAAATAAATATTTATTCCCTATCGGTTGGCGTGTCAGTATCCATTGTTGTCGTTGTCGGCGAAATGTCTGTCGGTGTATGTAGATGTCTATGCCGTTGTCGATGCCTATCATTGGCTTTACCAGATGAGTGCGAGAAGGTTGACAGATGGTTACCATCAATGACAACACCAACTATTCTCATAAGAGTGTAGAATGCCAACAATCTCCCCCTTTGGCATTGATGGCAACACTCATGAGAAAAATCCAAAAACTGTTTCCAAAAACCGAAGTCCAAAAATTTACCAAAAATATGTGCTCGCCTTGAGCAGATGATCTCCTCTGAATAATCATTTTTCTCTGTCCACTACTACCCCTTTGACATCAATGACAAAGGTTGTCAAAAATTGTCAAACGAGTGCAAAAATTTCATCTCAAGGTTTGTAACCGGTTGGTTACAATTTGAAATATGTCTACCAAAACCAAATTTAAACTCTACATGAATCTATTGTTGTCGTTTAAGGTTGCCTCAGTCTATTGGATTGTGCCGGTGAGATGATGCAAGCACTCTTCTAGTGATCTTTCTCCTTGAAGTAATGCCTTAGAGATCTAATTTCTAAGAGAGATAAGATTGTCCAACTTGGGACCAAGTTTATACTTAAGTTCTCTAACATTGGCCTTAATCCTTGCCTTCTCTTTCTCAAATTTCTCCAACTTTTCCTCAAAACCTTCTATTTCCTGCTCAATAACTGACATAGGTTCTGATGAACCAATTATGTTATCAACTATGTCATCTATTTCCTTATGTACTCTGCTTATTTACTTTTCTATGTCCTGTGTCAAAAGATGTGGTTTGCATGTTTCTTTGTACAGCTCTTTATATTCCAAAATTGTAGTATTCAGTGCCAGTAAAAGTGCATTTATGTGTTCTGTTTACTTCTTTATTATGTCCTCAAAGAATTTTTCCTTTTCCTTTTCAACTTTCTCTTTGAATGTGTCCTCATTCACCTTATCAACTGTTATTACATTGCCAATAATGAATTTGAACAATGTGTCCAATTTACCTAAAGAGTCCTTTACATGATCTATATTACATTTTGGTGCAATCAATTTAAGAATTGGTATTGTGTCATCAATTGCTTTGTAAGCCAATGCATTACAGTCAGTTATCTTCTTCATAGAGTCCAGGAGTACCTATGTCACATTAGTAAGCCTGAATTCACTTGATGAAGTACCGGATGTCTGACCAACTACCTTGATTACTCTGTGCTTCCAACATTTGTAACCATTTTTCTTGTGTTATCCTCCAATGGATCAATCTGAGTTTGCATTTCAACCACTAAAGGTTTGATCAAGAGAGCATTTCTAGATTCGATTGTGTGAAAGATTTTTGATGCAAAAATCTTTCACACAATCGAATCTAGAAATTCTCTCTTGATTATATGATGGATTGTGGAAATCTCTTAGAATCAGTAAAGGTTTGTCTGATTTTTTAGGTATCTCAGTGATTACCGGTTTCACTACCTCAATATGTACCTATGCCTCTGTTTGTTTCTCTATCAGTTTCTCTGTGTGCTCAACTACCGGTATCTCTGTCTCAGTAGGTTTCTCAGTGTTAGCATCTATACCATCAGTATTCATTCCAGTATCCAATGGTTGCTTATTTTGTAATGTTTGCTCAGTTTGTAATGATTTCTCTTTTTGCTTTGTTTGGATCTCAACCTGAATAGTCTTTGTCGGTTGCTCAGCAATATTTCCACTATCAAAATTATTATCCTGAGCCTCTGTACTATCCTTATCCACAACAATGTTTACTTCCTGAGTGTCTACATTCCTAGTGAATAGTATTTTAGATTCAGGATTAGTGTTGTCATGTGTGATACCTTCACTTTCAGTAACCGGTGGATCATCAGTATGTACCGTTGTAGTATCCAAAGATGGTGGCAAGTTGTCAGTTATCTTGATGTTTGGTATTCCACCAACTTTACCTTTCCCTTTGTCTTTATCCTTCTGATAAAATTTGAATGTTTTCTTTGGTCGGTTCAGTTCCTCTTGTTTTTGTTTTTCCACAAAAAATATATCCCATTTATCAGCAGTCTCCTCTACAATCTCATTTACTCTACCTGCCATAAAACTCACTTGTCGGTGACCACTAGCAAAAATGGATCTATTAGCCTCACAAATTATGTCATCAATCTCCTCTTTTGAGTTAACCGGATTTACAGCTAGAAGTTTTTCAACTTTTAGTTTCTTGTCCAATTCCATTACTGCAATCCTCTTTGCATCTAACCTTCTATACAGTTCATTAGGCAAGTCATCCACAACTTCAATTAAAACTTTCTTATATATATCTAGATGTAAGATTATACTGTTTTCAATGCTTTCCTTTTCTGAATCTTTGAATGTGTTATACAATTTTCTCACATTAGCCAAATTACCATAATTAGTTATTTCATTTAGTAAATTATCGAATGAGGGTATGAGCGGTTTTTGTTTCTTCTTGGGAGTCAGTTTCTTAGCCGGTTGCCTTACTGCCTATTGTTTCTTCCTTAAGGTTCTTGTCTTTTTGGGTGGAGGAGAGGGTACTAGTGAAGGTTTTCTCTTCCTTTCAACTCTTTTGAATTCAGCTGGTATCTCATTGTCAGAAGATGTGCCAACTGGTGAAATGTGTGCCTCCGGTTGCAATCCTTCCAGCTCACTAGCCGATATACCAGTAATGTTCATAACATTTTCTTTGATTTCCTTTACCTGCTACGATGCATCTCTTATGTATTTCTCTCTTTTCTTCCTTTGCTTCATTGTTTTCACATTACTTTCAATTGTTTCAGCACTACCAAAGACTTCTTCTGTTGGTTCTCTAGGTGCATCTAACAAGGTTTTTGCATAAGTCTCAATTATGTTGAGATCTACCTCATAACCCATTTATGTTACCCATATAGTCCTAGGTAGTACAACTTCCATCCATGTTTCATCCTTCTTGATTACAAAATAGATTTCTTTATCATATTTATCCACTACACTATGCGGTAGTCTTTCTCTACTTTTCATTTTAGCTTGAAAAACTTTGAAATATTCAGTTATATTGTTGTCCTTAGCAGTACCCATGCCAGTGAAAGCTTCATGTAATTTTTTTCCTACCAGTATGTCATATCCAAAGTCTTTATGTCCTATACCGGGGATCTCCTTTGTGAAATACAACATTAAGCATACTAAGAGATTACCAAAATGAAATGTCTCTTTCTTATCACCTTTAATATTTTTCAAATTATCTATGAGTTCATCCTTCAACCATTCACACACATCTATTTTTGCATTGTTGTTCATCATTTCATAAGCACTATTAATGCAAAGACTAGAAACTGAATTAAGTCTGTTTGCATGAGTAGTCTTGTAACCTAAAATCATACTTATGAATCTCACATTGATGTCCTTGATGTCATTCACTCTTAGTGATCTACTATCAGATGTTGCTCCGGTTAGGGTCATGACTTTATTGTTAGGAACCTTCTTTGCTTTGTCTGGTCTGTTGTCAGTTGAGAGTAAGCCTGTTACTGCCCTAATTGCTTTCCAGGTGAATTTACAGATAGAATCTAACCATAGAAATTCTCCATGTGTCCTACTTAGGACAATTCTCGCTACTTCTTCTAGAAATTCAAGGATGTTCAATATTTCAACAAAACCTAAAGTATCCACAATCTTGTGCTCAGGTTTGATAGTGCTATTTTCATCACAAATTACGGTTTTAAACATTTTTAGCAATTCCTCAAAACCTAATTCTTCAATGTTGCAGTGAATATATATCGTAGGGTCTTCAACATAAGCTACACCTTTAGGAATCTTCAAAAATGCTCCTATGGAATCATCTTGCTTAGCTACTTTGGGAATAATTTTGAATACGGGCCTAGGGCATTTTACATTTTTTACAATAGTAGGGTTTGCAATAAATTTAGGAACAGAAGAAGAAGCCATTTGAAAAATACCTTTAGTTGTCTGATAATGTCTGAATGCTTAAAATAAATCACTTCACACCTTTGCTTTGAATGCCTTTGCTCAGATTTTGTGCTCTCTGCTAATTTGAATGCTCGGTGGATCAAAAATGAGGGAAAACCAATGATTTAAAATGACTTTTCCTTCAACAACCGCATTAAATGCTCACCGGTTAAGTGAAAACTTAACACATCTGTCGGTAGAAAATAAATCTATCTTCTCACCATCAACTGAGCATAATCTGCATGATATTCAATTTGTTGCAATATCCCCAAAGGGTTACTTCTCAGTTGGATGAAGAATCTCCTGCTGATGGAGTAATACTTTGTTCTACCAGTGAAGAAATAGTCTCATCAACATTTTGATGTCTTTCTAATCCATTGTTTTGAAAACTCTTGCTTTACCTCATCTACCTTTTCTCTGCCTTTCAAACTGGGTCCTTTATTATTCGTCGGTGAAGTATTGTTTCTAAAAAATTTTGCAATATGTCTAATTTTGTTACAAGCATAACAAGTCACATTATTCTTCTAAATAGATTTTCTATATCCTATGTCAGTTTGTGTTCTGCAATGATTAGATAAGTGCCCAAATCTTCCACAAACATAACATTTCACATTCATTCTACAGTTTTCTAAATTGTGACCAACTTTGTTGCATTTGGAACATTGACTCGTGGGTGCATTGATGTTCTGATTGTTTCTGAATCTACATTGATTTTCTCTATGACCATACTTGTTATAGTTAAAGCATTTCCCATTAAATTTATAAGCACTAGGTTGTCTTACTGGTTTACTGCGATCATGATTGTTTGCAGTACTGGAACTTTCTCTAGCTTCAAATCCAAGTCCATTAATGTTTCCGTTAGGTTTCTGAATTTTCAGCATGTTATCAAATTCTTCTAAGCTTTTCTTGAATTTCTCTTTGTGTTGATTTGCAATAGCCAACTCATTTTCCAGAATTCCCTTTTGTCTCATGAGTTCAGTTTTATCATGTTGCATGTGAATCAGATCTCTCTTTAACATATCAATTTCATGACTGAGTCTTAGATTTTTATTTCCAACATCATTGAGTCTCCTAGTCAAGTCATCTTCATTCTTCTTTCTATCTTCAATGTCTTTACAAACCCTCATAGTCATATCTTGTATTTCATTCTTCATAGTATTGTTTTCTCGTCTCAACTTGTTCACAAGTTCATTAAGAGTTTATTTTTCATCATTATCATTATGTATCTTCTTATGAAGTTCTTTTCTTTTATTTCGAGCTATAGTAAGATTCTCCTGAAGTCCTTGAATGAATTCCCATGCAGTCCTTAGATCATCTTCAAGTTTGATAGTCTTCAACTTCTTTGCATCATAGTCTACAAGAGCTCCTTCCAATTGTTTTCTTAAGTTCTCCATCTATACCGGTATTAGAATCTTCCTCAAGTTGTTAGGCTTTTGAAAATAGAGGACCAGGCTCTGATACCAATTGTTAGGATTAATGATAGTCCTAAAGATACTGAGAGAGGGGGGTGAATCAATTTCTAACCGGTTAATAGAATATTTAACCTTATTAAGAACTTTGCAATCCAAAATAGTGTACCGGTAAATAAGAATTAATGCAGTAAATAGGAACAATAAAGACAACATAGAAAACACACCATAACACAAGATGTTTAACTAGAAAACCTGGTGTGGGAAAAACCTTGGTGGGATTTGTGACCCACAATATTCACTCACTGGACAATGAATAAATATTACTTACAATGAGGGGCTGCACATGAAGGAAGGCCAACTACCTAGAGCTCACTGCTAAATAAGAGTCACACTAACTACAAAAGTGGATTATGAAATCCAATACAATGTATTGCTTCAAATCAACATCAACTATGCCAGGTTCAGTGCCAGTTTAAGCTCATTCTATAACCAAAACCTTTGTTGTCAACTATATCTCCTTTGACAAAATATCATCTATATATTCTCTCCATGCATATATCTTCTACACTTCTACACAAAATGATCTATAATATCTCAAACATATATATGAGTCTTTTACAATATGCCATGTCGGCTTTACAAAAGATAATTATAATTAAATACAATAAACAAAAGTTTATTCCCTGTCGGCTAGGGTATCAGTATCCATTGTTGCCACTGCTGGTGAAGTGTCTATCGATGTATGCAGATGTCTATGTCAGTGTTGGTGCCTATCGGTGACTTTACAAGATGAGTATTAGAAGGTTGCCAGATGGTTGCCATCAATGACAACACCAACTATTCTCATAAGAGTGTAGAATGCCAACACCAGATACACACACTTGTAGATGAGAGTTATAAATGCATATTTGCACTCAATAAGGCATTATGTTCTATCTGTTAGGTCTCAAAGACAACTGAGAGGGAGGGGTGAATCAATTGTCAAATAAATTCAAACCAAAAACAACTTAACCAACTTAATGCTTAATACCGGTAAACCAGTTAAGTATGTCGGTAGACAATGTTAACAGTTAATTGATATACAGGTAAAGATTAATGCATGAAACATAAACATAAAGTCATCCACAACACATAACATCAATATTTGTACGTGGAAACCCTGTAAGGGGAAACACCACGGTGGGAAACCTCACCCACAATCAGATGATACTACTACAAATAGTAAGTGTACATAAATGGGGTCTGCACATGCAGAAAGACCAACAACCTAGAGCTCACTGCTCAATCACAAAAAGGGAGTCACACTGACTACAGTTGGATGGTTAAATCCAATAAGAATGTACTGCACAAAATAGCATCTTCATATGCTGGATTCAGTACCGGTGTAATGCTGATATGCTTCCACAAAAACCTAGCTTCACCTTGAAATGATGTCTTTGTGTATAGCTCTGCTTAATCTTGCATATACCTTCTCGCAATTCTTTTTTTTGCATTCCACATTTGATCTTATAAATAAGATCTTACATTTATACCATAACCTAAGACCAATTTTAGTAGGTCGGCTCTACAAGATATTACAATAAAACATTTTACAAACAATATAATATCTGATGCAATAACCGATTAAACATGTTAGCTTAAAGTATTTACAATAATAATTAATCATCTCCATAGCGTGCCATGTTGATCTGGAAAAGATAAGCCTGCCGGTGTAACCCTAGGTAACCCTGGACCTATTTGTCGGTAAAAGCAAATATGCAAATATGAATATACCAATGATTAATTCTTCAAAATAAATTGTCCACACAATTTCTTCGACATTACCAAGTGTCTTCCATATCATTCCAAGTGTCAGTGATCATTATATCCTGTCGGTGAACCATATACCAGTAACTGTGCAGTAGTTACTTGCTTGTCGGTGAATGTTGTTGGATCTCCAAAGTGCTAGTGTTTTAATAGGTGTTGACATCAATGAAAAAACTATACCAAAATACCAACAATCTCCCCCTTTGGCATTGATGGCAACACAAGATGGAAAAACCATCAAAGTGCCAAAACAGAAATGCCAAAAACCAACAATCTCCAAAAAGATCATAACCAAAATACAGAGAGTAATAGTCTCTCCCAAACAACAATCTCTCCCCCTGGGAGAAACATGTGTTATCCAAAGTTCTCTTAAAAGATAATGTGTTTTTCCATAGATATCTCTCCCCCTTTGACATCAAATGCCAAAGTTACAACAAAATACCAATCAATTCAATATACCAACTACTCCCCCTGAGAAGTAGCTTCCTCATCAAAGACCAGAGTAAAAGATTTCTCTGTAAATTATGTCGGTTGATGACAATCATCAATTGTCTAAGTTTCTACCGGTGATGGTATGACTCCAAGCTGATCTATGAGATATTCAAAAGTCTCTTAAGGCAAAGGTTTTGTGAAAATATCTACAAGTTGTTCTTTAGTATTCTCATAAACCAGTTTTATCTCTTTTTCTTCAACTTTTTCCCTTAGAAAATTCAGTTTGATAGAAACATTTTTTGTTTTAGAATGTAATACCAGATTCTTAGATATATCAATTGTTGCAGTGTTATCACAATATATAGTAATAGGTTCCTTGCATTTTACCTTTATGTCTTTCAACATTTGCTTAAGCCATAGTACCTGTGTATAGTTAGTTGTTGCTGCAACATATTTTGATTCTATTGTTGATAAAGATGTACAACTCTATTTCTTAGTCAACCAAGAAACCAATCTCTTTCCAAGAAAGAATGCTCTGTCGGTGGTGCTTTTTTTATCATCCACATCTCTTGCCCAATTTGCATCTGTGTATGCACATAGATCAAAATTTTCATCTCTAGGATACCATAATCCAAGATTTGTAGTGCCTTGTAAGTACCAGAAAATCCTTTTTACTATTGATTCATGATTTTCTCTAGGATTACTTTGGAATCTAGAAACAATACATACTACATTCATAATATCAGGTCTGGTTTGTGTCAAATATAGTAAACCTCCTATCATAGATTTGTATCTAGTTGGATTAACAGGTGTAGATTCATCCCTTTGAGATAATTTGTCATTTGTAGTCATAGGTGTGCTTACCGGTTTTGAGTTTTCCATCCCAAATTTCTTTAGTAACTCTTTCAAGTACTTGGATTGACTCAAAAATATACCTTTGTCAGTCTATGAAATCTGCAATCCTAAAAAGAATTTTATTTCTCCAATCATAGACATTTCAAATTCTTGCTGCATTTTAGTAGAAAATTCTTTACATAATCCATCTTCTCCTCCAAAGATTATATCATCAACAAATACTTCTATAATCAAGATGTCATCATTAGTTATTTTGTAATATAAATTTTTGTTTGTATTTCCTTTAGTAAAACCAATCTTTAAAAGATACTTATCTAAACTTGCATACCAAGTTATTGGGGCTTGTTTTAGTCCATACAGAGCTTTTCTTAACCTGCAAACCATATCATTGTCATCTGTCAAAGAAAATCCATCAGGTTGTTCAATATAGACTTCCTCTTCAAGATCTCCATTAAAAAATGCACATTTAATATCCATTTGATAAAATTTGTAGTTCTTGTGTGCTGCAAAAGCCAAGAATAATCTGATTGCCTCAATTCTAGCTACTGGTGCAAAGGTTTCATTGTAATCAACTCCTTCTTTCTGAGAATATCCTTTACACACTAGTCTTGTTTTATTTCTGACAACCTTACCATCTTCATTAAGTTTGTTTCTGAATACCCATTTTGTTCCAATTATATTTTTATCTTTAGGTCGGGGAACTAATGTCCAAGTATTATTTTTCTCAATTTGTTCTAATTCTTCTTCCATAGCTTTAATCCAAAATTTATCTTCACATGCCTCATTAACAGATAATGGTTCAATTTGAGAAATAAGACATACCTCTTCATTTTCCAATCTTCCTCTTGTCATAACTCCTTTAAATTTGTTTCCAATTATCTGATCTTCAGAATGATTCAATCTTACATACCGGGGTATCTTATTTTGTTGTTGTTCTTCAATTAATATGGAATCCTCTGATGGTACCAGGGTAACTAGATCTTCATTCTGTACTGGTGGATTTAGTGTAGGTTCATTTGTCACAATTTATGTTGCCGGTTCAGAGTCTATATACCTTGAAGTTCCTCTGAATTGTTCATCAATCTTTACATTTGTACTCTCAACAATTTTTTGCAATCTCTTGTTAAAACATCTATAAGCCTTGCTCTTAGATGAATAACCAAGAAATATTCCTTCATCACTTCTAGGATCAAATTTTCCAATATACTCATCTCTTCTAATATAACATTTACTTCCAAAAATTCTGAAATACTTAAGAGTAGGGGTATTACCAAACCATAGTTCATGAGGGGTCTTACCAGTTTCACCTTTGATGTGAACTTTGTTGAATGTATAGACCATTGTGCTGACTGCTTCTCTCCAGTACACATATGGTAAATTTGCTTCAGATAACATACTTCTTGCTGCATCCAAGATAGTTTTATTTTTCCTTTCAACAACTCCATTCTGTTGTGGTGTCCGAGGTGCTGATAGTTGTCTTATGATTCCATTCACTTCACAGAATGTATTAAAGTCTTTAGATGTGAATTTACCTCCTTGATCTGATCTTAAATATTTGATTTTCTTACCGGTTTCATTTTCAACCATTGCTTTGAACAATTTGAACTTTCCAAGTGCTTTTGATTTTTCTCTGAGAAAAGTAACCCAACACATTCTAGAATAATCATCAATAATTAGCATGAAATATCTATCACCTTATAAGCTTTTAGTTCTAGCTGGACCACATAAATCAGTGTGAATCAAATCAAGAGCATTATTGGATTTTTCTGGAATACTTTTGAAACTAGCTCTAACTTGTTTTCCAAATTGATATTCCTTACAAATTGTATTCTGAGGTTTGACAATTTTAGGTAGATCTCTAACTGCCTTAGAAGTACTTATCTTTACCATGCAATCAAAGTTTACATGACAGAGTCTCTTATGCCATAACCAACTTTCATCTATATGTGCAATCAAGCATGCCTTTTCACTATTATTCAAATGAAAGATATTACCTCTAGTCTGATTACCGGTTGCAATTTCTAAACCAGTTCTATTCCTGATTTTGCATTTTCCATTCTTAAATTGTAACTGAAATCCTTTCTCAACCAATTGACCAACACTCAGAAGATTATGCTTTAATCCTTCAACATAGTAGACATTATCAGTGTTATGCTTACCATCAAGAGATATTGTACCCTTACCTTTGATTGAACAGGCTTTGTCATCTCCAAATCTTACTAAACCTCCATTGTATTCTTGAAAGTTCAAGAATTTACCTTTGTCTCCTGTCATATGATATGAGCATCCTGTGTCAATGATCCTGTTGTTCTCAAAATCTGATTACCCTTCAATGCCTTTAATAATATAATCTAAAATGAGTGCCAAGAAGACATCAAGGATAAAAGGATTTCAGAGACAACATATGACAAGGTTTGTTTAGACCTTCTACACTTCGGGCTCTTCCCTAAGCCCAGGCGGGTATACCCTTTGTGAATTAAATTCACACTCTTAAGCAACAAACCCACAGCAAACCAGTCCAGAAAACCAGTGAGTTTATTCACCTTAAAAAAAAAAAAAACTGAAAGCAAAGAATGAAACAATATTCAACTTCAGTATATTTGATCAACAAAGCATGCAATAAACAGCTTCGATTAATACCAGTGCTTTATCCAAGGCTACAGAGTCACTCAAACTCGAATAAAACTCCTGAAATAAAACATCTCTATACTTCCCATCAACTTGGTCTCCATTTATCCCTGTAAATGCCTAACATCAACAAGAATTTAATCACCTCAAAATAAGGTGGGATCCTCAAAATTCAAAGTTCATCCCGAAGTATCTACCGGTAGAGTGGTCATGCCTGTTTAATTTCCCTCCTAAAGAGAAATGCTAAAAACACCCATACTGAGATTGCTTTACAATTCCATTCAAACAGAAAAATCCTAGATTATTCTGAATGAAAGAGTAAATACGATCAAGGACAAATTTGAAAACGACACAGAGCTGTACTCAAAACTGATGGTCCGTATATTGATATTCATTTGAAAAAAGATTTTACAAGAGTCTGATTCTCCATTAAACTTTGGAAAAGCTCAGATAACATTTCTGCAGCGTTTTCTTACAAAAATTGCGTGATCCTTTTCTCTCTAGTCCTGGTATCCATTTATAACAATATGGATGCACAAAGCTTCGGACTTCTTTGAGGAAAGTTTGTTACAATTACTTCAAAAATTGAAGAAGTTACAATTTCAGTTATGCGCTCTTTTCAGCTTCTTTAGCAGTCTGTTGGACAGGTTATTCAGTTGCAACCTCCTCTGGCTTTTCAGGGACGTTCTCTAACTGCTCCGGATCTCGAGTGGAATATTTAATTCCCCACTCACCATACGTCTCCTCGGTCGGCCATACAAAATTAATCACATCACTTTTAACCTTAGTCAACCCTTTCCAAGAATTCCTCAGTTTGTTGACTTCTGAGTTAAGAAAACTGTAGTGTGATTTAATTCTCTCTATTTCCTGTATGGTTATAACAAAAAATGAGGTGTCATCCAGATCAATAATTCCCTTGACCCTTGCTGATAATTTAACATTTATCTCATTGAGCCATATCTGTTTGTCTTTCAGTTGATCTGGATTAGCAAAAATTCCTGGGAGTAATTCACACACCTGATCAGTGTATTCCTTTTTAAGCAATTTAACCCTTCTTTCCACATTATCCACCTCTGTCGCCAATTGCAATAAACTCTTAGTAATATCAGAAGTGGATTTGATAATAGGGTTAGCTCTTGCCTCATCACAGGAAACACACATGAACTCTAAATCCTGCTCCCTAGGCCTCCATCTGTCAAAAATGGGTGTCAATATGACTTTATCTCTTATCAACTCAGTCCATATCTCCATGACTTTTCCTACACTATTGTGAAGGAGTGAAGCATTTATAGTGTCTGCAAAACTGGAGACTGTGGCCTTGATTTTTTCTTCATACTTCCCTGCATAATAGGCCTGAGTTTTCTTAAGACTCTCCAATTCTTGGGGAGTTATCTCTATCATCTGAGAGCTGGAAGGTGCAGGAGATGGTGGAAGCTCAATAATGGGACTAGTAGGTGGAGGTCTTGCAGGAGAAGAGGTGATCATTAATGTTGAAGATTCACCTTGTTGACGTTGTCCTGCTAATTGGCTCTGCAATCTGGCAATAATACTCTCCTTGCCTCTTATTTCCTCCTTGGCACTGTCATAAGCCTTCAAGACTGTTTCCAATTTGAGCTGGAGAGCCTCTTTTTCTTTAGCATCCTTCTCAGCTACTGCAACACTAAATTTGGCAGTCTCCAACACCGTGCTAGCAGCCTCTACTACCCCTGTGCTTTCTACTCTCCTGACCATCAATCCGCCAATGTGACTTGTCCCTGTGGTGTCTTTACCCTTCTTGTCCTCATTTCTCTTAAGGGACCACATGACTAGAGCAGCATTGTCTTTACTGAATGTAACCCCTTCCATGGGTTTGGTTTCTTTCCTCACTGCATCCAGCACCAGAGCATCAGCAATATTCCATTCTGGCAAAATGAGCACTCCAGCTTGTGCTACTAAATCTCTCCCCTGTTCAGGAGTGATGGTTTTGAATTCTTCCATCATCTCCTGTTTTATTTCTTCCTCCACCAAGGCTGGATCTTTATTTAATTGTTCTGCCTTTCTTGTTTCACATCTAGCATTATATTTATCTATATGTTGTTTCCATATAAACTGCATGAATGCTTCAGATATTACAAAACTATCATCGGCTAGAAAAGCACTAGTGGCCTTCTTTATCTCAGGATCCCACTCTTGGCCTTTAAGTTCAGTCGAGGTGATGTCCATTTGTGCTTCAGTGGGTTCTTCTGGCATCCCCTCTTCCACTTCATCATATGTATACGCAATCTCCCCCAAACTGCCCAACTGAGAGAGGTATTCAGTTGCTGCTTGTTCATCTTCAATGTGGAGAGGGGATTGGGATGGGGAATATAAGGGTGTATCTGATTGCACTTCCTTCCCCACCCTCTGCTTCTTTGGGCTGTCTTGGATGTCAATGACTTCATGTGCTTTCCTCTTCCCTTTAGATGAAGAGGGTTCCCCTCTTGCAGACACCAACACACTATAACCTGCTTTCTTATGCAGGGTGTAATCACCAGGAGGGATGGCTTTAATAGGAGCTGATTTCCCCAAAATCATTCTTGCTTTCTCAGGGTTGTTTTTAATTACAACTCCCCTTTTCTCCTTTATTGTCTGCATCACATCCTCAAAACAAATAATCAAAAATTTTATCTTTTCTTCCAATGGGAAGAAGCTAGACAATGGGTCATAGCTAGCATCAAATTGATGCACAAAATCCAGGGCCTTCCTGTAAGCTACCCATTTTTCCTTTCTCAACTCCTGTTCATCCAAATCAAATTCATTCCTGATGAGGTCTTCAGGAAAGTGGAATTGGTGGGGCCTACCTCTGCATGCTACCTTCTTCCGGAATACACCATTGTAGAAGTCCTCCGGATCAGCACATCTTGACACTGCAGTGGACAAATGGTAGGGTTTGAGGAAATCCTCAAAACATTTCCAGCCGCCCTTGGTGATTACAAATTGGTGGGCTACTGTAGCTGTAGGGAAAATAGTCCCTTTACCTCGGCCTGTTAACTCTGCCTCTTGCAAGTCACCAATTTGTCTGAGAATTTCAGCTATTCCCACTTTGAGGGGGACCTGGTATGGTAACAAAAATGGGGTGCCTCTGAAACCAAAAACCCTAAACACTGTGGACACTGGATACAAATACATATCACCCCAGTTATGAACAATCTTGACATTCTCTGCGAATTCTTTTGGTCTTAAGAATTCCAGAAGAATCTTGGGGACTCGTGGATTGTCAGAGCAAAGAAGAGTCCTTATTTTGGATGCAAAGTATTTATCAAACTTTAGAAAACTTGCATCCTCTCTATCCCATGACAATACGGTACTCCATAATTGTACCGGCATCTTCTCTCCCTCCTTTTCTTTTACCAGATCCATTCCACTGGCAAAATAATCTCCACCTTTGAAGAGGAAGAG
Source organism: Cryptomeria japonica (assembly GCF_030272615.1). Taxonomy (NCBI): domain Eukaryota; kingdom Viridiplantae; phylum Streptophyta; class Pinopsida; order Cupressales; family Cupressaceae; genus Cryptomeria; species Cryptomeria japonica. The sequence goes on from NC_081414.1 coordinate 16,246,893, forward strand.
GTGCATCAATAATGAATACCACCCAAATGGCCTATCCACCTTCCCATTCTTTATCCCCATCAGTCCTCCATGGATAGCATCAGATATATAGGAGGCATAATCAAATGTAATAGCAAGAGAAGGATTCAGAATTTGAACAATCATTAACAGATAATGATTTGGTACATTAGATTCAGCATCCTCTCCTAGAACTTGGCAAAGTGCCCAGTACATCCCTTTTGCCCTTAAGGTAAACATACTTAGTGAAAAGGGTTCTTGTGTATTGGGCCCTACAACTGTTAACCCTCCCACTTTCAGAAAAATTTCTTTGAGAGGCCCATTCCTGAGATGAGTCCTTTGTGCCCTGTATACCTGAGTTAATTGTGTGAAGTTTATATGCTCCAAGAAATTGGTAAACTCACTAAGCCCAAACGCTTTTCTCAGCTCTTCTGCATTTATCTCCACGAGGGTTTTTCCATTCACATCCCGGATACACCTGGTAACTGAATCATAATTTAATGCCATCTGGGTTAACAAATCTGTATCCATGAACACCCCTGGGACTACCAATTTCCCAACATCTAATTCCCAAATGCTATTTTGAGGAGCAGGAGAATTCCTCATTCCGAAACCGATTTTAAATAATCCCAACCCAGACAGCCCAACCTGTGGGTCTCTTAACCAATTACCCTTATCATACAATCCTTCTCCAATTCTCAGTCGTGGAGCCCTGGGTATTAATTCTTTGGCCTTAGATGCCTGGTTGGTTGACAGCATCAACTGCTCTAAGAAGTCATCACACACACTTCTTTCAAGATAATCAACTTTACCAGAGAATTCCCTTTTAGGAGCCATTTTCAATACAACCAGATAAATATCACTTCTGAAACTATTTCTGTTATACAAGAACAGTTTCACGCATTACAACACAAGAACGGCTGCAAAATAAGAAAAAAAAAACCTGATGCTTGCTCGAAGAAATTCGCTCTGCAACCAATTCGCCTTCTCTGTGTTTGTAAAAGATAACTCTGCGTTTGCCTCCTCTGCAAAAATCCTTTTAAGAAGTATCCTTACTTGGTTGTTAGGAAATCAAATGCTTGTACTCTAGGCCTTAACTGTAACATTGATTCCGCATGCTTCGACCGTCCCTTCAAAATCGAATTCATACGAGAATTCATATTTTAGCTCCAACGGGCCGCAGTCTTTCTGCAAGTGTCTCTCTGTGAATTTCATTTTGACGGCTTTGTCCTTAGTCTAAGTCCTATCTTTTATTGGCTACATAATACCACGCGGCATCTGACCATTGGCTTAGAAAATCCCCTCGCATTCTATTTTGATACTGGCTGAATGTCGCCCTTTATACTGCAGCGGGCCCGTGCTTTTCTCTTTTCGCCATGTCATCATCACGACACGTGGATGGCTGATATTCATTCTCGCTATTTCGCAGCCTTAAAGGGTGAGCACTTAACCCTTGCGAAATAGCGCGGGCCGTTGGATTATCTTTCAAGTTAATCACCTTTTAATCCTTCGAACAGGTCCTCAGGAATGGTGGGCCCGCTGAGTCATCAGTGACATCTAGCATCTAGTCATCCACTGTGCTGATTTGTCATTATGTCATTTGCCGGAAGAAGAACCATGGGGGCCCCACCTCAGTCTCGACAGGTTTACCTCAGAAATGGTGGGCCCACTGAAACACCATAGACACTTGGCTTTCTTGTCACCTTCGAAGCTGACCTGTCAACTTTTCATTTGTCGAACATACACTATAGGGACCCACAGCTGCCTTTTAGACTGCGTGTCATCAAGACATGTGGACGGTCCAGGTTAACTTTCGCTATTTCGCAGCCTTAAAGGGTGAGCATCTTACCCTTGCGAAATAGCGCGAGCCGTTAGATCTTATCTCGACTTGCGCGGCATTTAAGCCCTGCTAGGAGCTTTCAGAAGAGGTGGGCCCACGGACACATCATGGACACCTAGCGCCCTGTCATCTTCGAAGCTGACCTGTCGACTTTCCATTCGCTGGAAGGAGCCACGGGGTCTCAATGAATTGTAAGAGTTATCCCTGCCAGGTCACCTCCACCTGTGAGCTGACTCATCTTTGGGGCCCACTTTGATCCTTAATCTTAAAATGTTGACTGTGGTGGCCTGTGCCACGTGCTGCACTCCAATACGCCAGAGAAGACCACGTAGAGGGGGCCCCACCTTCTCGACAGCCGCAACCTTCACTTCCTCCGCGTGACACATGGACGGCCGATATTAATCCTCGCTATTTCGCAACCTTAAAATGTGAGCACTTAACCTTTGCGAAATAGCGCCAACCATCGGATCTTTCCCCAAGTTGATCAGTATTTACTGGGCCCGGCACTTTAGAAGGAAATAATAAAAGGCGAAAATTTTCAAATAATAAACATGACCGCCCAGGTAAATAGCAAGGGGGGACACTTCTTACGACCCCTCAACCCATGACTTAAGTGAAATAAAGTAACGTCGGAATAGAAACCAGGGGACCTAACACAAAAGATAAAGCCTAAAACTTAGAAAAACCTTAAACCCTCTAGGTTTAGAATAAGGCTGAAGCATTTGGGGCCACATCTTATACAAATTTTTTCAAAAACCATAGCCAAATATGGGGAAAGAACCCAATTTTAAAACAGCGATAACAGATCCATTCATCCTTTACTTCAACTTTAGCTGCTAGGGCTTGTTCTACCGGTTGAGCAGTAGGTGCCAGTTGATCTTCTGTTATAGCAACAAAAACCCATCCATTGTCTACTGGATCCTCATCAGAATCATCATTCACACTTTCATCAGCAATGTAACAAGATTTGTCTTTGTTCTTCTTAAATTTGTATCTCTGATATTCAGGATTAGGCTTGTATGTTCATCTAGCTTCTTCTCTTATTCTAGCATGTCTATCAGGGCATCTCAAAGCCATATGACCAATCTTATTGCAATTAAAACATTTAAAGGGTGATTTACCTTCATACTTACTTCCAACTGGACCTTTAGGCATTTTCCTTGCAAATAGTGCTTCAAGTTCTTCAAGTTCTTCATTCTCCTTCCTAGTTTCTTCAAGTTCTCTTGCATAAAAGGCTTTCCAATCTGATTTGTCAAATGATGGAGCAGATGATGTTGATTCTTTAAAGGCCAAATCTATCTTTATAGTAGCAACAGGACCAAATTCCTCAATTTCAAAAGCTGAAAGTTTTCCAATCAATGTATCCCTAGTTACTGATGTATTAGGCATTGTTTTCAACTCATTTATAGTAGTAACCTTCATTTTATATGCCGGTGGCAATCCTCTTAAAATTTTTGAAACAATTTCATCCTTACTCAAGGTTCCTCCACAACATTTAATACCCAAAACAATTTCATTTACTCTTTCCATAAAAGCAGAAATCCTTTCATCTTCTTCCATTTTTAGATGTTCATACCTGACCCGGAAGCTTTCAAGTTTTGCAATCTTAACTGTGGAATCTCCTTCATTCAATGTATCCAAATGATCCCAAATAGCTTTAGCAGTAGACCTATCTGATAATCCCATGATTTGTTGATCTGATAATGCGCTCAAAAGTGCTTCTCTTGCTTTGCAATCATTCTCCTCATCTTTAGCTAAGGTAGTTGGACTGGGATGACCAGCTACAGCAGCAGTATAACCTTTCTTTGTAACTTCCTAGATGTCTTTACCAATGCAATTCAGATGTGTCTCCATTCTGATCTTTCATATCCCATAGTTGGTTCCATCAAGTTTAGGACTGCCCTTCTTGAAATAATTAGTAGACATTGGATGTCCTCAAGTTGTTAAACTTCTGCAAAAAGTGGACCTAAGCTCTGATACCAATTGTTAGGTCCCGGAGACAACTAAGAGGGGAGGGGGGGGGGGGGTGGGGGGGGGGGGGGGGGGGGGGTGAATCAGTTGTCAAATAAATTCAAACCAAAAACAACTTAACCAACTTAATGCTTAATACCGGTAAACCAGTTAAGTATGTCAGTAGACAGTGTTAATAGTTAATTACTATATCGGTAAAGATTAATGCATGAAACATAAACATAAAGTCATCCACAACACATAACACCAATATTTGTACGTGGAAACCCTGTAAAGGGAAAAACCACGGTGGGAAACCTTACCCATAATCAGATGATACTACTGTAGATAGTAAGTGTACATAAATGGGGTCTGCACATGCAGAAAGGCCAAGAACCTAGAGCTCACTGCTCAATCACAAAAAGGGAGTCACACTGACTACAGTTGGATGGTTAAATCCAATAAGAATGTACTGCACAAAATAGCATCTTCATATGTTGGATTCAGTAATGGTGTAATGCTGATATGCTTCCACAAAAACCTAGCTTCACCTTCAAATGATGTCTTCGTGTATAGCTCTGCTTAATCTTGCATATACCTTCTCACAATTCTTTTTTTTGCATTCCACATTCGATCTTACAAATAAGATCTTACATTTATACCATAACCTAAAACCAATTTTAGTAGGTCGGCTCTACAAGATATTACAATAAAACATTTTACAAACAATATAATATCTGATGCAATAACCGATTAAACATGTCGGCTTAAAGCATTTACAATAATAATTAATCATCTCCATAGTGTGCCATGCTGATCTGGAAAAGATAAGCCTATCGGTGTAACCCTAGGTAACCCTGGACCTATTTGCCGGTAAAAGCAAATATGCAAATATGAATATAACAATGATTAATTCTTCAAAATAAATTGTCCACACAATGTCTTTGACATTACCAAGTGTCTTCCATATCATTCCAAGTGTCGGTGGTCATTATATCATGTCGATGAACCATATACTAGTAACTGTGCAGTAGTTACTTGCTTGTCAGTGAATGCTACTGGATCTCCAAAGTGCTAGTGTTTTAGTAGGTGTTGACATCAATGACAAAACCATACCAAAAATACCAACACTATCAATTGGGACTTTTGGAATCCTAATGTACTTAAATATGGTGATGATTATTTTCAAATGTGATAGTTGCAATCATACTCAAATGATGGAGCCAGCACCAAGAAAGAAAGGAATGAATTTCAAGAAACAAGACCTTCATCCGATCTTCCTACCTTTGTCTGTGTCTTCTAACATTGGTTATATTAGAGACATGGGGATAGGACATGTAGATATTGAAGATTTATTGAAAAGAGTCAAAGAGTTGCCACAATATGACAAAATGGAGGGATCCATCAATAGTAGAATTCATTTGGTTGCAGTTTTCCCCATGACAACATAGATTCCTAAGTTTTTGTTAGCATTAACTAACTAATATGATCCAGTGAGAAAGTCAATTAAAGATGCAAAGGGGAAGAAGACTATCAGTAAATTGGATGAGGATTTCGTTGATACTATTTTCAACTATCTGCATATAGATCAATATGTCAATATTGGCATGCAGTCAACATTGACATACTATGAGAACAATTCAAAAAAGTGTAGAAGGAACATCAGTGAAAACTGGTTGAAGACCTTGAGGCCTACAATTTCAAGATGGTCTGAGACTATACATTGGAGTGATTTCATTGAAGAGGTGAATGATTTGATTACTCTCCTCAGTAGATAAAAGGTCTTCCTATTTCAAATACCTACCATAAATGGATGTATCAATACATTCATAATATCCGACAAAATAAGAAGATCTATTGGGGTAAACAGATAGCTGATGCTTTGTGTGAGTAATTAACTAATGTTCCTACCACTTTGAAGTTTTATATAAATTCATACTTGGTACATGTAGTTGCCTCAATGAGGCATTTTCCAGGGTTATCTACCATAGGAGACGAGAGTCAAGTTCCTATTTATCAATATTTCACATAGTTGACCTTTAAGAACATTTTGCAACATTGACGCTTTCTTTGCTCAGTATATATGTATGTTTGATAAAGATCTTAAAAAGAAGAGAGTGCTAGATGAAGCCTATAATGTGGTAAATTACTATGGGTGTATATTCGTACAATTCCCCACCTTCACATATCTCAGAATAGGTTTTTTCAATGGTGAGCCTTTCATTCTTCCTAGGTACCTATCAGACAAAATTGTGCTCATGGAGCTAGCTCGTCTGATGGTAGCATTGCATGAACGTTAATCTTGTTTGCACAAAACTAGTTTAAATTTTTCTTTCATAATTGGGAGATATTCAATCAATTCTATCTACAAGGCCCGAGCCATATATGTGTTGGAATCAAGGAACACTAAGAGGGGGGGTGAATCAGTGTTCTGCAACTTTTGATCTCATTAAAGCTGTCCTCCAGTCCACTTAAAGAAAATGAAGAAAGTAAAGTGTAGAAACACAAATCAAAGATCAACAACACCATAACACCAATATTTTTACATGGAAAACTCGATTAAGGGAAAAACCATAGTGGGATCCTACCCACAGTAAAATGATACTCTGTTAAAAGTATGTGTAAATGTTACATAGGAACGCACATGCATTTAGACACACTACCTAGAGCTCATTGTTCAAATTAAAAATAGGGTTACAACTTCAGAAGGCACACTACCTTAAACAAAAGAGTTGCAAAGGTAACATACATGAAAATGAACTATGAAATAGTATCTGCAAATTCCTAGAATAGTTTCGGTTAAGCATAAAATATTGTATCTTACTCAACTCTGTAGAACTGCTTTGTTCTAATATTATACATCATTGTGCATAATCTCTCATACATGATTCATACACAATCATCAATCTCTAAAATGATTTATAAAAAAAATTATAAAAAAAAACAACCTCTTATATATCTGCATCACCAATTTAGGTCACCACCATTTTGGTTTCAAGAACACATCACAAAAGATGAAACATGTACACAAGTCGGCTCAATCTAATCCAAAACAACCATGCAGACCAAAACAAAATGTCCACACACTTTCCACATGTTGTCTCATCAACCTCAAACACATAAAAACTCACCAAAATTGATCTGCAAGATCCGCATAATGCATTTCCATACATTACCATCGATAACCACTATCTTTACCAAAAACCAATCTATCAGATCTTACCAACCAACACAAAACTTAACACTGAAGGCCACAAAACTGGAATAAGATAAATTGCATATTCGTAATATATCTCCCATATCCACAAATAAAAATACTCAACCAAAATAATCCACCAACCAAAACATTGTACACCTTGTCGGATACACTGTTCTACTCACCGGACCTCACCAATACTTGATCAATCTTCAATCAATGCTCCAAAATGATGAAAACGTGAACTGTGGATGCTAAATCTGATATAATTTGCCATCAATGATAACATCTCAACATACATGTAGTGTCTCTTGCCAACAATCTCCCCCTTTGGCATTGATGGCAACACTTAGTGAAAAATGACTGTGTCGGACTAGAACCAAAGTACTGTACATTCTGCAACCAAGAATTTGATCACTGAATTCCAAAGAATCAAAGAATCATAGATCTCCCCCTAAGATCAACATTTTTCACTCATCTATTCTCCCCCTTTGACATAAATGGTGTAGAGTCCCAAAAATCAAGAATTGAAGCCAAAAATGCTATATACATGTATATAGCATAGAGATTCTTTAGAGAGTCCAAGTGACTATCCCAAACCTTTTACAGATTCTCAAAAACTATTATAAACCCACTGAGAAGATAAGACTGCATTTCTATTGTCTTTAGATCATCTGGATCATTGACCTTGAGATCATTCTGAGCATCTTAAAGAGCATTTAGCATTATATCCAACTTAGGGACAATATGGCTCCTAAGTTCTCCAACTCTGCCAATTAACCTTCCCCAATCATAGCTCAGACTCTGAATCTTCTCAAGTAGTGAAATTACCTAATTTTCATGATGGTTCAATGAATTTGACAAAGGATCAATTGACTAAGATAAGATTTCCAACTAATCCTTGTACTCCTGTGACTTCTTCTCAATATCCGCAGTGAACTTTAGGGATAAGCATGATTTATACAAGTTTTCACCTACATTCATTGCATCCTGCATGTTTTTTACACAACTACTTAATGTGGCTTTGTCTTTTGAGATCATTTTCTTCAAGGTACGGAGCCTTCTAGCCTCAAATTCCTTTCTGACCTTTTCTTCTCCAGACTTTTCAAAAGATTCAAAGTGGGGAACAACATAATCAATTAGACTTTTTAATTGCATGGATGGGGTATCAGATGTATCTTTTTGGAATGAGGGCATTAACTTTTCCAAAGTATTGATTGTCATGTTCATCAACAAGCTATCTTTAGTATAAGATTTTAAAAGATCTTCACTATCTTTGGCTTGAGAAAAATATGATAACTAAATCTTTTGTATGGGAGACAGGGAAGCAAGGTTGATTGGTCCTTGTATAAATTTTTGGTCATCGATGACCTGCTTACCATTTGCAGTCTTTGCAGTGTCTCTTGCTTTAGTTTTGGCTTCAATGTTGACCTCTATCTTCTTCACATTTTCTTCTGCAACTACTTCCTTTTTAGGTGTTGGAGGGATCTTAACCTTATCTATTTTAATAGTTTTACCCACACCTATATCATTCTCCGCTCTACCTTCTTCTGGAATATTGACTTCTTCATGTTCGGCTGATTAAACTTCTGAAATAGAAGTATCATCCATTGCCTACTCAATTGATTGCACTTTTAGAATGGAAGGTATATCCATCTTGTTCTACTCAGTTTCCATATGAGAATCATCTTGTTCCTTTCCCGGATTAACTTCATATTGATTTTCTAGAAAAAAAATTGTAAAATTTTTCTCTTTCCTTTACCACCTCATCAGTATTTCCGAACATGATTTTGTTTCCTCTGGTCTTGCTTCGAAACTTATCCTTGTTAGATTGAAGGATTCTATCAATCTTTGCCTTTGTTATCATTGAACATAAATTAACCAATACATACTCTCTTAGCTTTTCTTCATCTGCTTTGGATGTCTCTCTTCTTATATCCAAAATTTTATACAAGCTCTTAGGAATCAAAGACATCAACTCAATCAAAGCTTTACTATATACATTCATGTCTTCTATTGTTGCTTCCTCTAATGTCCTCTTTCCATTTTCATCAAAAAATTCATACCACTCAGATAGTGGTTTCAAATTACCATCCTTAACAGCTACTTCCACAATTTGATCTAATGAGCTAGGAGGTATAATAGTGCAATTACCTTGTTTAAATGCCCCATCAATTTCAAATTTTGGTTTCTTGTTGGATCTTCTTCTACCAAAAGGCTTTTCCTTTGTGATCTTAGTGGCTTTTGGAGCTTTATCCTTCACCTCTTTAACTACCTCATCTGATTCAATTTCTTCATCATCAACCACCACAAATTTGACTGATTTCCTCTTCTACACACCACCAGATGGCTTAACTATGGATTTGGTCTTGCTTGCAAGCTTAGTAGTACCGGAGGAAGGAGAAAAATTTCTAGTTTTCCTTGCCTTTGTCTTGGGTGCTTCTAGATTGGCTTCTTTCTTTACAGTTTGCTCCTCAAAAAGGATATTCTCCTCTCTGGATTTTCTGACAACTTCCTTGGTTATCCTTATGCTTTCTACAAAAGCTTCAATCTCTTTTTGGAATTTCTTCTGAATCACCAGTTTCTTGAACTACTGATGTAGTTTTAGGCTCTTCTCCATGTAGGTCCTGAACCTTTCTTCATTGGGGTCCACCGGCTGACTCAACAAATGTTGAGCATATAGTTCCAATATTTATTAATCAACCTCATATCCCATTGGTAGAATCCATGAAGTTTGGGGCTCCATCGCTTCCATCAAGAATTGGTCTGTGTCAACTATCAAACAAATGGTATCTGCATATTTCTCCACAATGGTTTTAGAGATTCTCTCCCTCTCATGCATCTCCTCCTGAAAGTTCTTGAAATAACCCCATAGATTATTGTTCCTGGATTTGAAGTCACTGGAGTTGTATAGATACTCTCATATCTGCACTCCCGCTAGCCTATCAAATGCCCATTGTACCGAACCAACTCTCGGAATCTCATTCTTGAAGTGGAGGAATATGCACAGAAGTAGAGTACCGTACTTGAAGGGGTGCTTCTTGTTCTCTTTGATTTTCTTCAATTTATTGATAAGCTCACTCCAAAGCAGCTCGCAAAGATCATATTTCTTATTCTCCCTTAATATCTCATATGTAGCATATATTGCAGTACTGAAGATAGAGTTCGTTCAGCTGGAGTAGTAGATTTTATACCCTATCAACATGGATGTAAACTGGATGTCATCCTCTAAAATATCATCAATAGTCATTGCCCTTTTATCAAATTTTGACTCGGTTGTGTTGGTTACAATGTCATTCTATACAATTTTTAGATATGGCTATTGGCCAGATGTACACAACCTACCTGAATCACACCTTTAGTGATCTTATGCAGCTCATCCAACCACATGAATTCATCGTGAACACGACTCAAGATGTACTGGATCCACTCTTGCTCCTATGCCATCAAAAACTTCACAAATTAAGCAAAACCCTTACTTTCCTCTTCTTGAAATTAAGGTTTCAACATGGAGCTTTGATCAGATAACCTATTATTGTATAGATTTAGCATTTGAGAGCTTCTTAGTTCTTCAATCGGACATTGTGTGTAAACCCTTATGTCTTCATTGTGCAAGACTATGTAGGGCACAGACGAAAATTCACTCTTAGAGTCATCTTCCATTAAGATGAATGGATGATTTTTAAAGTTGGCGCAAGCACACTCAGTGATATTTACAAATAAAGGGGTAGTGGTACCAAATGCAACCATTCTTACATATTCAAATTTCAAACTTCAACCGAAAGAGGGTTTCACTTATAAATACCTTTGGTACCGAATTAGGTCTTCTCACCAAATCGTGAGCACTTAATCTTGCCTAATTGTCTTCTTCGCAAAGCTCTCTAAACTTATTCTCTTTAATTGCAAGGTGCGAAATGAAGAGAAAAAGTCACCTTTTATTCACTGCAGACCTAACTTTTTACTGCAATAAATGCACTCTGCCCTAATTCTTCTAGATGCTCTGTATCTGTTAGAAATTCTTCTTCGGATCTTCAAATCGGCTCAATTCTTTCGAATATCTACCCTAAATATTTGCAATCATCATAAAAACTTCTACAACCTATCAGAAATAGGCACAGATCTCAAACAAGGGGTTTGAAAGATTTGCATTATAACTCCCCGAAGGCTGGATGCCTAGGTTTAGTTACCGGATGTAGTTCCAGCATTGGAATCAGGTGCGGACCCACTTCCTGCCTTTGAATATGTCTTCTTAACCCATGTCTTCTTCATCTGGTCTTTGATTTCTTCAAATTTTACTTTACCCTTCTCATCAGGCTTCACATTCTTGTTTTGTCTTTCGAACCTATCCTATTCACATTTCTGCTTCTGCAATACTTAGCAATGTGACTGGATTTGTTGCAAGCATAGAAAACAACATTTCCTTGCATAGGCTTGAAATTCATCTAATTTATTTTTGTTCTGCATTAATTAGCAACATGTACAAACATACCACATGCATAACATCTGACATTTCTCATATTTTGAAAGTTATTCACCACAATTCTGCATACATTTGCCTTATGACCATATTTGGTGCATTTGAAACATTGACCAATAAAAGATGGACCATTATTGATCATCCTATTTCTACACTAACTAGTCATATGAACAAATTTATCGCAAACAAAATAATTACCATTGAATTTAAGAGCATTAGGTTGTCTTACCGGAGGCTTTCTTGAGTCATTCTTTTGCTATTGAGTCTTACGATTGCTTTGACCAGATCCGAAGCTTTCTCTTTTCTCATATCTGAGACCTTTGGTATCATTAGGATTATTTTGACTTGCAAGCATTCCATCAAGCTTAGCTAAAGTGATCTAGAACTTATCCTTGTATTCATTTGCAACATCAAGATCATATGTGATAATTTGCCAAGATCTAGAGGCAATGGAAAGCACAAATAAGAGAGAACAAAAATGTGACAAGAATAAATTGTATTCCTATCAATGATGCAAAATGTGATCAACTGGATCATCAAGATTGTTGTTGTTGCATAAAATGTAGGATAAGCCTGCTTCTTAAGACAAGGCTAGGAGACAAGAGAGCACATAATGATGACATGTGGCTCAATGAGATGCAAGGGTAGGTAGGGGTAGGTAGGAGAAATGGTAGAAAATTCCACATGAGGTGGATCACCCATCGAAGGTGGAATTATCATTCCATAATAAGTGGATATGATAAAGTAATAACAATATCACACCATAGAAGGTGAAAATTATCCTACATACACACTCCCAATGTATGCACATCTCCCTAAGTGTCTCATATGAAAACTACAATGTGGTGCATGTACCTAAGTAAACTTAAGTAAAGTGTAATTATATTGAAGATGAATAAATAATTACACCAACATCATATCTAATAAGAATGATCTGGCTTTCAAGATCTTCTTCATGTTGTCTAGCATCTTGTAGGTCTAGCTTCAGTTGTCCATTCTCACTCTCAAGTTTGCAACATTCTTCAGATTTGTCTTCCAGGGACTGAGCAAGCTTTTCTTCATTTTTCTTCCTTTCTTCAATCTCTTTTGCCAATCGCATCACAATAGCTTCCATTTCATTCTTCTGGACTGTATTGGCTCTAGTTAGTCTATCATATTCTTCTGTCTTTTGCCTCAAGGCTTCTTCATCAATGCTCTGACTTTCTTTCTACTTAAGTTGATCAACAATCTCCTTTCTCTTTTCCCTTGATTTTTTCAACCAATCCTTCAACGTTTCAATGTATTCTTCAGCGTCTTTGAGATTTGCTTTCACTTGCTAGTTCTCATTTTGTGCATGATCAAGATCTTCAAGAGAAACAACTAGTTGATTTCTAAGACTATTGTAATCCATTGATTTACCTTGCCAGATCTTCCTTAAGATATTAGGCTTCCTCTAAGGAACTAGGCTCTGATACCAATTGTTAGAATCAAGGAACATTGAGAGGGGGGGGCGGTGAATTAGTGTTCTGCAACTTTTGATCTTATTAATTTGTCCTTTAATCCACTTAAAGAAAATGAAGAAAAGTAAAATGCAGAAACATGAAGGAAAGATCAACAACACCATAATGATGAATAATGATGAAAAGCAGATACCCTAACTAGTACTGAGAGGGGGGGTGAATCAGTACAGGCAAAAACTTTCTCCACAACTTATTAGGTTAAAGCAATACCAACTAGTTGTCACCATTACTGAACTTAACCATGGCAATATCGGTTAAACATAGTAAGACATCAGATACCATAAATAGATAAGTTTGAACACTTCAAATATGATCAATAATTGGTATCAACTTCACCCATAAACATATGCATGTGGTATACAAGTAATACCATAACCCATAAACTCTAAATGCATAATCTTTCAACCAAATAATTCATAAACATCACATGAAAAATGCATCACATAACACACAGATTTTTCACATGGAAACCCAAATGGGAAAAACCACAGTGGGGATGAATACCCACAAACTTGTTTTTGAACTCTTTTGAAGCTCGCCCTGTTAGGATCCTAGTCCAGTTAAAGACTTTAGAATAAGGTTCTGCTAGGAACCGATCCTGTTAGAGATCGCCCGATTAAGGGATGGCTATATACCTTGTTAAAGGTTACCTCGCTAGAGGATTTGAAGAACTCAATGATCTTGAGTCACCTGGTTGCAGGTTTTACAAATAAGCTTGTTAAAGCTACCCAGTAAAGGGATTTTCCAACTATTGAAATGATTAGAAGACAACAGGTAAAACTTCTGATCTCATAACAGCACTACATGCCAAGGCAGGTCCTTTTCATTTCCTCTACTCTGCAATCACACTCTGCAGTTTTCCTCTTACTATTCTGGCAAGTATCTTATCACTCGGATACACACACAACTTTTTCCAACAACTTTAAAATAACAAACATCATCGACCTTATAGACAACAGTCAGGTCGGTAGCATAAACCCTAAACCCTAAGCCTCTTAGGTTTACAACGCAGGCGGTCCAATCCTGGCCGTTCAAACACATTGCATAGAGTATTATAATTTCAAACAGATCACAAGACAATCTGCGTCGTTCATTCATCACTGCACATGGGATTCAGTAACCCATCACGCTTTCTTCTCATACCACTAAGAAGAACGATCATTCCCGAGGTAGACTCCAAACGTAGTTGATCTTTTCATGCAAGATCCTCAAGGAAATCCTTCATGTGCATAAGGCAGACGTGGCACCTTGATCTCATTCACATCTCTTTGCTAACTCATCAGAGAGTATCATTGGTTACATCACACAAGCAAGATTGCCAAACTAATAACCCTAGAGTTGAGACTACCAACTAGTAGTCATACTTAGTGAAACCCTGAAACTGGTTCACTACATCTCTTCATGCCTCTTCATACGGGTTCACTTACACTTATTGACATCAATGACAACATACATTATCATCATATCAACATGTCGGTTCATCATATGTTAATGATATCCAACAATCTCCCCCTTTGGCATTAATGGCAATACTCAGTGTAGCATTGTAACTATAGACATCATAGACCAATGTATCTTTAACATCAGATATATTCTCTTCCATACATCAGATATATTCTCCCCCATACATCAGATATATTCTCCCCCATACATTAGATATCTTATCCCCCTTTGACAACAATGCCAAAGTGGAGGCACAAGCTTCCAAAATCTACTATGCTGCTCTCCCTAAGGAGTAGCATCCTTCAACACATCAATCCTGAAGAATTTGTCACTTTAGTACTTGACCGATGCGGAGCACGTAACTTTAATTGATTTCATGAAGGGGCAGAACCCCTAATTCACCTCTCAAATAGGTAAATGTAGTCTTTGGTAAGGGCTTAGTGAATATGTCTGTTAGCTGCTTCTTACTGGAAACATGTTGTAGTACAACCTCCTTATTCTGAACTTTCTCTCTCAAGAAGTGATATTTAAGCTCAATGTGCTTAGTTCTAGCATGCAATACCAAATTCTTGGAAATATTTATTGCACTTGTATTATCACAAAATACATTCATCGGTTCAGATACGGGTACCTTGAAACCTTCCAATACATGCTTCATCCAAATTGCTTGAGTGCAGTTCATAAATGCTATCACATATTCTGCAATAGTTGTAGATTGGGAAATACTGCTATGCTTCTTACTTGTCCATGATACTAATCTTCCACCAAGAAAGAACACTCCACCGGTTGTGCTCTTCTGGTCATCCAGATTACCTCCCCAATCGGCATTGGTATATACCTTGAGATTATAGTCACCATTATATGGATACCACAATCCATAATCAACTGTTCCTTTTAGATATCTAAGAATCCTTTTGACAGCTACCAAGTGGGATTCTCTTGGACATTTCTAAAAATGAGCTACTATGCCTATTGCATGAGCAATATTTGGTCTGCTCTGCACCACATAGTGCAGTTTACCGATCATTGAACGGTACTCCTTTTCATACCAGTGCTGACTCATCTTCCTTAGTCAGTTTACAACCAATCACCATCGGTGTACCAACCGGTTTTCTTTCCTCCATGCCAAAAGTCTTCAATACCTCTTTGACATACTTGGACTGGGTAATAAAAATACCCTCTTTCATTTGTTGAATTTTTAAACCAATGAAGAACTTCATTTCTCCTATCAAAGACATCTCAAACTCTTTCTTCATTTCATCTGCAAATGCATGACTCATTTTATCATCTCCTCCAAAGATTATGTCATCCACAAACACTTCACAGATTAGAATCTGATCACCTTCTGATTTCAAGTAGATGTTGCTATCTTCACTTGTTCTCTAAAATACAATCTTCACAAGATGAGAGTATAGTCTTTCATAGCATGCCCTAGGTGCTTGTTTCAGTCCATACAGGGCTTTGTGTAACCTGTACACCATGTCACTATCTTCTAATAAGGCAAACCCTTTTGGTTGTTCTATATACACTTCCTCTTCTAGGATTCTATTCAGAAAAGAAGACTTCACATCCATCTGATAAACCTTAAATCCCTTAAATGCTACAAATGCAAGTAGCATTCGAACACCTTCTAATCTGGCCATGGGAAGAAAGGTTTCTCCATATTCTTCTCCTTCCTCCTGAGCATATCCCTTGCATACAAGGCTAGCCTTGTTCCTTACAACTGTGCCTTCTTCATTCAGCTTATTCTTGAAGACCCATTTGGTACCTATGACATTTTTATGTTCCGATCTGGGCACCAAAGACCATGTCACATTCTTTTCTATCTGGTCTAGCTCCTCTTCCATTGCTTTAATCCAATCTTCATCTATAAGAGCTTCTCTGGAAGTCTTGGGTTCAAATTCAAAAATCATGCAAGAGTTCTCCTTCACTTTTCTTCTTGTGAGTATCCCTACATCTTTATCTCCTATGATTTGCTTCGGATCATGATGCAGTTTCACATATCTAGGAATGATTCTAGCCTGATCTACTAGCTTTTCTTCTTCTCTCACTGCAGCTTCTATCGGTATAGGAACACTAAGATCTTTACAATTTTCTTTCTTAACCGGTTCCTAGAAGGCTATACCCAGTTCATCTTCCACTTCTTCGCTGCATGTTTCCTTAGGTTCCTCAGGGGATTCATCAACCCTGACGTTGATACTTTCAACAATTTTTTGAGTTCTATTGTTGTAGCACTTGAGAGATTTTCTCTTAGTGGAATATCCCAGAAATATTCCTTCATCATATTTTACATCAAATTTGCTCAAATGCTCACCTCTCTTGATATGGCACTTACTACCAAACACTTTAAAGTAACTCACAGGGGGAGTTTTCATGATCCAATACTCATAAGGGGTTTTATCTTTGCCTTTCTTGATGAGTACCTGGTTCATAGTATAGACTGCAGTGCTCACCGCTTCTCTCCAAAAAGTGTGAGAAACTTTTCCTTGGATCGGCATTGTTATAGCCGCTTCAACTACAGTCCCATTATTTCTTTCTACTATGCCATTTTGTTGTGGTGTCCTTGGGGTAGACAACTGCCTCTTGATACTATTATCTTCATAGTACTTATTGAACTCATTAGAAGTGAATTCCCCTCCTTGATCAGTTCTCAGGCATTTTATCTTTTTACCACTTTCTTTCTCTACTAATGCTCTGAAAGCTTTGAACTTTCCAAATGCTTCAGACTTGTCTTTCAAGAATGTGACCCACATCATTCTTGAGCAGTCATCAGTAAGAATCATAAAATACCTATCTCCCTGAATACTTCTAGTTTTCATAGGACCACACAAATCAGTATGCACAAGATCAAGTAAATTTTGTATTGAAAAAGACTTACCTTTAAACTTTGAGGAAGATATCTTCCCAAGTTGACATTCTCTGCACAAAGAATTCTCAGGTTTGTTCAGCAAAGGTAATCCTCTTACCGCCTTGATCTTACTAGCTTTAACAATATTGTCAAAATTCATATGACAGTCTCATATGCCATATCCAATTGTCATCAAACTTAGCCATTAGACACTGACTTATCTTGGGATTCAACTGAAATAGGTTACCTCTGGTCTGCTTACCGGTGGCAATAAGTTCACCACTCTTCCCAATTATACTGCAGACTCCACCTTTGAATTTCAGAACTAGTCCTTTGTCGTTCAGCTGAGCAACACTCAACGGGTTATGCTTAAGACCTTCTGCCCAGTAGACATCATCTGCACTGCTCTTTCCATTCAGTGAGATGGATCCTTTACCTTTCACCAAGCATGGTGCATCGTTGCCAAATCTGACAACACCTCCATCATATTCCTCCAGAGACATAAACTTTCTCCGGTCACCAATCATGTGGTGAGAACAACCACTATCAATTATTCACTCATTTGAGTTGTCAATGCGAGAGACAAGAGCTTTCTTGTCAGACACTTCTTCTTTTACTGCTACAAACACTATGTCTTCATTTTCTTCATCTTCTGATTCTTCATCAGTGACACCTTCATCCACAACAACTAGACAATTTCTTATGTTTTCTCCTTTATACTTTCTAAACCTCTCCACTTTATCCTTATTGTCATTGTTCGGACAATTAACAACTATATGTCCTATCTTGTTGCAGGAAAAACATTTCAAAGGAAGTTTACCTCTATATTTTCCAGTTCCCTTCAGAAGTCTTTTAGCAAGAAGAGCTTCAAATTCCATTAGAATCTCTTCATCATCCATATCTCTGTATTGTCTGGATTCATAACTGGTACTAGTCTCTTTTCCTTTTCTATATGGTACAATAGATGCTTTAAAGGCTAACTCAGTCTTCTGAACATTGCCATCATACCTATTCAACTCATATGCAGTTAACTTTGCAATGATAGAATCTAAGATACCTTGGTTTTATCAATAGACCTTAGTTCCTGGATAGCAGCAACTCTAATTTCATAGATTGGTAACAATGGTCTAATGACTTTACTAACAACAGTGGTATCATCAATAGTTCCACCAACGCTTTTGATATCACCAACCACAGTCTTAATCCTAATACCATATTGTTGAATGGTCTCACCTTCAACCATCCTCATATCCTAAAATTTACCTCTAAGGCTCTCTTCCTTAGCTTGCTTTACATTCTCATCACCACCATATATTTTTTCCAGTGCATCCCATACATCCTTAGGTGTGTCCTTGTTTTGTACATCAATAAACTCAATATGTGACAGGTTGCTGATAAGGGCTTCCATGACTTGCCCATTTTCCTGGATTTCTCTCTTTTGATCATCAGTCAGAGTGCCAGTGGGAGTCACATAGGCATTCTCAACATAGCTCTAGTGTTGATTACCCATACTCTTGATGTAAATTTTCATTCTGTCCTTCCATATCTTATAGATCTCTATTGAACTTAGGACCTTCCCTCTTCATCATTACAGTAGGATCTTTTACCTCAAGTAGTTAAGCTTATATCACCAAGGACCTGGAGGAGCTTTGATACCAATTGATGAATAATGATGAACAACAGATACCCTAACCAGTATGGAGAGGGGGGGGTGAATCAATATAGGCAAAAACTTTCTCCACAAATTATCAAGTTAAATCAATACCAACTAGTTGTCACCATTACTGAACTTAACCATGGCAATACCGGTTAAACACAGTAATACATCAGATACCATAAACTGATAAGTCTGAACACTTCAAATATGATCAATACTTGATATCAACTCACCCATAAACATATGCATGTGGTATACAAGTAATACCATAACCTATAAACTTTGCATGCATAATCTTTCAACCAAATAATTCATAAACATCACATGAAAAATGCATAACACATAACACACAGATTTTTCATGTGGAAACCCAAATGGGAAAAACCATGGTGGGGATGAATACCCACAAGCTTGTTTTTGAACTCTTTTAAAGCTTGCCCTGTTAGGAGCCTAGTCCGATTAAAGACTTTACAATAAGGTTCTGCTAGGAACCGATCCTGTTAGAGATCACCCGGTTAAGGGATGGCTATATACTCTGTTAAAGGTTGAAACCCTGTTAAAGGTTACCTCGCTAGAGGATTTGAAGAACTCAATGATCTTGAGTCACCTGGTTATAGGTTTTACAAATAAGCCTGTTAAAGCTACCCGGTAAAGGGATTTTCCAACTGTTGAAATGATTAGAAGACAACAGGTAAAACTTCTGATCTCATAACAACACTACATGCCAAGGTAGGTCCTTTTCATTTCCTCTACTCTGCAATCACACTCTGCAATTTTCCTCTTACTAGTCTGGCAAGTATCTCATCACTCGGATACACACACAAATTTTTCCAACAACTTTATAATAACAAACATCATCGACCTTATAGACAACAACCAGGTTAGTAGCATAAACCCTAAACCCTAAGAATCTTAGGTTTACAACACAAGCGGTCCAATCCTGATCATCCAAACACATTGCATAGAGTATTACAATTTCAAATAGATCACAAGACAATATGCATCATTCATTCATCACCACACATGGGAATCAGTAACCCATCATGCTTTCTTCTCATACCACTAAGAAGAATGATCATTCCTGAGGTAGACTCCAAATGCAGTCGATCTTTTCATGCAAGATCCTCAAGGAAATCCTTCACGTGTACAAGGCAGACATGGCACCTCAATCTCATTCACATCTCTTAGCTAACTCATCACAGAGTATCATCGGCTGCATCGCATAAGAAATATTGCCAAACTAATAACCCTAGAGCTGAGACTACCAACCAGTAGTCATACTTAGTGAAACCCTAACACCGGTTCACTACATCTCTTCATGCCTCTTCATACCAGTTCACTTACACTTATTGACATCAATGACAACATACATTATCATCATATCAACATGTCGGTTCATCATATGCCAATGATATCCAACACATAACACCAAGATTTTTACATGGAAAACCTAGTTAAGGCAAAAACCCTGGTGGGATCCTACCCACAGTAAAATGATACTCTATTAAAAGTATGTGTAAATGTTACATAGGAATGCACATGCATTCAGGCACATTGCCTAGAGCTCAATGCTCAAATTACAAACAGGGCTACAACCCTAGAAAGCACACTGCCTGACAAAAGAGTTACAAAGGTAACATACATGAAAATGAACTATGAAATAACATCTACAAATGCCTAGAATAGTTCTAGTTAAGAACAAAATATTGTATCTGTTGGCATTTGCATGACGATTGCATTAATGATATGTTATGTTGTCATTGATGTCAATTGAACTGGTAATGATATTGTTGATATTGTTGTAATATTGTTACTGTAACCGGTAGGAAGAATTTGTGAGGAGAACTGGTAACTGATATAATGGTGTAAACCTTATCTATTGTTGTAACCGGTAAACCCTACCAGTTGTTTTTGTTAAACCCTAACCGATTAAGGTTGTTGAATTGTTTATGTTGGTTTATGATCCGATTTTGAGCAGTAATGATGGTGACACGTATGGTCATTGTATGAAGACAAGTTCAAATTTTTTGGTGTGTTGTTTGTCTAGGGAATCAGCAAATGTATTGCATCTAATGCAAAGCGCGTGATGAGTTACTAAGCTCAATGAAGAGGTAATCAAGGAGTGATTGAGGTTTTCTTGATTGATGTGTAGAGATTGCTATGTAATCCAATGGTCATACTTGAACCAACTTGTTTGTAATCTTTATGAGAGAATTAGGTTTTGGGTGTGTTACCAACCTGATTGATTTGTTTATAAGGTCGATGAAGTTGTCTAGTTGAATTGGTTGGCAGAGATCAGTTGAGTGTGTTGTTGTCGAATCGGATGATGAGTCTGCAGTTTGAGTAAAGGCAGATAGAAGCTTAAAAGGATGTGATCAAGCAAGTGTAGTGCTATTTAGACAGATCAGCAAACTCCTATTGTTTTCTAACAATTACAACAGAATTGAAATCCCCTAACCGGTTAATCTCTAACAAGCTTGGTTACTTATTAAATCCTCTAACAAGGTAGTCCATTAGCTTGGATTTTCAAATCCTCTATTGAGGTTACTCCTTACAGGGTATTGCTTCTAATAAGGCATTTGTAGTCAATCCCTTAACTGGGTGATTCCTAACAGGATCAGTTCTTAACATGACTTTTTTAAAGCTTTAACAGGCTTGGCTCCTAACAGAGCGAACTTTAGAAGAGTTCAGATATTATCTTGTGAGTCTCATCTCACCATGGTTTTTACCTATTTGGATTTCCACATCAAAAATACTTGTGTCATATGGTGAATGTTTTTGTGGTTATGATCTTATTGTTGATTTGATTAACTACTTAACTATTTTTGATAAGGCATGATAACCGGAAGCATTGAGAAATGAAGCATGTTGACATATGATAAAGCATTTGGATGTTTACAAGTTTAATGATGTTTACTGTTAAGTTGTCGTAACAGTCAATCGGTTTTCTTATGATTTTTCATCTTGACAGTGGTATTTCATTGATAAGTTTACTTTGTGTGATTGAGATTGAGATTGGGAAATTTTGTATTATTTTTTCTATTTACTGATTCACCCTGGTGCAGGAGCACCTAGTTTTGAGTACAACTTCTTCATTTTGGTGTGTTTGTTCATAGTTTGGTTTGTGATGGTGAATAAGAGTCTTCTCTCAGGTCCTCATATGTTTTTGAAATGTTTTGATAAGTTGAATGTCCTTAGGACAATGCATGTGCTCAATTTTGGCTTCTAAGCCCTTGTAAGCCTAAAATGGCATAATATTGCATTTTGATGTAAATGTTAAGGAATCTAGATCAAAGATAGAGAAACAATAGTCTGAAAATTATATATAGAAGAATAGAATTTTGATGAGATTTTTGATATGAATAAATTTTGTCAGTTAATCTTTGATATTATGGACTGCTTACTGGATCACGAGATTTCCATTGTAATTGATATCGATCACCAGCAAGCATTGAAGTCGAGTATATGTATGGATGTGAAAAGTCATGTCCACGTAGAGGCATGACTTCTACATGGCTTATGCCATGTAGAGTCATGACCCTATGTGAACATGACTCTTTGTATTGCAAGAGTCACTATTTTAGTTATGCATTAACACACTTAATGGTGCTCGGGTTTAACAATGCTTAGACTTCGACAGTCACTATATGTTAGTTTCTTTAATCTGAATGAGGCTACATTCTTAACACTCCCTCTTAGCAAAAGAGGATTGAATTAAGTTTAAGGAACAACACACACACACATATATATTCATTTGGCATGATCATATACATTCAATGAGTAATGTTTACTAGTGAAATTTATCATATCTTAGAGATATGAATTATCTGATATCTAGCACTCTGGGACAACAACTACATGAAGTCTTATCAGATAACATCCTTGATCCTAGTGACAACTGTAAAATTGTCATTATCACAGATGCAATAATTTTAGTATCATGATATCCGACACATTCCGGGACAACAAATTAATGTAGTCAATCATGATATGATTTTTATCATAATTTTTGACACATTTCGGAACAACACTTAATGACAACAAATCAATAACTCAACATAACAAATTTAGTATCAAGATTTCTAGTACATTCTGGGACAGCAACTTAATGTAGTCAATCTTGATAACAGATCAGGCTATTATGGAGGTCGTCACCTTACAATAGTGATCTAACACATACATCTCATGGAAGATCGTCACCTTTCATGACATAACACATACATGCAATATTGCATACAAAATATTCATGAATACATCAAATTACATATGATTACGACTCAATTTCAATTATAATTTAGTCATACCAAGTTTACCTCTAAAGTACTCCACTTTCAACTTTGCAAGAGGTTTGGTGAATATGTCGGTATTTTTCTCTTCAGTGTTGATGTAGGTAAATTTGATAACATCTCTTTCTACCATATCTCTTATGTAATGGTAAGGGATTTCTATATGCTTGGATCGATTGTGAAAAACTAGATTTACAGAAAGTTTGATACAGCTTTGATTATCACAGTGAATCACAGTGGGGTTCAGGGGCTTCCCAAATAGTCCAACTAGCAATTTCCTTAACCACACTACTTCACGAGCTCCCATGGAGGCAGCCATATATTTGGCTTCAATGGAACTCTGAGCAACTGCTGACTATTTTCTGCTAAACCAGGATATCATAGCTGATCCAAGACTAAAACAACGCCCTGTTGTACTTTTGCAATCAATGGAATTGCCTGCCCAGTTGGAATCAGAGTACCCTTGGAGTTGTATCTCAATATTTTTATACTTCAAGCCAAGTTCAATAGTACAACACAAGTATCTCAAAATATGCTTAGCAGCCATTAGGTGAATATTATTAGGTTCACACATGAATTGAATTAACACATTAGTAGCATAACAAATATTAGGGCAAGTGTTTACCAGGTACATAAGGGATCCAATAATTTATCTATAGTATGTAGGATCTATAGATTCTGAAACTACTGCTTCACTTTTGAGCTTATGAGGATTTGTTTCCATTGGAATAGATAGAGGTTTACAATCTATCATACCAAATTTGGTCAAGATATTAGTGGTGTATTTTCCTTGATTTAGGAAAATATAATTCTCTTTTTGCCATACTTCTAGACCCAAAAAATAGTGTAGTAGACCTAGATCCTTCATATCGAATTCAGCCACAAGATCTTGTTTGCATTTTGCAATGAGATGATCTTCTCCTGTTATCAACAAGTCATCAACATAGAGAACAAGTATTAACATGTCACCATTCGATATTTTGAAGTATATGTTAGAATCTGCTTCATTTTTGGAATATCCTAGCTTGGAGAGATAACTATCTATCCTTTCGTACCATGCCCTGTGAGCTTTATTAAGGTCGTAGAGGGTTGTTTTTAGTCTGCACACATAGAGATTTCTATCGCGTGTAGCAAAGCCTTCAGGTTGTTCTATATATACTTCTTCCTCAATAACACCATTCAAAAATGCGATCTTTACGTCCATTTGATGTACCTTCCACCCTTTAGATGTTGCAATGGCAATAATGGTTCTTACGGAAGCATATCGGGCAACTGGAGCAAATGTCTCTTCGTACTCAATTCCAGCCTTTTGAGAAAACCCCCTGGCAACGAATCTGGCTTTATGTTTTTCAATAGTACTATCTAGTGCATATTTGATTTTGAATAACCACTTTTAAGAGACAACTGATTTGTCCTTTGGTCTAGGTACAATATCCCAGACATCATTTTTTAAGATAGACTGGTATTCCTCAATCATTGCATCTTTCCAAGCTTGACATGTTAAAGCCTCTTCAACATTTGATGGTTCATATTTTTTAAGCTCGGTCATGAGTGCAACATAGCATGACTGACTTCTTGTTTTCTTATTCTCTTTGAAGATTTCATCAGGTTCCACATTCTTTTCCTCAATCATCTTTCTTGCCCATAGTGGTCTTTTCTTGTTGTTAGGATTTTCAACATTCTCAAAATTAGATGATTGGGGTTCATGATCTTCTATGCTATTCTCCCTCTGGTTCTCAATTGTAATATTTTCATTTGATTCTGTGGTTTGATCATCTTTCGCACTTAGAGAGATTTTATAAGCAGCATCTTCTTCAAAATTGACATCTCTACTGATTTCAATAGATCTTCATCCTGGAATATAGACTTTGTATCCTTTAGTGGTTTCACTATAGCCAACAAATATGCCTTTCTTCCCAGAGGGTTCTAGTTTGGTTCTCCTTTCTTTAGGAATGTGAATATACATGTGGCAACCAAAGATTCTTATATGGCTTAAATCTGGTTTATTCCCTATAAAGGCTTCTTCAGGTGTTATATTCTCTAGGATTGAATGAGGGCATCTGTTTTGAATGTACATAGTTGTATTTGATGCTTCAGCCCAGAATGAGATATGTAGATTTTGATCATGCATCATGGATTTAGCGGCTTCGATGATGGTTCTATTTTTCCTTTCTGCAACTCCATTTTGTTGAGGATTATAAGGTACTATACACTCCCTCTTAATCCCAACAGAAATGCAAAATTATTTAAAATTTTCATAGATATATTCACCCCCATTATCTGATCTTAGAGTTTTTATTTTCTTCCTAGTTTGATTTTCCACTAAGCCTTTAAATTCTTTGAATTTTAATAACACTTCATTTGATTCTTTGAGTTTTATGAAATAGATCCAAGTTTTCCTAGAGTATCATCAACAAATATCAAGTAATACAAAAATCCCCCCAATGATGGTAATGATATTGGACCACACAAATCAGTGTGGACAAGTTCTAGTACAACTTTTGATTTGTGTTCACTTGATGGATGATACACTTTTGAGTTCTTCCCTAGAGCACATCCTTTACAAGTTCCAACATGATCATATTTTAGATTGGGTAATCTTGTGGTGATCTTTCCTATGGAAGGTAGGGCACTAAATCAAATATGTCCTAATCTTCTATGCCAAATTTCATTAGAATTAGATACTTCATGATTTAGTGCTTGCTTTTTAGTATTACATAGTTTGTATAAACTACCATCTCTAGATCCTATAGGAATAGCATTCTTTATGTTAGAATTTTTATGCCAGAGTAGAACTTTATCATCATGGAAGGTGACACGATATCCTTGATCAACTAGTCCTGATATAGAGACCAGATTCCTTTTGATACCTAGTACAAAAAGAACATCTTCCAATTGTAATGTAACTCTTGTTCTTAATTGAATTGAGTAGGTCCCAATTCCTTTCACTCGATAGGTAGAATTGTCTCCTATTGTAACTTCTTCAGTTGAGTGCCCTTCAAAAGTTTCGAATTGATCTCTAAATCTGGTTATGTGTCTTGACGCTCCACTATCAATTATCCACATTTGTTTGTTTGAGTTTAGTTTGTTTGATAAGGCTAAGAAGAATAGAGGATTCTCTACTTCCTTGACTTCAGTTATAGTTGCTTGAGTTTTCTTTCTTTCTGGGCAAAACCTGTGAGTGTGTCCAAATTTATCACACCTGTGGCATTGAATCTTGGAGAAGTCTCTGCTTTTGTGATTATTTCCTCTCTTCCATTTGAAGTTCATTTTCTTCCCTTTGTTGCTTGAATTAGCATTTAGTGCTTGAATTTCTCCTTCTTTGTTTGAACCCATCCCTCTTGTAATTAGTCAAGATTCTTCTTGAGTGCAATCATTCTTGAGTTAATCGAATTTTGATAGTGTCGGTCGAGCACTAATGCCTTGAATAAAGGATTCCCAACTGGAAGGTAATCCCTTAAGTGCTATTAGAGATAGCTCCATATCATCTACATTATTCCCAGTGGTTGACAATTGATCTTTCAACTCTGAAATCCTCATGAAATAGGATGTGATTGTTTCTCCTTTGTTCATGTAGATATGTATTAATTGTTGTTTTAAGGTGAGCAATTTGCTTGCATTATTTATTTCAAATGAATTTTGAATTGTTTTGAACATATTATAAGTTGTAGTTAGTTTTGATATGGTTGGAAGAATGTGATCTTTAACAACATCAATTATTATTTTCTTAGCCTTGTTGTTGTGTCTTTTTCGGGTTGTTTTCTCTGGTTCGTCTTCGGGCATCTTTGTATCTTCTTCTATGTATGCATCTAGTTCGATTTATTGAAGAATTGTTATTTTTTGGATTCTCCATGAGACAAAGTTGGATGCACCTTCAAGTCTATCCTCCACTCTAACACTGTTCACCATGATTGTTTGTTCTTCCTTTGATTTTGAATGCGAGTCTGAATTTTAATTTAAAAGTGTCACTATCTTTTATTTATTTCTCTACCAACTTGACTCTGATACCATGTTAAGGAATCTAGATCAGAGATAGAGAAACAATAGTCTGAAAATTATATATAGAAGAACAGAATTTTGATGAGATTTATGATATGAATAAATTATGTCATTTAATCTTTGATATTATTGATTGCTTACTCAATCACATGATTTCCACTATAATTGATATTGATCACCAGCAAGCATCGAAGTCGGGTATATGTATGGATGTGAAAAGTCATGTCCATGTAGAGGCATGACTTCTACGTGGCTTATTCCACATAGAGTCATGACCCTAAATGAACATGACTCTTCGTATTGAAAGAGTCACCATTTTAGTTATGCATTAAAACACTAAACGATGCTTGGGTTTAACGATGTTTAGACTTCGACAGTCAGTATATGTTGTTTGCTTTAATCCGAATGAGGCTACATTCTTAACAGTAAAATGACTTGAATAGACTTGTTTGGAATTGGGACATGTTAATGTAATGGTTTTTAGTCATCCTAGATGGTTTGGAGGAGAAAACAAAGCATGTAAGGCAAAAATGGACTTTTTGGCAAAAGTTGTCAAAGTTGCTTGACAACTTTTTGCAATGTTGAGCAACTTTTTGCATTTTTTAGCAAAGGGTTGGTTAGGAAACCGATGGAGCGTTAGTTAGGCCAAAAATGGCATATAAATTCCCTGAGAATGAATGTAATGAGGTTGTTGAATTCTTGGAGTAGATTGGAATACAAATTGGAGACTATTTTTGAGTTTTACCTTGCATTTTTCAAGAATTAGAGCAACGGTCCGTACTTAATGGATTGATTGCATTATTGTTATTTTCTTATTGGTTTTTAAATGTCCTTGTAGTGCTCAGGAATCATTTTGGTTAGTTTTATTGTAGGTTTGAATTGAGTTTTTAATTTTGAAAGCTCTCGGCCTGAGTAAGGGTTTGAGAGGCCCAAACATGGTTCCAGCTTGAAGTCCCTTGAGTTTTTCTCAATAACCCTTGGGACTCAAGCCATGGAACCTTTGTATAGTGTACATAGCCTTTATTTTCCTTTGGATGTCGTTGAAAGGCAAATGAGAATCATTTCCTATGCGAGCTCAGTCATAGCCCGATTAGGAAATGAATGAGATTATGCAAGTGTTTGCAGGAATGCGCAGGGTTGGAGTTGCAGAGTGACTGAAATGAAAAAGTGAGGTGTGGCAGAGCATATGTGTGAGTTTAGAGGTGTGGTAGATCAAGGAAGACACCTAATCCATGGAGAAAGACCAAAACAAGCCTAAAACCCTCTAAAACAAGCATTTCTCGTGTTCCATACCTGTACGATCAGACTAAGATTCTTCACTTCATAAATTAGAAATTACTTCCAAAAGGGTACTCATATCACCTAGGATTTTGTGTGGGTCTTTGGGAAAATTGAGAGAAAATCCACAAAAACCAGTTAGGGAGGGCTAATTAGGGCTCTAGGGCTACTGGGCCTAGAAACTAGGAAAAGGAAGGAGCGATGGGAAAAAGAACCAAACCCCTAATCAAAACCAGTTGAAAACTCTTGGAAAACATCAAGAACACTTACTTAAAACTCTATAAACATTTATTAAGAGCTTGAGAGTGGAAGCTTAGATTTACTCTCATGAATCTTAACCATGTCTGAGCAATCAGTGAACACATCTTGATTGGGAGCACTCCTAGAGAGTTGAGGTGCTTAAAGTGATTAGTAGACCAGATGAAAAAAGAAGGGAGCCCACTAGTACAACATTTTAACATTTGACTTCCCTTAAACGAGGAATTAACTCTCTTTGAGGTTACCTCCCCATCATAGTGGTATCAGAGCAAGCAAGATTTGGGAAGAAGCCAACATATGACAAACACTGAATCAGTAGGAGAGAATAGTATAAGAATGGTGACCAATGCAGAGTTAGCCAAGAAGGTAGAATACCAAGAAGAATAAAATAGACTCCTCAAAGAAAGATTACTACAACTAGAGAGCAAACTAGACGCAGTTGAAGACAAAACTGAGAAAGTGACCATAAAAGTCAATGAAGGGAAGGGTAAAGAAGTTGTAGAAGAGGATAGGACACCTGAACTAGACCCTATTCTACCTAAAGAACCTTTCCTTAAAGCAATCAAAGCCTTAGGAGGAAAATTCCTAGAAGGGGTACCTCTTTTTTGTGGAAAAATGGAGCCTGAGGTAGTCCTGGAATGGATAGAGGGGTTGGAGAATCACTTTGAATGTGATGGAATCGGTGAGGCACAAAAGGTGAAGGTGGCCAAGTCTATATTGAGAGGGGTGGCATTGACTTGGTGGAAATTTATTCAAGAAGAGAGGCAAAAAGAGTGCAAGAACCCCATAGCTACTTGGAAGGCCATGTTAGCCAAGGTGAAAGAGGCATACATCCTTGAAGATTATGAGATCCAGTTGCATAAGAGGAGACAAAATTTGAGACAAAGAGACTTGGATGTGAGTAGCTACACTGAGGAATTTCAGAAGTTGTGCCTGAGATCCAAGGTAGTAAAGGATGAGAGCATCAAGGTATCCAGATACTTGAATGGCTTGAGATGGAATATTCAAGAGGAGTTAATCTTGTTATGCCCCAATACCATGCATAAGTGCTATCAATTGGCACTGAAAGTGGAGGAAAAGAGAAAGAAGAAACAAGAACAAAGCAACAAAGGCAAAGGTAGGGGAAGAGATGGCAGAGGCCAGAGAGGTAGCTTTGGTGGAAGAAGTGTAGAGAAAAGATCCCAAGGGGAATCCAAGTTGATTGAGAAAAGTGGGGATTCCAATAGCAAGAGCAGCTATAGAGGAAGGGGATCTAGCAGCTATAGTAGAGGAAGGTCTAGTAGATCAGGAAGAGGGTCCTATTTTGCCACCATGAAGTGCTACAATTGCCATCAACTTGGACACCCGGCCTATAGATGCCCTGAGAAGTCTTCTTCATCACAAGGAGGTGAGAGGAGAGTAAATTATGCTCAAGAGGATGCAACAAACATGAAAGCATCAAAAGTAAGTTTGGATTCAAAGGTTGGAGAAAACCTCATGATAAGAAGAGTCTTGATTAAAGAACCGGTTAAGGAGGAACCTAGCCAAAGGAGATCTTTGTTCAAAATAAAATGTAAGATCATGGGTAAGGTATGTAGGGTGGTAGTGGATTCAGGATCCACAGACAACATAGTGTTAGAAGAAGCGGAGAGTAAGCTCAATTTTCCAAAAATACCACATAGTGATCCCTATAGAGTTACATGGATCAACAAGGGGAAACATGTTATTGTAAATAAACAAACTTGGGTTGAGTTCACCATTGGAGGATACAAAGATAAAATCCTGTGTGATATCTTGCCCATGGATGCTTGCCACCTACTCCTAGGTAGGCCATGGCAGTTTGATAGAAAGGCAATACACCATAGAGAGAAGAATACTTATACCTTCCAAAAGGATGGAACCAACTACAAAATCCAATCCATAGGAGACCAAGTAGAGGGAAGATCCAGAGGTCCTAATGTGTTGCTAGTTGGTGAGAAAGTGTTTGTCAACACACTCAAAGAGGGAGGAGTGGTGTTTCCCATTGTTGTAAAACCAAAAGAGGACAACAAGGAGAAGAAAGTCAACATTCCTAAAGAAGTACAACATATCCTAAATCAGTTTAAGGACATAATTAGTGATGGAACACCAGCTACATTGCCTCCTCAACGTTCCATAAGTCACCAAATTGACTTTATACCCAGAGCTTCTTTGCCCAATAAGGCAGCTTATAAAATGACACCGGATCAGAACAAGGACATAGCCAAGCAATACAAGAACTCCTAGACAATGGATTAATCAAGAAGAGAATCAACCCATGTGTACTACCCACTATTTTGGCTCCAAAGAAGGGAGGTGCTTGGAGACTTTGCACTGACTATAGAGCCATAAATCGGATCACTGTCAGATATAGATTTCCCATCCCAAGAATTGAAGACTTGATAGATTGTTTGGGAGGTGTTGAATACTTCACCAAGATAGATCTCAAGAGTGGTTACCACCAAATCAGAATAAAGGAGGGTGATGAATGGAAGATAGCCTTCAAGACTACAAAAGGACTCTATGAATGGTTGCTATGCCATTTGGACTCACAAATGCCCCTAGCCCCTAGCACATTCATGAGACTCATGAATGAAGTCCTCAAGGATTACATTGGTAAATTTGTTGTTGTTTATTTAGATGACATATTAATTTTTAGCAAATGTAAAGATGAACATCTTAAGCATATAGAAATTGTATTGAGAACACTATGTGATGAACAACTAATCATCAATTTGGAGAAATGTGAGTTTGTGAAACAGGAGTTGGTGTATCTTGGGTTTGTAGTCTCAAAAGGTGATTTGAAGATGGAAACCTCTAAGGTGGAAGCCATAATCAGTTGGGCCACACCTAGGACAACAAGTGAAGTAAGAAGTTTCCATGGTTTGGCTCAGTTTTATAGAAAGTTCATTAGAGGATTTAGTGAAATATGTGCACCCGTGCTTGAGACAATCAAGGGAGGAATGAGAACTAAGTTTGTTTAGACAAAGGAAGCACAAAGGGGATTTTATCTCTTGAAGACAAAGGTGGCTACTCAACTAGTACTTATCCTACCAAGTTTTGACAAGCTCTTTACAATTGAATGTGATGCAAGCAACATAGCGGTTGGAGTAGTTTTGAGCCAAGACAATAGACCGGTTGCCTTCTTCAGTGAGAAACTCAATGATGCAAAGAAAAGGTACTCCTCCTATGATTTGGAATTGTATGCACTTGTCCAATATCTTAGGAAATGGAGGCATTATTTGCTACCTAAGGAATTTGTGTTATACACTAATAATCAAGCTCTTAGCTTTCTTAATTCTCAAGAAAAGTTGAACCATAGGTATATTAAATAGGTAGCATATTTGCAGTCATATATCTTTACTATTAAACACAAAAAAGGACAATGTAGAAAGGTAGTTGATGCATTGAGTAGGATATTACTAACAGTGCAAGAAGTGCAGCTCAAAAGCATTGGAGTGGATAGTTTCAAGAACTTGTATGAAGAAGATGAAGACTTTGTTGCTGCCTATAAGGTTTGCCAAGAGTTTGGAAACCATTTTCATAGTGACTATGCAGATTACACCTTGCAAGATGGCCTTTTGTTCAAAGGAGGATAGTTATGTGTGCCTAAAGGGTCTATGAGAGAAAACTTGATGCAAGAGAAGCATAATGGATGCAAGAGAAGCATAATGGATGCTTGAGTGGACATTTTGGTTTGAACAAGAAATTGGAACTTGGCCAAAGGTTCTACTATTGGCCTAAAATGCAAAGAGATATCGGAAGATATGTGGAGCAATGTGTGGTTTTCCAAAGAGCTAAGGGTACATCTTCCAATGCTGGACTTTATCAGCCTTTACCTATTCCCAACCGGCCATGGGAGTGTGTGAGTATGGATTTTGTTGTTGGTTTGCCTAAAACCAAATCAACTTTTGATAGCATCTATGTTGTGGTAGATAGGTTTAGTAAGATGGATCATTTTATTCCATGCAAGGTCACTCATGATGCTAGCCACATTGCTGACTTGTTTTTCAGAGAGATTATTAGAATCCATGGTTTACCTATCAGCATTGTATCAGATAGGGATGTGAAGTTTATTGGTCATTTTTGGAAGACTTTGTGGCAAAGATTGGGTACTATTTTGTCTTTCAATTCAGCCTATCATCCCCAAACGGATGGCCAAACTGAGGTGGTCAATATAACACTTTGAAATCTACTTAGATGCCTAACAAAAGAGTATGGTCAAGCTTGGGATCAAATCATCCATCAAGTTGAGTTTGCCTACAATGATAGTGTGAATAGGTCCACCGATAAAAGCCCTTTTGAGGTGGTGTATGGCATTCATCCTAGAGGAGTTTTGGAGCTCAGAGATGTGGGAAATATGGGACAGCAAAGTGGACACACCTTAGACATGGCTCAATCAATGCAAGAGGTTCATGAGCAGGTTAGGACAACCCTATTGGCTACTCAAAGGATCAAGGACAAAGTGGATGAGAAAAGAAAAGACATCCAATTTGTTGTTGGTGACATGGTGATGGTACATTTGAACAAGGAAAGACTTCAGAAAGGTGTCCCTAGAAAGATTCGGATGAGGAGGATAGGTTCCTTGCAAAGTTTTGGCCAAGTATGGCAATAATATATACAAGGTAGACTTACCCGGTGATATGGCTTTGTCACCCATTTTCAATGTGGCAGATTTGGTGCAGTATAAGGGAACACTTTTATCAGAAGATAGCAGAGTTTCAGAGGTCTCTCAAGCACTTTCAGACCTACCCTTATGAGCTACACCCACTCCCCAAGCCGAGAAGGTGTTAGATTCTAGAATTTTGAAGAAAACAAGGCATTCCTCCTACATGGAGAACTTGGTCAAGTGGAAACACCTTCCAGCATCAGAGGCTACTTAGATACCTGAGGTAGACTTCTCTAAGAATTGAGTTCCACTTTCTTTGCTTCCTCAAGGAGTCACTTGACTTCTTTTCTTTAGGGGAGTATGGTGCAAGAGCACCTAGTTTTGAGTACAACTTCTTCATTTTGGTATGTTTGTTCATAGTTTGGTTTGTGATGGTGAACAAGAGTCTTCTCTCAGGTCCTCATATGTTTTTAAAATGTTTTGATAAGTTGAATGTCCTTAGGACAATGCATGTGCTCAATTTTGGCTTGTAAGCCCTTGTAAGCCTAAAATAGCATAATCTTGCATTTTGATGTAAAATGCCTTGAATAGACTTGTTTGGAATTGGTACATGTTAATTTAATGGTCTTTATTCATCCTAGATGGTTTGGAGGAGAAAAAAAAGCATGTAAGGAAAAAATGCACTTTTTGGCAAAAGTTGTCCAAGTTGCTTGACAACTTTTTGCAACGTTGAGCAACTTTTTGCATTTTTGAGAAAAGGGTTGGTTAGGAAACCAATGGAGAGTTATTTAGGACAAAAAAGGCATATAAACTCCCTTAGAATTAATATAATAAGCTTGTTGAACGCCTGGTGTAGATTGGAATATAAATTGGAGACCATTTTTGAGTTTTACCTTGCATTATTCAAGAATTAGAGCAGCAGTCCGTACTTAATGGATTGATTGCATTGTTGTTATTTACTTATTGTTTTGTACATGTTCTTTTAGTTATTAGGAAGCATTTTGGTTAGTTTTATTGAAGGTTTGAATTGAGTTTTAAATTTTGCAAGCTCTCGGCCTGAGTAAGGGTTTCAGAGGCCCAAACATGGTTCCAGCTTGAAGTCCTTTGAGTTTTTCTCAATAACCCTTAGGACTCGAGCCATGGAACCTTTGTACAATGTACATAACCTTTATTTTCCTTTGGAGGTCGTTGAAAGGCCAATGAGTATCATTTCCTAGGCGAGCTCAATCATAGCCTGGTTAGGAAATGAATGAGTAGGGTTGGAGTTGCAAAGTGACTGGAATGAACAAGTGAGGTGTGGTAGAGCGTATGTGTGATTTTGGAGGTGTGGCAGATCAGGGAAGACACATAACCCATGGAAAAAGACCAAAACAAGCCTAAAACCCTCTAAAACAAGCATTTCTCGGGTTTCATACCTATACGGTCAGACTGAGATTCCTCACTTCATAAATTGGAAATTAATTCCAAAAGGGTACTCATATGACCTAGGATTTTGTGTGGGTCTTTTGGTAAATTGAGAGAAAATCCACAAAAACCGGTTAGGGAGGGCTAATTGGGGCTCTAAGGTTACTAGGCCTAGAAACTAGGAAAAGGAAGGAGCGATGGGAAAAAGAACCAAACCCCTAATCAAAACCAGTTTAACACTCTTGGAAAGCATGAAGAACACTTACTTCAACCTCTACAAACATTTATTACGAGATTGAGAGTGGAAGGTTGGATTTACTCCTGTGAATCTTAACCATGCTTGAGCAATCAGTGAACACATCTTGATTGGGAGCACTCCTAGAGAGTTGAGGTGCTTAAAGTGATTAGTAGACCAGATGAAAAAAGAAGGGAGCCCACTAGTACAACATTTGACTTCCCTTAAACAAGGAATTAACTCTCTTTGAGGTTACCTCCCTATCACACCCCCCCCCCTCTCAATAATCTACCAGATACTTATTATTTCATCATACCATTAGTATCTTACTCAACTTTGTAGAACTACTCTATTCTAATATTTTGCATCATACCAGAGCTCAAATCTTCACCATGCACACATGAAACTGTGCATAATCTCTCATACATGATTTGCACACAATCATCGGTCTCTAAAATGATCAAATAAACCTCTTATATATCTGCATCACCAATTTAGGTCACCACCATGTTGGCATCAAGAAAACATCACAAAAGATGAAATGTGTACAAAAGTCGGCTCAATCTGATCCAAAACAACCATGCGGACCAAAACAAAATGTTCACATTCTTTCCACATGTCAGCTCATCAACCTCGAACACATAAACACACACCAAAATTGATCCACAAGATCTGCATAATGCATTTCCATACGTTACCACTGATAACCACTATCTTTACCAAAAACCAATCTATCGGATCTTACCAACCAACACAAAACCTAACATCAGAGGCCACAAACCTGGGATAAGGTAAATTGCATATCCACAATACATCTCCTAGATCCAGAAAGTAAAATACGCAACCAAAATAATCCACCAACCAAAGCACTGCACACTTTACTGGATACACTTTTCTACTCATTGTACCTCGCCAATACTTGATCAATGTTCAATCAATCTTCCAGAATGATGAAAAAATGAACTAGGGATGCCTAATCTGATATTAGTTTCTATCAATGACAACATCTCAACATATATGCAATGTCTTTTTCCAACAGGATGAAAAAATGAGAAGAGTGACAATGAGGTTTTTCAAGGCCAAGAAACACTTTGATTATAGAGGTATGAAGAACAAATTAAATAAAATCTACACTCGTGTTCATCAGGTAGAGGATATTTGGATTGATTGTAGAACAGAGGAGGATGTCAGAAAACTTGATTATTATTGCCTTACTCCGAAACAAATTAAGAAATTGAATCTTGTCGATATCCCTAAGAAGCTTGAAGATTATGGGGACATTTTAGATCCTACATATGAAAATAATAAGTTTGTTCGTTCACCTTTACTACTTATCCAATGGTTTCAAAAGGAAAGCACTTTAATAAGGACCAGATTTCAAATCATTCTTGCCAATACCAATGTCTGGCTAACACAGAAAGGTATTCAGATAAAACCATTCCAAACTGGATCTGAGGATGACACTGCAGGACCAATTGGGAAAACTTTTGAGCTAAGAACTAAGAATAGACAAGATATAGAAGTTCCAAAGGCTCCTAAGTTCAAGTTCACAGTTGAAAAAGGAAAGGATAAGAGTTAAGGGACATCTTCAGCCTAGGACACTCAAACACAAGATGAAGCTAAAGAGGAGTTGTCTGAGGATGAGACTGAACAAGAAGGAGAAGAAGAGTTAGAAAAAGAACAAGAGGACGAATATTATGAGAAGGGATTACCAGAAATTCCCAATACTTCTCAATCAGAAGGAACACAAGAAATCGCTCCTCCTTCTTCACATGATGCCAAAGGTACAATTCCTCCTCCAATGCAAGTCTCTACCCCTGATCCTTTTGGTTTTACCTTTTCATATACATATGAGGCTCCTACTGTGGTAATCCATACTATTCCTTCAACAACAACTAGTGAGTCATCTCTTGACACCCCACATGACAACATTGAAAATGTGTTTCTTCCTAATTTTCTAAAGTATCCTCTTCTATGCTACATGATTTTGATAAGTTTATCTCAAAAAATGAACTTCCTCCTAAGGTTTCAATTATTGAAAATCCATCTACCATTGTGACTTCTACTCCTGGTATTGTGACCACATCTGTACAAAATCAAGAGCTTGCATCTCAGGTATTGACCACAGAAGTAGAAGATGATACACCTTTGCCACCTTGGTTAGTTTCCAATACCCCTAAAAGGAAAAATCAAGTCATCTCCCAAGATGACTTTGACTTCATTCAATTGATTCCTATGAAACCAAAGGGTACAAACAAGGCTAAGACTTTATCTAGGATAAAGGTAGATAAGTCAAAGAATAAGTATGTAGAAATGGCAATTCCTCTACCAGATATAGACATGGACAAGATTTAGCTACAGATTATGTTATCAACGAGATTAATTGGGGCAAGCAGAAGCATGAAGGAATAGTGGAAGATGCTCAAGCAACTTTTGATAACCATGTAAGAATTTATAATGAAGAGAATATCAAAAAAGATAAATTGAAGAAACAGGTGCAGCAACTCACTGATGTCTTGGTCAAGATAACAAAATCATCAAAGGTAGTTGAACCAATCACTTCATCGGTTGATGAAAAGATCATCAAGCAAGCTAAACAAGTTAATTCATGAGGAAGGTCAGTTGGTGAATGGATGGGCAAAATTTTTAGCCAAGGTACACATCTCATATGTTTTGTAGTTACTCTAGTAAATAATTTAGAAGATATAAATTCTAAGATAGATAGAACCTTGGATCTATTCTCAAATGAGCTAGAGTCATATGAGAAGAACTTCAACTCATGGTTGAAGTGAGAATATTTTCAATTAGATGTTCTAGTTGATAATGGAGTACTTCCTTCGAGGGATATGTATATTGAACAAAGGGAGGTATTAAAACATCAAATAAATACCTTAGAAATACTTATCAAAGATATGAGAAAATCCCCAAGGGAACGTAATGATAAAGGACAAGACATCATTGAAAAGATATTAGCACTTCCTTGTACATTCCTTGATGAAAATAAAAAGCCACTTCATGAAGATGTTATTGTTAAAGAGTTCAACTTGCTTATTGGGGAAGAGGTAGACAAAGAAGTTTTTTCATTATCTTTAATTGATAAGTTGATATAAATTCAAATCAATATGGATGGTTTGGCTTATGTTTTGAAGAAACATAAGAACTGCTACATGAGCCTTGAAGATTCCATTACTCAGGTCAAAAATTTCACAAGCCATACCAAGGGACTTGATGAAGAAAAAAAAAGATAGTTTTGTAGAAATTCGAGGAATTCATGAAGCAAGATCACAATGGAGTGTCTGGTGACACAATATTATTTATATTTTCTAGAGATATTGGTGCACTTTTGTAATAAGACTTTGACACTTTAAGTGTCATTTTGTATTCAAGTTTTTGTATCTAGAACATGCACGAATTCTAAGTCAAATAGGAATCTTCTTTGATTTAGTCATTGTTTTCCTAGATTAGCTCATTGCACCTCATCTATATATATGAAGTTGCTTATTGTATTTTTTATCTTTAATCTTATGCAAAAAAACTATGTTGAAGTAAAGAGAAAAGTGAAACTTTGAGCTCATATTGTTATTTTGCAAATTTGATCAAATAAGAAGACACCTTTGGCATTCAGACTATGTGTTGGATTAATTGTGATTTGTGGTGAGAGTTTTCCTAAGTCATTCTTATGATAAAATCTTTTTTTGATCAAATAAAAGTATTGTGTTGAAATAATATTAAAGAGTAGAATAAGTGTTGGCTTGTAGACTTTTTGTTACATTTAAGCTCTTGTTAAATAGAATTGATAATTAGTGCAAAAGGTAACATTTTGAAGACTTTGATCTTCATCTTGTTATTTTGAGGAAAAGGTTATTGAAATTGTAATGAGATAGTATTTCAAAGACTTTGTGCTTTGCTTTGTTATCTTGGTAAGGAGGTGGTGATTTGAAGACTTTGAGCTTCATTTTATTATTTTTGAGGGAAGATTATTGATATTATAATAGGATATCAAGATAAAGACTTTGCGATTTACTTTGTTATCTTAGTAGATAATGTGGGTTACAGAAGTTATTTGTAAAAAGGTTGATAGGATTATAGTGATTACAAGACTTTAAGCTTGAACATTATTTTCTCATCTTGAAGATGTAACAGAGAACTTTATGCCTTCACATAAACTTTTCTTATTTATTTGTATTTTTCATTCACATATCCTAAGTTATTTATTTGTAACTTTAAGTTATATTAATGATTATTGCTCCAATTGTAACTTCTTTCCTGAAAAAAGAGAAAAGAATAGCGTCTATTCTAAAGTGACAATAGGATGATTTAACACCCAAGATTAGAATAGGATTCATATTTAAAATTGTGTTTCAAATAGAGAGAGTAGCAAACAAAAGGGGGAGCCTTGCCTTACAATTAGGAGAGATTCAATCTAACACACTGTGGCTGAAACCACAATTTTGTGAACTTCCCCAATTTGCAAAATTTTCACCCAACAAGAAGCATGTTATCGCAATGATATGCCCCCAAGAGAGAACAAATCAAAGGATAATGATCACAAAATACAAAACACAAAACACATAAGGGTTCTACTTAACTCTAGGGTCAGTATTCTCTTATGATAAATAATGTATAGCATGTATATATTTGCATTGAATTGTCCTCATGCCCCAAAGAAAGTAGAACTACAATGGAAGAAGGGCACGTGTCTTTTGAATCAACATGGGAGAGACCAAGAGATATCTCAACACTTTGCATCATCCTCAATTAGACAACACTAGGGACAACAAATAAAAGAATTGAGAAACAAGCAGAAGAAGGTTACGAATAAGCAAGAGAGGAGAAAGAGAATCTACGATAGGAATGAAGCTAATCAAGCAAGTCATTTGCCTCACAATCTTGCTCAAAATTGTTTTGGGAAGGTAGACAATATGCAATAAGAGAAACTTCGAGCACGGTAGATGGAGCTACCACAAGTTCTAGACAAGGACCATGCTCTAATGATGGTTCACTTTGTCTGTTACTAGGAGCTAGGATTAATACTTTTGAAAATTGTTTAGATAAATCATTGCCATCATCAATATATTCATATTCATCATCATTATCATCAACATTGTTAGCATGAACATCATTTTCATCCATCTCTTCATCAAGATTAATAAAAATAGGATCTTTAATTGGAATAGAACATGAACCATCATTTTTTTTAAGCATTTTATGTCTTGGAGATTTAGGTTGAACTTCCTCCCTAGGGTTAGGTGAAGGTTGGACAAATGGGATTGTGTCATCACTTGGCGTCTTTGGGGAGGAAATGGGTTGAAAGGCAAGTTGACAAGCCCTGGCAAGACGTCTCCATCAGTGTTCTCTTGCACAACAGATTCTTTTAGTTTTAGCTAAAGGTTGTAAGGGTTTAGGATCAATAGGCATAGGTTTTTTGTCTTCCTTTAAAGTAGGATGCATACGAGAAGGTTTCTTAGGTTGAGAGATAAGAGATGTCGGTAACTTTCCTATGTAAGATGTAGGAGGTGGAACCACAACATATAAAGGAGGAATAGACGGTGTAGGAAGGAGATCGGGTACATCATGAGGAGGAGGAATAGGTCTATCATGAAAAAGGGGAATGGGATTAGGATCTATGGGCTTAATTAAGGATAAGATCATCTCATTTTTTCCACCTTTGATAAGATTGAAAAAGTGCATCACTTCTAGGCTTAAGAGGTTCAAATTGTTTAGACCAAAAGTAATCAAGATTAACATATCCACGCCTCACTGTGGGTCGGTACACGCTATGATTAATTGTTAAAATTTTATCAATGAGAGGGAATTTCAAACAGTTATGAATGGTAGAAGGGACTGCTTTCATGAAAGAGAGCCAAAGATGTCCCAACTTCACATGAAATTGATCCAATGTAGGAATGATAGCAAAATTGACATCTAAAGATTTAGTACCAACCTCAACATGAAGAGTAATAGAGCCAATAGCAGGACAAGATAAACCATCAAAGATCTTAATCACCACATCAGATTTATCATATGTTACTTGATGTAATTGTAAGGTATAAAGGTATTCTTTAGTTATTACATTCACCATACCTGTGGGATCAATGAGCATGCCTTGTGAGAGCATGTCTTTGATCTTAGCAGTGATATATAGTGGGCCATCAGGTGCTTTAATAGTTTCACTAGGATCAAATGTAATACATAGGTCCTTAGGAGGTGTAGGTTTATCAATAAGAATCACTACATGATTAGACTCAAGGCCAAGATCATTAGGAGAAACGGAAAGATGTTTAGACTCAATCACATTAGTAGAATGACAAGGCAAATGATTGGTAGATATTTGGAGGTTTTTATTAGGAGGAGCCACAAATTTATTTCCTTTGTCATTTACACCAGCTACAAATATGGTATTGTTATCAATAAGGTCTTGAATCTTACTCCTTAGGGAATAACATTTTTCACTATTACGACCAGGTTGACAATGATATTGGAAAAAGGCTTTGGCATCATGATAAGGTGGCAAAGGTTTGGATGTGTCAAATGGTTTGATGGGAAGAAGTTTCAACACATTCTTGTTCAACAATTGTGTCATAATGTTATGCAAAGATTCAGAAAGAGGAGTGACTTATTTTCTAAAATACTTGGATAGAGGCACACTTGTTGTTGTGGCTGCTACCTAGGTATTGTTGTTATCATTGAACTTGATGAATCCCTTATTCAGTTTAAACTTCACAAAATTTTGTTGAGTACTTTCATTCTTATCAACCAGAGCCATTGAAGGAGATTGTTCAAATTGACTCACTTGAAGTTGATATTTATGAAGTACTATGCACAACTACGTAAAGGAAGTAAACTCAAAAAAGAGAAGCTTGTCCCTAATCTTTTTTTGCAAATTATAAATAAAAATTATTTGAACGTCTTGATCAAGCATAGGATAATAAATTTGTGAATACAAATGCTTATATTTACCAATAAAATTAGTCACTTTTTCTTTTAACACCTTATTTACAATGCATCAAATCAGTCAAAGTAATCTTAGTACCAATATTATTGTGAAATTGTTGAATGGAAGAATTAGCCAATTGTTGAAATGATATAATTGAATAAAGATGCAAAGAACAATACCATTGCAAAGTTTTATCCCCAAATGTTCTAGTAAACAATTTAGCTAGAAGTCTTTGATCATAAACAAAATCACTCACAAAGTTTGAAATGTTTTCACATGAGTCACGGGATCACCTTTTCCATTATAAAGCTCCAATTGAGGGACTTCCACATGTTTAGGAGGGACAACACAAAGAATATCATTAGATAATGGGCTTACTACATCAAAAGTGAGCACATTAAACTATGATTTCGTTCATGGAAGCTATTTGTTGTTGCAAGGATGACATGGTTTGAGCTAGGCTATTAATGGTTGCTCCGGTTGATGGGTTGAAATTAGACATGTTGGATCGGGATGGAGGAGAAACATTATTGAATGAAGGAGGAGGTTGAGAATAAGAAGGTGGGACACTTTGATAGGTAGATATGGGAGATGATTAGGTAACAAATGGAAGACTCACGAAAGGAGGGATGAAAGAGTTTTGATTAGCAATGTTGTCCCCTTGACTAACATGTGTAGGAATAACATTTTGTGTAGAAGTAGCCATGATGTTGGATGTAAAAGTAGGGACTCTAGTCATAGAAGTAGTCATAGGAATAGAATGATTAACTTGACTAGGAGGTTGTGTAACCAAGGACTTCAGCACAACTTTTCAAAGGCATGATATTAGTGTCAACAATATGAGCAAGGCCATGCAACAAATCAATGCCAACTTTGTCACTTTGAACCATTATTTTTAATCCTTCAATCAATGGGATAGCCTCTTTCCGAGAATTGTTGACTCATCCATTGTTGAAGATTTTTAAATTTATTGTCAATTTTCTCCAGTTGGTCAATGGAAATCCTAGTTAGTGATTCACCCTCATCATGAGAATTATGTAAAGAATGGGGATAAATGACATCAATTGTTGGAATATAAGAACCACCCACGTTCTCATGAAGCAAGTTATCCAAATTAAGCTTCATGCCCTTAGTAATTAAACCTTGGGAAGTCTTAATTCTACAACTTTTTCTCATGGGAATATCATAGGTAGCACTAATAGTAGTAAAACTAATGCACAAAGAAGGGAAATTTGAATTTGAATTTGACAATTATGATTAAGCAATACCAGATTTTGTGAAAATGATTGATTAACCAATTAATTAAGCAATTTGATTTGTGGACTTGAAAGCTAAATGCATGTAGATCATATCATAAAATTCATAAAGATCAAATTTGAAAATTAATTTGAGAAATTATGCAACCCACATGGTAAATTTTAGAATTATAAATTAGGGCTTTTGTGAATTTAACCACTAAATTTATGTAATTCAATTTGAAAATGAGATCTAGGAGGGAAAAATTGAAATTAAAATTAAATGAACAATCAGATTTAAAATTATAAACCCAAATTACACAACCCACAAGCACATTTTTAGAATTAAAAATTATGATTTTTGTGAATTCAACCTCTAAATTTTTAAAATTCAATGAAAAATTAAACTTGCAAATGTAAATTTGAATTTGAAATTGCATGAACACTCTAATCCGAGGATATAAATCATAATTATAGGTGTAAGAAGTCGAGGTCACCAAAAATGTAATAGTGAAAAATTAGGGTTTCCACCATAGAAGGAAGAAACCTCTAATTTTATAACTTAGGGACCACTACATTAAAAGGAGGTAAACCCAATAGATCTAGCCACAAATCAACAAAGATAAGGGTTGAGAATTCTATTGGATTTATCAAGGGGTTGGATTGAATTGCCCTCTTTTAGGTTGAATTGTGAAAATATTGAAATTAGGGTAAATCTGTTGAAAATTGATGTAAAAATGCATAAACAATGAGCTGCAGTTGTCGAATTGAGCCATGAACCTGGATCTGTGTAAAAGGATTTGGATTTGTTCCCAAAAGGAGATCCTGATTTGTAAGGACCAGTGTGAAGATCGCTCTGGTCCTCCTCACTTTTCGCACTCCAATGGGGGATTGATTTGTCTCTATAAATAAAGCTTATCTTGAAGATCGCAGCTTCGTCCCTGCTTCCTACACACAGAAAGAAGGGGAAATAGATTGGAAATAGGGGTTTGCCTCAATCAAACCCCAATTTTGGAATTAACAATGAAATAGAAATAAAATCTGATTGAATTAGAGTAAGAAATGTTCTCCTTTTGAGGGAGATGTTGAATACTAACTTAAACACAAACGCTATACCTCCTTGTGAAGTTTTGTTCGTATCCACAGGGAATTAGGGTTTCATGAAATCTTCAATGACATAGAACATGAATATCAACTCCAATGTTTGAATCTTGACTTTATCTCTGCTATAATGCTTGAAAGAGGATTGATTGCTTACTTGATTGAAATTGAATGCTTGATTGTTTCATGTTGAATTGAATTTCATGTGTGTGGATGTCAAAATGAGAGGGGTAGACCCCCTTTTATACTTGTCCGTCGAAAAACAGTTTAATTTTTTGACATGAGCCGACACAAAGCTGGAATTCCTACTTACATTTTATGACCAT
Organism: Cryptomeria japonica; assembly: GCF_030272615.1. Classification (NCBI taxonomy): domain Eukaryota; kingdom Viridiplantae; phylum Streptophyta; class Pinopsida; order Cupressales; family Cupressaceae; genus Cryptomeria; species Cryptomeria japonica. The sequence goes on from NC_081414.1 coordinate 16,291,465, forward strand.
TAAGGGGCCCAAATTTGGGTCTCAATTGGGAGGTCCAGGGTGTTGAGCACTTTGGTCTTAAGGGGACCAAGGCGCCACGCCCTAGTCTTGCCCAATCAGAGACCGAAATCAAGGGGCAAGATGATGTGTGTATTGAATATGGTGATAAATATGCATAGCAAGAGCAAAAACAAGTCCTTTTCAGGCCTCAAAGAACGAACACTGGGATGAGGGCCCAAATGCAGACAAAATTGTAACAGAGTACAATTTAGCACGCTATAGTTATATCAAGAAAGATAAATAAAAGTTTGACACAAGAGCTTACGAAGGTATTTTTCTTGGCTACTCTACTAAAATCAAAGCTTGAAGATGTTACAACAAAAGAATGAGAAGAATTGTTGAAAACACAAATGTGAAAGTTGATGAAGACACTTCAAAAAGTACAACTACAGAAATAGGATATGGATCTAATGAGTCTACTAGAAAACCACAAGAAAAAAACGCTGAAGAAATAGAGGTACAAGATGATAAGAAAGATGCTCTAGAAATTGCTCCTAAGACTTAGATATGTGTAGAAGAATCACTCAGAGAAATAGATTATTGGAGACAAGACCATAGGCATTATCACTAGAAGTAAAGCTGCTAAAAAATAGGTATATTTATGCTTAATTTCATAAACAAAATCGAAAACAGTGAAACGTGCTTGCATTGATCAGTATTGGATGAAAGATATGCAAGAAGAACTGGAATAAATTGAGAAGAATCGGACTTCGAAACTTGTTCCAAGACTGGCTAACAAAAATGTTATAGGAACTGTGTGGATATTTCAAAACAAACTAGATGAGAATGGTAGCATTGTGAAAAACAAAGCGAGACTTGTATGTAAAGGCTACTCATAGGTAGAAGGAATAGATTTTGAGGAAACTTATGTTCTTGTAGCAAGAATGGAAGCTATTATAATGTTTTTGGCTTTTGCAACACACAAGGATTTCAAAGTCTATCAAATGGATGTGAAGTTTGAATTTCTAAATGGAGAACTGAAAGAGGAAGTATACATTGAACAACCAAAAAGATTCAATCAATCAGATTCTCCATATATGGTCTGCAAAATAAAGAAGGCGTTGTGTGGATTGAAGCAAGCTCTAATTACTTGGTATGCAAGGCTTGGCAGCAAGGATTTCAAAAAGGTACTAATGACAACAATCTCTATTTTAAGGTTGTAGACAATAACATCTTAATTGTAGTTGTTTATGTGGATGACATAATCTTTGGAGGAAATAATAGTATGTGCAAGAAGTTTTTTGATGAAATGCAAGAAGAGTTTGAAATGTCTATGATTGGGTAGATAAATTTCTTTCTTGGTTTACAAGTTAATCAGAAAGATGATAGCATATTTATTTCACAATCTAAGCATCTTAAAGAAATGTTGAAGAAGTTTAGAAGATCAGAACATATATAAATCAATGATTGGAGGTTTATTATATCTAACTGCTACTAGACTATATATCATGCAAGCGGTACACTTGTGGCTAGATTTCAGCAAGACCCCAGAGAGACACATGTTGATGTGAAAAGAATTTTTTAGATTTCAGCAAGACCCTAGAGAGACACATGTTGATGTGAAAAGAATTTTTTAGATACCTGAAAGGAACATAAGACTATGGTCGATGGTACCATAAAAGATCTAATTTCACTCTGATTAGCCTATTTCTATCTTTTGTGACAACACAAGTGCAATAAACATTTCTAATAATTCAATAGTGCATTCAAGAATAAAACATATTTCAATTTGGTATCACTTCTTAAGGGAGAAATTTTTGGAGAATGAAGTAAAATTTGATTATATAAAACTACAAAGAAACAAATTGTTGATATATTCACTAAACCTCTTACTAAAGATACTTTTGAATATCTCTGGAAGAGATTAGGGGTCATTGCCCCTCCTTTTCTAAACTAAATGCATATAGAAAATGCATATAGAGATGCATTAGTCTAGTGAACTTCTTTTAACTTTACTGTTCTAGACTAATGAATTGGTGCTACCTCTTAAGGGGAGCTTGGTGGAGTGTGAAGTTTTAGAGAATTGAGCAAAATGAGCTGACAGTTTTGTATCTGAGCTTTGTCCTTGATGGCAAAGAGGGAGAAAATGAGATGTTGATGTTTGATGAAAGGGGAGAGAATGAGAGTAGTTGTTGTTGATGTGTTGCCATCAATGACAAAAGAGGAAATTGTTGCAATGTTAATTAAAATGAGTTGTTCATGTGTTGTCATTGATGTCAATGGTTTGATGTCAACATGCTTTGGTTGTCATTAGTGACTACTTGGTGCAAGTATTGTTGAATTTTCTATGCAATTGTGATGGCTAATCTACTCTACATATCCTCTATGTTGGATATCTATTCTTGTGGTTAGAACACATTATTAAACTATGTTTGGAGATGTTATATTCTAGATTTGATGCCAGTTTTTGGCATTGCATTTGTGGAGTTTTTGGGTGTTTAACAATATTCAACATTTTTCTATACTCAAAATCTCTCCTTTGGATGAGAAAAAAAAAACTGTAACATGAAATATGTGTATTTACCTCCACCTTAGGTTTCCAAATTTGAGCACTCAAATTTTTTCATTTTTTTTTATAGATTAAAATTTTATATTTGTCTTCTAGGGAATGATTATATGTTGGTATTTCCCAATATTCCAATTTTTGTTTTTTGACAAAAAATAACATGACAACAAAATATGTAAATATGTCAAAAATACTAGAGTTCTCTATAGAGAAAACTCTATAACTAACACTATAACCATTATCGAAACTCATCTAGATGATATTTTTTGAAGCACTAGTTATGACCATCCAAATATCATTTTTCTAGATTTTCATTGAAATAAAGTGTATTTGGATCTCCTTCCTATTATGTCACTAAATCCTAGACTAAACCTGAAATGTAAATTAAAGAGATAAATCCTAGACTGGACCTAAAATGTAAAATTAAAAAGAACCCTTAACTGGTGCTCAAAATTAAAGAGATATCCTAGACCGAACCTGAAATGTAAAATTAAAAAGAACCCTTAACTGGTGCTCAAAATTAAAGAGATATCCTAGACCGAACCTGAAATGTAAAATTAAAAGAGAACCTAAACTTAGTGCTCAAAAATTAAAGAGAAAAAACTTAGACTAAACCTAAAACGTAAAATTAAAGAGAACCTAAACTTAATGCTCAAAAATTAAAGAGAAAAATCCTAGACTAAACCTAAAATGTAAAATTAAAGAAAAACTAAACTTAGTGCTCAAATTTGGAAATCCAAATCTAAACCAATGTTCAGATTTTGACTTTGAACACTCTGGACCTTCAAATTGCTGGGGTGATAGAGCCCTCTCCCTTTGCTCAGCTTTCAGATCTTGGTCAGCTAGCTTCCACTTTAGGAACAGAGAAATTAAGTTTCCGTCCAGGGGCACCATTTCTAAGCAATGTTCAATTTTCCTCGTAAGGAAAAGAGTAGGACGGACTACTCTCTCCCATTGCTAGTAGATAAAAGACTAAAAATTATGAAATTTCAAACACTTACTATCTTTTTACAAAGTAGTGAAAGTCTGAAACATATTTTTGCCACTTAAAAAGTGGAAAACAGTCTTCAAATATCTGCCTATCATTTTCTGTCATGTAAGTTAGAGGCAAAGCATTTTGAGACTTGGCTTACATAATAATCTGAACATCACGAAAGTGAAAGCGTACTAAGTAAAAAAGAGCAAGCCAACCTCTGAACTTTGAGATAGTAACACCTCACCCTGCTTGGCCCTTTCTACGTTCAGCCATTAAAACATTTGCAAAAATTACTACGTAGTTCCATTCTGTGGAGCATCACGCTCCGAACATTTAAACTCCATTAGCTTATCTGAAGATTATTATGACCTGCATCATACCTATTTTAAGAGCACCTATTTTAAGTGTATGTTAAAAATCATAGAATTACCAGTCCAATTCATAAAAAACTCTTTTCTATGGTTTAGTACAACTCATTTTCTGCCACATCCTTCGAGTCACATTGGAGATACCGAGGGTTGTGGCTTGACTATGTTGACCCAACAATGTAGCATCTAGAAATTATAATTAGAGCTCAATCACCAGACTACCAATTCGTAACATCCTATTTGCTGCTGAGCCAATTCATCTATAGTTCAAATTCTAATCAATAACTCGTAACATCCTATTTGCTGCTGAGCCAATTCATCTATAGTTCAAATTCTAATCCATAACCTTTTCATAGACCCCACTTTTCTAATCCAATAACCTTTTCATAGATAAACCAGAATTAAACTACTGTTGTTGGATGCAAGTTTGGGTTGTTAAATAAGATACCACACCAATTAACCTTAAAAACAAATACACCAATAGCAATAAAACACCATACCTAACAAATACTATTCTATAAAACAAACTGTTCTATAGACCAACTAAAAGATAATCTATAGGCCCTAATTGCTGAGTTGCCCACTATTGGCCCACTAACCATCCACATTACAACAATTTAAAACTCACTGCCTAATTGTAAATTCATTAATTTATCCGTACATAAATCACCTCTTGGATGTGAATTCATCCAACTGGTTTTCTTTTCCAAAACATAACTCCAAAATATCTTCATTAACTCTCTATTCAAATCATTTCCCTTTCATTTTTACTAATGAGACGGATTATGATATCAGTGTAACCTAGACTACGAGCCTCTCAACCTTTAGATCATTGACTAACGAAAAAATTCAGAAAAGTTGGATGTTGCATAACCTCTTGTGCCATCATCAGAACATAGGTAAACCAATTTGTCTATCCGTGTAACGACAATAAAATCTTAACAATGTATAGAAGACTAAAGATTTAGGTAAAGTTCAACCGACTAAAAAGAAATAACATGTACTATAGCACATATTATGTTAAATAAGTACAAAACTAAAGATTTAGGTAAAGTTCAACCGACTAAAAAGAAATAACATGTACTATAGCACATATTATGTTAAATAAGTACAAAACCATCCAACTAATACACATTTGACCTTTCTTTACTTACTAAAAAGAAATAACATGTACTATAGCACATATTATGTTAAATAAGTACAAAACCATCCAACTAATACACATTTGACCTTTCTTTACTTGGTTCCCTATTCTCTGCCTTGAAGCATTACAAACAAAATACAATTTATAGAGGCCTCAGATCGTCCTAGTCAAGATGATCAGCACTCAGGAAACCCTGGTCAGACATATGCTTGTCTTGTCATTCACATCATTGGCCTTCTCACTCCAAAAATTATCAAACAATGCATCTTAAATTAATTTCAGGGCACAAATCTAATCATAAAAAACGAGAAATGTAAATATTATCACAACATCTGAACCAGACAATTTAATTTGGAGGCCTCAGATCGTCCTAGTCAGGATGTCAGCAAACCAGAAAGTACTGCTCAGCCATATGCTTGTCATTGTTTTAACATCACCGACCACCAAAACAAAAGCATGGAAGAAAGAGAAATAATTTATCTAGCATGACAACAGTAAAACCCTAGTGAATCGCTAGAAAAACAAAAAAACAGCGTAATTAGTTCGATCCAATCGTCAGAAGTGTCGAGAGTTTTAAATCCAAAAATTCAAATCGAAAATATCAAATAACATTAAGAAGCTTTGTAAGCACCAGGAAATACGAAAAAGGAGTTATAACAAAATACAAATAACAAGATTGAGTCAGAAAATAATAACCCATCAACATTATTCTTCAGACAGGGATAACTGTTTTCTAGGTTTCTCATCATTCCCAATCTACAAGGACAATCAAATTTGCTTCGCAGATGTACAGCAGCCCAAAATGAAAATGAGGGTTCTGTGCAGCTTAGCTTGAGCAATCGATGAATTCTAACAACACATCTAGAAGAAACACGAACAGCAGAAAAGATAAACAAAAGGCATTGAACAGCCCGGTGCAAACGACTGTAATACCTTGCCTCTAAACTCAAACCCTATAGCTATGTTTTATACGCAAACAATAAACCCTAAACTCGAAAGAAAGAATATTGAAACGACTTCTAAAATTTGCTCTCTGATATCCAACGGTTGGATTTACTCCTGTATATTTGGAGTACGACTGCTGCCGTCCACATAGGGCGATTAATTTGTCGGTCAATTAGTTTATTGCAATAAACTTATTTTCAAGTTTTTTTTGTTCTTCTAAGTAATATTTTAAAGAAATGAGTTTAAATCAACATGGTAGAGGGGCAAAGATACACACTTTCTTAGAGTGCATTACCCCATTCTCGATGAGATAATGTTTTACTGGTTCACTTGAAGCAGTTGTCATTAAGGATTTTGAGGAAAAATGAGTTGGTTATATCACTTTTATATCTCTCTTAATTGTCTAATTTTGTCTTCACATGTTAGTCGCCTTGTTTTGGTGGACCTTTCAACCTTCTTATCTAATCACCTTCCCATCTTCACCACTCTTTCCCTCTCCACCTCCACCCCCTCTCCAATGATCTCCCTTTCAAGTTGAATGCCTCTCATCTCATAAATCAAGTCTCCATTAATGGCCTCTTAACTAAATTTTACGTTGAACCAAAACCTCAACAAGACAAGATAGATGGATTAGTTGGTGGGAGACTACAATTACTAGATTTAGTGTGCCTTTCTTTGTGATTATGGTCGAAGGGTTGTTATTAAGTGATGCAAACTTGAAAAATCCCTTAAAGGTTAGTTAGAGAATGGGCATATTATTTTGGCTTCTAATCCTCGCAACATTTCCTTGCAACAGTCAGTTGTCAATGCTAAGAATACTCTTCACAAAATGATTTCCTATAAAGGCAAAGGTGCTCAACTGCAAGCCCAACTCCAATGGATTAAGGATGGAACAAAACTTTTCTTTCAATATCTACAATACAAGCATGAAATGGAACAGATTTCTACTACTAAAATTGCAAATGGAATTGTTGTTGTTTTTTCCTATTATCCTTAATCCCAATAGAAATTATAACACCCTAGGCTATGGGATTAAATTCCTAGGTCACACAGATTTACATTGTCGACAAACTGAGGACAAGAAAACCCAACTGTAACAAAGTTACATAGCCTTCTTCACTTCGAGCTCCATCATACTCAGGAGGGTGTTCCTATTTTGGGTTTGCATTGATAATTGTTAGAGTTATCTTGTATTAGCTAATAATTATTTATTTAATTATTAGTCTATTAAATTCTACGCATAAGCTAAACTTAGGCATTTAATAAATATTGTAGGTATTTAATAATTATTCTAATTAAATACACATTATCCCTTTAGGGTTGCATTAGGGTTGCATATCTTTAGGGTTTCTATTATCCTTTTATAAGGATTGTATTGTAATTATTTATTTTGATTCCCTTTCTGAATGACAATTTTCTTCTTCGGAGCATTTATGTTTTTTTGCTTTATGTGCCTCCATTCTTCTCTTGTGACATGTATTTGCATGCAGGTGTTCTTGGGATCTCTGAAGTTGTATTTCCTCAACTTCTTCATGGTATCAGAGCATACATCTACTGCTGCTTGTTCCTGATTTTTCAGAAAAAAAATTTAGAGGAGGGTTTCAAATTTTTTCAGAGTTTTTTAATTGGATATGGGGTATTTGTTTTGTTTTTGATCATTTGGGGCTCAAACGGACCTCACTGTTGAGCTCAGAACGCCCCAAAACCCCCATTTCCATATAAAATTTGTGGTTCTGAAATTTTTTCTTTGGTTTTGCCTTTTTTGGCACGAATTTCAAGAAATTCGTCAAAAAAATCATTAAAAAAAATCAGAGCAGTTTGGGCCAAAACAGATCTCACCGTTGGCTTCCGAAGGGCATTTCTATTCATTTTGATATATAATTCGACCTATTTCGGTGACAAGTGCATCTGGGCCATGATTTTTTCATTGGCGCGCTTTACGATGCACAAAAATCCATACGCTTGTACCTACAAATGCATCAGAAAATTTTCATCAAAAAAAATAATAATAATAATAGTTAATTTTTTTTTACCCTTTTTATGCCCAAAAAGAGGGGTTTTTTTTTCTTCTTTTGGGCATAACTTGGGCAAACGGAGTCGTTTTTTCGAAAACGAATAGGCATCGAAAAGATGGTTTAGAGCCGGACCTCGTGATGTTGAAATTTTTTTCCAATTTTTCTGTTTGACTGTGTTTTTTTCCAATCAAAGTGGAGTCTCTTTTTTGCACTCCGGGAGCCATAGAATGAGCATTCGAACTTTGTTTTTCAAAAACTTTATATCGTTGGAAAGATTGTTCTGTGCACTTTCCAACCATATGAGTTTTCTTTCCAGATTCTGGTCCAGGAATATTTTATTTAGTTTTTTTTTTTTCAGCACTTTGGTGGATATCTTGGTCGTTTCAGGTCCTGGGATCTCTTCTCTGAGTAGGATGTCTCAGTTTTGGTTCTTCTTTCTATTTCCAATCTTCTTATCGTTGTAGCTTCATTTATGCAAACACACTGAGATAAAGTGTCATCATGCATTGTTTACTTGGGATCTTGCACATCTTGTGTCTTATTGTACATGCACTACTTATAAAGTGCCACGAGGGGGTTGATGTTTGCCTTGTTTGCCTTCTACCTTTGTCCAGTGAGTGTTCCTTCCACGACATTCGCCTCATGTTGTGTGTCAAGTGAGTGTTCCTTCCACGACACTATGTACTTTCTCTGCACCTTCGATGTTCCTGGTTCTTCGTCATACAGTTCTTGTTGGTTGTTCTTTTCAGTGTACATGTCCCTCTCCCTTTTCAGCATTATGGGGAGGTTTGTCTTATTGGTTCTAATGCTTCCTTGGTTCGATTGATCAGTTCTTCAGGCTTTGGTGTCTCATTCCATCTGTATCTTCGAGTTCAGTTGTTTGTCTTTGTTTGCCATTTGATTCGAATAGTGTCATTTGAGGGCACTCATGCAGATTATAGTCTTCTTTACCTGGTCATGTTCTATTTCAGTGGATGTTCTTCAAATCAGCAGTTACTCTTCGACAATGTTTGCAGCTATTTCTTGTTTTAGTGGTGTTCTTCTTGCTTTTCCATCTCTTTTAGGAGTAGAGTTTTTTCCCATGTGGTTTTCTCTATTTCTCCAGTTCATAGAGATTTGGTTGTGATTGGGTACCTCATCGGGCCTTGTTGTCGGGACCCAAATTTGCCTTCATCATGTAGTTGCATTTTTTGCTTCATGCATTTAGTTTTTTAGCTACTCCCTAAGTTCATCTTAAGGGGGGTTGTTAGAGTTATCTTGTATTAACTAATAATTATTTATTTAATTATTAGTCTATTAAACTCTACGCTTAAGCTAAACTTAAGCATTTAATAAATATTGTAGGTTTATAATTATTAAATACACATTATCCCTTTAGGGTTTCTTTAGGGTTGCATATCTTTAGGGTTTCTATTATCCTTTTATAAGGATTGTATTGTAATTATTTATTTTGATTCCCTTTCTGAATGATAATTTTCTTCTTCAGAGCATTTATGCTTTTTTGCTTTATGTGCCTCCATTCTTCTCTTGTGACGGGTATTTGCATGCAGGTGTTCTTGGGATCTCTAAAGTTGTATTTCCTCAACTTCTTCAATAATAACTTTACAACATCACAACCTACAGGGTTATGAAAGATGGATTATTCTCAAATTCATAAGACACTTTATGCATCACCTCGAATATAAGCTTAATCCCACTCATTTTGTCTTTAAGAAAATATGAGAATGAATAATTTAAAATTGTTGGTGTAAATAATTATCCATCTTGGATATTATTACACTTACTTAAGTTTACCTAGGAAATGCATTTCATATTAGTTTGGGTATGAGACACTTGGGTGTTTGTGCCACATTGGGATAGTGTGTGTAGGAGAATTTCCACCTTTTATGGTGTTGATCTCGTTGTTACACTTCACATTCAGTGGGTGATCCACCTCATGTGGACTATTATATTATTTCTCCTACCTACCCACACCTATTTCCTACCTACCCTTGTTTCTTATTGAGCCACATGTCATGTTTGTGTGCTCACGTATCCATATAGCCTTGCCTATATAAGCAGGCTTATATTCATTGTATGTAATGCTTAATGATCCAGTTGATCATATTTTTCATCTTGATAGAATACAGTTTATTTCTATCATCTATTTTGTTCTCTCTTATTTGTGTTTTACATTGCCTCTTGATCTTGGCAAAATCTCACATGGTATCAGAGCCATTAGAGTGTCATTGGTCTGCCAATTGAGAGAAATTTGATGCTATTTGGGGTTTGCATTTTGGATCTTTCTATTGCAGGTTATTATTGAAGCTTGATGGATCAAATTTGAGGTTACCATTGGATTGAGGAGGTCCAAGAAAGTTAGTTTTGTCTTTTGTTTCATCCAAATCAGACTTCAGAGGCCAAATCTAGAGGCATTTGAAGTTTGACCTTATGGCGGAAATTTTCCAGAAATTATAATTTTGCAGACATTTTTCAAATAGCGATATCTCACTCATTCGAACTCATTTTTTCGAGCAATTTTTTTTGTTTTGAGGTAGAATTTCGTGATCTGTACAGTGTTGCAGGAGTTTTCTAATTTTTGGATATAGGTTTTTCAGAAATCATGAAATCCCGATTTTTACAACTTTGGAGGCTTCATTTGGGTTCATATGGACTCCTTTTCAGGTGCCATTTTTTTTTAAAGTGCATATTTTTTCATCTACTTTCATAATTTGCCATTTGTTTGCAGTAATTTTAAGTAGAAATTGTACTTTCATTATTTGGCCATTTTCGGCATATTGGTACTTGCATTTTGCTTGGATCTTAGTTTAGATCACTAGCAGTAACTGTTGAAGTCTCTTAGATCTCATTTTGAGAAATTGTAAATTGGAATCAGAAGTCCACTTAGCCTTGTTTTGCAAGTGGCCTATTGTACACGCACTACATATAAAGTGCCAAAACCATCATTTTTGGGGGGTACTTTGATTGAGTTAATTTGGGGGGGTGTCTCTTGTGCTTTTGTGCTCTTGTGCTTTTGTGATTTGCCTAATGTCTACAAGAAGGATGATTCATCAACTTCCAGTTCCTCAAATTCAAAAGGAAAAGGGCAAGCATTCATGGCTTCTACAAGTGGGAAGACTCACTCTTTTGGGACAAGAAAAGGAAAATCTCTATGTGCTACTATCAGTCATGATTCAGAGAGATGGCTTCTAGATTCAGGGGCTTCTCATCATATGGCATCTTCACAGTCTATGTTCTCTACATTTGAGCCTTGCACCATGCCGCAGATTTTGATGGGCAATCATACATACATGGATGTGATTGAGAATGGATCTATTGACATCGGGGATAACTCCTTCAATAATGTGTTGTGTGTACCCCACTTGACAAACAATATCCTTTCTATCTATTAAATCACACATGGCGCAACTAAGAGAGTTGTGGAGTTCACACCTGAGTCAGTTTTCATTCGAGACTTGGAGACTAGAGCTATCATTGCGATTGGAGTGGTTGATCATGCATCTCGGTTATACTCATTTTCAGATTTTGTTGATGATGATGATTTCACATTTGATGATTCTACACATGATGATCACACTTCTTGTGATGGTTTAGATTTTGAGGAGAACTTTGGGCACTTGAACATGGGGATTCTCACATGTGACCCCATTCTTGAGCCTTGTATTTCATCTTCTCATATTGATATCACATCACCTATTGCACCAGATGATGTGGATAGTGCGACAGTTTTGCCTTCATGTGATTCAGTGCAGCAGGATATTCATCGTCTTCCAGCTTCAGATTCATGGGATGATTACTTGACAGACATTGCAAGTTTATTTATGGAATCCTACATTGCAGATTTGGAAGACATCATTGATGATATTCATCTTCTCTTTGATGAAGGTGATCCTTCTTTGATTGTTGCGAGGGAACACTCTGACCCTCTTGTTCATTCTCTACATGATCATTCTTTCGAGGTTGACATGATTGTGGATACTTATGTACAACAGTTGGAGGAGGTCTCTTTATCTTTTGAGGAGACATGTGAGTCTTTGGGACATGTTCTACATCCATCTCCACTAGATCTTGGAGTGCCTTTTTCAGCAGTGTGGCACAGTTTACCACCTTTGGAGGGGGTATCTTTCAGCATTGACATGGGGACACTTGAGCAGTTTTCAGAGATTCCTTTCATCATGAGTTTTTTTCATACATCTTCCCTTCATGATTAGGGAGACTTCATGGATACACCTTTGGTTTTGTTTCTTCCTAAGGGGAGGAATATTGTTTGACGTTCGTGGAGCAATTTCTTCATACATCGAGCTTCTATCATTAGTGCAGATTCCACATTGAGTGGGGGCTTCCTAGCTTCTCTTCTTCTCTCATATGGGAGGACTTTTTCCTCACATGGAGTTTTGTCCTTCACATACTTCTATGAGAGTTCTTTGTATCTAGTTTTTCATCTCTCTTTTGGGGGAGGGTTTTTTCCCATTGGGTTTTTCTCTCTTTCTCCACTTTGTGAGAGATTTCATTACATTGGTTTGCATGCATTTGCATTTGTACATGGGTACCTAACATGGCCTAGTAGTTGGGACCCATCTTGCATTGCTTAGTTGCATTGTAGACTTAAGTGCATTCCCCTAAGTTGCACTTAAGGGGGGTGTTGGTGTAAATAATTATTCATCTTGGATATTATTACACTTACTTAAGTTTACTTAGGAAATGCATTTCATAATAGTTTGGGTATGAGACACTTGGGTGTTTGTGCCACATTGGGATAGCGTGTGTAGGAGAATTTCCACCTTTTATGGTGTTGATCTTGTTGTTACACTCCACATTCAGTGGGTGATCCACCTCATGTGTACTATTATATTATTTCTCCTACCTACCCACACCTATTTCCTACCTACCCTTGTTTCTTATTGAGCCACATGCTATGTTTGTGTGCTCACATATCCAGGTAGCCTTGCCTATATAAGCAGACTTATATTCATTGTATGTAATGCTTAATGATACGGTTGATCATATTTTTCATCTTGATAGAATACAGTTTATTTCTATCATCTATTTTGTTCTCTCTTATTTGTGCTTTCCATTGCCTCTTGATCTTGGCAAAATCTCACAAAAATAACTTATAAAGAGGAAATGGGGAAAAGGAAGATTAATTTGATTTCAAATGTTTCTGAAACAAATTCTAAACAATAACAGGCAATGTCTATCCCTGGGCATTGAGTCAATTCCTAAATTACAAATGCAAACCCAAACAGTAGATGACTTCAGATTAGTGAGCCTTTCAAACATTAATGACTTGCATCAATGCAACTCCTTTTGTTGTTACATAAACCATTCTTGTTAATCAATATATTTCCCAGATTCACTGTAATTTGCACATAGACTTTAATTCCTTTCTTGAAGAAAACCCATGCATATGATTACACATTGATAAGAAGATATCAAGACAAATCAAAACATCCTTAACATCTTGATTCATATAAAATCTGAAAATACAAATGGAGATAATTTTTGCAACAATTTAACAGTTTGCTCATGAACTAACTAAAATTACTGATAAACTATTACTCTGTGGGCTTCTTAAGCTGCTACCTCTCCCTATGTATAAATATGTATATTATGCCTAGTTAGAGAGGGAGTTCCTTATTCTAGTTGCATTACATCGACCCATTTAGGGAGACTAGTTCATTACCTCGACGAGGGAGGAGCCTACCTGAGCTTTCATTTTATCTATTTCTCAACAAGAAGTGCCCGCCACCGGGGGTGTTCAGTTTAGGCCCTAGGGAGGGTGGCACGGACGGTGATGGAGCGGTCGGCTTTCTCGACTAATCGAAGAGTGGGAGGAGGAGCAATTATATAAGAAGAGTTGGAGGAGGAGCAGTTATAGGGAGGGAGGGAATTACAGAGTGGGTTTGGCTCCCATCCCACCTCCGGTCAAGTAGTTATCAAGGATGGCACCCACGGTCCGAGCATCAACCCTTTATCTAAATAGGAGGAAGAATTTATTTGACCCCGGATGGATAGAGAGCTCACATTGGGCCTCACCCCTAGGGAGTTGAATTAAAGACAGAATATGAGGGCGGGCGGGTTCAAGCGGGAGAAAATAGTAGGAAGGTTGTTCAACCGGTTCAATCAGCAGGAAGGAAGTACCTCCCACCCATGTTACGTATAGAATCAACTATCTTCCCTTCCCTTTCTATCTATTGGCCTATGTTGCATTCTGAAAGTGCGCGAACATTTGGTAGGGAGGGGCATATTTTAGACGTAACATGCTATAGTTCCCTCCCACCCGCCTAAATAAACAATAGGCCTTCTAGTTGTCGTTACTTCCTGAAGTAACGAGTTAACAGGTAGGCTCCATCCCCTACCTAAGGTGGAGGAAGGAAAGGACGAGAAGGAAGTAATGACAACCGTAACCCCCAGGAGAAAGAGATAGGGATGGGTGGGGAAGGTACAGAGCTAGATTAGTTTAACTCGATCAATTAGTTGATGGAGCTAGCATGCTCGAGCTAGATTAGTTGTTTCCTCCCGAGCTAGATTAGTTTTTTCGGGTGAATGGATCCTCGGAAGTGAAGGATGGACTGCTATAGATTCCCTCCCAAGGATACTAGTTGAGTCATGGAACTCAACGAGGAAAGTAGCTACCAAGGGTGAGGACAGGTTTGGGGCTGGTGCAAACATAGGTTTGACGTTTGAGAATTAGCCTGGGAGGCAGGAAAGGAAGAGAATTAATGAGGGAGGCTGATTGGAGTAGACTAGCCTAATGAGAAGCTCGAGGAAGGGAGTTCAACCGACGAAGTTGGATTGTTCGTTCAACTAGAAGGAAGGTGTTACCCAAGGCTGCTAATATTATACTGTGCCAAGGATCCGCCGGGAACAATTGAGAAGCCCGCCCTCCCAGAAGTTAATAAATTATTTCTATCCAGACCCCACGGAAGGAAGGTTCAATCTACACCCCCGAGGGAATGAACGACTATAGGAAGGAATGAAACAACTCAAATGACGGAGGGAAGCTGCCCATAGAATATATAGGGCTGAGGGTGTATGAGAAAATCCATCAACGGCAATAAAGTTTCTATCTGGTTGGTTACCCCTACCCACACCCCCTCATTTGATTGTTCGGAAGTCGAGCCCTACAATTCTATGGATGATTTAACGGGTAGGCATGGTTGTCCAGCTCTAACTGGGTCCCGATAAAATGAGGTGGTCTTTAGTTGGGTTGGATAGGGATAGCTAGATTGAAAGGTGGGCTTCATTCAAGGTGGAAGGTGTTAACATAGTGCCTTGTCAAAGCGTACGAGAATTGGAAGGCAACTGGCTAAAAGCATTCGACGTTGAGGCCTGTTAGTTACCCGAGGGTTCCATCCTTCACCGTGGGCCAACCCCTTCTGTATAGTTCCCCAGGCAAGATCCAATGAAATGAACTACTCAAGGGCCATATCATTTTTAGGCCGGTTGCCGGTTACGGTAGATTAGTTGAGTTAGGCCATCCCACCCCCAAGAGTTGGGCTCCTACTAAGACCTAACCATGGGCTCCTCTCATGTATAGATCATCAATCTTCCACTCCTTTCTCACTATTATTTCTTAGGTCCCCATTCCTAATGCCTCAACTAGAATTGATGCGTAGCGAACCAACCTTGCTTCACCCCCTCATTGATTGTTTCCCTTGAGCTAACCGAGGGTGAAGGATGTTCTCGCTATTAGGGCGATACCTCCCTAATTGAACATCTAGATAGGGCAGTTCATTTAGCAACACCGATAGCCCATACTAGGAGTCAGTCCTGCCTACCTGAGCTTTCATTGGAGCCTACCTCAATACAGTAATTGCCCATGCTTTCTTTTCTCAACATCTGGCAGAAGTGCCCTATCTCTTTGATTAGCCGACTAGAATGACCCCATAGCCTCCTCCTCCCACCCACCCCCTACCTGAGAAAGGGAACTCGTTCCGTATTTCTAATATATGGGCAAGGTGATTCTGTATCTCTATATGGGATGGGATGGGATGGGGGCACGACCAATCCTTAATCTATTCTATTCTAGTATAGATTTAGTTGGAGCCCTATTAGCTATCTGCTATATCTAGTTGGGGAGGCCCCCTATATATCTATGGCGATAGTGGAGGGGGAGGCCGATGGCCTACTAGAATCTATATAGTTGGGGCCCTACCTATTTGGGGGTGGCTATCCATTATCTAGTATAGTCAGGCCACTCTAGATATATGGATGGGCCCATAGTCTATGGAGGGGAGGGCTAGACGAGAGCATCTATATAGAGTAATAGAGTAAGATATATGCTATGTTGTGCTCGAGAGGCCGAGCCATATCCAGCCCTTCCTCATCCCACCCACCTCGACAGTTGTATCTAGTTGAGGCCTTGACTTGGGGAGGGCCCCCTATCTCCCTATCCCTATCCCTATCTATATAGAGGGGGGGGGGGGGGCTCGATAGTTGTATCTAGTTGAGGCCTTGACTGGGGGAGGGCCCCTTATCTCCCTATCCCTATCCCTATCTATATAGAGGGGGAGGGGGGGGCTCGACAGTTGTATCTAGTTGAGGCCTTGACTGGGGGAGGGCCCCCTATCTCCCTATCCCTATCCCTATCTATATAGAGGGGGAGGGGGGGCTCGACAGTTGTATCTAGTTGAGGCCTTGACTGGGGGAGGGCCCCCTATCTCCCTATCCCTATCTATATAGAGGGGGGGGGGCTATGGCTATATGGGAGAATAGAATGAGGTAGAGGAATGGAATAGAATAGCTTCCCACCCACCCGTGATAGCGAATCAACCGATAGGTTGAGGACCCCTATCTATCCATCCAATATGTAGCAGATCGTAAAGATCTAGATGGATATACTATCAGATTGATGATCTGAAACATGGCAACAGTCCTTTCTCCCCCAATTTTGTTCCGATACAGTAGGAGTAGTGAACCTCAGATCGATCTCCTCAATCCAATCCTCTATCCCCCCCTGAGACAGTAGGCAGACCATCTATCTATTCCATCAAGTCATGTCACCTACTATTACACATGTAACATGAATCACTCACTCCAAGCATCTCATCTCGACAGCATCCACTCCAATCCATACCCTAGTTTATAGTTCCTAGTCTTGATTCCTCGAGGGGCCTATAAGTCAAGCCCCACGGGTTCGACAACTACTAGAATTCTCTCCCAACTACTTCTCCATGTGTGGGTTTGGGTGGGAGTGCCCCTTATAATAGTAGGGCCCTTAGAATAGTAGGGGCCCACCCAATCGGCATCTATAGCCTCCCACTCGAGCCTTCTAGCACTTATTGATGCTTAATCTAGCAATGGCACGAGTGCCCCTACTATTCTATGGGGATCCCCTACCCCTACAATTTGGCTAGGGTAAATTAATGCGGCCCTACTATTCTATGGATAAACCTGCTATAATAAGGGCTAGAATCGAGCTCGCATGAACTGATTAATTGGTTCTTCTAGCCCCCTACTGTTATAAGCTATCCCCCTACTATTTTAAGCGCCCCCCCCCCCCTATCCCCCCCAAGCTATAGTTCTATGGTTCCATAGCCTGGGGTTTATTAATTCTACATCCATAGAATTGTAGGGCACGTCATTAATGCCCCTAAAATTCTCTGGGAATAGAACAGAAGGAGGTTAGGGAGTTGTCGAAGGAGAGGGGCAATCACCCCAGTATATAGGTAGGGGTGCCGAAGAAGAGGAAGAATAGTCTTCATAGTTCTTGATTCATTGCATGCATTTCGTTTTCCCTTACCTCAATCATTCACCCCCATTTCGATTTGTTCAAGTAGAGATAAAGTAAACCATCCAAGGCCATATTCTTCCTCGGGTTCCCACATCCATGATTCGTAGCAAGATCCCACTTCCCCATGTTTGGGACCATTCAGATGGGACATGTTTCACCGTAGCCCCCTACTATCTATAGGGAGCTCAAATAGTTCCCATTCTGTTATTAGCGTTCATTCTGCCTCCGTAGCGTTCAGACACCCCACCCCTACTAGACTATATAAAGGGGGGGCCTACTCTAAACTCAACTATAGTCGGGGGTGGGGGGGCCCTATTGAATTAGAGGGGGAGGCGGTCGGGTCTGATGTAGTACATTCCAGTCGGTTCGCGACTCAGGTCAACTTGTCTGTCGTCCTCCTCATCATAGTCCTCTTATAATCAATAGCAGTTTGTCAGAATACGTCTCGTCTCTCCACCTTAGTAGTCTGAGTCCAAGTCCATAGTTGCTATGTAGTAGATGCCATGTAGTAGAGTACAATATTATGCTCTCGACCGCCTCCCCCAGTCAAGGCATTTAGCCCCTCTCATTTAGGGGTTGAGTCTTTTTTTGGAGGGGATTAAATAGCAGACCACACCTATAAAGGTAAACGTATACCAGAAAACTGACTATTGAGTCCGGATTCGAAACACCCTATAGACAGTAGGGCCCCCCTATCTCTATAATTGGGCTCCTACCTCTATATATTGGGGCTTGTCGATTTTGCTTATGTAGGTCATTGAGTATTCGATTGTGCGGAATCGAGAAAGGAGGTTAGCTCGGGCCCCTATAATTACCCCCCCCCCCCCCACCCAAAATGCAGGGTGGGAGGGCCCCTATTATTCTAAGGGCCAACAAATATTCCCTCCCTAGTGCTATAAGTCCCCCCCCCACTGCCATACTATGCCCCCCACAATTGAATCTACCTCCCCCCGGTTATGCCCCCAGAATTGTAGGGGCCCTACTATTCAATTATTATAACAGGCGTACATTAATGGTAGGGGGGCCCACACTCCATATAATGTCGAGGGAATTAGCTCGCTAGAATAACCTGCTAGAATAAGCAACTATAGTTTCCCACCCTACTACCAACTATCGAGTGTTTACTAGAGGACAAGAAAGCGAATAATAGGGCTAGCAACGACATGAGTGCCCCTACTATTCTATGGGGATTCCCTACCCCCAACCGAATTATAGGAGGCTGGGGGACGCATCCTTAGAATAGTAGGGCACTACTCGAATTGATGAATTCTAGTCAGTATATAGTTGGAGGTCCCCAGGGGGGTTCTATTCCCGTAGGGGAACTATAATTCCCCATGAACACCCTGCCTAATCTATTGCCCCCCACCCACCCCCCTTTAGAATAGTAGGGGCCTTCCCACCTTCTCCTGTGGGAGCCTTCCGACTCATTAGATACCTATGAAAGCATAAAGCTAGCATGGAGGTAATCCCTCCCATTCAGGCCTTTGATTTATTCCCCTCAAAGCGCAGGTGTTATCATACTAAGGGCAAGGAAATTGGTGATGGATGGCATAGGGAGAAGTAAGGATTGTGGTAGGGTGACTTGTTAAATACCCTTCTGACCCAATCAGTGTGGGAGTGACTATGTGGAGGGACGGACAATCAATCAGTGTGGGAGTGACTGTGTCAAAAGGCTTTCAATTACTTCGGGATGAAATCAAACAAATAAAATAAATAGAGGAGTGGTACGGATGGCCCTTCAAATTATACGAGACCCAAGAGATATATCTATATAGTACGAAATTCATTATCAATCTATAGGGAGGTCTCGCCCTTCACTTCGGGCCGATGGAGCAGCACAAAAAATGGTTTGTTAGTTCTATTCTCGCCTTTCCCTATGCGTAGCAAGCCTTCCATCCCCATGGTAGCTCCGATGCATAGGCAGGCTTTTTTTGAAATAAAGTGTCGAGAAGCCTTTCCATCCCGGTCAACTAAATGAGATGTATAAAGGATTGAGAAAGGCAGATGCTATGCTTTACTTCCCGTACCGCCCCGTGAAAGGAAATAAATAAAGGGAAATGCAAAAACAAAGCATAAGTTTTATCTTAAGGAGGCCGGAAGTCCCCTGCATTGGAAGAAAGAGAATAATAGCTCAATTCATAGAAAGATATTGATTGATTTAATTCTTTCGGGAGCCTTTAATTGATATATCAATTCAATATTGATAGGGGAAGTAAGTTTATACCCTTAAGTTTGGGTTGTGTATTCCTATCCGCGAGATAAAGATATTAAAAGAAATTCAATCCCACACGTAAACTGCATTCAGATTACGAGATAACCAGTGGCCGATCTTCAAACATCCATCATTCAATCTCAAGAGATGCCCATGTATAAATAGAAGGCATGAGAATAGAAGGGTTGGAATAAGAAGCATGGGATTATGAGTGAAGGAAGGAGGTTCTTTATCATTCCCACCTACACCTGAACAAAAAGCTAAAGTGGATTGATGTCTAATCCTGCATTAAATAATTTCTATTGAACTGTATCTAGAAGCCCTATATATCTTAGTTGAGTTGTTTGATCTTAATATAGAAGGGATGTTATTGGAATTAAAGGAAGACTTTTCATTCCCACCCACCACATCGGGATGTTGGGAGACATAGCGTGTAAAAAAAAAGAATCCTAGTAGGGCGGAAGTGGTGTAAACATAGCAAGCTTCGACTCTCCATTCCCAGATAGGGGCATAGTTGGCTAGCATCCCCCCTTTTTAAATAAAGCGCTTGCTCACCTGAATGAAATGAAGGTGAGGGCCTTCTAAATAGTAGGGCTAGTGGAGTATGTAAAAAATCTACGATTGCCTTATTATTAAAGCCAGACACCTTGCTCTTCCCGCGAATCACAGATCAGAATGAAATCCTATCGACAACCAATGCTCCTCCAAGTAGTACTAAAGCACTATTGCAGTTCTACCAATAGCAGTATCAAGCACTGAAGGAGGCCTATGAAAATAAGGTACACCAGACAGTTCCTCCTTTCCAAACGCTGGCTAAAGAAACAACTATATAAAGGGGGGGAGTTGTTCCCGTTTCGATGGCAATGTTGGCATTCAACTATCTGATGAATAATTAGAAAAGAGGGGGTGTTGCCTAAATAAACTAAAGGGTGATGTTATGCGCTGCCTAAATAAACTACAGGCTTATGGCGTAATCTGAACTATAGTTGCCCTCTTTTCTATCCCCTAGGTTTTCCTGGAGAAAGTGCAGTGTTCCGTAGGGAGTTGCCAGGAAGAAAGAGATGCCCTGATGTTTCGAATCCCCATGCTTCTGGGCCGTCCACGTGTGAGAGAAGTGACTTGAATCCCTCCTGTCATAGTTCTCTCCATGTCGAGCCCCCATGCCCATCCGTAGGAGGAGGGAGTAAGAAGGCAAAATTGGATGTCGGCGATGAGTTAGGATCTTATCTCCCCTTGCCCTTCGGTATATCTTACCTATCGATCATCATACCGAAGGACAAGGTTGTCATTTCCACTCAACGAGGAGCCAACATAAACCAAACATTTGAAGTATGACTGGGCTTCCATCCAATGCATTACTTCCCCCTAAACAACTTCGATATGCTCAGTCCCATTTTCTCATTGGTAGTATCTCACGCACCTCTGTTACCGGCCCGGGGATAGGTAGAAGGGGCCTCCCAGACCGACCTCGTCTTGAGTGACTAATTCTCCTCAACCGAATGCTGGCATAGTCTGTTCGCTACCTATAAATAGAAGGGCCGATCGAATCAAAGCCCTTCCTCTGGGGTGGGAGGGGGAATGGTAGGGTGGGACTGATGGGTTATCAATTGTTGGATTGATGGATCAACCACTGCACCTACTGGTTATTACTCCCAAGAGGTTGTGGGTGGGAGCCCGTGTGTGGGGTTGGGTGGGGGGCATAGGCTGGGTGGGGGGGAACTATAGGGTGGGAGGCTAAAGGCCCTATCCCATATTCCCACTTTACTTTCATGAAAAATTCCCAGATATGGGCTCGGTGACAATAATAGAAAAGAGGGGCTCTCAATCCTGGGGGTCTGAAGCAGAATCACAGGGGATTGGACCAGAGCAAATATATATGATGCATTCATGTGCTCCCACAAGCAGAGTGAAATCGAGGTGGGGCAGGGGGATGGGAAGCACCACCAATAGAAGTCGTCGATCCAACAGCTCCAGCAGCGGGACCAGCAGCAGTCACAGTAGCAGCACCTATACTAGGAGCCGTTGATTCTGTAGTTGAATCATTTTTTAATAAGCTACCCATGGGCTACCCTAGGGAATGACCTAGTATAGCTCCATGCCTGATAAAAGTGCAATTTCCTTTCCTAAACTCTCGTCTCGACCGAGTGCCTTCGCACTTCTAGAGTTCCCCAAAATATGGTTTTCCCGCCTCCTGGAAATGGAATCGGATTTGGAACCAGATGAAGGAGAGCTAGGACTTTCCCATGAATCCGTTCGATCAGATGGGGTCAAGTGCAACATGTGCTGGGTGATCAACTGCCTCTATGGATCAGGAAGCGATGGGTACAAAATGAAGTAAGGCCTTGGCTATCCCAAAAGAAGGAAGAAGGGCTCAGGCTCCTGCGTGAACTCCTACCATGCACAATTCTGAGATGCAAGATCCTGACAATCTGTAGGTCCAGTGAGGCTCCCCTGCCTATGTGGAGATAGAGACGTTAAGTCATCCCAGACCTCCTCCTGCCTCGACCCATAAACCCTCGATTGTGAATTGCATGGGGGGGGGGGGGGGGAAGATGCCCATATCTTTAGTGCCACAAGTCCGTGACTCGGTAGCATTACATGCATGATTTGGAAGGATATTGAACTGCCCATCTATAATTGTAGAGGTGAAAAAAGTAGTACCCTTCTAGGGAAGGTCCTAGGTACGAATTTGATCGATCAATAGCAGCCTAAAAGATATGAGTTTATGCACATCCTCTACTTGATTTGGAACATATGGGACAGGTTTTGTTTCCACCTCGGCCCATATAGATAGTAGGGCTTTGTTTGCTCATGCTTTCTCTGCGGGGTCCACTGGTTCACCTAAACCTGGTCCTGCTGCTTTCACTCGATCAAATGCAACTGCATGTGGAGCTACTCACCATGAATCTGTGCCTCGAGGTTGGTTGTAAGCAAATAATTCTCTAGCCACCAATGCCTTTGCTTGCTGTGTTGCCCATGGATAGTAAGGGCCAACCACTTATGTTGATTTGAAGACTGACTTGGATGCTGGTGCTATTTAAATAGGGGGTGCTTATTAAGACTTGGTCAATTTGTGCTAAAATAGGGGGCAGCCTTTGCCTCTACTGGTGAAGATGAGGGTGCTTCCTTTGGTGCTGCTTGCTTAGATGCTTATCTTATTGTAGAATGAACAAATATTGAAACACTATAGATAGGAATTGTTGTATTTGGAACACTACTAGATAGGAGATATAGCCTTTGTTGGAACAGATAGGGGTGCCCCTTGGTTGGTTACACATTTGGATTTGTATCTGTGTCTAATGGAACTAGGAAAATGGAAGCCAGAGCTGAGATGCTTTGTGCCTCTTAGTGCCTATACTTATGGTGTCTATGCCTTAACTGAAAGCCCTTGCTGCCAATAATATAAAAGAGGGGGCACTGCAGATACTGAAACTGCTTCCATTGAAATATTTGCGTCGATTACATGAACCATCAACCTGCTTATGGCCCATTTTATTTGTGAAGTCAATCAACTATCCTCCCACCCTATAATCCCCTCCCACCTGCCCCCCAAGAAGATATAGTTGCTGGGAGGTAGATAATTGGGGATCTTAGGCAGGCTCCAGTGGAAATATTATGGAATTAGGTGTTCTTAATGGCTGAGGACTGGGTGCCAGTAACCGCTTACTACCCCGGCTCTTATATGGCTATGGCTGCTCTAGCTACCTCTACTCTCTCACCACAGATTGTAAAGAAAGCTACTAGGGTGAATCTACTTAATAAAGGTCCACTCGATTTGATCCTATCATTGAACTTGGATCACTCAATAACAATTGGGATCTAACTATGCTTCTTCCTTTGCTGAGCCCTGTAGTTTCTTTAGGCGACTGGCGGTGTTGCAGTAGGAAGGAAGGGCACTGTGGGGTTAACCAAGTCCATTGAAGATGGATATGGAAGCTTTTCTATAGGAGGAATATAAATAGGAATAGGCCAAAATTGGTTCTTTATGGGAGCCTTCGATACACCCTAGCTCATACTGGCGGTCTCGTGTCTATCTATCAACCCTTTGTGTTCTACCCATACCACCCTTTAGATGCCCATCGTGGCATTTCGGGTGGGAGGGAGCCTAAACTAGCAGCCGGGGTCAATGTTGGCACTACCTCTGATTTTCCCATACTCAACCTAGTTGCTACCATCCCATAGAATACTTGGACCTTGGCTTAGTCCATCCGACCTTGCTTGCTACCTTCCTCCTATCCTTTAGAACCAATGCTTATTAGAAGTGGGTATCTATCGATCGCTACTGGTAGTGGTTAAGGCTCGCCAATTGGTTCTTTGACTGGATCAATAGGAACAAGTTAAGATGCCAGAGGGAATGGTAGAATGGTAAGTGAGATGCTGGTGAATCAACGGTTTCTCTTGAATAAACTGGGTCTTCAGCCGTTGCTGAAGCCTCTGTAGTATCCGCCTCTGCAGGTGTTCCATCTCAATCTGCACTTGGGTTGGGAACTAAGATATAGATACGATCCTGTCCACTCCATAAAGTGTTCATCAATGGTATCGGGCCCGTCCATACATATAACTTACCCAAGAGTACGAAGTGGAGGAGTAGATTGTAGCTCCAAGGAGCCTTTGTTTTCGCCATAACTAGTGAGTAATATATAGAAAGAATTGACCCGTCTCGCCTTTTTCTATCTCAAGAGTGATCCCCTACTATTCTAAAGGGTATTGGAACTATATAGTAATCTGATCCCAGTTCATGATGGTAATGATGCCAACTAATCTACCTTTAGCTCGATTCTAGTGCGATTCTAGCCCTTATTATAGCATAGCAGGTTTCAGCCAAGAATTATTCTACTAGCGCCCTACTATTCTAAAGGGTTAGCAGGCTGATTAATCTACTGCAATCAAGCCTTTATAATAGTAGGGGACTCTAATTGACTAATTAATAAGGGGTCGTCCCCCCTTAGCTGAAAACAGTAACTAGCTAGCTGCACCTCACTCAGCTAAACCTGGAAGTAGTAACTAGCTAGTTGCACCGCACTCAACTCAACTAATGGATGGATGCTCTTTTTAGGAATGAATAAGGTTGGGGTGGGCAGTGGTATAATGTTGCAAGTGGTTTACTCGTCAGGCCAAAGACCTGCTGGTTCAAATCTCGCCCCCACCTCTTCCATGTATGCAGGGTTGTCGGTAAAGCCGGTCTTGCCTTCTCCACCATAGAATTGTAGGGCGCCATACATTCCAAGTACATTATATCTCCCACCCACCTCTGACAAGGTGGCCTAACTATTGTCGGGTGGGGGGGAATCATAGGGTTCTCGGGGTCATTGCTCCTTGTTCTTGATTCAAACCATAAATGATTGATCACGTTGATTGATAGCGCCATCCATCGAATGGATAGTCTGGTTGTTGCCAAAGTAAAGCAAGAAGGTTGATCTTGATCTATAGATGTACCCTGGCAATAATAGAAACTGTTTTGATTCGAACCGCTCGTGAGCTCACCCGCATATGGATATAGAAGGGGAGGTGGGTGGGAAATGAAGGCTCAACTCAACCTATCAAGTTTTCCCTATTCAAACCAGTCGCTCGATCCATCCATTCGATTGATCGAACCAAGGAACCATATCTTTCTTCCCTTCCCTAACATAGCATACATTATCTCTGAACCGGATTGGGTGGGAAAATATTGAGTCCCTCCCACCAGACGTCGATCTGAGACTGACATCTACATCAAGATGTCATTTTTATATACGTAACAACGTGCATTGAGATACTGAAGGTGCTAGTGATCCGTAGTGGCTCGGTTGATTGGTGTTCTAAGTTCGGTTTCACGATCGACACATCTGCATATATATGAACAAGGCTATTTATTTCTAATGGTTGCGTGCAATACGATCATCAGGGCACTCGGTAGCGGGATGATCGAATCCCATGAGAAGAGTGAAGGGAGCATATTCTTTCTGCTCAACCTTTCCCCTTAGAATAGTAGGGCCAGTGCGTTTAATATTAGAAGCCGATCTAGAATCCAAATAAAGAATATGATCGAGTCGGGAATTCTCAAGAGTAGGGGATTTCTCCACTCACACCTTAAAGCTAGGGTTGAGGGGTCGTCTTCTCCTTTCCCCATTATTTAGATAAAGCAAAAGCAAACTCGATTTTAATAATAAGAAAAGTATTACCGAGTTATTATAGTTCGGTCCCCCAACACTAGATAATAACCCGCAAATCATAATAGTAGGGAGACATTGGGAGATTTTTGGACAACACAGATGATTATATGAATGGATTGGGAGGCATGCAACAACCTATCTATAGTGGGGGCCACAAGATTTACCAATGCATTGGTGAAGGGA
This sequence comes from Cryptomeria japonica, assembly GCF_030272615.1. Taxonomy (NCBI): domain Eukaryota; kingdom Viridiplantae; phylum Streptophyta; class Pinopsida; order Cupressales; family Cupressaceae; genus Cryptomeria; species Cryptomeria japonica. The sequence continues at coordinate 16,317,741 of NC_081414.1, forward strand.
AACAAGCAACCTATGAAGATAGCTGCTAATCTTCCTGGAAATTCTGGATATGTGGATACTGAGCAAAAGGGCCTCCCACCCACAACTAACTTATTGGAGGGTGGGGGTGGGAGGGGGGATTTACCTAAAACACGTTCACTAAAGGAAAGAAAAGGGGTGGTCATACATCCTTCTCGTTGAGTTGACAGATTCAGCATGCTTTGATGGGAAGAATTCGATTTAGGAGGAAAGGATTGAGCCCCAGCTATGTAAATAAGAGGCGGTGATCTGGCCTATTTATTCTAGATTTAAGGGTGGTGCCCTACGGGCCCCTAGCTTTCAATTTAAGCGGGGAACTTGGAGACATGTGAAATGAATATGAAGGCACATACTTGATTAACCTCACGTCAGAGGAGTTGAGTTGCTGGCATTCATCGTTCTAAACCAATCATATTGGTCATAATCAACAAATGGATCAAAGACCTGTTATTGCCAAGAGCCATGTTGCCTAAGATCAGAAGTTGTTTTGGGTCCACTATCAGCTCACGTGAATGGGCTTTGCCATAGAAACCGGGTTATGGTTCCATATGTACCGACATGACACAACCCATTTCACCGGCTATTTGACCACAAGCTTAGAGGAAGCAAAGTTCATCGAAGAGTAGAGAAGTTGGGTCTACTACTTACTCACTCGAGCACTTTTATTCATCAAAATGTAGGTCATTTGTTACTCCCTAGCATTGCACCTCGTATCTCATGGATCACAGAACTGCTGGTTATAGCAAAAGAAATAAATAATATGTGAGCTGTATCACAAGCCTATGTGCTAGAGGTAGAGAAATAGGTTCATGAGCATCTCCATCGGGGTCTTGATCAACAACACACAAACACATTTATGAGGCATGCACACACAGGTCCATAGATATAGTGCTGGTATGGATAGGGAAAGGGCCAATAGATCAAATATTGGTGGGTGCCGACAACCATTGGTCTATGCTCGCAACTCTCTTTGTGAGAGATAATAATTGAATTATTAAAAGAGAATGAAAACTAAATAATACAATAAATTCTCAACTATACGTCCCCACCCTACCAGGATAAGAGAAAATAGTCCCTCCTTCCACCAAGAATAGATTCAAGAAAAGGTGAAATCTCCTTCATTCAAAAAGTAGCAAGGTACCCCACAAAAAAAGAGAAAGAATCCTTATTCTAACCCCCTACTATTTGAAGGGCTAGCAGGCATCATTAATTAACCTGCATGCAGAGGTAGATGTTGCCCTACTATTCTAAAGGCCGAGGGAGAGACTTGTTAAAAGTAGATTATGCAGTTGATCTGGTAGCGAAGGCAGCATATCTAGATGTTCCAGATCGAGACCCATGAGTAGCAATAGATCCATAGGTCTTCATCGAGAGAAGCATGGGTAGAAGTGAAGCTAGCAGTAGAACCCATAGAGGTAACAACTGTAGCTTCTCCAGTACTGGTATATCTAGTCGTTGATCCACTACCAATAGCAACAGTAGATCTTGTAGAGCCTACAGTAGCATCAAAGTAAGTAGCAGAGATAGACCCATAGCTTATAGACCCTCATCCTGTTCCAAACTTGGTCCAGGTTAAGCAGTCGGTGAAGCATATCTAGTTCCAGATAGAGTCCCAGTACTAGATCCACCATCAGTTACAGAGACATATATAGACCCACCAGAAGTTGCTTAAGCTAATGACCCTGTTGAACCAGTAACATCAGTAGCAGTTTATTTCGTATATAGAGACATAGGCAGCAGTGGCTTTGGGTGATTCCAGTGACCGTGCAGATCCAGATCGATACCCAGGTAATGATCCAGTCAATGAATCATAAGCAGTTGTAGCATATCCATCGACGACAGATCTATAGTCACCAGTAGCAATAGCGACACCAGCTTATCCATTTACACCAAATCCAGTAGCGTCGACCAGGTGCACTCTTCTGTAGCATACCTATACCTAGTAGAAGCATATCTAGTTCCAGTAGCTTCCCTTCACCTAGTTCCATACTCATATCCAGATCTAGACCCAGTAGCATACAATTAATCTACCTCCCCTCGGTTATGCCCCCAGCCGAATTGGGCGGGGAAGGGCTAGCGTATTCTAGTGTATTCTAGCCCCCTACTATTCGGAAAGGCGGGCAAATCAAACTAAGATTCCCACAATTCAAATCCCCTTCATAACTATGCCCCCCACCTAGGGTTGGGTGGGAACTGCCCTACTATTCTAATGGTAATTAATCAGCTCGCTAGTAGAACCTGCTAGAGTAAGTAAATGGCATAAACCTACGGCGAATAATGGCATCAGTTCATTAATCTGCTCATAACGTCAACCCCCTATTCAAGCAGGCTAATGCCATTAAGGGTGAGCTAATGCCCTTATTCTAGTGGGATAATGCCATTAAGGGCGGGGTAATGCTATTAAGGGCCCCCTATAGGCTAGCAAGCTGATTAATGAACTAATTAATAAGGACCTTCTATTCTACCTGCCTAGAAAAATGAAAAAAATCACAACCTCCATAACAACCCTGGTATTCCTTTTATAATCGTAAGGAATGCAACAAGCCTCGACATGTTTACATGTGTCCAACTTACTCTTCTAATTAGCCTTTTGTTTTTAAAAGTGACCGAATGGATTTGGTTGTCTTTGTTTTGTCTTGTGGTGTAACTGTCTGGATGGTCATGCATGGCAGCCATCATGCCCAGATCAGAGAGCATCAATGGGAACTAACCACCACACCAACCACATCACCACTGACCATGGGTGGTTATAGATGTAGAAGATACTAGCTCAAGCGGCTCCCATTACTCATCCTAGTAGGGGAGAACTTTGAGAGTTTGGGTTAACGACGCTACCAACCCAATTCATTAGTGTTTGCATCACTCATTGTCTCCCTACACTTCTGCATCCAAAGGGAAAATTTTGCCGCCAGAGGAAATCTAATTAAATGCAAACTATAAAACAGTATTACATATGCACATTAATCATCTTGTTCCTCTTTGGCAGTCTGGTGCATTTTCAAGCCCCCTTTGGTTATACGATGGATTTCTCACAAGTTTTCTTTCAGGACCTCGACACTTCTTCTACAACATGATCCATTTCTCACATGGCTTTTGCATAGTTGTAAACATTTCTGAAGTTTAATCTTCAGCCAATTCAGTCATATGAATTAATGACTTATTCATCCTTACACTAGTTTGTATGTAATAACATCCCTACTGTCTTTACAAACTCTATTTTATACCACTCATTGCAGGTCAATTTTCACACATATAACATGATTATGAAAAATCAACTTTCTACAGTTTTATTCCCTCAAACGCGTGTGAAATATCCTCCAAATCCCTGCTTTTCTGACACTTGTTCAAATGCAAACTTCAAACGTCGGCACTTTCTGCATGTTTATTGATCGAGAATCACTTTTCCTCTTACACAAACTTGGGGCTCGCTGAAGTTAGATTGGACATCTCGCCAATTGTCGAGTTGTCAACTTGGTCTTCGTTCAACACACAATGTGTGTCTTTCATCTGCTCAGGACTTGTTGAAGTGGAAAAGAAATTCCCACCAAGTCCTGAGTGGTCCCACACATCTTGCAACCACAAGGCTCAAAGCTCATCCAACTAGAAAGGTGGGGCTCACTAAATGAATCTTTTTCTCTTAGTGCTCTCATTCATCCTAATGATGGATCACAGAGTGTGATCCGAAACGTTGATCCAAAAACTCACACACAATCAATTCTAGAAGTTTGCTCACATAATGAAGACACTATTAGTAGATGGAGACCTATTACCCTCCTATTTACCTGTTTGTCACTTGAGCTACACTCTCTTATTGGATTCCAAATCCAACAACTCAATGAAACATGGGATTGATCTCAAGGTATGGGACCCTACAATATAAAATCAAACCTTCAAAGAAAGTCAACTTCCTTTCTAAACTAGATGTGAAGTGTTGGTTCAACCCATCACTGAAAAATCCTACAACTAATTATATTATACTAGCTTGTAGAGGAAAAATAAGTAAATAATGCATAAAGAGGGGGGGGGGGGTGATGCACCAAGGTTTATATAGTGTTTTTTCTTTCCTAGGATTGTACAATCAAGCAATAAGAATCACCAAAAGATCTGAACATCTATTTTATCATCTCTTGGATGTAAACATGAAGGTTAGAGATTGAAAGACACTTAAAGAGTTAGAAATGAACTTGCAATTAACACCTACAATAGATTAATACAACATATAGACCCAATAAAAGATGATACATGCACAAAGGCATCAAGATCTACACGAAATGTAAGGAACATGGAGGAGGTAAAAAGGTGATTTTTTTTATTAATAAAAAGACATAGGCATGTCATATAGTTGTGAAAGCTACAAAAATTACATGTTTTTTAGAGAAAAGAAGGGAAGAACCCTCTATAATGAGTACCCAAAAGTCTTTATTTCTCAAAAAGATGTGAGATGAAGATAGGACACATGTTAGGGATAAAATACCCAGGAAGAACCCATTATTAGGATCTGATAAATCTGCATGAAAAATATTTCATTTAGAAGGCATGAAAATCCTTCCGAATGTCCAAGACATATGTGCATTACAGAGTTGGCCTTGACCTTCAATATTTATAAAGATGCAATGGTGCCATAAGAGCTAAGGATCAATATCTTCATTCTCGGTTGGTCATGAGATCGAAGCAAAGGGAAGCCTATGTGAAATTGTTTTGTGGACTTAATGATGCTATGGAATTGGAGTTGTCCCATTTTCTAGAATGTTGGGTGATGTAGAAAAAGTTGAACAAAGCGTGTTTAATTCTGATATCTTTGATGTTGCAATAAATCTGTGTTGACTGTGAGAATCAAAACAAGATATTGTCTTCTATTATGCATACTTGACTTGTTGTTGGTTTGAAGAATCAATTCAAGGACAACTGGCTTGGAAATGTCAAACTGGCATTTCTTCTTTCTTATTAGTTTTCTTGAAATTGTTTAGTTGAAAAAGGTTGCAGTTTTGGTTTTGTATGTCTTTTGTCATGGTATAGTTGACATGGAAGGTGAACTGAGATCAGCTTTGGTAGATCTGGATGATAGCAGAGAAAAGTATAAGAAAGTAGTTGAAAAGATTTCTTTTTTAAGAACCTTTTTGGACAAAGGTAAGAAGGTTATTGATGAATTTGAAACTAAGCTCAATGAGAAGACCGAGGATGTGCAAAGCTTGTTGAAGAAGTTGTCAAATTCAAGGAGGAACTAAAATTTGCAAAAGACCATATTGATAATGGGTTATATGCTCAAAGGTAGCGAAGTATTGGATGCAATTCTGAAATCTCATAAACAAAACAAAGATAAGAGTGGACTTGGGTTTAAAGAAGGTGAAAACTCAAGAAATGATAGAGGCAAGGAAAAGGTTAAGGATAAAGTTCAGAATAACCGAAGCTTTAGAAATGTCCAAAGAGCTCCTCCTGCTCCTATCAAGTATTCTTATTTTAATGATAATTATTTTACTTGTAATAGATTTGGACATGGACCTAGTGAATGCAGAAATCAGTCAAATGGCCCATGAGATATTTTTCTTGCAATAAGTTTGGTCATAAGGCCACCGAGTGAAGAAGTAGAACAATGAGGAATGGATATAATTTGATTTATGTTCATACTTTTAATGGAATATGTTATGCTTGCAATTTAACATTTGGACACAAAGTTGTCGAGTGCAGGACAAACAAAAAATTTGGGAACATCAGGATGAATGATAAAAAACCTCTCAAAGGTCTTATAGGACACAATTGAAACAAAATGGGTCATATTGCAGAAGTAGAACAAAAAGATCTAATGGTCATGAAAAGAAAATTGACATCAGTAAGGAAAAGGCGAAGATGAAGATGAAATGGGTGAAGAAATCAGATGTTGAGACAAAAGAAAAGATTGTGGATGGATCTGCACCTTTTGTGGGCACAAACCCTTCTATTGGTAATTAGCTCAAACAATTGTGTATGAGGGGGAGATCTTAAAAGAATATATTTCATCCTCTCTTGGATTGGCATTGGGTTTCTCTCAGCACTACATATGTGTGGAAGTATTTTATGGTTTTTGGAAATTGTGGGTGTACAACATAGCAACTTTTTGGAAAACCATAATTAGTGATTATATGTTGCTTATTCAAAAGTCATTTGTGCAAACGTGATTGAAGAACAGTAGAGTGCAAGGAGAAGTGAAGAAGAAATGTTCAAGGTATTTCTCTTTTTTTGAATCTTTTTGCAAATGGCAAATCCTAAAATTATCAGTAACAATAAAAAGGCTAGACCTAATTTGGAGTTTAGACCATTTATTTTGGTATCAGATGATGAAATCAAAGCATTTTCCATTGTTCCCGACAATGTGCTATGTAAGGAAGATCTTTTCAGTTATATTTGTGTCCCTTTGGAAGAATATGATCATAGCAAACTTAGCGATTTCAAGAGAATAATCTGATAGATGGCACATAAGGATTTAGGGCTAAGTATGCTATTCTAGGGCACAAGGGTTTCAATGCATGGAGTGAATTTCCTATTTTTCATGATGAGGAGATTATAAGAATAGTTTTGAGAAAAAATCACAAGGATTGTTTGTGGCTAGATCAACCATATCAAAATTTGAAATTGGTCCTAAGTGATTTAACTAGTTTATGTCCATTTGTAACTGTACCTTCTCTAAAATCTGTCAAGAATGATGAGGTGAACAAGCTAACTAGTGTTGTGTTTGATAAAAGAGCCCTGCAAATTGACACTATTGATGACCTGGTTGTTAGAGATACAAACATGGGAATTTCATACAAAGTATTTTACAAGAATCGGGAAGGTTCAACCTCTTATACTATAGTGTATGTAGCTTACAAGATGGTAAAGGAGAATGTTGACTATGATTTGTTTGAATTGTTAAGGCATCAATTGTTGAGCAATCTTCGACTGGCAAAGATAGATCTATATCCCTTCCGATATGGATTACTCATTATGTTTAGTATTTTGCTTTCTTAATGCTTTGCCCAAAATGAACAATATTGCTTGGAGAAGAGATGTTCCAATTTATGTTTAGATAAAAGAATAGCTAGATAAATCGAATGTTTGTGATGCTATCTGTCATAAACTATTCCTGGATATGCATAAAGAGTTGATTTTGAGGAACCAGATTCCTCCAAAGATTGTCGAATGGTACAAAGAGGATATCACTTTCCTGGTGAATAAGGACAATTACTTTGTTGAGGCTATTATCTTAGAACTTCATGGGTTGACAAGATTCCTTATGAGGTATCGAAAGATGAGTGTATTGATATTATGGAAATTTTCCTTAAAATGCCTAATGATTTGAATGTAGAATGATTTGGAACTTTTGAAGAGATCGTGGTTACGTTTGGTGGAACTTCACTGGTGCTGAGAGGCAAGAAAATGAAAAGATCAGTTGATGAAGCATCTTCTTCCTCCTTTAAAGTGTCAAAAGGTAAAAGAATTCCAAAGAGATCTAAAGAAGTTGTTACACTAGAAAGTGATGATGAAGATCTGGAGAAGGCTAATGTTTAGAAGAGTGCCTTTAGTCAGGGAATTAATAATTGCCTCCATTGAAGGCATATTTGATGAAAAAAAAATTCTTGACATGCTCTCTAAGCCTAATGATTTGAAAAGAGTCAGTGAGTTGTATCTCATTGTTTTGTCCTATGATTAGGACACTATTGAGCAGGCTTGTGCTACTTATTTGCTCCAAAACAATCTTGTTCCTCTAAATGTTGCAAATATGATTCTATAAGAATTAATTAAATTATTGATTGAGAGAATGGCCACAATTGTTGGAGAAGTAAATGAATCCAATTAACCTTTCACTAAGGACAATATAGTGAAGAAGATGATCGAAAGGTGCCTAAAGACACATCATGATCTCAAATTGAATTTGATTAACTTTAGAAAGATGTTGGATATTGTATCTCAACTATACAGATACTGTGTTAGATGGCCTATAGCTAAGAAGCAATTCAAATATGAGAGACTCTATTGATTCTCACTTTACGGAGTTGGCCCTAGCCTTCAATATTTATAAAGACGTAAATGGTGCCATGAGAGACAAGGTTTGAGATCTTCATTCTCGATTGTTCATGAGACAAAAGAAAAGGGAAGACCATGTAAAAAAAAATTGTCGACTTAAAGATGTCATAGAATTACGACTGTCCCCATTTTACAGAGTACAGGGTAATGTACAAAAAGTTGAACAAAGTGTGTTTAATTCTTATATCTTTGATGTTGTAATAAATCTGTGTGTTGACCATGAGACTCATGATAGGATGTTGTCTACTACTATGTGTTCTTGTAATTTATTTGTTGTTGGTTTGAAGAGTCAATTCAAGGACATCTGGCCTGGAAATGTCTCATTGGCATTTCTTCTTTCTTATTTGTTTTCTTAAAATTATTTTGTTGAATAAGGTTGTAGTTTTGGTTTTGTATGTCTTTTTTTGTTTACCCTTTGTCATTGTTGTCAAAAGGGGGAGAAATGGAGAAATGATGTTAGGGGGGAGAGAGAACGAATATCTTTTTTTTTTCCATCAATAAACAAAGGGAGAGATTATTACACATTTGCATGTCATTGTTGTCATTGTTGTCATTGATGTCAAACCTTTGTTAATCTCATGTTGCCCCGGTTGTTATTGGTGAAGGATCACTTGGTGGTCCCGATGTTTTTTTCTCTTGACATTATGTTGATGAGAAGATATGGAATGATGTGTTAGTATGTTTCCGAAGGTTTGGTGTTCTTCACTTGGTTCAGAAGTACTTCTACTGATTACTTTGGATAAACTTATCGTGGGTTGGAATTAATACTTGTCTTGGATATATCTCAGGAGATTATAAGTTATTGTTTTGTTGAGATACATGTCATGGCTCCCTTGGATGAACCGCTTTATTTGTTTTGATCCCGGATAAGAAGTGCATTGCACAAAACATAATTTTTTAGTACCGGTTTGTGCTTTTTGCTTCAATCGGTTGTTTGTAAAATATTTTTGATATTAGTTGGAAGAAGTGCCGACTTGGTACATATTCCTTTTACCTTCCAAATAATATATTTTTGGGTCGATGCTATATACACAACACATACATTCTTGGTCAACCTAGTGATGGTTGTTTTTAGATCCGATTAATATATATACATATACTCCCTCCCTGGGTCAACGACATCTAACTACACACACACACACACACACACACACACACATATATAGACCCAGGGAGGGACCTAACTAGATTGTTCGGAAGTTTGGAAGGGACCCATACTTCATCAATGAGGGAGGCACCAGGGTGCTTCGAGGAGCTACCAGGCCCTAAATTCCCATCCGATGGAGCCATTTCATTTTGGAGCTCAACCCCATAGAGCATAGAGCTCAACCTAAGGTGAGGGCTGATCGGAGAACTAATTAATGAGGGAGGTACACACACACACACACACACATATACATATATACATATATTACACACACACCCACACAATATATATATATATATATATATATATATATATATATGTATGTATGTATGTATGTATATATATATATATATATATATATATATATATATATATATATATATATATACATACATACATACATACATATATATATATATATATATATATATATATATATATATGTATGTATACATATGTACACACACACACATACACACATATATGCATACATACATATATATACACACATACATATTGTGTGTATACATACATACATATATATATGCACATGTATATACATACATATATGTATGCACACACACACACATACACACACATATATACATGTGTGTGTGTGTGTGTAGAGAGAGAGAGAGAGAGAGAGAGAGAGAGAGAGAGAGAGAGATGTACACACACACACACACACACACACACACACACACACACATATACATTTATATGTGTGTGTGTGTGTGTGTGGAAATGGGGACAAGGCAACAAAACAAAGTTCAATGTTAATATGGTAGTTCCAACCAAAAAACCAAAACAAAGAACTAAAAACCATTCCAAACATATCAAAAGAGATTTCAAAAAGCATGAAAGAAGTTTAACAAAACAAAAGAAAGGAGAAGAGACTTCATAAGATGCTTCCATGATGTCTTTTGATGCTTCTCCCTTGTTTATCCCCTCTCCAAGTCCCAAATGAGTGTAGCTCTCAACTTTTAGCACTATCCATGGATGCCATATGGAGATTCAAGATGGTTGTAGATGATAAACAAATGCTATGCAAGTGTAAAAGGGTTTCTATGAGAAAGCTCCTAATGTCTATGTAAATTTTACTATAATAACAATGCTCTGATGCTCTCTAATCCTTTTTTGCTTGGGGGATGAGGTCATTTTATAGGGAAAAATGTTGATTGAATGGCTAAGATTGAGTGAGCTTGTGAAGGGTAAAGATTGATGGGTTTAAGATCCATGTGATGGCTTTCAACCCAATCCCATGATGACAAGTGTCAACATGAGATGGCTTGAGAGGAGAGGGAATGAACATTTAAAGCATGAGGAGACATGAGGGTAACCTCATGTGAGTTGGGTTACTGGATAAATCTATTATCCTAGGGATAAACTCTTGTACAAGAGTAAAAGGGATAACCATGGTCAAACCAATGAATGCTTGAAGAGACCCATGAGTTAAAGGATGGTTGAGTTAGAGAGAAAGTCTCTAACCAAGGGTTGGGTTTGAGTTAACCATAAATGGTTATTGAAGACTTTGGAGGATAAATTGTTGGAGACACAAAGTCTTTAATGGTTTTTGAAGACTTTGCATGTTTTGAGAAGTGACTTTTTCTTAAGGAATGTGAAAATGATTAGGAGGGGGATTAGTCTAATTAGAAGGGGTTATAAGAATCTAGAAGGAAGTTAGTGAGCAAGTGGGTGAGGATAAAAGGGGATTTTAATTAAAATAAAATTCATTTATTTCAACTAAAATTATGCAACTTACATTTGTAGGAAAATGCAAGTGGGAGGGTTTTAGGGATTTTAAATAAATATTTATTTATTTAAATGAGAGAGAGGATTTTAGGGATTTAAATAAATGTTGAGAGGGGTTAATTAAACAAATATGCTTTATTTATTTAATTAATTGTCAGAACATGGTTTACTGAATTAAATTAAATAAATTAAATAATTTATTTAATAAATAGGAGAAGAGGGTTAAGAAATTGTTAATCGATGGTTAAATAATCAAATAAATACTAAGTACTCATTTAATTACGTAGACAGATTTGGGTGTCTACAATATATATATATATATATATATATATATATATATATATATATATATATATATATATATATATATATATACATGTGTGTGTATATACATATATACATATGTGTATACACACACATAGTGTGTGTGTGTGTATACATACATACATACATTTATACACACACACACACACACACACACATATATACACATGTCTGTGTGTATATACATATATAAATATGTGTATACACACATAGTGTGTGTGTGTGTATACATACATATATACATACATATATACATACATTTATATACATATATATGTATATGTATCTATATATGTATGTATATACACATATGTATATATGTACATACACACATGTATATATATACATACATACATATATCTACGTGTGTGTGTGTGTGTGTATTGGTTGGTTAATAGATTTGTCACCTAGCTCTATATTCTCACTCCCACGGAGATGACAAATGTAACCACAGTTGAAGCAGTCTAAGAAACTATTAACTGATTGATTCTCTACTTATTTTACAAGGTGGCAACTACCTTCTAATGATTTTCAATGAATAAGTAAACAACTCGTATGCTTTTGACCAGGAAGCAAATAAGGAAAGAGCTTTTAACCAGAAAGCTTTGTAAAGGCATTCACGATACTAACTACTATTTTTAGAATTTTTTAGATTTTCAAAGATAAAGCCACTATGAAACACCATTCACAGATAATATTCCACAGTAACTGAAATTCCAAATCATCCACCACTTCAATATAAATTCACCAGCTGACATCCATTTCAAAGAATAGAAAAAGAATTCACACACCATAATTTAAAGATTACGAATATATGAAAGCCACTAGTAGTTTTTCTATATTAAAATAGTAGAAAACCACATGCATAAAAGTTTTTGCTCTTATGAGAAAAACAAAGTTTTCCCAAAAGATCCCTTGAAATTAATTAATCTACCTATTTATAGCGACTATCCTCATGTCTTTCCATTTCCAAGAAATGGTTACTAAAGATAACGATCTTGAACATGACCGTTTCAAAACAAAAATTCTATAGAGAAACATCAAAATATAAACCTCTTCACAACAGATGAGGCTATAAGATCACCAGGCTCAGGCTCCATCATTAGGTATCGGGTTCTGCTTCGCAATTCGACTATCAATCTCATCTGCCTTCTCTTCTTCTTCGATCAAATCAACATGATATCTTCGAATTCTTCCCAATAAAAAAAAAGTAGCAAGAAAAAAGTCAGACAAGTTCAAAATAATGTCCCTACAGTAGGTTATCATTAGGCTACATCACGGGGCCTCTCCTAGCTTGGAGTACCATTCCGCCAAAGTTAATTTTTGGGGTTTCTTCCTGCCACTAGCTCATCTTGTAGACGTTGTTCGTGGTTTTTGGCTTGCTCTGCAATCTTATCTAATATGGTGACGAACATCCTATATTCACTGAAATCAGTTTGTGCTTTCCATGCAAAAGACCGTAATAGCCAGACTATATCCCCCTGCTCTTTCTTTGGCCAATTTAAATCTGGGTTATGAAATGGCAGTTCATCATCACCATTCTAATACGTGCAAAAATGACGACAATTTTATTCTTTAGCTATCTTTATTGTTTTCTACAAAAATGAGAACATCAAATGAAGTAACATGTGTCACCACCCTTTTTCGTATCTTGATTCCTTAATGGCCATTAATGGTGGTACTTTACAAATCTTCCCTTGATTTGTTCCCTGAAAACAATGCCTGACGTGGAAATTGATGAGGTCCAAGGATGGATGACAAGAAGCCATTATTCTTATCGATCTGATAGTCTCATTTAATTCAGTCGACGCCCATGCAAGACCTATCTGTACCATCACTCGTGCTGCCACCCCAAGGTACCGAAACAACTTGAAATTACCTCACCAAATATCCTTACCTAGAATTAGTGGTGTCCTTTAAATTCTCAAGAGAGCAAGACATTCACCACAACATGAGGAGTGTCAAAAATTTGGGAGATCAAGCAACTTCACAACCATAAACTCCTTTCAAAAGAAACTGCAAGTTCAACTTCCTAAAGGCGTCGACATTATGCAGACTTCCCTAAGTTGTTCGGATGATCGAGCAATTCTAAAAGTTAAGAATACCGCGATAGAGGTTAGGTAATTCAGAAAGGTCGCGACAAGAGCGAATGAGAGAAATAGTGGAGATAAGCGACTTATCAAAGTTTAAAATTTTAGTAGGTAACATATAGGCTCTGAATAGGGACTAGGACTACTAGGATGCAAAGAACTCCATAACTCAGAATAGTGCGTGTAAAATTAGGCAATAGAGTCAGGAGTAATAGAAGGAAAGGACGCTACTTAGCAGAAGGGTGGAGGGGCGACTAGGCAAAACGCAAGGATAAGAAGCCAAAAATGGAAAGAGAAACAAATTGCACCTACAACAAACCAAAAAAAGAACCTAAATATGTACATGACCATAAGGGCCTTATGATGAAGGAGGACAATATTATTCATGTGAAACCATTTACGAGTTAAGAGAAATATATACCTGTGTGGAAAAGAGGGTTTGGGGTGCATGACATGATATGAGATGAACTACGTCAAATGATGATTCCCAGACTAGGCTTCCATTTACGGCTACGCAAAAGTTGGTGGATGTATTCATGCCCAAACAACTATTCTTCATGATAGGCTTCTAGAACTAGACCTTTAAATATTTACGACTTGCTTGAGATAACTAACAATAAATCTTCTGAGAAGATTTAACCAGTGCATCGTGTTTCTGATCATACATCTCCCAACTTGATTTAAAGATATTAGCACAACTATAATGGCATTGTATGTGGACTTCACATGACGACAGCTCAAAACCTTCGATAGTTGAGGATTTATTCATTCTTTCATTAATTGACAAATGATCATTGATAAGGGTCCTGGGTTTAAGACTCGAGAACTAAACATCTCTACTTCATGTCACTGCATGATATCATAAAGAAATAAATTAATCATCAGAGCTATCCTCAAGGACACCTTTCTCAGGCTCATTAGAAATATAGAGGAAACGTAGTTGTTTTAACGGTCGAGGGCTTATTACTTCAAAAAGAGGGTTATCTCTTGTTTGGGCATCCTTAAAGGATTCTATAGGGTAATACAGGGGATTCAAAGGGCTCCATTTAATCTCCATCCCTTGTGTAGGGGACTTCTATCTAGAAAGAGAAGGGAAATCTTCTTCGAATGCTTCATCCCGCATAGATCTAACTAAGTCGATAGAAGTAACTTTAGACAAAGAATCATTTCCTGGCCTACCCACAGTCAAAACATGATTCATGCAAGCAGTACATGATAACATATGATTGTTATATTCTAAAGTATAGGATCAAACCTCGAGAGGATTTCATCCTCTCTTACATGCAGGAGCCCATCTTGGAGAGTGACTTGAGGCAGTTTTTCCTTCTTTTCAATTCCACCAAAAATTCTTATGAACCTTTCCACTTCAATCTCAATGATGTGACCTTTATCGTCAACTACATCACATCGAAAGTCACTCTCAAAACCCTGAAAGTGTCAACTTGAAACATAAGCACTTTTAAATTCTTCTAATCTCTCTTCCTCTTCCAAGGTATTTGATAATAGTTCTTTGGGCTTTACTTTACACTTTCCCTCAGATGTTCTTCTCTCTGGGGGTGCCCTTGCCGGTCCCATGACATGGACATTTCACACGATACCATTTTGGAAATCCTACCTTCTTTTCAAGTGTTGGACATGTATTAAATGATAAACTCTTCTCTAGATTGGTGCAAATAGAGTAGTCTTCTTATCAGAAGATGTTTAAAGTGTTTCCCATGACACACTAATTTCAAAAAATTTCCCTAGAAGAGTCACCAAAAATCTCTTGGTTAACAGATTTGTCACCTAACTCTTTATTGTCACGCCCACGGAGATGACAAATGTAACCACAGTTGAACCAGTCTAACAAACTATTAACTAACCGATTCTCTACTTATTTTACAAGGTGGCAACTACCTTCTAATTATTTTTTAATGAATAAGTAAACAACTCATATGCTTTTAACCAGAAAGCAAATAAGGAAAGAGCTTTTAACCAGAAAACTATGTAAAGGCATTCACAATACTAAATACCATTTTTAGGATTTTTCAGATTTTCAAATATAAAGCTACTTTGAAACACAATTCACAGATAATATTCCATCGTACCTAAAATTCCAATCCATCCACCACTTCAATATAAATTCACCAGCTGACATCCATTTCAAAGAATAGAAAAGCATTCACACACCATAATTCAAAGATTACGAATATATGAAAGCCACTAGTAGTTCTTCTATATTAAAATAGCAGATAACCACATGCATAAAAGTTTTTGCTCTTATGAGAAAAATAAATTTTACAAAAAAGATCCCTTGAAATGAACCAATCTACCTATTTATAGCTACTATCCTCTTGTCTTTTCGTTTCTAAGAAACGGTTATTAAAGATAATGGTCTTGAAAATGACCATGTTTCAAAACAAAAATTCTATAGAGCAACATCAAAATATAAACCTCTTCAAAACATATAAGGCTATAAGATCACCAGGCTTAGGCTCCTTCATCGGGTATCGAGTTCTGCTCCGCAATTCGTCTATCGATCTCATTTGACTTCTATTCTTCTTCAATCAACATGTTGGTAAACGGGTTTGTCATTGCAAATTCATCTTCAAAATTGACCCTGTTCACCCGAAAAGTAGTGACAACTGTTCCAACAATTGGAGAGATTGCACTCAAACTACAATCTTCTTTTGCGTTTGAGAGAGGCAACTCCCTCGTATGATGGGGGTTTTTGGGATTTTTATGTACTTTTTACTTGAAAGTACAAAATGGAGACAAAACTAAACTAAAGAAAAGAGAATAACGGAAACCCCAATGGCAAACATACAAACACCAAATAGGATTTCACAAATGATGATGGATACAAAGGGGATTTAAGCACAAAACAAGATTTAACTCACAAATATCTCAACATACGAGAAGATGGGTAACTCTAGCACATCCAAACCAAGATACCAAAGCTTGATTGTGTGTCATTACATCAATTGCATGAATTATAAGTATTTCAATAGATGAAAAATGATTTGCACATAGACAAAAGATATCACTAATTTGGCATATGAAAGGTATACACATAAGAATGGCTATGAGTAATTTATATTTATTTAATGATTTTTCTTCTATTAAATAGTTAATTTGAAAAGATTAATTTATTTAATTCATTTTCATGTCTTTCTATTAATTAATTCATCTATCCTATTCTTCTAATTAATTAAATATCTAATATTTAATTATCTTCTCCAAACAATTAAATATCTAATATTTAATAGTTATTCTCCTATCCTATAGTCTCAAATATTAAATAATTCCTAAATTATTTAATCCCTTTTCCAACTCATCCTTCCATCTCCACTTCATCTTCCCTTTGCCAACTCATCCAACATGTGGCTAAAGAAATTAATATTTCTTAAATATTAATTCATCATTTATCTCCAACCACCAAACTTAATGAATATTGTGTACGTACACATATTTCATAACCATCTCCTATATTCTCTCCAACACCCTCTACATCTTAGGAAGGACTTGAGTCCACTTGTCCTCTCATGCTTAAATATTCTCCAACCATCCCTAGATTCTCTTAGTCAACAACCCAGTCAAGGTGAGATGAGTGACACTTGTCTTCTCCTTCCCCCTTTCTCTCAACCTTCACCTTTGCTTACAGCCATGTCAGGACCATTGATCTGAGCCACATCATCTAATCCTCTCAAGGTCTATAAAATCAAGAGCTTTAGTTGAGAGAGAGTTAGACTTCAAGTGCATTTTGCAAGCTAATCATATGCATCCGTGAGTTTTAATTTTGAAGCAAATAGTAATAGCATTTTAGCATAATCATGTAGTATTGCATATCATAGTATCAGTTAACTACAAGTTATCAGTCCATTCTTCATATGCCATCTTGGAAGCCATCAGTGCATTGTTTAAGAGCACACCATCTACAACCAGGAATAGTGGAGTTAGGACACAATGGGACATAAGCCATGAAGGTAATATTGGTATTTTATTTCATATGTATCTTCATGTAGTTTCATTGGTTGAGTTTGGATTTTCTGTAGCATTTCCCTTTATATTTTGTGAAACTAACTTATTACAGGTAACATTATGATGATGAAATTCAAGTCGACACATTTTAGCACCCACTGTGGGGCTCATGGACCTCGCATATACCTTTAAAAATCTTGCAAAAAGTAAAATTAACACATTTGTAATGCAGATTCACACGTGTGAATTCTGATAGTGCTTTTATTCCGCAAGTTAGCGCATTTGCATCCTAGGTTAGCACATTTGCATTCTAGGTTAGTGCATTTGCACCATAGGTTAGCACATAAATATTTTAGGTTAGCACTTTTGTCTTAAAGTCTGTGCATTTACATCACAGGTTCGTGCATTTGTGTCCTAGGTTAGCGCATTTGTCAAAGAAATCATGCTTTTGTATCCACAAAGCAGTGCTTTTGCAGTCTAGGTTAGCGCTTTTGACCTACAAGTTAGCACTTTTGAGCAAGAAGATAGCGCATATGTTAGATTAGCACTTCTGTTTACAAACTAACAAAAGTTTCTTGCAGGTCCGAATGTCCAAGAAATCAGATTTTTCAAACTACTAACATGCATGTGTAGGATGGTATTTAAGGCAAATTTTATGCATTTCATCATCTAGTTAATTAAAAGCTTTATTTTGGGAAGTAACATATCATATCTTGTTCATTTAGTTTAACTAAGAGGATGAATTGACAACATGCAACTTCTCTAAAATAGTTGCACATAGACTTTTGAAAAAGGCTAAATTAAACACCATGCTTGTTGGAGCAACATCTCCAAATAGGACTTAGCCAACAATTGCTTTGAAAGGATTAAAAAGAATACTTATATTATGTGTCTCAAAAGTGGTAGGTATATGCTCTCCCCTTAATTGGGTGACCAAAAAGCCAAACCCACTCTTTTATGCTTTCTTTACTTTCAAGCAATTAAAACCTTTAGAGGGCCTGCCTTCCCAAGCTGCCTTGAGGGGGCCAGTGAGAGGGGAATGACCTAAAGTGGAAACGGGCTAATACCGAGTCCTTCCAATCCACTATAAATAAATTGTGTTTGTGACGAAAGTCCCAAACGATATGTGCTGATAAGTTCATACCGACACTATATTTCCCCATAAACCCTATGGAGCGTAACCTCTATAGGCTAGGAACCTTATGTATTTACAAAGCTGAAAGTGTTGCATGTATGGCCACATGACCATAAGCCTTTACTAAAAACCACTTGTACTAGTTGCCAAAATCCTTCTAGTTGTTGGCTTCAGAGGTCGGACCTCTGAAGTGGCTCACATACATACGGTTCCTACTAGAGATATAAAGTTTGCCATGGGGATTTTTCATGGAAATTGGTACTTGGCTGCCCCGAAGAAGTGAGTGTCGGGGGTGGAGCCAACGGGGTCAAGCATCTTAATATTTGCTTTGAATAGCGTGGCCTTGGGGGAAACCCCACGTGAGATTCAACAACTATTATCTCAGCCTACCATAGGATTTGTACTTGCTTGTGCATGTTGTTTATTAAACATTGTGTCTTCTATGTCTATAACATGTTCCAAATGGTCAAAAATTGAAGAAAATTATCATCTACAAGTGAGCAAAAATCCAACAAATTGCTGAAAAAGTTTGATCAAATGAGTAATACAAAAGCTTTCCAATACTTGAAACACCAGATTAAAACCAAAGTGTCAAAACATCAGTATCAAAATAATTCTCGAAGTAGGTTTGTCTCTAACCCATCACGTATTTTTCAAACTAGCTCAACAAATTAGGGCGCTAATCCCACAAGTTATTCCCAAGAAGTTCCATAAACATCAACATTCAACAAGCTATTGATTCAAACATCTTAAGTGCAAAAAAATCAACATCATTGTCAATTCTCTCATCAGGATAATCAAATCCTCTATCATGAAGCTTGATCAATCTATACTAGGTTCATAATCTTGGATATATCTTTCCTATTTTGAACCTAGGTTATATCAAAACCATAATTGCATCAATATAGGAATCAAACAAACTTGTAAATTGTCAAATGCTTATATGACTTTTAAGTATCACCTTAAGAAAAGAAAACCCAGTTATAAAGCTACTCAGAAAAGGATAAGATTCTTGTATATCAATCACAAGATCTTATTGAAACATAGGACATTCCTACACCATTTTCGTCACTACTTACATGGCTACGGTACATAATTTGATGGTGAAATTTTGCAAAGACATGCTTTTTAACAAAGAGATGCTTTATCCCAACGAACAAACAATAGTGGTAAAATCAACAAGGCATATCTTCCTAACCCAATAATCACCTATTGACTTTTTCCTTTGGAAATTTCAATAACTTTGAAATAATCACATGCCAGTTTGGACTAGAGCCCAACACAAACAATTTAGAAAACAACAACAAATGGAGGAAGAAGATAATCCCGTATTCCAAACTTTTGGATTTACCGATGTTGACGAAGAAGCAATCAATAGCACCATTAGAGACCTTGAGCAAGACTTCAAATTTGATAGGCTAATGGAAAAATTGTTGGCAAAACAAAAAGAAAAATATCTCTTGATGTTGGCAAAATTTGGAGCTAAACTACCACAAGACTTTAACATAGAAAACTTGAAACAAGATGTGGAGGCAAGTAACACCCAAAACACAGATGAGCCAAATAACGAAGATGTGAACAAAGAAAGCAATGAAGAAACAAGGAAAGAAAGGGATGACAAAAGAAAAGAGCATAGTGATAAGAGAACTCACGAAGAAACAAGGAGAAACTATGTGGATAATCCATTGTCAAACCTTACTTAACAAATACAAACTCTACAACAACAGATACAAGACATACAAAATGGGACAAGCTCCAAGAAGTATTCATTAGAAGATATATGCCCATATCCTTTTGATAAAAATCTGAATATGATACCATTTCTGCAACATTGCGAGATTCCTAAATATGACAAATACGATGGAAAATCTGATCCTCAAGATCACATTAGGGAGTTTTGTACTATGAGCATGGAATTTTCTCATGATAAAACTTACCTTGTGCATCTTTTTCCTAGGAGTCTAAATGGACAATCAATGGAGTGGTTTTCAAGATTACCATTCGGAATCAAATCTTTTGAAGAACTTGTGAATAGGTTTATTTCACAATACTCCTACAATATAAGGAATGAAATAACAATGCTGGATCTCTGCAATGTTAAACAAAAGAATGGTGAATCTTTTATAATCTTATTACAACGATGGAAACACATGTTTAATAGGTACCCCCGAGATGTACCTGATCAAGAAAAGATGGACATATTCATTGATAATCTTATTAGTGAAATGAGTTATCGACTAAGGATGCAATGTCCTCCCTCTTTTGCTAAAATGATCGAGAATGGTCTGAAAATAGAGAACGCAATGGTAAAGAAAGGAGAACTAAAACTTTACAATAATTCATACAACAACAACAACAATAATGACAAACCCAAGTTCTAGTCAAAGAATAGGAATGTCAACAATGAAGGGAATGACGATAATAGTACTACAAAATAACAACAACCAATTTTTAATCTATCAAGTCAAATCCCAAGCAATAACAATCCAGAAAATAATAAAGCCAAGTCCTTTAACAAATGATTATCAGAGATTGAAACACCTTATTCAAGATCTAATCGATAATGGAACCATCACAGTGGATAGCCATAAGACAAATGAATCACACCTAGCTTTCAAAATCCCGCTTCCGAATTATGACAAAGGTGAATCGTCCCAATTAAAAGATGACAAAGGAAAAGCCAAAGTGAATTACACTTATACACATGATGATGTGGTAAATGTGATCATTGTTAAAGATAATTCATCTCCAGAACCAATCAATGTTATCACTAGAAGCAAAGCAAAGGTTACCTTTCCAGGTATAGCAAAAGACCCAACATCCACTTCACAACAATACAATTTAGTAGAGCAATTACAAAGAATACCTGCTCAAATATCAATTTTGGAACTTCTCAAGGTTTCACCTATGCATAAGGAAATTTTGGAGAATGCTTTAGTGGAAACAACAGTTTCAAAAGACTTGGATGTAGATCAGTTCCAAAACATGGTAGGACACCTTATAGCTCCTCATTGCTTATCATTTTTTGAAAATGACGACGCATCCTTACAACATCCTCACAATGCTCCCTTAAATGTTGAAGTCTCCATTACTAAAACTCGTGTCAAACATGTGCTCATAGATGGAGGAGCTGGCTTAAACCTTTGTGCATTAAGTTTGATAAAAGCTTTGGGATATTCAGAAAATGCAGTAGACCTGAAAAAGAAAATAACCATCAAGGCTTATGATGAAGCAGATGGTTCTTCTAAAGGAACTGTTGTACTACCAATAAGAATAGGACCTGTGGAAAGGGATACATTGTGTCAGATTTTATATTTGAACCTCTCTTACAACATTCTTCTAGGAAGACCATGGATTCACAAGATGCAAGCAGTTCCTTCTACATATCATCAATGTGTAAAATTTCCTCATGAAGGAAAATAGATCACTATAATTGCAGATTCCAGTCAATATTACAATAATTTGAAGCCAACACAAGATACAAGAGTTCCACATAATAGAGAATCAGTATATCCTACCAAAGAAATTCAAGCACAGTTATGGGAATCTTTTGAAGAAAAGCTCAAGTTAAATGATGAAGGAAAGGGAAAGTATTCTTTGAATAATTTTCCACTTTCCCCTAAGTCATATGGAAAGCCTACAGATATTCAATCAATGCCATCAGAAAGATCAAAACATATGTTTAAAGGAACATTTGTTAGGGCTGGAACTCTTGAAGAGGAAAATGAAGACAAAGACATTCTTGGTTGGTTGTACAAGGATGAAGATAATGTTTGGTCCCGGAGACAACTGAGAGCCGGGGGTGGGGGGGGGGGGGGGTGAATCAATTGTCTAACAAATTCAAACCAAAAACAACTTAACCAACTTAATGCTTAATATCGGTAAAGCAGTCTAATATGCCGGTAGACAGTTTTAATAGTTAATTGCAATACCGGTAAGGATTAATGCATGAAACAAAAAGACAAAGTCATCCACAACACATAACACCAATATTTGTACGTGGAAACCCTGTAAGGGGAAAAACTACAGTGGGAAACCTTACCTACAATCAGATGATACTCCTGCAGATAGTAAGTGTATACAAATGGGATCTGTGCATGCAGAAAGGCTAAGCGCCTAGAGCTCACTGCTCAATCACAAAATAGGAATCACACTGACTACAATTGGATGGTTGAATCCAATAAGAATGTATTGCTCAAAATAGCATCTTCATATGCTGGATTCAGTACCAGTGTAGTTCTGATTGTCTTCACAAAAACCTTCCTTCAACCTTCAAATGATGTCTGCGTGTATAGCTCTTCTTATTCTCGCATATACCTTCACACAATCCTTTTCGCAATCCACATTCGATCTTACAAATAAGATCTTACATTTATACCATACCTTAAGACCAATTTTAGTAGGTCAGCTCTAAAGGATAATACAATAAAATTAATTTACAAATTAATTAATACCCGATGCAATAACCGATTCACCATGTCAGCTTAATGCATTTACAATAATAATAAGTCATCTTCATAGCATGCCATGCTGATCTGGAAAAGATAAACCTGCCGGTGTAACCTGGACCTATTTGCCAATAACAACAAATATGCAAATACGAATATACCAATAAATAGAACTCCAAGACAAGGTGTCCACGCGATGTCTTCGACATAACCAAGTGTTTTCCATGCCCTTCCAAGTGCCGGTGATCATTATATCTTGTCGGTGTACCAGATACCGGTGATTGTGCATAAGTCACTTGCTTCCGGTGAATGTTGCTGATTCTCCAAAGTGCTAGAGTTGATAAGTGTTTAGTAGGTGTTGACATCAATGACAAACCCATACCAAAATACCTATAGATAAAACTTTAGCAACAACAACAGAAGTCAATATTCCCATAAAACAATATGGCAAAGGATATGAAATCATGCAAAAAATGGGATATGAAGGAAAAGGACCAATTGGTAAGCAACATCAAGGTATTTCAAAACCTATTTGTCCACACTCACAATCCACAGAAGATAAATCCGGGTTGGGATATCTAAAATCCAATCAAAGGTGACATAATCATCAACAACACAAATGGAAGAAGAAATCAGTTTCTAAAGAAGAAAATTGGCAAGAAAAGCTACATCAAGCGACTGAAACAATAACCAATAAACAAAAGAAGCAAGAAGAACATGAAAAGAAAGAAGAGGAGATTACCATCAAAGGTGAAGAAAAATCTTGTCAACAAGTTCTAAAAATACAAACAAATGCAAAATCTGAACAAGATACTCCAGAAGTAGTGAAAATAGAGATGGCAGAAATTAGAGAACTTTTTGCACCATATGACATTCCAGTATGGTATAGTGGAGTAATCTTAGATCAGGATTCAGAGACAGATTCCAATGAGTATGAATGGGGTCTAGATGTCTTATCTACTACATCAAGTAAGGAACACAATGAAGACCAAACATCTATCACGAAAGAAGACTTGTCTATTGCAAAACAAAAGATGAAGTTAGAAAGAAGGCAAGAGAAACTCAGAATTTAGAGAAAAGAGGCGTATGCAAAAAGGAAAGGAAATGACAAAGACAAAGAAGTAATGCCACAAGAAGCACAAACAAAGATAGATCAAGCATCTAGAAATACAAGATTTTCATCAAAAGAGGAACAAGATGTATCCAGAAATGGTAGAACCATAGAAGAATTAAGAGGTAGTCAAGTTGGATTGACTATTAGTCAAATTCGGGTCAACATATTCTATGTCAAATTCACTCAGTATCATAACCCATTTGGCTAGTCTCCCTATCAATGTTGACTTACTCAACAAATATTTGAGAGGATCTATCATTGCTATTAGTATCACATAATGAATCAACATATAATGTCACAGCTTCTGAGTTGCAAATACAACTGCTAGACATGTCTTTTCTATTGAGGAATAATTTAATTCGTAGCCAACAAACGTTCTACTGATATAATAAACTGCTCTTTCTTTTCCTTCATCATCATGTTGAGCTAGGAGAGCACCTAATGATACACTTGTTGTTGAGACATAGAGTAACAATGGTTTCCCTTTGGTTGGTGATATCAATACTGGAGGACTCATAAGATATTCTTTTATTTGCAAAAAAGCTTCTTCACATTTTAGATCTGATTTGAATGGAACATTTTTATGTAGAAGATGGGTAAATGGAAGGCATCTATCGGCCAACTGAGAAACAAATCTCCTGATTGATTGCAATATTCCTTGTAAAGATCGTAATTGACTTATGTTCTTAGGTGACTTCATCTCCATGATAGCTTTGACTTTTTCAGGATCTACTTCAATGCCACAAGCTGATATAATGTACCCAAGGATCTTTCCAAAGGTTACCCCAAATGCACATTTCTTTGGATTTAATCTCAATTTATATCTTTCTAGCCTATCAAAAATCTTTCTTAAAATGTTCAAATGTTCTCGTCTTGTATGAGATTTTGCAATTATGTCATCGACATAGTCTTCCATAAATGTATGCATCATATCATGGAAAATTGTTGTCATAGCCCTTTGATAAGTCGCTCCTGCATTCTTAAGACCAAATGGCATAACATTCCAACAATATGTTCCCCATGCATAGGTGAAAGTTGTCTTCTCTTGATCTTTAGGTGTGATTCTTATTTGATTATGTAGCGTCCTAAAATTGCGACATTTGCAATTTCGACTGCATTTCGGTCTTCATGATGGCGACGCAACACGCAACCTGAATGGAGACCCTGAAACTTGCTCACGACACTGAAAACTGCATTTTTCAAGCACCTTGGCCTGAACCTCCTTGCACCCTGCTGTCCCGGGAGGTGGGACCAGAGCGCCCAGCGCCTTGGTCCTTCAGGACCAGGGCGCCCAGCGCCCTGGTCCCTGGGTCCTATTTTGGGCCCGGTCTCCTAAGGGGTCTCGGGTCTTTTTGTTTGCAATTGGAAATTAACTTTCCTGGTCGGCCTAAGGTCGGGAAAATCAGTCTATCAGCCCTAAATGACAAGTATATAAACTACATTTTTCTCTTTCATTCGATATGATATGAAGAGGATATGTGTACAAAGCGTGGAAATTATACTCAAGCATTCAAGCATTCAAGCATTCTTTCGAGCAATTGATCATTTCAAGTCTCCATTCAAGGCTAAGTGTTGCATTCAAGACAAGGATTCAACCATTGAAGAGGAGATCACATACTACATGCTACAACATACAACATACAACATCTAAACCTTCGCACATAAGGATACAAACATCCTTAGAACAAGGTATTAGTACTTGTTTTACAGTCATTTACATTTACAACACTTGCTCATTTCTTGGTTAATTCCAAAACCGGGGTTTGACCTAAAGGCAAACCCCTAATCCCTAACCCCCCAATCATCTTCGCTTTTCTGTGTGTAGGTTGCAGGTACGCAGCTGAAATTGAAGATCTGGAATCCTTGTGCAGAGACGAACAGATCCCCCTTCGTTTCGCGGATTTTTTGGAGGACCGTGGCGCCGGGCGCCATCGTCCCGACAACTTTTGCTCAAATTTGTAGGACAGCGCCGTATCGACATTTTACTGCTAATTCCAGGTCCGCAGCTTCATACTGTATTCCTATCTCAGTTTATAAGCGAATCTTTATCACTTTCTATGCATGCTTAGCTTAATTCTTCTATCAACATTCTTTACAAAAGAGGGTAGCCTTGCTATCTTAACCCTTGAAACACATTTAGCATCCAATCTTGCATTGCGTGGGATTGGATCTTGTGGGTTTCAACCCCTCTTTTGAATGTAAAGTCTTTCCCCTAAGTGAAAACCATCTAATCCTAGCGAACCTCCCTTCTCTCTCCTCGGAGTTGGAAGAGGGGAGAACAACTAGGGTCCGATCGCGATTTTCCGCTTTACATTTTGGTGAACCCGACGTGAACATCCTTTCTGATTTTTCATGCTTAGATCTGAAAAAATTGATTACATTTCCATGTTTGATCTTTTGCAAAATTTTAGAGGTGATTGCATAAAAACCCTAAATTTTCTTTTTAGTAATTGAACTTGCGAAATGTCTAAATGTTAATGCCTGTTTCAGATCTGCCCTTCTATTACAAATTTTCAATTCATATTTGTGCTTTAATTCTGAAAATTAAGTGGTTAAGTGTCAAAACCATAATTTTTGAAACCCTCTTGATTCAACCTTTGTCCGACAATTTCACTGATCAAAACATCTCCAAATCAGCTGTAACTTTGGATTCCACAATAAAATCACAACATCTTTCATCCCTGAAAATTTGGAAAAAAGTTGCGAGGACCGTGGCGCCGAGCGCCATCGTCCCCGACATTTTTTCTAAAATTTCGGGAGCAAGATCTTACTATATTTTCCTGCTAAAATCCAGAATTTTGGCTGATTTTATCAATTTTAACACCTTCAAAATAATAGTCAAAGTTGGTCTTGTGATTGCTTGGATTAAGGCTTCTAAACATTTAAAAATCATTGAAATTGAAATTTTGTGTCAAAATTGTGTTCTTACTGTCCTAAATCTGAAAAGTGTGTTATCATTCATTAAAAATTTCAGTGCTTTATTCAAATTCTTGCATTTTGTGACTTTTGAAATTAAGTGCTTAATTACAACAACTTTGATTTCCGCTTTCAAAATTGAATTTTGCGTGAAATTGAGTCAATTTTCAAATTTCAAAATTTGCATTGCTCTTGACATTCCCTCTAAAATCATAAAATTCAAAATTTCAGTTTCCCTCTCTTTTTCAAAATTCAAATTTTGCATTTTTCGACAATCTTGATAGGGTTCAATTTTGAGATTACAACTTTAATTTGGCCTATCTACAGATCGTAAAATCACTCAATTTTTTCAGATTAGCTCTAAAATCATCATACCTTTCATCCCTGCAAATTTCAAAAAAAGTTGCAAGGACCGTGTTGCACTCCGGGCGCCACGGTCCCGGACATTTTTTCCGAAATTTCGGGAGACTGTTGTGATTGCATTTAACAGCTTAAATCCAGAAGATTGGCTGATTTTACTGAAAATTGCTACCTCTAAAATCAAAACTTTCTCTCTCTTTCTAGTGCATGAGTTTTACAACAATAAGCCCTACTTACACTATTCCCGTTAGACGAAGCCGTAGAATTAAGTCTTTCCGAGGTTTAACTACTGAGGAGATGGAACCTAATTTGAATAGCCTTTTTAACAAGGACATGGGTAATTCCTCTAATCCTCCTAATGATGAAGAAGCTCTCCATGAGGTTTCTGAAGAACAACTTTCGAAATTGGATAACCAATTTGACGATTTTCGACAATGGATGTCTCAAGAATACCCTGATAGTCAAGCTCTTCCTTTAATTGAGGGTCTAAAACGTATGCTTCAAAGCGATAAGAATGGAATTGATATTTTGCGTGGTATTGCACACATTGTGGATTCGAATGTGATGCCTATGAAAAGTTGTGCCGAAACCTTAGGTTATACACAACCTCCTACTCAAGTCAATCATTCTATTCCTTTGACAACTCCTATTGCTAGTATACCTACCTTTACATCAAACATCATGGCTACTTCTATACAAGACATTCCTCTCGTGATTACTAGTCATGGGGGCAACCCTTCTTCTTCAATTAACCCTCTTCCTTCATTCAATCCGACTTCTTCATTCATTCCTTCAATGAGTGTGCCTATTATATCTCCACAAATGAACATGACGCAAGGGGGCAATTCATTTAACCATTCCATCCCTCCTTGTAGTATTCCTCCTGTCCAATCATCTCCTATGACTAATTATCATAGAGTCCCACCACCTTACTCTTTACCTTCTTTCAATAACATAAACACATCTAATATGAACTCTTCGACCGAAGCGACCATTAACAATCTTGCACAAACTGTCTCTTCTTTACAGCAACAAATTGCCTCTATGAATCAATCTAAGTTTAGTGTGCCCACATTTGATGTTGTGAGCCCACTTTCTCTTGACATTGTTCGAGCTATCCCTCCTAAACATGTTGAAATCCCGCATTTGGAACTTTATAATGGTAAAGGAGATCCTCTAACACATGTTAAGACTTTTCAAACAATATGTACCGATTTTGCTTATGACCAAAGGTTGCTTGCAAAACTGTTTACTAGAACATTAAGAGACAAAGCCCTACAATGGTATTGCTCGTTGCCTTCTTATTCTATTACTTCTTTCGAACAACTTGCAAATGCTTTCATTCAACAATTTTAAAACAATATAAGTCCTAAAGTTACTTTGATTGATTTAATGCATTGTAAACAAGGTGTTAAAGAAAAAGTGACTGATTTCATTGGTAGATATAAGCATTTGTATGCTCAAATTTCTTTTCCAGTGCCTGACAATGATATTCAAAGAATCTTTATTTCTAATTTACGAAAAGATATTCGAGACAAACTTCTATTTTCTGAGTTTACTTCTTTCCAACAGTTGTGTGCAACTCTTCACAATTATCAACTGACTGTGAGTCAAATGGAACAATCACATCCTATGGCTCCGAGTGATAAGGGTGATAGCAGTCAGCAACCATTTGGGAAGTTTAAACCGAACAGAGATTCCATCAAATTCAATGAAAACATCATCAACAACAATGTGAATGCAGCATCAGGTGTGCCTCCTATTTCTAAATTTTTCAAGAAAGAAAGAAAGTATACTCCTTTGAATGAATCATTGCATAGTATTATGAATAAGTTATTGGAACAAAATGTGCTTCCTCTTCCTCCTATAAGACAAATTGATCCTGCAAAGATTACTTCACCTTATTTTGATAACAAATCTTTTTGTCAATTTCACCGTCAGCCTGGGCATGATACTGAAAAATGTTTTTCTTTAAAGGGTAAAATTCAAGATTTGATTGATAACAATACTATCTCTGTTTCTGGAGTGAATGATAAAGGCAACACATCTATAGCTCCTCCTAACCAAAATCTTCAGATTTTTACTGATCCATTACCTTCTCATACCTCTAATGCAATTGAGGCTAATGATTCCTCTCTCTCATCTGATGGTCTTGTGTCTATGACTCCGAATGTGATTAACTTTGTAGAGCAGCAAGAAATCCCTAAAGAACCTTCCATCACATTTGATTCTAGTGAAACCATTAGGGCACCTGATGGTCCTTTATACATAGTTGCAAAAGTTAAGAATACACCTTTCCGTGGAGTGCTTATTGATCCTTCGTGCATGGTTAATGTTATTACTGAAGAATTTCTTTTTACTTTGCAATTGAATCAAGTGATATATGACAAAACAAATGTGATTGTGAAACTATTTGATGCATTTTCTTCTCCTGCAATTGGTTCTATTACATTGCCTATTGAGGTCCATAACAAATCTCTTGATGTGAACTTTGCTATTATTCCATCTTCCGAACAATTTCGTGTGAAGCTTGGCTATCCTTGGCTATCTTCCATGAAAGCTATTGCTTCTCCTATTCATAAGTGTTTGAAATTTCCCCATAATGGTGAAGTTGTTACTATCAATCATAGTCTCTTTAAACCAGCTGAAAGAACCTCTAGTGTTCCTATTGATTACTTTTGGCCTAAACAATTCCAATCTCTTCCTCCGCGAAGTGATCATCTTTTCAAATCTTATCAAAAGTGGAAAACAGATATGATCCTATCTCTAAGTGAACCTAGAGCACCTAAACTTGATATTCCTATCATTCTTGAGAAGGAAGTTCTTCCTTTGAAAGATAAAACTTATGTCTTTCCTCAAGAAGATTCTCAACCCATCCCTATGGATGTGACTATGTCTATACCTAATAAACTTCCTAAGAGTAGACCTATACCTCCTCGTCATGATGGAATTGGTCTTCTCCCTAAACCAAATATTCCTCCTTTGTATGGAGCAGTTCCTCCTCCTTCTTTTTATAGAGAGAAGAGACCTTCTTCTTCTCCTATTATCCAGCCTAAGAGACCACAACCTAAACACCCAAGTGCTAAGGATGAGAACATTCCTCCTCCTCAGTCTTCTCCACTTCCTACTAAGACTAGACGAAATCATTCTGCACGTGAACGCCGATGAAAGCGTCATCTTAGAGCTCAGGCAGCTGCTTCTCAAACTTTGTAATCTCCAAAAACACCTTCAACAAGCATTATTCCATTTTCTCCTCAGCCGGAAATTGAGCCGAAATCTCCTAAACATAAGATGCATGATGGTCTTGATCCTGTGTGAGTTAAAGATCCTATTTTTATAAATCTTGATGATGATATAGATGAAAATGTTATTCATGATGAAAATATTACTCCTCTTGCTTCTGATAGTGAATATGAACTTGTTGATGTCGATAACCATTTATCTAATGAATTTTCTAAAGCACTTATCCTAGCTCCTAGACAAGAACAATGTGGCTCGGAACATGAGCATAGCCCTTGTTTGGATCTTGTGATAGCTCCATCTGCTGTGTTGGATGTTCCTCCTCTAGCGTGCTCCCTGCCTTCCCGAAACATTGATCAGCAAGATCGGGGGGTAGATGACGTGCTAGACTAGTTACATTAGCATAGAAGATTCTCTCCTCCTCTCTTTTGTTACTTCTTCTATATGTTACTCTCATTCTTCTATTTGTTGTCCTTGGTGTTGTCTACTTGAGGACGATGCAAAGCATTGAGATCTCTCGATCTCTCTCATGTTGACTCAAAAGACACATGTGTTCCCTTCTTCTAGGTGACCTTCCTTGATTGGGGAATGAAGAACAATTATGCATACATACATATGATATATATACATGAATTATCATACAGCGTACTGACCCCGAGGAAAGTGAAGTCACCTCGTGCTTTGTGTTTTGTGTCTATTATCCTTGGGCTTATCTCACACTTGGGGGCTAAATCCTTGTGATAACATGCTCCTTTCCTTTCTCATTTCTTATATGTATCACTACCTTAAAGCAATCACCCCCGGTGAGGCGTGTGCGATCGCTTTAACGTAGGGGGGCATACATCCCGTTCATATCTTTTCAAGATACTTGAAAATTTCTTGGCAAATTTAGCCTTGCCTTGAAAATTTTTGATATCTTTCTTGCATGACTCATAGTGAGGGAGCCTTACTACTGACAGTCATGGTTCTCCCTCGTGATCTTCCCTTTTACTTTGTCAATCGAAGTCGTAAGATCCTTAGTCCACTGGGGGCTTGGTGTATCTTGCCTCCTTGACGTGGTGAAAGTCTTTCAATATTGTTTCCTTGTACTTTACCGGAAGTATGAGCATACATACTCCCGCTAAAGTGGGGGCTAAATGTAGCGTCCTAAAATTGCGACACTTGCAATTTCGACTGCATTTCGGTCTTCACGATGGCGACGCAACACGCAACCTGAATGGAGACCCTGAAACTTGCTCATGACACTGAAAACTGCATTTTTCAAGCACCTTGGCCTGAACCTCCCTGCACCCTGCTGTCCCGGGAGGTGGGACCAGAGCGCCCTGGTCCCTGGGTCCTATTTTGGGCCCGGTCTCCTAAGGGGTCTCGGGTCTTTTTGTTTGCAATTGGAAATTAACTTTCCTGGTCGGCCTAAGGTCGGGAAAATCAGTCTATCAGCCCTAAATGACAAGTATATAAACTACATTTTTCTCTTTCATTCGATATGATATGAAGAGGATATGTGTACAAAGCGTGGAAATTATACTCAAGCATTCAAGCATTCAAGCATTCTTTCGAGCAATTGATCATTTCAAGTCTCCATTCAAGGCTAAGTGTTGCATTCAAGACAAGGATTCAACCATTGAAGAGGAGATCACATACTACATGCTACAACATACAACATACAACATCTAAACCTTCGCACATAAGGATACAAACATCCTTAGAACAAGGTATTAGTACTTGTTTTACAGTCATTTACATTTACAGCACTTGCTCATTTCTTGGTTAATTCCAAAACCGGGGTTTGACCTAAAGGCAAACCCCTAATCCCTAACCCCCCAATCGTCTTCGCTTTTCTGTGTGTAGGTTGCAGGTACGCGGCTGAAATTGAAGATCTGGAATCCTTGTGTAGAGACGAACAGATCCCCCTTCGTTTCGCGGATTTTTTGGAGGACCGTGGCGACGGGCGCCATCGTCCCGACAACTTTTGCTCAAATTTGCAGGACAGTGTCGTATCGACATTTTACTGCTAATTCCAGGTCCGCAGCTTCATACTGTATTCCTATCTCAGTTTATAAGCGAATCTTTATCACTTTCTATGCATGCTTAGCTTAATTCTTCTATCAACATTCTTTACAAAAGAGGGTAGCCTTGCTATCTTAACCCTTGAAACACATTTAGCATCCAATCTTGCATTGCGTGGGATTGGATCTTGTGGGTTTCAACCCCTCTTTTGAATGTAAAGTCTTTCCCCTAAGTGAAAACCATCGAATCCTAGCGAACCTCCCTTCTCTCTCCTCGGAGTTGGAAGAGGGGAGAACAACTAGGGTCCGATCGCGATTTTTCGCTTTACAGATTATATCCTGAGAAGCCATCCATTAATGAAAACATCTCATGTCCTGCTGATAAGTCCACTATGATATCAATGTTTGGTAGCGGGAAATCATCTTTTGGACATGCTTTATTCAGATCTTTGAAATCTGTACAGACTCTTATGCTTTTATCTGTCTTTGACACTGGTACAATACTTGAAACCCTTTCTGGATAAGCAACTGGTCTTATGAAACCCACTTCTAATAGTTTATTCAGCTCAGTTTTACAAGAAGAGCAATGTGCGGATGCATCTTTCTTTGCTTCTTCTTAACGGGTTTTACTTTTAAATCCACATTAAGATGATGCATGATAAGGTCTGGATTAAGTCCTGGCATATCTGCATAAGACCAAGCAAAATTTATTTGTCTTTGCTTAAAGAATTCCATGTATTCTTTCCTCTCTTTTTCTAACAATGAGGTAGCAAAATGAAGTATTTTAGGATCCTTTGATGTACCAATGTTTATTGCTTCTGTTGGTTCTATCAGAATAGCAAATCTCTCTTGAAAATATGCAAGATGAATGTCAAACTTTCCATCTTCTGGCGCCTCAAGGAGGTTTTCACCATCAGATACGTCCTTTGTTTTCTTTTTTGATTGATCTAATGTTGCCATGAAATGGTTTTCAACAATAGGTCTTTCCTTGTTTTATTTCGCTTTTGTGATTGGAAAGTTTGGCATTCTCCTGACTACAAGAAACATCACTTGATTCGTCAATGGAAGATATCTTAGGATGGATGGGTTCAACAATGTTAAGGTACACGACTAAGTCATGATCATTGGAAAAGGCATTTAGTTTGGGGTTGTCTAAATTATCCCAATCAATTAGTTCAGGATGAAGAAGGGGTAAATCATAATCACTGTCATCATTAGGTATTTCAACGTTCATGACATAATGATCATAATTTGGCATAGAATAGGTATTGTCATAGAATAAATGTTTTTGAGAATTGTCTTTCTCAAGCATTTCTGAATTAGTCTTAACAAAATCAATATTAGCATTTTGTAGTTCACACTCAAGTGGTTCTTCAACTGACGTTTGTCCCTTAAATGAATGGATTATATTGACACACACATCTTTAATACTGCAAATTCCTTCTTGATTGACCTCATTTGCATTTTGGAGTTGACATACTTGTGTATATGATAAAGAGGATTCTTTTGCTAGATTTTGTCTCCTTTCAAACTCAACTTCTTCTTGACTAATAGTCAATCCAATTTGACTATCTCTTAATTCTTCTATGGTTCTACCATATCTGGATACATCTTGTTCCTCTTTTGATGAAAATCTTGTATTTCTAGATGCTTGATCTATCCTTGTCTGTGCTTCTTGTGGCATTACTTCTTTGTCTTTATCATTTCCTTTCCTTTTTGCATACGTCTCTTTTCTCTGAATTCTGAGTTTCTCTTGCCTTCTTTCTAACTTCATCTTTTGTTTTGCAATAGACAAGTCTTCTTTCGTGATAACTGCTTGGTCTTCATTATGTTCCTTACTTGATGTAGTAGATAAGACATCTGGACCCCATTCATACTCATTGGAATCTGTCTTTGAATCCTAATCTAGGATTACTCCACTATACCATAATAGAATGTCGTATGGTGCAAAAAGTTCTCTGATTTCTGCCATCTCTATTTTCACTGCTTTTGGAATATCTTGTTCAGATTTTGCATTTGTTTGTATTTTCAGAACTTGTTGACAATATTTTTGTTCACCTTTGAGTCCACTTGTCCTCTCATGCACTTTTAGATTGAATGCTTATGATGCAGACAAATAATGATTTAATGAATGCTTATAATGTCCCAGTCTCCTACCACCACCACCTCCATCCCCACCCTCATATCCTTCTCCCCCAGCCTCCTGAGAAGCTCTGAGATCTCGTCTCCATCTCTGTCTCCTAAAAACTGGATCATCTGAATCATCATCCTCATCTCTTGAGCTGGGAGGAGGATCTGTTGGATCAGTAATACGAGGAAATGGATGAGCTAATATATACTAAGCATAATATGCAGTAACCCCAGGATCAAGAATGTGCAATCTCATAGCATAAGCCACTCCCAGGGTAGAAAGAAACTCTGCACGAGCAATCTCAAATGATAAAAAGGTCCCCAATCTCATCTATCTCTGTAATGCCGAGCATATATTGTCACACTAGTAGGCATAGGCTGGATCATACCAAACTGTCTAAGAATACGACTAATCAACTGTCGCTGAACAATATAAGGAGTCTGACCAATGAGATATCTACTATGCATGATAAATGGTAATGTCCGTGCAACATCCATCCATGGCTCACAATCAACATATGGTCTCCAAGTAATGCTATCTAATAAATCAAGCACCCAACGCCAATACTCCATCTTACCCAGCTTATGCTGAGTAAGGATACTTGCATAAAAATATACATATGGCTGTCTCTCTCCATGAACTCTGTGATGGATAGGTCGAGTAACAATAATGTGCTCCCAACACCAGATCTGTAATAAAGTGCATCTTGTAGACAAACTCGCACTCTCATCATACACTACCTAGTAAAGATCATGATATAAATGTGCGAGCATACAAACACCCCAAGCATATCGAGTACGATGTTGCATCATACTTAGGAGAATCTCACCCCATCCAACATAAAAACCTCATGATCGCCTATCAAGACAAATAAATCCTCCAATCAAACCAGCAAGAATAATAGGAAGAGTCTCGTAATACATCACCATATCCTCCCAGCAGATCTCTCCTTTACCAATGCTATCATCAGAAAATACACCTCCACAAGCCTCTGTCCCAACATGATCCTAAAAATCATACTGCACTAGCTTGCCAGTCACTGGGATGTGCAGAATCCTATAGACATCCTCGAGGATCACACTAATCTCACCCGTGGGCAAGTGGAAAGTGTTATGCTCACTATGCCATCTCTCGACTAACACCGTCAACAATCCTTTATTATGTGTAATCTCAGGCATATACAACAAATGACATAAACCACAAGCATCTATATGTCTAACCTCTGCCTGTGTCAGCTCTAACACTAAATGACGCACTGCCGGTAATTTCTCCTAACACTGGAGAAGATCAAGTTTCTCCTATTTATCAAGAGAAATCAATCAATCATCAAATCATCAACTATCAAATCAAACTAAAACAATCTATGCTATCTATCTATCAAATCAAACTGAAGCAATCTATGCTATCTATCTATCACATCAAATTGAAGAAACTTAAGCTATCAAATTATTTTAAAACCTATCAATTATGGTTTTCTATTAATCACTGAGTTCAATCAAAACTTTGATAAGCTATTGCATCAAAAACTAAATTGGTTTCTTCGAGCTAATCAACCAACACAATCAATCAAGCAATCGAGCTAATCAACTAACACAATCAATCAAGCAATCGAGCTAATCAACCAACACAATCAATCAATCAATCAAGCAATCGAGCTAATCAACCAACACAATCAATCAATCAATCACACAATCAAGCAATCAATCAATCAAGCAATTTGATCAATCTATCAATCAAGCAATTAATTTATCTATCCAACAATATCAAATAATCAATCAAGTCCCTATTCATCATACATGCGCATCAAACATGTTAAATCTAATCATCAAAGTGATTTTTAGTTCTTGCATTTATCAAAAACATCAATTTTGAGTATTAGCGCTATCCTATTGAGAAAAAGCGGTAAACTAATGCATTTGCACTATCTTTTTTAGCAAATGCGCTAACTCTAAAAGCATATGCACAAAACCAAGCAAAAACGCTAACATACTTAACAAAAGTGCTAACAAACGAAACATTTGCACTATCCTAAGAAAAAGCGCTAACATACTTAACATATGCACTAACATACTTAACATATGCGCTAACAAAAAGATCATTTGCGCTAATCTATGCAAATGTGCTAAACCTAATTACAAATGCGCTAAAACAAAATGCAAAAGTGCTAATTTAAAACCGAAAATCGCAAAAAATTCAAAAAATTCAAAAAATTATTAAACACGCCTAAAAACATGAAAATTTGCACGACAAGTTAAAAACAAAGCTCGAGATAAGATACATATCGGATATCCATACTCAGGAGGTCATTGATATCGTCGCATACACTCCAAACGATGGTTCTCCACAGGAATCACCATTTCGCTACTTCACCAAAAATATTTTCTTCACAAGCTGACAAGTATAACAATGAAATAAAAATTAACCTTGGTTAATTTTATTTTTACTCTTTGGAAGTGTAATTAATGCTATTCAATGGGGCAATTTAATTTTTTTTTTACAAATGAATTTAATTGACTGATTTTTTTATCAAATATCATGAGATTAATCGTTCAAACCAGAGTTTTCAACAATTTCACGATCAATCTCCTGAGGGGGCACACAATCAGGATTTGCAATCTACATGAGGCGCATTATCAAGACTTGATTTAATCTTTGAAACAATGTTGTCTCGACATCATTTCAAAGAGGGGCAAAATGTATACACATAAAAATGGCTATGAGCAATTAAATAAATATTTTATATTTATCTAATAATTATTCTTCTATTAAATAGTGAATTTGAAAAGATTAATTTATTTAATTCATTTCATGTCTTTCTATTAATTAATATTTTATTAATTAATTAAATATCTAATATTTAATTATTCTTCTAACCAAGTTAATTAAATATCTAATATTTAATAGTTATTCTCCTATCCTATAGTCTTAAATATTAAATATTTTTTTAAATTATTTAATCTCCCTTTTCCAACTCACCTTCCATCTCCACTTCATCTTCCCTTTGCCAACTCATCCATCATGTGGCTAAAGAAATTAATATTTCTTAAATATTAATTCATCATTTATCTCCAACCTCCAAACTCAATGAATATTGTGTACGTACACATAATTCATAACCATCTCCTATATTCTCTCCAACACCCTCTACATATTAGGAAGGACTTGAGTCCACTTGTCCTATCATGCCTAAATCTTCTCCAACCATCCCTAGATTCTCTCAGTTAGCAACCCAATCAAGGTGAGATGAGTGACACTTGTTTTCTCCTTCCCTCTTTCTGTCAACCTTCACCTTTGCTCACAACCATCCAAATCTACAGATCTAGTCAGGACCATTGATCTAAGCCACATCATCTAATCCTCTCAAGGTCTATAAAATCAAGAGCTTCAATTGAGAGAGAGTTAGACTTCAAGAGACTTCAAGAGACTTCAAGTGCATTTTGCAAGCTAATCATATGCATCTGTGAGTTTCACTTGAAGCAAATAGAAAATAGTAAGAGCATAATCATATAGCATCATTTACATATCAATTAACTTAGTAATCATTTTTCATTTGCATCCAAGAATCATCAAAATCGAAAATCAAACAAAAACATTTATCATGGCATCATCATATAAAGCATAATCATCAAATAAAGTAACATGCATAAAGATCATCATCCATCTCATCACTACATCCATATAAAGCATCATCATCAAATAGAGTAACATGCATAATAAAGATCATCATCATATAGAGTCCATGTCTGTATATAGATCATCATAAAATAATAAAAGTCCAAGTATACAATGATATCAAATAAACAATACAAATGCTCCAAATCAAGTCACGACTGTCCTGTACCACTACCACCTGACTCTGTCTGTCTTTGTGGTTGTGGGTGAGAAGATCCTCCAAATGTCTGCCTCCCATGCTCACCACTCCTCTGAGGAGGTCCCATGACCCCACCACTATTAGTGTCCATCAACACGGTGGTATGATAACTACCCGCTCTTTGGCTCTCTGCAACTACCTCCTCATATCATCGTCGCCAGTGGGAAGTCTCCTTCCTGGCCTGAACTAGTTCTCTAACAGTGTCAGCCGAGAGAGTACTTGATCCAACCTGCTGAATATGATCAAGAAGGCCCTGAGTATCCTGCTGTCTCCTAACAGCTCTAACCTGTGCTCGAAGTTGATCAATCTATGCTCTAAGACTGTCAATGGTCTCATGCTCTGGTGCATCCTGCTTTGGCACATCATGCACTAGTGCATGCTGCTCTGGCAAATCCTGCTATGGTGCATGAATCCCAATCCCCTCTTCACCACCAACCTGTCCAACTACTAGAATCTCCATCTGAGTAAGTCTTTGAACCCGTTGTCTAATGAGGGGAACATGATCCTCAGGATCCTCATCATCTCCACCATGCACTGCAATAACCCTAGGGTCTGGCTGAATCTGTCCAAAATCAATGCCTCTCTCGCAACCCCCATCCAGTCCAGTCACCCTACCTCCTCCTATCAATGGCAACCCTCTCAGTGATCTCATACCTGCCCTACCATGCTCCCTCCCAATCCATCTAACATCCCTCCCACCCATAGGATGCGGTCTCCCAATCCTGCCAATCGGTCCAAACGGTCCTCCACGAACTCTCAGTCGACCTCCCCTCTGTCCAGGTCTCCTACCACCACCACCTCCATCCCCACCCTCATCTCCATCTCCCCCAGCCTCCAAAGCAGCTCTAAGCTCTCATCTCCATCTACGTCTCCTAACACCTGGATAATCTGAATCATCATCCTCATCTCCTAAGCTGGGAGGAGGATCTACTTGATTAGTAATATGAGGAAATGGATGAGCTAATATATATTGAGCATAATCTGTAGTAACCCTAGGATCAAGAATGTGCAATCTCATATCATAAGCCTCTCTCAGAGTAGAAAGAAACTCTGCACGAGAAATCTCAAATGATAACGAAGGTCCCCAATCTCAACTATCTCTATAATGCCGAGCATATATCGTCACACTAGTAGGCATAGGCTGGATCATACCAAACTATCTAAGAATGCGACTAATCAACTATCGCTCAACAATGTAAGGAGTCTGACCAATGAGATATCTACTCTCCATGATAAATGGTAATGTCTGTGCATCATCCATCCATGGCTCACAATCAACATATGGTCTCTAAGTAATGCTATCCAATGAATCAAGCACCCAATGCCAATACTCCATCTTACCCAGCTTATGCTGAGTAAGGATACCTACATAAAAATATACACATGTTTGTCTCTCTCCATGAACTCTGTGATGGATAGGCCGAGTAACAGCAATGTGCTCCCCACACTAGATCTACAATAAAGTGCATCCTGTAGATAAACTCGCACTCTCATCATACACTACCTGGTGAAGATCATGATATAAATATGCAAGCATGCAAATACCCCAAGCATATCGAGTACAATGCTACATCATACTCAAGAGAATCTCACCCCATCCAATAGAAAAACCTCACGATCGCCTATCAGGACAAATAAATCCTCCAATCAAACCAACAAGAATAACATAAAGAGTCTCATAATTCATCACCATATCCTCCCATCAGATCTCTCCTCTACTAATGCTATCATCAACAAACGTGGCTCTACAAGCCTCTGTCCCAACATGATCCTAAAAATCATACTGCACTAACTCGCCAGTCACTAGGATGTGAAAAATCCTATAGACATCCTCAAGCATCACACTAATCTCACCCGTGGGCAAGTGGAAAGTGTTATGCTCAATATGCCATCTCTCGACTAATGTCGTCAACAATCCTTTATTATGCGTAATCTCAGGCATATACAACAGATGACGTAAATCACAGACATCTATATGTCTAACCTCTGCCTATGTCAGCTCTGACACTAAATGACGCACTACCGGTAATTTCTCCCGACACTGGAGAACATCAAGTTTCTCCTATTTATCAAGAGAAATCAATCAATCATCATCTATCTATCAAATCAATCAATCAATCAAGCAATCAACAATCAATCAATCATCAAATCATCAACTATCTATCAAATCAAACTAAAGTAATCTATGCTATCTATCTATCAAATCACATTGAAGCAACCTATGCTATCGATCTGTCAAATCAAATTGAAGAAAATTAAGCTATCAAATCATTTTAAAACCTATCAATCATGGTTTTCTATCAATCACTGAGTTCAATCAAAACTCTGATAAGCTCTTACATTAAAAACTAAATCGATTTCTTAGTGCTAATCAATCAATCAAGCAAGCAATCAACAATCAATCAATCAATCAAATCAATCACGTAATCACTCAATCAGGTCGCTATTCATCATCAATGCACAATAAACATGTTAAATCTAATCATCAAAGTGATTTTTTAGCTTTTGCACTTATCAAAAACATCAATTTTGAGCATTTGCGCTATCCTATTGAGCAAAAGTGCTAAACTACAGCAAATGTGCTAAATCTACATGCAAATGCGCTAAATTCAAGCATATGCGCTAACTTTTTGTCCAAACGCGCTAAACCTACGAACATATGCGCAAAACAAAGCAAAAATGCTAACTTTGGCTGCAAAAGTGCTAACAAACGAAACATTTGCGCTATCTTAAGCAAAAGCGCTAACATACTTAACAAAAGTGCTAACAAACAAAATATTTGCACTAATCTATGCAAATGTGCTAAACCTAATTGCATATGCGCTAAAACAAAATGCAAATGGGCTAACCTAAATGCCAAAAATCGTAAAAAAATTTAAAAATTAAAAAACATGCCTAAAACCATGTAAAGTCCAACGAGAAGTTGCAAACAAAGCTTGGGATAAGATACATACCGGATACCCATACTCGGGAGGTCGTTGATATCGCCGAACACACTCAAATCAATTGTTTTCTACAGGAATCACCATTTCACCACCTCAGCAAGAATATTTTCTTCACAAGTTGACAAGGATAACAATGAAATAAAAATCAACCTTGGTTAATTTTATATTTACTCCTTGGAAGAGTAATTAATGCTATTCAATGGGGCAATTTAATTTGTTTTTTACAAATGAATTTAATTGACTAAAATTTTATCAAATATCATGAGATTAATCATTCAAACCAAAGTTTTCAACAATTTCTCGATCAATCTCCTGAGGGGGCACACAATCAGGATTTTCAATCTCCATCAGGCACATTATCGAGACTTGATTTAATCTTTGAAACAATGTTGTCTCGACGTCATTTCAAAGAGGGGCAAAATGTATACACATAAAATGGCTATGAGTAATTAAATAAATATTTTATATTTATTTAATGATTTTTCTTCTATTAAATAGTTAATTTAAAAAAATTAATTTATTTAATTCATTTTCGTGTCTTTCTATTAATTAATATTCTATTAATTTAATTCATCTATCCCATTCCTCTAATTAATTAAATATTTAATTAATTATCCTTTTAATTATCCTTTTAATTAATTCATCTATCCCATTCCTCTAATTAATCTAATATTTAATTATCCTTTTAACAAAGTTAATTAAATATCTAATATTTAATTATCCTTTTAACCAAGTTAATTAAATATCTAATATTTAATTATCTTCTCCAAACAATTAAATATCTAATATTTAATAGTTATTCTCCTATCATATAGTCTCAAATATTAAATAATTCCTAAATTATTCAATCCCTTTTCCAACTCATCCTTCCATCTCCACTTCATCTTCCCTTTGCCAACTCATCCAACATGTGGCTAAATAAATTAATATTTCTTAAATATTAATTCATCATTTATCTCCAACCACCAAACTTAATGAATATTGTGTACGTACACATATTTCATAACCATCTCCTATATTCTCTCCAACACCCTCTACATCTTAGGAAGGACTTGAGTCCACTTGTCCTCTCATGCCTAAATCTTCTCCAACCATCCCTAGATTCTCTCAGTCAACAACCCACTCAAGGTGAGATGAGTGACACTTGTCTTCTCTTTCCCCCTTTCTCTCAACCTTCACCTTTGCTCACAGCCATCCAAATCTATAGATTTGATTAGGACCATTGATCTAAGCCACATCATCTAATCCTCTCAAGGTCTATAAAATAAAGAGCTGC
This sequence comes from Cryptomeria japonica, assembly GCF_030272615.1. Classification (NCBI taxonomy): domain Eukaryota; kingdom Viridiplantae; phylum Streptophyta; class Pinopsida; order Cupressales; family Cupressaceae; genus Cryptomeria; species Cryptomeria japonica. The sequence continues at coordinate 16,360,511 of NC_081414.1, forward strand.
AGTTGAGAGAGAGTTAGACTTTAAGAGACTTCAAGTGCATTTTGCAAGCTAATCATATGCATCCGTGAGTTTTAATTTTGAAGCAAATAGTAATAGCATTTTAGCATAATCATTTTAGCATAATCATGTAGTATTGCATATCATAGTATTAGTTAACTACAAGTTATCGGTTCATTCTTCATATGCCATCTTGGAAGCCATTAGTGCATTGTCTGAGAACACACCATCTGCAACCAGGAACAGTGGAGTTAGGACATAATGGGACATAAGCCATGAAGGTAATATTAGTATTTTATTTCATATGTATCTTCATGTAGTTTCATGAGTTGAGTTTGGATTTCTTGTAGCATTGCCATTTGTATTTTGTGAAACTAACTTATTGCAGGTAACATTTTGAGGATGAAATTCAAGTCGATACAATTAATAATAATAAATCAAGAAGCACATCTAGCACATACGAGCTAAATGCATCCTTTATTATCTTCATGAAATTATACAATCTCAAGAAATCTTCTATACAAAGTGCAAATACAAAATTCATGAAACTACTTCTATAAGAATTTATCCATAGTCTCCCCTTTGTAAGAATCTCCCGTTACAATGCAAAAAGCCTTGTATTTATAGGCTTGAGAGAATAACTACTTCATAACCACCTAGCCTAACTACTTAGGATAATCAACTTAGGTTCCCACTTAGAATAAATACCTAAGACAACCATTTGCATAACTACCTTAGGTAGAAACTTATGATCACTACTTAGGCTATTACCTCTAGTAACTACCTTTTAGAGGAAAGTTAGGATTTACCTAACTTTTACAAAAATGTAAGACCAAAACTAACTTGTAGTTACAACAAGTGACATAAGTTACTTTTACAAGAAGGCAGGTGAAAAAATGTAACTTTTGAAGGAAAGACCAATCCATCATATTTCATTTGTGTCAATGCCTTCTTAGTAATAACCTACCATGTAACCATGATGTTGGATTCAAGAGTGCTTCATTAATTCTAAACTTTTGAGAGTTTCCTTGCAAAATCATTCTGCAATCATTTCATTACACCTATGAGAGGATCTATTATGTGCATATCCTTATTTCATTGCGGGATGTGAGATGGTATCATCTAAAAGCATTTGTCACATGGTTCGCACACTATCTATGCCTCCATTTCTTGCTTGCTAATGTGCAATGAGGATGTTGATGAATCTATCCTTACACCGACGAATGGCATTTCTTTGTATATTTCTAAAGATTTTTCAATGAATCTATCCTTTGGTGTGATGATATCTATTTGAAACATTTAACAAACAGTTTGCATGCCTTAGTGTAAGTTGCCACATTTTACATTCATATCCACCAACACATTTCCCATTATAATATATGACATAAATCTTCCTTCCATCGATATGGTTTGGTGGATGTTTACAACCTACTTTGAAGCTCCCATATTATTGCAGAGAGAGAATGTGAGTGTTGCTTGGCTTATAATTACCGATTGCATTTGATAGAAAGTTTCTATAGCCATTTCCAACTCATTCATTTGGGTGTGTGTCTTTCAATCATTGTGTTCCATATGACACTCGTTCTGAAAGATTTCTGTCAAACAATTTATGTGCCTTGTATATGCTTCTTCACAAACTATGAGTTCGTATACAACTGCAACATTTGACAAAAGTCATCTATTCTTTATGCTTCGATGCATGTCTAGAACTGATTCTGATTCTTTCCACTAATGTCATGAGTCCTTTATCCTTTACGACTTAATGAATACTCATACCATAGTTTCAACCAAGCCCATTCACAATGCAGACTTAGCTTCACATTTTCTAGTTACATTTGCATGAAAGTTTCTGAAACTTGCGAAACAAATCCATTTTGTGTATTCCCTATGATGATTTCACCTTGTTCCTTGAGATGGCATCTCTTTGAAGCACTATGTCAAATAGTTAACACGCATTTGCTGCACTTCCTTCATTTTGCAATCATCTTGTGTTTACTTCAAAGTTATTAAAGTCTTTTCACCAAATTCATTTTCTCCAAAGGCATACCATCAACCAGTTCATTATGCATGCATATCGAGTTGATTGCTTGTTATCAAAAGGTAGTTATAATAACTAACTACTCTGTAAGCTTCTTTTGAAACCGAAACAACTTGCCTATGATGTTAATGAATTAAGCTTTTTGCAACTTTTAAAACTTGAGAAAATCCCTGACAAATGAGTGATTTATAATAACTAACCCTTCAGAATTGGAATGCATCGGTGTCATCTTTTGAAACTAAAACAAATTGCCAACAAGCTGAGTGTGTCAGTCCCTTTGCCCATTTTCATAACACAACAAAATGGCTTACAAGGATATCATCTGGCATAGACAACTTGTGATTCTTGAGCAAAATTATGATTATATCAATTTGAGTCCACTACATTTGTCATTTTCTTTGTTGGTCCTCTATCAATCACCGCAACTTACACAATTTGGCTTGTGACTCAATAATTGCCTTTGAAATATATTTGAAGTGTGATGCACATCTCTTTTTCTTTAATTTTTGCTTATCTTAAAATCCCTATATAAAGGTATACCCCCTATATAGAGTATTTCACTTGATAGAACTAAAGAGCCTTCTTTTGTGAGGTGCACATACATTGTAATTTGAATCTCCTACTTTGAGATGTACACTTTTAATCATGAATTTGAATATCTCTTCTCTTTGATTGAGTGTGCATCCAATAGAAAATTTGGCCTTTGACTTGGGAGAGTACCTACGAAGACAACCTGAAAGTGCCTGAGATGCACATTGGTCAAATTAATTCAAGAATTGGATTTTTGCACAAGATTATTGAAATTTTTGTGTCAGGTTCAGAAACAAGGTAACAATTGGCTCTGACTGGGGACAAGGACCGTAAGGGACGTAGGATGAATCTAGAATCTTCATAAAGGATTAGTTCCTTATCCAATTGGAAACAAAGTCAATGAGAAGAGACAAAGGAGACAAATTGGAGAGACCAAACACACACAAAAAATGGGGCGAACATAGAAAAAACTTCTAACTAAATATGTACATGGTAGGCAAAGCCTACCTCAAAATTCTCCAGGACTGTCATACAAAACCATTCATAAGCTGAGAGAAATAGACACCTCTATGAAAAAGTGGTGTGCATCCATGTAACACTTGTAAGATTAGTAAGTTGGCAACATTGACAAATGTGAGATGCAAAAGAATTTTGAACAATAAGCCGAGTGACCATATCTCATCATAAATAATTGAGCTCTCTTGAAAGATTTGGGTACCACTTTCTGCGATATTGATTATGTGTTCTAGTATCATGTTAAGCATATCAAATTTCTCCATCTCAAAATCCTTTTGATGATTCGGATTGGAAGACATTAACCCACGAATTGGACAACCTTCATATAGTTTGTGACATGAAGAAACTTTTGTCAATGCAAATACTGAATTTGACTTTTGAAAATCAACTTCCAGGAGCATAGGATTGTCTTGTGTGATGGCATTTTATTTTTCTTCTATCAGGAGGACTTCAAAGAGTTCTTTATCCATGGAATGCAAAATTGAAGAAGACACCACACTTCTAGATTTTGTTCCATCAAGATAGGGACATTTGTTGAGATATCTTCATAGTTTTCATCTTCAACCTGTTCATAGATATCTGCATAAATTTTTATTTTATTTTGTCCCAATGATTCCTTTTTATCACACCCTTCATGAAATTTGAAAACTTCATACTCAAGTGGCACGTATGATAAAGAGTGAATGCTTGATGAGTCATCTTCTTTCACTTGGGGCTGATCTGGAAGATCATCAATATCTTAAAAAAGAAAGGTCTCCAATTCTGAAGGAAAAGAAGATATCTGCAAAGTTTCATTTATGGTTATCTCTCCACTAGTTAAGGTAGTACAAAGTTGCTCAGAAGTTACTAAAACTTTGAAATCATCAATACTATTGTCATCTCCATTAATTGGTGATGAAATAATAGGAATGTCTTCTCGATAAAGAAAGTCATCATCTGAAGCATTAAGAAACCAACTGGGAATAAAGACTACTTGAGTCTCATCTTTATGCATCTCTTCTTCACCATTCTCTTCATTCTTGGGTTGCACGGATGCCTAGGAATCATTTAATACCTTTTCTTCAAGCTCCTTGTTTTAGATTGATGAAAGACTTCTTCTTTGTTGTGGTAATCTTCATAATGCTCATGGCATCCATGGATGTGATCTTCTTTTTCTTCCTCACTCACTTTATCTTGAACTTTCTTTTGACATGTATCCTTATGAGCTGATATAGCTTTGTCTTACTTGACACATGCATATTGTGGTGGGTCATTTTCAAAACTTGGATCACAAAACATTTCATTTGGAATGTGTTCATCATCAAGAAAATAATTATTTCCCTCATCTTTTTGTTCAATCTCTTACAATGTTTGAAGCAGAGAAGGATGCACTTTGTCATGATCAAGTTTTCTATTTCCATAGAAGCTTTTCAAAAACTTGATATGTGAATCATTGAGAATCTGATTTTATTGAGAAATAGGTGGAGGAGAATGAGCATCATCATTATTATCCATTGTTGATTCAAGAATACAATCACAAGCAAGAATTTGGTTCTCTCTTCCATCTTTTTCCTCAATCTTTTGTAGAGTCTGGAGTAGAGAAGGATTAATTTTATGAGGATCAAGTTTCTTTCCACTGCAGAAACTCTTCAAGAAGTTGACTTGTTCAGGATCATCAAGAATTTGATTCAATTGAGCAACTGGTATAGGAGAAAGATCACTTTTGTCTTCATATTTTTTTATTGTTGTTGATTTAGGTAAATGATCACAAGCAAGAAAACCAATCTCTTTTCCATGCCTTTCTTCAATATCTTGCAACACTTGACATAAAGAGGGATGAATCTTATATGGAGTAAACTACATGCCACCATAAAAGCTCTTCAAGAATTCAACTTGCATGGGCTCATCAGGAACTTGCTTCTTTTGATATAAATAGTCTTCATCGTCACTTTCCAATTTTCCTTTGTACCAAACCATTGTTCTGAATTTGATCTTTCAGATAGAGTCGCCAACCTTCATTCTGAAGAAAACACATTGGTATTTCGATCTCCAGTAGAGTCGCCAAAAATCTGTTGGTAAATAGATTTGTTAGTGTGAATTCATCTTCAAAATTGACCCTGTTCACCCAAAAAGCAGTGACAACTGTTCCAATAGTTGGAGAGATTGCACTCAAACTGCAATCTTCCTCTGTGTTTGAGAGGGGCAGCTCCTTTGTATGATGGGGGTTTTTGGGATTTTTATGTACTATTTACCTAAAAGTACAAAAAGGAGACAAAACTAAACTAAAGAAAATAGAATAACGTAAACCCCAATGACAAACATACGAACACCAAATAGGATTTCACAAATGATGATTGATACAAAGGGGATTTAAGCACAAAATAAGATTTAACTCGCAAATATCTCAACATACAAAGATATGGGTAACTCTAGCACATCCAAACCAAGATACCAAAGCTTGATTATGTTTCATTACATTATTGCATGAATTGTAAGCATTTCAATAGATGACAAATGATTTGCACATAGACAAAAGATACCACTAATTTGACATATGAAAGATTAGTAATAATAACTCAAGAAGCACATCTAGCACATACGAGCTAAATGCATCCTTTATTATCTTCATGAAATTATACAATCTCAAGAACTCTTCTATATAGAGTGCAAATACAAAATTCATCAAACTACTTCCTTAAGAGTTTCTCCTCAGTCTCCCCTCTGTAAGAGTCTCCCGTTACAATGCAAAAATCCTTGTATTTATAGGCTTGAGAGAATAACTACTTCATAACCACCTAGCCTAACTACTTAGGATAACCAACTCATGTTCCCACTTAGAATAACTATCTACGACAACCATTTTCATAACTACCTTAGGTAGAAACTTATGATAACTACCTAGGATATTACCTTTATTAACTACCTTTTAGAGGCAAGTTAGGATTTACCTAACTTTTATAAAAATGTAAGACCAAAACTAACTTGTAGCTACAACAAGTGACATAAGTTACTTTTACAGGAATGCAAGTGAAAAGATGTAACTTTTGAAGGAAGGAACAACCCATCATCTTTCATTTATGCCAATGCCTCCTTAGTAATTACCTACCATGTAACCATGATGTTGGCTTCGAGAGTGCTTCATTAATTCTAAACTTTTGAGAGTTTCCTCGCAAAATCATTCTGTAATCATTTCATTACACCTATGTGAGGATCTCTTATGTGCATATCCTTATTTCATTGCGGGATGTGAGATGGTATCATCTAAAAGCATCTGTCACATGGTTTGCACATTGTCTATGCCTCAATTTCTTGCTTTTGAACATGCAATGAGGATGTTGATGAATCTATCCTTACACCAATGAATGGAATTTATTTGTATATTTCTAAAGGTTTTTCAATGAATCTATCCTTCGGTGTGATGATATCTATTTGAAGCATTTAACAAACAGTTTGCATGCCTTAGTGTAAGTTGCCACATTTTACATTCATATCTACTAGCACATTTCCAATTATAATATCTAACATAAATCTTCCTCCCATCGATATGGTTTGGTGGATGTTTACAACCTACTCCAAAGCTCCCATATTATTGCAAAGAGAGAATGCGAGTGTTTCTTGGTTTTTAATTACCGATTGCATTTGATAGAAAGTTTCTATAGCCATTTCTAACTCATTCATTTGGGCATGTGTCTTTCAATCATTATGTGCTGCCACCCCAAGGTACCAAAACAACTTGAAATTACCTCACCAAATGTCCTTAATTGGAATCAGTGGTCTCCTTTAGGTTCTCAAGAGGGATGGACATTCACCACAACACGATGAGTGTTGTAAATTTGGGAGATCGAGCAACTTCACAACTATCAAACTCCTTTTGTCAGCAACCACAAGTCTGAATTCCTAAAGGTGTTGACATTATGCAGACTTCCCTAAGTTGGTCGGATGATTGAACAATTATAAAAGTTAAGAATCCTGTGAAAGAGGTTAGGAAATTCAGAAAGTCCATGACAAGAGTGAATGAGAGAAATAGTGGAGGGAAGCGGCTTGTCAAAGTTAAAAAAAATTATAGGTAACATATATGCTCTGAATGGGGACTAGAACTAGTAGGATGCAGAGAACTCCAGAACTCAGACCAGTGCATGTAAAATTGGGCAATAGAGTCAGGAGTAATAGAAGGAAAGGGTGCTTCTTAGCAGAAGGGTGGAGGGGCGACTGGGAAAAACGCAAGGATAAGAAGCCAAAAATGGAAAGAGAAACAAATTGCGCCTACAACAAACCAAAAAAATAACCTAAATATATACATGACCATAAGGGCCTTATGATGAGGGAGGACAATATTATTAAAGTGAAACCATTTACAGGTTGAGAGAAATATATACCTGTGTGGAAAAGAGGGTTTGGGGTGCATGACATGATATGAGATGAACTACGTCAGATGACAATTCCCAGACCAGGCTTCCATTTACGGCTACACAAAAGTTGGTGGATGTATTCATGCCCAAATAACCATTCTTCATGATAGGATTATGGAACTAGACCTTTAACTTCTTTACGACTTGCTTGAGATAACTGACAATAAATCTTCTGAGAAGATTTAACTAGTGCATCCTGTTTCTGATCATACATCTTCCAACTTGATTTAAAGATACCAGTACAACTATCATGGCCCTGTATGTGGACTCCCATGATGAAAACTCAAAACCTTTAATAGTTGAGGATTTATCCATTCTTTCATTAATAAACAAATGATCATTGATAAGGGTCCTGGGTTTAAGACTCGATAATTGAACATCTCTATTTCCCATCTTTGCATGATACCATAAAGAAATAAATTCATCATTAGAGCTATCCTCAAGGACACCTTTCTCAGGCTCATTAGAAATATGGAGGAAAGGCAGTTGTTTTATTGGTCGAGGACTTATTACTTCAAAAAGAGGGTTATCTCTTGTCTGGGCATCCTTAAAGGATTATGTAGGGTAATACAGGGGATTCAAAGGGCTGCATTTAATCTCCATCCCTTGTGTAGGGGACTGCTATCTAGAAAGAGAAGGGAAATTTTCTTCGAATTCTTCATCCCGCATAGATCTGACTAAGTCCATAGAAGTAACTTTCGATAGAGAATCCTTTCCTGGCCTACCCACAATTAGAACATGATGACATATGATTGTTATATTCCAAAAGCATAGGATCAAACCTCGGGAGGATTTTATCCTCTCTTACATGTAGGAGCCCATCTTGGAGAGTGACTTGAGATTGCTTTTTCTTTTTTTCAATCCCACAAAAAATGCTAATGAACCTTTCCACTTCAATCTCATTTATGTTATATTTATCATCAACTACACACCACATCGGAAGTCACTCTCAAAACCCCAAAAGAGATAACTTGAAACATAAGCCCTTTTAAATTCTTCTGATGTCTCTTCCTCTTCCAAGGTATCTGATAATAGTTCTTTAGGTTTTACTTTACACTTTACCTCAGATGTACTTCTCTTTGTGGTTTCCCTTGTCGGTCCCATGACATGGACATTTCACATGATACCGCTTCGGAAATCCTACCTTCTTTTCAAGAATTGACCATGTATGAAACATAAAACCCTTCTTTGGATTGGTGCAAACAGAGTCGCCAATATTTTTATTAGAAGACATTTAAAGTGTTTCCCAGGACACACTAATTATAAAAATTATCCCCAGTAGAGTCGCCAAAAATCTATTGGTAAATAGATTTTTCACCTAACTCTATATTCTTATGCCCATGAAGATGACAAATGTAACCATAGTTGAACCAGTCGAACAAACTATTAATTGATTGATTATCTACTTATTTTACAAGGTGGTAGCTACCTTCTAATGATTTTCAATGAATAAGTAAACAACTCATATGATTTTAACCAGAAAGCAAATAAGGAAAGAGCTTTTAACCAAAAAGCTTTGTAAAGGCATTCACAATACTAACTACTATTTTTAGGATATTTTAGATTTTCAAATATAAAGCCACTATGAAACACCATTCACAGATAATATTCCACAGTAATTGAAAATCCAAATCATCCACCACTTCAATATAAATTCACCAGTTGACATCCATTTCAAAGAATATAAAAGCATTCACACACCATAATTAAAAGATTACAAATATATGAAAGACACCATTAGTTCTTCTATATTAAAATAGTAGATAACCACATGCAAAAAGTTTTTTGTCTTATGAGAAAAACAAAGTTTGCCCAAAAGATCCCTTGAAATTAACTAATCTACCTATTTATAGCTACTATCGTCCTGTCTTTTTGTTCCCAAGAAACAATTACTAAAGATAACGGTCTTGAACATGACCGTTTCAAAACAAAAAAATTATAGAGCAACATCAAAATATAAACCTCTTCACAATAGATAAGGCTATAAGATCACCAGGCTCAAGCTCCATCATCGGGTATCGGGTTCTGCTTTGCAATTCATCTATCAATCTCATCTGCCTTCTCTTCTTCTTTGATCAATGTGAATAGGATATCTTTGAATTCTTCCCAATAAAAAATAGTAGCTCAGAAAAAGTTTGACAAGTTCAAAAGAATATGTCCCTGCACTAGGTTAACATCAGGCTGCATCACGAGGCCTGCCCTAGCTTGGAGCACCATTCTGCCAAAGTTAATTGTTCGGGTTTCTTCCCGACACTAGCTCATCTTGCAGACGTTGTTCGTGGTTTTCGTCTTGCTTTTCAATCTTGTCTAATATGGTGACGGCCCTTCTATATTCACTGAAATCAATTCGTGCTTTCCATGCAAAAGACCATAACAACCAAACTATATCCTCCCGCTCTTTCTCTAGCCAATTCAAATTTGGGTTATGAAATGGCAGTTCACTGTCATGAGGTAAGACCATTCTGATACGTGCAAAAATGACGACAATTTTCTTATTTAGCTATCTTTAATATTTTCTGCAAAAATGACAGCATCAAATGAAGTAACACGTGTTGCCATCCTTTTTCGTATCCTAATTGCTTAATGGCCATTAAAAATGGTACTTTAAAAATCTTCCCTTGATTTGTTCCCTGAAAATAATGTATGTCGTGGCAATCAACGAGGTCTAAGGAGGGACAATAAGAAGCCGTTATTCTTATTGATCTAATAGTCTCATTTAATTTCATCGACGCCCATGCAAGACCTATCTGTACTGTCACTCATACTGCCACCCCTATGTACCGAAACAACTTTAAATTACCTCACCAAATGTCCTTACTTGGAATCAGTGGTGTCCTTTAAATTCTTGAGAGAGCTGGACATTCACCACAACTCGAGGAGTGTCAAAAAGTTGGGAGATCGATAAACTTCACAACCATCAAACTCCTTTCCAAAGCAATCACAAGTCTAACTTCCTAAAGCCGTCGACATTATGCAAACTTCCCTTAGTTGGTTGGATGATCTTGCAGTTCTAATAGTTAAGAATCCCGCGAAAGAGGTTAGGAAATTCGGAAAGGTCGCAACAAGAGCGAATGAGAGAAATGGCAGAGGGAAGCGACTTATCAAAGTTTAAAATTTTAATAGGTAATAGTATGTCTATATATATATACATACATACATATGTATATATATGTATATATATATATACATACATATGTATATACACACACACATATACATATACATATGTACACACACACACATATACATATACATATACATATACATATAGATATATACATATAAACACAGACACACACACACATATATGTATGTGTATATGTATATGTATTTATGTATGTATACATACATACATACATACATACGTATATATATACATATACATATATCTATCTATATCTATATAGATAGATATATGTATATGTATATATATACGTATGTATGTATGTATGTATGTATGTATGTATGTATGTATATATATATATCTACATACATGTATACACACACACACACACGTGTGTGTGTGTATGTAGAAGTGATGAAAGTGTAGGATGGATAGATGACCGATAGATGCGAAGTGAGTAAGAGTAGAGGTTCGGAGATATATAGAGAAGTTAGATGAGTATATTCAGGGAACAATTATCTGCATTCTAACATATGCTTTTTGTATACAATTCAATCTATTATTCTTATCAGCTTTATGAGATCAGTTTTGTATCGTGCCTTGAAGAAGTGATCTTCAATAGAGCAAGTCTCTTTTTGCATCTTGCTTGAGGTTGTGCATCTCAATTTGCAAGTCCAAAGCAGTAAGCTCTTTTGGCAGGAAGCCTTATCTATTGTAAAACTGTTACTATATATTGTGAGTTAAATTCTCACCGTGGTTTTTCCCGGTTTGTGTTTTCCATGTAAAAATATGGGGTCATTGTGTGGATGTTTTTGTTGTTACTACAATTTAATTTTAGTTCATTAATGTTAATGAATGATGAAGTTAGAATCACTATGATTTGGTAAAAATTTATGGATGTTGATTCACCCCCCCCTTCTTAGCCTCTGGTAGTGTTCAACATGCTTACACGTGTGATCACACTTCTCCTTTCCTTCAAATTTGGGACCACTCCACTCAATCCCAACCCTTCATTTAACATTGAATCCCGACAGTTGATTTTCCTCATGAAAAATCTATAAATTGAGGCCTCTTCTCTCATTTAAATCATCTCTTCATATGCTATCATCATTCTATCTATTTTATCATTCATTATTCATCTACCTATCCTCATGTTTCCATTCCTTCTATCCAATCCATCTTCATCCTAACATGATGTTGATGGTTTGAGCAACCACATTCCTCCCATCAACAACATCAAAAGAGAAAATCAAGTGGAGAGGGGTGCCTTCTCTTCTAGCTCAATCTATGGAGTAGCAAAGGTATAAGCTTTGTATTTACATTTAGTTTTAATGTTAGATCATTGTTTAAGCTTTACATTTTTATGTATTCAATATCCCTAATATATTAACTTTGAGAACCTAAAGAACAAATAATTATAACACTTAAACTTTAAATTAAAACAAACTTAAAAAATAATAATATGGAAAGGGAAATTTGTTTTTCATTTTTTGATGAGGTGTTGAAGTTGTAAAGCCAAGAGGTGTGATCGGTGCTTATCTTAAGGTAGACGGAGTCATGAACAAAATAAAAAAGCTGAAACAATTGTAATATGTCAACTAGAAGCATACATGTTGTAGCATCCTAAATTGTACTCCCTTACAGTTTTTGCCTCACTAGGGCCCTCACCTTGGTGTTCATCCCCTAAGGCCAGATTGAAGCCCTGATTTTTCTCAAACTCTGTACTTCACTCAAATTTTCATAATCTGCATTTCCTTCCCCAAGATCTTAGGACCTTGATGTCCAGGACCAGGGTGCTGGGCGCTCTGGTTCTCGGGGACTAGGGTGCCCAATGCTTTGGTCCTCTTCAAAAGGGCCCATTTTGGGGCCTCATAATGGTAACATGATTTGAGCAGGAACCTAGATCCCATGTTGGCTTATGTCAGAAAATTAATTTGTTTTTTGACTAGTATGTATAAAAGGATGTCTACCCCTCTCATTTTGACATCAATTTGAATTCACAATCCACTCTTGAGATCCAACAAATTCAAGTGAGCAAGCAATCAATTTTCTTTCAAGCATTGGAGCAAAAGTAAAGTCAACATTTAAGCATTGGAGATGGCATTCATGTTCTATGTTTAATGAAGACTATCTACATGAAGCCCTAATTCCTTGTGAAGACAAACAAAACTTCATTAAAAGGTATATTATTAGTGTTTCAAACATTTCCAACATTACCCTCAAAAGGAAAGCATTTCCATTACAATATTTCATTTACATTTCAATTCGTTTCATGGTTAATTCCAAAACTAGGGTTTGTCCTAAGAAAAACCCTTATTCTCAACCATTTTATCTTCTCTATTGTGTGCAGGAACAAGTACAGAGCTGTAATTTTCAGGATCGACATTATTTGCGAAGACAAACATATTCCCTTTTGGATGACGAAAAGTTTGAAGAACTAGGGCAACTGACATTTCAGTCCTGACAATTTAGGTCGACCTTCTAAGAACAAATTCAAACATTCTCATATTGCTCAGATCTAGGTTCATGGCTCTGTTTTACAACTCTAGCTCACTGTTTATGCATAATTACTTTAATTTACACACATTTAATCTAATTTCAGCATTATTAATTAAATCAGTTCAATCTAAAGGGAAAGAAAAGTTTCATCTAGGAAACTAGCAATCTCATCAAAATCTCAGTCTATTAGACTTAGGTCTATCAATTTCCCATCTTTCCCTAACGCAATGGTCCCTGAGAAAAAATTAGTGGTTTTACTACATCTAGTGCTGGAAACCCTTATTTTCACCCCATTACACATGTTCTCCTTGATTAATACCTTATATTAATCAAACTATGACAATGAATTACAAGTTCTATTTATTATCTAAGAAAGCATTCTTCAAAATCTTTGTGTTTAATCTAAGTATTTAATCATCTACTTTAGAAGAAGCAAAAATCAAATAGACATAAGAAACATAGTGCAAAGACAAAATAAAAAAGGTCCTTGAACATTGATTTCATGAGATTTTGAACACAAATATTGGAGACAACCTAAACATCATTGATATTTGATTTCAAGATGTTTTGATATTACATATGTTTCAAAATGTCAATTGTATAAACATGAACTATCATATAAACTAGAACAAATACTTTCTCATGTTCTTGCTTCAAAAACTTGTAGACAATTATATACCTACCAAGACCCACTACATGACCTATGGACCATTCAAAAAAGGAATTTTAGAACTTCAAAAAAGGCCTTGAATTCCCTTTTTTAGAATAAGGGAGCAACAAGCTTCAGACCTTTTACAAAAGATAAGTGGTAATAGGTAATCGCTTGACACACTAGACAAACAACTTTTTAAGTTGCTAACAAAATCATACATCCTCTTTCATTCTCCATGGGTGGTAGTTGTTGATGATGATGTCAAACCCTTTTCTCCTTGTGAGTTTTCTTATCAAGTTGAAGAAAAATTGACAATCTTGCAGACACATTAAAACTACCATGACAAAGAGCAGCTTATTGTAGATTTTTTTTATTATCAGTAATTAGTACATTATTTTGATATTAAAAAAGATATTACACTATTTTCCAATGTTATGAAAATTATACCCAAACAATAAAAAAAATCCCCCAATCCTACAACACCAATCAAAACAGTCAACACATCAAACAACCCCATCTCGATTACAAAATACAAAAGGCTAGCCATTGGATGCAACATTACTACTCGTACAAGATGGAAAAAACTAACTTGCCTCCCGAATAGTGCCTTTCACAACCTCTAATTCTAATTAAGTAGCCATGGCTTTCATCCTCTCTACACCATCTTTATGGCTTGAGGATTCGCCTATCAATAGAACATGAACCAACTTCATTTTTGTCAACCCCACCGGCCTTCCATGTTTGTGTTTTGAAGTAGAAGCCTCAATCATTGGTGGTGACTACCCAAAATATTACCCCCACTTTTCAAGCTCTTCCATAATGCTTTATGCATTCCTTGCCCTCAAGTATTCTTTGACTCCATTCATCCCAATTTGGGAAGAAGCCCTATGCACCTACTTGTTACAGTTAGCACTCCAAAGGAGGAATGACCTCAATTGAGAATCAAACTCACTCGCATACAACCAATCTTCGCCAAGACAGATGAAACCTTCTTTGTCCCTTGCCATCCCTGTGAATCTTTCCAAACCCCTACACCACTCCTCTTTAACATAATTACTAATCAGCCAGTGTACCATGTCTTTGGACTCCAATTCAAAACAACATGCAAGAAACATGGTGGCAATGTCTACATTTGTTCGGTAACAATATTGTGCATTCAAATATTCATATCCCAAAATTATTTGGACTCTATTCAAGAAATCACGATCCTCAAAATTGAAAATATGCGATAGGAACTCATCTAAAATATGCCCCCAAAAGGCTACCATAGGTTTGGCCACCCGTAATGAAAAATTTTCTTCCATTCCACTCAATAATGACTTCCCACTTAGAAAGTAACACAATCTTCACCCAGACAATAAAAAACAAATGCATCAACCTCTAAACACATGAAATGTTTTAAGGTTGCACACGACATGATACCACCTAACTTATTAAATGACGTTGACTAAAATCTTCATACCATGATCATGCCAACTAAGACAAATTCAAAATATCCAATCTTAAGAAGTTTCCCTTAAATGCACCTCACAAATCAGGGAGGAAACAATTAACTTAGTTTTTTCCTTGTCGAGATCAATATCAAACTATGTACAAAACATGCTCTATTCGTAGCCATTAGAAACAAACTATTGTGCCATCTCACATATTCTATACATAATAATCTCCTAGCTTTGATACACATGCTTCAACATTGAATCAACTACCTCCCATTTATTAACCAATCTGACACCATAGCTACAATCTCCTCTACTTTAGCTTAGCCTACATTTAAAATTTGGCATCTCATTCACCTACTAAACTTGCCACTTCAACTTCCAAAGGACTAGAACCCATCCACCATGACCTTAAATCTCCTTCATCATTTAGACCATTTAGGTGGGTAAATCACAACTTAATATCCCCTTCTTAGAGGTCGAAAGCCAAATTTGCTGACACATATGCCTCTTTTTTACCATCTCTCAAAACATGAGTTACCATTTATCTCTATAAGGTAGAAAGGAAGATTTTCATTCTTTGGATTTCTTTATCAAGTTTCCAATTTTCGGTCTTGCCTCTAAGTATAGCATGCACTTCAATTTGAGAATCTCTGTCAAGGTGAAGATTATCCACCCCAACTTGCTTGCCACTTGAATTGCCAAAAGAGCTGCATTGACCTCTTCTTTGTTATTGGACCCCACACCCAATCGTTGGCTACAAGTAGTCGTTATTTGGCCTTGATAATCTCTAGCCACACATCTAGCACCTGATGGGCCTGGATTTCCTCTAGAAGCACCATCAAAATCCACCTTGATCCATCCATGTTCTAGGGGAAACCATGATACTGGACTAGCTGCATGACTTAAAGGATTAACCCTTTTTTAGCCCATTAACAGGCCTGCATTGATATGGGACCAATGAGCTTGAATCTTACTATCCATCCTATTTTAGGAGTGTTTTCTTATGGGTACTTTAGTCGCTGCCGAGCTAACCAATTCTGAAATGAATCATTCTGTAGACGTATAAAAATGACCATATTCCTAAATGAATATTTAATGTTCATTTTATTCTCATTCCTCTATTTTAGTTAAATCTAATTTAATTAAATCACCCACATTCCTCTATTTAATTAAATAAATTACTCAATTTATTTATTTAAATTCACTTAAGCCCTTTACATCATTGAATTGAATAAATCATTTTATTTAATTAAATCCCTTCTCCCTACTTTTTAATTAAATTTACATTTAATTAAATAGTTTACCCCAATTAAATAAATCTAATTTATTTAAGTTCCCAATTTGTAACCAAATTGAAATAAAGCAATTTATTTTAATTATTCCTATTATTCCTCACCCACTTGCATTTTCCTACATCTCCCACTTGCATCCTAACCCTATTCCTAATTTCTTCTAGAATCCATCAAATCCTAATCAATTAACCTAAACCCATCCATTATCCCTTTTTCCCTAAATTTGAGGTGGTCACTTCTCAAATCTGGAGTAAAGTCTTCAAAAGGCATTAAAGCCTTTATGCCTTCAACAAGCTAACTTGTTGAATACCCCCAAATTTGGAAGGACTCTTACGAATTTGTCCCCACAGTCTTCAAACCATTAATGGTTAACTAACCCTTAGTGGCATGGTTAGATACTTTTTGCCTAACTTAACCCTCATCTAACCTAGGGGTCTCATCAAGCATTCATTGCTTTGACCATGGTTATCCCTTTAACCTTTGCACAAGAGTTTACCCTTTGGGTAAAAGCTTTATCCATTGGATAACCCTAACCTAACCTTAACCCTTACCTTCTAGGGTAACCATGAGGTCTTCTCAAGCATTTAATGCTTCTTACATCTCCCCTCAAGCAGTCTTATGTTGACAATTGTCACCATTTTATTGGTGAAAATTGTAAACATGGATTGATAACTTTCAATCCTGACCCTAACTTTCAATCCCAACCCTTGATTAACTCCTTCAATCTTGACCTTCCATTGCCCTATTTTCCCTATAAATAGAGTTCTCATTCCTCCATTTCAAAGATCATCCAAGCTTTTAGTATCTCACTTATGCTCAATTTTATCAATACATCTAGCTTCTCTTTGTAATAGGAATTAATCTAATAAACATTTTAGAGTATTTCCTTTATCATTAGCTTAAATCATTAACTAGTATATCATGTTAGGATAGTATTGCTACTAACCTTGTCATCTTATAATCTAGTTTACTTCATTTGTAGAATCATGCATAGATAGGATGCATTTCATGTTAAAATCAATCTAAAGCATCCCTCATTCTTGCATTCGTCATCCCTAAGTCACTTTGCTCAATGATCTGAGAGCAAAGGCATTGGCTTGAGGGACCTTGTGAGATAGAGAACCATGGAACCTACCTTGGGAAGTTGAGTCATTCTTCATGACTCCATAACTTGCACTAAGAAGTCCCGTGGGTGTGTGGACAAGTCCCGTTGAACAACATTTTTCACATTTTAAGTTTCATCAACCCGCTTTTCCCGCACACATTTCTGGCACCCACCATGGGGCTCTACCCCATTAATCAAATCGGTTTTTAAATACAATCACTTTTGCAGGTACACGGGAAACAAGAATCAATGCATAGCGAACATCCCTTAACGCATCTGGTTAATAGTCCAGCGCATCCGGCTCACTATTCAACGCGTGGGACTCATTCCCTAGCGCGTCCAGACCATCACTTAGCGCATAAACTTTATTAAATTTTTTTCCTCTAGGTCTCAACGCGGGAAAATAACAGAGTAATGTATTCAGAAAATAGGTTAGCGCATTGGCTCTGTTCGATAGTGCATTCCAGTTATCTTGTAGCGCATACAGTCCTTTCTGTAGCACATCACAGATAGAAAGCAAGATTTAAATTGTAACCGAGATAAAACTTCGGCTTGTACAAGTCCTCAAAATCCAAAATCTTTCTAACTGTTTTAAATTGATATTTTGTAGGATTTCTAACATTTTCTTGTAGGGAGGAACTTAGTTTTATTTTTAGAGTTACAATAGTTTAAATTTTTACTAACTTAGTTAAGTTAGTTAAAATTTAAAGTATTTTAATTCTTGTTGGATAAAATTGAACTCACCTTATTTTGGGCAAATAAAAAGAACCACAAAAACAATTCTTCTTGCTTTTCCTAGGAAGACAAATTTTCACTTTGGGCTCTAAAAAGAACAAGGCAATTTTTTTCATTTTTGCAAACATAGGTGTTTAAAAAGAACTTCACCATCCTTTGGTACATAAAAGGATCCACTTCAAATTTTTTCAAAGTAAAAGAATCACACATGTCCAAAGTCATTTGCAACTAAAGAGGGAAGATCTTCCCCTTTTGATCAATTTATTTTGTTGACCAAACATCAAATTTGCTTTATTGACCAGTTCCTTTTCATAGACCAGAAAATCACTGCTTTAAAGGGGTAAAATAAACACCATGTTTTTGTGGAGCAACATCTCCATATAGATTTTATCAAATCATTGCAATGAAAAGTTAAAAAGAGCCTTATTTGCCTTGTCTCGAAAGTGGAAGGAATATGCTCTCCCCTTAACTAGGTGATCAAAAATCCAGACCACTCTTACACTTTCAATGATATTGCATTAAATCCTTTAGCAAGCCTACCTTCCTGAGGAGTTGAAAAACTCTTAAAGCCATTCTTTGGCCGGTGTGAAGGGAACGACCTAAGTGGAGAATGACTTTGAAGCCAAGTGTTCCAACCCACTATAATCAAAAGTGGAAAGTGACGAAAGTCCTTTTCAACAGTTGCACGCAGCAGTTAGCCTTCCCCCAGTATCCTTGAGATACATAAAACCTTTGTTCTAAAGGTGGGGAAGCCTCCTGTTTATCACTGTCGGCCGAACGGGAAGCCTGATTACGAACTTTAACATAGAAACTTTGAGCTGAGTCAGTATCCAGACATTTCTAATATCATAGTGCAAGGGTGGGGAAGAATCCACCCCCAAGATCGCTCACCATATATCTCCCAAGATAACTACTCAATTGTGAAGCAATTCACTTTGGGTTAATTTCTGGAAAAAGGCAAAAAAATGGGCGCCCCCTAGGGGGTGACACGGCTGTTTGAGCTGACAGAGCATCGAGACTAGTGGGCTATGATATTGCTTATGACCCTTGAATAAAGAGTCTAACTGAATTGCATGTTGTATCTAAACCTGTTAAAACATCGAGGATTTGAACACATCCTCGCAGAACATACACTCATTGTTTAGATTAAGAAAAATGGTTGTCTCTTTGGTGCTGTGTTTTCATTTGTTACTTCAGAAAATCATCTATCATCACTGAAAACTAAAAACAAAGTTCTAAAAATTGCATAAAAATGACCAAGTCAAACTATTAGGGCAATTTAGCACGTAAGAGCAACCTCTTAGTGCGTGGAAACCATCTTTTAGCGCATTCGACCTTTACCTTAGTGCATTAAGTCTTAACGTTAGCGCTTCACATAAATCCAAAACTAGAAGTTTAAAGTAGCGCCTTTTGGAAACATTCTGGTGCGTTGAAGCATCAAATTAGCACGTGGAGACCAAACTTTAGTGCATAGAGATCAACAGTTAGCGCATCAGCGGCCCGTATTAGCGCATAACCTTTTGAACCAAGACAAAATCAAAACAAACTAGTCAGCACGTCACAGGGGGCAACGTAGCGCGTGGGGTCCTTTCTCTAGCGCGTTGAGGACTTTTTGTAGTGCATTTCATTTCTGTCTTAGCACGTGGCCAAAAACTAGGAAAACAGGGGGCAAAACACAGACTATTTTTGAAAAATCTGAGAGCAAATTACAAAGCTTTCCTTCCTCAACCTGAACTTCATCAAATACAAAATCAAAACAAAGTATCAAAAACTATTCTCAAAGCAAGTTTTTTGTCAAACCAAGTTCTCAAAATCTAAAAACTAGTCACAAGATAAAACACATCTTTCCTATCAAAATCATGAAACCTCATCACAAGTATCAAACAAGTCCTTCAATCAAAAATATTTCTATCCAAAACACACTTGTTTTAAAACTCCAAGTTGTCAAATCAAGTTTCCATATCGGGAGAGCTCGTATTCCGTATCATTTGACACACTTTGTCGTGAGGGGGCATCTAAACCTTCATTTGATAAAGTAAAACTTGAGTTTCCAAAACAAGCTAAACTAAATCCAAAACTATTCAAAGGAAACCATTGATCGCTTGTGCATGACTAATCCTCATATTATGAGAAGAAAGAGTATTTATCATAACACTAAGTTGAGGAAACAACAACCGAGTTCTTTAAAACTTTCCAAACAGAATAAATTTTTATACATCAATCGCCAACTCTTCAAATCTCATCGAACATTCCTTCGTCATATCTACTTATATCTTCAAAACAAAACCAACGAATTTGACAAGGAACCATTAAGGAGTAGAGCATTCTGTCAAAAATCAGCATTCAGTCAATGCCTAAATCAAGGAGGAAAGATCAATCCAGCCTTATTCCCTAAAGAGTGCATCATTTACAACATACCCTGATTTGAACCACCAATCCCTGAACAAAACATCAAAGTGGAGTTCATTCCCTTTGTCACAGAAAGCTTCTACTAGATGCCTGCTATTACTCACTCTCAACAAAATAAACAAAGTGAAATGCAATCAGAGTCGAGCATGAATTGAAGATTATCAAATCCTTTCGAGTGTCCAAATCTAGAGGACACCGAAATTTCTGAGCAACTCCTCCAAGAGTGCCAAGAAAGTTCTTCATTTTAAAGGCTTGTGGAAAGACTCATGGAAAACGACAAAGAAAAATATCTGCTCATGCTCACAAGCAAAGGAGTTAAACTTCTTGAAGACTTTGACACTGACGTTTTTAGAACAAGTTCTCAACATTATGATTATCAAGAATGACAAAGAGAGGAAGAAACCCGTGACCCTGAACAAAACATACATGAGCAAAATCTACCAGAACAGAACTTGCCCGAGCAAAATATCCCTGAGCAAAATATCCTTGAACAAAACATCCCTGAGCAAAACATACCATTTCACACACCATTTCAGCTTAGAACTAATACAAGAGAAGAACTCTTCCCTTGACAAAATAATGCACCTTTGATTTCTCTCACTCAACAAATGCAAATGTTACAAAGACAAATGCAAGACATGCAACAAGGGACAACAATATGATACTCCTTAACTGAAATTTGTCCTTATACTTTTGATAGACGATTAAACATGGTGCCTTTTCCCCCAAACTCAAATATTCCCAAATTTGACAAATATGATGGGAAAAGCAATCCTTGTGACCATGTTCGAGAATTTTGTACCATGAGTCTTGAATTTGCCCATGATGACACCTATTTGATGAGGTTATTCCCAAGAAGCTTGGGAGGACAAACAATGGAATGGTTATCCAAAATCACACCTCCTGTCAGATCATTCGATGAACTAGTCAACAAATTCATAACTCAATATTCCTATAACATTCAACATGCTATCACCATGCTAGATGTCTGAAAAACCAAGCAAAAAAATAATGAAACATTCATGGTATTCCTTCAACATTGGCGACATATGGTTTCGAGGTATCCTCGAGATGTGCTTGAAAAAGAAAAGATGGAAATTTTCATTGACAACTTGAATAGTGAGATGAGTTACATACTCAAACTTCAATGCATACCATCTTTTGCCAAATTAATTGAAAATGGCACCCAAGTGGAGGAAGCATGTGTCAAGAAAGGAACATTGAAATTCCTCAAAGAAGGAACAAATTCATCCAATTACAACAACCAAAACAACAACAACTTAGACAAATCCAGATTCTGGACCAGAAACAAAAACACTAGAAATGAAGGAGGAAACAAATCAAATGATCCAAAATCCAAGCAACCCGTGCTAGAATTATTAGGTAATTCTCAAGCTACAAAGAATCCCAAAGGTGCTAGCCAAGGTACTAACACTTATGTACCGAATACCAATCAAGATCAACTCAACACAAACAATGCCAACAATACCCAAAACAATAACACCAATTGAGGACCTAATCCAAACTCACGAGGTAACACACAACTTTCCAAAACGCATTTACACACCACTAGGGCAATCACTGGAGTCAGCATTCAGAGAACTCCTGGCAAACAAAATGATCTCCTTACTAGCAATCAACAACTTTGAACCACAAATAAAACCACCTTGGTGGAATGACTCATACTTTTGTGATTTTCATCGCAACAAAGGTCATCAAACAAATGATTGCATGGGATTGAAAAACATTGTTCAAGACATGATTGATAGAGGTGATTTAACAGTCGATGGTCTCAAGACAAATGGTGATCATGGAGCCTTTAAGAATCCTTTTCCAAACTACAACAAGGATGGAGCTTCAACCTCAAATGATACACATGGAGCTCGTATCAATCATATATACAATAACACCATCAATCATATATCAACTGAGGACAATCAAGTAAACGTTATCACAATCAAGGACAAGCATGAACATGAATCCGTCAATGTAACAACTAGAGCTCAAAAATATGTCTTGAAGGGGCATACGTCAACAACAAACACCATACCCAAAATTCAATATGATCTAGTCAGTCAACTGCACAAAACTCCTACTCAAATATCTATACTGGAGTTGCTGAAACTTTCACCAAAACATAAAGACATCTTGGAACAAGCACTATTGGAAACAAATATACCTCAAGATCTGGATGCTGACAAATTCCAAGCCATGGTAGCTCATATGATAGGACCTCATAACCTCACCTTTTCTAAGCATGATAATATCTTATTGAGCCATCCACACAATACTCCACTCCACATTGAAGTCTTGATCTATAAACATCGAGACAAAAGAGTATTAATAGATGGAGGAGCTGGACTCAATATCTGTACCTTGAAACTTATCCATGCATTAGTCTTCTCTGAGCAATCTATTGATCCATGCAAAAAGATCACTATCAAAGCATATGATAACAAAGAGAGATCATCCAAAGGAATAATAATGTTGCCAATTCAAGTAGGGCCAATACAAAAGGACACTATGTGCCGAGTCTTAGACATAGACCTCACATATAATATCTTATTGGGTTGACCTTGGATACATGAAATGCAAGCAGTACCTTCTACTTATCATTAGTGCATTAAGTTCCCCTACAATGGGCAGGAGATTTCTATATAACCCTTTTCAACATTGTAATGTTATGGGGGCAGCCCAAGACAACTTGGTTCCACATAATAGAGAAAAACAAAGTTACTCAACACCAGATCTTCAACAAGAAAAGTCTAAATCACTATCTATGGATTTCAAGCAGAAAATGAAAATCAAAGAGCAAGGCATGGGAGAATACTCTTTGGAACCCTTGTGTTTGGCCAACTTACCAACATCTCTTAAATCTCATGGATTACCTACAACATCAACACATCAAGCAACCCATCCCATCACCAAGTTTGATGGCAAATTTATCCAACTAGGCACACTAGCACATGAATCAGAGGAGAAAGACATCCTTAGTTGGTTGTACAAGGATGAGGAAGAAGATAGAGTAGCTACTGTGGAGGTAGCTATACCAACACACCTATATGGAAAAGGCTACTTGATCATGCAACAAATGGGATACAATGGCAAAGGACCTATTGGTAAACGTCAGGAAGGTGTCACAGAACCATTGGATCCTCCTTCACAATTTAGTAAAGATAAAACAAGATTGGGCTATGAATACATTCTACCACCAAGGAAGACACCAAACAAATACCAAAAACCTCAGTGGAAAGCAAAGAAGAAATACAAGGAGGACTCCTAGTAGGAGGCACTATTTGAGTCAGCAGAGACTATATGCAAAGAACATGAATACCATGAATGAAAGCAACATCAAGAGAAGGCTAGCAAACAAAAGAAGGAAGCATCTACTGCAGAAGCACATCATATTCAAGAACCAATATCCGACAAAGAGGAATCACCTCCTGGTAACATTATTCCTCCCCGAGGAGAGACAATATATGAAAAAATATAAAGAGTGGAAGCAAGATCTGACACAGAATCAAAGAAAACTATCAAACTTGTATCAATCATCAAAGACTTGTTTTCACCCTACAACATACCAGTCCACAACAATGCTAGAATATGGGATAATACCTCTGAAACTGATTCCAATGAATATTAATGGGGCAACTGTTCTAATGTTACTAAAGATATTGCTGAAAATGACAGTCATACACCCATCTCTCAATAAGGACATGACACACAATCTAGACCACTTGAATTTGGTCCACAAAATATCTATGACGCCAAGGAAAATGAGCAGCGACATTACAAGCAAGTCTACACAGAAGATGATACCATCAAAGACCTCAACAAAATTCTTAACTTCTTTAATACCTCGACCAACCATGATGATACCTCCATCTTGACACTTACAACACCTGAACTTGATCCACCCAATGACTCTTTACCACTTATCTTTCCTAACCTCATAGACTGGGACGAACCTGAAACTCATGACATACCAATTTTCCCAAACGATGAATCCATTATCCATTACTTGTGTACCGTTAACCCATAAATAGACTCTACCAATGAACAAAGTAACAACATATGCAATCAGGGGAGTGCCAAGTCTCCCAGTCGCAAAAATGAACAAAATAAAGGATCTACTATTGAAAACCAACCAATGGCAACAATAGATCACAAAAAAGTAAAAATAAAGGACGCATCAAAGGGTGAAAACCTCTTTAAGGTACCTAAAGATGGGAGGCTTGACACTCTTCCTGAGCATTATCATGAGCAATCACCGATATTGATTGAGCCCACTCAATCAATCAACATTGGTACTATACAAGTAGCCAAAAACATACACCTTACAAAATCTCTGACAGAGGAAGAAAAATTAGAGTTTATCCATTTTTTCAAAGAAAAGCAAATCAACTTTGCTTGGTCATATGCAGATATGCCCGAGATTGATCCATAATTAATCATGCATCATTTGTCCATTGCTTCAAGAGCCAAGCCAGTCAAGCAAAAACTGAGAAAGATGAATCCACATGTAGCACTCATGGTCAAAGCTGAGCTGAAGAAACTATTGGACGTCGGATTTATTCAACCTATTGACTATGTTGAATGGATTTCCAACATCGTACCAATATCAAAACTAGATAACAGTATCATAATATACACTGATTTTAGAGATGTCAACAAAGCCTATCCAAAGGATGACTTCCCTTTGCCTAGTATTGACATAATTGTAGACCTCACAATAGGCCATGCAATGCTATCATTAATGGATAGTTTTTCAGGCTATAATCAAATCAAGATAGCCCCAGAGGATCAAGATAGAACAACATTTACCTGTCCTTGGGGAACGTACTATTGGAATGTCATGCCTTTTGGCTTAAAGAGTGTGGGGGCAACTTATCAACAAGTGATGGCAACAATCTTTCATGACATGACGAATACCTTCACAGAGGACTATGTGGATGATGTACTAGCTAAATCATTTACCCGAGCAGAACATCTAAGCATTTTAGAGAAGATTTTTGACAGATTGGAGAAATTCCAAGTCAGGCTCAACCATATGAAGTGTATCTTCGGGATTACATCAGGCAAGTTACTAGGCTACATAGTTTCAACTAAGGGTATTGAAGTGGATCCAGCAAAGGTACACGCCATAATGGAGATGCCATCACCAAAGAACATCAGCCAGCTTAGATCTCTACAAGGATGGCTCCAATCAATCAGATGATTCATCGCTCAACTAGTAGATAAAAGTCTACCATTCAGATGGGAAGCCAAATATACAAAATCATTCTATCAAATCAAGCAATTATCTAATGAATCCACCAGTTCTAGTACCACCGATAGCAGGGAAACCACTCATTCTCTACATCTCAACAACAAATATATCACTGGGGGCATTATTAGCACAAGAAGATCAACAAAGCAAGGAACGAGCTATCTATTACATCAGAAAGACATTAAATGGATATGAAATCAACTATACATCCATTGAGAAGGCTTGCCTAATAGTGGTATTTGCTTCTCAAAAGTTCTTGATGAATACTAAGAGGGGAGGGGTGAGTTAGTCTACCAAAAAATACTGAACTCAAACACTTAAATAGTTTAGCAGTAAACCGGTATAACAGTTTTACTAACAAACCGGTTAACACAAATGCAAACCAAACAACAAATAAGGCATTCACCCATAGAAGCACAATCACCATAACACAAGAGATTTTGACGTGGAAACCCAAATGGGAAAAACCATGGTGAGATGAAACTCACAAGTAACTATCCTCTCAAATATTTACTCATCAAAGCAGCTCTTACAGGCAGATTGGCCAAATGGGTCATGATTCTCAGTGAATTTGATATCCACTACACAGAGCGACGAGCTATCAAGGGACAAGCAGTTGTAGATCAACTAGCTGAAGCACTGTTACCTAGAAAACAACCAATGGAGATCGAATTTCCTGACAGGTATTTTCTTTCTATTTCCACCAAACAATGGACCCTATACTTTGATGGATCATATACTCAACATGGCTCAGGTGTCGGTATTTTGTTCATCACTCCTGAAGGGCACACCATACCAAGATCATATAGGCTCATGTTTCCATGCGCAAATAATGTTGCTGAATATGAGGCACTGGTTATAGGCATCAAAATGGTCGTGGAATGGAGAATCACAAAATTAAAAGTTTATGGAGATTCACAACTAGTCATCAATCAAATCAATAATGACTATCAGACAAAGGACGACAAGCTGCTACCATACAAGCGAATGGTGGATGATTTTAAACAATATTTGGTACACATCACCTTTGAGAAAATACCAAGGTTAGACAACTGATACAATGGATACTATCGCTTCACTACTGCAGATTCTAGAGCAACAGAGTTGGTATGAGTTTCTGGTAGAGCAACTGTTCTCCCCAGCCTATGACCATTCTGATTCCCATGTTATCTATGCCTTGACTGGTTCTGACTCTCTATTATACGAACCCATATACGACTCTCTTAAAAGCAATATCCTACCCATTGACCTATCTTGAAACCAAAAACGCAACTTTATTCGGCAAGCCGCCTGTTATACTCTCACTGCTGATACTTTGTACCATTGAGGTCTAGATGGTACTCTCCTTCGTTGCCTTGATCATAATGAATTTGACTCCGCTTTACAAGAGATTCATGAAGGTATATGTGGCACACATTCAAGTGGTCCTACTCTTGCTAAAAAGCTTCTAAGAATGGGATATTACTGGCCGACAATGGAAAACGACTTATCATTTTGCAAAGAAGTGTCCTAAATGCCAAATCCATGGCAATCTTATACATGCACCAGCACAGGAACTGCAACCATTCACAACATCCTGGCCCTTTTGCTAGTGGGGACTGGACTTAGTCAACAAAATTCATCCTTCATCTTCAAATGGACACAAGTTCATTATAATTGCAACATAATACTTTACCAAGTGGATTGAAGCGATCCCCATGACCACAGTGACTAGGAAACAAATAGCCTCTTTTATCCTTAATTATCTGATCTGCAAATATGGCATTCCAAGTTCCATCATCACATATAATGGATGACCTTTCAAGAACCAAGATGTGCAAGAACTATGTGAAAAATTCAAAATCCAACATTGTTTCTCTACACCTTACTACCCACAGGGGAATGGTCAGGCAGAAGCATCCAACAAAACAATATTGAAAATCCTAAAGAAAATAGTGAATGATGTAGGCAAATATTGGCATGTACAACTCAATCCAGCACTTTGGGCATACAGAACTAGCATCCGCACACCTATGAGACCTACACCATATTCATTGGTATATGGATTAGAAGCAATTTTACCCTTGGAGGTAGAAATTCCATCTCTCAAAGTCTCTTTGAAAGGCCTAATTCTAGATGAAGAGTATCGAGTCAATCGACTGCAAGAGCTAGAACTTCTAGATGAAAGATGCCAATGTGCCTACACTCACATCAAAACATATAAAAAATGCATGTGCAGAAGCTACAATCACAAGGTCATTCCCAACATTTTTAAAATTGGTGATTTAGTACTCAAGGAAAATCCTAGAAATCAACAAGATCGAGAAAAGAAAGAGAAATTTGAACCTAACTGGTTAGGTCCCTATGTCATCATATCAACCTATGGATCAGGCACTTATCAACTAACAACTTTAGAAGGAGATGTGCTCGACGAACCAACTAACAACATCCATCTGAAGAACTACTACACCTAAGCAGTCTAATGCATGGAAAAGTCAAAAATATCAAAATAAAAAAAATCAAGAAAAAGCAAAGGTACAATAAAAGCAACTGGTGAAAACCTAGCAACAGGCGCTATTGTGAGAGGACAACTCCTCTATCTATCTTTTACTACCAAACCATTATATCCACAATCAAGCATTATCGGCCATCGCCCGATATTTTTTTTACCGTATTATCCAAGACATACTTAGCATAGTCACTATCCTAGTCTATCCACATATTCTTTCACCGCATCTCACCATGGCTTGGTAATCATTGTACATATCCACATTAAGAGGAAAACTTAGCTAGGGGTAGCATTGATCAGAACTTGTAGCAAATTCAAGACATCAAAACTTGTAGCAAACTCAGACCATCATATCCAACAAACAACTCAACAATCACAAAACCAAACATTGATCACTTAAAGGATTCACAAAACATGATGGATAATTTTCTGAAGTATCAAATGTTTGCATCTTGCATAAAGTTTTGACTATTTTTGCACTTGAACTTTTTGAATTATTGGATCCTCTACATTTTCTCCACAATGCATCAAGCTAGAGAAAGTCATGGGGACTCTAATATTTTTTTTAGTTTTATGTTTGTGAGGTGATCATTTGTACTGTGCAGATACTTGTCTCGAGACGTGATTCAAAGCATATCACTGAAGACATGATTCCACTTTGTGCACACAAATGGTTTAATCTTGTCTATTTATACGCAAATCCGCACTCAAGTCATCTTGGTTCAATTATACCTTGACGCTTGTGCTATCTTGCAAAATAAAAAATCATGTAAATTTTTCTTAGGTCATTCTAGTTCAATTATACCATTATGCTTGTATAAATTTTCAACATATCCCAAACAAATCAATGCTCAATGATGATACCTACAAAGAAAGCAAAAACATGTGACTATATAGGGATGACAAATGCCGAATAAGTATGCTAAATTTAGTTGCATATCATTTTACAATTAGTTGCATATCACATTAATCTTGCATCAAGTATCATTTCATTTTCCATATCATATCATACATCTCATTTTCAAGATACATCTCACAACATATCATATCATACATCTCATTTTCAAGATACATCTCATAGCATATCATATCATACATCTCATTTTCAAGATACATCTCACATCATATCATGTCATACATCTCATTTTCAAGATACATCTCACAACATATCATATCATACATCTCATTTTCAAGATACATATCACATCATATCATATCATACATCTCATTTTCAAGATACATCTCACAACATATCATATCATACATCTCATTTTCAAGATACATCTCACAACATATCATATCATACATCTCATTTTCAAGATACATCTCATAGCATATCATATCACACATCTCATTTTCAAGATACATCTCATAAACATCATGCATTAACGCATCATATTCATCAACTCTCAACACACATACATCTAAGCATTGCATCATCATCATAAAATAATCAAAATCATATAGAAAGCATCATCCATAACATATCACATGAGGATCAAGGAAAATAGTGTCATATATATCTCAAAAATGATCAATGTGCAAAATATGTCATGTCTGTGCCAACTACAAAATGATCAAAATACAATGGAGACAATGTCTCTCAGGTATGACTATCTCTTGAAGGGGACGATCTCACTGCAGATGTCCCAGCACCTAGATCTCCAAGTGGATCCTGTCTAGGAGGCCCTATCACGCCTCTACTCTCTGTTCTTGACCTAGTCTCTTGGGATCGAATCGATCTCGAAGCTGCAAAACTCGACACTCGGTGCTCCCTAGGCACGACATCCTCGTAATGCCTCATGTAGTACTTTGCCTCCTTGGCTCTCAGAGCCACCTCTCTTAGGGTATCTCTCATCGAGCCACCTGCCGCCGATCTCTCCAAAGCCTCTGCTCGAGCCTCAGATCAACCTAACCACTCCAACACTGTATCTCACTCCGTAGTCAGTTGTACAATCTGTCATTGATGCGCCAGTAGCTATGTCTGCAGGTGCTGCATTGATAATTGCAATGACCTAATCTATGCGTCCTCCCGATGCGTCAGAATCTACATTTGGATGGGTACTTGTGAAGTGGTGCCCCCTATCCCTCTCCCTGTCCTCGATGCTAATGGGGGTAACACATCAACTCTCCTCCTCTGAGCCGGTCGTCTAAACTCGTCAGTCCCTCCCACCGTAGCTATCACCTCTCCTACTCTCTCCTCACCTCTAGCTCCAATAGCCAAACCTCCTCTTCCTCTATCCACCACAGCTCTCTGCACTACTCTCTCCACTCGAATCCCTCTCTCACCATCATCTCCACCCTGATCTCCTCTCCTCCCCCAATCTCCACCCAGATCTCCTCTCCTAGCCTGATCTCCTCTCCTCCCCCGATCTCCACCCCGATCTCCTCTCCTAGCCTAATCTCTTCTCCTCCCTCTATCCACTCGCTAACCTCAGCCACCTCCTCTACCATCTCCACCATCATCCCCTCCACCATCCCCACCTCCCACATCCAGCTCCTCTCCATCCTCTCTCCGTCTCCCTAGCCTCTCGGGCTGCTCATCATCCTCATCATCATCAAAAGCAAGAATCATCTCCACTGGATCTGATATCCCGACAACAACATGTGCTGCAAACAATGTGGCAAACTCCTTTTTCATCCCTGTGTCTAATATCCCATAGGCGTAGTCCCATATCTGGCCGGCTAAGTGAAAGAACTCCTCAACTTTTGTCGTGCTATCAATAGTGGGTCCCCACTCTGGTATATCCTGTCTCCGTCGAGCATACAAGCATGCTCCCTATGGAACTCCCTGCTGATGACCATAGTGCCGCAACTCTCGGCTATGCAAAAATATCTCAAATAACAAGGGCATCCACCCTATCAAAAATCAGGACATATAGACTATGACATCTCCATCCCATCCTCTGCCCATACCTCACACTCCATATATGGTCTCCAAACGACCGTATCAATATCATCTAACACTCTCCTCCAATGCTCTAGTTTGCCTAGCTTATGCTGGACAACTATCCCATGGTATCCATATGCATAAGCACACCTACCAGGCCTATCTCTATCTGCAAGTGGCCTGGCTGCGGGAATATGCTCCCACGCCCATACCTGTAGCAGTGTAACTCTAGCTGATAGACTACTATAACCCAAGTACACCACCTAATGCAGATCCCTGTATAAGTGGGCCAACATAGCCGACCCCCATGTAAATTGGTGACCCTGTGTCACCATGTCCTCCAGGACCAACCCCCATCCTACTGCCAGTCCCCTTGACCTACGATCGGGACATAAGAAACCACCTATGAATCCTGCCAACATTGATGGTAGAGGAGCGTAATCCAAATCTATGAACTCCTGCCAGGGGATCTCATATCCACAAACTGTATCATCCTGAAGAATCCGGTGAAGTGCCTCTGTCCCATCCTCCTCTATCTACTCATAAGGTAACAATGCACCTACCACAGGAATCCGTAGAATCTGGTAGCAATCCTCAGGTGTCACTATGATCTCACCTGTCGCCAAATGGAAGGTGTTGGTGTCACTATGCCACCTCTCGACCAATGTTGTAAACAAACCCTGGTTAATGATAAACCGAGGCATCTCTAAAAAAGAGGATAGGCCACATCTCTCAATAATATCTCTGTCAGCCTGTGTCAATCATGGTATCAATGACCGCGGTCTCAAAAATTGCTCTCGCGATTAAACAACTCCAATGCGCTCCTATCACAAACAAAACAAGTCCAATATCAATTTCCTCATCAAATCAATTCTCATCAAATCAAATTCATACCAACTTGAAACATTGAAAATCTAATCAAGTTCCACATCATATCAAATCCATTTCCATATCAAATCATATCAACTTGTAACACAACTCAAGTTCCACAATTACATCAACTTGTAACACAACTCAAGTTTCAAATCATATCAACTTGTAAAACAACTCAAGTTTCACATTCATATCAGCTTGTAAAACAACTCAAGTTCCAAAACCATATCAGCTTGTAAAACAACTCAAACTCTACATATATATCAACTTGAAATAATGCAAATCAAATCAAGTTCATATCAAAACATCCATATCAAAAACTACATCATATCAACATCCGATCACAATCAACTTGAAACAATGCAAATCAAATCAAGTTATATCAAAACTCATATTGGACAACTTATCAAAACAATGACAATAGACAGGTAGACTAACAATTTGCACCCATCCCGACAAAACTGGCAAAAACTTACCTATCTTTCTTCATCCAAAATCTTACTTTACCCAAATTTTTCCCTCATGTGCTAAATAATCTTATCTACGTGCTAAACTGCTGGTTATGCGCTACCCTGTCCTCTCAATGCGCTACACCATTCACCCTATGTGCTAGCCAGAACCTATGCGCTACCCTATCCTATTTATGTGTCACCTAAACTACCCTAAGCGCTACAAACCCCGATGCACTATCTTATCCTGGCCCTGCACTGCAAACCTAACCCTATGCTCTAGGGTATACCTACGCGCTATCCTACACTACCCCTGCGAACCCTAGCTAACCCTATGCGCCAGGTCTCTCCTACGCACTACCCATTTTCTGCTATACGCTACCCTGTGCCCTCGATGCGCTAACCTATCTTTATGCACTAATATAACCTACCGATGCGATATCCAAATATACCCGGATGCTACCCTACTTCATTAAACTCTACATGCTACCTAACCTATCATATGCACTACGGTTTAACCCCGACGCGCTAAACCGTGAAATTCGTGTGACAAAATTCAAAAACATGATCAAAAATGACAAAACAAAAATCCAAAAGGGGTAAAAAAGGATGACTTACCGGTGGTCCATATGTGGCGAGCCTCCGATACCTCCGAATGCGCTCGAATTGATGAGAAGCAAAAGGAATCGACATTTTGTTGTTTTCTCCAAGTGTCATTTTCTCTAAAGTCAACAAGCATAAATGAGACAAAATGAATCACTTTTTACCTTTTTATAGGGTAAATGACAATTAGGGTTGCATGGATGAGCACATAAATTGCTCGTGGGCTCATTTCTAACCCTCACAAACATCATTATCAGGAGATGAACCAATTTATCGCATTCAACATACACAAAATTTACAAATGCAATCAAATTTATCAAAACAAATCAAATTTTCAAAATTTTGATTCATCTCCCGAGGGGGCATTATCAACATCATTTATCAAATCTGGAGCATGTCATGAACATCTCGACACGACATCACACTGATCATAACCAAATCTTGATGACACATCATTTTCTTTGAATCAACATGTGCACACACGTCACTTCAAAGAGGGGCAAAGTGTAGACGTATAAAAATGACCATATTCCTAAATGAATATTTAAAGTTCATTTTATTCTCATTCCTCTATTTTAGTTAAATCTAATTTAATTAAATCACCCACATTCCTCTATTTAATTAAATAAATTATTCTATTTATTTATTTAAATTCACTTAAGCCCTTTACATCATTTAATTGAATAAATCATTTTATTTAATTAAATCCCTTCTCCCTACTTTTTAATTAAATTTACATTTAATTAAATAGTTTACCCAATTAAATAAATCTAATTTATTTAAATTCCCAATTTGCAACCAAATTGAAATAAAACAATTTATTTTAATTAATCCTATTATTCCTCATCCACTTGCATTTTCCTACATCTCCCACTTGCATCCTAACCCTATTCCTAATGTCTTCTAGAATCCATCAAATCCTAATCAATTAACCTAAACCCATCCATTATCCCTTTTCCCTAAATTTGAGGAGGCCACTTCTCAAATTTGGAGTAAAGTATTCAAAAGGCATTAAAGCCTTTATGCCTTCAACAAGCTAACTTGTTGAATACCCCCAAATTTGGAAGGACTCTTACAAATTTTTCCCCAAAGTCTTCAAACCATTAATGGTTAACTAACCCTTAGTGGCGTGGTTAGAGACTTTTTGCCTAACTTAACCCTCATCTAACCCAGGGGTCTCATCAAGCATTCATTGATTTGACCATGGTTATCCCTTTAACCTTTGCACAAGAGTTTACCCTTTGGGTAAAAGCTTTATCCATTGGATAACCCTAACCTAACCTTAACCCTTACCTTCTAAGGTAACCATGAGGTCTTCTCAAGCATTTAATGCTTCTTACATCTCCCCTCAAGCAGTCTTATGTTGACAATTGTCACCATTTTATTGGTGAAAATTGTAAACATGGATTGATAACTTTCAATCCTGACCCTTGATTAACTCCTTCAATCTTGACCTTCCATTGCCCTATTTTCCCTATAAATAGAGCTCTCATTCCTCCATTTCAAAGATCATCCAAGCTTTTAGTATCTCACTTATGCTCAATTTTATCAATACATCTAGCTTCTCTTTGTAATAGGAATTAATCTAATAAACATTTTAGAGTATTTCCTTTATCATTAGCTTAAATCATTAACTAGTATATCATGTTAGGATAGTATTGCTACTAACCTTGTCATCTTATAATCTAGTTTACTTCATTTGTAGAATCATGCATAGATAGGATGCATTTCATGTTAAAATCAATCTAAAGCATCCCTCGTTCTTGCATTCATCATCCCTAAGTCACTTTGCTCAGTGATCTAAGAGCAAAGGCATTGGCTTTAGGGACTTTGTGAGATAGAGAACCATGGAGCCTACCTTGGGAAGTTGAGTCATTCTTCATGACTCCATAACTTGCACCAAGAAGTCCTGTAGGTGTGTGGACACGTCCTTTTGAACAACAATTTTCACATTTTAAGTTTCATCGACCTGCTTTTCCCGCACACACATTCTATTCTACTCCATAATCTGTCTTTGTTTTCCTCTTTCTCTTGGAATATACATCTATTTCGTTCCTTCTACACCTCCCATATCAAGGATGATGGAGAAGTTATCCATATGCTTGAATAAATAGATTTTCTCTCCCACACTCCCCAACTTTGGAACCAATTTTTAATGTCGACATCTAGAGGGGGACACCACACTAGCCTACTTAGCAATTTCATCCAACATTCTTAGGCAACTAGGCAGTGTAATAAAAGATGATTTGTTGTTTCCCTTTCTTTCCTGCAGATGATGCATCTAAAAGGGCCCACGAACCCCAACTTATTTAATTGATCTCCTATGAGTTCATTATGTCTCTCAAGGTCAGCCATGCGAACGATCCTACTTTAGGAAGGTAGTTGGCATTCTAACACAAGTGATATGACCAATTTTCTTCCATCAACTCTAGATCAAGCATACTATAACCAATTGTAATCAAGTACCTACCACTTTTTGATCTACACCAAATTAGAGTGTCCTCCGTGAGCTTAATATATCTTTGATTCAGCATGTCTCTAAACTAAGTCTCTAGATCTCTGTCCAAGTTCAACTCTCTAGGATCCTTCCAGCTCCATTTCACTATTCTTTGTTAATCCTCCCTTACTACATAATCCCTCACCTTAGTCCCCCAACTCCTTTCTACAATATCTCTTATCACCTTATATGAATCATCTGAGTACAAATTCAGGAGCCCCTCCCAAGAGTCGGTCAAAAAATTTGCCCTCCTTGCATCATCGAGTTTCCATGAGAGATTATTAAATATCACTCTCCTACATTCCAACAAAAAAATCCAAATGGCTAAACCTCTAGTTCGATTCCTAACTGTCAGTATTATTTCTTTATTTTGGTTCTCCAAGTATTTGTTTGATAGTATTCTTACCCACTTTTGGTTTGGATTTGAATACATACTCCAGGCCAATTTCACTCGCATTGCTTCATTTACAAGATTCCATCTTCTAATACAAGATCCACCTAATTCCTTAGGCTTACAAATCTTATGACATGCTAGAAGAGGGATTTTATCCTTATTGTGGTTACCATTTCTAGAAGAATTTCCTCATTCCCTTCTGTATGATCCTTGTTATCTTTTCTAGGATTTTCAACTATGACATTGAGAATAGTGAAACAACCGAGATAATTGATTTCAACATAATGAGTCTACTAGCCGATCTCAACCACTTACTCTTCTATATTTCCATTTGACCTAGACAACTCTCAATAAGTTTGTTCCATAGATTTGATCTATTTTCTCTTGCAAACAATGGTATACCTAGAAATTTCCTTGGTAATATTCTCATTCTTATCCCCAAGACCCTAGCAATTTCTCTTTGAACTTCCATCTATGTATTAAAACAATAGAACTTTGATTTATGTCAATTTACTGCTTGCCCTAATATTCTACAATATTTGTCCAACGTAGATCAGATTACTCTAGATTCTCTTGTAGTGACTTCTCCCATGAGTAGCATTTCATCAACGAATTGAGTGTGTGTGACTACTTCCACCCCACACACAACCTTAATACCTTTCCATCTGCCACTTTCTCTACATTTGCTAATCATCCTTCCTAAAGCTTCTACCACAATAACAAATGGGAAGGGGGATAATAGATCTCCCTATATAATCCCTCTTGAGGTAGAGAAAAATCCTCGAGGACTACCAATAAGCAACACTGAGATACGAGGGGTGGAGATGCAAATCTTGATCCATTCTAGCCACTAAGAATGAAAGCCAAATTGATGCATGACTCTGAGCAAAAATGTTTTGTTCACATGATCATAAGCCTTTTGGATATCCAGTTTAATGAGCATCCTATTGGTCTGTGCTTGTCTTACCGAATGGATCGCCTGATGTGCAAATATGATTCCTTCTACTATAGATCTATTCGGCATGAAACCACTTTCTTCTTTTGAAATTATCTCAGAGAGGATGTGTTTTAATATATTTGCCATGAATTTCATTAAGATCTTGTAAGTAGTATTTCACAAGGAAATTGGATGCATGTCATCAAAGGTATGCATTGCTTCTTTCTTGGGGATTAGCACTATCAAAGTATTACTCAACTCCTTCGACACATATCTTTTCTATCTTGACTCTTCTACCATTTCTCATAGGTATGTCTTGGTAAGCTCCCATAATTTTTGAAAGAATGATAGAGGAAAATCATCTGGGCTCGATGTATTGTCTCCTTCCATAGAGAATAATGCTTGTTTCACCTCCTCCATAGAAACCTGTTGAATAAGCATGACTTTTTGTTGATCTGTGATCACATGAGGAATATTGTCTAGGGCCCCCTCATCTCTCTCATCCAAAACAACTGCTTCCTCTATTAGTAGGTTTTTAAAGTAGGATACTGCCTCACTTTTGAATTCTTCCATGTCATTGAGTAAAATACCCTCCTTACTCTAAATTTCACTAATTTTATTATTCCTCCTTCTTGCCTTTACTGAATTGTGAAAGAACTTTGTATTACGATCCCGTTCGCGTAGCCAACATTCCCTAGATTTTTGAAACCAAAATATCTCCTCTCTTGGAAGGATCTCTGCAAGCTATTGTTGAAGGGTCTTTTCCTTCTGAAACTTTGCCTCTATCATCCCTCGTTGAATGACCTTTTCATTAACCTCTACCAATTCCAACTCTATCTTGATTTTTTTCTGCAAATATGTTTCCAAAATGAACTTTTTTCCATTCCTTCAACTTCCCTTTGATGAACTATAGCTTTTTGGCTACCAATACTACTTTATTTCCAAACACCTAAGGTGCCTCAGTCCACCATTGTTTGATAAGCTCTTTGAGTTTCTCATCTTGTAGCCACATCTACTCAAACTTAAATGGGCATCTTAAAGGAACCAAATCACACTAGAGGAGGAGTGAGATGGGATAGTGATCCAACCTATAGTAAGGGAGGATCGATGCTTCCCACAAGACATGGACATTATTCCAGTTTTTTGATAGAAAAAAATGATCCAATTTCTAAGATATGTTTCTACTACCCACTTGCTTGTTTGTCAAAGTATAACTACCATTTCTAAACTTTGGTTCAATCAACTCATTATCTACTATAAAATCTTGAAAATATACTTGTTATTTGTTCACCCCCCTACTCCTCTAATATTTTCCAAAGGGTTCCTTATAGAATTGAAATCACATCCTAATATCATATACTTATTATCCAATATATGTAGAAAATTTGAGATTTGAGACCATACCTCATCTTTTTCTCTACTCAAAGCTGGGCCATAGACATTCACAAGGATGAATCCCTTATTTTTTATCATAGCTTTGATTCTAAATGCTAACAAAAATCTATTCTGTACTAATGACCCCCCCTTTATTAATTGATATTTCCATAAAATTCCCAAGCCTCCCGAAGCCCATTCCATGTCCATAAAGGATTCCTGTCATGCCTGCCATTCCTTCTGAAACTCCTTTTTAACC
The DNA here is from genome assembly GCF_030272615.1 of Cryptomeria japonica. NCBI lineage: Eukaryota > Viridiplantae > Streptophyta > Pinopsida > Cupressales > Cupressaceae > Cryptomeria > Cryptomeria japonica. Next base: position 16,399,269 of record NC_081414.1, read on the forward strand.
TCTACCTTCAACTTAGTTTCTTGCAACATAAGAACATCTGGGTGCGCTTGATCAACACCCCTTTTGATCAAGTGCCTCTTATCAGAGGCATTGCAACCCTTGACATTCCATGATAGGAGCTTCATTTCTCCTTAGGAAGCGAGGTTCCCTTCCTGGATCTCAGTTTCATTTGTCCTTTACCACTTCCAACTAATTCTAGCAGGACTCTCTGTTGGAAAAAATGGTGTCTCAACCTTGCATTTACATGAGGTTACTGTTTATAGTAAGTTTTTCATTTGAGCACTAAAATTGTGCAAAATTCTCCCTGAAGCTTCTGGTTGGCTAGATAAGCATTCCGATAAAGTTACGTCACAAGATCACAACTACTTTTGAAGATATTAAAGTTTCCATTTTGGAGAGGTACAAGGAAAGGTTTAAATTTAATTTTGAGGACTTTAAAGGCCCCAAAATATACTGAAAAGTGGGTGTAAGTGGTATGGATATTTACGAGGCAATAGAGCACTTTGTGAGCTTTGTGATGCTTCAAACGGTTCATCAATAGGACACACGATTCTCAAGTTATGGCCTCCAAAGTTTGTACTCCTGAAATTGGAAATACAAAATGTATTGTGTTAGGTCCTGGAGATAACTGAGAGGGCAGGGGGGGGGGGGGGGCGGTGCATCAGTTGTCTAATAAATTCAAACCAAAAACAACTCAATCAACTTAATGCTTAATACCGGTAAACCAGTTAAATATGCTGGTATATAGTGTTAACAGTTAATTGCTTACCAGTAAAGATTAATGCATGAAACATAAACACAAAGTCATCCACAACACATAACACCAATATTTGTATGTGGAAACTGATAGTTCTGATACTTAATATAAGTACAGATCCAATAGCCAACAAGATGAGAGGGGGGGGGGGTGAATCATACAAACTTAATCATCCATAAAAACATCATATTCAACCTCGGTAACATACATATCAGTCATATATCCAAAACTGTCAAACATGCAAACTCAAAAGCATATGAACAATATAAACCTCATAACACCAGATTTAACCTCATAACCCTATAAACATATATATCACATTTCCCATGATCAATCATAGCCATCAGTTCTTCGATCTTGTCCATGTTCAATGCATCTTTTGATCTGAAAACATTTTACCCCGCCTAGGAACTTGCATATATTTCTTGGAACTTGTGCCAGGGTATTGCGGTTCAATATGCGTTGTAGATCTTCATGCCAACTTTCTATTGCCTTAGATTAACAAACTATATTAATGGCATACCAATCATTCAATCAGTTCTAGCTCATCAGCTTCCTTCATTAAATAACTCATGCAAACATTTAATGCATTCTATTATAGCTCGGTTACAACTCGGTAACAACTTGGTGAATACTAAACTTCACTCGGTAGACATTCCGCCTTCATTAACCGATAGCGATAACCTTAGGGTTTACCGACTAGGTTCTTTGCTTGATAACATAGTATAGTATTAACCTTTACAATTTACAACATATGTATGATGTTGAAACAATCTAAACATCATGATCTCATCATTGTCTGACTCGATACTAGTTGCCCATTGAATACCTTATTCATCCCCTTATTCATCATATTCTTTCCTGTGTCTTTTACCGACATCTTTATAATCTTCAAATCATACTTCTCAAGATATGGCAACATCATACTGAATTAGAAAATCAATTTCTTGACATCAATGACAAAATAATAATATCAAGACAGTAAACATCTTTAATCAGTTATATCCATAATCATCAACAACCTTCTCAATATCCTTATGAAATGCCAATAATCTTTCATTGTCTGTTATAATGCTATATTGCCAACAATCTCCCCCTTTGGCATTGATGGCAAAACCAATTGATTTGACCTTAAAAGATTTAGATTGCTATGATTCTGAAATGCTGAAATGCTCTCCCCCATACGTTAGACTTCTCCTGTTTTCTTCAGTTTTCTTTCCAATCTCCAGTCTTCTCTCAGTCTTCTCCCCCTTTGACAACAATGCCAAAAAATAAAGAACTAGAACATAATTTCTTCCTGTATGAAGTGAATTCATGTTGTTGTGTATCAACTGAGTCTCGGTCAGAGCATTTTGCCTTTAATTCCTGTTCTCGGTAATATTTCCCGTTGACCTTTAGAAAAATAGCCTACAGGGTGTAAATTAGCATCAACTCCTAAAAGATATTCGATAGAGTCATCGGATTGATGCTTTCACCGAACTCGATCAGTGAGTAGAAGATAGGGGTGGGACCCCTAACTTACTTCTGAGATATTCAAAAGTGTCCCTTGGTAGTGGTTTGGTGAAGATATCTGTTATTTGTTCCTTTGTGCTAACATACTCCAACACCACTTTCTTCTCTTGAGCTTATTCTCTAAGATAATGATATTTGATAGAGATGTGCTTTGTCTTAGAGTGCATATGGGGATTTTTTGAAATATTAATGGCACTAGTATTGTCACAGAATATAGTTACTGGCTCGGTAACTTTCTCATTTATACCTTCCAAAAATTGTTTGATCCATGCAATGTTGGTACAATTCAATGCTGCAGCAACGTAGTCATAGGAGTACTTACTGGTTTTGAATCCTCCATTCCAAATTTCTTCAAGATTTCCTTTATGTACTTGGATTGAGTAATGAAAATCTCATTTTTCATTTGCAGTATTTGTAAACCTATAAAATACTTTATCTCACCGATTAATGACATCTCAAATTCTTTGCTCATTTCATTTCCAAAGTTCTTGCATAAAGAGTCATTTCCACAAAATATAATATCATCAACAAATAAGGCTGAGATCAGTATTCCATTATCATCATTCTTCATATACATATTGTTGTTCTCACTTGTCCTTATAAAACCAATCTTAATCAAATAAGAGTGCAATCTTTCATACCATGCTCTAGGTGCTTGTTTCAAACCATATAAAGCTTTGTTCAATTTACAAACCTGATCTTTATTATTGTCTTCAACAAATCCTTCAGGTTGTTCAATAAAAACTTCTTCTTCTAATATTCCATTCAGAAATGTAGATTTGACATCCATTTGATATACCTTGAAGTTTTTGAAATCAGCATATGCCAACAATGTTCTTACTCCTTCAAGTCTAGCAACAAGTGCAAAAGTTTCTTTGCTTGATAACATAGTATAGCATTCACCTTTACAATTTACAACATATGTATGATGTTGAAACAATCTAAAAATCATGATCTCATCATTGTCTGACTCAGTACTAGTTGCCCATTGAATACCTTATTCATCCACTTATTCATCATATTCTTTCTTGTTTCTTTTACCAACATCTTTATAATCTTCAAATCATACTTCTCAAGATATGGCAACATCATACTGAAATAGAAAATCAATTTTGTGACATCAATGACAAAATAATAATATCAAGACAGTAAACATCTTTAATCAGTTATATCCATAATCATCAACAACCTTCTCAATATCCTTATGAAATGCCAATAATCTTTCATTGTCTTTTATAATGCTATATTGCCAAAAAAATGTGACATGAAAAGACCACACATGGTCACCAATAACATAACAAAGTATATAATATTTTTATGCAACCTTCCTGTAGCAGCAGTGACAGGAACTCACATAAACATGATAGTTTTTAGAAATTGGCTCATTTGACCCCTCAAATCATAAGATGAATTTTTCTGATAAGAAGGAAGATTGTTCACAACATCATAATATATCCACACACCAAGTTTAAGGTCCTTACTCGACCATACATAGTTGTGCCAACACAATTTCTAACTGTAGATATGGAAAACCATTTTCTGAACAGGCTGCTTTCACAAAAATGATCATAACTTGCTCATTTTTTCATGAAATTCAATCAGACTTGAAGAAAATGAAAGTAAAATAAATATTCTTTCCATTCATATGAAATTTGCACCATAATACTTCCATACAAAATACTACAAAGCTCTGCAACACACAGGAATAAGAGTTTTACTAGACTGTAGCACTATCAAATCAACATTTTGACATCATTTTGCACATGCCAACCTTAACTTGAGACCCTGCAACTAAAAAAAATGAAAATAAATGATATGTGCCTCCATTCCACAAACATTAGCCTTTTATCAGCGTGGAATGGAGGTTTATTACATTTTCAAAGTCACGGTCTACCCTACCTAGGGTTTTTAACAATTTTTACAAAAATTGGTATATCCCTTCCAAAAATTAATGAAAATAAATGAAACCAAAACCAAACTACTGGGGATTCACCCCTATATCATTATAAAGTTCTCTCAAATCCTAATGAATAATTTTCCAAGAAGAAAAACAATTTATATCAGACTGTCACTGTTAGTGTAGGTTTTTATTTTCCTAGTTGGGTTTATTATTTTCCTTTTTCCTAGGTTTTTCCTACACTTTAATTAAGCTTGCTTAGGTTAATAAAGAATGTTTACTTAAGACAAGTTGGTATTGAGGTGTCAGCATGCTATAAGGAGGTGCATTTACTATGTTTAGACCATCATGGTGGTCTCTCCTCATTGGTCGGTGTTGCCACCTCCACCCCTCACTTGAGTCTTTATAAACATGCTACCTTGCTTGTATTTTCATATTGGATATTGGGAAATTTCTCTTGATGATATTCTATCATTGAGCATTCACATCAAGTTTCTCTAGTATTGTTATTTTGTCCATTTTATTTCCATTGTTTTGTTCTAACTCTTTCAATTTGATTCTGGTTTAAATCTAGTTTCTCAGATTTTAACATGGTATCAGAGCCTGTTTTGAAAGATTAGATTATTGTAGAGATATTGTAAAATCTTGCTCTGTTTTCTTTTGCATTTTGCATGATTTGAAAAATAGCAAAGGTTTATGAAGATCCAGTAATATTGTTTTACATATATGTTTTTTTTTTGTAAAACAAGGTTTTGAAGCTTAGACTTGTGAAGGAACTTTCAAATAGTGTGTCTTGATGCCTAATAGACCTTTCCTTTGTGCTTGGAAGCCCCAAAAACCTCTATTTTCATATAAAGTGTGTGCAGATCGGACACCAGAAGCTTTGCATGCCATTTTTTCTTTGTTGGAGGCATTTTGTTTACACTGTGGCCCCATCTTCTGCAAGTGATAAAGAAAAACGCTTTCTATGTTTGTTTTGCCGCTAAAAAAAATCCATTTGGGTCATTTCTAGATTTTACATTTAGTCAATAGATCTTTCAAAAATCGCGAAGAAAAGATTCAACTAGACCCCTCACCATTGCAGTTTTCATTTTTTCATCTGATCTTCAAATGAGATGTTCTCAGTCATACGGAGGTATTTTTCAGTGCGTTTGTTTTTGAAATGGGGTATTGTTTACTGCTCTTTGTAGTGGTGTAATCAATTTTTTCTTAGAAGTTACCAATTTTCCATAAATTAAGTTTAATCAGCACATCTAAAGAGCAGTCCCTATTTTATGAACTTCAAACCACTATAACTTTCACATGTGATCTCGGATTTAGGTCATTCTTTTTTTGAAAGTGGATATTTTTTCAATTAAAATACATTGGTGTTGGTTTTATATTCATATTTTGAGATATTATTTTTGCCTTCAGCATTTGTGTCCATTTTTTGGACTTTATAAAACTCTGGAAAATAACTCCAGCATTGTAAATGTACTAAATTATAAAGTGCCACCTTATAATATCTGGGGGTGATTTCTGATATAGTAAAAAAGGGGGGGTGGTCCAATGTGTTCTCTCTGATTTTTTCATCTCTCTTTCCTGCACAAGCAATCTTACTTTATGCATTAAAATGGATCAAAATATAGTACCAATACTCACACCTTACAACTATTATGAGTGGAAGTCAAAAATGACAATCTATCTTAAGAAGTTGGGGTTGTTTAGAGTAACTATGGGACTTGAAACTGAACCAACACTAATTGCAGAAAAGCCAAAATGGTTTAACAAATATGATGAAGCTTATGGTACTCTATGTATGTCTATATCTTCTGATCTTATTTTTCATGTTGAATCTGCTACAACTCCAAATGATGTATGGACAACATTAGAAGGGTTGTTTGGTAAACAAGATGAGTTAAGGGGACACCAATTGGAGAATGAGCTAATAGGGATAAATCCATGTAATTTTGATACAATTTAGGACTTCTTCACAAAAGTAAAGGCTATAAGATTGAAATTGAAGGCATGTGGGATAGATAAGAAAGATTCACAATTGATTCTAAGCATTCTTTCCAAACTTGGTCAAAACTATTCAGTTTTTGTTTCTACTTTCTATGCTACAAAAAGTGCCTTAGGAACCAGCTTTAAAATGCCTTCTCTTGATGATTTTGTAAAAGAAATCACACAAGAATAGTATAAGCTGATTCAAATGGGCACAATTAAGCCCTCTAAATCTCAATCCTTGGTTGCCAACCAGGGTACAAAAGATCAAAATGGGCTTTCTAAGCAAGAAAAGAAACAAAAGAACCAAGGAGAAAAGAAGCAAGAACAAAAGCTAGCTACTTCAAAAGCAACTAATGATGCATCTTCTTCAAAGAGTGACGATCCCAAGAAGGAGAACACTAAGTGTTCCTACTGTAAGAAACCTGGTCATGATGAACATAAATGTCTAAAGAAGAAAGCTGATCATTTGACTCATCTTCTAGAAAAGAACAACATCAAGGTGCCTGATTCTGTCAAACCAAGTTCATCTCAGAATCTTCAAAGGACACAAGTAAGGGGAAAGGAAAGGGCAAGACCCTAGTTGTTGTTGATTCCTAGCCTAATGCTTGGATTATTGACTCGGGTGCTTCACACCACATGGCTTCATCAAAGGATAGTTTTTCCTCCTTGGAGTCATGTTTTATGCCATCTATTATATTGGGTGATGACACTCCTATTGAAGTGCATGGGAGAGGGTTTGTTGATGTGGGCGAAGGAACATTTCAGGATGTCCTTTGTGTTCCATATTTGTCAACTAATCTCCTATCTATCTATCTATCTATCTATCAGATCACTCACACTGGCTCTGGAAAGCGGGTTGAGTTCACTCCAGACATAGTGGTAATCAATGAGATGCACAATGGGTCTATAATTGCAGTGGGAAAGTTATATCATCATTCTAGACTGTATCACTTTTCTCACTTTGTTCCTAATTCTCCTTCACTTGCATTTCTTACTCATTCATATGAGGTGAGTCCTTTGTGGCATCAGCGGTTTGGCCACTTGAACTACCGCTACTTGCAGCAGCTCAATCAACATGACATGGTTATAGGGTTGTCTTCTATTCGATTTTCTAATGGAGTTTGTCAAGGATGCATTCTTGGGAAGCACCCTGAAGAAAAATTATGATAAATTCAAAGCATGGAGAGCCACACGACTTTTGGAGCTATTTCACAGTGATTTAGCAGGACCATTTCCAAATCCTTCTTTCAACAGGGCCAAATATGTCTTGACATTCATTGATGATCTTTCTTGGTACACCTTTGTATATTTTCTCAAATAGAAGTTTGAGGTCATTGATTCTTTTTAGGAATTCAAAGCCTTTGCAGAGAAGCAATCAGGGAAAACCATCAAGGTTTTGCACACCGATAATGGGGGGGGGAATATGTCAACTAGAGGTTTGAGCAGTTTTGTATCTCAAAAGGCATTGATCTTCAACACATAGTTCCCTACACTCCACAACAAAATGGAGTTGTAGAATGTAAGAATCGGTCCTTGAAGGAAATGGCTAATTGTATGATCCACTCCAGATCATTGGCACCTCAGTATTGGGTAGAGGTCATCAACTATGCATGTTATATCCAGAATTGGGTTCCTCATCAAGTTGTGAAGAAGGTAACTCCTTTCCAAGCTTGGACTAGTCGAAAACCCATAGTCAAACACTTTCGTGTGTTTGGGTCTCCTGCATGGGCCCATATTTCTGTAAAGAAATGCAAGGCTATGAATTTGTAGATCAAGCCTTGCATACTTGTTGGGTATCCAGATGGTGTCAAAGGCCAGAGGCTTCTCCATCCTACCACACATGAGATTTTCATTGAGAGGAGTGTTCATTTTAAGGAGGATACTTCTCATTCTTCTTCTACCTCTTCTCCATCTTTTATTTTTATGGAGACATTGCGACCTCATGATGATAGTTCTTCCAAGGATTTTAATCCTCCTGATCCTTTTGAGGAGTCTTCTTCATCCACTTCTGATGATGATGATGAGGATTCATCTTCCTCCTCTCTTGGTCATCATTTAGACGGTGATGATTCTCCTCTAGATTCTCCTCATTCTCCAACTACTAGGCCTCTTTGGGCTCGTCATACATTGGAGTCAACAAATGATTGGGTTGGTGATCCTTCAGATGAGAGAAGAACAAGGTCTCAATTTGAGCATGCTCCACATCTCTTCTTTGCTATGGCTTTAGACCCACAGTCCTTTCGAGAAGTTTCAGGTATCTCCAAGCGGGATGCTTCTATGCAAAAGGAGTTCTATTCCTTGGAGAGGAACCATACTTGGGATTTAGTCCCTCTTCCTAAGGGAAGGAAACTTGTTCGGTGCAAGTGGATCTACCAAACAAAATTTGTTGTAGATGGGTCGGTTGATAAGCATAAGGCTCACCTAGTTGGCAAAGGATTCTCCCAAGTTGTTGGGATTGACTACTTTGAAACTTTTTCGCCAATTGCCAAGATGAATTCCATCCTACTTGTCCTTGATATTGCTGTATCCCATCACTGGGAAGTTCATCAGATGGGTGTGAAGAGTGCTTTTCTCCATGGTGACCTTTAGAAGGAGATATATATGGAGCACCCACAAGGGTTCATCCAAGATCCTTCACTTGTTTGTCAGCTTTGGAAGTCTCTCTATGGCCTTAAACAGGCCCCTCATTCTTGGTATGCCTAGATGGACTCCTTTCTTCTATCATTTGGGTTCACTCGGTGCCATTATGATCTGAATGTCTACATTTTGCAGTAGGATGATACTCTCACCTTCCTTGTTCTCTATGTTGATGACTTGTTGATCACTAGGAGCCACTCATCCTGTATCAAGGCAATCAAAACTACCCTTCATGATTATTTCTTGATGTCTGACTTAGGCCTACTCCATTACTTCTTAGGGATTCAGATCACTCAGTCACCTTTTGGTATCTTCATTGGATAGCCTGAGTATGCTCTTGATATTCTCTTGAGACTTCTCATTGCTAGTTGTAAGCCTGCACCGACTACATTTCTGTCAGGATCAAACTTGAGGCTTCTTGTTCTTCAGCCTTGGTGGATGCTACCTTGTATCGTCAATTGGTTAGAAGCCTCATATATTTGACTCACAAGAGGTCTGATATTTTATATGCAGTGGGTCTAGTCTCTAGGTTCATGCAGGAGCCACATGAGTTGCATTGGAAAGAAGCTAAGCGAATTCTTCACTATGTACAGGGTACTCATAGTTATGGGATTCATTATATAGTGGGCGTGGATATTGACTTGGTGGGATATACAGATTCAGATTGGGTAGGTGATTCTCAGGATTGCAACTCCACTTCAGGGTATTGCTTCTCTCTTGGTTCTAATCCACTTTCTTGGTCAAGCAAGAAAAAATATGCTATTGCTCTTTCATCTACTGAGGCTGAGTATTGAGGAGTAGTTAATGCTACTACTGAGGCCATTTGGCTTTAGAACATTCTCACTGAGTTTAGCATTTCCTTTCGAAAGCCTACAATCATTTTTTGTGACAACCAGAGTGCTATTCAAATTTCTCGCAATCTAGTCCATCATCAGTGGAACAAGCACATTGAGATTCACATGCACTACATTCGGGAGTTGATTCATGAGGAGGTTCTTGATCTTCAGTACTGTCAGTCATCATATCAAACTGCAGAAATCTTCACCAAACCCTTCACTAAGAGAAAGTTCATTCATTTGAGAGCTTTGCTTGGGGTGCGACAGGTGTTCTCTTTTGTTGGGGGGGCTTCTTAGTTCCTTCTCTCTCTCTCTCTCTCTCTCTCTCTCTCTCTCTCTATTCTAGGGGGGGTGTACTCTCCTTTGTTGGGGGGACATTCTTCTTTGTCGGGGGGGGAGGACTATGTACATGGGTACCTCATCAAGCTTCATTTCTCGGGACCCATATTTTCACCCACCTAAGCTATGCTTAAGGGGGGTGTTAATGTAGGTTTTTATTTTCCTAGTTGGGTTTATTATTTTCCTTTTTCCTAGGTTTTTCCTATACTTTAATTAAGCGTTCTTAGGTTAATAAAGCATGTTTACTTAAGACAAGTGGGTATTGAGGTGTCAACATGCTACAAGGAGGTTCATTTACTATTTAGACCATCATGGTGGTCTCTCCTCATTGACCGGTATTTCCACCTCCACCTCCACCCCTCACTTTACTCTATATAAACATGCTACCTTGCTTGTATTTTCATATTGGATATTGGGAGATTTCTCTTGATGTTATTTTTTCGTTGAGAATTCATATCAAGTTTCTCTAGTATTTTTATTTTTTCTCTTGATGTTATTTTTTCCATTTTATTTTCAGTATTTTGTTCTAACTCTTTCAATTTGATTCTGGTTTAAATTTGTTTTCTCATATTTTAGCAATCACGTTGAGAATACTCAGAAAATTGCTGGGAACCTCAAACTTTTATTGATTTTCTTCTTTCAATACACACCAACCCCTCATGATTCAACCATCCCTAGTTTTATAAGCCTCTTACAACCTCTTTTGATAGTTATAACTAAAATTCAAACCATCATAACCATTAGGCTTCCCCTTTACAACCTTTTTGCAATTTTTGAAATGACAATTTTTGTTAACATAACTACTTTTTTTGACAACTTCATAAAACTTTGACCAAATGACTTCAAATTACTTGTTATCACCTTAGACATGCTAGAATAGGCTAAATAAGCCTTATTACATCATTTTCAACCTTCCTTGATCATATTCTATTCTTTGACCATATTTGACCTTCTTAGGACTTTATAGGTCTACATTGAACAAAAATGGCTTAATGCCTTGCAATATGATTTAAAATGACTTCAAATGGTCCCTTTGACCTTATACAACCTTAACATAATATTGAAAACAAAAACCAACATAAAAACTTGCATGAGGCCTTTCAGGGCATAGGTGCTCCTGCACCCAATTATTTAGCAATCACCAACAGATTAAAATATACTTAAAGAGAAAGCTCTTCACAGGAGTACTATTAATCAGAGACTCAGAGGTAACTTAATCACCATAATACTCTTACACACAACCTCTATCTCATGCACCTCATATATAGGAGATACAATACAAGAAACCATCAAGCAGTATTACAAAACCATGGGCTAACACCACCAAATAAAGTAGAGTCAACCTTATCTCCGTTCTATATTCCCTATGACGTATTAAAACATACATCAACATGTGTCCCTCCCTTTTATAGCTTATTTTTATGTCCAATATGTTGGTATTTTGGTATGGTTTTGTCATTGATGTCAACACCTACTAAAGCACTAGCACTCTGGAGATCCAGCAACATTCACTGGCAAGCAAGTAACTATTGCACAGTTACTGGTATATGGTTCATCGGCAGGATATAATGATCACCGGCACTTGGAATAATATGGAAGGCACTTGGTAATATCGAAAACATCATGTGGACACTTTGTTTTGAAGAATTAATCATTGGTATATTCATATTTGCATATTTTCTTTTACCGGCAAATAGGTCCAGGGTTACCTAGGGTTACATCGGCAGCTTTATCTTTTCCAGATCAGCATGGCACACTATGGAGATGATTTATTATTGTTGTAAATGCTTTAAGCCAACATGTTTAATCAGTTATTGCATCGGATAATATATTGTTTGTAAAATGTTTTTATTGTAATATCTTGTAGAGCCGACCTACTAAAATTGGTCTTAGGTTATGGTATAAATGTAAGATCTTATTTGTAAGATCGAATGTGGAATGGGAAAAATAATTAAGTGAAGGTATATGTGAGATTAAGGAGAGCTATACATGAAGACATCATTTGAAGGTGAAGCTATTTTTAGTGTGGAAGCATATTGGCATTACACCGGTACTGAATCCAGCATATGAAGATGTTATTTTGTGTAGTACATTCTTATTGGATTTAACCATCCAACTGTAGTCAGTGTGACTCCCATTTTGTGATTGAGCAGTGAGCTCTAGGCTGTTGGCCTTTCTGCATGTGCAGACCCCATTTATGTACACTTACTATCTGCAGTAGTATCATCTGATTGTGGGTAAGGTTTCCCATCATGGTTTTTCCCCTTACAGGGTTTCCATGTACAAATATTGGTGTTATGTGTTGTGGATGACTTTGTGTTTATGTTTCATGCATTAATCTTTACCAGTATAGAAATTAACTGTTAACACTATCTACCGGCATACTTAATTGGTTTACCGGTATTAAGCATTAAGCTGATTGAGTTGTTTTTGGTTTGAATTTATTAGGCAACTGATTCACCCCCCCCCCCCCCCCCCCCCACCCCCCCTCTCAGTTGTCTCTGGGACCTCACAATTGGTATCAAAGCTTAGTCCTCTTTTGCAGAAGTTTAACAACTTGAGGAGATCCAATGACTTTTAATTATTTCAGGAAGGACAGTCCTAAACTTGATGGAACCAACTATGGGATATGGAAGATCAGAATGGAGACACATTTGAATTGCATTGGTAAAGACATCTGGGAAGTTACAAAGAATGGTTATACTGTTGTTGTAGCTGGTCAGACCGCTCCAACTACCTTAGCTAAAGATGAGGAGAATGATTGCAAAGCAAGTGAAGCACTTCTGAGCGCTTTATCAGATAGGTCTACTGCTAAAGCTATTTGGGATCATTTGGAAACACTGAATGAAGGAGATTCCATAGTCAAGATTGCAAAACTTGAAAGCTTCCGAGTCAGGTATGAACATCTGAAAATGGAAGAAGATGAAAGGATTTCTACTTTTATGGAAAGAGTAAAAGAAATAGTTTTGGGTATTAAATGTTGTGGAGGAACCTTGGGTGAGGATGAAATTGTTTCAAAAATCTTAAGAGGATTGCCACCGACATATAAAATGAAGGTTACTGCTATAAATGAGTTGAGAAAAATGCCTAATACATCAGTAACTAGGGATACATTAATTGGAAAACTTTCAGCCTTTGAAATTGAGGAATTTGGTTTTATTGCTACTATAAAGACAGATTTGGCCTTTAAAGCATCAACATCATCTGCTCCATCATTTGACAAATCAGATTGGAAAGCCTTTTATGTAAGAGAACTTGAAGAAACTAGGAAGGAGAATGAAGAACTTGAAGAACTTGAAGCACTATTTGCAAGAAAAATGCCTAAAGGTCTAGTTGGAAGTAAGTATGAAGGTAAAGCACCCTTTAAATGTTTTAACTGCAATAAGATTGGTCATATGGCTTCGAGATGCCCTGATAGACATGCTAGACTAAGAGAAGAAGCTAGAAGAACATACAAGCCTAATCCTGAATATCAGAGATACAGATTTAAAAAGAACAAAGACAAATCTTGTTACATTGTTGATGAAGGTGTAACTGATGATTCTGATGAGGATCCAGCAGACAATGGATGGGTTTTTGTTGCTATAACAAAAGATCAACCAGCACCTACTGCTCAACCAGTAGAACAAGCCCTAGCAGCTAAAGTTGAAGTAAAGAATGAATGGATCATTGACTCAGGATGCTCACATCATATGATAGGAGACAAAGGTAAATTCTTGAACTTTCAAGAATACAATGGAGGTTTAATAAGATTTGGAGATGACAAAGCCTGTTCAATCAAAGGTAAGGGTACAATATCTCTTGATGGTAAGCATAACACTGACAATGTCTACTATGTTGAAGGATTAAAGCATAATCTTTTAAGTGTTGGTCAATTAGTTGAGAAAGGATTTCTGTTACAATTTAAGAATGGAAAATGCAAAATCATGAATAGAACTAGTTTAGAAATTGCAACCGGTAATTAGACTAGAGGTAATATCTTTCATTTGAATATAATAGTGAAAAGGCATGCTTGATTGCACATATAGATGAAAGTTGGTTATGGCATAAGATACTCTGTCATGTAAACTTTGATTGCATGATAAAAATCAGTACTTCTAAGGCAGTTAGAGATCTACCTAAAATTGTAAAACCTTAGAATACAATATGTAAGGAATGTCAATTTGGAAAACAAGTTAGAGCAAGTTTCAAAAGTATTCCAAAAAAATCCAATAATGCTCTTGATTTGATTCACACTGATTTATGTAGTCCAGCTAGAACTAAAAGCTTACAAGGTGATAGATATTTCATGCTAATTATTGATGATTATTCTAGAATGTGTTGGGTTACTTTTCTCAGAAAAAAAATCAGAAGCACTTGGAAAGTTCAAACTATTCAAAGCAATGGTTGAAAATGAAACCGGTAAGAAAATCAAATGTTTAGGATCAGATCAAGGAGGAGAATTCACATCTAAGGACTTTAATACATTCTATGAAGTGAATGGAATCAGAAGACAGCTATCAGCACCTTGGACACCACAACAGAATGGAGTTGTTGAAGGGAAAAACAAAACTATCTTGGATGTAGCAAGAAGTATGTTATCTAAAGCAAATTTGCCACATGTATATTGGAGAGAAGTAGTCAGCACAACGGTCTATTCATTCAACAAATTTCACATCAAAGGTGAAACCGGTAAGACCCCTCATGAACTATGGTTTGGTAATACTCCTACTCTTAAGTATTTCAGAATTTTTGGAAGTAAATGTTATATTAGAAGTGTAGACATCTAAAAATGGTCAACGCTTGTGGAGTCATACTTTAACATTTGTGCATTGCCTTATTTTAGGGTTCTTGCGTCGCATTAACATTTCTTCTATGTTGCACACTTGGTCTTTATCATTTGTGAGCATCGAGTCCTTCTGCATTCCTCATTTTTCTCGCTTTCGAATTAGGTTTTGTCGATAACAATCTTCAGTCATGATTTTGGTCAATCTTATCCTGTCGCATCAATGTTCGTGCTCATTTATCATCATTTTGGACATCGTCAATCCTAATCGATGATAGAATTAGGGTTTTTTCCTCTTGTCAATCTTTTCATTTTGCGATCGATTTGTCATCGATCCTTGTCCTTTTCAATCATGTCAATTTGGATCGATTAGTCATTGTTCCTCATCAATTGGTGCCTATCAATTTGATCTCCTTGTCAATCTTGGTCAATTTGTCATTGATTTTTGTCACCCAATCTCAATCATTTATTAGCATTGGTCCTTTGTCAATCAGAATCATGATCGAACCTACATCAATTATCTTTTGTCAAGACCTGATTGTCGTCCTTGCATTTCTAATTCATCTTCTAGGGTTTTATGATTTATTCATTTAATCTTGTTTGTCATTTTCCCTCTAGGTTAAATAATTTATTTAATTGGCTAATTAATTCCCCCTCTTTTTGTGAATTAATTAATGAATGAAAAATTATTAATTAATTCACCTAATTTTCTAATTTCTCCTAATTTATATTTCTATTTCAAATTTTTGTCATACATCTTGCATAGCAATTTGTCATAATTTGTCATAATTTGTCATAACACCTTGCATAGCAATTGTCATACACTTGTCATAATTTTGCCATTCTTGATTTGAATTTCCTTTCAAATCTCTTCATGCTAATCTTGTCCTCTGTCCAATTTGTCTATAAATTGGATGAGTTCCTTTGTCAATCAATCAATCACATTTTCGAGTAACCTTATGCTACAAATTTCATCAACAACTTGCTTTCCACTTGCAAATGCACTTTGTAGGTGAGAACAACATCAAATTGGAAGGTGAAAGAAGAACAATGGAGCCACATGAAGGAGATATCTGCATTTGGTTTGCTTTGATTTCATTTTGAATATCTCGTCTTCATGTTTTCATTGATTAGATTAGGATTATTTTCATTGCAGTTTTAGGTTTTGTGATTGTCCTAATTGTTATTTGCTTTGATGCATCCTCAATTTCCTAGTCTACAAGAAGAGATGAGTATATTGGCAAATTTGATCCTAGAAGTGATGAAGGAATATTTCTTGGTTATTCATCTAAGAGAAAGGCATATAGATGTTTTAATAAAACATTGCAGAAAATTGTTGAGAGTACAAATGTAAAAATTGATGAGCAATTTAGAGGAACTTCAAGGTATATAGATTCTGAACCGGAAATAGAAATTGTGACAACTGAACCTACACTAAATCCACTGGTACAGAATGAAGATCCAGTTACCCCGGTACCATCAAAAGATTCCACAGTAATTGAAGAACAACAGCAAACTAAGACACCCCAATATGTAAAATTGAATCATTCTGAAGATCAGATAATTGGAAACAAATTTAAAGGAGTTATGACAAGAGGAAGATTGGAAAATGAAGAGGTATGTCTTATTTCTCAAATTGAACCATCATCTATTAATGAGGCATGTGAAGATAAATTTTGGATTAAAGCTATGGAAGAAGAATTAGAACAAATTGAGAAAAATAATACTTGGACATTAGTTCCCTGGCCTAAAGATAAAAATATAATTGGAACCAAATGGGTATTTAGAAACAAACTTAATGAAGATGGTAAGGTTGTCAGAAATAAAGAAAGACTAGTGTTTAAGGGATATTCTCAAAATGAAGGAGTTGATTACAATGAAACCTTTGCACCGGTAGCTAGAATTGAGGCAGTCAGATTATTCTTGGCTTTTGCAGCTCACAAGAACTACAAAGTTTATCAAATGGATATTAAATGTGCATTCTTGAATGGAGATCTTGAAGAGAAAGTCTATATTGAACAACTTGATGGATTTTCTTTGACAGATGACAATGATATGGTTTGCAAGTTAAGAAAAGCTCTGTATGGATTGAAACAAGCCCCAAGAGCTTGGTATGCAAGGTTGGATAAGTACCTTTTAAAGATTGGTTTTACTAAAGGAAATGTAGACAACAATTTATATTACAAAATAACTAATGATGACATCTTGATTATAGAAGTATTTGTTGATGATATAATCTTTGGAGGAGAAGATGGATTATGTAAAGAATTTTCTATTAAAATGCAGCAAGAATTTGAAATGTCTGTGATTGGAGAAATAAAATTCTTTTTAGGATTGCAGATTTCACAGACTGACAAAGGTATATTTTTGAGTCAATCCAAGTACTTGAAAGAGTTACTAAAGAAATTTGGGATGGAGAACTCTAAACCAGTAAGCACACCTATGACTACAAATGACAAATTATTTCAAAGGGATGAATCTACACCTGTTAATCCAACTAGATACAAATCTATGATAGGAGGTTTACTGTATTTGACACAAACCAGACCTGATATTATGAATGTAGTATGTATTGTTTCTAGATTTCAAAGTAATCCTAGAGAAAATCATGAATCAGCAATAAAAAGGATTTTTCGGTACTTACAAGGCACTGCAAATATTGGATTATGGTATCCTAGAGATGAAAATTTTGATCTATGTGCATACACAGTTGCAAATTGGGCAAGAGATGTGGATGATAGGAAAAGCACCATCGGTGGAGCATTCTTTCTTGGAAAGAGATTAGTTTCTTGGTTGAGTAAGAAATAGAGTTGTACATCTTTATCAACAACAGAATCATAATATGTTGCAGCAGCAACTAACTGTACATAGGTACTATGGCTTAAGCAAATGTTGAAAGACATAAAGGTAAAATGCAAGGAACCTATTACTATATATTGTGATAACACTATAGCAATTGATATATCTAAGAATCTGGTATTACATTCTAAAACAAAACATGTTTCTATCAAACTGAATTTTCTAAGGGAAAAAGTTGAAGAAAAAGAGATAAAACTGGTTTATGTGAATACTAAAGAACAACTTGCAGATATTTTCACAAAACCTTTGCCTAAGGAGACTTTTGAATATCTCAGAGATCAGCTTGGAGTCATACCACCACCGGTAGATACTTAGACAGTTGATGATTGTCATCAACCGGCAGAATTAAAAGACAAATCTTTTACTCCGGTCTTTGATGAGGAAGATACTTCTCAGGGGGAGTAGTTGGTATATTGAATTGATTGGTATTTTGTATATGAACTTGGATTTATTATTATAACTTTGGCATTTGATGTCAAAGGGGGAGAGATATCTATGGAAAAACACATTATCTTTTAAGAGAACTTTGAATAACACATGTTTCTCCCAGGGGGAGAGATTGTTGTTTGAGAGAGACTATTACTCTCTATATTCCGGTTATGATCTTTTTGGAGAGATTGTTGGTTTTTGGTTTTTGGCATTTCTATTTTGGCACTTTGATGGTTTTTTCCATCTTGTGTTGCCATCAATGCCAAAGGTGGAGATTGTTGGTATTTTGGTATGGTTTTGTCATTGATGTCAACACCTACTAAAGCACTAGCACTCTGGAGATCCAGTAGCATTCACCGGCAAGCAAGTAACTATTGCACAGTTACTGGTATATGGTTCACCGGTAGGATATAATGATCACCGACACTTGGAATAATATGGAAGGCACTTGGTAATGTCAAAAACATCATGTGGACTCTTTGTTTTGAAGAATTAATCATTGGTATATTCATATTTGCATATTTGCTTTTACCGGCAAATAGGTCCAGGGTTACCTAGGGTTACATCGGCAGGTTTATCTTTTCCAAATCAGTATGGCACGCTATGGAGATGATTTATTATTGTTGTAAATGCTTTAAGATGACATGTTTAATCGATTATTGCATCGGATAATATATTGTTTGTAAAATGTTTTTATTGTAATATCTTGTAGAGCCGACCTACTAAAATTGGTCTTAAGTTATGGTATAAATGTAAGATCTTATTTGTAAGATCGAATGTGGAATGCGAAAAAGAATTAAGTGAAGGTATATGTGAGATTAAGCAAAGCTATACACAAAGACATCATTTGAAGGTGAAGCTAGTTTTTTTGTGGAAGCATATCAACATTACACCAGTACTAAATCCAGCATATGAAGATGCTATTTTGTGCAGTACATTCTTATTGGATTTAACCATCCAACTGTAGTCAGTGTGACTCCCATTTTGTGATTGAGTAGTGAGCTCTAGGTTGTTGGCCTTTCTGCATGTGTAGACCCCATTTATGTACACTTACAATCTGCAATAGTATCATCTGATTATTGGTAAGGTTTCCCACCGTGGTTTTTCCCCTTACAGGGTTTCTGTTGGCAATATTGCATTATAACAGACAATGAAAGATTGTTGGCAATTCTTAAGGATATTGAGAAGGTTGTTGATGATCATGAATATAACTGATTAAAGATGTTTTACTATCTTGATCTTATTAGTTTGTCATTGATGTCAAGAATTTGATTTTTTAATTCAATATGATGTTGCCATATCTTGAGAAGTATGATATGAAGAATTCGGTGAAAGACACAGGAAAGGATATGATGAATAAAGGGATGAATAAGGTATTCAATGGGCAACTACTACCAAGTTAGACAATGATGAGATCATGATGTTTTAGATTGTTTTAACATCATACATATGTTGTAAATTGTAAAGGTTAATACTATACTATGTTATCAGGCAAAGAACCTAGTCGGTAAACCCTAAGGTTATCGCTATCGGTTAATGAAGGTGGAATGTCTGTCGAGTGAAGTTTAATATTCATCGAGTTGTTACCGAGTTGTAATCGAGCTATAATAGAATGCATTAAATGTTTACATGTGGTATTTAATGAAAGAAGTTGATGAGCTGGAGTGGATCAATGATTGGTAAGCCATGGAAGAAGTTTGTTAACGAATCTAAGGCAATGGAAAGTTGTCATGAAGATCTATAGCTCAGATTGAACCGCAATACCATGGCACAAGTTCCAAGACTATTATGCAAGTTCTAAGGTGGGGTAAAACATTTTCAGATCAAAAGATGCATTGAACCCGGACAAGATCGAAGAACTGATGGCTATGATTGATCATGGGAAATGTGATCAAGGAGATTAAGCGGCTACCTAATTGTTTATAAATAGGAAACTGTTGATAAACAATGGATGTGGTCAAGTGTATGCACAGGGATGCTACATAGTGATTACCAAGCACAGAAGCTTGAAGACCTATTAGAATAACAAAGTATAGAAGCCCAATAGATAGACAAGATTAGTTCTATGTCTAGATTGTATTGAACACATAAGAATCTGCTTTAGCATTTTAGATGTGAAGTTGCAGATAGATTTTTATTACTGTTATTTTGTGAAAGTGACAGAAAATCTTTTAACTGAGTGGACTTAACAGTCTTATATGTAAATCCTCTAGCAAGGTGACATTCTGATTGAGTGTTTGAAATCCTTTGACAAGGTCACTTCTAACAAAGTGAAGCTCCTAACAGATCTGAGGGAAATCCCTTAACCGGGTCACATCTAGCAATGTGTTTGTAATCTTTAACAGGGTTTTCTTTTAACCGGACATACTCTAGAAGAGTATATTTCTTAGTGGGTCTGAAATCCCACAGTGGTTTTTCCCTATTTGGGTTTCCACGTTAAATCTAGTGTTATGAGGTTTATATTGTTCATATGCTTTTGAGTTTGCATGTTTGACAGTTTTGGATATATGACTGATATATATGTTACCGAAGTTGAATCTGATGTTTTTATGGATGATTAAGTTTGTATGATTCACCCCCACCTCTCATCTTGTTGGCTATTGGATCTGTACTTATATTAAGTATCAGAACTATCACATTTATCATTCGAAAGTGTCTCAAGGTGTTGACTTATAGAGTTTGGAGTTAGTGAGAGTATGGTTAAGGTTATTGTTGAGCACTGATTCCTGATGAGTCTTATGCATTTGAGATGTTGGAATATCAAGAGGTCTATGTTAGAAGTCTTGTGTTGAGTTTATTGAATGGAATTGAGCCCATTATTGTGAAATATGCCTGATTGGCATTGACATGTTTTCATGTTGTTGAGAGTTGAACCCGATCCTCTGCATCAATAATATATTGATTTGCTTTTGGAGTGTGGGGTTTTTCTCCCGAAAGGGTTTTCCCCATGTAAATCACTATGTTACTATGTTGTGGTATGCATGATATTTTGATTATTTCTGTTAAGTTTCTGTAATGATCTATAAAGTTTTTTTCATTATCCTCCTCTCAAGGTTAGTGTAGGAAGTTATTCCGCTACTTAACTTCCTTAGAATCTCCTTGATTTCTTCCCTCTTCTTTTCTTCTCCCCAAGATTTACTTTGATTAATGTTGCCTCTGTTTGGACAATAAATCTTTTTTTAGTGACATCTTATTTTTCTTCGATGTCAAAGGGGTCCTCCCCTTGTTCCAAAACCCCTTTTCCCCCAAAAAATAGTCTTCTAAGAGATACCTGATGCATTGAAGATTTATAGTTGTTCACAACTTTCACATCACTACCAGAGATCCTGCAGTCGGCTATTACTTCCTTCTCCATTACTACCTTGACTCTGCTTCACTGCAGTGGTGACTTTCTTTGGTAGATTCTATTTGGTGAGGAAATTGGCCAATCTCCACCCTCTCCTTTTCTTTCTACTAGAACCGTCATTAGTGTCTTCCCAATCTCCACACCATCAATGAGAAGATCTATATTATTAGTCCTCTCCAACAGAAGAATTTTAGCTGATGTTGCCTGGTCTTCTTTTTCCATACTTTTTAAGGTATTTGAGTCTCCATTCTTGGTCACCCTATTTCCCGTACTATGAGTTTCCAGTTTTGGCCCCTTATTTTCCAACTCAATGCCTTGGTCAAGTTGTGTGTCTTGACATTCTTGAGCTTGGGTGGGATGTTCCTTAATCAGTTTGTTCCCTTTTAGACTTCCTGCTATGGCATTTCTGTCTCGAATTTCCCCCCTACTCATGTTCTGAGCGCTCCTTAAATTTTATGGGTTGTTGTCTCCCTCCTTCTCTTTCCCTTTGTTATTCCTCCAATATTCCTCTGATTTGTGACCATGCTTTTACAAGTTTTGCAGTTATCTATGATATCTTCAACTTCAATATTTTGCACCCAAATACCTTCATTTGTTATCAACTCTATCTCATGTGGGAGTGGAGGAATAGGGAACCACATAAATACAAACCCTAGTGTAGACGTCAGAATCCATTGCTTCCACAACCTCATTTGACTTTAAAATTCTCCCCAGCTTATTACTTATTTTTTGTAGGGTTTCCTCTTCCTAGAATTATTTTGGTAGATTGTAGAGTCTAATTCAAATTGGAACCTCTTCAATGGTAGCTTTGAGGGGATCAAAGTTTGGTTCCCAATTTTTATTATAAATACCCATCCCATCCATCATGTAGGAGCCCCCCTGAAGAATATCTTCTTTACTTTTGTCATTTTTGCATATCACTAGAAAGAAGTTGTTCATGAGGGTTTTGACTAAACACCCTTTCCCCCATACCTCCTTACACCATTTTTGAACTTTGGGGAATTCCAACCATTCTCCAGCCCATTTGATGAAAAGTCCCATATCTTTCAACGTTCTTACTCCATATCTCCATTCTTCAACTTCTATATGTAAAGATACCCTTTTCTCTGCATTTACTTGAACATCCCTAGGCTTGTTTGTGCTTTTGTTCTTATCCTCTTTCAGTCTTCAAAACTCTCTTTTCATTTTACTAATCCACCTTCTCTTTCGTTTACGATCTCTACATACCCCCATTTTCTTGGCGGGGAATGTTTTCTTTTTAAATTTTTCAGTCAAATAGTCCATTTCTCAGGGTACCTTGAATGAAAATACTGATCCTCCTAAACTATCTTTGGTGGTCTCTGTGGCAACATTCGACTCTTTTGTAAACCTCTGCCTCTTCCAGGAAAAAATGACCTTTGGTGTGCTCTTCGGCTTTGGAATTGCATTAAGCGCAGCCTTAGCTTACTGCAAGTTTTTAGTAAATATGAATTTAAGGCTCAAATATTTGCAACTAGCCTCACAATATTTTTGGCTTGATTTAAGAAGTTTGAAAGCTTTGTCCTAATCATCTTAGTAGATACTTTGTGAATGGAAATTATCTAAATTAGAGCATTCAGTCTTACCTTCATCTCATTAATCATCTCATGTAAATATTTAGGCAATGGTCTTACAAGGAAAATTTCTAAACCATTTATGAGCTTCTCAAAAAAGAAATTGAATAAGCAATATACCTTTTCCACCTTATATGGGACTGATACAAGTCCATGAGCTCTTTGTGCTCATCCCATGCTGCCTCTGCATGATCAAGGATAGTAGTGAATCTAGACTCTAGGAGAGTCTCAATGAGTTATGTCATGGTTTTGATTTATGCTCTGCTTATATCCTTGCAAACCTGATCAAATTCCTGCTTCATTCTTGAATTCTCAATCCTTGCCATAGCTAGGTCATTTCTTAGACCTAATGAATTTTTAGAAGATTGTTCTCCTGGACTTGGTAAATATTGAGAGGTCTTAGAATATAATCTCTCCTCCAACTCTCTAACTCTATTTAAGAATTTTATTTTCTTCCTCCACCCTCTTAGACACTTTATGTGCAAACCTGGTAACATTTACCGATAAATCAAAAGCCTTTGTAGGTGTAGTGATCAAGAATATTTTAAGAAAAAGTTGGTCATATAGCCTATCTTGTTGTTGAATCATTCAAGGCTTTTGAGTAGTAGTGCATAGAGACTAGATAGCTAATATATCCAATTTGTCATCAAATGCGGAACCAAAAAATAGACTTCTAGGATGTTCAAGGTCAAAATTTTCAAGATCAAGATAGCCAATATATCCAATTTGTCATCAAATGCACAACCAAAAAATAGACTTCTGGGATGTTCAAGGTCAAAATTTTCAAGTCAATATCCTGTCTCCTTCTCAAACTATCAAATGCAATGGTTGAAGAAAGATCCCAACCTTCTAAAAGAAAAACACCACTCTTCTTCACAATTTGCCTCCACATTTTAGGGGTCATGTTACCCAATTTTTTATTTGTATATTTCAAGATTTCATCTCATTGCCTTAGCTTTGCCACTTCATCAAGGCTTTCAATCTATATGGATCTCTCCTTTTGAATCTAATTTTCTATAATTTTTAGCAAAAAAATCTTAAATTCTCTTGTTTGGATACAAATTTCATCACTCTTTAATTCTTTACAAGCTGTCAACCTTACATCTTCAGTAATGTCACCTCCTAATCTGAAAATACTAAGAGCCCTCTCAAGAGAAGGATCCTCAATTTGCAGACCCACTCTTGTATCAAACTTGTGAGATGGCATGGGTTGCTTCATTTGAGTGTTGAATACTTCATGGGATTCAAATGGAATATCTCGACTAAGAGATAAGGTATGCAATGATGTGATAGCCCTTGGACTCCAACGGACAATAAGAGGTTGTGCACCTAATGAGGAAGGAGCTGACATGGATCTCTTTGAAGATGAGGCAATGAATAATCCAGGAGGGGGGAGAAAAATCTCAGGGATATATTGTGTAATTATGGGGACAGTGGAGGTGGGTTCCCCATGTTGGCATTTGCATTAAGATTGCATTGATGAACTATTGTGTTGTCATTGATGTCAATTGTAACCATCAATGAAGGCAATAGAGTTGTATTCCAACCAAAAGTTGAGCTAGTGAAGGAAACTAGTATTACTAGTGAAGCAGTGAGATCAACCGGTAACCCTACCTGTGCATATGCCAAACCCTAACTGATGGAGCTTGGTGAATCGGTTGTGTTGATCTATGATCAAATGGTGATCAGAGATGATTATGCCACACATGCATGATGCACGTGATGAGTTTAATGTTGGTATTATGGATGTGTTGCATTGATTTTTTCATTGATGTCAACACTTGTCAACACTCATCCTCGTAGAGATCTTTGGTTATGTTCACCAACATGTTCAGTGACTTATGCATAGTCACTGGTATCTGGTTCACCGACACCGAGCATGATCAGTTACCATCTGGAGATTACTTGGTTATGTCGAAGACATTGTTTGGACACTTGGTTTTGGTGATTTGATTATTGGTACAATCGAGTTTGCATATTTGATGTTACTGGCAAATAGGTCTAGGTTATGGACCGACAAGCATTATCTATTCCAGATCGGCATGACACGTTATGGAGATGTTTTATTGATTGGTTATTGTTGGAAATGCATTGAGCCGACATCATGCATCACATATTGATTCATTTGTAATTGATTTTATTGTAATATCTTAGTGAGCTGACCTACATATTTGGTCTTAGCTTTTGGTATATATGTAAGATCTCATTTATGAGATCAATAGGATCGAGGAAAAAGGATTGTAATAAGGTATATGCAAATATAAGCAGAGCTATACACATAGACATCATTTGAAAATTCAAGTAAGGTATGAGGAAGACAATCAGAGCTTAAGTGGTACTGAATTCAACATATGAAGATGCTATTTTGAGCAATACATTATCATTGGATTTAACCATCCAATTGTAGTCAGTGTAACTCCCATTTTGTGATTGAGCAGTGAGCTCTAGGCAGTTGGCATTTCTACATGTGCAGACCCCATTTGTACTGATAGTTCTAATACTAAATGTTTAGTACAGATACCAATCTAATAAGATGAGAGGGGGGGGGTGAATCATACAAACTTAATCTTCCATAAAAACAACAGATTCAACCTCAGTAACATATACTTCAGCAATATAACAAAAACTACTAAACATGCAAACTCATAGCATATAAACATCATAACACTCATAACACCAAATTTAACATGGAAACCCAAATAGGGAAAAACCACTATGGGATTTCGGACCCACTAAGAAATATACTCTTCTAGAGTATGCTCGGTTAAAAGAAAATCTTGTTAAAGATTATAAACAGATTGCTAGATGTGACCCGATTAAGGGATTTCCCTCAGATCTGTTAGGATCTTCACCTTGTTAGAAGTGACCTTGTTAAAGGATTTCAAACACTCAATCAAAATGTCACCTTGCTAGAGGGTTTTACAAATAAGACTGTTAAGTCCACTCAGTTAAGAGATTTTCTGTCACTTCACAAAATAACAGTAATAAAAATCTATCTGCAACTTCACATCTAAAAATGCTAAAGCAGATTCTTATTTTCTCAATACAATTTAGTCATAGGACTTATCTTGTCCATATGCTAGGCTCTATACTCTATTATTCAAATAGGTCTTCAAGCTTCTATGCTCGGTAATCACTATGTAGAATCCCTGTGCTTACACTTGCCCGCATACATTGTTTATCAACAATTCCTTATTTATAAACAATTTGCCAACCGCTTAATCTCCTTGATCACATATCCCATGATCAAGCATAGCCATCAAATCTTCAAACTTGACCAAGTTCAATGTATCCTTCAATCTGAAAACATTTTACCCCACCTTGGAACTTGCATACATTTCTTGGAACTTGTGCTAGGGTATTGTGGTTCAATCTAAGCTGTAGATCTTCCTACCGATTTTCCTTTGCCATAGATTATTTAACAAACTTCATGCACGACATACCAATCATTTAATCACAACTAGCTCATCAGCTTCCTTCATTAAATAATACTTTTATTCATTCAATGCATTCTATTATTACTCGGTTGCAACTCGGTAAATACTAAACTTCACTCGGTAGACATTCTGTCTTCATTAACCGATAGCGATAACCTTAGGGTTTACCAACTAGGTTCTTTGCTCGGTAACATAGTATAGTATTAACCTTACAATCAATAACATATGTATGATATCAAAACAATCTAAATATCATGATCTCATCATTGTCTAACTCGATAATAGTTGCCCATTGAATAACATATTTCTCCCCTTATTCATCACATTCTTTCTGTGTCTTTTACCGACATCTTTATACTCACTAAATCATACTTCTTAAGATATGGCAACATCATACTGAATTAGAAAATCAATTTCTTGACATCAATGACAAAATAATAATATTAAGACAGTAAACATCCTTAATCAATTATATCCATAATTAACAACAACCTTCTCAATATCCTAATTGAAATGCCAACAATCTCCTCTTGTCTGTTATAATGCCAACAATATCCCCCTTTAGCATTGATGGAAAAACCAATTGATTTGACCTAATTGATTTGGATTCAGATTGCTGAAATGCTGAAATGCTCTCCCCCTGTCATCAAAATTCTCCCCCATACAATAGTCTTCTCCCCTTTTCTTCAGTCTTCTCCCCCTTTGACAAAAATGCCTAAAAGTAAAGAACTAAAACATAATTTCTTCCTGTATGAAGTGATTTCCTACTGTTATGTGTCAACTTAGTCTCGGTCGGAGCATTTTGTCTTCAATTCCTGTTCCCTATTATTGTTTCCTACACACCTTTAGAAAACATCCTAAAGTGTGTAAATCAGCATCAAATCCTAAAAGATATTCAGTAGAGTCGTTGAATTGATGCTTTCACCGAACTCGGTCAATGAATGGAAGATAGGGGTAGGACCCCTAACTTACTTCTGAGATACTTAAAAGTCAGTGGCTTGGTGAAGATATATGCTATTTGTTCCTTTGTGCTAACACACTCCAACACCACTTTCTTCTCTTGAACTTCTTCTCTAAGATAATGGTATTTGATAGAGATGTGCTTTGTCTTAGAGTGCATAACAAGATTCTTTGAAATGTTTATGGTACTAGTATTGTCACAAAATACAGTTACTGGCTCGGTAACTTTCTCATTTATACCTTCCAACAGTTGTTTGATCCATGCTATATTGGTACAATTCAATGTTGCAACAACGTATTCAGCTTCTACTGTTGACAGTGAAACACATCCTTGTTTCTTGCTAAGCCAACTCACTAGTCTTTAGCCTAAAAAGAAAGCTTTTCCACTTGTGCTTTTTCTGTCATCAATGTTGCCTGCCCAATCATCATCAGTATAAACTCTTAAATCAAAGTTATTTCCTTTCTGATATACTAAGCCATAATCCTTAGTGTCTTTCAAGTATCTGAAAATTCTCTTGATTGTTGTCATGTGTGTTTCCTTGGGATCTATAGAGAATCTTGCAACTATACCTACTACATGTGCTATATCTAGCCTATTGTGAACAACATATTATAGCTTTCCAATCATAGATTGATAAAGTGTCTCATCAATAGACGCAGATTCATCATTCTTTGATAGTTTACAGTTGGTAGTCATAGGAGTACTTACTGGTTTTGAATCCTCCATTCCAAATTTCTTCAAGATTTCCTTTATGTACTTGGATTGAGTAATGAAAATCTCATCTTTCATTTGCAGTATTTGTAAACCTATAAAATACTTTATCTCACCGATTAATGACATCTCAAATTCTTTGCTCATTTCATTTCCAAAGTTCTTGCATAGAGAGTCATTTCCACAAAAGATAATATCATCAACAAATATGGCTGAGATCAGTATTCCATTTTCATCATTCTTCATGTACATATTACTATTTTCACTTGTCCTTATAAAACCAATCTTGATTAAATAAGAGTGTAATCTCTCATACCATGCTCTAGGTGCTTGTTTCAGACCATATAAAGCTTTGTTCAATTTACATACCTGATCTTTATTCTTGTCTTCAACAAATCCTTTAGGTTGTTCAATAAAAACTTCTTCTTCTAATATACCATTCAGAAATGTAGATTTGACATCCATTTGATATACCTTGAAATTCTTATAAGTAGCATATGCCAGCAATGTTCTTACTCCTTCAAGTCTAGCCACAGGTGCAAAAGTCTCACCATAATCAATTCCCTCTTCTTGGGCATAACCTTTGCAAACTAATCTTGCTTTATTTCGAATGACCTCACCTTTTTCATTCAGCTTGTTTTTGAAAATCCACTTTGTACCGATTACATTTTTGTCCTTTGGTCTTGGGACCAGTGTCCATGTGTCATTCTTCTTGATTTGATCAATCTCTTCTATCATAGCATTTATCCAATCTTCACTGTTAAATGCCTCTTTCACTATTCTCGGTTCAAATTCAGATATCAGACATGTGTTCTGTCTCAGTTTGTTCCTTGTCATCACTAGATCATCTTTATCTCCTATAATCTGACTTGATGCATGATGTCTTCTAACATACTTGGCTAATACAAGATCGGTAGGCTCTGTATGATCTTCTTCATCACTCGGTAACTGGATATTCTCTTCATTTTCTTCAATAGTTCTCTTGATAAGACTTGTGGGTTGAACATAGACAAATCCTTCATAATCTTTTGGTTCCTTGGAGTTTCCTTCATCATTTATTTCTGCAAATTCATCAATTTTCACATTTGCACTTTCCACTATTTTGTTATATGATTTGATCAGACATTTAAATGCTTTACTTCTAGAAGAATAACCAAGAAATGTTCCTTCTTCACTTTTCTGATCAAACTTGCCATTTCTATCATCTTTGTGAACATAGCATCTACTTCCAAAGATTTTAAAATAACTTACATTAGGTTTCTTGTCATACCAAATCTCATATGGTGTCTTCAAAGTTACTTTCTTCAGTTGTACTCAGTTCAGGGTGTAAACTATTGTGCTTATTGCTTCTCTCCAAAATGTTTGTGGCACTTTCTTTTCAATCATCAAGGTTCTGGCACAATCCACAATAGATCTATTTCTTCTCTTAGCTATCCCATTTTGCTGTGGATTTCTCGGTGCAGAGACTTGTCTTTTTATACCATGATCATTGCAGTATAAGTTAAACTCATCAGAGGTAAACTCTCCTCCTCTGTCCGATCTAAGACATTTCAGTTGTCTTCCTGTTTCATTTTCAACTCTTGCTTTGTACCATTTAAACATTTGAAAAACTTCTATTTTTTCTTTTAAAAACATAACTGACATCATCCTTGAGTAATCCTCCACAAATAATATGAAATATTTATCACCATAATAACTTTGAACTTTCATAGGACCACAAAGATCAGTGTGCACAAGATCTAAAATTCCCTTAGAAGTGTAGGACTTACTTGTAAAGCTTGATCTTGTCATCTTACCCATCTGGCATCCTCGACACATAGCATTCTCAGGTTTTTCAAGACTCAGTAGACCTCTTACTCAGTGCTTCTTGCTTATTTTGATCAGATTATCAAAATTTACATGACAAAACCTTTTATGTCATAACTAGGTATCATCTATCTTTGCATATAGACACTTGTTCCGAGTTGAGTCAAGGTGAAATGTGTTACCTTTTGTTTGTGTCCCGGTAGCATCTAACTTTCCATGCTTGTCATGAACCTTGACAATTCCTTTCTGAAATTCTATTCAGTAACCTGTATTGTCTAGCTGTGCTACACTCAACAAATTGTATTTCAAACCTTCAACCCAATAAACATCATTGCATTTTGCATTGTCAAGAAGTGTTATAGATCCTTTACCTTTTACCGGACATGGTGCATTATTACCAAATCTTACATAGCCTCCATCATAATCTTCTAATATAACAAACTTGTGTTTATCACCTGTCATGTGATGTGAGAATCCACTATCTATGATCCAAGAATCATTAGTATTTATGTGAGATATTAGGGCTTTTTCTTCATACCTTTCTTCATCTGATCCATCTTTGATAGGCACATAAACTACTTCCTCTGTATCAGTTTCATCTGATTTATCATCATTGGATTCCTCATCAGCTATTAAGCATGACTTTCTGTCTCTACTCCTGAAGTCTTGGTGTCCTCTGTAATGATTATCTTTCTATCTTTCATCTCGGCAATCTCTCTTTTCAGTATAATCTTTGTCAGGACAGTTAGAAGCCATATGTCCTATCTTATCACAATTGAAACATTTCAAAGGTAGTTTTCCTTTATACTTACCTTTGCCTCTCGGTAACCTTCTGGCTAATAGTGCTTCAAACTCTTCTTGCTTTTTTATTTCCTCATACAGTTTGTGTACTTTTTCCATGTTTTTGCGAAATCTCTCACTTGCTCCACTGTGATCCCCTTCAGTGTACTTACTCATTCTATCATTGTAATCATCAGATTCACCAATATGAAAATAACTGAATGCAGATTCAACTTTATTTACCGATGACCCACTATTATCAAAGTTACTTAACTCAAATGCATGTAGCTTACTAATAGTAGCATCTAAAGAAACTGGCATATTGGGTACAGACCTCAATTCATTGATTGCAGAGACTCGGATTGCATAAGTTGGTAGAAGGGTTCTTAACAACTTACTTGTTATATCCTTTTCTTCTATAGTTCCACCTGCTCCTTTGATTTGATTGACAATCTCCTTTAGTCTTGTACTGTACCGGGTTATGTTCTCACCTTCATTCATCCTCATAGATTCAATTTGTCCTCTTAGACTGTCCACTTTTGCTCTTTGAACATGTTTATCACCACCATACACAGATATGAGCTTGTCCCACATTGCCTTTGCATTTTTGCAGCCTTCTAGATCATTAAACTCTGAGTCGGTCAATGCAGATGTTATTTCAATCATTGCTTGGATACATTCTTGCTTTGCCTTTATCTCTTCCATTGTTAATGGATAAGTGCTCAATGTAATGAAATCATTCTCGAGATAATATACAACATATTCTCCAACTCCTGATAGGTGCAGCTTCATCCTTTTCTACCATGTAGAGAAACTTGACTTGTTCAGCTTCGATGCATCCCTCTTGTACATCTTTGGATCTTTGCCTCAAGTACCTTTAAACTTTTCTTCCAGAGTCCAAAGCTCTGATACCAATTGATAGTTCTGATACTAAATGTTTAGTACAAATACCAAGCTAATAAGATGAGAGGGGGGCGGGGGTGAATCATACAAACTTAATCTTCCATAAAAACAACAGATTCAACCTCGGTAACATAAACTTCAGTGATATAACCAAAACTGCTAAACATGAAAACTCATAAGCATATAAACATCATAACACTCATAACACCAGATTTAATGTGGAAACCCAAATAGGGAAAAACCACTATGGGATTTCAGACCCACTAAGAAATATACTCTTCTAGAGTATGCTCGGTTAAAAGCAAATCCTGTTAAAGATTACAAACACATTGCTAGATGTGACCCAGTTAAGGGATTTCCCTCAGATCTGTTAGGATCTTCACCTTGTTAGAAGTGACCTTGTTAAAGGATTTCAAACACTCAATCAAAATGTCACCTTGCTAGAGGGTTTTACAAATAAGACTATTAAGTCCACTCGGTTAAGAGATTTTTTGTCACTTCACAAAATAACAGTAATAAAAATCTATCTGCAACTTCACATCTAAAATGCTAAAGCAGTTTCTTATTTTCTCAATACAATTTAGTCATAGGACTTATCTTGTCCATCTGCTGGGCTCTATACTCTGTTATTCAAATAGGTCTTCAAGCTTCAATGCTCGGTAATCACTATGTAGCATACCTGTG
The DNA here is from genome assembly GCF_030272615.1 of Cryptomeria japonica. Taxonomy (NCBI): domain Eukaryota; kingdom Viridiplantae; phylum Streptophyta; class Pinopsida; order Cupressales; family Cupressaceae; genus Cryptomeria; species Cryptomeria japonica. The sequence goes on from NC_081414.1 coordinate 16,431,506, forward strand.
CTTACACTTGCCCACATACATTGTTTATCAATAGTTCCTTATTTATAAACAATTTGCCAACCATTTAATCTCCTTGATCACATATCCCATGATCAATCATAGCCATCATATCTTCAAACTTGACCAAGTTCAATGTATCCTTTGATCTGAAAATGTTTTACCCCACCTTGGAACTTGCATAAATTTCTTGGAACTTGTGCTAGGGTATTGTGGTTCAATCTGAGCTGTAGATCTTCCTGTCGATTTTCCTTTGCCATAGATTCTTTAATAAACTTCATGCACGGGATACTAATCATTTAATCATAACCAGCTCATTAGCTTCCTTCATTAAATAATACTTTTATTCATTCAATGCATTCTTTTATTACTCAGTTGCAACTAAGTAAATTTTAAACTTCACTCAGTAGACATTCTTCCTTCATTAACCGATAGCGATAACCTTAGGGTTTACCGACTAGGTTCCTTAGGGTTTATCGACTAGGTTCTTTGCTCAGTAACATAGTATAGTATTAGCCTTACAATCAATAACATATGTATGATATCAAAACAATCTAAATATCATGATCTCATCATTGTCTAACTCGGTAATAGTTGCCCATTGAATAACTTATTTCTCCCCTTATTCATCACATTCTTTCTTTGTCTTTTATCGACATCTTTATACTCACCAAATCATACTTCTTAAGATATGGCAACATCATACTGAATTAGAAAATCAATTTCTTGACATCAATGACAAAATAATAATATTAAGACAGTAAACATCCTTAATCAATTATATCCATAATCAACAACAACCTTCTCAATATCCTAATTGAAATGCCAACAATCTCCTCTTGTCTGTTATAATGCCAACATGTACACACATACTATCTGCAATAGTATCATCTAATTGTGGGTAAGGTTTCCCACCATGGTTTTTCTTTTTACAGGGTTTCCACATACAAATAACTATGTTATGTGTTGTGTATGATTATTTGTCTTTTTGTTTCATGCATTAAACTTTACCGTTACTATTATTAACTGTTAAACTGTCTACTGGCACTAAGTTTGGTTTACCAGTATTATGCACTAAATTTGGTTAAGATATAATTGGGTTAAAATTAATAGACAACTAATTCACCCCCCCCCCTCTCAGTTGCCTCCAGGTCCTAACAATTGGTATCAGCACCTAGTCCTCTTTTTGCAGAAGTTTAACAACTTGAGGAGATTCTATGACAACTAACTATTTCAGGAAGGACAGTCCAAAGCTCGATGGAACTAACTATGGTATATGGAAGATTAGAATGGAGACACATTTAAATTGCATTGGAAAATACATATGGGATGTTACAAAGAATGGCTATGTTGGTCCTACATAGAGTCAACCTAATCCACCAACCTTGGCTAAAGATTAGGAGAATGATTGCAAAGCAAGAGCACTTTTGAGTGCATTGTCAGATCAACAAATCATGGGATTATCAGACTGATCTACTGCTAAAGCTATTTGGGACAAATTAGAAACATTGAATGAAGGTGATACCACTATCAAAATTGCAAAACTAGAATGCTTCCGGGTTAGGTATGAAAATCTGAAAATGGAAGAAGATGAAAGGATTTCTGCTTTTATGGAAAGAGTTAATGAAATTGTTTTGGGTATACAATGTTGTGGAGGATCCTTAAGTGAAGATGAAATTGTTTCTAAAGTTTTAAGAGCATTGCCACCGGCATAAAAAATGAAAGTAACTGGTATTAATGAATTGAGAACAATGCCTAATGCATCAATATCCAGAGATACTTTGGTTGGAAAACTTTCAACTTTTGAACTTGAGGAATTTGGTCCTATTGCTATAATTAAGACAAATTTAGCTTTCAAGGCATCATCATCATCTGCATAATAATCATCATCATCTGAAAAATTTGATTGGAATGCACTCTATGCTAGAGAACTTGAAGAAATTAGAAGAGAGAATGAAGAACTTGAAGAGCTTGAAGCACTATTTGCAAGGAAAATGCCTAAAGGTCTAGTCGGAAGTAAGTATGAAGGTAAAGCACCATTTAAATGTTTTAACTACAATAAAATTGGTCATATGGTTGTTAGGCCTAATATAGAAAGCTAATGTACTGAGAGGGGAGGGGTGAATCAGTACTTCAAAACCTTTTATCAACAATATCTTTACTGTTATGCATAAACCAAAAACTGCTATAACATAACATAAAGATAAAACAAATGAATAACAATCATAGATGATTTACTCCATAACACATATATTTTGGTTACGCAGAAACTCTTGGTTAGAGAGAAAAACTGCGGTGGGGATGGCACCCACAACTTCACTACTACAATAATAAAGAGTGCTCGGTTAGAGCTACATGTTTAGCTATTTCTAATAGCATACCCTGTTAGGAGTATCAAGATCGTTAGATCTACCTTGCTAAAGGATTTTACAACACTTATTCTAAATGTTGCACCTGGTTAAAGGCTTTACAATTTATAGACTTTGTTAGAGTCTTTTACCCTATTAAAGGTTTCTCTTACAACTCAAAATATTACAATAAAATCTTTACAAATATCTGCAACTTTACATCTGGAATGTTATAGCAGATTCTATGTGCTCAAAGTGAGATTACCTTGCTTATAGAATACCTTGGTAACCCATAGAGTAACTCAGTAAACCCTTCTGTTTACTCTGTTCCTTGACTATTCTCTAAAATCCTTCTCGGTGACCTTTGTGTCTCTGTAACAGTTATAACACTCAGTGCTTTCTTATGATTTTGCTTTTCACATATGTCTGTCTTCACACTCATACACATATACCTCTATCTCACTATCTGATCCCAATCCATGCTGTATAAATAGATCTCTTATGTCGGTGATCTGGTTCATTGCTTCAATCTTACAAACATGATTTATCAAATGAATAACCATACAAAATATTTCATTGGATAGATGACCTCAAAATCATACACAATCTTTAAGTGCAATTTCCAATGTGATAACGGTTCTTTGTTCCTCAATCTTGTAACACGTTTCCACATGTGTGTGTCTAGGTTCAATGAATCTGGTAATACGCTTCACTTGGTGTATATCAACTCGGTGTATCATTATTGCTGCTCGGTAGACATACATTGTTACTCGATAGACAGCTCCGTGTATACTGGGTTCTGTGACTACTTTCTTCTATAATCGACTGCTCTGTGCATACTGACTAAATATTTCGGTAGTAGTAACCGACTAGAGTATATAGAATGACTTTGGACATAAAACTAATGGCAACTTAATAAGTAGTAACAATGGCATCTAGGTGTCTTAACAAACATGCAAGATTAAAAGAAGAAGCTAAAAGAACATATAAGCCTAACCCTGAATATCAGAGATACAAATTTAAGAAGAATAGAGAAAAATCATGTTACTATGTTGATGAAGGAGTTTCTGATGATTTTGATGAGGAACTGATAGACAATGGATGGGATTTTGTTGTAATAATAGAAGATCAACCGACACCTACTATTCAACTGGTAGAGAAGGCCCTGACAGCTAAAATTGAAGAAAATGATGAATGGATCATTGATTCCGGATGTTCACATCATATGACTAGTGATAAGAGTAAATTCTTAATCTTTCAAGAATACAATGGAGGTCTAGTAATATTTGGGGATGACAAAGCTTGTTTGATCAGAGGAAAAGGCATTATATCTTTTGATGGTAATCACAATACTAATAATGTTTACTATGTTGAAGGTTTGAAGCATAATCTTTTGAGTGTTGGTCAATTAGTTGAAAAAGGATTTCAGTTACAATTCAAGAATGGTAAATGCAAAATCATGAATAGAACTAGTTTGGAAATTGCAATCGAGAATCAGAGTAGAGGCAATATCTTTCATTTGAATAACAATGAGAAGACATGCTTGATTGCACATATCGATGAAAGTTGGTTATGGCATAAGAGACTTTGTCATGTAAATTTTGATTGCATTGTGAAAATCAGTACAACTAAGGTAGTAAGGGATTTACCTAAGATTGTTAAACCTCACAATCCGGTATGTAAGGAATGTTAATTTGGAAACCAAGTTAGAGAAACTTTTAAGACTATTCCAGAAAAATCTAATAATGTTCTTGACTTATATCATTCTGATTTATGTGGTCCAACAAGAACTAGAAGTTTACAAGGAGATAGATATTTTATGCTAATCATTGATGATTATTATAGAATGTGTTGGGTTACTTTTCTCAGGGAGAAATCATAAGCTTTTGGGAAATTCAAACTATTCAAGGTCGTGGCAGAGAATGAAACCGGTAAGAAAATCAAATGTTTGAGATCAAATCAAGGAGGTGAATTCACATTTAAGGAATTTAATACATTCTATGAAGTGAATGGAATCAGAAGACAATTATCAACACCTCAGACACCCCAGCAAAATGGAGTTGTGGAAAGGAAGAACAAAACTATTTTGGATGCAACTAGAAGTATGATATCAGAAGCAAACCTACCTCATGTGTACTGGAGAGAAGCAGTCAATACAACTGTTTATACATTCAACAAAGTTCACATCAAAGGTGAAACCGGTAAGACCCCTCATGAACTATGGTTTGGTAATACTCCTACTCTTAAATATTTCAGAATATTTGGAAGCAAATGTTATATTGGGAGAGATGATTATTGGTGCAGGAGCACCTAGTTGATTCAAAACTTCATTTTTGGGTATTTCAGGCTTATATGTTTGTAAAGTTTTGTGCTAGGTTTTTTTTGTTGTTTTAGGTTGTTTTGAGTCATTTGTAGTGGTTTTGATCTCATTTTGGGCTTGAGAGATCAAATCTTGCATTTCAGGGTTTGAGTTGACAATTTTTGGCAAAAATATGGAAAAGTGCCAAAAAGGTCTCCTAATGGTTTCAAGAGAATTGAAACTTGTTTTTTTAGTGTTTTTAAGCATGTATAAATTGTTTAGGCAATTTTCTAGGCTAGGATGTCAAAAATGCCTTTGTGAGCAAGAAAAGTTGTCATTTTGCTCAAGAAAGTTGTCAAAAAAGGTCATTTTCTTTAAAAATGTAATTTAAAAAGTCTTTTGTCCATACATGGGCATGGAAACCAACTTGAGAAACTATATAAGGCCTCTACTTACCTTGGGAAAGGTTGGTGATTGTATTTTCAAGAGCAACTCAATAGAAAACAAGTGTTTTTTGGCTTTTATGTCTGTTATTCTTCCTTTTTGAGGGGCAGTCCGTATTGTAGCTATACAATCCATACTGTACCTTCTTGGGAGTTGTAATATTAATGTAAAAAATCTTCCCATGTAATTATTTCATCATTTTATCTTTTGCAAAGTGTTTTTACAAAAATAATTGGAAACTAGGTACCTGCTACCCTACCAAGGGTTTGGAGTTGCAAAATGTGTCAAATTGGTTGATCCAGGTTTGGGATCCCTCCAATGGATTATTCCAAATTGATATATGTTTATATAATGTACATATCTTCCTTTTTGTTCTAGAGAGATGTTGGGAAAATGCAAATGAGTGATTACTAGGCAAGTGTTTGTCATTTGGCTAGTATCTTGAATAAAACTCATAGTTTGCACTCAAAAGTGATTTGAGTGAGCAGATGGATGTGACAAGAGCCTGGAGATTGGGCCAAGGGCATTGAGTATCTTCCTAGATGGATTATTTAACTTGTTCTTACTTCAATCTTTCTTTTTTTGTAACCAAACAATGAGTTCACTATTTTTCATGAATTGTAATTGGCAAAATGCCCATGGAATGCTTGTTGAGCATAATCCAAGCCTTGCATCTTAAGGAAATGTAATAGGGAGATGTATTGTTCTATGGAAGTCCTCATTGAGGTGTAACTCCATCCCAATCTCCTCTTTCTTGTAGGTTCCAAAGACAAACAAATTGTTGACTGGTAAGGCAGTGAAAAGATAGAGTTAGTGACTGTACTTCTTCTTGTTTGCCAAGTGTATGGAAAAATTCCAGTCCACCAAAGGCAGGGAAGGCTTCTATATGGTGTGGCAGACCCTCTTGAATAGTCTTAGGCCTTGGTTCATCCAGGAGAATGCAAATCAAACCCTCACTAAACCCTCCTTTTGGGCCTTAAAATGTGGACAATCCTCAAACACACCCCATGGAACTCAAAACCACAAAAATCTTTAAGTATTCACTCCTAAAACACCATTCCAAGATTTCTTTGTGGTTGGAATGGCCATCATTGACCAGTGGGAGCAAAAAAGGGCTAATTAGGCCTCCACGGGCTAGTAGCCCTGCTGCATAACACACAAAATTGGCAGTTTTTGCAAAATTGTATGAACTCGGTTGGGAAATGAGTCTTGGGCTTGTAAAACACTATGGAAACATTCCAAGAAGTCCTCCAAGTGCTCCTTAGGTCTCCTAAATAGTGAGCAGCCATTCTGCGGTAGTTGAACCTTATTAGTGAGTTTGAGCAAATTGTGGGTTATAGGCCTAAAACTAGAAGTTGAGCATTCCATGAAGAGTTTCACTTTGCTGCCCCTGCATTTCCATGTGGAAATCTCCTAGTACACATTGGAACTGAAAGTTGAAGACCCCAAGAACCAAGTACAAGTAGTTTAAGATGGGGAGAACAAGCACTTTGAGTAGTTCTGGAGCATGGGAGTAAGCCATCACCATAAAGGGAGTTTGCTAGGCAAGTAGACCATGAAATCCTTGGCATTTCAATAACCAGATAGGTTGAGTAAAACATACGCATCAGATCCTACAAGGTTTTGGCCAATACGTTGATCCTTTTGGAGCAAGTTAGCCTTGTGAGCACTTTTCTAGAAGCTCCCTATCAATTATATTGGCAAATTTGATCCTAGAAGTGATGAAGGAATATTTCTTGGTTATTCATCTAAGAGCAAGGCATATAGATGTTTTAAGAAGAGATTGCAGAAAATCATTGAGAGTGCAAATGTGAAGATTGATGAACAATTTAGAATGTCTATAGACTCTAAAATGATAGTTGAGATAATCACAAATGAACCTACAATGAGTACACTGGTACAGAATGTTGATCCAATCACACCAGCATCATCTGAGAATTCCACAATGACTGAAGAACAACAACAAGTGAGTACACCCAGGTATGTAAGATTGAATCACTCTGAAAGTCAGATAATTGGGAATAAGTATCAAGGTGTTATGACTAGAGGAAGACTGGCAAATGAAGAGGTATGTCTAATTTCTCAAATTGAACTAGCAACTATTAATGAGGCATGCGAAGATAAACATTGGATTAAAGCTATGGAAGATGAATTGGAACAAATTGAAAAGAATAACACATGGACATTGGTTCTCCGACCTAAAAACAAAAATGTAATTGGAACTAAATGGGTATTCAGAAATAAACTTAATGAAGATGGTAAGGTAATCAAAAACAAAGCAAGATTAGTGTGTAAGGGATATTCACAGAAAGAAGGAATTGATTACAATGAAACCTTTGCACCGGTAGCTAGAATTGAGACAATCAGATTATTCTTAGCTTTTGCAGCACACAAGAACTATAAAGTATATCAAATAGATGTTAAATGTGCATTTATGAATGGCGATCTTGAAGAGGAAGTTTACATTGAACAACCTGATGGATTTTCTTTGACAGATGACAAAGATATGGTTTGCAGGTTAAGGAAAGCTTTATATGGATTGAAGCAAGCTCCTAGAGCTTGGTAAGCTAGATTGGACAAATATCTTTTGAAGCTTGGTTACACTAAAGGTAATGCTGACAACAACTTACATTACAAAGTGACTAATGATGACATTATGGTTAAATGAAGTTTTTGTTAATGATATCATTTTTGGAGGAGAAGATGGGTTGTGTAAATACTTTTCTAATAAGATGTAGGAAGAATTTGAAATGTCTATGATTGGGGAGATAAAATTATTTTTAGGATTGCAGATTTCACAGACTGACAAAGGTATATTCATAAATCAATCAAAGTACTTGAAGGAATTACTTAAGAAATTTGGCATGAAAAACTCTAAACCGGTAAGCACACCTATGACTACAGCTGACAAACTATCATTGAAGGATGAATCAACATCTGTTAATCCGACAAGATAAAAATCTTTGATTGGAGGTTTGCTGCATTTTGTTGGCATTCTTGATGTTCATGTTATGATTGTCATTGATGGACACACACTTGTATTAAGATCATCTTTATATGTATGAGTTAGAGCACAACCGGTATTTGTTCCAACCGGTATGTTGTAGGTATGTTGTATTATAGTCTTTAGACTATTGATGTTTTGCAGAATGTGTTTACCGGTCTAAAGCAACATGTTGACCTCAAGTGGTACGAGGGATTAAAGCGGCATAACACATTGCTACCAGTCTTCATTTTTGATAAACCGGCAACCGGTATTTTGTATGAACCGGTAATACTCTGTGATGAGTTACCAACCGACATTTTGTGATGAGTTACCAATCCACCGATTGTTTGATGGTGTCGACACTATAGCGATGCTTTTTGTGACGTACTACCTAGTATGTCCAGGTTAATTGAACCTAGGAAATTGTAATGCAATCCCATTGGACCAACATGAAATCGGTTTCCTTTATAAGGACATCATGTCTAGGGTTTTAGGTTGTTATTATTGTTGTTGCGATAGTCAATGTTGCGGCTAGGGTTTAAGGAGGTTGAGGAGTTGGAAGGAATATGAATGTGTAGAAGACTGAAGTAATGCAGGAGTGCATTAAGAATGAGCTATCTAGGATCTAACCGAGCAGTCTGTGCTATTAGATAGATCAAACACTTGTTGATTACTCACATCTTTGACAAGTCTATAGCCCTTAACCGAGTAGGCCCAAAAGCCTTTTGTAAAATCCTCTAACAAGGTGGTTCACCTCTGTGAATCTAAAATCCTCTAGCAAGGTAGTCTTTAATCAGACTTATCTCCTAACAGAGATTGAGATTCCTAACAGGATTTGTTCTGGTGAAGAACATTGTAAGACCTTAACCGGTCCGGTTTCTCTTCTGCAGATAGTGACTTGTGAGTTCCATCTCACCATGGTTTTTCCCATTTGGGTTTCCATGTCAAATATCTTGTGTTATAGTTGTATTGCTTTTGTGGGTGAACGCTTTATTTGCATTTTGGTTTGGATGTGTGATAACCGGTCTGTCTGTTAAACTATTTTATCAGTTTATCTTTAGACTGTTTAAGTGTTTTAGTGTAGTGTTTTTTGGCATACTAATTCACCCCCCCTCTTAGTATTCATCAATTGGTATCAGAGTCTACCTTTCTATAAGTTTAACCACTTGGAAAGAGATATGGGGGAATACACCTTGAGGGAACTTACTCAATGACTCACTCAGTTTGAGAAAGCCTATGATGATCTTATGGTCAAATACAAGGCATCTCAAGCAAAAAGGAGAGAACATGCAGAAAAGTTGATGGAGCTATTTGAAAATAGTTCTATTGATGAAATAGACATGGAAGCCCTAATTTCAAAAGTAAATAAGTTGAATGAATCAAACTCCAACCTAAGAAAGGAGTTGGAAGGACTGACTATCTGGATGTGTCAAGAGCTTGAGAACCAGAGAAGAACTGAAGACCTAGTGAAAGAAAGAGATTGTGAGATCTCCAAGTTGAAATAAGAGATGAGTGCCCTAAATGCTCAACTCCATGCAAGCAAGGTGGAAAAGGAAGACATGCAAGGAGAATTGAACACTGCCATCTCTGAGAATGAAAACCTGTTGGAAACAAATGCTGCTATTTCCAAAGAACTCTCTGAGTCAAAGGAAATACTTGCTAAGTTAAGCAAAAGTACTGTCAAGCTAGAGAAAAAGCTTGAGTCGGCTAGACCGATAAAGAATACCAATGGACTTGGTTTCTCTAGACATGAGGAAGGAGAATCCTCAGGAACAAATGCTGAAGCATCAAAGAAGCAACCAACATTAAAAGGAAAAGGTAAGCAAAAATTCAAACCTGTTTGCTTTAACTGTCTTAAAGAAGGACACACTGCCAATGTATGTAAGAGCAAAGCCTACAATAATTTTCCTTACTTTATTAACAATGTACCTAGATCCAATAAGTTCAATGGTCATTGTTATGCATGCAACAATTATGGGCATAGAGCATTTGAATGTAGGTCTGTCATGAATGACACCGGAAGATATCCTCAGAGAACCCAAGGAGTTGGTCCTGAACCTTTTGTGAACCGAAATCACAATCGGTTTAATATCTTCAATCATCAGCCAAGAAGTGGTGGCCATCAAGCGACAACCGGATGGAGAGAAAATTGTATGATCTGGCATGATCATAGTCACACTACTACAACATGCAGAAGGAAGAATGGAAACATGAACAATGGACCTTGGAGAGCACCTGGACTAGTTTGCTATCACTGCAACAAACCGGGTCACATTGCAAGATTCTGCAGAAGCAGAAAGAGTATATCTGATGATATACCAGTCACTCAGGAAGGAAGAATTGATGTTGAAATAGTTCAAGCAGACATGAACAAAACCTGGAAGAGGAAACCAGTAATGTTGGAAGAGGAACCGGTATCTGCACCTAGTGTGGAAATATCGGAACTGGCAAACTAAGCCTCAAAAGGCTTAGGGGGAGCAAATGGAAAAATGTTTTTGAACCTCCAGTTTATATCGACAAAAGACCTTAACCGGTATATGATACCTATTGCTTCGCAGAAGACCAAAAACAGTAAAAAGGTAAATTAGGGTTTATGCCCTAATGGAGGAGCATTAATGATGGTAGGTGAGGACTATGTTTAAAAGCATTTTTGAAATCATTTCTCACTATCAGTTTTCGAGTGAAGAAGAGGTTTTCAAAGAGCAGAGCGATGAAAACGCGATTTGAGCAGAGATTTGGAGAAATTGAGAAACCGTGAAGGAGATTCAAATTCAAATAGTAAACAGTCAAGTGGAGAACACAAAGCGGTGATTCAACTACCGACGAAGTGTGTAGTGAAGGAGAATTAGAAAGCCCTAAATTCGCATGTTTTGAAAGGTATTTCTCGAGTTCTTAAAATCTCTACAATGGCTTCCACATCTCATACCAGTTCTAGTGCATATATTGAGTCTGAAAGTTTTATTCAACGGAAGTCAAAATATAATGCCCTATCACAAGTTCTAGCTGGAGTAATAGTAGAAGAGGGAATCTCAGATTATATTGATTGTAAACGCGAAGACCTAGGGTCTCTGGCTATCTATACCCAACTAGGTTTGTTTTGTGGATAAGATAAGATGATAAAACCAGAGTATAATATTCTGGAGAAGAAGAAACTCCACAATGCTATTTACTTCCTGGAGGATTTCACAGAAGATCATATAAGGATTATTCTGAGCAGGGTCCATGGCGACAAGATGTACCTAGAGAGATTGCATGATATTACGCCACAGGCAATTCATGCCGTCATCGATTTCTGCAATGCAAGGGATGTGCCAGCCCTAAGGATAGTTAGCAAAATTGAGATGTCCAAGCTCACCAATTCAGTGAGTGACTCACGGGGCATGACTGTAAATTCAATCAAGGATGATCTGGTTAAGTATGCCTACATGGTGATAGGCTACCAGATGTTCTCAGCTAGCAGAATCAACTTTATATCTGCTGCAGTGGTAAATGCTGCTTATCGGATGATAAAGGAGGATGCATCATTCGGTCTGTACACCGGTATGCAGAGGCAACTCCTATTGAACCTGAAATCAATCAAACAAGATAATGCACTGAGGTTCAAGTTTGGACAACTATTGGTTGGGTTGTTCTTTTACTTTCAAGGATACTTCGCAGGAGTAGGAGACGTTCAGTGGTTTGGTGACCAACCAGTAACCAAGCAAATCAAGGAAAGCATTGAAGCACTTGGAACCGGTTACCCTGATATTCTGAACAAGTATTTTGATGAGTTTAGAAGGAAGATGAGCCAACAAGTGAGGATATCAGGAGACATCATCAAGAAATATGAAGACAATATTTGCTTCACCATCCAAGTAGACAAATGTATAATGGAGGCTGTTGAGCCTAGAATGGAAGAAGTGGAGCCAATGGGCTATGAGGTGATGTACGACATGCAAGAAGGGTATGCCTTTACCCTTATTGCCACATCACTTGATCCTAAGGCGAAGAGAACCGGAACCTACTTGGAGAGGATAGCACCAGTTGAGAAACCACCAGTAGTGAAAGAGAAAGGATTGGCAGTGCCTACAACATCAACACCAGTTACTACTGCAACTCCAAAAGTGACCAAGCGGTCACCAACTAAGAAGAAACTGGAAGCTGCAGCAGCGAAAGTGTTCCAGAGAAAGAGGAAGACGAGAAGCAACTCTCCGAACTCAGAAGAAACCTTGTCTGAGGAAAAACCAAAGAAAACATGTCAAGCAAAGAAGAAGACCAAGAATGAACCGACATCTTCTGCACTGATAAATATAGATATCTCCTCCTATAAACCTTTGACACATTGTCAAAGAACAATAAAGAATATTAGGAGAAAAGTGTTAAATGATTTACTTGAGTGTTTTGATGACTTCAATGAGGATGAAAAGGAAGCGGTTGAAAAGGAAATAATTCAGTATCTGTGTAGTAATGACCTCAGAGATTAAGTCTCAGACACCAGATTCTTTATATATGTCATTAGATAATAGATGGCACATTGCTATAGAGAAAGAACAGGAAATTAGGGAGAAATTTTTTGCACAGTACTTTCTCGACCTATCAAATTTAGAATTATATGATGTTATTGATCTAAATAAAGGACTCTTCTTCACTAGAAAATGAAGATTCTAGCTATTAGAAGGTAGAGTTGCTGATGTCAAAAAAGACACCCATCTGTTTATGCAAACCACTGTCTAGACTCACAAAGAACGTCTGGCCAATCGACAAGCAGAAGAAGAACCGATTATATCCAAACCGGATAAAGCATTTGATGATGAAGGAAATCTGGTTGTAGAAACAATCGACAATATTGATGTTGATGCCCTAGATGTAGAAGATGTCACTCAGGACATACCTTCTGAGGGAACAGGACAAGAGCATTAGGCCGGACAGGGCAATGAGCAAGGCGATGACAGATAGGAAGCGGCTATGGAATAGGCAGAGAAGAAGAAGAGGGATGAAGATGAGGTAAAGCAAAAAGAGGAAGAGAAGAGAAAGGAGGAAGAGGATAAAAGAAAAGGTGAAGAGAAGAAGAGGCAAGAAGATGAGAGGAAAAAGAAAGAAGAAGAGGATAAAGAAGAAAAGAAGCGGAAGGATGAGGAAAAGAAGAAGAAGGAAGAGGAAGATAAAGAAGAGGAAAAGTGGAAGGAAGAAGAAAAGAAGAAGAAGGAAGAGGAAGATAAGGAACAGGAAAAGAAGAAGGAAGCAGAGAAAAGGAAGAAGGAAGAAGAAGAAAAGAAAGTGGAAAAGGACATGACAGGAGAAGCGAAGAAGAGCACACAGATGGAGACTCTGAAGGCAACCGGGAGTCAAGCCAAAGCAACTGATATCACCAGTCCTATCGATCTCCAGTCTGCAAGTGAATCAGAGCTAATGCAGAGCATCAAGGTAGCTTAAGAGTGCCTTGAAAATATATGACGGAAGAAGGAGCAGGATGTAATCCAAGCTGCTATGGATACGCTTACCGGTTTGATACCTGGTACAAATCTTCCAAACACCGATTCTTCATTAGCTAGACTAAAGCTCGTATGCATAGTAGTAGATGATCAAGTGTAGAGTCTTTAAGAGGCAGCAGAGGCTAATGTCAAGAAGGAGCATCAAAAGGCTCTTAATATAGCTCTGGTGAAAAAGTTGAATGGACTCCGATTTGAACTGAAGAAAGAACAAAAGGATATAAGGGACACTCTAGATGAGGGGAATATGCTACTCAGTAAAATTTGTCAACCCCATCTGTTTTATGATGATGTGCTAGCTCAGAAGCAAAAGCTTCAAATAGACTTATAGTCTTACTTGAGCACATTCAAGCTACCTTACGATTCCTTTGCAACTTATGGGAAAACCGTTCATCGGTTTCAGATCCAGTCAACCAAAATGGAGCAAGAGATCAGCACACGGTCTAGAGATTTGCAGGAGCTACAACTGGTTTTACTTCCACATCTACAAATTCTTCAAAAGTGTTATTTGAACCTGGATGCCTTGACAGTTACACAGGAGATGAGCACAGTTGATGCCATGGAAGAATAGGTCTCTCAGATGCAAACAGAGAAAGAAGTGGCCACCTCCCTACTTGAGTCCTGGTCTCTATCAATGAAGCAATTCTTGCAGGACTATAAATCTATTTTTGACAAGTACTATTCCTTATTGTCATTAACTTTTATTATTTATATATATCAAATGGAAACAGGGTTGCTTAGTAGTACTTTGTCATTGTTGGCAAAGGGGGAGAAGTATCTGGTATTTAAAATTTTTTCTATATGCTTTGATATATGCTATCTGCTCTTATATCTCAATATTTATGCTCTATATGCAAAATTGTTATTCATTGTATTGTTAAAGGGATAGTGTATATGCTTAGGGGGAGCAATTTTGCTAATGGCACAATTTTGTTGTAAAACACTTAGATGTCAAAATTTTATTTTCCTAAGTGTTGCCATCAATGCCAAAGGGGGAGATTGTTGGCATTCTTGATGTTCATGTTGTGATTGTCATTGATGGACACACACTTGCATTAAGATCCTCTTTATATGTATGAGTTAGAGCACAACCGGTATTTGTTCCAACCGGTATGTTGTAGGTATGTTGTATTATAGTCTTTAGACTATTGATGTTTTGCAGAATGTGTTTACCAGTCTAAAGCAACATCATGACCTCAAGCGGTACGAGGGATTAAAGTGGCATAACACATTGCTACCAGTCTTCGTTTTTGATAAACCGGCAACCAGTATTTTGTATGAACCAATAATACTCTATGATGAGTTAACAATCGACATTTTGTGATGAGTTACCAATCCACCTATTGTTTGACGGTGTCGACACTGTAGCGATGCTTTTTGTGACGTACTACCTAGTATGTCCAGGTTCATTGAACCTAGGAAATTGTAATGCAATCCCATTGGACTGACATGAAATCAGTTTCCTTTATAAGGAAATCATGTCCAGGGTTTTAGGTTGTTATTATTGTTGTTGCGGCTAGGGTTTAAGGAGGTTGAGGAGTTAGAAAGAATATGAATGTGTAGAAGACTGAAGTAATGCAGGAGTGCATTAAGAATGAGCTATCCAAGACCTAACCCAACAGTCTATGCTATTAGATAGATCAAACACTTGTTGATTACTCACATCTTTGACAAGTCTGTAGCCCTTAACCGGGTAGGCCCAAAAGCTTTTTGTAAAATCCTCTAACAAGGTGGTTCACCTTTGTGAATCTAAAATCCTCTAGCAAGGTAGTCTTTAATCGGACTTATCTCCTAACAGAGATTGAGATTCCTAACAGGATTTGTTCTGGTGAAGAACATTGTAAGACCTTAACCAGTCTGACCTTAACCGATCTGGTTTCTATTCTGTAGATAGTGACTTGTGAGTTCCATCTCACCGTGGTTTTTCCCATTTGGGTTTCCACATCAAATATATTGTGTTATGGTTGCATTGCTTTTGTGGGTGAACACTTTATTTTCATTTTGGTTTGCATGTGTGATAATCAGTCTGTCTGTTAAACTATTTTACTTGTTTATCTTTAGACTGTTTAAGTGTTTTAGTGCAGTATTTTTTGGCATACTAATTCACCCCCCCTCTTAGTATTCATCACATTTGACACAAACAAGACCTAATATTATGAATGCAATATGTATTGTTTCAATATTTTAGAGTAATCCTAAGGAAGATCATGAATCAACAGTAAAAAGGATTTTCCGGTACCTATAAAGGCACAACAAATCTTGGTTTATGGTATCCTAAAGATGAAAATTTTGATTCATGTGCATACAAAGATGCAAATTGGGCAGGAGATGTAGATGACAGAAAAAGCACCACTGGTGGAGCATTTTTTCTTGGCAGTAGACTAATTTCATGGTTGAGCAAGAAACAAAGTTGTACATCACTATCAACAGCAGAATCAGAATATGTTGCAACAACAACTAATTGTACATAGGTATTATGGAATAAGAAAATGTTGAAGGACATAAAGGTAAAATGCAAAGAACCCATAATCATTTATTGTGATAATATGGCAGCAATTGATATATCAAAGAATCTGGTATTTAACTCTAAAACTAAACATGTTTCTATCAAATTCAATTTTCTGAAAGTGAATGTTGAAGCAAAAGAGGTGAAATTGGTTTATGTCTATACTAAAGAGCATATTGTAGATATCTTTACTAAGCCTTTGCCTAAGGAAACTTTTGAATATCTAAGAGAGCATCTTGGAGTCATACCCTCACCGGTAGAAACTTAGATAGTTGGAGCATGACATAAGACCAACAGAATTAAAAGAGAAATCTTTTTTCCGGCTTTGATGAAGGAGAGTTGCTTCTCACGGGGAGTAGATTGAATAAATTTGGTTATAACAATTGGTATTTGTAACAAGTTCTATGAACTGATTGTATTTGGTTTTGTATTGCTTTGGCATTTGATGTCAAAGGGGGAGAGATATCTATGGAAAAACACATTATCTTTTGGGGAGAGATTATTCATTGGGGGAGAGATTGTTACTCTCTGTATCTGTATTTTGATGATCTCTTTGGGAGATTGTTGGTTTTTGGTTTTTGGCATTTCTGCTTTGGCACTTAGATGGTTTTTCCATCTTGTGTTGCCTTCAATGCTAAAGGGGGAGATTGTTGGTATTATGGATGTGTTGCATTGGTTTTATCATTGATGTGAACACTTGTCAACACTTATCCTTGTAGAGATCTTTGGTTATGTTCACCAACATGTTCAGTGACATGCATAGTCACCGGTATCTAGTTCACCGCTAGGTTATATTGTTCACCGACATTGAGGATGATCAGTTATCATCTGGAGATTACTTGGTTAAGTCGAAGACATTGTTTGGACACTTGGTTTTGGTGATTTGATTATTGGTACAATCGAGTTTGCATATTTGTTGTTACCGACAAATAGGTCTAGGTTATGGACCGGCAAGCATTATCTATTCTAGATCAACACAACATGTTATGGAGATGTTTTATTGATTGGTTATTGTTGTAAATGCATTGAGCTGACATCATGCATCACATATTGATTCATTTGTAATTTATTTTATTGCAATATCTTAGTGAGCCGACCTACATATTTGGTCTTAGGTTTTGGTATATATGTAAGATCTCATTTATGAGATTAATACGATTGAGGAAAAGGGATTGTAATAAGGTATATGTGAATATAAGCAAAGCTATACACATAGACATCATTTGAAGATTCAAGAAAGGTATGAGGAAGACAATAAGAGATTAACCGATACTAAATTCAGCATATGAAGATGCTATTTTGAGCAGTACATTATCATTGGATTTAACCATCCAATTGTAGTCAGTGTGACTCTCATTTTGTGATTGAGCGGTGAGCTCTAGGTAGTTGGCCTTTCTGCATGTGCAGACCCCATTTGTACACACATACTATCTGCAATAGTATTATCTGATTGTGGGTAAGGTTTCCCACCGTGGTTTTTCTTTTTATAGGGTTTCCGTGTACAAATAACTATGTTATGTGTTGTGTATGATTATTTATCTTTCTGTTTCATGCATTAAACTTTACTGGTATCGTTATTAACTGTTAAACTGTCTACCGGCACTAAGTTCCATTTACCGGTATTATGCACTAAGTTTGGTTAAGTTATAATTGGGTTGAAGTTATTAGACAACTGATTCAACCCCCCTCTTAGTTGCCTCTGGGTCCTAACATTTAAAAGTGGTTTTGGTACGTAGAGATAACTGTTTTATCTTGGGAATGAGTGAGTGCATTGAATGAAGAGGAAACTGTGTGATGAGTTACAAGATTAGATGAAGCAGTGATCAAGGAGTGATCGAGGTTGTCTTGTACAATGTGCAATAATTGCTATGTAATCCAATGGTCTTGTTTGAACTAATTTGTTTGTAATATCTATGAGATCTTAGGTTTGTGATGTGTTACTGACCTATTGTTTTGTTGTAGTGTTGGTAATTTATGTTAAGTGTCAATGTGATTGATTATTGAATGAGAAGGAGTATTTGTAGTATGTTTGAAGGCAGATAGGAGCATGAAAAGGATCCGATCAAGCAGAGTAGTGCTATTTACCAGATCAACAAAACCTTGTTGTTCTCTAACAATTACAATAGTTAAATCCCTTAACTGGGTAAGCTTTAACAGGCTTAGTGCTATCTAAATCCTCTAACTAGGTTATCCATTAGCTTGGATTTCAAATCCTCTATTGAGGTTACTCTTAACAGGGTATTGCTTTTAACATGGCATTGTAGTCAATCCCTTAATTGGGTGGTCCCTAACATGATCTATTCCTAATAGGACAATTTTGTAAAGCTTCTAACAAGGCTTGGCTCCTAACAGGGAAAAATTCAAAAGAGTTCAAAATACTTGTGGGTATTCATCCCCATCGTGGTTTTACTCATTTGGGTTTCCACGTCAAAAATCATCGTGTCAAGTGGTGAATGGTTTTTGTGGTTATGCTTTGATATGGTTAATTTGTTTAACTGGTAAATCCACTTTGATGTGTTAAGATGACCGACAGTGATCTGAAATGTGCTTTTACTATTGTTAGTAAAGTGGTTTGATGTTTTGGTTTAATGGTTTGAGAGTTTCAAATCTGTTATACTGTTATTTTGGTATGCTAGTCAACCGGTTAACTTGACAATGCTATTGCAATTTGTAGTTCAGTGTTTGAACTAGTTAGTTTAGTGTTTGATTTATGAGTTGGGTTTTGAGTTTGGTGAAAGTTTATTTTATTTTCTATCTACTGATTCAACCCCCCTCTCAGTAGTTGTCTGGATCCTTATTGATTCATCATATCATCAATTGGTATCAGAGCATTTCAGGTCCTCTAGTGTCTAAGCCTAACAGCTTGAGGTAAAGATCTAGGAGAACATGATGAAGAAAGAAGGTCTGAAGTTCAATAGGGAAAACTACAGAATATGGAGTGATAGAATGAAGATCTATATCAAAATATTAGGAAGTCAATATTGGGATCATGTTGTTACCAAATATACCTTGCCTAGTGGGATTCTATGAGATGATCAAAAGAAGGAGCAACAAGAGAATAATAGAGAATTGGAGGCCATTATCAGTTTCTTGTTCGATTTAGAGTATTTTGATGTCCATGGTTTTGAGATTGCTTATGATGTGTGGAAGAAACTTGAGGATATCTATAGCAGTGATGAGCATGTGAAGATTTCCAAAGAAGAGAGTCTGAGAGGTAAATTTGATGACCTGCAGATGGCTGAAGGTGAGAATATTCAACAGTATGGTTAGAGGATCAAGGAGATAGTTGGTGAGATCAAAAGTGCCGGTGGTAAAGTGGAGGATACCACAATGGTTAGTAAGGTGTTGAGAACCCTTCTACCGGTCTACGCTATCCGAGTTGCAACCATTCATGAACTAAAGTCTATTGATAAAACTAAGGTAACTCTTGACTCCATCATTGGTAAACTTATTGCATTTGAATTAAATAGTTTTGATGAAAGTGTTCAGAAATCAGAGTCTGCATTTAGAGTTTCAGTTTCTAATCCACCTGTAAGGAAAAGCAGAGAAGCTAGTCATAGTCATGAGTCAAGATCCAATAGAGAAGTTGATGATGAAGAAAGTCTTATCGAGCTTGAAGCATTGTTGGCCAAGCGGTTACCCAGAGGTATCGATAAGTACAAATGTAAATTACCTTTGAAGTGTTTTGCATGTAACTGGATTGGACATATTGCAGTTAATTGTCCAAATGGAGACAATGAGCATAAACATGAGAAGTACAAGAAGTACAAAGGAAAAGGTAAAAGAGATTGCCTCATTGCAGTTGATGGTGGAATCACAGATGAGGAATCTGAGGGAGATGCAAATGAAGACATTGTCTTTGTTGCCATTAAAGAGGAGACATCTGATCATAAGGCATTAGTTTCTTGCATGGATAGTTCTGATGATTGGTTAATAGAAAGTGGTTGTTCACACCACATGACTAGTGACAGGAGTAAGTTTCTTACTTTGAAGGAATTTGATGGAGGTGTTGTGAGATTTGAAATGACTCACCCTGCATGGTAAAAGGAAAGGGAACCATTTCTCTTAATAGAAAGAGTAGTGCAGGTGATGTCTACTGGGTTGAAGGATTGAAACACAATCTGTTGAGTGTTTCTCAACTCAATGACAAAGGTTATACATTGAAATTCAAGAATGGAATGTGCAAAATCTATGGAATCAAAGGTGAACTGATTGTAACTGACAAATAGAAAAAAGGTAACTTGTTTCATGTAAATCCTAAAGTCAACAATTGTTTAATTGCTAAAGTAGAAGATAGTTGGCTTTGGCATCAAAGATTTTTTCATGTAAACTTTGATAATATTATCAAAGTCAGTAAGTCCAAGTCTGTAAAAGGTTTGCCTTAGTTGGACAAACCAGTGAATGCTCTATATAAGGAATATCAGTTAGGGAAGATGACATCCTCAACTTTTAAGAGCAAATCTTTCTCAACAGAACATTTGCTAGATTTGGTCCATACAGATCTTTGTGGACCAATAAGGACTAGAACTATTCAAGGTGATCGATATTTTATAATTTTCACTAATGATTGTTCAGGAATGATGTGGGTCACATTCTTGAAAGACAAAACTGAAGCCTTTAGCAAGTTTAAGGCATTCAAGGCCTTAGCTAAAAAGGAAACTGGAAAGAAGATAAAGTGCTTGAGAACTGATCAAGGTGGTGAATTTACTTTAGAGGAATTCACTAGATATTGTGAAGACAATGGAATTAAGAGGCAACTTTCTGCACCTAGGATACCACAACAGAATGGTATTGCAAAGAGGAACAATGAGTCAATTGTTGAAGCTGCTAGAACAATGCTAATACAAGGAGGTGTAGCGAAACCTTTCTAGAGAGAAGTTGTCAGCACAACTATCTACACTATGAACTGAATATTGGTTAAAAGAGGTAAGGATAATGTAGACACTTAAAATTGTCATGTCTAATTAAATAAATATTTTGTTTATTTAATTACTAAGCCTAATTCTTCTATTAATTAAATAAATCTTTATTTATTTAATTAATTCATTTATCCTCTTCTAGCCTTATTTCTCATTTAAATAAATACATTTATTTATTTAAATTACCCTTTTCCTAAATTAAATAAACATCTTATTTATTTAATTGATCCCACTTCTTCTATTAATTAAATAAATCCTTATTTATTTAATTAATTCATTAACCTTTTCTACCTATGACACATGTCATTCATCTCTTAATTCATACACTACCTATCCTTTCATTATTTTATTATTTCTTCTACCTACCCTCTAATCATAGCCGACCATTCATATTTTACACCTCTTAATCTTATCCTCCATTTCTTATAGTGTCTTCTATATAAGGAGATGCTTCCTTCATTATCAACCCTAACTAACTGACTAACTACTTGATTACTCGACTACACTACGCCTTTGCACTTTTACATGCGATCCTACTTGCAATCACATTTTCATTCTTTGTTGAGCTCTTGTGTACATATAAAATCTGAGAGCAACTATATCAAGCAAGATCAATTGAGATAGGAAGAATGAAGATCCAAACCCTATTGGACATGTGATGGTATAATCTTTGTGATTTCATTTGATTTACATTGTTTTAGGTAATCTTCATATTTATGGTGGATCTTTGTTGTTGTTAGGCTACGATTTTTTGTGGTTGAATTCATTTAGTCTTTCATCATTGTTCTTATCCATTTTCACCATATACATTTTGGCACGCCCGGTGGGACCCTTGTCCATTTTGCATTTAACATCTTTTGTTGCAGATTTTGTTTTGAGGTTGCAGATCTGACATTTCCGACAACATTTTGATATTTCGCATCTGCGCACTTTCGAATCGCGTTTTTAATTTTCTGCCGCGTCTGTGACATCTGGAACCACATCTGCGTATTCGACAATATTTTGTTTTTTTGCAGATTTCCAGAAACGTGTTTGTATTCCATAGTCGCGTCTGTGAGGTCTTCAGGTGCGTCTGTGTTAGGAAAACGTGTCTACGTTCGGGAGCCACATCTGTGTCAAATCTAGGCGCATCTGTGTGTTTTGGTAGCATCTGTGTCTGTGACAACTACGTTTGTGTTCGGTTGTTGCATTTTTTTTTCATTGATTTAGTTTTTCATCATTCGGATTTTAGATTTGGTTTATTTTGAGCTAACATTTTCAGATCTAGCTAATAAAAGTGGTGCAGCTTGTCTTGGAAGCAAAATCATTTTGTTGAAGGCCTCTATTTCACAAAGTCTTTTGGATCTAAAATTTACCTAACTTGTGTGCTTGTAGGAAGGGGTGATTATTTCAAACAATCCAAACTACTAATAGATCTTTGTTGTAGGATCTTGGTAAGGGTTTTTTATCTTTTATTGTGTGCCTTGTTTTCATAGACTAGCAAACACTTCAATTGGTGCACTAAAATTGAACCATTGTCTTTTGTGTCTTGAGTAATAGGCTCTTTTTGTTTAATATTTAGGGGCCTATCTCCCTGTGTGGTCATTAGGACTACTAGTGAGGAGAGAACGACCCAAGTGGTAGCAAAAGAAAAGCCATCTTCTTCCAAACCACTATAAATAACTGTATCCATGGTGAAAACTATGGATAACGTATGCTGATTAGTTCATACCGACACTATGTCTCCCCATACACCCGTTTGATCAAATTTATTTGATCAGTTGTAGGGCATAACCCCTACTGGCTGGGAGCCTTCTGTATTTACAGAGTTGAAAGTGCCGCATGTATGGCCACATGAGCGGATGCCCTTACTAGCACCTTTTTGTTTTAGAAGCCAAAATCCTTCTAGTTGTTGGGGTAGGAGGTCAAACCTCTGGTAGCAGCCCACACACATATGGTTCTTAGTAGAGATACAAAGTTCACCACGAGGAGTTTTCATGGGGACTGATGCTTGGCTTCTGCGAGAGGTGAGTGCCGAGGGTGGAGCCAGTGGGGTCAAGCATCTAAGTATTCGCTCTGAATAGCATAGCCTCGGGGGAAACTCCATGTGGGATCAATAACTATTGTCCTGGCCAACCATAAGAATTGTGCTTGACTTATTTTGAACATTCAAACATTCAAGACCAAACATCAAAACATTGTGTCTTTTGTGTCTTAAAGTGGATGCAAAACAATTTTACATCAAACAACACACTTGTCTTTGAGTTATTTTGGGAAGTCTAAACACTTGCAAACATTGAGTCCTCATCAACACTATGTCCTCTTGTCATGAAAAACAGTCAAACATTCAGATTTGGCCACAACAAGCAACTTCACAGATTGGAAAAATTGCACAAAGTTTGCAGAAACGCGTCTGTGTCATCTAAACACGTCCGTGAAGGGCAGAAACACGTCTGTGTCTTTTGAGCAACATTGCAACATCTCAGAAATGTGTCTGTGTCTGACAGAACCACGTCTGTGTCATTTAAGCGCACCTGTGTCTGACAGAATAACATTTGTGTCATTTAAGTGCGTCTGTGAAGTATACAGGCACATCTGTGTTCAGGATTGAAAACTTTCATAATTCAACAAACAAGAACAGTCAGTTTCAGACTTATTGAGCTTCCTAGGTTATCTCTCTAGGGTTTTCATCTAGCATTCAACCTGTCTTTGGGTCTCACAAAGTCCATCATTGCTTTACATCTTGCATTACATGCACATTTGTCTAAACTTGAGTCAAAAGGTCACTTGCTTATCCTCATCATACTTTGTCAACACACTACATACAACAACATTTTGCTGAGTGGTCCCTCATCAAGGTCTATCACCTTTGGGTCTCATTTGGTCTTACTTAGAGTCAAGGTCAACTTACCTCATCAAGAGAAACTATCATCTCTTTGGAAGTCACACCTACTCTACTACATACATACTTAGTCTTACAGTTTGGACATTGCAAGTACACCTCAGATTCATTTACATTCCATCCAACTCTTATTCTTCCATACTCTTTCCATTTTCATCTAGTCTCACACATCTTGGTCAATACCTAGTTCATGGTTGAAACCCATTCCCAAAAATCTAGGAGAGAAACTAAAGAGGCTCAAGAGTCCGCAAACATGAGTTCCTATGAATATGACAATGATATCTTTTTCAATTCTGATCATACTACATTACCTGACATGGATGCCTATAGAAACATTCCAAATGTTGAGAACATGGACACTACAAACAACAATGATACACACAATGACAATATGGACAACTTCTCCATACATTCAACAAAAGTGGAAGACACCATTATGAATCCCCATTTCAATCGATTGGTTGAGGAAATAATGAGGAGAGATAGACAATATTTTCTATAAGTGATGGCACAAAGTGGAACCAAGATTCCTCATGATTTTGACATGTCTCAAATAATGGAAAATCGACCTTTACAACAACCTCACCTCAACATGGATCAAAGAAGGCCTAATAGTGGAGGCAATAGAGGACCACATATGGTGCTTGAATCACCATCATCTTTGTTTCAAAAACCAGAAGTCCCTTACACACATGGTCAAGCATATGATACTCACCTTCACATACCATTATGGAGGTATTATGCAGATAAATATGCTCAATCACATACTAATGCTAAGGATCAACCACCAAAGCAATTGGATATTCAAAGGTATGCCCAAAAATTGGACACAAGGAAACCCCGCGTCAAATTTGGGGGCAACACACTAGAACAAACTCACGACATTCCTATAGAGTACGGTATACATGGACAAAGTAGATATTCCATTCCTCATCATGACTATATACCAAGTGGTCCTTATACGCAACATCATTATAGACCTCCTACATATGAACATGTGTATGATCAATATCATCCATATATGCAACATGCTCCTCCTCCAATTGGTGCCTCAAGCATGGGGTATGGTCCAAGAAGTCGATCTCCACCTAAGAGAAATTTGGAATAGCAAATCAAGGACTTACAAAAGAAAATGGAGGACATAAATACACTAAAGCCAACATACACAATGAGTGACATATGTTCTTATCCATTTGACAAGAGCATTCCAATGCCTCCTTTTCCTACACATTTCATGATGCCTAAGTTTGATAAGTATAGAGGAAAAGGGGATCCTAAGGCACACATAAGACAGTTTTTCACAACTTGCATTGAAGTAGCAGCAGAAGAGACATATTTGATGAGATTATTCCCACAAAGCTTAGGTGATCAAGCTATAGAATGGTTCTCCCAACTTCCACCTGGAATTAAGTCATGGGGTGACTTAGCAGAGGCATTTATCCAACATTTCTCATACAACATAGAGACAGACATATCAGTCACCACTTTGTGCAACACCAAGCAAAAGGATGGAGAGTCTTTTTCATCATTTTTACAAAGATGGAGGAATCTAGCCAGCATATGCTCTTGTGAAATTCCACAAAAACAAATGGTAGAAATGTTCACCCAGAATGTTAACAAAGACATTGGCTATGATCTAAGGAAAGCTTGTTTGTCCACCTTCAAGGACATCATTGAAAAAGGCTTAGCAACAGAGAAGGTCCTAATTGAACAAGGAGTCATTAAGATATTCAAGGAAAACAAAGATGAATTTAAAGGAAGAGATAAGCCAATATTTTCGAACAAAAACAAGAACACAGTCAATGATGGTGTTGTTGATGCCAATACAGTGCGACCCAAAATCATTTTTTCAAGATCAAACTCTACAAACAATCAAGTGAATACTCGAACAACTTCCAGATCATGAAGGAAGTACACCCCATTGGGAGAACCACTTGAGTCAATTTTCAAGAAGCTAGTGGAAAACAAAGTAATCACAGTTCCAGATTTTCCTCCATATGAACCAAAGGTCAAACCAAATTGGTGGAATGATGATGAGTATTGCAAATTTCACAAAAGCAAGGGTCATAAGACAAGAAATTGCCATCAACTGAAGAACATCATACAATATCTCATTCATAGAGGTGACATTGAGATTGAAGGACACTCATCCAATCAAGAACATGAGATGTTTAAGGAACCATTCCCAAAGCATGACAAGGGAAAAGCTACAGCCAGAGATGACCAAACCAACTATACAAGAGCATCTTATAACTATGATTCAACTATCAATCACATTTCAATGGATAATTATGTCTCTACCATTATCATCAAGGACAAAACCCCTAAGAATTCTACCCAAAGACCCAAGATCATTCTGAAAGGAATTGGATCTTCTTCCGAACCTACCTCTGAATGTCATGTTACAACATGTCGAAGTAAATTCACTTTGTAAGGTGCTCCAGCTAAAAACACCACTTCCTCATCAACCAAGCCTAAGTATGACCTTGTAGAACAGTTAGGGAAGACACACGCACTCATCTCCATCCTTGAGCTCTTACGCATATCCCCCACACATAAACCCATTCTTGACAAAATCTTGAGAGACACTTCCATCCCTACTGATCTGAACATGGACCAGTTTCAAGCCATGGTGGGATACCTTTCCATTCCACACTCCCTTACATTCACAGAAGCCAATGATGCCTCTGTAAGTCAGCCACATAATGCACCTTTACACATTGAAGCCTTCATACACAAACATCGAATAAAATGAGTCCTGATAGATGGAGGAGCAGGTCTGAACATTTGTACATTGAGCACTATTAAACAATTGGGATATTATGATAAAGCTGTGAATTCTACAAACAAAATTACCATCAAGGCATATGATGATGAAGAGCGTTCATCCAAAGGTATAGTCACCTTGCCTCTCAAAGTTGGGCCAGTTACAAAGGATGTGGTTTGTCAAGTCCTAGACCTAGATCTCACATACAATATAGTACTAGGACATCCTTGGATTCATGAAATGAGGGCAGTCCCATCTACATACCACCAATGCATTAAGTTTCCTCACAATGGAGTTGAAATAACAGTTAATGGAGATCCTAATCCATTCATATACTGTAATAACTTGAGACCGAAAACTGAGATGACCATTCCCATTAATCGCGAAGCTGTTCTTTCTTCTGCATACATTGATCCTGAGTCATTAAAACCTTTGACATCAAAACAAGGTGAGCTTAAAGGCAAATTTTAGGACAAGGGCATGGGTGAATACACTTTGAATCAAACCATGTACTTACGACAAGTCATGGGTTCACCAAAAGAATATGGAAGACCACATCCTAATAAGTAGGTATCTATCATTATACTCAAATGGGACCTGTAGACACCTAAAATTGTCCAATCTAATTAAATAAATATCTTTATTTATTTAATTAATTCATTTATCTTCTTCTAGCCTTATTTCTCATTTAAAGAAATACATTTATTTATTTAATTATCCTTTTTTCTTAAATTAAATAAATATCTTATTTGTTTAATTGATCCCACTTCTTCTATTAATTAAATAAATCTTTATTTATTTAATCAATTCATTAGCCTTTTCTACCCATGACACATGTCATTCATCTCTTAATTCATACACTACCTTCCCCTTTCATTATTTTATTATTTCTTTTACCTACCCTCTAATCATAGCCGACCTCCTTTTACACCTCTCAATCTTATCCCTCCATTTCTTATAGTGTCTTCTATATAAGGAGATGTTTCCTTCATTATCAACCCTTGCTAATCAATCATCCTAATGACCTGACTATTTGATCAATTGACTATTTGGCATATTGCGATCCTACTTGCAACCACATTTTGTTCTTTGTTGAGCTCTTGTGCACATAAAATCTGAGAGCAAATATATCAAGCAAGATCAATGGAGATAGGAAGAATGGAGATCCAAACCCTATTGGACATGTGATGGTATAATCTTTGTGATTTCATTTGATTTTCATTGTCTTAAATAATCTTCATATGTTATGGTGGATCTTTGTTGTTGTTAGGCTAGGGTTTTGTGGTTGAATTCATTTAGTCTTTCAATATCGTTATTATTGTTATCCATTTTCACCATATACATTTTGGCACGCCCGGTGGGACTCTTGTCCCTTTTGCATTTAACATCCTCGTTGCAGATTTTGTGTTTTTGAGGTTGCAGATCTGACATTTTCAACAACATTTTGATATTTTCGCGTCTGCATACTTTCGGATCATGTTTTTTATTTTCTACCGTGTCTGCGACATCTGGAATCGCGTCTATGTCTTCGACAGTATTTTATTTTGTAGATTTTGAAAACCGCGTCTGCGTTCCTTAGTCGTGTCTGCGGTGTTTTTAGACGCGTCTGTGTCTAGAAGTCATGTCTGGGTTCTGGAGCTGCATCTATGTCTCACAGAAGCACGTCTGCATCAGAGATTCGCATCTGTGTTAGAGGTAACCGCGTTTGTGTGCATTGATTTCATTTTTGGAGTTTATTGATTTAGTTTTTGGTCTTGCATTTAATGTTTCAGATCCGATTTATTTTGAGCTAACATTTTCAGATCTAGCTAACAAAATTGGTGCAGCTTGTCTTGAAAGCAAAATCGTTTGGTTGAAGGCCCTATTTTCACAAAGTCTTTTGGATTTAAAATTTACCTAACTTGTGTGCTTGCAGGAAGGGGTGATTATTTGAAACAATCCAAACTACTAACAACTCTTTGTTGTAGGTTCTTGGCAAGGGTTTTTGGATTTTTTGTGTGCTTTGTTTTCATAGACTAGCAAACACTTCAATTGGTGCACTAAAATTGAATCATTGTCCTTTGTGTCTTGAGCAATAGGCTCTTTTTGTTTAATCTTTAGAGGGCCTATCTTCCCATGTGGTCATTAGGACTACTAGTGAGAAGAGAACAACCCAAGTGGTAGCAAAAGAAAAGCCATCTTCCTCCAAACCACTATAAATAACTATATTCATGGTGAAAACTATGAATAACGTGTGTTGATTAGTACATACCGACACTATGTCTCCCCATAAACCCGTTTGATCAAATTTATTTGATCATTTGTAGGGCGTAACCCCTATCGACTGGGAGCCTTCTATATTTACAGAGCTAAAAGTGTCACATGTATGGCCACATGAGTGGATGCCCTTACTAGCACCTTTTTGTTTTAGAAGCCCAAATCCTTCTAGTTGTTGGGGCAGGAGGTCGAACCTCTGGTAGCGGCCCACACACACATAGTTCTTAGTAGAGATATGAAGTTCACCACAGGGAGTTTTCATGGGGACTGATGCTTGGCTGACCCAAGAAGTGAGTGTTGAGGGTGGAGCCAGTGGGGTCAAGCATCTAAGTATCTGCTCTGAATAGCGTAGCCTCGGGGGTAAAACCCCATGTGGGATCAACAACTATTGTCTTGGCCAACCATAAGAATTATGCTTGACTTATTTTAAACATTCAAAACATTCAAGACCAAACAGGAAAACATTGTGTCTTTTGTGTCTTCAAGTGTATGAAAAACATTTTTACATCAAACAACACACTTTTTGGAGTCATTTTGAGTCTAGACACTTGCAAACATTGAGTCTTCATCAACACTGTGTCCTCTTGTCAAGAAAAATAGTCAAACAGTCAGATTTGGTCACAACAAAAATGACTTCACAGATTGGAAAAAATTGCATAAATTTTGCAGAAACGTGTCTGTGTCTGGCATAATAGCGTCTGTGTTGTATAACCGCATCTGTGAAGAGCAAAAACGCATCTGTATTTCCAGAATCAATAGTGCACTTTACACAAAAATCTCAAAAACGCGTCTATGTTAAACAGAACCACGTCTATGTCAGGAAATCACGGCTGTGCAGTATACAAGTGCGTCTGTGATCAGAATTGAAAAAACTTTTACAGTCCAGCAAACAAACACAGTCAGTTTTGGAATTCTTGAGCTTCCTAGGTTATTTCTCCAGGGTTTCATTTAGCATTCAACCTGTCTTTGGGTCTCACATAGTCCATCATTGCTTTACACCTTACATTACATTTACATTTGTCTAAACTTGAGTCACAAGGTCACTTGCTTGTCCTCACCATGCTTTGTCAACACACTACATACAACAACACTTTGCTAAGTGGTCCTTCATCAAGGTCTATCACCTTTGGGTCTCATTTGGTCTTACTTAGAGTCAAGGTCAAGTTACCTCATCAAGAGAAACTATCCTCTCTTTGGAAGTCACACCTACTCTACTACATACATACTTGGTCTTACACTTTGGACATTGCAAGTACACCTCAGATTCATTTACATTCCATCCAACTCTTGGTCTTCCATACTTTTTCCATTTGCATCTAGTCTCACACATCTTGGTCAATACCTAGTTCATGGTTGAAACCCGTCTTCAAAAATCTAGGAGAGAAACTAAAGAGGCTCAAGAGTCTGCAAACATGAGTTCTTATGAGTGTGACAATGATATCTTTTTCAATTCTGATCATACTACATTACCTGACATGGATGCCTATAGAAACATTCCAAATGTTGAGAACATGGACACTACAAACAACAATGATACACACAATGATGATATAGACAACTTTTCAGTACATTCAGTAGATGTGGAAGAATCCATTATGGATCCCCGTTTCAATCGATTGGTTGAGGAAATAATGAGGAGGGATAGACAATACTTCTTACAAATGATGGCACAAAGTGGAGCCAAGATACCTCATGATTTTGACATGTCTCAAATAATGGAAAATCAACCTTTGCAACAACCTCACTCCAACTTGGATCAAAGGAGGCCTAATAGTGGAGGCAATAGAGGACCACATATGGTGCCTGAATCACCATCATCTTTGTTTCAAAAACCAGAGGTCCCACATACACATGGTCAAACATATGATACTCACCTTTGCAGACCATTATGGAAGTCTTATGTAGAAAGATATGCTCAATCACATACCAATGCTAAGGATCAACCAACAAAGCAATTGGATATTCAAAGGTAGGCTCAAAATTTGGACACAAGGAAACCTCAAGTCAAATTTGGGGGCAACACATTAGAACATGACATGCCTGTAGAGTATGGTATACATGGACAAAGCAGATATTTCATTCCTCAACATGACTCTAAACCAAGTGGTCCATATACGCAGCATCATTATAGACCTCCTCCATATGAACATGTGTATGATCAATATCATCCATATATGCAACACGCTCCTCCTCCAATTGGTGCCTCAAGCATGGGGTATGGTCCAAGGAGTCAATCTCCACCTAAGAACAATTTGGAGCAACAAATCAGGGATTTACAAAAGAAAATGGAGGACATAAATACACCGAAGCCAACATACACAATGAGAGACATATGTCCTTATCCATTTGACAAGAGCATTCCAATGCCTCCATTTCCTACACACTTTGTGATACCTAAGTTTGATAAGTACAGAGGCAAAGGGGAACCTAAGGCACACATAAGACAGTTTTTCACAACTTGCATTGAGGTAGCAGCAGAAGAGACATATTTGATGAGATTATTCCCACAAAGCTTAGGTGATCAAGCTATGGAATGGTTCTCCCAACTTCCACCTGGAATTAAGTCATGGGGTGACATAGAAGAGGCATTTATTCAACATTTCTCCTACAACATAGAGACAAACATATCAGTCACTACTTTGTGCAACACCAAGCAAAAAGATGGAGAGTCTTTTTCATCATTTTTACAAAGATGGAGAAATCTAGCTAGCAGATGCTCTTGTGAAATTCCACAAAAACAAATGGTGGAGATGTTCACCGAGAATGTTAACAAAGACATTGGCTATGATCTAAGGAAAGCTTGTTTATCCACCTTCAAGGACGTCATTGAAAAAGGCTTAGCGACATAGAGGGTCCTAATTGAACAAGGAGTCATTAAGATATACAAGGAAAACAAAGATGGCTTTAAAGGAAAAGATAAGCCAAGATTTTGGAACAAAAACAAGAACACAGTCAATGATGGTGTTGTTGATGCTAATATGGTACGACCAAAAATCATTTTTTTCTAGATCAAGCTCTACAAACAATCAAGTGAATACTCAAACAACTTCTAGATCATGAAGGAAGTACACTCCACTGGGAGAGCCACTTGAGTCAGTCTTCAAGAAGCTAGTGGCAAACAAAGTAATCACAATTCTAGATTTTCTTCCATATGAACCAAAGGTTAAACCAAATTGGTGGAATGATGATGAATATTGTGAATTTAATAAGAGCAAGGGTCATAAGATAGGAAATTGTCATCGAATGAAGAACATCATACAAGATCTCATTGATAGAGGTGACATTGAGATTGAAAGACACTCATCCAATCAAGAACATGAAATGTTTAAGGAACCATTCCCAAAGAATGACAAGGGAAAAGCTGCAGCCACAGATGACCAAACCAACTATACCAAAGCATCTTATAACTATGATTCAACCATCAATCACATCTCGATGGAAAATTATGTCTCTACCATTATCATCAAGGACAAAACCCCTAAGAATTCTACCCAGAGACCCAAGATCGTTCTGAAAGGCATTGGATCTTCTTCCGAACCTACCTCTGAATGTCATGTTACAACCCGCCAAGCTAAAATCACTTTGCAAGGTGCTCTAGCCAAGAACACCACTTCCTCATCAACCAAACCTGAGTATGACCTTGTAGAACAATTAGGGAAGACCCCCATGCTCATCTCCATTCTTGAGCTCCTACGCATATCCCCCGCACATAAATCCATTCTTGACAAAATCTTGAGAGAAACTGGTATTCCTACTGATCTGAACGTGGACCAGTTTCAAACCATGGTGGGATACCTTTCCATTCCACACTCACTTACATTCACAGAAGCCGATGACGCATCCCTAAGTCAGCCACATAATGCACCTTTACACATTGAAGCCTTCATACACAAACATCGAATAAAATGACTCCTGATAGATGGAGGAGCAAGTCTAAACATTTGTACATTGAGCACTATTAAACAATTGGGATATTCAGATAAAGCTGTGAATTCTACAAACAAAATTACCATCAAGGCATATGATGATGAAGAGTTTTCATCCAAAGGCACAGTCACCTTACCCCTCAGAGTTGGGCCAGTTACAAAGGATGTGGTTTGACAAGTCCTAGACCTGGATCTCACATACAATATATTGCTAGGATGTCCATGGATTCATGAGATGAGAGCAGTCCCATCTACATATCATCGATGTATCAAGTTTCCACACAATGGAGTTCAAGTGACCGTCAAAACTGACCCAGACCCATTCATATATTGCAACAATCTACAACCTCGATCAGAAATAACAATCCCAGACAATCACGAAGCTGTTCCTTCATTGGCATATGTGGATCTTGAATCCTTAAAAGCTTCTACATCCAAACAAACAGAGCTAAAAGAAAAGTTCAAGATTAAAGACCTAGGATGTGGTGAGTATATATTTCATGTTGACCAACTCCCATTATCTCCTAAGGTATTCAGTCAACAGGAACAACCTACAAACAATTTTCAATGCCAAGGAATTGGGTGTGAACTACCTAGTGTTGTGGCTACTAAGTCCGAACGCAAATCTCCTCTAGTGGTACAAGCATCTCTTGATATCAATACTCCTAAGAGTGGTTCCAACAAAGAATCTATTGAGAATATCGCCAACCCTCTTGAGAACTCACATAGCCTTACCATTTCATCCACTCATTCCATTTCCATTCCTCTCCTAGACTTGGATCAACAAGAATTAGAAAACCCCTCACTTATTGGGGATCAAAAATCATGCTTTGAAAAGAAAAATCTAAAAGTCAATAATAAAGAAAAGTCCTTCAGTCCACATCAAAATAAAAAGCTATTGGACTCTGAAAAAATCAAAGTCAAGGATAAAAATCCTATGAAGAAAAAACAACAAGAGTTGATCTCCCCTAATATCAAAATAACTGGGGGCAAAAGTTCTAAAATTTCAAATCAAAAATCATACTTGTTGATCCTAAGTCTCCATCATGCTATCCTACTTTCACTTCTTTTCACAATCATAAGCCTTCATCAATCATCCACTTGTTTCACACATCCATTCCCTTCTGGCAATACATCATGGACCTTTAATGGAGCTTCCTCGAAGGACTTTGTTGTTAGGGATGCCCAGACTTTTTTAGGTGACACGCTACATAGTTCACACACTAGTAATTCTATATCAGTTCCTTTATCAAGGAATACAATCACTCGAGTTGCACATCATTCAGTCAAGGAACAATGCAGCTACAATCATAAGGTTCAACCTCGCACATTTGAGGTGGGTGACTTAGTTCTCATAGAGAATCCTAAAAATCAGCAAGACAGAGAGAAGAAGGGCAAGTTTGAACCAAATTGGCTTGGACCTTACATCATTATAGTAGCATATGGATCTGGTGCATATCAGCTCTCAACTATAGAAGGTGAACCCTTGGAGGATCCTATCAACAACATGCACCTTCGCAGGTTCTACACATAGCTCTTTGGAATATCCTAATTCAAAAAATACAAAAAAATCAAAAAACTTCAAAAAATACAAAAAAAATCAAAAAATTCAAAAATACAAAAAAAATTATTAAAAAAAAAAAATCGTTACTTGGTGAAAACCTGGCAAACAAGCGCCTTGTGACACAAAAAAAATATTGAAAAATCGAAAAAAGTAAAGAGAAATAATTTCATCCAATGGTGAAAACCACTTTGGTGGCGCCCTGGGCAAGTACCATGGTGAAAACTGGGTCACCAGCGCCATGTGTAGAGACATTGCTCCACCCTCCTTCAGGATTCTCTTTCATCACTTCACTTTGCACACACTCATAGCCTATCATTCATAACAAACTTACCCATTCCCATCATAGCTTGTTATTGATCTACCTAAGATTGGTTAGCCATTCATAATAATCATTCCTTTTCACCCCTTTCCATTCATAATAAATCAGATCCTATCTATGGCTAAGGTAAATCCTACATCTAGTGATGGGTGTGGAACTGAGAACATCACATGTTTCGAGGAATACAGTTTCTTCCAGCTTCCTTCAGTCTATCCGCGCACAATTCGCAATAAAGCAACATTTGCATCGCCAGTCCGCAATAAAGTTCCGTATTCTCCACAATAAAGTATCAGTTTCATGGATTCAGTCAGTTTCTGATGAGATACAACAACAACAATGGGCTTCAACAAAATCAAATCTTTCAACAGACTCAGACAACATATGGTTCAGTGCTATCTATCCTTTCTATGAAAGTAAACATTGTGACCACAATCAAATAAGACTTATACAAGTGACAAGGGACACTAAATTTGAGGACTACAGTGGATGTTGGTGTCGAGTCTTGGTTTTCTTTTGATTTTATCTTTTAGTGACATGTCTTTTAGCTTTTCTGGGATGTCTCTGACTAGAGATTCTATCTCCAGGATGTCTTTGACTAGAAAGGGGAGGATGGGGTATCATCACCTATTTGTATTTGTTGTTTGTGGATTGTCTCTTAGTAATGCTATGACTTGTCCAAGGATATGAGGACACTGTGAGTCTAGTGTGAACTAAGGCATTCGTTGTTTGTGACTATCTTATCTCCATGCAAACAGGTACAATGACTTTCTAGGTCGAACATATGCCTCGATTGTCATAACCTACTTGCCATAATAAAGCTCAATGATGATAACGCACAAGAAGCTCTTTCACTTTCATATCTTCTATCTTTCATCCCCCTTTCTTGATTGACTTCCATCGTCCTTCTCGAGTCTGCGTAGCCTGCTATCACATGAATGAGTATAATGACACACCAAAAACATTTGCATTTCAGGTAGTTGCACCTGCATTATCACATATAAGCATTTCATTCATACATATAGATATCACAACTGCATCACATCTTGCACATAACACCTATTAGCACAATTTACATTTGCATTATCATATTCATCTACATTAAATACATTCACATTTGCATCATGCATACACATATAAAACATAAAAGAACAAAAATATTGCATTTCATCATGTACATATTTGCATCCATATCATAGAAACATACATATGAAACATCTCATCACATAGGTACACATGCATATAGCTGCGGCAAAGAAGAATCATCTCATATATATAAATCAAAAGTGTCATGATACAATGATGTCAAAATCATATGGCTACAATCACCCGCAGGTGTCTACATCATCATACAAAATGATACAATACTGATACATACGGAGCCCTCTACGGCTATGATGAACTCCCTCCCTCGGAGCCACTTGGCCTCAATAAAATTTGAACCCTTGAAGGACCCACCCCAGGATCATCCCTCCTGTCCCCTCTATCTGGTCGTGGTGTAGGACCCATAACCCACCACTGGATGCCTGTCGCCTCCGGCTCCCTCCCATCTCTGAGCCACCTCCTGAGTCTATCCCTCTCTCTCTCCAGGTCCTGGATCTCATCTGCCTGTCCCTGGCAGATCTCCCTCAGCTCAGTCAACTCATCCTCCTCCGCCTCAGCCCCCTGTGGCTCCCCCTGTATGGGTGCCTACCCCTGTGCCTGTACTGGTGGCTATACCTATACCTATCCCTGTACCTGTCCCTGTCTCTGCACCTGTCTGGGACCCTGTGCTACTGGCACCTATAGTGGTAATCCACCACAACCCCTCACCACCTGAGCCTTCCTGTCCTCTCCACCCTCCCTCCGCGGCACCACCCTTCTCTCTCCAACTACCCCCCTCCTCCTCCGTCGGCCTCTCTGCCCATCATCTCCATCATCATCACCATCCCCACCACCATCTCCATCTAGTATCTCTCCTGGATCCATCAGGCGTGGGAATGGATACTCGAACTAGTATGCTGTGTACTCTGCATCCATGCCGGCATCCTCGATCTCTAGCCATATGTCCCAGGGTAGGGGCATCATCTCTACTAGTTGTGTAACAGCCTGATCATATGATAGTAATGGCCCAAACTGTGCCTGATCCCTAACAGTTCGTGCATACATGCCTGAACCCCGTGGCATCTGCTGGATCTTGCCGAACTGCCTACCCACCCTGTCCACCAGCTGCCTCTCTAGTACATAGGGCGTTCGCCCAATCAGATACCTGCTCCGGAAGGTGTAGGGAAGCTCTACTAAATCATCCTCCCACTGCTCACATCCCAGGTACGACCTCCATATAACCATATCAATGTCATCTATAACCCGCCGCCAGTGCTCTAACCTGCCAATCCGTGGCTGTGAGGTGATCATGTCGTACAAATGCATGAAACTGTGTCCGTGACCTCTGCCCTTGAAGTGTATCAGTCTCATCACTGGTAGATGCTCATAGGCCCACACCTGTAGCAATGTGACCCCGCAACCCAATCCCACTGACCCATGGTACACAAACTGATGTAGCTCGTAATATAAGTGCGCCAGCACGCACGGTCCCCAGGCATATCTGGTGTGTTGTGTCACCAGTGTCTCCAATGCACCTCCCTAGCCCATAGCCAACCCTCATGTCACTCTATCCGGACACAAGAATCCACTGATCGCTCCTGCCAACACTGCTGGTAGTGCCAATCCTGTCTGTGTCATGGTATCCTATGACACATGCCCTATCCTCATCTCCAGTCCTAGGTCTCAAAACACTCATCTCAGGGCCTCCCGGTCTCCATCTCGATCATAGGGAATTAGCTCCCCATCGATCGGTATCCTTAGGATCCAGTATACATCCTCTAGGGTGACTGTCATCTCACCCATCGACAAATGAAATGTGCAAGTCTCAGAGTGCCACCTCTCTGCTAGTGCAGTCAGCAGTCCCATGTTCGCCCAAAACTCGGGCACATACAAAATATGTCTCAGACCCATAGCCTCAATCGCAGTTCGGTCCTCAAATGTCAGCTTAGGTTGCAACCTCTGAGTTGATGGGAATATCTCCCGTGACTCCAACATAAGCAAATACTCTTGCAGTCAAGCAAATCAATCATGTCAGTCATAGTGGCATTCATTGTTCATCACAAAATGCTACTTTTTATCTAAGTGCATATGGTACTCTGTCCTAGTGACACTCACTGTTCATCACAAAGTGTTGCTTCTATCCTAGTGGTACTCCCTATTCATCACAAAGTACTACGTGTTTTGCACTCCCTGTTCATCACAAAGTGCTGCTTACATTTGCACTCACTGTTCATCACAAAGTGCTGCTATATTTTAGTACTCCCTGTTCATCACAAAGTACTATATTTTAGTACTCCCTGTTCATCACAAAGTACTATATCTTGGTACTCACTGTTCATCACAAAGTGCCTTGATCTATCCTATCCTAGAGCCTCTACTTGAGTGAATCCTCTTGAGTAGTTTCCTAATTGGCAACGTATGTTCTATCACAGAATTGTCAATCCTAGCCCTATTTGCAATCCTAGTCTTCCCTAGAGGACCTGCTTGAGTGTATCCTCTCAGCAGCTTATCCAATCAACAGCGTATGTTCATCACAGAACTACCGATTTGACCTAGAAGACACATATTCACATTTTTGGACACAAATGCGCTTTCCTGACATAAACGCGCTTAGAAACTGCATAAACGTGTCTGTTTTACATAGACGCGCCTATGCTCTGCATAAATGCACCTGGATGACACAAACATGCCTTCCTAGCACAGACGCGCCTGCACAGTGCAGATGTGGCCGCATTCGGCACAGACGCGGTTTCCCACACAAACGCGCCTAGCGAGCACAGACACGCCTGGTACCAACGCAGACGCGCCTAGACATTTTTTATATTTTTTGGACCCTAACCTAAAGCGCATTTATTATCCTATCTAGCATGCATTAATGACAATAGTAAATGCAACAAAGTATAAGGAGGTTTTGTGGTACTTACCGGCTCTCCTGCCTCTACTGGCCTCTGGAATCAGCGAATGTGATCGAATCTATGAATCAAAGCCATCACTGCTAACTTTTGCTGCTCTATTTTCACTCTGCACTCTGCTCTCATGGATGTGTAGATGACAATGAGGATGTATTTCCCTCGTGGTCTATCTTATAGACTGCCCTAGCCCTCGTTTCCCAAGTCAGTCTTCATTATCCCATGACTTTGTCACTCTATCCGGTCAGTCCATTCTATCTCATCTTTCTTATCAAGAGATTCTCTGTGATCTTTTTAGACATTTTTTCATCCAATCTCTCGAGGGGGCATATCATTCCCATCTTGGGGCAACTTTGTATCAATTCATCTTATCTTCTTTGAAACAACGCGACAAGCTGCATTGTCTCAAAGAAGGGCAAAATGTAGACACCTAAAATTGTCCAATCTAATTAAATAAATATCTTTATTTATTTAATTATCTAAGCCTAATTCTTCTATTAATTAAATAAATCTTTATTTATTTAATTAATTCATTTATCCTCTTCTAGCCTTATTTCTCATTTAAATAAATACATTTATTTATTTAAATTATCATTTTTCTTAAATTAAATAAATATCTTATTTATTTAATTGATCCCACTTCTTCTATTAATTAAATAAATCTTTATTTATTTAATCAATTCATTAGCCTTTTCTACCTATGACACATGTCATTCATCTCTTAATTCATACACTATCTACCCCTTTCATTATTTTATTATTTCTTTTACCTATCCTCTAATCATAGCCGACCTCCTTTTACACCTCTCAATCTTATCCCTCCATTTCTTATAGTGTCTTCTATATAAGGAGATGCTTCCTTCATTATCAACCCTGGCTAATCAATCATCCTAATGACCTGACTATTTGATCAATTGACTATTTGGCATATTGTGATGCTACTTGCAACCACATTCCGTTCTTTGTTGAGCTCTTATGCACATAAAATCTAAGATCAAATATATCAAGCAAGATCAATGGAGATAGGAAGAATGGAGATCCAAACCCTATTGGACATGTGATGGTATAATCTTTGTGATTTCATTTGATTTTTATTGTCTTAGGTAATCTTCATATGTTATGGTGGATCTTTGTTGTTGTTAGGCTAGGGTTTTGTGGTTGAATTCATTTAGCCTTTCAATATCATTATTATTGTTATCTATTTTCACCATATACAGGACCCTACTATCTTTCAAAGATGGCATGAACTGGAAGAGGAAGACTCATACAAAATGTTTTACAAAGACCTTGAAAATGATACACAAGATCACATCAGTATACCATGTGAGAAGTATGGCAAAGGGTTCAAGATCCTACAAAAATTTGGGTATGATGGCAAAAGCCCTCTTGGGTTAAGAAAGGAAGGCATCATTGAACCTTTACAACCTGAATTGACATTCAAAAAGGAACGCTCGAAGGGACTTGATTTTGTGACTTCCAAGGTCCACACTCAAAGAAAAAAAGAAGCATTACAAATTGAAGCTACCAAAATTCAACAAGAAAATCGCTATTCCACAGACTCCAATGAATGGGAATGAGGTTCAGACAAATCCTCCAGTGACTACGAACTCACCGAGATATTCAGAGAGCTAAATGAACCCACAGAAGAAGAGGAATTTTATGAAAAATTCAAAGTTGGTCAAGAAACAACCCCAGAGGATCCCATACAGTCCTTGCCTCTAGGTCCTAGGTTGAAATCACATAGAATGAGAACACCTGTCCCAGAATGCGCTACTAGTGATGATAATTTGGATTCGTTCATGATTGAGACAGATGAGGAGAGTGCCAATAACAACCTTGATAACTACCTTGACGTACCTGAATATAACCACATCTTCACTCTTAGTCCCACTAACTTTGAAGAAATTAAAGGCCTTCCCCTTGTTCACCACCAACTTATTGACTCAGACCATGAAGGACCTGCACAGTTTGACACATTCCAAAATGATGAAGCTTTTATTGGCTATCTTTGCATACGAGATGATCTTCCCCCTAGGGACCATAAAGCGGGATACACTATAGAGCTCAATAGCATGGCATATTTTGGTGAGGGTGCCGGGCCTTCTAGTTGCAAAAATATAAAAATAAAAACAAATCAAGGGTCTTATGGTGAAAACCACACTGTGGCGCTGTCTGACCCCAAAAAAGTAAAAAGAAAGGACGTATCTGAGGGTGAAAACCTATCTGAGGCACCCGAAGATGGAAGGCTCGACATTCTCCCAACATCATATGAGGAAAAGTCATCCATGTTGGTAGAGGAGACTATCAAAACAAACATTGGCATAGAAGAAGTTCCACACAACATATTCCTGGCTCAATCTTTGACAGAGTCAGAAAGGTCAAGATTCATAAGTTTCTTCACGAAACAACAAATCAACTTTGCATGGTCATACGCTGATATGCCTGGATTGGATCCGGATTTGGTAATGCACCATTTGACAGTTAAACAGGGGCCAAAACTAGTGAAACAAAAATTAAAAAAGATGCATCCACAAGTCGCATTATTAGTCAAAGCAGAGCTTGAGAAATTATTGGATGTCGGATTCATACACCCAATTGATTATCCTGAATGGATCTCCAACTTAGTGTCTGTCGGTAAACCAAATCGTAGTATCAGAATATGTACAAATTTCAGAGACATCAACAAAGCTTGTCCTAAGGATGATTTTCCATTACCAAATATTGACTTGATTGTCGATCTCACAGCAGGTCATGCGATGTTATCTTTGATGGATGGATTCTCTGGTTACAATCAAATAAAAATCACATCCGAGGATCAACACAAAACAACATTCACTTGTCCTTGGGGAACTTTCTGTTGGAATGTCATGCCCTTTGGGCTAAAAAATGCAAGCTCTACATATCAAAGAGCCATGACTACTATCTTTCATGATCTCATGCACGTAACTGTGGAAGATTATGTTGATGACCTCTTGGGTAAATCAATAGATAGAGATACATATTTGGACATACTTTTGTCATCTTTGATCAGTTGGAAAAGTATAAAGTAAGATTAAACTCCAAGAAATGTGTCTTTGGAGTAACCTCCGGGAAGCTCCTGGGATTCATTATATCAAAAAGAGGAATTGAAGCCGATCCAGCAAAAGTCAAGGCCATCGTAGATATGCAACCACCAAGAAATATCAGTCAACTTCGATCTTTGCAAGGGAGACTCCAGTCCATACGAAGATTCATAGCACAACTTGCAGATAAGTGTAATCCTTTTCAGCACTTGCTACATAAAAACATCAAATTCAAATGGGATGATAACTGTCAATAGGCTTTCCACATACTCAAAGATTATCTTCTGAATCTGCCAATTTTGATGCCACCAGTTCTAGACCAACCTCTATTACTATACATATCAGCTACTTCAACAGCATTGGGGGCACTCTTAGCACAACAAGTTGCTGAGGGCAAAGAAAAGGCAATATACTATATCAGTCGCACATTGGTGGGATATGAGCTAAACTACACACCAATTGAGCGTGCATGTCTCGCTGTGGTCTTTGCTTCACAGAAATTATGACATTACATGCTAACTCATAAGACTAAGTTGGTTGCAAGGATTGATCCATTGAAATATCTTCTCAATAAAGTAACACTTACTGGGTGACTAGCCAAATGGGTGATGCTCCTGAGTGAATTCGACATCGAGTATGTGGACAGAAAAGCAATAAAAGGACAAGCTATCGCAATTTAGTTAGCAGATGCTCCCATGATAGATGTTGTTCCTCTAATTTCAGAATTTCCAGATGAATCCATTTTAACAGTGTCGCATGCAAAGCCTTGGCAACTATACTTTGACAGCTCAAACACACAGCATGGGGTAGGAGTTGGCATCCTCTTCATAACTCCTCAAGGGGATTCTATACCAAAATCATATCGATTATCATTTCCCTGCACTAATAACATAGCAGAATATGAGGCATTAACAAGTAGATTACGGGACTCTCAACTTGTGATTCATCAAGAAACTAATGACTACCAAACAAAGGATGATAAATTAATTCCTTACAAAAGAATGGTGGATGACCTGAAACAAAAATTCACAAAGATAGACTTTGAGCAGATACCTAGAGAGTATAATCGAGCCGCGGATGCCATGGCTGCAATTGCTTCACTAATTGATCTACCACCGAATGAGACCCGTTATGAGTTCTTGGTAGATAACCTTTTGGTTCCCTCATATGAAATCACTCCTACTGAGATGATATGTGTTGTTGGTCCTGAGTCCCAGTTATACGGTTCCATTTTCACATACCTTCGTGACAATACCCTACCTCTTGATCTATCCAATAACCAACGTCACACTTTCATTCGCCAATCTTCTCGATACGTCATTTTAGCCGATATCCTATATCATCAAGGTCTAGATGGCACTCTTCTTAGATGTTTAGAAAGTGACGAAGCTCAGATTGTGTTACGTGAAGTACATGAAGGGATATGTGGTCCACATTCTAGTGGTCCTACCTTAGCCAAGAAACTCATCAGGACTAGATATTACTGGCCCAATATGGAAAAAGATTCATATCAGTTTGTCAACAAATGTAAGTAGTGCCAACTTCATGGAGATCTAATCCATGCGCCAACACAAGAACTTCAACCAATTGCGACTCCTTGGCCCTTTTGTCAGTGGGGACTCGATCTCATAGGCAAGATTCACCCTCCATCTTCCAACAGTCATAAATTCATAATTACTGCCACAGAGTATTTCACAAAATGGATCGAAGCCGTGACTCTCACACAAGTCACTGGAAAACAAATTGCTACCTTCATTCTCAATTATATCGTTTGTCGATATGGTATTCCTGTTTCCATCATCACTGATAACGAGCATCCCTTTAAAAATCAGGATGTTCGTGAACTCTGTGATTGCTTTCATATTACCCATCGTTTATCCACACCATATTACACCCAAGGTAATGGTCAAGTTGAGGCGTCTAATAAAACAATCCTTAAAATTCTAAAAAAGGTAGTCGACCATGCTAGCCATAATTGGCATATCCAACTTAATCCTGCACTTTGGGCTTACTGCACAAGCATCCACACACCTACAGGAGCTACACCCTATTCACTTGTCTACGACACTAAAGCTATCTTGCCTATTGAGGTCTAGTTACCCTCTTTACAAGTCTCTTTGTAAAACATTATCAGTGATGAAGACTACAGGGTCTCTCGCTTACAAGAATTTGAACTATTGGATGAACGAAGACAAACTTATTTTAATCATCTAAAGGCTTATCAACAATGAATGAGTCACAGCTACAATCATAAAGTCAAGCCTCGCACATTTGAGGTAGGTGACTTGGTTCTCAGAGAAAATCCTAAAAATCAGCAAGACAGAGAGAAGAAGGGCAAGTTTGAACCAAACTGGCTTGGTCCTTACATCATCATAGCAACATATGGATCTAGAGCATATCAACTCTCAACCATAGAGGGTGAATCCTTGGAGGATCCTATCAACAACATGCACCTTCGCAGGTTTTACACATAGCTCTTCAGAGTATCCCAATTCAAAAATACAAAAAATTCAAAAAATTCAAAAAAATACAAAAAAATAAAAAAATAAAAAAGTAAAGAAAAAATATTTCGTCCAATGGTGAAAACCACTTTGGTGGCGCCCTGGGCAAGTACCATGGTGAAAATTGGGTCACCGGCGCCATGCATAGAGACATTGCTCCTTTCTCCTTCAGGATTCCATTTCATCCTTAACTTTTTACACACTCACAGTCTATCTATCCATAATAAACCTTACACATTCCCATCATGGCTTGTTATTGATCTACCATAATTGGTTAATCATTCATAATTAACATTCCTTTTCATCCCTTTCCATCCATAATAAATTGGCTCCTATCTATGGCTAAGGCAAATCCTACGTCTAGTGATGGGTGTGGAACTGAGAGCATCACATGTTTCGAGGAGTATAGTTTCTTCCAGTTTTCTTTAGTCTATCCGTGCACAATCCACAATAAAGCAGCACTTGCATCGTCAGTCCACAATAAAGTTTCATCTTCTCCGCAATAAAGTATCAGCT
The DNA here is from genome assembly GCF_030272615.1 of Cryptomeria japonica. Classification (NCBI taxonomy): domain Eukaryota; kingdom Viridiplantae; phylum Streptophyta; class Pinopsida; order Cupressales; family Cupressaceae; genus Cryptomeria; species Cryptomeria japonica. The sequence continues at coordinate 16,476,254 of NC_081414.1, forward strand.
ACATGGATTCAATTAGTTTTAGATGAGACACAGTAGCAACAATGGGCTTCAACAAAATCAAATCTTTCAACAAACTCAGACAACATATGGTTCAGTGCTATCTATCCTTTTTTTGAAAGTAAACATTGTGACCACAATCAAATAAGACTTATAGAAGTGACAAGAGACACTAAACTTGAGGACTACAATGGATGTTGGTGTCGAGTCTTGATGTTATTTTAATTTTATCTTTTTGGTGACATATCTTTTAGCTTTTCCGAGATGTCTCTAACTAGAGATTCTATCTCCAGGATGTCTTTGACTAGAAAGGCGAGGATGGGGTATTGTCACCTATTTTTCTTTGTTTTCTGTGGATTGTCTCTTAGTAATCCTATGACTTGTCCAAGGATATGAGGACACTGAGAGTCTAGTGTGAACTGGGCCATTCCTTGTTTATGACTGTCTTATCTCCATGCAAACAGGTACAATGACTTTCTGGGTCGAACATATGCCTCGATTTTCATAACCTACTTGCCATAATAAAGCTCAATGATGATAACGCACAAGAAGCTCTTTCACTTTCATATCTTCTACCTTCCATCCCCCTTTCTTGATTGACTTCCATCATCCTTCTTGAGTCTATGTAGCCTACTATCACATGACTGAGTATAATGACCCACCAAAAATATTTGCATTTCATGTAGTTGCACCTGCATTACCACATATAAGCATTTCATACATACATATAGCTATCACAATTGCATCACATCCTGAACACAACACATGTTAGCACATTTTACATTCTCATCATGTAAATAGTTATTTGCATTGTCATATCCATTTGCATTTAATACATTCACATTCACATTGGCATAACATTTAAAAACATAAAAGAATAAAAAATATTGCATTTCATTATGTACATATTTGCATCCATATCATAACCATCACATAGCAACATACATCATAAAGCATCTCATCACATAGGTACACATGCATATAGCTGCCGCAAAAGATGAATCATCTCATATATATATATATATATATATATATATATATATATATATATATATATATATATATATATATATATATATATATATATATATATATATATATATATATATATATATATATATATATATAATCAAAAGTGTCATGATACAATGATGTCAAATACATATGGCTACAAAATTACCCGAAGGTGTCTACATCACCATACAAAATAGTACAAAATTGATACATAGGGAGCCCTCTATGGCTATGATGAACTCTCTCCCTCGAAGCCGCCTAGCCTCGACAAAGTCTGAGCCCTAGAAGGACCTGCTCCAAGATCATCTCTCTTGCCCCCTCTATCTGGTGGTGGTGGAGGACGCATAACCCCACCGTTGGACGCCTGTCTCCTCTGGCTCCCTCCCGTAGTCATTGCTATCCCCGATGGTCTGTGGAAGCTCCTCACCCGCTGCTCTCATGGTACTGCCCCGTAGTATAGGTCTCACAAGTAACCTATCTCCTCCCCTGCCCATAAAACATAGGCATATCTAGCCCCTGTGTCCTCTGTCGCCTGCCTCCCAGCCCTCAGTGCTGTCTCAGCCTCAATATAGCGCTAGATAGCTTCATCCCACTCATGCTCTATGTCCCTCAGTCACCTCCTAAGCCTAGTTGTCTCCCTCTCCAGGTCCTGGATCTCATCTGCTTGTCCTTGGCAGATCTCCCTCAGCTCAAGCAGCTCATCCTCCTCCTCCTCGCCCCCCTGTACCTCTTCCTGTGGCTCCCCTTGTACCAGTACCTATACCTCTACCTGTACCTACCTCTACCCCTGTCCCTGCACCTATCTAGGAACCTGTGCTACTGGCACCTGTAGTGGCAATCTACCACGACCCCTCACCACCCGAGCCTATCTCTCCTCCCCACCCTCTCTTCATGGAGCCACCCTCCTCTCTCCAACCGCACCCTACCTCCTCTGTCGGCCTCTCCCCCCACCATCTCCATCTAGAGGCTCCCCTGGGTCTGTCAGTTGTGGAAAGGGATGCTCAGCCCAATTTGCCATGTACTCTGCATCCATGTCTGCATCCTCAATCTCTAACTACATATCCCATGGAATCGACACCATCTCTATGAACTGCATCACGGCCTGATCCCTGACTGTCCGAGCATACATCCCTGAACCCCGTGGCATTTGCTGAATACGGCCAAACTACCTACATACCCTGTCAACTAGCTATCTCTCCAATACATAGGGTGTCCGTCCAATCAGATATCTGCTCTGGAAGGTATAAGGTAGATCCACTGCGTCATCCTCCCACTGCTCGCACTCACGGTATGACCTCCATATCACAGTGTTAATCTCATCCAGGACTCGTCGCCAGTGCTCCAACCTACCAATCCGTGGCTGTGAGGTAATCATATCATAAAAATGAACAAAGCTGCATCCATGACCCCTGCTCCTAAAATGTATCGGTAGGGTAACTGGTAGATGCTCATATGCCCACACCTGTAACAATGTAACTCCGCAGCCCAATCCTATGGATCCATGATACACAAACTGATGCAGCTCATAGTACAAGTGTGTTAGCACACATGGTCCCCAGGCATATCTGGTATGCTGTGTAACTAGTGTCTCCAAGGTGCTCCCCAGCCTATAGCCAACCCTCGTGTCGCCCTATCTGGATACAGGAACCCACTGATCACTCCCCCTAGCACTGCTGGTAGTGCCAGTCCTGTCACTGTCATGGTATCGCATGCCACGTGTCTAGCTCTCATCTCTAGTCCGGGATCCTGAAACACTCATCTCAGGGCCTCCCTATCTCCATCTCGATCATAGGATATCAGCTCCCCATTGATCGGTATCCTCAATATCCTGTATACATCCTCCAGGGTGACTGTCATCTCACCCATCAGCAAATGGAAAGTACAAGTCTCAGAGTGCCATCTCTCAACAAGTGCAGTCAGCAAACCCATGTTCGCTCGAAACTCAGTCACATACAGAATGTATCTCAGACCCATAACCTCAATAGTAGCTCGGTCCTCGAATGTCAGCTCTGGTCGTAACCTCTGCATCAACGGGAATCTCTCTTGTGACTCCAACATAGGCAAATACTCCTGCAGTCAAGCAAATCAATCATGTCAATCATAGTGGCATTCCCTGTTCATCACAAAATGTTGCTTTTTATCTTAAGTGCTTATGATACTCTATCCTAGTGACACTCACTGTTCATCACAAAGTGTTGCCTCTATCCTAGTGACACTCACTGTTCATCACAAAGTGTTTCTTCTATCCTAGTGACACTCACTGTTCATCACAAAGTGTTGCTTCTATCCTAGTGGTACTCCCTGTTCATCACAAAGTACTACATGTTTTGTACTCCCTGTTCATCACAAAGTACTGCTCATATTTGCACTCCCTGTTCATCACAAAGTGCTGCTCCTATTGGTACTCCCTATTCATCACAAAGTACTATGTCTTGGTATTCCATGTTCATCACAAAGTGCCTTGATCTATCCTAGTCTTCCCTAGAGGACCTGCTTGAGTGTATCCTCTCAGCAGCTTATCCAATCGACATCGTATGTTCATCACCGAACTGCCGATTTGACCTTGAAGACATAAACACGCCTTTATGACATAAACGTGCTTACAGACTGCATAAACGCACCTGCTATGCACATACGTGCTTGTCCTACATAGACGTACCCACATTTCATAAATGTGCCTGCACAACGCAGACGCGCTCGCATTTGACACAGATGCTTTTTCCTGCACAAACTTGCTTGACACAAACACAGACGCACCTAGCCAACATAGACATGCCTGGCACCAATGCAGACACGCCTACATGTTTTTGACATTATCCTAAAGCACATTTATTGCACTACCTAGCATGCATTTATGACAACAATTAATGTGACAAAGTACAAGGAGGTTTTTGAGGTACTTACCGGCTCTCCTGCATCTGTTGGCCTCTGAAATCGGCGAACGCGATCAAATCTATGAACCAATGCCATCGCTGTTGATTGTTGCTGCTCAATTCTCTCTCTGCACTCTGATCTCTTGAATGTGTGGATGACAATGAGGATGTATTCCCCTTGTGGTCTATTTTATAGACTGTCCTAGCCCTAGCCCTCGTTTCCCGTGTCAGTCTTCTTTATCCCGTGACTCTGTCACTCTATCCTATCCGGTCAGTCCATTCTAGCCTTTCTTTATCATTGAGAGATTGTCTGCGATCTTTCCAGACAATATCATCCAATCTCTCGAGGGGGCATATCATTCCCATCTTGGGCCAACTTTGTATCAGTTCATATTGTCTTCTTTGAAACAACACGACAAGTTGCATTGTCTCAAAGAGGGACAAAATGTAGACACTTAAAATTGTCATGTCTAATTAAATAAATATTTTGTTTATTTAATTACTAAGCCTAATTCTTCTATTAATTAAATAAATCTTTATTTATTTAATTAATTCATTTATCCTCTTCTAGCCTTATTTCTCATTTAAATAAATACATTTATTTATTTAAATTACCCTTTTCCTAAATTAAATAAACATCTTATTTATTTAATTGATCCCACTTCTTCTATTAATTAAATAAATCCTTATTTATTTAATTAATTCATTAACCTTTTCTACCTATGACACATGTCATTCATCTCTTAATTCATACACTACCTACCCTTTCATTATTTTATTATTTCTTCTACCTACACTCTAATCATAGCCGACCATTTATATTTTACACCTCTTAATCTTATCCCTCCATTTCTTATAGTGTCTTCTATATAAGGAGATGCTTCCTTCATTATCAAACCCTAACTAACTGACTACCTAGTTGATTACTCGACTACACTACGCCTTTGCACTTTTACATGCGATCCTACTTGCAACCACATTTCCGTTCTTTGTTGAGCTCTAGTGCACATATAAAATCTGAGAGCAACTATATCAAGCAAGATCAATGGAGATAGGAAGAATGGAGATCCAAACCCTATTGGACATGTGATGGTATAATCTTTGTGATTTTGTTCGATTTACATTGTCTTAGGTAATCTTCATATGTTATGGTGGATCTTTGTTGTTGTTAGGCTAGGGTTTTTTGTGGTTGAATTCATTTAGTCTTTCATTATTGTTCTTATCCATTTTCACCATATACAGATAAAACTCCTTATGATTACTAGTATGGTAGATCACCTAATGTTAGTTACTTTAAGGTTTTTGGTGGTAAATATTTTATCAAGAGAGGTGACTATGCTGGTAAGTTTGATGCTAAGAGTGACAAAGGCATATTTTTTGGTTACTCCACCAAGAGAAAAGCCTACAAATGTTACCACAACTGGACAAAGAGAATCATTGAAAGTGTTGATGTCCAAGTAGATGAGTGTCCTGAAGTTTCAAGAGAAACCAGTGAGGTGAAGAAGGAAGATGAACCTTACATTCTGATTTTGGAGGCACAACCGGTGAAACCAAAAGTTGGTGAAGTGAATGTTGCTGTAACTTACCAGTTCAACTAGAACATGTAGATTTTGCAAAAGATGAAGATAATGAGGAAGAAGAACTTAAATATAATGATCATTTTATTCCAAGGTATGTGAGACTCAATCATAATCCTAACCAGATTATTGGAGATAAAGATGCTGGTGTGTTCAACAAAAGAAGAATACGAGAGAATTTTTGTATGATCTCCACTAGTGAGCCTAGAACAACAAAAGAAGCCTTTAGAGATGATCACTGGATCAAGGCTATGGAAGAGGAGCTTGACCAGATTGAGAAGAACAATATATGGACCCTAACACCCAGACCGGTGAACAAAAATGTAATTGGTACTAAATGGGTATTTAGGAATAAAATGAATGAAGATGGAGTAGTAGTCAGAAACAAAGCCAAATTGGTATGCAAAGGTTATGCACAAGAAGAAGGAGAAGACTATGGCAAGACATTTACACTAGTTGCTAAATTGGAAGGTGTTAGGACTCTACTTGCATTTGCAGCATATAGGGGATTCAAAGTATATCAGATGGATGTGAAGTCAACATTTCTAAAGGGAATACTGGAAGAGGAAGTCTACATTGAACAACCAGATGGTTATGCTTTCACAGATGCAAAGGATATGGTGTGTAAACTACACAAGGCACTATATGGTTTGAAGCAAGCACCAAGAGCATGGTATGAAAGACTACCTTCACACTTGGTGAAGATAGGTTTCCAGAGAACCCATGAAGACAACAATATATATCTCAAGACTAAAGGAGATAAGATATTGTTAGGGATCCCATAGATACTGAGAGGAGGGGGTGAATCAGTATCTGAGTGGTGTATGGAATTTCTTAACTTAAAACATGTAGAACATAATATAATAGTGTACCGGTATGCAAGAAATAATGCAATAAATAGAATCAAGAACATACACATGAAAATCACACCATAACACAAGATTTTAATGAGGAAACCCGATGTGGGAAAAACCTGGGTGGGATTTGTGACCCACAATATTCACTCACTGGCCAATAAGAGAATATTACTTACAATAGGGGCCTGCACATGCAAGAAGGCCAACTGCCTAGAGCTCACTGACTTACAAAAAGGATTATACAAATCCAATATCTTGTACTGCTTTACAATAGCATCTTCAATGTCAGATTCAATACCGGTTTCTGCTCTGTTCTTTACATATACCCCTTAACCTATATTTCGCACAATAGGTCTACCTAATATTTTCCTTTTTGCTTACTTCTATTTTAAATGTCTACAATGATCTCTTTTATATATGAGTCATTTTACAATTTGCCAAGTCGGCTTACACATTTTTACAATAATAAACAAAATATAATATAACAAAATCCTGTCGGCCTCTGTGCCGATATACTTCCTTTCTTTTGTGTCGGTGTTGGTGTCCTGAGTGTCAGTGTAGAGTGTGATCTGCTGATGCCGGCATAATGCCTTTGCCGGTGCCATAAGATTGCAAGGTTGCCATCAATGATAAAACCTTCAATCACATACAATGTCTCATTGGAGTGTGCATATGCCAACAATCTCCCCCTTTGGCATTGATGGCAACACTCATGAGAAATTTCAAAAGTGATCAAAAAATGTGAAGTCCAAAAATGTTACCAAAAATGTGTGAGCTCCCCCTGAGCATATGATTCCTGTCCTATTATTTGAATTTTCTCATCCCACTACTCCCCCTTTGGCATCAATGACAAAGGTTGTCAAGATGTTAGTAGAGTTTGTAGTTTCAACCTTGTAACTGGGTAGTTACAATATGAAAAAGATCTCCCAAAATCAAGTTTATACTGTCCATAAACTTTTTACTATCCTTTATTGTTGTCTCTGTTCTCTTCACTGTACCGGTGAGATTTTGCAAATGCTCTGTCGGTGTTTTCATTCCCTGTATTAGTGCCTTAGATACTTCCTTCCGTAGAGATGCTAGATAGTCCAATCTTGGACTTAGTTTTGATCTCAAATGTTTTGCCTTATTCACTATTCTTTCTTTCTCTCTTTCCAATTTGAGTAGTTCTTTCTCAAAATTTGTTATCTTCTCCTCAAAAACTGATAGTGTATCAGGTGAGTTGACAAAACTATCTGCAAGTTTATTGATCTCATCCTGTACCTTGCTCATTTTCTTGTCTATATCTACAGTCAAAAATTTAGTTTTACAGGTATCTTTGTATAGATTTTTGTACTCTTTCAACAAATTTCATAATTCCAGTAGAAGTGTGTCAAAATCTCTATTACACTTCTTTATTTGTTCATCAAAGAATTTATGTTTTTCAACTTTTACTTTATCCTTCACTGACTCTTCTTTTATTTTTTCAACGTTTTTTGAGATATATTTACGCAGTGTATCCAGTTGTCCTAAAGAATCTTTGTTGTCTATATTACAGTTGGGAGCAATTACCTTCAAAATTGGTATGGTATCATCAATTGCTTTGTAAGCCTGTGAGCTGCAGTCGGTTATTTTCTTGATAGAATCGAGTGGTACCTCAGTCACATTATTTGATTTGAAGCTTGATGATGAATCAACAATCTGAGTACCAGTGGAAGTAACCAAGCTTGTATTGACCTCTGGTAGGTCTGTTTGTGTCTGCATTTCTTTAAGCAATGGTTTTTCACTAGTTGTCGGTGGTACTGTTTCCTTATGTACCTATTCCTGTTCCAAAGCCTTTTGCTCTATTTGTTCCTCTGTTTGTTGAATTGCCTTAGTCCGTGTCTGAGTCTCTACCTTTTGTTCTTTATCTTCTGTCGGTTTCTCCTGTGAGTTATCAATTTCCTCAGCTACCGGAGGCTCACTAGCCATATCTGTCTTATCTATTGTATCTTTGTCTACCACTATGTTGATCTTTTGAGTATCAACATCCAAAGTATATAAAACTTTAGGATTAGGATTATCATCCTATACATCCATACTCTCAGCTATTGGTTGATCTTCAGTAGTTGTTGTTTTTACCGGTGGAGTAATTAAAGGAGGTGGGGGTAAGTTATCTCTGACCTTGATACTAGGTGGTCCACCAACTTTTCCTTTCCCCTTGTCTCTATCTTTTTTATAAACTTTTATGGGTTTGGGTTTCCTGTACTCTTCTTGTTTTTCTTTCTCAACTAGGAATATATCCCATCCATTTTCTATCTCCTCTGTTACCTCATTAACTCTTCCTACCATTAAAGCAATGTGTCGGTGTGCAGTAGAAAATATTGTCTGGTTTGCTTGAGCAATTAGGTCATCAATTTCTTGGGGAGAGTTTACCGGATATATAGCAAGTAGCTTTTCAATCTTTATTTTCTTATCCAGTTCTATCATTGCTTGTCTTCTTGCTTCTAGTCTTTTGAATAGTTCATCAGGAATTTCATTGACTACTTCCATCAAAAATTTCTTGTACATATCCATATGTAATATAACATTATTTTCAACTTGCTCTTTTTCATCAGCTGTTAGAGTGTCATATATTTTCTCTATGTTCTTAAATTTACCTTCCTCTGTGATTTCATTCAGTAGTATATCAAGAGGGGCCAAGTCTTTGTTTGTCCTTTTCTTCTTCTTGGGTGTCAGTTTCTTCTTTGGTGTGGCCTTTCTTACCAGAGATCTCACTGCTTGTTGCTTTTGCCTTGTCCTCCTGTGTGAGGGTGTGGTTGTCGGTGAGGGATCTATTTTCCTTACAACTCTTTTGAAAGTTGCAGGCATGTCACTCCCTGAAGAAGTACCTACCGGTGATAGGCGAGTTTTAGGTTGTGGAGCTTCTAACTCATCCTCTGTTATACCGGTTTTCTTCAGTACATCTTCTTTGATGATTTTTGCTTGTCTGGAACCTTTCCTTACAATTGCCTCAACCTTTTTCACTTTTTTCTTTGATTGTATTTGGCTTTCAATGGTTTTTCCACTACCAAATACTTCTTCCTTAGGTTCTCTGGGGGCTTCCAAAAGTGCTTTAGCATATGTTTCAACTATGTGATCATCTATTTTATAGCCCATCTCGGTTACCCGAACTATCCTTGGGATGACTGCTTCCATCCAGATTTCATCTTTCTTGATTACAAAGCATATTTCATCTTTGTATTTGTCTACAATCTTTTGTGATAACCTTATTCTTTTCTTCATTTTGGCCTTTAATGCTTGAAAAAATTCATGAATATTGTTTTCCTTGTTTTCACCCATGTTATTGAATAGTTATGTTAATAGTTTGCCTACCAGTATATCATATCCAAGTTCTTTGTAACCTATACCGGGAACCTATTTTGTTATGTGTAGCATCAAACATACTAACAGATTTCTAAACCTGAAAGTTCCTTTCTTGTCCTTCTTGATCTTTCCAAGGTTGTCAATTAATTCATCTTTTAACCACTCACATATATCAATTTTTGCATTATCTGTGATCATATCATAAGCACTCTTAATGCATAAGCTTGAAACTAAATTAAGTCTATTTGCATGAGTAGCTTTATATCCTAATATCATGCTAATGAATCTCACATTGATATCTGTTACATCATTAAATCTTAGGGACCTCTTGTTGAATGTTGCACTAGTTAGGTTTATAACTAGGTCATTGGAAACCTTCTTGGTTTTATCTGGTCTTTTACCGGTGGTCGGTAACCTTGTGATAGCTTTCACAACTTCCTTGGTGATCTTGTAGACTGCATCCAACCAGAAAAACTCACCATGTACCCTGCTTAAGACTATCCTAATCACATCCTTGGGAAATTCAGGAATGCTAAGGATCTCTGTAAATCCTAGGGTCTCAATGATCTTGTGTTCATCTTTTACATTGCTGGTTTTATCACATATCACAGTTTTAAACATGGTTTTAATTTCTTCATCTCCTAACTCTTGAATGTTGCAATGGATGTACATTCTGGTGTCTTCGGCATAAACAACTCCCTTAGGAATTTGAGAAAAAGCACCTAAGGTATCATCTTTCTTTGCTACCTCGGGAACTAACTAAAATACGGGCCTAGGCCTTTTTATCACTTCAACAACAGTAGGGTTTGCTATATATTCAATTGCAGAGGTGGATGCCATGATTAAATACCTTTTACTGCCTTAGGATGGATGATTGTTTGGAGTGTTCTTGCTTCTTGCTCGAAATGCCTTAGCTCGGAGTCTTCGCACTCTTCCTAAATTTGAAATCTTGATGAAATGAAATCGAGCCAAAACCTTGATTATATAGTGTCTTTTCACCATCTACCTCATTAATTGCATGCCGGTTAAGTATTCACTTAACATTGTTTGTCGATAATCAGTAATTTCCAACTTCTTATCTCTAACCGAGGGAATAATAGCACATGTATCAATAGATTGCCAAACCCTCAAGGAAATTTTCTTCAATTAGATGAAGAACTTCCTGCTGGTGGAGCACTGCTCTATCCTTCTGGTGAAGCATCACTCTATTCTACCGGTGAAGCATTGGTTGGTTCTACTGGTGGAGTATTCCCAATATTTAGATCAACTTTTTTAATCCATTGTTTTGAGAATTCTTGCTTAACCTCTTCAACTTTTTCTTTACCTTTCAAGCTAGAACTTTTGTTGTCTACCGATGTTCCTTTACTTCTACAGAATTTAGCAATATGCCCAATCTTGTTACATGCATAACAAGTTACATTATTTTTCTGAATAGCTTTCCCATAACCTATGCTGGTTTGTGTTCTGCATTGATTAGATAAATGTCCAAATCTTCCACAAACATAACATCTCACATTCATTCTGCAGTTTTTAGAGTTGTGACCAACTTTGTTGAATTTAGAGACCGGTGGGTGTGTTGATATTCTAATAATTTCTAGATCTACATTCATTTTCTCTATGACCATACTTATTATAGTTAAATCATTTTCCATTGAATTTATAAGCATTAGGTTGTCTTACCGATTTGCTATGATCCTGAGTATTTGCAGTACTGGAGCTTTCACCAACTTCAAAGCCAATTCCAGAAGTGTCACCTTTAGGTTTTTTATTCTTCAACAAAATGCCAAGTTCCTCTAAGCTTTTCTTGAATTTTTCTTTATGTTGATTTGTAGTTTCTAGTTCTCTTTCTAAGACTTCTTTTTGTCTCATTAGTTCATTTGAGTCATTATCAGTATGCATCAGATCTATGTTCAACATGTCATTTTCATAGCTAAGTCTTTTGTTCTCATTTGTTGCATCACTTAGTCTTCTAGTCAATTCTTCTTCATTTTTCTTCGTATCCTAAATCTCTTTGCAAAATCTCATAGTCATATCCTACATCTCATTCTTTGTTGTCATGATCTCTTGTTTCAACTTGCTTATCATATCATTAAGTGATTCCTTTTCATCATTCTCATTTTGCAATTTTTCACAAAGTTCTCTTCTCTTATTTCTTGCAACAGTAAAATTTTCTTGAAGTGCCTGAATGATGTCATGAGTTGCCCTTAAATCATCTTCTAGTTTGATATTTTTCAATTTTTCTACATCATAGTCTGTAAGAGCTCCTTCCAGTTGCTTCATCAGATTTTCCATCTTTACCGGTGTCAAGATCTTCCTCAAGTTGTTAGGATTTTGAAAATAGAGGACCAAGCTCTGATACCAATTGTTAGGGATCCCACAGATATTGAGAGGGGGGGGGTGAATCAGTATCTGAGTGGTGTATGGAATTTCTTAACTTAAAACATGCAGAACATAATATAATAGTGTACCGGTATGCAAGAAATAATGCAATAAATAGAATCAAGAACATCCACATGAAAAGCACACCATAACACAAGATTTTAATGAGGAAACCCGGTGTGGGAAAAACCTTGGTGGGATTTGTGACCCACAATATTCACTCACTGGCCAATAAGAGAATATTACTTACAATAGGGGCCTACACATGAAAGGCCAACTACCTAGAGCTCACTGCTCAATGGGAAGTCTCACTGACTTACAATAAGGATTATACAAATCCAATATCTTGTACTTCTTTACAATAGCATCTTCAACGCCAAATTCAGTACTGGTTCCTGCTATGTTCTTTACATATACCCCTTAACCTATATTTCACACAATAGGTCTACCTAATATTTTCCTTTTTGCTTACTTCTCCTATTTTAAATGTCTACAATGATCTCTTTTATATATAAGAGTCATTTTACAATTTGCCAAGTCGGCTTACACATTTTTACAATAATGAACAAAATATAATATAACAAAATCCTGTCGACCTTTGTGCCGGTATACTTCCTTTCTTTTGTGTCGGTGCCAGTGTCTTGAGTGTCGATGTAGAGTGTGATCTGCTGATGCCAGTATAATGCTTTTGCCGGTGCCATAAGATTGCAAGGTTGCCATGAATGACAAAACCTTCAATCACATACAATGAAGTGTTTGTGGATGATATCATTTTCAGAGGCAATGATGACATGAGTGATGACTTTGCAAATGAGATGAAAAGTGAATTTGAGATGTCTCTGGTTGGAGAGATAAAATTCTTCATAGGTTTGCAAATTTAATAGATGAAGAATGGTATTGTTATTGCATAGTCAAAATATGTGAAAGAGGTATTGAAGACATTTGGAATGGGAGACTGTAAACCAGTTGGGACACCAATTGTTACAGATTGTAAACTATCTAAGGAGGATGATGCCACATCCATTGATGAAAAGGAGTACAGGTCTATGATAGGGAAACTACATTATGTTGTTCACAATAGACCGAATATTGCTCATGCAGTTGGATTAGTTGCCAGATTTCAGAAGAACCCAAAGGAAACACACATAGTAGCTACTAAAAGGATATTCAAATATTTGAAAGGTACTGTAGATTATGGATTATGGTATCCCTATGTAGGTAACTTTGATTTGAAATTCCATACAGATGCAAATTAGGCAGGAAATGTTGATGATAGGAAGAGCACAACCAGAGGTGCATTCTTTCTTGGAGGAAGGCTTGTATCTTGGAACAGCAAGAAGCAAAGTTGTATATCACAGTCAACTGTTGAAGCTGAGTATGTTGCAGCGTATATAAATTGTACCCAGACAATCTGGATGAAACACATTCTAGAAGGATTCAAGTTGAAGATCATAGAATCGGTAAATATTTTATGTGATAACACCAGTGCAATAAATATTTTAAAGAACCCAGTATTGCATGTTACAACCAAGCATATTGATCTGAAATATCATTTTTGGAGGGAGAAAGTGCAGAGTATAGATGTGTTACTAGATCATGTATCTACTAAGGAACAGCTAGTGGATATCTTTACTGAACCTCTGCCTAAGACTACTTTTGAGTATCTTAGAGGTCAGCTAGGGGTTGTGCCCCTACATGAGGTTAATTGAGCATATGTGGAAGACATCAGTCCTAGAGCTAATTGAAGAATCTTGAAGTAGGATTGGTGTAGAGTGGAGCTACTCCACAGGCGGAGCAACTTGATGCAGAACAATGAAGTATGACATTGCATGTTTTACTTTCACTTTGGCATTATTGTCAAAAGGGGAGAAGAACTGTATGATTGATAGGGAGAAGAACTATAGCCAGTTACTAGCTGAAGACATGGAGACTCGGTTGAAGGAGAGTACATGGTAAAATGTAAACCAAGATTCCTATACCTGTGTATGTGCATTACTCTCAATCATCACAATCAAAGGGTATTGATATTTGTATTGCCATCAATGCCAAAGGGGGATATTGTTGGCATTTGCATGAAGATTGAATCGATGAACTATTGTGTTGTCATTGATGTCAATTGTAACTGGTAATGAAGGTGATAGAGTTGTATTGCAACCAGTAGTTGAGCTAGTGAAGGAAACCGATATTACTAGTGAAGCACTGAGATCAACCTGTAACCCTACTTGTTGATATGCCAAAACCTAATTAATGGAGCTTGGTGAATCAGTTGTGTTGATCTATGATCAAATGGTGATTGAAGATGATTATGCCACGTATGCATGATGCATGTGATGAGTTTCAAAGTGGTTTTGGCATGTAGAGATAACTATTTTATCTTGGGAATGAGCGAGTGCATTGCATGAAGAGGAAACCGTGTGATGAGTTACAGGATTTGATGAAGCGGTAATCAAGGAGTGGTTGAGGTTGTCTTGTACAATGTGCAATGATTTATATATAATCCAACGGTCTTTTTTGAATCGATTTGTTTGTAATCTCTAAGATCTCTTAGGTTTGTGATGTGTTACTGACCTATTGTTTTGCTTATAAGGTTGATGAGTTGTTTTGTTTTAGTGCTGACAATTTTGGTTAAGTGTCAGTGTGATTGATTGTCGAACTAGAAGGAAGATAGGAGCATGAAAAGGATCTTTTTCAAGGAGAGTAGTGCTATTTACTAGATCGACAAAACCTTGTTGTTCTCTAACAATTAAAATAGTTAAATCCCTTAATTGGGTAAGCTTTAATAGGCTTGGTGCTATCTAAATCCTCTAACCAGGTGATCCTTTAGCTTGGATTTCAAATCCTCTATCAAGGTTACTCTTAACAAGGTGTTTCTTTTAACAGGGCATTGTAGTCAATCCCTTAATCGAGTGGTCCCTAACAGGACATTTTTGTAAAGCTTCTAACATGGCTTGGCTAATAACAGGGTGAACTTCAGAATACTTGTGGGTATTCATCCCCACTGTGGTTTTTCCCATTTGGGTTTCCACGTCAAAAATCATTGTGTCAAGTGGTGAATGGTTTTTATGGTTATGTTTTGATATGGTTAATTTGTTTAACTAGTAAATCCACTTTGATGTGTTAAGATGACCGACAATGATCTGAAATATGATTTTACTATTGTTAGTAAAGTGGTTTGATGTTTTGGTTTAATGGTTTGAGAGTTTCAGATCTATTATACTATTATTTTGGTATTGTTAGAGTAATTGGGTCTTTACTTGATTAATTAAACAACACTTGTTTAATTCTTTAAGTTCCCTATTATCTCTTTTTACACTTAAGCTAACATTAGGTGCATAATAATTAATTCTTTTATTAATTATTATGTGCAAGCCTAAGTTTTCTCTTTTAGGGTTTCTTGACCTATTAGAGGTTAATTTTCTTTTCCTTGTATGATTATCACATTACACATTTTTGTGAATATTGAGCTCTCATCCTTTTGAGCATATTTTCTGTGTATTGTTTTTTTGTTATTTGCTTCCTTGCTTCTCCTTGTAATAGGTTATTCAGCTTGCAGAGATCTTTAAGCTCCTGTGGTATTGTATTTCTCAACTCTCACATGGTATCAAACCTTTAGATCTGCAGCTATCTGTTCTTGTTTTAAGAATTTTTGCATTGGAAGCAGATCTGGGGTTTCAGGAAGTTTTTTTATGTACTTAGGGATAGGCCCTTTTTCTGAGCACCTTGGGCCTAAACGGACCTCACCATCATACTCAGAAGGCCCAAAAACCCTTATAGTCATTTAAACTTGCCTAGTTTTGACTCTTGAGCATCTAGGGGCAATATTTCTTCAGTACTAGGACATACAGCCCTGACACGCAGTTCAAGAAAAAATTTCAAAAAAAAATAATTTTTGCCTTTTTACGACATGCAGGACGAATTTTTTATTTTTTGAAAAAAAATAAATAAAATAAAAAATCAAAAGTTTTTTGGCACAAGGCGAAAGGAAATTTTTTTTTTGAAAAATCATTTTTTTTGTAGTGGGTTTCGAAGGGTACTCCGTACCCCTGACAGTCTGGCCGCCGGCTGTCAGCTCGACCAACCACACCTATTAGTGCAGACCCCCCGTCGGCCCCGCTAGCCCCCCAGCCCCTGGCAGTCCCACCCTCTGGCCCCCGCCATTGGCTTCCCCTTCCCACCACCGACGCCCGCTTCCCTGCCATCGTCGCCCACCGAAGACCTCCTTCCCGCCGCCCACTACTGCTCCTGCTACCGGCGACCGCTTCCCTGCCTGCCACAACCCTCCTCCCCATCATCGGCTGCCTTTTTTTTTCCCACCACCGCCGCTCCCTCTCCGCTCCTCCCTCGAGCGCTGCCGGAGCGCCACCACTGCCAGGCCCCTACCACTAGACCTCCACCCTCTTGTCTTTTTAAGGGGGGTTCATTTTTTGCCCATATCTTGAGCATTGAAAGTCATTTTTTCAAAATAAAATAAGCATCAAAAAGCTGGTTCCAAGACGGACCTTGTGGTGTTAGAATTTTTGCTCTATTTTTCTCTTTGACTATACTTTTTTCCAGTCAAACTTGGGACTCGTTTCTGCACTTTCGGGGCCGTAGAATGGGTAAACAGACTCTATTTTTCAAAAACGAATAGGTGTTGGAAAGATCTCAGCATTCTATATTCAGATATGTGATCTTGTTTCTCATAATTTTCATCAGGTAAATGAGATTTAAGTTTGAAGTTTTTTTGCTTATGCACTACTTCCTTCTCATCAATATGTACTAGGGTTTGGGTTTATCTATTATGGGGGGTGTTTTTTTCTCGCTTTCTGTCATTTATATCAAAAATAAAGAACACCAAAAATCTCAAAACAAACAAACCCTTCTGCATCTTCTGTCTATTCTGAAAGATCACATAATAAAAATAACTAACAAGAAGGTGCAGGTGCAGAGTTTTCATGGCAGATCCTTCAGTTGAGTTATTGACATCAAACAAATCTCATGCCTGGAAGCCCTGCATCACGAGGCTTCTCCGGGCATGAGGGTTGTGTTCTTGTTTGGATGAGGTTCAACCTCTATTGCAGCATCCTTATGAGCTTCTTCAACACAACAACAAGATGGATGAGGCCATGGGTTTGCTCTCTTTGCATCTCTAATACTCTTAGGTTTCACCTTCATGAGTTGCTCACTCCTCACGCTATATGGTTGAAGTTTGAGTCTCTCTTCGAGAGGGTTAATGAGATTCAGACATTATAGATTGAGAAAGAGTTGGTTTCCTTGTCATCTGATTCCTTCCCCACCATTGACAATTTTTTTGAACAAGTTCAAGACTACTAGATCTGTTCTTTGGGGATGTGGCAAGATCAAGACAGACACAAAGTGCATTCACTTGATTCTTTCAAAGCTTCGGGGTCATTTTCAATTTTTTGCCTTTGATTTCTACTCCACCATGGATGGCTTCGGTGCTTGTTTCACCATGCCTACCTTTGATGTCTTTTGTGAGCGTTTGTCTCATGACCAGTCTCATATTTCTCAGCTGGATATGCTCTTAGGGTCCAAGAACAAAGCATTGGTTGCTCAATCCTCTAAGGAGAAGCAAAAGAAGAAATTGAAGCCAAAGAAGACTTCTGTAGGCAGTAAGCATTCCTCCAAGCCCCCTCCTAAGTTTGATTTTAAACCACCATTTCCTCTGAAACATGGGAAATCTTCACAGTCTGGTGAGTCTTCCTCCAAGACTAAGAAGAAATCAGGAGACACTTGCAGTTTTTGTGGCAAGGAAGGACATCCAGTTTCCAGGTGTTGGAAACGCTTAAAGGCTTTAGAGGAAGCCATGCAACAACATCACATCTCCTCACCTCAGGCGTCTTTTCCATCCACAGGGAAAGGTCATGCTCTCACTGCTTGACAGGTATGTTAGTCAACCAGTTAACTTGATAGTGCTATTGCAGTTTGTAGTTCAGTGTTTGAATCAGTTAGTTCAGTGATTGATTTATGAGTTGGGGTTTGAGTTTGGTGAAAGTTTAGTTTGTTTTCTATCTACTGATTCACCCCCCCTCTCAGTAGTTGTCTGAATCCTTATTGATTCATCATATCATCACCACATAGCCAAGTGGAAGTGACAAATGTTCAAGACTATGTGGTAGAGAAGCTAGCCCAATTGGAGAGCCAAAATATAATAAAGATTCTAACCCTACCTCGATAGGAGAGGAACCAGGCCCTGCGGGCTACACTTGTGCTCTTGGCCACTCATGAGGCAAAGGTATCTCATCCATTGTAGCATCGTAAATTGTACACCTTTAGTGTGTGTGTCCAGTTTCACACTCTCCTAGCACCTATTTTAGTCTTTCCCTTTCCTCTATGCATTATAGGACCTTTATTGATTTAAATTAATATTATGGGTCTTACTCCACTTTATTACATCATCACACTCTTATCTGGGCCCTTAATTATAAGTGCACCCTTTATTATTTTAATCCTGATCAAATTATAATCTTGCCCTAATTTCAACTCTCAAAGCATATTTTACATATCTACACATCTTGGTTTGAGCCACCGAGCTACATTTAGCATTGGAATCACAATATCTCGCATTTCTAGAAAATCATAAAAAAGTTGGTCAGACTAGGTAGTATACTACCTAGTCCCAAACTTTTTTCCTTGAATTTTGAGAGCTTAATTAGGTGGTCTTACCCTATTAAAATCTAGCTCCATGTAAAAATATATCAATTGTAAGTCATCCTAAAGGTGATATTAATTATGAAATCCCTATATAAGGCATCCCTCTCAATTCATTTTCAACATTACACCTAATGCTAACTTTATCATCAATTCAAGAGCAATACTTATTCCTCAAGAGTAGATCTGATTTAAGGAGCAACAAAACTACATCAAGGCATCTTCATATTATGTTTCAATTATGATTTCATGATAGATTTTATGTGATTGATCATTTTATTGCATCAACACATAAAGGACTTGTCCTAAGAGCATTTCATTGCCTATTGAAGGTATAATCATCTACATTCAAGCATTTCAGCCTTGCCCTCAAAAGGCAAACTTTTCCAATTTAGCTCAAGTTCAATTTTTATTTCAATTAGGGTTAATTCTAAACCCAAGGTTTGACCTAAGGAAAACCCCTATCCACAACCCGCTTTCTTTCCTTATTGAGTGCATTTATAGGTACCCAGTGGAGCCAATAAGATCAAAACAACATCAAGACATAGAGACAAAGCATCTAGCCAAATTTTAGCAGAAAGTGCTTGGACCAAGGTGATTTGGGGTGCCATGGTCTAGACTAGGGCATTTTGGAGCGCCATAGTTCTCCCAGAACATGTTCAAATTTGACAAGTGTCTCTCACACTGCATCGAAATTTAGATTTTTTTACCAAAGTGTTGGGCACCCTAGTCCTATCAGTTCAATTTCAAATTTAAATTACAGGTGCACAATCAAATTCTCCTTCCATTTTTTCCCTATTTTGAAGTTTATGTTTCATTATCAATTAGCATAATCGGTCCAAAATGTTAGTTCATGCATTTACCTTTCTACCCTAGGTTTGATATTCTATTTACATATTTTAAATTAAATTTTCAACTCAAACAAAAGGAGAATAGGACTATATTAAGAATTCAACCTCTTCTTATTAAAATTAATATTGGATGCATGTGAAAGTTGGGTCATTTCCTAGTTTACTAGTGCAGTCACCGGTTAGGAGGGACCTCAAAGAGATCAATCTAGATCGATCAACAAGAATAAACACAATGGAAACATAAGGATATGATGGAGGAAATGCATAACTGAATAAATTATATCATGAAAACTGATTACAATCAACCGATAATAACCGGGTTACATAAACCGACTCACTAGCCTACTACAAACATGCTCAATTACAGAACGGGTCACAAATGGGACCTCAAATCTTAAGATCTAGCTTCTATATTCTATATTTTCTTTGGTCTACATTATAATTCTCAATTACAATGATTTATATGATCCAAGGGGATCCGGTTGGCCCAAAAAGGGACAAAATACCGAAGAACAAGACCTAATATGTAAAAACAACAAGGTCGACCTCCACCAAAGAAATTCCTCCAAAAAATCCAAAGGATGAAGTGTGGATCAAAGGGAATGTCATCCACACACCAAGGAACATCGAAATCAATGCTCAGGGCTCTGCAAGCTATGAAAGGGATCTGATAGATCACAAATGCAAATAGGTCTAAGCAACTGGTACCAGAAAACTGTCTCAGAAACTGGTAGCAATAACTTGCCAAAAAATGATCCAAATGCTCCATGGTTTGGGAATAAGGTAGATGATCAAGTCCTCAAGAAAAAATCCAACTCCTCAAGATGCAGTGAGCCAATTCCAAAAAATGCAGAATGAAATGATGAAACTGCAAAACAGAAAGGAAATGTTTTTGGTTGATGCAAGATTGCCAAGATTTGGGGATGCTCTTGCATCAGACATCTGGGGTTGTTGAAAAAGTGAGTCTCTCACTTTACTGGGGTCAGGGGAAAACCAAGGCATTCTACCTTTGCCTGAGAAATCCAAGATGAATCTTCAACTGGTCTGTCTTTCCACTTTACAAGATACTCCTTATACTGATTGCTCCAGGTACTACACCCAATCCTACTATCCAAAATGTCTTCAATCTGATCCAGTTCCTTCCAGGGCAACTATTTCTCCAAGTCTGCAATACTACCCTCACTGAATTTTGGTTCATGATATTGATGTAGATCTGCAATGTTAAACACAGGTGAAATAATCAAACTATCCGATAACTCCACTTCATATGCATTTCTGAAACTGAACTTTCTCAAAATCTTGCAAGGTCCAAACTTCCTCATCTGCAACTTGCTATAGGTTCCAACCAGGAATCTTTCTTTTCTCAGATACACCATCACTTTGTCACCGACTTCAAATTCCGTATGTCTACTCTTCTCATCTAATTTCTCCTTATACTTATTGTTCATGTCCTCCAAATGTTGCTTAACTTGAATAGGTAAGTCCTTTATGTGATCTGCAAATTCTTCTACTTCTGAACTTGTCACGTCTTCACTGTTGATATCTCTTAATTTTGATATACCTCTAGGGTGTGCTTCGGTAACAATCTCAAAAGGTGTCCTTCCAGTACTCCTATTTACTGAATTATTATAGCCAAACTCTGTTTGTGCAAGAATCAAATCCCAACTTCTCGTTTTCTCTCCAACTAAGCATCTTAACAAATTTCCCAAGCTCCAGTTAACTACTTCTGGCTATCCATTAGTCTGTGGGTGAAAAGTAGAACTGAACTTCAAATCTGTCTTCATCTCCTTCCCAAGTGTTCTCCAAAAATAACCAACAAACTTAGTATCTTTGTCTAAAACTATGCTCTTAGGCAATCCATGCAATCTCACTACTTCCTTGAAAAATAGGTCAGCTATATGTATTGCATCTGATGTTTTCTTACAAGGTATGAAATGAGCCATCTTTGAGAATCTATCCACTACCACAAATATAGAATCATCCCCTCTCTCTATTTTAGGCAATCCAAGTATGAAACCCATGTTTATATCCTCCCAAGGTCTCTTCAATACTGTCAAAGGCTTATAAAATCCCATATTCTGACTACTACCTTTTGAAACTTGACAAACTCTAGAACTTTGCACATATTTCCTAACATCCTTATGAATCCAAGGCCAAAATTAATGCTCACTCACCACTACTACTATTTTATCAACACCAAAGTGTCCAACTAATCCTCCACTATGTTTCTCTTTTATCAAATTCTTCCTCATAGAACTCTTAGATATGCACAACAAAACTCCTCTGAATAACATCCCATCCTGAATGATGTAGTCCAACCACTTTCTTTTGTCTACCATAACTGGTTCTCTACATGATCTCCAAGGTTTTGGAAAATCCAAGTCATCGTCATACAAGGTCTTCAACTCCTCAAATCCTAATATTGTCACTCTCATCTCTGTCAGCAAATTCCTTCTTCTACTCAATGAATTGACAACTTTCTTAGATTTTCCACTTCTATGCTTCAACACAAAGGTGTAACTCTGCAAAAATTTTACCCATCTCATATGTCTTTGATTCTACTTACTCTAGTTGTTTAAATACTATAAGTCTTGATGATCCATATACAACACAAACTCCTTAGGTAATAGGCAATTTCTCCACTTCTTCAAGGCTTGAACTATGGCATAAAATTCTTGATCATACAATGAATATCTCCTTCGGGCATCATTCAACTTCTCACTGAAATAAGCTACTGCTCTCTCTTCCTAATTCAATACGGCTCCAATTGCAGTTTCACTTGCATCACAGTCTACTTCAAATACTTTGTTGAAATTCGGTAAAGCTAACACAAGTTGCTTAGTCACTTTCTACTTCAACAATTCAAAACTTTTGTTTGTTGCAATGGCCCACTTGAACTCCTTCCTATCTCCCCTCATTGTCTCAGTCATAGGGTTACAAACTAAACTGAAATTTCTGATGAACTTCTAATAGAAACTAGTCAATCCATGAAATGATCTTACCTCTCCAATTCTTTGTGGTGTAGGCCATTCAACAATTGCTTTTAATTTCTCAGGGTCTATCTTTAAACCATCCTCGAATATCACAAATCCCAAATAGACTAACTCTCCTTTCATGAAAGTACACTTCTTAAGATTTATCAACAACTTTTCTTCTCTCAACCTCAACAAAACTTGTCTTAAATGCAACAAATGCTCCTCTTTTGTCTTACTAAAAAATCAGAATGTCATCCAAATATACAATAAAAAACTTACCCAAGAATTTCTTCAATACCTCATTCATCAGCCTCATGAAAGTACTCGATGCATTAGTTAACCAAAAAGGCATCACCAACCATTCATATAGTCCTTCATTTATCTTGAATGTTGTCTTCCACTCAACTCCTTCTTTGATTCTGATCTGATGATATCCACTCTTCAAGTCTATATTTGTGAAGTATTTGGCTCCACACAAATTGTACATAATGTCATCCATCCTAGGCAAAGGAAACTGACATTTCACTGTGATCTTGTTTATTTCTCTAGAATCGGTACACACCCTCCATTCTCCATTCTTCTTAGGTGCTAATACTGCTAGTACTGCACAAGGACTCAGACTTTCTCTGATCAAACCTTTCTTCAACAATTCCTACACTTGTCTATTCAACTCTTCATTCTCTATCACTATCATTCGGTGTGCATCTTTGTTAGGCAAACTAGCTCTGGGAACCAGGTCCATGCAATGACTGATACTTCTCACAAGCGGTAATCCATCAAACACATTATTTGAAATGATGTCTTCATACTCTGACATTAACTTCTTTATCTCTTTCGGTTCATCTTCTTCATGCTCTGGATTCTCAGTCTTCTTAGGAACTAAGGCAAAACACACATTATCATGTCTCATTCCATCTAGGAATTTCCTTCCATCCACCAAATGAATTCTAGCATTTGTACAGACTTCACTCTTCAAAGGCTCCGTCAAGGGCAACAAGGTTTGCTTCATTCCATTGGCTACAATAGTGTATGTATTGTTTCTCCCATCATGTATTGCCTGTCTATCAAACTGCCAAGGTCTACCCAACAAAAGGTGACAAATATCCATAGGCATAATATCACACAAGACTTCATCATGATAATTCCCTATTTTCAATTTCACCAAACATTTCTCACTTATCAACAACTTATGATCATCCTAAATCCATGCTATCTGATAAGGCTTAGGGTGTTTCAATATTTCCAAATTCAACTTATTCACCATCTCTTTGGAAACAAAATTATCTAAACTACCACTATCAATAACAACTTTACAACACTTACCAAATACCTTACATCTGGTTTTTAACAAATTCCTCCTCTATAAGGGCTCTTCATCTCCTCTGGTATGACACAAAGCTCTCCTCATCATCAACAGTTCTCCATCTTCTAGTTTATTAGCTGATCTGGTGGGGCTTTCTTCCACTACTTTTGTTCTCCTGGTATTCTTTGCCTTCTTACACTCAAAAGAACGATGTCCTTCTCCTCCACACTTATAGAAAGTTCATCTAAACACTCTCTTATCTTGTCTTCTATCATCTTTTCCAAAATTTTCACTTCGGTAGCCATCTGGTTCTCTCCTCTGGTAGAAATTTATATCATCCTTCCAGTATGAATTACCTTCTTTGCTTATTTCCTTGTCCTTGTTCTAATCCGTATAGGTTCTTCTTCCTCTGGTATATCCTCTTCCTCCTTGAAATCTTCCTCCGGAAAACCTTCCACCTCTAAATCTCTATCTCTGCTCATGTCTTTTGTTCAACTTCTCTTCTTCTTTCAAGGCATACCGGTAAGCTTCTTCAACACTCTGCAATTTGATCAAACTAAGTTCATCTTGTATAGACATCTGCAATCCATTCAAATATCTTGCAACTTGTTCAACTTCATCATCAACATGTCTAGATCTGATATTCAACTTGTAAAATCCTTCGGTGTACTCATTCACACTAGATTAATTCTACTTCAAATTATTCAACTTTCAAAACAAATTCACTTGATAATTAGCTAGCATAAATTTTGATTTCAACTTATCAACCATCTGATCCCATGTTTTGATCATCTCTTTACCTCTTATCTATCTATCAACCTGCAAATGCTCCCACCAAATATATGCATGACCTTTCAACCGGGTGCATGCATATTTCACCTTTCTTTCTTCTGCGGTGTTCTCAAAATTAAAATATTTCTCCATCTCCGACATCCAATCCATCAATTCATCTGAAACCAACTTTAAATCATATTCTAGTGGGGTAAAATGAGGTTTAGTATTCGCCCTACTCAAAACCCTCAAAAGCCTTTCTTCATCCGAATCAATCACCAGTGGGTTTACTTGTTTTGTCGGGGCTTCTTCTCCTTCGTCTTCACTCACATCTTCAATATGTCGGCCTCTTCTCTAGGTTGTCTCAACGGCTTCCAACCAGGCTGCAATTCCCCTCAAAATTTCCATCACAATAGGGTCTGCATCCCATGCGCTCCACCATTCCTATTTCCTCTTCACACCATCTTCACGTCAATCCTCTACAGTTGCAAGTCGAATCCATAGTCTTCCTCCCTACAATAAATTTATCAGGACAACACAATCTCTAGAATGAAATCTCACTCTGATACCACTTGGTGCAGTCACTAGTTAGGAGGGACCTCAAAGAGATCAATCCGAACTGGTCAACAAGAATAAACACAATGAAAACACAAGGATATGATAGAGGCACTGTAGAACTGAATGAATTATATCATGAAAACTGATTACAATCAACCAATAACAATCGAGTTACAGAAACCAGCTCACTGGCCTGCTACAAATATGCTTAATTACAGAACATGTCACAACCGAGACCTCAAATCTTGAGATCTAGCTTCTTTGTTCTATATTTTCTCTGATCTACATTCTAATGCTCAATTACAATGATTTATATGATCCAAGGGGATCCAATCGGCCCAAAAAGGGATCAAATACCGAAGAACAAGACCTAACATGTAAAAACAACAAGGTCGGCCTCCGCCTAAGAAATTCCTTCAGAAAATCCAAGGAACATCAGAATCAATGCTTAGGGCTCTGCAAGCTACGGAAGGGATCTGGTAGATCACAAATGCAAATAGGTCTAGGCAACCGGTACCAGAAAACTGTCTTGGGAACCGGTAGCAATAACTTTCCGGAAAATGATCCAAATACTTCGTGGTTTGGTAATAAGGTAGATGATAAAGTCCTCAAGAAAAAATCCAACTCCTCAAGATCCAGTGAGCCAATGCCAGAAAATTCAGAATGAAATGTTGAAACTGCAAAACAAAAAGCAAAACTTAAAGGAATTATATTTGGTTGATGCAAGATTGCCAAGAACCGAGGATGCTCCTGCATCATTTACAAAGCATAACTTGTGAAACCCTAATTTTCCATGCATTACATCTACATCCTTGTAAGTATCAAAAAATGCCCTCATCTTAGCCTCTAGAATAAAAATTTGCATCCAATGAGGAGAGTAGGAGCTATCATTCTTCTTCTTTGAATTCTCATTGTACATGATCTTATACCACCTTTCTTTTTGCTTCAAAACTTCTTGATAATCTGATGCATTTCTAATTAGATCTTCTTCATCATTCCACTCATGATTAGGACACTTTCCTTTTTTCAACCCTCGTATAAGCCATTAAGAATCATAAAACCTATGCTTGGCAAAAGGAATATTATACTTACCAAGCACAATGTCTAGTGTATCAAATGCCTTTTTTTTGGTAAAATGATATCCTCCTGCTTGAACTTGTGATGGGAGGAATGACCCTTTCTTGTGAGAACCTCTAATAACAAATTTTTCTGCTTCATCGAACTAATGCATTATCTCCAAGAAGGCAACCCTATCAGATAATGTAATTGGAAGGTCCCTCAGTACAACATGGCTACCAAAAACCCTAATTATAGTATGGTCCTTCAAATAGAACCAAGACCCCCAATTATGATCTATACCCTTCTTCGAGTCAAGATCCTTTGGTATCAAAAACTTCTTTGCTTTCTTACTCAGGCCCCATGGCACACTCCCTTGAAGTAGGGCCATCATCTTTCTAACAAAATAATTTTTGAACATGATATAATTGGATTGCCTATAATGCATGTCCCACAAATATGTCCATTCCTGGATAGGGAGATATTCTCCCTCAACCATGGAACTAACCCTAAGGTCTAGAGACCATTGAACAACAAAATATGCCTCAAAATTGAATAATACTTGAAATGCACTTGTGGGCCTACCCTGAACTAACAAAAGTAGTATGTAATTTTTTTGATAATACATTTGCATAATCAAAATCCCTATTATGGTCTCTACTCTAAACATCCCTACATAAAACTAGCATCCAATTAGGGATGAAAGGCTCAACATCCACACCAAAAAATTAAAATAAAGAATAGTATGTGTCCTTGAAATATGTTGTAAATAATTCAACACTATAAGGAGGTTGATCTCTTGGAGTCAAGGCCTTTTCATCTCTTCTTAAGTGCTTAGCTATAAATGCTATAACCCTGCTCCTATAGAGCCTATCGTGTGATTTGAACTCTTCGACCAATTCATCCACATCAAGTGGCCAATTAGTCCGATCATCCAACATGAAGGTGTCTTCAATTGTCTTCTTGTTGATGATGACCAATCTTCCTCCATCATGGGCCAATATCTCCCTTGTTCCTTCTTTATATCTCTTTGATATGGCCTTCATGAGGTCAATGCTGACAAACACATTTGGAACAATCAATCTCCTCACATTCAAAACCCATATGTTTCTATCCAGGATGTTCTCCTTCTTCTTATTATAACACCTTCTCCACAACTGGAAGTCCCAAGGTCGAATGACTGGGTCTCTACAACCTACACTAAAGTCTATGAAGAAATCTTTGGGTCTGCTACTAGCTTTTGCCATCTTCTAAGTGTCAGTAGACCCTAGAAGTTGGGCTATAACATCCTCAATAAATTTCCTCTTGGACTGGGAAGTGGATGACTCAGACATGATAAAGCTTTGAAGCTAGCGTTTATCAGAAGACAACCAACTATGCTAGGGATTTTGAATTGTCCTTCAATTAGACCCTAGTAGTCACTCATATGGGTTTAATTATAGTGATAATGGCTTAGAAAAATCATTCAAGGGAACAGATTGAAAAAATTAAAAGAAAAGTTTACAAATCTCACCGTTATATCAAACACTATTCACGCAAGAAACAACCCTAATTCAGACAATTTCAATATTTAACAAATGCAAGAAAATTATTTACAACATAGAGGTAGCATTCACAGATTCATTTATGAACAAAAAAAATTGACTTATAATAGTGCAACTGAGTGAGTAAATTCCTGCACTTAATTATCTTGCTAGCATGAACTAGTCATTACCTTTCAAATTTGAACATTTGAACGTTTAACAACTATTCACTTGTTATAAGTGGCGGCCAATAGGATTGAGACATGCCACATATGGGCCTAGCATTACGCTACAACAAGCTTAACTTGGTCGAGCATGTTTGGCTAATCGCACAACTGCACATTAATCGTAGCTCTTGATCTTCCATCATGTGAGTGCGGTTTAGGGCCCACCGCTTTTCTTATCAACATCTTTGCAGAGTTAGTTTTTGATCAGCTTCTGATAGTTGTGCAAGTGCACTGATAATCCACATCGTCAATTCCTCCAAATGCGATCTCTATTTATGTTTACGACTCATCTTTGAATTCGCAGGGTCCATTGGCCCACCGCTTGAATCCTCAAAAACATAGCTCATTATCATTGGTCTAGCTCAAATGTAGTGGCAAAGTCATGGGCTACTCTAGTACGTCAACATCGCAGGGATCCAAAATTCGGTTCTTCATACAGGTTCACCTAATTGTGCATGAATGGAAAGGTGCTCAAGGTGTTGGGCTCATTGACATGACATGTTGACTTCAGGGTTGTATAGTTAGTCCCAACAAGTATGTTCACTTATTTGTGCAACCACGCCATAATCTAAGTCATTGATGTAGGTGAAGAAGCACAGATGACATATCCCTTTTGACCTATTAACCACACCACTATGAAGGTAGGCAAAGATGCAACTTTTAGTTAGTCGCACAATCATGCATGAATGTAGGCCATTGATCTTGCACAACCTACACTAAACATAAGTCAATTATGAAAGCATGAAAAGGGTGTGCAGATCAAGCAAGTTGCTTGGTAGCAATAACTGCATGACAACACACAAATCCGGGACGTCCACAATGAAACACCTACTCGGTGTTTAATACAAGGGTCGAGGCTTGGGTGAATCGACAGTGTTAACAAAAGGGGCCAGTCACCGTGACATTTTAATGGGCTCAAGTCATGACTTAAATGATCGCAAACTTGATATGGACGGTTAACTAAAAATTAAAATAGGGCTTTAGATATAAAAAATGAGCATACACCTTGGGTTTAGGGTTTAAGGTTCAAGGCTGTTATGCAACTATAAACCCTAGAAACCTCATGACACCAAGCCTAGAAAGAAAAACTGAAAACTCCCAACATTTGGCATGCAATTTTTTTCATTCGTAGGCATTTTTACAAAAAAAAAAATTGTAGGATATTACCTTGTGCAAGGATGGCATCATCCCCTTTCGGTGCCACCATTTCCACCAACTGTCAAGGGATATTCTATCTACATGATATAATATTTTGTCCTCGTGCACCTTTTCATCTGCCACCATTGCTAAGAGAGTATTAGGCAAACTATTCTACTAGAAGGGAATATTTTGTTGTCGACTAGAATATTCTAGATGCTGAATCTACCAATGTCAGCAATGCCTCTCCAATTTGTCCGCCCTTCACTGTTGACATTTTTTTTTAATTTTTGCTTTAATTTTAGCAGGCTTTTTCTTAAGCATACAACATCTTTTTGAGTGATTTTTTTTTCATTCTACATATTTTTTTGTCCTCTATCCAATGGTGTAATTTAATTTTTAGAATAATCTATGAATTTTTTCCAATTTTTTTGTTTCTTAAAGGACACCCTACATAGTCCAAGTTCTTAGAACTTTGAGAGGCTCATTTGGGCTCATTTAAATACCTTTTTGGGTCCCATTTTTTTGAGCCTGCATAATTTTTTGAGCTCTACACAATTGTGGTGTTATTTTTTATGATAGTATTCTAGAATTTCATATTCTAATTATCTCTTTTGAGAACTTATAGATCAATTTTAATCTATAGTGTCATAACACTGTATATTTTTCAGGGGGGGTTCATGTTTCAATAATGGGGATTTCATTTTTAATTTTTGTCATTTTGTAGAGGTTTGAAAGATGTACTTGATACATGTCTTCTTTGTCCACCTCATGACATAAAAATTGTAAGAAATCTACAACCAAAAAATAATTATATAAAATAACTTATATAAAGTGCCACGAAAATAAATGTGTTTTCCTTGAGGGAATGTTGTACTTACACTGAATTATAAAGTGTAATGGGGGTTTGTGTAGTGCCTTACATTTTCCATCAAAATAATGGATCCTTGTGATTCTTTCCTCATGCATGTGTGCCATAATGGACAACATTTTTTTAGTTTCGTCATCCATTGACCTAATACCATGTCTACATTCCTATGCACATCTTTGTGCCCAATTTCAATTGGTTTTCCAATGTCATGTCCTCATTAGCATTAAGGGGGGAATTATGACATGGTTATGCTAATGCTTTCTTTTTTCAATGGATCCATGGAGGAATCTCAATGGTCTTATGAATTTCACAAATTGTAGAGGAGGTCATATAGACCTACTCTTTTTA
Source organism: Cryptomeria japonica (assembly GCF_030272615.1). NCBI lineage: Eukaryota > Viridiplantae > Streptophyta > Pinopsida > Cupressales > Cupressaceae > Cryptomeria > Cryptomeria japonica. The sequence goes on from NC_081414.1 coordinate 16,506,543, forward strand.
TCTCATATGGCGAATTATTTCAATGGATCATAATTTTGAGACTCTAGTACTTATGTAGAACACTAGACACTTTTTAGTAGCATACTACAATTCACTCGTGCTTTGTCAATCGTGTTATTTGATCATATTTATATCTACATATTCAACTTCATGATTGAGTAGTGTTCTATATGTTCACTCATGTAAATTTTTGTATCGCTTGATGTACATATTTGGAGGTTCCTTGATCCCAGAAAACACCATTTATTTTTTGGTAGAGTTTACAACTTTTGACATGGTTTAGGAGTTCATCTTCATATGGACATATTTTCAGGATGTCTTATCCTTCTCTTTCTATGTTTTAGAGAAGACGTTTTTTCCCATTGGGTTTTCTCATTTTCTTTGTTTATGAGATATCTTTATTTGTACATGAGTACCTTATTAATCCATGTTGTCGAGACTCATATTTTCAAGGATTAGCTTACTCCATAAGTATCACTTAATGGGGGTGTTAGTGTGAAAATAGGTTTTATCAAACTAGTTAGCTTTTAGCCTACTTAGTAGAGTCCTATTCAAACTACACTTACACTCACTTAGAGGTTATCTAGCCTTTTGTCTCACCTCATGTAGATTCATCAAGTGTCCCAACACTTGTCCATAGCATTCTACACTTGTTTCATACTTGGAGGGTAATTAGAGTTTCACTCCTACCTTCTCACCTCGTATTTCTTTCTTTTATAAATGTTAAATTTGTGAAATACAACCTCACAAAACACAATTAACACCTGTATGCAAATAACCTATCACAACAATGGAAGATTCACAAAACACAAAGATTGCTTTGAAAACCTAGAGCAAGAATATGCAATAATAATAATCAGATTGGTTAGGATTACAAAGGGATCAATCCTTATAAAAGGAGACCAAATCAAAAAACATAAACCCTAAAAGAAATTAATAATTAATAATAAATATTAATTATTAATATTCCTAAGTTTAGCTTCCTAAATTTAGCTTAAGTGAAATAGAGAAAAGGTGACTTAATTATTAAATCAATGTGATTTAATTAATTAAGTAAACTAATACCTTTTACTCTAACACCCCCCTTAAGATGAAGTTAGGGAGAATCTAAAAAAACTAAGGACTAGATGCTCGAACGCTAAAAATGGGTCCCGACAACAAGGCCTGATGAGGTACCCTAGTACAATGAAATCTCTGTAAAGTGGAGAAAAAAAAGAAAACCCAGTGGGAACAAAACTCCTCTCCAAGAAGAGATGAAAGCTCAAGTGAAGGACTAAGAAGTCTCCAAACAAGAATGTTCCAGAAAAAAGGAACAAAGGATGAACATGAAGAACATCACTCAAACACTGTCAAAGAATAATTGTCAATCTGAAGAACCTCCACTAAAAAAGAAGATGATTACGTAGAGAAGACTGTAATCTACATGAGTTCCCTCAAATAACACTAGTCAAATTAGATGGCAAACAAAGGCAAACAACTAAACTCAAAGATATAGATGGAAAAAACACCAAAGTCTGAAGAGCTGATCAATTGAAGATGGAAGGTTGCCTCCAAAAATAGGAATGAAAGAGTGTCCATATGGTAAATGATCCATCTCACCGAAATGCATAGGTAACTAGCCACTGCATCCGCCTAGTACATAGGAACAAATATTGAATACATAGCTCACTCCAACGAACCCAGGAAGCATTAGAACCAACAACCAACAAGAGAAACCCCCCCATAATGTTGACAAGGGAGAGGTGATAGGTACACTGAAACTGAATGCCAAGAAAAATTGCATGACAAAGAACCAGGAACATCGAGAGTGCAACATAAAGTACAAACACATATAAAGGCTAGTGTCGTGGAAGGAACACTCACTTGACACACATCATGAGGCTAATGTCATGGAAGGAACACTCACATGACAAAGGTAGATGGAAAACAAAGGAAAACATGAAACCCCCCCATGGCACTTTATAATGCAGTGCAAGTACAATAAGGCACAAGATGTGCAAGATCCCAAGCATGCAAAGCATAGTGGCACTTTATCTCAGTGCATTTGTAAAAAGGAAAAAAGCTTACAATGAAGGCTCGGAATGTCAAAAAAAGACATAAGACTGGAAATACATGAAGAATAGCCAAAAACAAGTCATCCCACGCAAACAAGAAGTTTCCATGATGTCATATGTCCAAGTAATTCACTAGAGTGTGAAAACACAAAAAATTGAATAAAATGTACTTGGAGTAAATGTGAAGAACTCTGAAACACCATCCCAACACTGCTGGAATCGCAAAAAAATAGAGAAACTGGTGAAAAGATACGAGATCGGGATTGAAAACAAAACCTTTGACTTCAAATGGCTATAGAATGTACCAGCAGAAAAACCAAGTGATGAAACTTACAAATCTGGAAAGTAGACAAAACCAGCTTTCCAACGATATCTCGTTTGCCAAAAAAATGATATCGTATGCCCAAGTTATGGCCAAAATAAATAAAAACCCTCTTTTAGGGCACAAAAAGGGTCTAAGGGGCCATGCAAAGCATAACATCATGCTGACATCAACAGAATATTCCAAAAGTATTCCCCTTCCTGCCAAAAAAAATCCATGCTGGAAAAAACACGCCAGAAATTTTTTTTGTTGTCGGAAAAAAACCCAGTCGCTGGAAAAAGGCTCTTGCTAGAAAAAAATTTGGTGGGTGGGGGCAGTCGGCGGGCGGAGGTAATTGCCGACGAGCAGCAACACCAAGGTCCATGACCTATTGCAGGCTGAACGGACCTGCAAAGGCCTCCCCCCCCATGTGCTTTTTAAAAAAAAAAAAAAATTAAACCCTTTTTAAAAAAAAAAGTTTTTCACAATTTTTTTGTTGCATTCGACTTGGGTATGTCGTTAAACTGACAATTTATTTATTAATTTATTTATTTATCTCGAAATCCATGCCCAAAAAAAGGCAAAAAACCAAAAAAAATTTCAGAGCCAAAGTTGTCCAAATTGGACAAATTTTATATGAAAATGGGGACTTTTGGGTTTTTTGAGCTCAATGGTGAGGTCCGTTTGAGCCCAAAATGCCCAAAAACAAAGAAGTACCCTAGATCCAAATAAAAAGCTCTGAAAAACTTGAAACCCTAACCTCCAAAAAATCTCCTGAAAAATCAGGAACAAGTAGCAACATATGTAGGCTCTAATACCATGAAGAAGTTGAGAAATACACCTTCAGAGATCCCAAGAACACCTGCAAGCAAAATACCTGTCACAAGAGAAGAATGGAGGCAAAAAAACAATAATGGCTCTAAAGAAAAAGATTATCATTCAGAGAGGGAATAAAAAAGAAAATACAATAATAATCAGATTGGTTAGGATTACAAAGGGAATGAATATTAATTATTAATATTCTTAAGTTTAGCTTAAGTGAAATAGAGAAAAGGTGACTTAATTATTAAATCAATATGATTTAATTAATTAAGTAAACTAATACCTTTTACTCTAACAATAAACAATGCTTATTTGTACATTTTGCAGTTAAATGCTTATGATATTTCTCATTTTTCTCATCTCTTTCTTGTAGAGAGTTTTGTGTTTGCAAGAAAATCTTGGCTACCCCAATAATAACACTCCACAAAAAACTCACTACCTACCTTGTATTTTGATATTGATTCATGATTCATTTTTATCCAGCTTCACTTTGAGCTCCCAATGCAATATTTTCATATTGTCATTTGCACATCTCTCAAAATATTTGGTCTATAATCATATTGTTCATTTAGAGTTTTACAACATGTTTTTCTCATAAAAATCTCATAAGCATTATTTGGCTTTAAAGTTTTTTAACATGGTATTAGAAATTTTCTTTCGTGAGTTTTGAGTGCTTATATTTTTATTTAGAGATTGTAGTTTTCAAATGATTTTGCAAGTTATTGTATGCTCTTCTCGTGTTTTAGGTGATATGGAGGATAAAAAATAAATTATGAATATCTATTAATCTCTCTTTTTGCCTGTATGTTTTTGGTGAGATTTGGTGATTGCAACTAGTTTGACTATAGTGACAATATTTTTGACTATTCCAATCCATCCAAGAGACCCAAGAAATTTGTATTTATCTCTTTTATCAATCAATTTAGATACCATATGACATAGTGTCAAATAGGGGCGTGAATCTCAAAGTTCAAAAAATAGCTTTCACATGGATCATTTTCAGCCCAAACAATCGTTTCCATTGCATTAAAATTCCCAAAAACATTAGAATCAACTATGAAATTATTAAAATTAGAGTTGTGCACATTTGAGGCAAAAACATTAGTTTAGGGGACATATGACCTCCCTAAGTAGGTTTGTACCATATGTTTCTTGTAAATAATAAAAAATATAAGTGTTGGGTGCTAAATAGTACTCCTAGCATTATAGACTAAGGAAGTAGCCCCTAACATTCCCTCTTGACTTGTTGTGGCTTGTGAAGCTACCATGTCTATTGCTAGTAGATAAACCACCTACAATCTACAAATATCTTGAAGGCCACTAGAAACTCTACTCAAATCTATGGCTCCTTCCTCAATTATAGTGCAAGTCATGATAGCTAAACCCAATTGTCGCATTTGTGGCCATGACATCTAATGGTGCCACCCACAAGTTGCCTGAGGGCCACCAAGGCCCCTCTTTATTCTTTAAATAGGTCTTCTTCAATATTTTTTTTTTTTTTGATCTAGATGGCAAAATTTTACAAACAAATAGTCAATAAAAAGATGACAAAGTGTTATTTCCATCCATAGAGGTCTTGATATTTTTATTTTTATTTTTTTCTAGATATTGAAGTTTGTAGTGAGTTGTTGCCTTTTCCTTAAACATTCCATAATCTTCACCTCAAAATTATTTTTTCAAAGTCGAATAGGCATTGGAAAGCTACTGAAGAGAACTATCTAGCTAAATAGATATTTTTACTAGATTTTGTATCAAGTTCATTTTCTATCAAAAGTTTTAACTTTTGGTCATTGTGGGCTTAATCAACATCGCCATTAGGTACAATCCTTGTAAAAACATTAAACATAAAGTGTCAATATTATAATCTTTGAGGGTGAATTATAAGACTAATGAAAAGGAGTAGCATCTTTTTTGCACTTTGCATTCTCTCTTTGTTCATTCACAAGTAATTTTTTATTTTTAAAAAGGACCTAGTAACAATTCTTATCCTAAAAAGCTCATTTTTTTTAATGAAAAAAATGGTGGCCTACTTAAAAAATTTAGGAGTTTATATGGTAACAATGAGACTAAAAATTGAACCAATAATTGATGTAGAATAGTCAAAATAGCATTGTAAGTGTGATGAAGCCTTTGAAAACTTGTAAATGTTTGCATATCTATATTTTCTCTTCATATTGAATCTATTTCTACACCGAGTGATGTATGGACCAGATTGGAAAAACTCTTTGTAAACAAGATGAATTGAGATGTTATCAATTGGAGAATGAGCTCATATGATTAAGTCCAAAATACTATACATGACTTCTTTATAGAACTAAAATACATAATATTAGAATTGAAATAGTGTGGAATTATAAAAGATAACAAACAATTGATCTTAAGTATTCTCTCTAAACTTGGTCCAAACTATTATTAAAAGATAATTAGCCGATGTGATTAAAATATTTGGGCTCAATTTATCACATTGAATAGTGCTTCTCTCAAGTTTGTAGTCATGTGGACTACTTAGTTGTTAGCCCTTATTGCCCTTTTATTTACAATTATGGGTTTATCGATGGGTATTTTGGTATCTCCGGCCCACACATTTAATATTGCTCTAGCATTACAATTACCAATTAGCTTTTTTGCTGCATGGTACTCGCTTATTGGGAGATCACACCTTGAAACCTATTTTTTCATTGGGATATTTATCCCACATTTAGTGGGCCACCTTTCCTCTTAGCCTTTATCTTGAACTGGATCCATATTTGCTTGTGCCAAATGGTGGATTTTTTTGTAATGCCAGATGGTTTATCATTTGACTTGGGGCCTACGATAAAGTACTTGGTTGAGGTTATTTAGCTCCTTGTTATTTGGTTGCACAAATACTTAGTGTATATTAGTTGGTGAACCTATCAAGCACATTTGACACAAGTTGGCGAGCTACATGTGTGGTCGGCCTTGCTAATTGATTCTATGTTGAAAGAAAGAAAGAACAAAAGAAAGAACTTTTAACATCCACAAGGCTAAGGATAGCCCTTGGGAAAACTTGTCCAATCAAAACCGACTTCTGCAGATCAATTATTCCTACTTTGTGGTCTTGCATTGGCGTTGATAAGAGTTGGTTCTATGTTGAGCAATAATAATTTTATCTCTCCATGATATATTAGCCCCTATGTAAACCTTTTGAAGATGATCATACCTGGGGTTGAACTCATTGATATAGTATTGTTTCTTTCTTATTAGCCCAATACCCCAAATTCTCTTGTAGAACTTATCCATAACGTAGGCCTTTATCTCCTTGCGATTTGTGGGACACATATTAAAATAAATGCTCCATTTACTCATCCATTTGATGTTTTGTTGTATCCACATCTTCTTTCTTTTGCACAATATGTCTCCCATTTGCCCAGTTCTTTTTAAATAACTAATCAGATGCACCATAGCAATCGTTTCAATAGGGGCAACTCCTGTTTCACTTAACATGACATCATAGGGAACTACACTTTTAATTTTGAACTTGCTTGTGATTAAACATTTTTGAATTCTCTCAATTTGCTTCTATTGAGAGACTAAGGTATTGATGGCCCAAATTTCACACCCATAAAGGACAACTAGCAACACCAAAAGCCCAAAAAGAGTTTGGATGGTTTTTTGGTCCCATAGCTCTGCCTCTTTGCATCTATTTTGAAGAGCATAAAATTCTTTCCAACCTAAAGTTCTTTTCTTCCTATTGCCTTCCCAACTAAGATTTTAGTTGAAATCAATTACAAGGTATTTGTAATTTGTAACTTCTTCAAGAATGTTGCCTTTAAAGTAAAACTTATGTTGATTTTGTTTTCTTCTATTTGAGAAAACCATGACTTTCGTCTTGATGATGTTAACTTGCATTCCCACCATGCTGCAAAAATTATTAAGAGCAAATAAATGCTCTTTCAAACCAAGGGTGGATTCAACAATCAAAATGAGATCATCCACATAAAGGAACAACCTTATCACAAATTCACCCAACTGAATACCCTCAAAATTCTGCATGTTTAACCACTCTTCAAGCTTGTTAATATATAAGCCAAGCAAGGTAAGAGATAGAGGGCACTCTTGTTTGACCCCAATATCGCTCCTAAAGCTATTTGAAATGCAAGTTGAAGTTCTAATTTTCACTTTAACCTCCTCATAAAGCCTATGAGAAACCATAAGATCTATAGGAATCTGAAGTTCTTTCATTTTGTGCCAAAGCTTATCTCTAGGGACTATGTCAAAAGCCTTTTTGAATTCGACAAAGGAACAAAAAACCTCTTCCTTTTTCTCCCAAAATTTTCCAATGATTTGTCTCAAAGTAATACCATGGTCAACAGTGGAATATTTAGGTCTAAAACCAACTTGACCTTTTGCACGTTTATGATTTTCTTCCATGCATTTTCTGATTCTATTTTTTATCATGCTACCAAATAATTTTACTAGAAAGGGATTTTCATTATTGTCCTATAACTGGAGGGGTTATTAACATCGCCGCTTATAAAAAGAGGTATAGCTAAATTAGTTGTCCAATCTTTAGGGAACCCTTGAAGGATGATGTTGAGGATTTTCATGATATGAGGTGCAAGGGTTTTCATGCACCACTTGAGATACTTTGCTTGAAGCTCAACTAAGTCTTTAGCTTTACCAACACCCAACTTCTTAATACCCAATTCGATCTCTTGCACGGTGAAAATATTGGTAGTAATATTGACCAAGGGTTGGGGGGGGGCACCTCAAAATCATGTTCATAAAGTTGCCTTGTATAATCAAACCACTGTGTAGCTATGATATTATTTTTCAGTTTGTTTCTTTCTTAGCTAAAGCTCTTTCCAAAAAAGCTTGGGGTTATTTTTGCGAAGAAAAATTAGCTCTTCTTTTCTTGTGATCATAAAATCAACTTTCTTTTTCTTTAAAATTTGCTTGTAAGCTTTGATGTCTATCTCTTCTTTATTTGACTCTCTTAAAATTCTCCTAGCCATTTGCATTCCTTATCAAACCATGCATTCACTGGAAAATAATTTGTCTCGGGTTTTTTGTTTTTTGTTCTTTTGCACTTTGTGAGAGCCACATGGATCAAATTTGTTAACTTATGATTATTGAGACCATGAAATGGAATTTTCTCCTCCTTAAAAAGCCTCTCCAACGTAGCCTTGAAGATACAATCATTTCTTGAGTCAAAATAATTTTTCCCTTTGAATGTGGTTGTTGAGATGGTTGAGTTTTTACCTCATACTTCTTTTCAATCTACAAAAGATAAATAAATTGGTCTATGATATAATTTTAGATCCCATCAATGCTCACAAATCACAACTTCCTCAATTTTCTCACATAAGTTATACAAGCAAATTGCGTAGTCAACCACACTTGTCCCATTGTAAGTGTTGCAAGTGAAACTACCCGACTTTGCCCATCTAAGAAGACCATTGCAAATAATTAAATCAAAAGTGCCACAAAGAGTAAACAATTCTTCCCCAAATTGGTTGCATCCTTTGGTGTCTTTCGAAACTCTTTCCCACTGATGATTTTCCTCTTTTGTGAGCCAAATAGGATTACAATCAACTTTACAGTTGTGTATGCTAGCTTGTTTACTTGCAGTTCTAGCATTTAAATCCATCACAAAGAGGACATCACCATGTGGAGAGAACACATCAATGTCCTTTTTTAAGGCTGCAAAGGGGTCTTTGTGGTCTAGACTACACTTTTAATAGGTTTTGGAGGCTTGTAGAGTGAAATAACATATTTCAATCCTAATAAGATTGCAATTCTCTAATATTTTGAATCATAAAAATTGCTTATTGGAGTCCTTTTTTTCAAGCTGAATGAAACACCCTTCTTTTTCTTTCACTAACACCATTATACCCTTGTGACCTATTTCCATTACCCACTACTTTGCTCCACACTACCATTTTCAAATACCCTTCAAACGTGGGAGTCATACTGTTAGACAATTCAAATAACTGGAAGACAACTGAGGGGAGGGGGGGTTGAATCATTTGTCACAGATTACCGGAACCCAAAACATTAATATTGGAATACTTAAACCAAATACCAGAATAGCAATTAAGCCAATTAAGAATAAACAATAATCACAGTGTAGATAGGAATTTGGAAATCATCAAAGCAAGTAGCAAATTAGACTAGCTCAATCACGAAAAACTAAATTGCAATGACAAATCCTATAAACATTCAATAGAGACATGAAAACAAGGCATTCAAATCAAATGCAAACCATCGCAAACGTGAATGTCTCCTCCAGAATTCTCCATTGTCCTTCTTTCTCCTTCAAATTGCTTTGTTTGTGGATCTCAGCTACAAATGCAAAGGTATAGCATGAAAGCAAGATTGACAAGACGAGATGACAGCGTAAGGATACTAGAAGCGTGATTGATTGATCGGGTCTCTGATTGAAGAAATTCATCCAATTTATAGACAAATTGGAGAGATGACAAGATTAGAATGAAGAGATTTGAAAGGAAATTTCAAATCAAGAATGACAAATATGACAAATTATGACAAAATTGACACTTTCTATGCAAGATTGATTGATTGACAAATTGACAAGGTTGCTATGCAAAATTGATTGATTGACAAATTATGACAAAATTGACAAGATTGCTATGCAAAATTGATTGATTGACAAATTATGACAAGATTGAAATGTCATTCCCATGAAATTAGGGGAAATATTAGAAAAATAGGAGAAAATAGAAAATTAGATGAATTGGAAATTAGGAAATTAGAAATTGATGAAAATTAGGTAAATTAATTAATAATTTTTCATTCATTAATTAATTCACAAAAAGAGGGGGAATTAATTAGCCAATTAAATAGATATTTAATTGTGACAAGAAGACTTAGGATAAATAAATAAATTATTTAACCTAGAGGGAAAATGACAAACAAGATTAAATGAATAAATCATAAAACCCTAGAAGATGAATTAGAAATGCAAGGATGACAATTAGGTCTTGACAAAAGATAATTGATGTAGGGTCGATTTGATCATGATTCTGACTGACAAAGGACCAATGCTTACAAATGATTGAGATTGGTTGACAAATTGACCAAAATTGATAAAGAGACCAAATTGATAGGCGCCAATTGACGAGGAACAATGACTAATTGATCCAAATTGACACGATTGAAAAGGACAACGATCGATGACAAATCGATCGCAAAATGATAAGATTGACAAGAGGACAAGGATCGATGACAAATCAATCGCACAATGACAAGATTGAAAAGGACAACGATTGATGACAAATCGATCGCAAAATTGACGAGATTGACAAGGATTGATGGCGAATCGATCGCAAGATTACAAGATTGACAAGAGGAAAAAACCCTAATTCTATCATCGATTAGGATTGACGATGTCCAGAATGAAATCGAATTGACAATGTCAAAATATGACAAATGAGCACGCACATTGATGCGACAAGATAAGATCGACCAAAATCATGACTGAATATTATTATCGACAAGACCAAATTCAAAAGCGAGACAAATGAAGAATGCAGAAGAAGGACTCGATGCTCGCAAATGATAAAGACCAAGTGCGCAATATAGAAGAAATGTTAATGTGATGCAAAAACCCTAAAATAAGGCAATGCGCAAATGTTAAAGTATGACTCCGCAAGCGTTGACCATTTTTAGACATCTACATTTTGCCCCTCTTTGAGACAATGCGATTCTAAGTGTTGTTTCAAAGAACAATAATGAAAATGCCCCAAACAATAACAATGACATATGCATGCCCCCTCAAGGAATTGGCCGGAAACGTCTAGAAAAGAGGCCAATTGATCAATAAGAATGATAGAAAATGATAGGTTCGAACAGATCAAGAATTGAAGGTCGGATGCACAGATGACAAGAAATGGAAGGTGTAAAAGACCATGACCAACATAAGATGGAGAGGGTGCATGTCCATCTATGCACTGACAAAGATCTATAAATGAGACAAGGAGAAGGAAAAGAGCTCATTTGCACTAGCCAAAGTGGAGGATTTGTTGCTCTGGAAAAGGACCCTTGCATAGAGATGGTGAACATTCCAATGGAAGATCACCTCGGGGAATGTGTACGCACCTACAAATGACCGGATGACATGAGAGCAGCAGTATGTATCTCAAAAACCCATATGTCAAATTTCATGAATTTTACTTGCTTGCGGGACATTGCGGGGCCCACAGGGAATGAAAAAAATTACTTATGCGCCTGTGTGGGCGCATTCTGTGCTTGTGTGAGGATGTTCTACACTTGTGTAGGGTACACAAGTGCAGCTTGATGCTGCACAGGCGCAGGACAGGGTACATAGGTGCAGTTGTGCACTAAGGACCCTAATTTGACCAAAAATAGCACGCGGATGATCCCAAAAAGGGGGGAAAGGGTAGGATAGGTCAAAATAGATAAGAAAAACCCTGATTTGTGCATGAAACAAGGAAATGCAGCCCTTAGGAGAAAACCCTAAAACTGACAAAGTGTGCCCCAATTGTGATGCAGAGTCGACAATATCCATTAATTACGCGGGAGAACAGACCTGACTGCTTCATGTTGCAACATAGACTCAGAAGCACAGACAGAGATACATTAGCAGGACTTGGATTATACTATATCACATTCATACCTGAGATTAGGGCAAACACAAGACTGCTTACCGCATTGGCAGAGCGATGGAATTCAAAGACTTCCTCATTCCATCTGCCAACTGGAGAGGCGATGGTGACACTAGAGGACGTGTGGCGTATCCTCTGCATTCTAATTCATGGGGAGATGATAGTATATGACCCAGTGATAGGGAGAGACACTTTGTGCAGAATATTTGAGTGCGACGCAGATGATCTGGATATCGTAGAGAGGGAGATTGGTTGGGAGACCATGGCAGCAGAGTATGATCAGCGATATGTGGTGATAGTCGTGGTTATAGCATGCCTATTAGCAGGAGACATACGAGGACATGGATTCCCTATTGGATGGGGAAGAGTGCTAGAGTGGATGGCGACAAAGGGGGCTGTATACACATGGGGACCATGTGTGCTTGCCATGCTATATTTTTAGTTGCATCAGATAGCATATCAGGGGGTTCAGACTTTGAGCTGTGGGGTCACACTGTTACAAGTATGGGCATTTGAACACATAGCCATATGTTGACCGATTGTAGAGAGACAGGTAGTACCACATCGACCATATGTGTACTGCTATGGGGGTACATTGAGACAGGGTTCGTTCGGATACATATTGTATTGGCGACATGAGCTAGACAGATTGAGAAAGTTCACATGGAGGCCATATCTTGATTGCCCTGGATGGTCAGATGATAGTGAGGAGCTACCATATTGCAGATAGGAGAGATACTTGATTGGGTGACCAGTGAATCACCAGAGAGTGATTGAGATGTACCTGCCAGAGAGAGTCAGACGACAGTTTGGAGAGAGGCAGGATGTACCGAGAGGGACTGTACACTTTGCCCGATCTCACAGAGAGACGAGTCAGTGGGGGAGGATGATTCAACCACACATAGCATATGTCGACTTCACACAGCTACAGTAGAGATAGTGGGATTGGAGATCAGATGTTGTGGATGTCAGGATGATAGATGAGTATGAGTGATGGTTTGCATGACGACGGTCGGTGCCATTGACAGATCCTGATATTCTGGTACCTAGGAGACAGGAGGACTTCCCACTCACTGGAGAGGAGGAGGGAGATGATGAGGAAGAGGAGGATGATGAGGACGAAGGTGAGGATGAGGGAGAGGATGAGAGGGAAGAGCCAGATCTAGTCGATCATGAGTCATTGAAGGATATACCCATAGGGCAGGAGACAGCTAGCAAGAGGAGATGGAGATATGTAGGGCCACCATAGCAAGTCAGCATGATCACATTGCCACATCAGAGAAACATAATGCTATCTTGAGGATAGAGCAAGATCAGTTCAGAGTAGAGATAGCAAGACTTATAGTGGCTCGAGATACAACGATAGCCCAGGCACAGCAAGCAAAGCAGAGAGTGACCGAGTATATTGGATCGATTAGGGATGCCAGTGCATGTGAGATGGCACAGATGTTGGTAGAGACCGGAGAGGAGATACGCCATTGGAGGACACTATATGAGAGTGCAGTTCCACCATAGCAGAGAGCAGCATCATATTGGGCACGATCGAGGACAGAGAGCAGGCCACATTCTCGGAGGTCAATGAGCAGCATGGGGGTGAGTGGACCTAGGAGACCACCACAACCAGGTCCTAGGACAGGAGGGACATCATCCTTGAGACATGGTAGGGATGAGGAGGATAGAGGGAGCACCCAGTGATAGAGGCACGTGCTCCTTATGACAGACATTTGACATTATGTAGTGTGACATTATGTAGTCAGCCTGTGGGCCATACTTAGGACAAACAGTCCAATTTTGTACTCCAATACTTTTTTGATATATGATATGATATGCAGCTATATGATGGGATGCAATGTGTTATGGCTTATGTTTACATTTCATGTATGGATGTCTTATGCACTGTTTAAGTACCATTGTGGAACATGTATGAATATATTTTTATGTGTTTTTTGATGTATTTATAATATGAAATGGATAAAATGCTTGATATAATGCAAATGTACTAATCAATGAATGCAGGATGCAGCTTATGTTTTTGGAGATCGGAGCACTAGACCGAACTAACTGCCCAAACTAATGGAAGAAATGTTAGTAAGAAATTAGACAAAGGACAGTTAGAGATGAAGAAAAACTTGCTTTCACCAATGCACAGAAGTAGGTGAGAACCTTTATTTAATGTAGCAAAGCGGATGCAGAGCATCATGGCATTGAAGGCCAGAGCTAAAATGCAACCCTTTTTGCAAAAGATAGACACATCGCACACAAGGAATGAGTGAATCATCCTAGGGTGCATACATCAAGGGTCAAGGTATGTGCGGCGTTCACAGAGCGAACGTACTTATCACAGACACCCAATGATATAGTTGCCCCAATTTGTGACAAACATTCCACAAACAGCAAACACAACAAAAAACTAAAGGGACCATGAACCATCCTGGTCACTCTAAATCACTCAGTGACATCCTCGAGCAACATAGGAACATGATCGAAGCCAAAGATAAATCAGTAAAAAGATAAGACGCACAAATTCAACCAAGTCAAACAAACATTATGATCGTCATTGTCAAAAGTGGAAAATAAGAATGATCATGCTGTCTGGTTTCAGGGAACACGGTACCCCGTCTAAGATAGGACACAGTCTGGTTTCGAGTATACCACACCCTGTATAAGACCCATGATAGTAGTGACAAGGACAAATGATATGGATGTTGATTGATGGACATGACAACTGTGATCAGTTTGAATGTCTGGTTTGATTGAAAAGTTCATCTATTAATGCATGATTTCAGTTAAAGCACAATGTGTGATTGAGTGTCGTTGGATGTATGCTCAGCGATCTATCTATGCACAAAGGGGATATTTTTTGTTTTGGTTTTTTCAGGACTTTATTTGACTTTTTAGGGAGTTTTTCTCAGGACATTTTTCAATTTTTTTGGATTATTTCAGGACATTTTTCAATTTGAAAGCTCCAGTAATTGATCATGACAAGGGGCACGCACCTAATGAAATTTTGAAAGACATATACAGTGACCTGGACCGAAACATATGCACAAGGACTAGAAACCTGAGTATGCAAGACAATGATGTTGACCAATCACAGGCCTGGAACAGAACATTGGGTCAGGACAAGGATAAGCGTGATAAACCTGCGGAGAGAAAGTATAGCTAGGGGTCATGATAGATGATGGAGCAATAATCTTTTACACATGGCGCCTGTTTGCTAGTTTTTCACCATGGTACTTGCCCAAAGTGCCTATTTGCCAGGTTTTCACTAGAGGGCGAATTATTTTTCTTTACTTTTTTGTTCTTTTCTTTTCACTTTTTATTTTATTTTTTTTATTTTTTTTTTGAGCTTTTTGATTTTTTTGTATTTTTTTCAGGATCATATTTGAAGAACTGTTGATAGAAAACTATGCCCAGTACTTGCGAAGGTGCATGCTATTTACAGAATCTGATAAAGGTTCACCTTCTGGGGTGGCAAGCTGATATGCCCCCGAGCCATAGGCTGCAATAACTATGAAAGGCCCAACCCAATTAGGTTCAAACTCGCCTTTGATGATGTCAGTAGATTGTGCATTCTTTGGGTTCACCTTTAAAACCAAATCTCCCACTTCAAAGTGTCGCCCTTTTACCTTCTTATTATAAGAGCGACGGAGACGGTTTTGATATGCTTGCAAATGTGTCAGGGTTGTCTGACGTTTCTCATCTAACATCTCAAGCTAATGCAACCGAGAAACTTTGTGTGTCTCATCATTAATCAAATGTTGCAAGGAAACATGCAAAGAGGGAATCTCCACTTCCAAGGGTAAAATGGCTTCCACACCATACACCAAGGAATAAGGTGTTGCGCCAGTAGGTGTACGGATAGAAGTACGATAAGCTCATAGTGATGGATTCAACTGTACATGCCAATCTCGAACAGTGTCATTGACAACCTTTTTCAACATCTTAATAATGGTTTTATTTGATGCTTCAGCTTGACCATTACCCTGTGGATAGTAAGGACTGGAGAAACGGTGTTGGATGTGAAACTTTTCACAGAGTTCCTTGACATCCTTGTTCTTGAATGGACAGCCATTATCTGTGACTATTGCAAGGGGAACCCCATATCTGCATATGATATAATTCAGTAGGAATTTTGAAATTTGCACACCGGTGATATAGGTCATAGGAATAGCCTCGATCCATTTTGTAAAGTACTCGGTGGCTGTAATGATAAACTTGTGTCCATTTGCAGATGTCAGGTGAATCTTGTCAATAAGATCCAATCCCCATTGAGAAAAGGGCCACGAAGATATGACAGAATGAAGCTCTTGGGCTGGCGCATGAATGTAATTTCCATGGATTTGGCATTTGTAGCACTTCTTGACAAAATCATGAACATCTTTTTCCATATTGGGCCAATAATACCCAGCACGAACCAACTTTTTGGCTAAGCTCAGACCATTGAAATGGCCCCCACATATACCATTGTGAACCTTGCGTAAAGCCATTTGTGCTTTGTCAGAATCCAAACACCTCAAGAGGGTGTGGTCAAAGGAATGACGGTAAAGGGTGTCTGCGATGATAACATATTTGGCTGTCTAGCGGATGAAGGCTCGGCATTGGTTAGAGGAAAGGTTAGGTAGTAAGGTTTGGGATTTCAAATATTGATAGATGTCATTGTACCACTGGGAATTAGGACCAACAAGAACACACATCACATCTGTTGTCAGAATTTCAAAAGAAGGGATAAGCAACTGTTCGACCAAAAAATCACATCTGTCCATATTATGGGGCATATTTAACATGGAAGCAATAGTGGCCATCGCATCTGCCAGCTTGTTTTGAATTCGTGGAACTTGACTAAAATGGATAGCCGTAAATTTTGTCTTGAAGAAATCCACCATATGCTTGTGAGGAATAAGCTTTTCATCTTTTGTTTCGTAGTCATCATTCACTTGATGGATGACTAACTGGGAATCTCCATAGACTTATGAATGTGTGATGTTTCAGTGGATCGCTACTCGGAGTCCTGTGACCAGAGCTTCATATTCTGCAATGTTATTAGTACAATGGAAAGTTATTCTATAGGATTTTGGAATAGCATCACCTTGAGGAGTAACAAACAATATACCTGCGCCGGACCCAAATTTGGTATGGGATCCATCAAAATATAATTTCCATTCATTAGAAGACATGAGAGCAAAGGCTGATTCATCTGGAAAATCTATCAACATGGGATGATCATCATAAATAGGAGCCTCGGCAAGTTGATCCGCTATGATTTGTCCTCTTATTGCCTTTCGCTCAATGTACTCAATATCAAACTCACTGAGGATCATAACCCACTTTGCTAGGTGACCTATCAAAGCTGTCCTACTAAGCAAGTATTTCAAGGGATCAATTTTTTGCAACTAGCAATGTCTGATGATTTAACATATAGTGTCGAAGCTTCTGTGTTGCAAAGACCACTCCTAAACATGCCCGTTCAATAGTTGAATAATTCAACTCATAGCCCACTAGTGTCCAACTGATATAATAAATAGCCCGTTCTTTGCCTTTCTCATCCTGTTGGGCCAAGAGAACTCCCAGTGCCATTTTAGTTGCAGAGATATACAATATGAATGGCTTTCCTTCTATAGGAGGCATTAGAATAGGTGGCGACAATAGATAATCCTTGAGAGTTTGAAATGCCTATTGACATTGCTCAGTCCATTTAAAAGTGACACCTTTATGCAATAAATGCTGGAAGGGATGACATTTGTCTGCCAATTGAGCTATAAAATGGCGGATTGACTATAGCTTTCCTTGCAGACTTCTTAGTTGACAGAGATTGGAAGGAGGAGGCATATCCATTATTGCTTTAACCTTGGCAGGGTCGACTTCGATGCCTCTATGAGAAACAATGTACCCTAATAATTTGTCAGCTGTTACACCAAAGACACACTTCTTTGGGTTGAGTCTGAGCTTGTAGGTTTCCATTTGGTCAAATATTGGGCCAAGGATGGCTAAATGACTATCTCTTGTGACAGATTTGCATAATAAGTCATCAACATAGTCTTCCATCAAAGTATGCATAAAATCATGGAAAATTGTCATCATAGCTATTTGATATGCTGCGCTAGCATTTTTAAGACCAAAAGGCATCACATTCCAGTAGTAGGTACCCCAAGCACATGTGAATGCAGTCTTATGTTGATCTTCAGGAGCGATACAAATTTGGTTATATCCGGAGAAACCATCCATCAATGATAGCATCTCATATCCAGCAGTCATGTCAACTATGATGTCTATATTTGGCAGTGGAAAGTCATCTTTAGGGCATGCTTTATTGAGATCCCTAAAATCCGTACAGATTCTGATGCCCCCAGTTACTTTGCTAACTAGTACCAATTTTGAAATCCAGTCTGCATAATCAATGGGTCTGATAAAGCCCACATCTAATCATTTTTTTAGTTCTACCTTGACCAAGAAAATTAGACTAGCTCAATCACGAAAAACTAAATTGCAATGACAAATCCTATAAACATTCAATAGAGACATGAAAACAAGACATTCAAATCAAATGCAAACCATCGCAAACGTGAATGTCTCCTCCAGAATTCTCCTTTGTCCTTCGTTCTCCTTCAAATTTCTTTGTTTGTGGATCTCACCTACAAATGCAAAGGTATAGCATGAAAGCAAGATTGACAAGACGAGATGACAGCGTAAGGATACTAGAAGCGTGATTGATTGATCGCGTCTCTAATTGAAGAAATTCATCCAATTTATACACAAATTGGAGAGATGACAAGATTAGCATGAAGAGATTTGAAAGGAAATTTCAAATCCAGAATGACAAATATGACAAATTATGACAAAATTGACACTTTCTATGCAAGATTGATTGATTGACAAATTATGACAAATTGACAAGGTTTCTATGCAAAATTGATTGATTGACAAATTATGACAAAATTGACAAGATTGCTATGCAAAATTGATTGATTGACAAATTATGACAAGATTGAAATGTCATTCCCATGAAATTAGGGGAAATATAGAAAAATAGGAGAAAATAGAAAATTAGATGAATTGGAAATTAGGAAATTAGAAATTGATGAAAATTAGGTAAATTAATTAATAATTTTTCATTCATTAATTAATTCACAAAGAGAGGGGGAATTAGTTAGCCAATTAAATAGATATTTAATTGTGACAAGAAGACTTAGGATAAATAAATAAATTATTTAACCTAGAGGGAAAATGACAAACAAGATTAAATGAATAAATCATAAAACCCTAGAAGATGAATTAGAAATGCAAGGATGACAATTAGGTCTTGACAAAATATAATTGATGTAGGGTCGATTTGATCATGATTCTGATTAACAAAGGACCAATGCTGACAAATGATTGAGATTGGTTGACAAATTGACCAAAATTGATAAAGAGACCAAATTGATAGGCGCCAATTGATGAGGAACAATGACTAATTGATCCAAATTGACACGATTGAAAAGGACAACAATCGATGACAAATCGATCGCAAAATGACAAGATTGACAAGAGGACAAGGATCAATGATAAATTGATCGCACAATGACAAGATTGAAAAGGACAACGATTGATGACAAATCGATCACAAAATTGATGAGATTGACAAGGATCGATGGTGAATCGATCGCAAGATGACAAGATTGACAAGAGGACAAACCCTAATTCTATCATCGATTAGGATTGACGATGTCCAGAATGAAATTGAATTGACGATGTTAAAATATGACAAATGAGCACACACATTGATGTGAGAAGATAAGATCGACCAAAATCATGACTGAAGATTATTATCGGCAAGACCAAATTTGAAAGCGAGACAAATGAAGAATGCAGAAGAAGGACTCGATGCTCGCAAATGATAAAGACCAAGTGCACAATATAGAAGAAATGTTAATGCGACGCAAAAACCCTAAAATAAGGCAATGCACAAATGTTAAAGTATGACTCCGCAAGCGTTGACCATTTTTAGACGTCTACACACAGAATAAATACCACCCACAGACACCAAGATTTATACATGGAAAACTAGGTAAAGGGAGAAACCACGATGAGAAGCCTACCCACAGTTAGATAATACTTCTGTAGTAACTATGTGAATTACAATTGAGGGGCCTGCACTTGCAGGAAGGCCAACAACCTAGAGCGCATTGCTCATATAAAAGGAGTCTCACTGACTACATAGAAATCCAGACTACAATCCAAAGAAGTGATTGAACTGCAAAGATAACATCTTCTATGCTTGAGTATAGTTCAGGTTAAGCTCAATACCGGAGGACTAAATCATCTTACATAAACCCAATTCGATCTCCAATGATCAACCAAATCCTGTGCCTAAATGATATTTCATTATTCGCACATTACATATCCATTTCCCATAACCACTTATACCTATCATGATCTACAATGAGATCTTACATCTATATATACAAACCCTCGACCATAAACAATCAGGTCAACCACCAGAAAATAAACCAATTATATAATTACAAAACATGTCGGCCTTAAACCAAACAAACAATATTCAGCACATAAGACATCCTAGAAACATATCGAGAAGTCCAATCCACACACTTCATTAAACCGGTCCATAGCCTAGACCAATCGGGACCCAATATAGGTCCACACACTAAAGCAATGATCACCCGCCAAGTCTCAAACATGATCACCAACAACATCCTAAAACTCCACCAGAAGCTACACCAACACCATTTATGCATATCATCAAGGATATTCATCAAAAGCTCTGCTGGTGAAACCCTCGCCGAAACCACAAGCCAAGCTTCCAAGGAAACAGGACAACATCCGATCACCAAACCAAAACCAACTGACTGAATATGAACATGAGTATTATGAATAAGACAATTCCATAGCCAAACCATATCAAAGCCTACCAGATCATGTCGGATCCAAACCAACCAGAAACTACTCAACCTACCGGGACTAGAAGGGTGTCGGTAAAGCATCCAAACAGCTAGTGTTGACATCAATGACAAAACATCAATGCAATACATAATCAATTCCTCCAAATGGCCAACAATCTCTCCCTTTGGCATTGATGGCAACACTAGATGTGAAAGACATCTAAGAACCAAGAAATGCCAAACAAGTCTCCCCCAATGGAAGACAACCAACAATATCCAACTCAAAGATATAGCAATGAAGTTCTGAAATAAAGACCAAACTCCCCCTATGAATGATATCTCTATAAAGTTCTAAATTACACATATATCTCTCCCACTAATGTATACAACTCTTTAAGTTTTTCTTTTTCACATCAATATCTCTCCCCCTTTGACATTAATGCCAGAAATCTGACAAAAAATATCAAAGCAAAAACATAGACCATTGAATCACAAAGCTGACTACTCCCCCTGAGTACTAGCATCCCCACATCAGTGCCGGAATGAAAAGTATCTCTGATAATGCATACCAAACTAATGCCAAGCCGCATCAATCAAGTCTCTACCGGAGGGGAAAAAACTCCCAATCTATCTCTGAAGTACTCAAATGATTCCTTAGGCAAAGGTTTAGTGAAAATATCTACAATCTGTTCTTTAGTGTTCACATAAACTAGTCTAACTTTATTTGCTTCCACCTTTTCTTTCAAAAAAATGTACTTAATAGATATGTGCTTTTCCTTAGAATGAAATACCAAATTCTTTGATATATTTATAGCAGTAGAGTTATCACAGTGAATAACTACCGGTCCAGTGCAATGCACTTTGATATCCTTCAACATTTGCTTCACCCATAAAACCTGTGTACAGTTAGTAGAAGCAACAACATACTCAGTTTTAGTAGTAGATAAATAAGTGCATGATTGTTTCTTGTTGATCCATGAAACCAACTTCTTTCCAACAAAGAAAGCTCCACTGGAAGTACTTTTCCGGTCATCAACATCTCCAACCTAATCAACATCTGTATATGCACATAAATTAAAGTCATCATCCTTAGGGTACCACAAACCATATTCTGATTTACCTTGTAAGTATCTAAAAATACTTTTCACCGCACTCTCATGATTTTCTCTAGGATCACTCTGAAAACTTGATACCATACAAACAACATTCATTATGTCAGGCCTAGTCTGACTCAAATAAAGCAGACCTCCAATCATAGATTTGTATCTTGTAGGATTTACCAGTGCAGAAACATCTTTTCTTGTCAATTTCTCATTTGTAATCATAGGAGTACTTACCGGTTTAAAATCTCCCATTCCAAGTTTCTTCAACAATTCCCTAGCATACTTAGTTTGACAAATGAAAATACCTTTATCAGTCTGAGTAATCTGTAAACCTAAGAAAAATTTCATTTCCCCAATCATAGACATTTCAAATTTATTATCCATACTCTTAGAAAATTCGATGCATAACTTATCTTCACCTGCAAAAATAATGTCATCAACAAATACTTCAATCATTAGTATATCATATCAGTGACCTTATAATATAAATTACTATCAGCATTACCCTTAGTAAAACAAAGCTTCAAAATATATTTATCCAACCTTGCACACCAAGCTCTAGGTGCTTGTTTCAATCCATATAAAGTTTTTCTTAACCTACAAACCATATGTGTATCATCTGATAGTGAAAAACCATCAGGTTGCTCAATATAAACTTCCTCATCAAGATCCCCATTCAAAAATGCACACTTAACATCCATCTGATAAACCTTGTAGTTTTTATGGGCAGCATAGGCAAGAAATAATCTCACAACTTCAATCCTAGTTACAAGTGCAAAAGTCTCTCCATAATCAATTCCTTCCTTCTGAGAATATCCTTTACAAACCAATCTAGCCTTATTCCTTATAACTTGACCATCCTCATTCAATTTATTCCTAAAAACCCATTTAGTTCCAATAACATTCTTATTTTCAGGTCGGGGAACCAAAGTCCATGTGTTATTTTTCTCAATCTGATCTAATTCTTCTTCCATAGCTTCCAACCAATATTCATCTTTACATGCCTCAATTAGTGATATCAGTTCAACTTGTGATATTAAACATACCTCATTAGTTTCCAGTCTTCTTCTTGTCATTACTCCATTGTTCTTATCCCCAATGATCTGATCTTCTGAATGATTCAATCTCACATACCTAGGAGTCCTATGACTCTCTGTTCCTCTTCCTAGTTCTTTAGTTACTATAGAATTTTTTGCTACTACGGGAGTAACTGGTTCAACACTTTGTTCTGGTAAAGGTGCTACCGATTCAGATATAATCATTTCAACCATCGGTTCCTTCTCATAAACTCTGATTTGACCTTTATTTAGCTCATCCACCTTGACATTAGCACTCTCCACAATTCTTTGCAATCTCTTGTTATAATATCTATATGCTTTTCTTTCATTAGAATAACCAAGAAATATGCCTTCATCACATCCAGGATCAAATTTTCCAATGATATCATCTCTCCTGATATAACATTTACTACCAAATATTCTGAAATACATAACTGTAGTTGTATTGCCAAACCATAATTCATAAGGCGTCTTACCAGTTTCTCCTTTGATATGTACTCTGCTGAATGTATAAACCGTTGTGCTCATGGCTTCTCTCTAGTAGATATGAGGTAGACTAGCTTCCATCATCATTGTTCTAGCAACATCCAAGATAGTTTTGTTCTTCCTTTCCACAACTCCATTCTGTTGAGGTGTCAAGGGAGCAGAAAATTGTCTCCTTATACCATGCTTCTCACAAAAGTTATTAAACTCACTGGATGTGAATTCTCCTCCATGATCCGACCTCAAACATTTAATCTTCAATCCTATCTCAGTTTCCACTTTAGCCTTAAAGATTTTAAACTTTTCAAATGCCTCAGATTTATCCTTTAGAAAAGTAACCCACATCATTCTAGAATAATCATCAATGATTAGCATGAAATATCTATCACCTTGAAAACTTTTAACTCTAGCAGGGCCACACAAATCAATATGAATAAGATCAAGAAAATCATTATATTTATCTTGTATACTCCTAAAAGAGGTTCTGACTTGTTTTCCCATTTGACATTCTTTACATACCAGATTATAGGGCTTCACAATCTTAGGTATATCTCTAACTGCCTTAGTTGAATTGATCTTCACAATGCAATCAAAATTCACATGACACAACCTTTTATGCCATATCCAACTCTCATCAATATGTGCAATTAAACATGTCTTCTTACTGGAATTCAAATGAAATATATTACCTTTTGTCTGTCTACCGGTTGCAATCTCCAAACCAGTTCTGATAATGATTTTGCATTTTTCATCCTTGAACTGCAATTAAAATCCCTTATCCACCAATTGTCCTACACTCAAAATATTATGCCTTAAACCTTCAACATAATAAACATTGTTAGTATTGTTCTTACCATCCAATGATATAGTTCCTTTTCCTTTGATCATACATGCTTTGTCATCTCCAAATCTAACTAGACCTCCATCAAATTCTTGCATAGATAGAAACTTCCCTTTATCTCCAATCATATGATGTGAACAACCATTGTCAATTACCCATTCATCCTTGTCTTCAATTTTAGCACCAAGTGCCTTCTTTTTAGGTACATTCTCTTCCAGTGCCAAAACATCTTCCTTAATAGCCAGAAACACCCATTCCTTCCCATTGCCAGAACCACTAGCAAAATCTTCTGTTGGTTCATCATCAAAATCAGTAATGCCTTCCTCATCCGCTATATAGCATTATTTGTCTTTGTTTTTATTGTACTTATACTTGTTCTGATATCTAGGGTTAGGCTTAAATGATCTTCTAACTCTTTCTTCAAATTCTTGAATTCCTTTCAGGACATCTAGATGCAAAATGACCAATCTTATTACATGCAAAACATTTAAAAGGTGTTTTTCCTTCATACTTACTTCCTACCGGTCCTTTAGGTACTCTTCTAGCAAATAGTGCTCCAAGTTGCTCAAACTCTTCATCTTCTCTCTTCATATCATCCAATTATTTTGCATACAAAGCTTTCCAATCTTTCTTACCGGTTGATGATGCAAATGCATGAAAAGAAGGTTCAGACTTCACAACTCGAGAAGGTCTAAATTCTTCAAGCTCAAAAGAAGATAATTTCCCAACTAAGGTATTCTGATGATAGATGTATTAGCCATTGTTCTCAACTCATTAATAGCAGTAGCCTTCATCTTATAAGCCGATGGTAGGGCACTTAGAACTTTAGAAACAATTTCATCTTCGCTCACAGTTCCACCACACCATTGAATTCCCATAACAATCTCATTTACCCTTTCCATTAAGACAATAATCCTTTCATCTTCTTCCATCTTCAGGTTTTCATATCTCACTCGATAACCATCAAGTTTAGCAATCTTTACTGTAGGGTCCCCTTCATTAAGAGTCTCCAACTTATCCCATATAGCCTTTCCAGATGACTTGTCAGTTAATCCCATTATTTGTTGATCTGAAAGTGCACACAAGAGGGCTTCTCTTGTTCTAAAATCATTCTCAAGCTCTGTGTCCAAGTTTGTTGGAGGAGGATTGCCAAATGCCAAATTGTGAGGTGTGACACCATTTTGTGTGATCTCCCAAATATCCTTGCCAAGACATCTCAGATGAGTCTCCATCTGAATCTTCCATATTGTGTAATTTGTTCCATCAAGCCTAGAAATATCTCTCTGAAAGATAGCTCCAGATGAACTGGATGAACTTGAACTGTTAGACACCATAGGATCTTCCGCAAGCGGTTAAGATTTCTGCAGACAGGACCAAGGCTCTGATACCAATTGTTAGACAGTTCAAATAACTAGAAGACAGCTAAGAGGGGGGGGTGAATCAATTGTTACAAATTATTGGAACCTTAAGAAATTAAAACTTCAATACCAAAATTAAATGGTAGTTAAACCAATTAAACATAAACAATAATCACAGAATAAATACCATCCACATGACACCAATATTTGTACCTAGAAAACCCTGTAAAGGGAAAAACCATGGTGAGAAGCCTACCCACAGTCAGATAATAATTTTGCAGTAAGTATGTGAATTACAATTGAGGGGCCTAAACTTGTGGGAAGGCCAACAACCTAGAGCACACTGCTCATATAAAAGGAGTCTCACTGACTACAAAGAAATCCATACTACAATCCAAAGAAGTGATTGAACTGCAAAGATAACATCTTCTATGCCTGAGTACAGTTCAGGTTAAGCTCAATACCGAAGGACTAAATCCTCTTACATAAACCCAATTCAATCTCCAATGATCAACCAAATCTTGTTCTTGAATGATATTTTATTATTTGCACATTACATATCCATTTCCCATAACCACTTATACCTGTCATGATTTACAATGAGATCTTACATCTATATATACAAACCCTCGACCATAAACAATCAAGTCACCAGACAATAAACCAATTACACAATTACAAAACATTTCAGCCTTAGACCAAACAAACAATATTCAACACATAAGACATCTCGGAAACATATCGAGAAGTCCAATCCACACGCTTCATTAAACCGGTCCATAACCTAGACCAACCGGGACCCAATATAGGTCCACACGCTAAAGCAATGATCTCCATCTGCCAAGTCTCAAACATGATCACCAACAACATCCTGAAACTCCACCTTAAGTTGCACCAACACCATTTATGCATATCATCAAGGATCTTCATCAAAAGATCTAAAGATCTGCCGGTGAAACCCTCGCTAGAACCACAAGCCAAGCTTCCAAGCAAACATGACAGCATCCGATCACCAGACCAAAACCAACTGATTGAATATGAACATGAGTATTTTGAATAAACCAATTCCATAGCCAAACCATACCGAAGCCTACCGGATCATGTCGGATCCAAACCAACCAGAAACTACTCAACCTATAGGGACTAGAAGGGTGTCGGTAAAGCATCCAAACAACTAGTGTTGACATCAATGACAAAACATCAATGCAACACATAATCAATTCCTCCAAATGGCCAACACTTACATCCTTTGTTCTCATGAATCTCTATAAGACAAATAATGTCTCTTCCTTCCACAATAGGCTTTAACCTAGGCCCACATCTCCAAGGATAACCTCTACAACTCCAAAAAACTAAAGGAAGCCTAGGAAGAAATTGATTTCTATATGTCTTGTAATGCAAGACTCAATGTTGAGTCTTCATCCCTATGTGATCATATGGACCTTGCTACATTGTTTCCAACTACATTTGCTACTTGTTACTCACTTGCTACTCTGCCCTAGAATGAGGACCGAAAGAAGCAATAACGACTTTGGCTTTGAATAACCATGCTCTTTTACCCACATATCTAGTTGCTCTAGCCTTTGCCACTTCATCCCTTCTCTCCTCTTGAATAGGTCAATTATGGGACCCGCTTGTGAGTGCCCATAATAAAACTTTTCACATGCATTTTGTTGCTCCTACACAGGGTATGGTCACATGGAGAATCATGGGCTTAGCCATTTTTATCCCCCTTGGTGCCTCAAAAGTGCCTTTTATAGGCAAATGTTTTTCAAATTTGCATAACTTTTACAAACAGAGGTACATTTTCACAAACCAAATATCGACAAAAAGCTCTTTTCATCAACTTTGTTGGACGAGGTATTTTTTAGACTTTTTTTGTTTGATGTCGAACTTTGTCCACTAAAGTTTGAAACTTGGTTTTGCATAATTTCATTTTGTTGATCTTTATTCGTGATGTTAGAAGTGTATCATTTATGTAATCAATGGGTTATGCAATACATCATTATGTTATCACTTTGACTAAGAACAATTATGAGTCATGGGCAAAAGGAATCATCACACATTGTAGATGGCTTAATCTATTCCCTCATCTTATTGGACTCATACATGAGCCAAAGACACCATGGAAGCAATCAGTTTGGGGACATTAAAAATGATCGTATCATAAGATTATTGGTAGCAATATCTGTAAGATATTCTTCTATGACATATGCCCCAAGTTTAAAGTTATTTAGTACCCAAGCATAGTTTGAATCATTATTTGGGATATTTTTTGAGATCCACATGTTTCTCTATTTTGAGATGATCCTACTTCATATTACCTTCATTCAATTGATGATGTGGATATTTTATCCTTTAATGGTCATACCTTAGAGGAGTTTGTATATGAAGCAATTCTTAAGAGTTATGATGATCCAGTGACTCCTCCTACAAGTCCTACTTCTTCAATTGATATCACACATTCATCTTTTGTTGGTGATTGTAGTAAGTCATCACATAAGGTATCTATTTGTCACTTCATCTTTTTATTTGGAGCTTGTTCAAAATAAATTTCCATTAGTTCTTTTTTGTCACCTTCTATTGTGATTGGGTATGCACCTGATGTATTTGTGGCATCTTCATCTATCAAGGACTTGGTGACATGTGAGCTAATTTTTAAGATATCATCATACATTTGGATTTGGCTTATTATCAATTCTTATCTAGAATGGGAAGCATTCCTACATTTGTACTCAGTTTATATTCTTCCCAAGGGGAGACATGTTGTTTGTTGGCATTGGACTATGTTTTGTCTGTTGGTTGAAAATTTTGTGCACTCTAGAAGTTTACAAAATTGTAGCTTCAAGCAATTTTTGGTGACTCTGCTAGGGATACGGTACGCATCCAAAGGCCTCATGCTTTTGGTTGAAGTATACCCGTATCCTATTCATTTTAATCTCTTTTCTTGTAGTTTTTCAAGTTTTCACCAAGGACATGTAAAATAGCTGCCCAAGGTCCTTGGGGGAATGCTTTTGGTCTGTTGAATTTGACTCCACCTCTATATGCTCTTCATGATGGCTCGTGGAAGAATATTCCCAAGTTCTACGAGGATGGCACACAACATCCAGATGAACATCTTGTTGCTTTTTACATTGCATGCGATGTTCTTGGAGTTGAACATGAAGATATTTTAGTGAGGATATTTATTGATACATTTGAAGGTAGTGCTACTAACTGGTTCTACCATCTTGCACCAGAAACCATCACCAATTAGAAAATGCTCAAAACAAAGTTTGAAGAGAGGTTCAGTCCTACAAAATATGCTCTTGCATTGTTAGTATAGTTGACTCAAATGAAAAAAGAGTTGCAGCAACCCATGCGGGAGTTTGTGGCTAATTTAACAAGCTATTGAACAAAATTCCAACAGTTGCTCAACCCACTGTTGAAAATTTGAAGTGCTTCTTCATCAATGCTCCATTGCCTGAGGTGAGTTTCTTGTTGAGAATGACAGTTCCAAGAGATCTTGAAGCTGCACAAACCCTAGCAGTTGATATTGAAGATGATCTTATCCTTTCAAGTAAGATAAAGATAGAGCCAAATGGATTTAGAGAAAACGCTTCATTAGAATCATCATCTACCAAGAGAACATATCCCATGGTGCAGAGTCTGGATAATGAAGTTGTGGCCCTTAAAAAGAAGTTATCACAAGGTTCTTCTTTTATCTCTTACAAAGATATCCCAAGAACTTATCCAAATAATGCTTCTAATTATGATGTAAGGAACCAACACAAGCTTCCATCACCACCTGAAATGATTGCACTAGAATCACCACTAACAAATGAAGCGATGGGGAATTTTGAATCTGAACAAAGTGATCTTGCTAATCTATTCCAAGAGGAGGAAGTAGACATAGTTGGCAACTCTCATATCTGGTCAATACATTATCAAGAAGTTGTTGAGAAAGATACCATGGGGAATAAATCTTCGGGTGATGAAAGTCACTTTGCCAAAATATCAGTAAACAAGGACAATCATGTCTTGAGATGTGAAGAGATGGACATACATGAAGATACCATTCAATTTGAACAAGATGAGAAGAATGCATCTATATTTTAAGGTCTTGAACTTGGACATATTGTGCATGTGGAAGATAGAAAGGAACTTGATGAAGACCTTTTCACAAGCATAATATAGGAGTTTTTCTCAAGTCTTGATGGAAATTCTCCCAAATCTAAAGTTGGTGAACAACATGATGAAGCAACTAGTGGAGTTGTGTTTTCATTTGAATCACATGAGGAAACTCATTCCACTCAACATGAGGTTGTGATTGAGGAATCAATTCATAAAAGCACAACAGGTAAGAAGAGCTCAGAGTTTGTCATATCAAGGGGATGTCCCTTAAGAAATCCAACTTGGTTGGAAGCTAACAAGATGTCAAAAGTCACACTTTTTCCTGAACATGAAGATACAATTGAGAGTGAGACCAAAGATCCTTTGGCAATTGAGCAAGAGCAGTCCAAGTTCATTGATTCACTTTGGAGCAACAATTCATATGATCCACTTGAGGAAGCTGGTCAATTTGTTCATTTCTTTCAAGAAGCGGTGCATCATCTCATAGTAATATTGTGTGTGCTTCATCTACACCTGGCGGTCCATGATCATGTCAAACATGGCACCTTGCTGAAGAAAGGCAACTACTTTGGAGTACCAGTTAATGGATTTATTTGAAGGATTTCTTGTTGTTGGTTATTCTTTAGGTTAGGTTAGTTTCCCTTTCCAATAAGTGCAATTGCACAAAGTTGAGTCTTGTCTTACTAGGTTGTTTTTAGTTAAGTCTTGTCATCCTTTTTGTCTTTTATGTCTTTTGTTGCTTGACTCCATAGCCCAATGGATGATAGAGGCACTTAAAGTTCAGGATTCTACTCCCTTCAATTGTCCCAGTGATCAAAGGAATTTCCCCGGTCAAAGCCAGTTGTTGTCCTCATTTTTGGTTAAGCCACAAAAATAGGACAACCCCTACAAATTTTGTCCAATTTGTAGTCCACGTGCTCTAAGCATGATTTTCGAGGTAATCTTTTTTCCCCCTCGCATGTGATTTAGGACCCTCGATTCTTGATTAGAAGGTTCTGGTCCCTTTTTAGGTATTTTAAGTTAGTTTTGTGTTTTAGTGTAAATCGGGGTTACAAACTCGAACTACACTTCTCCTCAAAAAATTTAGTCTAGTGCAAATCGGGTTTGTAACCTTGATTTAAACCATTTCATCACCAAGTCCTTTTTTTGGGTGTAAGTCGGGGTTGTAACCCCGACCTACACCAAGTCCTCCCATATTGGTGCAAGGCATGGTTGTAACCTTGACTTACACCAAGTTCTCCCTTTCAGGTGCAAGGTGGGGTTACAACCTCGACATGCACTAAGTTCGCCCATTCTGGTGCAGATTGGGGTCGTAACCCCGACCTACACCGAGTTCTCTGGAAACAATGTAGATCAGGGCCGTAACCCCGACCTACACTGAGGTCTTACCCAATAGTGCAGATCGAGGTCGTAACCCTAACCCACACCGTTTCCTTTGCATTTTGCCAAAGTGCTAAGTATTGGTGCAAATAGAAGTTGTAACTCCAACTTGCACTATGTTTCTTCCTTAGGTGTAAATCGGGGTTATAACCCTAATTCGCACCAGTGTCAATTTTTCTTCCCTTTGTTTTTGCATAAGTGCAAATTGGACTTTTGAGTCTGATATGCACCTTTATGATTATTGACCCTTTCAAAATGTCAATCGGACTTATAAGTTTGAAATGCACTTCTTCCACCCCTTTTGGTCATTTTTGTCCAACTTCAAGAATTCTTCAAATCCATTTCTCCAATGCCACTCCAGATGCCAGATTCAACACATTGGGACCAGGTGACTGTGAAATACAGACTACCTTGGCACAACATGAAGATTTCATTGGTGAAAAATGTTGGAAACGAGATGAGGCTCCTGACACTTAGTCATTTTTATGCATCTCTAGCCTAGTGCAATTTTGTAATAAGACTTTGAAACCTCAAGTGTCATTTTGTATTCAAGTTTTTGCATCCAGAACTTGCACGTGTCCTAAATCAAATCGAACTCTACCTTTTGACTTAGTCTCAAATTAGTTGTAAATTTCCTAGTTTCATGTTGCACCTCTCCTCCATATATATGAGGTTTTTCATAGTAATAAGGATCTTGGATCATCTTGATGTTTTATAAGGAACACTGGGAGGGGGGTGAATCGGTGTTCTACAATTTTAACTTTATTAACCTGTTCTTTCAACTACTTAATACAAATGAAGAAAAGCAAAGTGCAGAATCACAAAGCCAAGATCAGCAACACCATAACACCGATATTTTTATGTGGAAACATGGTTAAGGGAAAAACCATGGTGGGATTCAAACCCACAATATTAATATACACTATTAAAAGTATAAAAATATTGCATAAGGGGAATGTGCATGCATTCAGGCACACTGCCTAGATCTCACAGCTCAATTACAAGTAAGGGCTACAACCCTGAAGGATCACTACCTTACAAAATGGTTATAAAAGATACAAGAGGGTTTGAACTATTTAATAACATCAACAAATGCCTGAGTATAGTTTTTTTTAAGCACATGTTATCCACAAAATTTAATTTTTGTTATTAATTCATAAGTCCTTACATAGTTCCCTTTTATCTCAGTCACGGATTTTGCGTATTTTCCAACTTAATCGCTAGCCTCCTACGTTTACTAACTTGGTCGCAAGGTTCTGAAGTTTTAAAAGTGCCTGATCACCCGACATGGCTTCAAGGACTCACAAAAGTTGATATCTCATAATGGGGACTCATAAGGGGATCAGACTTTGACTATCTTCCAAATTAGTACAGAGGTTATGAACCCGTGCGACTCCCTGACATCCTCGTTTGGTCTCTGAATTGGATATTTTATGAAGTTTTCAAGGGACATCTCCAACTTTGAAGCTGGAGTAGTTATTGAGGATGTGACCCAAGGTCGATGCAACAAACCTTCTAAGGTGGCAACATGAGTGTTGGTGAAGGATAAGCCTTAATTAATTATCGTCATATTAAATAAGGTTGTCAAGTCGATAAAAGTAGCTCCCTCCTATCGTTATCGACTTTAACCTTTCTTGCCACTATGACATGCACAGTTCCCAGGGAACAAATCAAAGAAGAAATTCATAAAGTACCATCATTAATGGAAAATTAAGCAATTAAGGACAAGTAAAGGTGGCGACATGTGCTACAACACTTGATATTATCATTCTTGCATAAGCCAATTTAATGCACCACCTTTTGAAACTAGCTGAAAGAGTGTATGCTATCATGAGTTGTCCCTGTTAGAATGGTTTTGCCTCATGAGGATGAACTGCCATTTCACAACCCAGACTTGAATTGGCCAGAAATCGAGCAAGAAGGTATCATTCGACAATTACGGTCTTTTGCATGGAAAAAGCTCACCGACTTCAGTGAATATAGAAAAGCTATCATCCTTTTAGAGAAAATCACAGAACGGGCTGAGAACCACGAATGGTGATTATGAGGAGAGCTCTCTACAGAGAGGAATCTTGGTAGTTAGTTTTTTAGCATTTGGTTGGTGATTCATTTGGAACTTTGTGTTTTCTCTATTCTTTCATGTTGGAAGTAAGCTTTGAATTACTACAATTTCACTTGGTATTCATCTACTCGTTATGATTAAATGTGAATAATGTAGAAACTTTGGATTCTGCATGTTCCCTGTTTAGTTTATTTACATTACATTTCAATATTATCCATGCAATTAATTGTGTTGTGAGAAGACCGTGTGGTGCTTGCATTCTCACTCGATAATTTTAATCTAAACCTCATCTTTCTATATTTGGGAAGTGTGTATCTTTTCCTTTTCTGCTTTCTGGTAAAAAACATACCTCAAAACTTAGGAGTAGATTTAGGAGGGAGTTGTACCTCTAAAATTCAGACGAAGATTGTCAACTTAATTGGCAATCTCTCCAACTGTTAGTTTCTTATTTATCTTTCATAATGGGCACATTAAGTCATTCTCTAATCATTTATAGAAAGAAAAATCTATTAACCAACAACACAAAATGCATGATCACACTCTGCTCTGCTACTCTACTCTTTTCTGATATTCTGCATTATACTGGACCACCAATCTTCCAACTGCGCACGTGAAACTGTGCACAATCGGTCATACACACTTCACACATAACCCTCGATCTTCCAAATGATCAAATCAATCGGTCTAATATATTCACAACATCAAATTAGATCAATTCTATGTCGGCCCAAAAACCGCATAACACACAAATGAAACGTGTTACCCAAGTTGGCTCAAATCCGATCAAAACAACCAAGCAGACCAATAAAAATGTCCACATGCTTCCAACATGTCAGCTCAACAACATCAAACACATTAATAATTGCCAAAATCTTCACACGTTACTGCCAATGAACATTGTTCTGGCCAAAAACATGTCTACCGGATCTTCCATCTCACCCAAAAATTATCACCAGAGGCCACAACCTAGAATGATGCATATCACATGACCATAATGCTTCTCTGAGATCCACAACATAAAATACACAACACAATTGAATCGCCAACCAAATGTTGTACACTCGCTGGATGACCTGTTCTTCTCACTGGACCTCACTAGACCTCAATCAATCTTTTGGAACGAATGAATCATGAACTGTGGACTAGATATCTAACTCAAATTTTCATCAATGACAACATCTGATCATGGATGCAGTGTCTCTTTCTAAAAATCTCCCCCTTTGGCATTGGTGGCAACACTTAGTGAAAAATGACTAAGTGTCGGATCAAAACCAAGATATATACACTACAACAAGAATCTAACTACCGAACTCCAAAGAATCAAAGAATCAAAGATCTCCCCCTAAGATCAACATTTTTCACTCATCTATTCTATTCTCCCCCTTTGACATCAATGACAAAGGTATGGTCCCAAAAATTAAAAAAATGATACTTACATATGTACACAGTCCTTACACACTCACAAAAATCTGAAGATATCAGCATAAGAATTCCTAAATGAGTCCAAGTGGTTGTCCCAACCTTTCTGCAAATTCTCCAACATGGTTATGAACCAACTCAACAAGTAAGATTGTGTCTCTGAAGCCTTTACATCATCTGGATCACCACTGACCAGAGCATATTGAGTATCTTCGAGAGCAAGTAGCATAATGTCCAACTTAGGAGTAATGAGACTCCTAATTTCTCCAACTCTCCCAAAACTTATCACCGGAGGCCACAAACCTGGAATAATGCATATCACACGAACACAATGCTTCTCCGAGATCCACAACATAAAATATGCAGCACAAATGAATCACCAACCAAATGTTGTACACTCTGTCGGATGACCTATTCTTCTCACCGGACCTCAATCGATCTTCCAGAATGAATGAATCATGAACTATAGACTGGAAATCTTACTCAAGTTGCCATCAATGACAACATCTGATCATCAATGCAATGTCTATGAGGAATCTTTAATCTATATGCCAAAACTCTGTCGAAGTGAAGAGCAAAAGTGAAACGTCATGTTCCTATTGTTGTTTTACAATCTTGATCAAATAAGAAGAAAGCTTTGAGATACATACTTTGTGTTGGATTCATTTGTGGTTTATGGTGAGAGTGTTTGCATGCCATTCTTGTTGTAAATTCTTATTTTATTCCAGTAAACGTGTTGTTGAGGAAATATTATTAAAGAGTAGGAACAATTGTTGTTTTGTGGACTTTGTGTCATATTTCAGCTTTTTTTATTAGGATTAATAGAAGGAGATAATAACTTGAAGACCGTGAGCTTCATATTATTATTACAAGAAAAGATTATCAAAAGTTGTAATAGGATATCTGATAGGGTTTACCTAGCTTACTCACACTTCTCCTATTGGTGTTGCTCACTCCACCAACTCCACTAGGCCTTTCTATGCTTCAAGACCATCTTTTCCTTCTCAAACTCTTCTAGGACTATTGATTTGTCCACCTTAAGGTGACTTTCAACAAGTATCTTCACTAGGAACCCTACCAATTCAATGTTCTCTACTAGTTCTCAATCCTTCAAACTAACATTTTGTCACTCTCACCCCCATTGTTGTCATGTGTTTTGCAGAGTTGTGGAGGTGTTCATTCAATGTGGGATTTGGTTAACTAGGTCCATTTTTTCTATTTCCAAACTCATCTTCCTTACCGATTTCAAGAAAATGCTTAAAAGATGGCTACTAGGAAAGAGCCCCAATTAGGCCTCCTAATCCGGGTTTTTAGGGATTTTTGGTCATACGGTCCAAAAGACCCTACAAAGAGTTTTATGATTCTTCAATCACTCATTTAACCCCAAGATACTTATTTGGTTTTAGACCCCCAAGTGTCCGTACAATGCCCTAACCCAAAAAAAGAGGTTTTGCTAGGGTTTCAATGGCTTTTAAGACTATGACTGTCCAACTTTGTGAAAAGGGAATCAAATGGATTTTTCAAAGCTTCTCCTTCCATTTTCAACTTTGTATGGACCTAATAAACAATTCCAAATTATTAGGCTAAGGTTTTGGTTTCACCCCTGCATTCTTTTGTCATTTCTCCACCTTGTCTTCCTAGTCAGGTTGCAACAGGACTTGCCTAGAAAAAGGTGGCAACAATGGTAAAATTCACTCCCATAACTCTTCCCTACATATTTACAATATACATAGGGTTTCCTACCATTTCCCAATAGGTCATGATGGTAGCACGAAGGGATTGTATGGGGCAACCATTTTGCAGTGATATGCTATTTACAAGCCAAAACTGGCTATTTGAAAACAAAACAGTAAAAGAACTAACAAAACCTATGTACAAAGAATGAGATGGACTATAAGACACCAGAACACACCAAATAACAATAATCCAAGTTTGGATCAATGGATTCAATCCATTTGTATTCACTGTTCAATGCAAAATAAGACCAAAACAGTAATAACAGTTTGAAAATGAGTGGTTTCAGTTTGTTATTCAAAATAATCAATGCCTCCAACCTTGGTATCCATGCAAGAGAGGATTTAAATAGTCTTCCCCTTGTTTGGAGGCATATTAGGTCAATTTTTTAACCCTAACTTCGCTGCTAAGCTCTTTTAGGACCAAAGTTGTCATGACAACTTTTACAGTTTTCCACATCTTGCCTTTCCCACTCAGGAAACCTATTACAAGTCATTACTAACTTCTATGTCAACATTTATAAGGATATTTTGAACCCCTCTAATACTTTAATCAACCTATGCCTCTTTTGACCATCTAGAAGGCATCATTGACTACTCAAACCAAGAACAATCCACAAAGTGCAAACCCAAAAAGAACCTAACTAAACTAGGCATACACTTGACTCAACCTAGACTCTAATCACACACATTGGACCCTCCTGGAGCCATTATTGGAAATATAACTTGGCTAAGGTCAATACAAGCCAAAATTGAAGAAGGACTATTAGCCTAAGTCCTAGGTGCTCCTACACCATTCTCCCAAACAAAAGAAAATTAAGTCACCCCTTTTGGAATCAGATTTTGATCAATGCCTAACTTTGTGAACTTTGTCTCAGGTACCCATGAGGCCTCTGCATCATCCATGCCCTGCCACTTAACTAGGTGCTCCCAATAAGTTTGGTGTCTTGTCTTTTTAGCGATCCTTGAACTCGTTATCTTCTCAGCCCTTGGACTTAGTTTTGTTGGCATTTGAAGGCTATTTACATCATCTACTACCTCTGTTTGACTGTGATATGAATATGGAATTGGCCCTTTGTAAGTCACTAAATCTGCCACATTTAAAACCAGTGACAATCCTATTTCATTTCGTAGGTCCACCTTGTATGCATTTTCTCCATACTTGCCTAAGATGGCACATGGACCCAATCTTCTCATCTGCAAGTTATTAGGTACCCCCTGCTGCAACCTTGCTTTGTTGAGGTGTACCATGACAAGATCTCCTACTTGGAATTGTAGGTTCTTTCTTCTCTCATCAACCTTTTGTTTGATCTTAGTTGTGTTGTCATTCAATGCTTGCTTAACTGATTCATCTATCTCTTTTATAGACTGAGCAAAATCTTCAACGTATCCACTCCTTGTTGTTGCATTCCCTAGGTCTCTTAGCTCTAGTATACCCCTTGGGTGAAGACCATAGATCACCTCAAAAGGGCTCTTACGTGTGGTTCTATTTATGGTATCATTGTAAGCATATTCAACTTGTGCCAACAATTGATCCCATGTATG
The DNA here is from genome assembly GCF_030272615.1 of Cryptomeria japonica. Taxonomy (NCBI): domain Eukaryota; kingdom Viridiplantae; phylum Streptophyta; class Pinopsida; order Cupressales; family Cupressaceae; genus Cryptomeria; species Cryptomeria japonica. Next base: position 16,544,303 of record NC_081414.1, read on the forward strand.
ACCATATTCCTTGGTAAGGCACCTCAATAGGTTTCCTAAGCTCCTATTTACCACCTCGGTCTGTCCATCTATTTGTGGATGGTATGCAGACCCAAAAGATATATTGGTGCCAAGATTTTGCCAAAGTATTTTCCAAAAATGACTCATAAACTTTGAGTCCCTGTCTGAAACAATGCTCATGGGCAATCCATGTGTCCTTATCACTTCCTTAAAGAATAATTGAGCAATATGACATGCATCATGAGTGGTCTTGCAAGGTACAAAGTGGGCCATCTTACTAAACCTGACCACTATGACATAAATGTTATCAAATCCCTGCTTTGTCCTTGGCAAACCCACTACAAAGTCCATACTAATGCACTCCCAAGGTCTATTTGGTATGTGAATAGGTTGGTATAAACCAGCATTTGAAGATGTGCCCTTGGCCTTTGACAAATAATACAAGTTTCTACATACTTCCTAACATATTGATTCATCCTAGGCCAATAGTAATACCTTTGGACTAACTCTTGAGTTTTGTTGACCTCAAAATGACCACTAAGACTGCCATTGTGCTTCTCTTGTATGAGATTTTTTCTTAATGAACCTCTAGGCACACAAAGTTGCCTTCCCTTAAACAATAACCCATTTTCCAAGGTATAATCAGAAAACTCACTATGGAAATGGTTTTGATACTCTTTGCATACCTCATAAGCATTGGATAAATCTTCATCATCTGGGTATAGGTCTTTAAAACTGTCAACACCTATGCTTCTCAACTTATTTTCTTGGACTGTTAAGAGTCTTTGACTCAATGCATCAACAACCCTATTTAGTTGACTTTTTTTGTGCCTGATTGTAAATGTGTAGGCTTGCATATATTCTGCCCACTTCATGTGCTTGTGACTAATCTTGTCTTGTGAGTTTAGGAAGCTTAAAGCTTGATTGTCTGTGTAGACTATAAATTCCTTAGGAAGGAGATAGTGTCTCCACTTTCTCAAAGCCTGCACTAATGCATATAACTACAAGTCATATGAGGAGTATTTCCTCTTAGCATCACTTAGCTTCTCGCTATGAGAAGCTACTGGTCTTTCTTCCTGACTTAGGACAACACCTACTGCAACATTGCTTGGATCACATTCCACTATGAAGAGTTTCTCAAAACTAGGCAACACCAAAACCGGTTGGGTGGCTATCCTTTCTTTCAAGGTTTCAAAACCTTTATTTGCTTGTTTGTTCCATTGAAACTTTGCCTTCATTCCACCTTTGATAGTGTCCAACATTGGTGCACATATAGCACTGAATTGCCTAATGATTTTCCTATAATATTGAGCTAGACCATGGAAGCTTCTCACCTTTGTTGCTGACTTGGGAGTAGGCCAATTTACTATGGCTTCAACCTTGCTAGTATCCATCTTGAGATTTTCATGTGACAACACAAACCCAAGGTAAACCATCTCATGCTTTAAAAATTTACACTTGTCCAAGTTCATGGTTAGCTTCTCCTCATACAATCTTTGTAGTACAATTTGCAAATGCTTAACATGATCTACCTTATTCTTACTGAAAAATGAGAATATCATCTAAATATACCACCACAAATTTACCTATGAAGTCCTTCAACACCTCATTCATGAGCCTCATGAAGGTGCTTGGGGCATTTGATAAGCCAAATGGCATTACTAGTCATTCATAAAGACCCTTTGTTGTCTTAAATGTCGTTTTCCATTCATCACCCTCCTTAATCCTAATTTGGTGGTATCCACTTTTAAGGTCAATCTTGGTAAAGTATTTGGTTTCCCCTAAACAATCCATTAGGTCTTCTATTCTGGGAATTGGAAACCTATATCTAATGGTGATCCTATTTATATCCTAAGAGGCAGTGCACAATCTCCAAGTACCACCTTTCTTTGGGGCTAAGACAATAGGTACAACACAAGGGCTAATACTTTTCCTAATTAGGCATTCGTCTACAAGCTCTTTAATTTGTTTAACAATTTCAACATTTTGTTGGGGAGTCATTTTGTAGGCCGCTTTGTTGGGTAGGGAGGCTCTTAGTATGAAGTCAATTTGATGGCTTATGGTTCTTTTAGGAGCTAAGGTGGTTAGTTGTCCATCACTCACTATCTCTTTGAACTGTTTGAATAGGTCTTGAACCTCTATTGGCAAATCTGGTTTATCCTTCTTATCTTCCTCTTTAGGTTTCATCACTAATGCAAATCCTATTCCTTCACCTTCCTCAAGTGTCTTCAAGAACTATTTTTCACTCACCAAAAGGACATTAGGACATGCTGCTCTCTTTTCACCTTCCTCGAGGATAGATTGGATCTTGAACATGATTCCATCTTTCTTGAATGAATATGCATTCTTGGCTCCATCATGAATAACTTGTCTATAAAATTGCCAAGGTCTTGCTAATAGAAGATGGCATGCATCCATGGGTAGGACATCACATAGCACTTTGTCCTTATACCTCCCAATGGTGAAATCTACCCATGCTTCCTCATTTACCAAGACACATTGGCCTTTATTCAACCAAGTGACCCTATATGGGTTGTTATGAGGAATCCTTTGCAACTTGAGCTTACTCATTGCCTCTTCTGACACAATATTATCTGTTGACCCTAAGTCAATTATCACTTTACAAACTTTGCCCATAATCTTGCATTTGATTCTAAATAGTGATCTCCTTTGGTTAGGCTCTTCCTTAACAGGTTCTTTGATAAAAGTTATTCTTATCATTAGGTTGTCACCTACCTCTGATTCTAAACCCACTTCTAAGGTCTTATTGCTTGAAGTTTCTTCCTGAAGGTAGTTTACCCTTCTCTCACCACTCTGTTATGAAGCTCCCTTCTCTGGACATCTATATGTTGGATGACCAAGCTGATTGCAATGGTAACATTTCATTGAGGCAAAATATGATGAACCTCTACCTTGTCCAGTAGTTCTTCCTTTAAAACCACTGATTGATCCCCTTCCTTTACTAGATCCTCCTCTATTTGAACCAACTTCTTGCTTCTCAGTGAGTTTAGACTCACCTTGTGTTCTTTGCTCTGAATTTCTTCCTCCAAAGCCTCCCCTATGGCCTCTATTTTCTTTTCCTCTACCTCTTCCCCTGCTACTACTTGAATCATGTTTCCTTTTTAGTTTTTCTTCCACTTTAAGGGCAAGTTGATAGCTTTGATGTACTGTATTTGGGCTCAATAAAATGATTTCCTCTTGGATATTTCATTTTAGTCCATTTAGGTATCTAGCTACTTTAAGGATTTCCTCTTCCACAACATGAGACCTAAGACTAAATTTGTTAAACTCCTCCATATAACCACTTACATCAAGGTCTTTTTGTCTTAGGTTTTGTCTTTTCCTATGGATTTGCACTTCATAGTCATCAGGGAGATAAGCTTCTTTGATTTTGACTAACATCCCTTTCCAAGAAGAGATGGAGGTTTTACCCACTTTCTTCCTCTCATCTTGCACAAATTTCCACCATGTGAGAGCTGCTCCCCTCATCCTAGACTTGGCCACTTTGACTCTTTGAGCTTTAGTTATACCTTCACATTCAAAATGGTTCTCCATGCCCTATATCCATTCTAGAACCACTTCTACTTCCATCTTACCAGTGAACAATGGCAATCCCTCTATTGATTTACCACTCAAGGCTTTTAATGCCTTTAGGAAAGGTTCCTGTTCCAAAATAGGATCAGGTTCAGGTACTTTGTCTACTTCTAACACCTCTTTACCCTTCCCCCCTACTCCCTCAACCTTTACCAACACTTCATATGTCTTGGTTTCAATTTCACCAAGCTTACCTTCCACTTCTACCAATTTTTTCTTCAAGAGCCTATTCTCTTCCTCCTGATCATCCACTTTATTTCCCAACTTTGCATTGGTCACCATGTTGTATCCAACAAACTCTTCCAATTCTAAGGCCATCAACTTTACGTAGCCCAAATCTTATAGGCTCTGATACCAATTTGATAGGGTTTACGTAGCTTGCTCACACTTCTCCTATTGGTGTTGCTCACTCCACCAACTCCACTAGGCCTTGCTATGATTCAAGACCCTCTTTTCCTTATCAAACTCTACTAGGACTATTTCTTTGTCCACCTTAAGGTGACTTTCAACAAGTGTCTTCACTAGGAACCCTACTAATTCAATGTTCTCTACTAGTTCTCAATCCTTCAAACTGATATTTTGTCACTCTCACCCCCATTGTTGTCATGTGTTTTACAGAGGTGTGGAGGTATTCATTCAACATGGGATTTGGTCAACTAGGTCCATTTTTTCTATTGCCAAACTCATCTTCCTTACCGATTTCAAGAAAATGCTTAAAAGAGGGCTACTAGGAAATAGCCCCAATTAGGCCTCCTAATTCAGGTTTTTAGGGATTTTTGGTCATACGGTCCAAAAGACCCTACAAAGAGTTTTATGATTCTTCAATCACTCATTTAACCACAAGAGATTTAGTTGGTTTTAGACCCCCAAGTGTTTGTACAATTCCCTAACCCAAAAAATGAGGCTTTGCTAGGGTTTCAATGGCTTTTAGGACTGTGACTGTCCAACTTTGTGAAAAGGGCATCAAATAAATTTTTCAAAGCTTCTCCTTCCATCTACAACTCTGTATGGACCTAATAAACAATTCCAAATGATTAGGCTAAGGTTTTGGTGTCACCCCTGCATTCTTTTGTCATTTCTCCACCTTGTCTTCCTAGTCGGGTTGCAACAAGACTTGCTTAGAACAAGGTGGCAACAATGGTAAAATTCACTACCAGAACTCCACCCTACATATTTACAATGTACATAGGGTTTCCTACCATTTCCCAACAGTTCATGATGGTATCACAGAGGGATTTTATGGGGTAACCATTTTACAGTGATATGTTATTTAGAAGCCAAAACTGTCTATTTGAAAACAAAACAGTAAAAGAACTAACAAAACCTATGTACAAAGCATGAAATGGAATATAAGACACCAGAACACACCAAAGAACAATAATCCAAGTTTGGATCAATGGATTCAATCCATTTGTATTCACTGTTCAATACAAAATAAGACCACAACAGTAATAACAGTCTGAAAATGAGTGGTTTCAGTTTGTTATTCACAATAATCAATGCTTCCAACCTTGGTATCCATGCAAGAGAGGATAAAAATAGTCTTCCCCTCATGTGGAGGCATCTTAGGTCAATTTTTTAACCCTAACTTCACTGCTAAGCTCTTTTACAGTTTTCCACATCTTGCCTTTCCCACTCAGGCAGCCTATTACAAGTCATTACTAACTTATATTTCAACATTTCTAAGGCTATTTTGAACCCCTCTAATAATTTAATCAACCTATGCCTCTTTTGACCATCTAGAAGGCATCATTGACTACTCAAACCAAGAACAATCCACAAAGTGCAAACCTAGAAAGAACCTAACTAAACTAGGCATACACTTGACTCAACCTAGACTCTAATCACACACATTGGACCCTCCTGGAGTCGTTATTGGAAATCTTACTTGGCTAAGGTCTGTACAAGCCAAAATTGAAGAAGGACTATTAGCCTAAGTCCTAGGTACTCCTGCACCAATATCAAGACAGAGAATATGCTTTAATTTGTTATCTTAGGACATACCTTGGGTTACAAAAGTTATTTGTAAAAGGTTGATAGGGTTATAGTGATTACAAGACTTTGAGCTGAAACATTGTTTTCTCATCCCGGAGAAGCAATGGGGGACTTTGTGCCTTCATGGAAACTTTGCTTCTTTACTTATTTTTATTTGATCATTCCTACATTTTGGGTTAATTTGTAACATTGAAAGTGTAAGAATTATTCCTTCTCTATATTGTAAATTATTTCCTGAAGAAACAGGAGAGAATAACTTCTATTCTGAAAAAGAGAATAGGATAATGTACCACCTAAGTTTAGATTAGTAGTTAGAAGTTATATTTTAAATAGAGTAGTAAGTGAAAGAGGGAGCCTTCCCTAAGAAAGTAGGAGAGATTTGATCTCACACACTGTGCTTGAAGATACAATTTTGTAAACTTCTTGAGTTTGCAAAATTTTCAACTAACATTGTCTTCAAGCACTCACCATTTATACATGATATTATCCAATATGGGGGGGCTATGTAGTTTCCTTTCCTTCCTATGGATATGATCATTGATTGTATATAAATGATGTATGTAGTCCTTGGAGGTGTGATTGAGTCCTTCAAGCATCATCATCTTATTTATCTTCTCTCTTTTGGAGAGGAGTTTTCTCCTATGTCGTTTTCTCTTTTTCTCCATTTGTGAGAGATCTCATTTTATTGTGTTGCATTTGTATTGTACATGAGTACCTAACATGGTTTTGTAGTTGGGACCCATATTGCATCTTTCTCATATTGTATAATAATCTTCTCCCTAAGTTGCACTTAATCGGGGGTGTTGGAGTAAATAGTGATTATCCTATTTTACTCATGCTTAAGTTTACTTAGGTATCATTATTTAATATTTCCTAAGTGCATTGGTATTTCCATCAGGGTTGTTGTAACTACTCTCGCATTTTATTGAGACATATGTCCACATCATGTGATCTCCTACATATTGATCTTGTTTTTATAAGAAAGGCTTATGTACATTGTTTAGCATCTCAAATCAATTCAGCTCTTTGGTCAAATAATTGTTTCTCACTATGAAGGTTATATTGTAGGTTGTGTCCCTTATCCCAAGCTTATTAATTAAAAAGTGGGCACCTATTTTAAAAATCGAAATAATTACTTATTTCATATGGATAGAAATTTAGGTTCGAGAGCCCAAATATAAACAAGTACCCCTTTTTATGATATGAGAACCCAAACCTGTCAAGATATTTTTTCAAGCCTACCACTTCCACTAAAAGTGGATCCAACTTTTTGTACTTACCAATGTAAAGGATGCACATGGTGTTTCATAGTGTACAACTATGACAAAGTTTACAAGGAGTTTTCCCACATGAAAGGCATATTACTTGGTGGTAATTATAATATGCTAAGGCCACTTATGTACAAGATATGATTGCTTGACTCGGTATTCCACAAGCGAGTTATACAACTAGAGAATTGGTATTTCCTTGAATGCATATATGTATAATAGTTTGTATGAATGTATAAAGATTACTCGGATTTATGAACTCATTATAATAGACACTAAAGACATTTGTACATTGATGGTCTATAAACACTTCACATATTCCAAAAGAAGAGTATGTTAGAAATTGAGATTGTGTAAAAGGTTTTCCAAAAACCACTTGTATTGAATCCATGTTGAAATCAAAATAATACAATTGCACATGTCTTTTGAAGAAGGGTTTTCTCTTTTAAGGGTGTTATGTAATTTTGTTATTGTACATTATTCCATTGCTTTTATACGTGTTGACATTAGATTTGATACATGTTGACTATTAATTGAACGCAATCTTAATAATTCATTTTTCCACTATGTCAATCCTTTATAACAAGGATGAAAATCCCTAACATTTATCATTATGAATAGAATTATGTCTTGATCATCTATGTAAATATTATATCCTTGTAGACAGTAATAGAAATTTACATCATAGTTTATATGATTTGGATAGTTTTATGGTTATGTTGTTTTAACACCAAGTGAAAGGGCCACATGGTGGTGAGGGGTCCTATACTTCGGATAGTAGTTGGGCACAATTAGTCTATTAGTGGGGCACAATTAATCTATTCATGGAGTACAAGAAGTGTCATGCCATAATTATCCCCAAAAAGATTCCAATAATTTAAGAACGCAACGAATCATGTAATGCCACATCAACACACCAATGAACATGACTTAGTGCACAACTATGAGTCTTACTTCTTTTTTGGGCCATTTTAGACACCTCGGCAAAAAAGGAATGTGATGTGGCATCCTATTTGGCCATGTGAACTTAAAAACCATTTTTTTTAAATACGGGACTTAAGAAGTAAACAACGGTACAAATTTCAAAAAAATTTAAAATATTTAAAATAGATTTTGAGTGATGCAAACATAGCCCTCACCACCATGACCCTCTCCCTTACTATCATGTTACTAACAAGAATGGACTCCACCTAAATCGAACCCTGATACTTATTAAAAGAAACAAAAACTATTTGTCTCGCTCAGGAGGAGGCGAATTGTCAGTCATATTCCGCGGATCACATTAACTTTTTAAGTTGTATTAACACTGACAAGGGAAACATTTAAGCTAAATGAATGAATAATTTTACTGATGTCCACGAAACTAATCAGTCTACGGGACCAAAAAAATCACAGCACTAGACCTTTTGTGAATTCCTTTCTATGTCAGATCTCTTGCTATGTATCTTGACTAGGTAGCTAGCAGTTTGATTGATCTTGTCCTCGTCAAATAAATGATACATGTTGTCGGCTTTCAAGATGAACTCATATTGAGTACGAATATCATCATATGCACTGCACTCGATGAGAAAGTGTCATCCAATCTCTATAGCACCCGTCCTACAGATCAATCAAGTTCTCTCTTCCCATACCTCTTTGGGCCTTTGTGGTGCAGGAGCACCTAGGACTTAGGCTCATAGTCCTTATCTAATTTTGGCTTGTACTGACCTTAGCCAAGTAAGTTTCCTAATAAGGACTCCATGAGGGTCCAAGGAGTGAGTGTGATGTTTGTTTTGAGTCAAGTGTAGGCCTAGTTGAGTTAGTTTTCTTCCTAGGTTTGCATTTTGTGCATAGGTAGTAGTTTGAGTAGGAATTTGACCTTCTTGATGGTCAAAAGTGGCATAACTTGGTATAAGAATTAAAGAGGTTTAGAATTGTCTTAGGAATGCTTAAAAAGTCATGAGTAATGACTTTAAATAGGTTTTATAGGTAGGCAAAGAAAAAAGAAAAAAGTTGTAAAAGTTGTCATGACAACTTTTGGTCCAAAAAGTGATTAGCGATGGAGTTAGGGATAGCTCAATGCCCTAAAATGCCTCCACATGTGGGGAATACTATAAGAACATCCTCTTTCATGGTTACCAAGGTTGGAAGTTTAGTTTTGTATGATCAACAATCTGAAACTACACATTTTCGGACTGTTATCACTGTTTTGGCTTATTTTGCTTACAATGTTAATACAAATGGATTCAATCCATTGATCTAGTTAAGGATTGAGTTTCTTTGGTGTATTTCAGATTCATTTGTTTCATTTCAAGCTTTGTAGTTAGTGTGTGTTGGTGTTTTCATAGTTTTGTTTACAATCAGCCAATTTTGGCTTGTATATAGTAATTTCTTGTAAAATGGTTGCCCCATAAAATCCCTCTGTGATACCATCACGGCCTGTTGGGACATGGAAGGAAATCACTTGTACAGTGTACATATGTAGGGAAAAGTTCTGGAAGTGGTGTTTGACATGGCTACCACCTTGTTCTAGGCAAGTCCAGGAGCAACCCGGCTAGAGAAGACGAGGTGAAATTTGAGTGCATAGTGCAGAGGTGAACACAAAACCACAACCAAATCATTTGGAGGGGTCCATGAATTCCATAAAGAGTTTCCATAGCAAGGAGAAGCCTTGAGAAGACATTTTGATGCCCATTTCACAAACTTGACCAATCACTGCTGGTTAAGAGGCCTAGAAACCCTTCAAAACCCTCATTTTTGGGTTAGGGCATTGTATGGTGAGTTGGGAAACCAAAACCACAAAAATCACTTGGGGATAGATAAATGAATGAAGAAAATAAAACCTTTTTGCAAGGTCTTTTGGACCATTTTCTTCTAAACCCTTGAAAACCGGATTTTGGAGGCCTAATAGGGGCTCATTCCTTGTAGCCCTATTTCTAGGCAAAATGGTGAAATCAGTAGGAAGAATAATGGATGCAAACCACAAATGGACCCAAATGGAATTAATTTCATGTTAAAATCCACCTTCACACCTCTGCAATGACTCACAACAGTATGGGGGTGAATTGACAAGTTGAAGTCAAGACAACAAGAATGAGCATATGGGAAACACTTTGAATTGGTAGGGTTCCTAGTTAAACACTTGTTCCAAACACCTTGAGATTGGCAATAAGAAAGCCCTAGAAGAAATTGAGAAGGATTTCGAGGTCTTGGAGCATAGCTAGACCTGGAGAGGTTGGTGGAATTGAGCAACACTAACTAGGTGAAGTGTGAGCAAGCTAGGCAAACCCCATAAAATTGTTATTAGAGCCTATAAGATTTGGGTTAGGTGATTAGATGTCCTCAGTGGAATATGTAGGAGACAACACCATGGTGACCAATGCAGAGTTGGCAAAGAAAGTGGATGATCGGGAGGAAGAAAATAGACTCCTGAAGGAGAAGTTGATTGAATTGGAAAGTAAGCTTGGTGAAATTGAAACCTAGGCAGATGAAGTGTTGGTAAAGGTTGAAGGAGAAAAAGGGAAGGGTAAAGAGGTGTCAGAGATAGAAAAAGTACCTAAACCTGGTCCTGTCTTAGAACAAGAACCTTTCCTAAAGGCATTGAAGGCCTTAAGTGGTAAATCACTAGAAGGATTGCCATTGTTTACTGGTAAGATGGAAGCAGAAGTGGTTCTAGAATCGATAGAAGGCATGGAGAACCATTTTGAATGTGAAGGCATAACTGAAGCCAAAGAGTCAAAGTGGCCAAGTCTAGGATGAGAGGAGCTGCTCTCACATGGTGGAAATTTGTGCAAGATGAGAGAAAGAAAATGGGCAAAACTATTGCTATTTACTAAGTTGTCATTAGTTTTATGCCTAAAGTCATTCTATATACACTAGTCGGTTAATACTACCAAAAAATCCAATCGGTAAACACCAAGGTCACCGATGTCAGTTACAGAAGAAAGACAAGTCACTGAGATGATGCACACCGAGCTCTGAACTGAGACATATGCAGACTGTCTACCGAGTAAGATTTATATGTTTACGGAGCAGCAAAGAAGGTATACCGAGTTAATCTGAACCGAGTGAAAACATGTTACCAGATTCAATGAACCTGGACACACATGTGAAACATGTTACATAATTCGAGAAGATGAAACCGTTACTACATAGGAAATTGCATTTAAAGATTTTGTATGATTTTGAGGAAGAATATCCAATTAAATAATTTCTACATTTATTCATTCAATAAAATATGTTTGTATGATCGAAGCATGAACAGATCATCATCTCAAGGATCTATATAAACAGAATGATTTGAGTATATGAGATGATATGATATGTAAAGTCAATCAAGAAAAGAGACACAAAGGAATGACATAGTTCAGTATGAAGAAAGAAGATTGACAGAGATAATCAAAGGTTACCGAGAAGATTTCATAGAACAGTTTAAGAGGACAGAGTATACAGAAGTGGTTACCGAGTTGATTTATCAATTACCGAGGAATGCTATGAGCAAGGTAATTTTATATTGAGCACATAGAGTCTGCTATAACATTTCAGATGTGAAGTTGCAGATATTTTGTAAAGATTTTTGACTGAAATTTTAAGTTGTAATAGAAACCTTTAACAGGGTAAAAGACTCTAATAAAGTGTATAAATTGTAAAGCCTTTAACCAGGTACAACATTTGTAGAAGTGTTTGTAAAATCATTTAGCAAGGTAGATCTAAAGATATTTATACTCCTAATAGGGTAAGCTATCAGAAATGGCTAAACATGTAGCTCTAACTGAGCAATCTTGATTACTGCAGTAGTGAAGTTGTGGGTGCCATCCCCACCATAGTTTTTCTCTCTAACCAAGAGTTTCTGCGTGACCAAAAATCTTTGTGTTATGGAGTGATATTTTGATGTATGTTATTTCTATGATTATGTTTTAGTATTATATATCTTTGAGATCAGCAATACATAGTTTGTGTTTATCAATAAAATTGTTTTTCAAGAAAAGTTTTGAAGTACTGATTCACCCCTCCCCTCTCAGTACATTAGCTTTCCAAGTAAGACCTAACAAAAACACCTATCTCTTCTTGGAAAGGGATGTTAGTCAAAATCAAAGAAGTCTATCTCCCTAATGAATATGAAGTGCAGATTCATAGGAAAAGACAAAACCTAAGACAAAAAGACCTTGATGTAAGTGGTTATACGGAGGAGTTCCACAAACTTAACCTTAGATCTCCTGCGGTGGAAGAAGAAAGTCTCAAAGTTGCTAGGTACCTGAATGGACTATGGTGGAACATCCAAGAGGAACTCAGTCTAATGAGCCCAAAGATAGTTCATCAAAGCCATCAACTTGCCCTTAAGGTGGAAGAAAAACTGAAAAGAAAACATGATTCAAGTAGTAATAGGGGCAGAGGTAGAGGAAAAGAAAATAGAGGCCTTAGGGGAGGCTTTGGAGGAAGAAGTTCAGAGCAAAGAACACAAGGTGAGTCTAAACTCACTAAGCAGCAAGAAAGTGGCACTGGTAAAGGAGGATTTAATAGAGTAAGGGGGTCAAATAGTGGCTTTAGAGGAAGATCTAGTGGACAAGGTAGAGGTTCCTCATATTTTGCCTCAATGAAGTGTTACCATTGCAACCAACTTGGTCATCCAACATATAGGTGTCCAGAGAAGGGATCATCATCACATAATAGTGAAAGGAGAGTGAACTATCTTCAAGAAGAGACTTCAAGCAGCAAGACTTCAGAGGTTGCCTTAGAATCATAGGTAGGTGACAGCTTGATGATAAGAAGAACTTTGATAAAAGAACCTGTCAGAGAAGAGTCTAGACAAAGGAGGTCATTATTTAGGATCAAATATAAGATAAAGGACAAAGTTTTCAAAGTGATCATTGATTCAGGGTCAACAAACAACATTGTGTCAGAAGAGGCAATGAGTAAGCTTAAATTGCAAAGGATACCTCACAACAACCCATATAGGGTCACTTGGTTGAACAAAGACCAACATGTCCTAGTCAATGAGCAAGCATGGGTGGATTTTACCATTGGGAGGTATAAGGACAAAGTATTATGTGATGTCCTACCCATGGATGCATTCCATCTTCTATTAGGAAGACCATGGCAATTTGATAGACAAGCTATTCATGATGGAGCCAAGAATGCATACTCATTCAAGAAAGATGGAGTCACATTCAAGATCCAATCTATCCTTGAGGAAGGTGAAAAGAGGGTAGCAGGTCCTAATGTTCTTTTGGTGAGTGAAAAATGGTTCTTGAAGACACTTGAGGAAGGTGAAGGTATAGGGTTTGCATTAGTAATGAAGCCTAAAGAGGAAGACAAGAAAGAGCAGCCAGATTTGCCAATAGAGGTTCAAGACCTATTGAAGAAGTTCAAAGGAATAGTGAGTGATGGACAACCAACCACCTTACTTCCTAAAAGAACCATAAGCCATCAAATAGACTTTATTCCCAGAGCATCCTTACCTAACAAGGCAACTTACAAAATGATTCCCCAACAAAATGGTGAAATTGCCAAGCAAATCCAAGAGCTTTTAGACCAAGGCCTAATTAGGAAAAGCATTAGCCCTTGTGTTGTACCTATCATGTTAGCCCCAAAGAAAGGTGGTACTTGGAGATTGTGTACTGACTCTAGAGCTATAAATAGGATCACCATCAAATATAGGTTTCCAATTCCTAGAATAGAAGAACTAATGGATTGTTTAGGGGAAGCCAAATACTTTACCAAGATTGACCTTAAAAGTGGATACCACCAAATTAGGATTAAGGAGGGTGATTAGTGGAAAATTGCATTCAAAACAACAGAGGGTCTTTATGAATGGCTTGTAATGCCATTTGGCTTATCCAATGCTCCAAGCACCTTCATGAGACTCATGAATGAGGTGATGAAGGACTTCATAGGTAAATTTGTGGTGGTATACTTAGATGATATTCTCATTTTCAGTAAGGATAGGGTAGATCATATTAATCATTTGCAAAATGTGTTACAAAGATTGTATGAAGAGAAGCTAACCATGAACTTGTATAAGTGTGAATTTGTTAAGCAGGAGTTGGTTTACCTTGGGTTTGTGTTGTCTCAAGGAAACCTCAAGATGGATCCCAGCAAGGTTGAAGCCATAGTAAATTGGCCTACTCCTAAGTCAGCAATAGAAGTGAGAAGCTTCCATGGACTAGCTCAGTACTTGTTGGGCCCATATACAATTTTCATTCCATATGCGTCCCTGTAAGAAGTCGTGCTTGTTTGTTCATCGGTCAAGAACTTGCTTAAATTTTGCTCTTGTCATTCGGTCCTTGTTAGGTTTCACTGCGTTGAACTTGAACTTGAACCTTTTTGGTTCAAGGTTCAAGTTCAACGGGCGTTATTTCAAGTGTCTTTCTTATCCACACAACTTTAAGCTTTGTTAGTCTTGTCGGCATTTCGCATTCTTTGAACCTTGAACTTGAAGTTTTTTGGTTCAAGGTTCAAGTTCAACATTCGTCTTGTCAATGTCTTTTTGTGATGGTTGTGCAAGGCTCTAAGTTTTATATTTAGGTTTTTTTTTTGGAAGGCGTGTGACTTGCCACGTGGTGTTGGCCCGGGCTTTCAGAACACGATAGACGGTCGTTGAGGGAAGGAATGTTCTTTTTCTAATAATTTGAAATCTACCATTTATGGCAAGTATGTGTGAAGATCGTCTATGTCAGAAGAGAAGTGACTTAATGGTTAAGGCGTACCTCAGCGTAATAATTTCAAAGTAACTTCACATGAACAAGGAGTAATGAAGGCAGCTTTAGTAATGATGGGTAAGATTTTCTCCGCTTTAAAACCGAGTAGTTGTCTCATCAGAATTATTATTTTCGTAAGAAGATTTTGAGAAGGAGTTCGCGGAGCAGGAAAATTAGACAGCGATAGAGGGTTACAGAGAGCAGAGGAAGGTATGTTCAACAATTTTCTAAATTGTTGCAGTTTGTTTTAAAAGATATTGGTGTTCTTTAGCTGGTTGTTTTTTTTTTGAATTTCCTTCTTCGCTTGGGATTGATTTGGGGAAAATCACGAATCAAAATATGAGGCTTGTTTTACCCAAATTGGTGAGCTCGTCTTCCCTAGCAAGCTCTTTACCGGAGTTGGGTGACACAGTCCTGGTTCAACTAGATTTAGAGGTTTTTCTGCAAAGAGTAAAGAATTCAACTGCAGACATCATGAAAGATGTGGCTCAGAGTGGATTATTAGAAGCCATCACCTTCCCCACTGTTGCTCCCTGCCCAGAGTTAGTTTTAGAATGCATGAATCATTACGACAAGGGTAATAGGTGTATAAGGAGAAATGATGGTGAAGTCTTGTTGTCTATTGACAGACAGATGGTAATGGCAGCTATGGGCATTCCACACCGGGAACCCTATGAAGACTGGACTATTGGTAAATCTTATGGAATCTTCTCTGAGAAGAAGCAATATTATAGGACAGTGATTTCCCGTAATTGGCTTGTAAAATTCCAAAAAGGGGGCTCGAGGCTTTCGAGACCTTTAACTCATGAACATTTAATTCCAGCAATCCAAGATTTAGTCATATTGTTAAGCAAGGTGAAGGGTAATTCTCACTCTTTTTACTGGGAAGACTGGATGTATTTCTTCATCCAGGTTACACTGGATAGAAATCGGTTCATTGATTGGGGAACTGTTATTGCGGAGAGATTGCATGAGGGTCTGAGTAATTATCTTGGAATGTCCAATTTTTATATGTCATCCTATCTGCTATACATGCTTGCCTGTGTTAGAGAGTGGTCAGGGTTGTCACATGTAAAATGGGTTCAAGGCATGAGGATTTATGATTATCATCCTTGTTTAACTTTGAAAGGGCATGTTGATGATTATCTTCGTTGGAATGATGTTTTTGATGGAAGGATAACCTTTGAGTTACAGGGAAATTTGCATAGAAGAATGTCCGCAGAAGCAGTTGAACTCGTCAACATATATGGTAGTTTCTTCATACAGTTCAGCCATTTCACTTATTTGAGATTTAAGGGTGAACCCTTTAGACTTCCTAGGTACGTCTCAGACTCTTGCATATTGATCGAAGTATCTAGATAGCTTGCTTACGTTGCCAAAGATTATGGTGAGGACTCCAACACAAGCGGGATTTTCCCCATTGATTTAGGACATTATAATTGTAGATCAGTTTCCGATGCATTGAACCTTGAACTTGAATTTAAAAGGTTCCATTTGAAGTCTTTTGTAAAGAGGGATAACTTTGACAGTAGGGGTTTTATTGCTCAGTATGTAAAGAAAGTGGTACCTGATCAACATGTTCCTCAGTTGGAAGATTATTGGGAGGGTTGCCGGGATGAATTTGAAGTATGGAGAAGGAGTTGATCAAGACTAACTTTGAAGCAAATTCATGATATGAAGTTACCCATGGATACCTCAGATGTCACCGACGATGATGAGGACACACTTGACTCCGAGTTTATGAAGCGGGTTCATGATGAACCTCTTCCGAAAATAGATTGGAACAAGAAGATGGGCGACAGTGCTCAGACACGCACTTTGGGTGTAATCCGAAGAACAAAAAATTGGCTTAGGGGTCGTCGTTTTCACCCAGCATGAGCCACCAGCTCAAGAAGCAAAAATGGGAACAAGAGTACTACAAATAAAATTTATGTTGTGTCTAATATTCTCGTTTCTGATGCAGGAAAAGCACAAGGAAGGATTAAGGAGGAGAAACTTAATATCAGGGTTGAGCCTCATGTTGTTGGTCGAGTTACCAAATCGAGATCTAAGAAGAGTTTCAAACCGTCGGTTTCTCACTTCATTCTCAATCTGGACCTAGAGGAAACACCGAGCAAGATGACATCCCCTGTTTCTGAAGCGGACAAGCTTTCAATTGACATAGACACTATTTTTTAGGACTCAGGAACTCTTGAGATTCAGTCTCACATTGACCATACCATGTCTCCCTCCTCAGCAGGGCTTCCATCCATGCCTTCAAAAGAGCTAACCCTAGCACCAAAATGGCTAAATGATTCCATCACCAAGAAAAGGAATGTAGTTTTGATTTCTGTATCAATGGAGGACGTCATAAGTAAACGTCTGGGAAGGTCTACAAAGCCCAAAAAGTTAAAAACAGAGGCAATGATTGACTTTGATGAAAACATGAAGCATTGGATTGTGGATATTGCTAGACCTGAGCCTAACAAAGATGTTGCTACGGCTTCAGAGGCAGATTATGTTGTTGAACGAATAGATTTGGGAATCGGAACCAGAGTCGTGGATGTTAAGCACTTTGAGACTTCCACTAAATGAATCATCTCCCGTACCTGGAAGGATGAGAGGGACGAGGCTGAGTTGAAACAAAGTTTAACACAAATGGCTCAATGTATCCACGCTTTGCAGAATAGCCCGTTGCTATTATCCCAACATTCAGGTCCTTTTAGTCCAAAGTCCCCTAGCAATCAAAAATTCTTGGATGAGGTTCAACAGAACAGGATGATCGTTGAAGTCTTCTCAGAATGGCTCACCACAATCATGTGCCAGGCAACCAATTACATAACCGACTTGGTCCAGATTTTTAAGGATGCAAATGAGGTTACTAAAGCCTTAGATTCCGACTTGGTCTCATGGCAGAAGGAGAAATCTAAATGGGTTGTGATTTCAAAGCAGATGCGGGATATTCAGCGTTATGGGCTAATGAACTTTCTAGCTGAAAACCAAGTGTCAGGTTTGAATGAAGATGTCATGTTCATTTGCAAGAAGAGTATTGAGTGGTACAATCAGATTATTGAGCAGGGTTATAATGAGTCAGCCAGCCTACGTGGGGAATTAACAGCCTTGAGAGCGACCATGCAGAAGGACTTACGTTGTGTGGATGTTCAACTACTTAAGAAAGATGGTGAAACTCTAGAGGACACCACGGAGATGATTAACCAGTTCAGCAGCCACATCAGACAGATCAAGACGGATAAATCTTTGTCTGTGGAAGATTTTACAGGGATCTCTAAGGTGGAATCAATGCTCACCGTTTGCCTTGATCATCTAGACTCTCACAGAGATAAAGTGCAAATGGTGAAGAGGAAGAAGGAGCTCTGGAAACAGAGGGTTATTCATATCAGTTTGCCGCACGTAACAGTAATTCAAGAGTTTTCAAAAGTACACCGAGAGTGGAGCACGGCCAAGGCGGTAATGGTGTCTGTTCAAGACACTAACCTGAGCGATCACATCGAAGCAGAGAAGACTGCATGACTAGCGCTACTGGCAGTTGTTTGCCAGCAAGCCTAGTTATTTTCTTTAAAATTCGAATATTGCAGTTAGGGTTGATTTTCATTAACTCTTAGGAGTTAATTTTACTTTGGTTAAAAAGACTATTGGGTCTGGTGACCTATAAGTATTGGATGTAATAACTTTGAAAGGGTTCACTAAGTTTTTGAAAAAGACTATCTTTAAAGCTAGCTAAATATATTTTGTGTATGAAGGAAGTTGAGGATCATCTGTGAATGTGAATCTATTTAACAGCTATTTTCAGTCTCAAATCTGTGTGTTTGATTTCAAAATTTGATTTTTGTGTAAGTCTATTTTGAGGAAGGGGATATTATACTTTCTATATGTGCAGAAAACTATTGGCTAAGTTCATCTCTGAAGGCTTTTTCATTTTGTTTTAGTGATCATATGAAGTCTATCGGCTTTATATAAAAGATTATATATGAATCAGTACTTGCATTCATTATGTATTGACTGGTGTATGCAATTGTCTTTAAGTGCTTTCTGGTGAAAAGCATCCCATTGATTGTATGTAATTTGGAGCCGAATGAATATTTACTAGAGGGAGTTGTACCTAAATTCAGAGGTTAATCAATTAAATGATTTTCCAACTGATTGGTAGAAGATTTTGTCTGCTTTCTTGTGTTTCACACTGCTATAATTTAATTAGATAAGAAAGACAAATTTGTTTACCAACAGTACTACAAGAAGTTCATTAGGCAATTCAGTGCTATATGTGCACCAATGTTAGACACAATTAGAGGTGGAACGAAGGCAAAGTTTTAGTGGAATGAACAATCAAATAGAGGTTTTGAAACCTTGAAGGAGAAGATAGCTACTCAACCGGTGTTGGTGTTGCCTAGTTTTGAGAAGCTCTTCACAGTGGAAAGTGATGCAAGCAATGTTGAAGTAGGTGTTGTCCTAATCCAAGAAGAAAGACCAGTAATTTTCCATAGTGAGAAGCTAAGTGATGCAAAGAGGAAATACTCCTCTTATAACTTGGAATTATATGCTTTAGTGTAGGCTTTGAGGAAGTGGAGACACTATCTCCTTCCTAAGGAATTTGTAGTCTATACGGACAACCAAGCTTTGAGCTTTCTAAACTCACAAGACAAAATCAGTCACAAACAGATGAAGTGGGTGGAGTACATGCAAGCCTACACATTCACAATCAAGCACAAAAAAGGACAGTTAAACCAGGTTCCTGATGCATTGAGCAGAAGACTCTTGACAGTCCAAGAAATTCAGTTAAGGAGCATAGGTGTTGATAGTTTTGAAGACCTATACCCGGAGGATGAAGACTTCTCAAATGCCTACAAGGTGTGCAAAGAATACCAAAATCATTTTCATAGTGAGTATTCATATTTTACCTTGCAAGATGGACTATTGTTTAGGGGTGGACAACTTTGTGTGCCTAGAGGATCAATGAGAGAAAATCTCATACAAGAGAAGCATAATGGCAGCCTTAGTGGTCATTTTGGAGTCAACAAGACTCAAGAGTTGGTTCAGAGGTATTATTATTGGCCTAGAATTAATCAAGATGTGAAAAAGTATGTGGAGACTTGTATTGTTTGTCAAAAGGCCAAGGGCACTTCTTCAATTGCCAATTCCAACCTCTTCCCATACCAAATAGACCTTGGGAGTGCATTAGTATGGACTTTGTAGTAGGTTTACCAAGGACAAAGCAAGGATTTGACAGCATTTATGTCATTGTGGATAGATTTAGTAAAATGGCTCACTTTGTACCTTGCAAGACTACTCATGATGCATGCCAAATAGTTCATTTGTTCTTCAAGGAAGTAGTAAGAATACATGGTTTACCCATGAGCATTGTTTCAGATAGGGACTCAAAGTTCATGAGTCATTTTTGGAAAACACTTTGGCAAAAGCTTGGCACCAACCTATCTTTTGGGTCAGCCTACCATCCACAAACAGATGGGCAGACCGAAGTGGTTAATAGGAGCTTAGGG
The DNA here is from genome assembly GCF_030272615.1 of Cryptomeria japonica. Taxonomy (NCBI): domain Eukaryota; kingdom Viridiplantae; phylum Streptophyta; class Pinopsida; order Cupressales; family Cupressaceae; genus Cryptomeria; species Cryptomeria japonica. Next base: position 16,564,331 of record NC_081414.1, read on the forward strand.
AACTAATTGAGGTGCCTTACCAAAGAATATGGTCAAATATGGGATCAAGTGCTATCACAAGCTAAATATGCTTACAATGACACAATAAATAGGACCACTGACAAGAACCCTTTTGAAGTGGTCTATGGTGTTCACCCAAGGGGTATATTGGAGCTAAGAGACTTAGGGAATGCAGCAACAAGAAGTGGATATGTAGAATACTTTGCTCAGTCAATGAAGAAGGTACATGAATCAGTCAAGCAAGCATTGATGGAGAACACAAGTAAAATCAAGCAAAAAGTTGATGAGAGAAGGAAGAACCTACAATTCCAAGTAGGAGATCTTGTCATGGTGCACCTAAACAAAGCAAGGCTACAGCAAGGAGTACCTAACAAGTTGAAAATGAGAAGGTTGGGTCCATGTGCCATTCTAGCCAAGTATGGAGAAAATGCATACAAGGTGGACCTACCTAGTGACATAGGATTGTCACCGGTTTTCAAAATAGCAGACTTAGTTGCCTACAAAGGACAAATTCAAGGTTCAGATTGTAGTCACTCAGAGGTATCAGATGATGCAAACAACCTTCAATTACCAGCAAAACCAAATCCAAAGGCTAAAAAGGTATTGAGTTCAAGGATCGCTAAGAAGACAAGACACCAAATCTATTGGGAGCACCTGATCAAGTGTCAAGGTATGGATGATGTTGAAGCTACATGGGTTCTTGAAACAAAGTTTAAGAAGTTAAGCATTGATCATAATCTGATTCCCAAGGAGGTGACTTAGTTTTCTTTTGTTTGGAAGAATGGTGCAGGAGCACCTAGGACTTAGGCTCATAGTCCTTATCCAATTTTGGCTTGTACTGACCTTAGCTAAGTCAGGTTCCTAATAAGGACTCCAGGAGGGTCCAAGGAGTGAGTGTGATGTTTGTTTTGATTCAAGTGTAGGCCTAGTTGAGTTAGTTTTCTTTCTAGGTTTGCATTTTGTGCATAGGTAGTAGTTTGAGTAGTAAATTGACCTTCTAAATGGTCAAAAGTGGCATAACTTGGTATAAGCATTAGAGAGTTTTAGAATGGTCTTAGGAATGCTTAAAAATTCATGAGTAATGACTTAAAATAGGTTTTATAGGTTGGCAAAGCAAAAAGTGAAAAGTTGTAAAAGTTGTCATGACAACTTTTGGTCCTAAAAGTGATTAGTGATGGAGTTAGGGATAGCACAATGCCCTGGAATGCCTCCACACGTGGGGAATACTATAAGAACCTCCTCTTGCATGGTTACCAAGGTTGGAAGTTTAATTTTGTATGATCAACAATCTGAAACTACTCATTTTCGGACTGTTATCATTGTTTTGGCTTATTTTGCTTACAATGTGAATACAAATGGATTCAGTCCATTGATCCAGTTATGGATTGAGTTTCTTTGGTGTATTTCAAAGTCATTTGTTTCATTTAAAGCTTTGTAGTTAGTGTGTGTTGGTGTTTTCATAGTTTTGTTTTCAATCGACCAGTTTTGGCTTGTATATAGCAATTTCTTGTAAAATGGTTGCCCCATAAAATCTTTTCGTGCTACCATCACAGTCTGTTGGGACATGGAAGGCAGCCACTTGTATAGTGTACATATGCAGGGAGAAGTTATGGAAGTGGTGTTTGACATGGCTACCACCTTGTTCTAAGCGAGTCGAGGAGCAACCCGGCTAGAGAAGACAGGGTGAAATTTGAGTGCATAGTGCAAAGGTGAACACAATACCACAACCAAATCATTTGGAGGGGTCCATGAAGTCCATACAGAGTTTCCATAGCAAGAAGAAGCCTTGACAAGACCTATTGATGCCCATTTCACAAACTTGACCAATCATTGCCGGTTAAGAGGCCTAGAAACCCTTCAAAGCCCTCATTTTTGGGTTAGGGCATTGTACGGTGAGTTGGGAAACCAAAACCACCAAAATCACTTGGGGATAGGTGAATGAATGAAGAAAATCAAACTTTGTTGCAAGGTCATTTGGACCATTTTCTTCTAAACCCTTGAAACCCGTATTTTGGAGGCCTAATAGGGGCTCATTCCTTGTAGCCCTATTTCTAGGCAAAATGGTGAAATCGGTAGAAAGAATAATGGATGCAAACCACAAATGGACCCAATTGGAATTCATTTCATGTTAAAAGACACCTCCACACCTCTACAATGACTCGCAATAGTATGGGGGTGAATTGACAAGTTGAATTCAAGAGAGCAAGAATGAGCATATGGGAAACACTTTGAATTGGTAGGGTTCCTAGTTAAACACTTGTTGTAAACACCTTGAGATTGGCAAGAAGCAAGCCCTAGAAGAGATTGAGAGGGACTTGGAGGTCTTGGAGCATAGCTAGACTTGGAGAGGTTGGTGGAATTGAGTAACACCAACTAGGTGAAGTGTGAGCAAGCTAGGCAAACCCCATCACTTTGCTACCTACCCGTTTCACACCTAAGATGATGCGAACCAATTCTTAATTGAGCCACTAATAGCCTTCCCTTCCCTTTAATAGTTGTCCCTAAATATGTTGTCTCACCATGTTCCCCAGTTGGGTTAAACTCTTTGATGTAATACGACTTTTGACGACCAATGTGGTTAGTCCACATGGCATTTTGAAACTTTTCAATGATGAACTTCTTTATTTCCCCATTGGTATTAGGACATTTGTGCAGCTTGATGTTCCACTTGTTCAACCACTTTTTGTTTTGTTTCATCCATGTTTTCTTCCTTCGATTAAGACCCTCTTCCATCACAATCTTTGGCCACCGTTGGTTATTCAGGTTTTCAACCTTCTTTAGATAACTTATTGACCGAATTATGGCTGATGCCTCGAATGCAAAAGTACTTGCTTCCGCTAAAAGGATTTCATATGGAACTGAAATCTTAACTTTGAGATTGTGTGTGATCAAGGGTTTTTGAATTCTTTATAACTATCTCCATCCACAATTTGACAAGCTGCCTCCCCAAACTTTGCGGCCATAGAGAACAGCCGATGTGACCAGCAAACCAAAAAGAGTTTTCTTTGTTTTTCAATCCCACAGTTCATCTTTTATGCACCTATTTTCAAGTAAATATGACGCTTTCCATCCCCCTGTATCCTTTTCGCTCTACAAGTTTCCCAACTAAGCTTATACTGGAATTCAATCCCAAGATATTTGTATTCTATCACAATTTCCAACAGACTACCTTCAAAAAGAAAGGTAATTTGTTTATCTTTCCTCTTTAAAGAGAAGATCATGATCTTGGTTTTGGTAATGTTCACCTGCATCCCTACCTCCTGGCAAAAGTGCTCTAGAGTCCTTGAGTGTTCTCTCAAACCATGAGCCATTTTAGAGATTAGGATAAGATCATCAACGTATAAAAGTAATTTCACCACATAGCCTGCAAGATGAACACCTTCACCCTCCGACATGTTTAGCCATGTTTCTAATTTATCAATTTACAAACCAAACAAAAGTGGGAGAAAGAGGGCATCCTTGCTTTACGCCAGTGTCACTACCAAAACATTCAGACATTCCTTCACTAGTTTTGATTTTAGCTATAACTTTCTCATATAGTCTATGGACGGTCGCTCTATATATGTCAGGTATACCCAAATCTTTCATTCTATTCCATGGTTTGTCTCTAGGCACCGTGTCAAAGGCTTTCTTAAAGTCCACAAAACAATAATATGCTTCTTCCCCTTGATTGTCTCATGTTTTCTCTATCAAATGTTGAAGAGTGATGCAATGATTAATGGTGGAGTGTCTAGGTCTGAAACCGGCTTGATCTTTGGCCCTTTTTCCTTCCACTTCTGCCCAACTGCTTATTCTACACTCTACCATGCTCCCAAAAAGTTTTCCTAGAAGGGGGTTGACCATAATAGTGCAGTAGTTAGATGGGTTGTTGATATCCCCATTTTTAAAGAGAGGAATAACCACGATAGTTGTCCAATCCGCTAGAAAACCATCTTGAATGACACTATTGAAGATACTCTTTATGTGAGGAGTGAGACGCTCAACTCCCCACTTTAAAAATTCCGCTTGAAGCCCATCAATATCACTCGCCTTACCATTTGCTAAACTCTGTATTCCTTGCTTGATATCATCCACTGTGAATAACTCCCCTGAAGTGGTCACTATGGGAGGAAAATTGTTCTCTTGTGACCGCTCATAATTCGCTTTACATATTCAAGCCATTGGACATCTGTAATACAGTTTTCAGTTTGTTTTCTCCTTTGCTGCAATTCCTTCCAAAAATCTTTAGGGCTGTGTTTACCAAGAGAGATTAACTCCTTCCTTCTTGCCTTTACATATTCTTCTTTTTTAGCTTGAATGAGTTTTGTGTACCTCTTCTTGTTTTCTTTGTTCATATCTTTCCCTTTCAAAGATCTCTTGGCTACCTTACATTCTTCATCATGTCATCGGTTTGTCGAAAAAGTATTCACGACCCTCTTCCTACTGCAAGTCCTTTTGCAGGCACTCAAAGCCTTATGTATTATAGGAATCAACAAACTACTATGGACATGATCATCTTCCTTATTGAATCTTTCATCAATCAGAATATTATTTATTTCATGAAACTGTTGTTTAAGGACAACGTTAAAGATGTCCCTGTTTTCTTGGTTTATGAGGATTTTGCCTTTAGTAGTTGTTTTCTTTTGCATGTAGAGAACTTGTTTATCTTGAAGGCTGCTTGAGGCAAAGTCCAACTTAACAAAAAGAGGCATATGATCAGATTTCATTTCTATAAGACAGTCTCCAATGTCAAACTCCAGCACTTAAGATGTAAGCTTTTGAGAGCAAATCAAGTAATCTACCACACTCTAACCATTATAAGTTTTGCAAGTGATACCCCCTGATGCTAGCCAACTTCTCATACCATTGCAAATAACCACACCAAACAAACTACACATCCCCGATAATTTTGCCCCAAAATGTGAAACAACTCCATTATTATCTTGTGAAGCTCTTTCCCAAGATTGACCCTCGCTTTCTTCCAACCATAGAGGATTATTTTCTCCCTTTTCACCATTGCTCCACTGTAGAGATTGGTTATTAGTTGTCCTTGCATTGAAGTTGCCAATTAGCATTATTTCCTCTAAGGTGCTAAATAAGGAGATATCCTTTTTTAAAGATGCAAACGGATCTTCTTTGTCTAAATTCCCCCTCTTGTAGAACTTGGAGTTTTTGGGAGCGAAGTAACAAGCAACCAACCTGAAAATTATCCCATTCATTGTTATTTGCAGCCAAATGTATTGTTTATTTGGGTCCTCATTTTCAACTTTCACGACTCCATGCCACTTCTCATTTATAAGCATTGTGACTCCACCATGTCCTTTTCCTATCCCATTCCCTTTGTTCCATACATAAAATTTCTTGTAACCTTCAAAATCTGGGACCTTGCAACCGTCATGTTCATGTGTTTCAACAAAAATGATAATATCTTTCCCCTCTGCTATAGGTCCCACCCCAGGACCTCTTCTCCATGGATAACATCTACAGTTCCAACTCACTACACTTAAGTAGTCATGTGGGGCCCCTATTTCCTATTTTTTATTCGAGAAATGCTCCCTAATTTGAGTTTTTCCATTCTTCAACCATACCCACTTTGTCACCTCTCTTTTTGCCTTTACTTTATCACATTCCTTCCTTTGTTCATCTTGTTGAGCAACAGTCAGATCTTCATCTAGATAGAATTGTGACCCTCTGAGTAGCCTTCTATTTCTAAGGATAATATTTTTATCCCCTATGTTTCTCAGGGTAACTCTTACATACCTATCTCTTTCTTCTATCTTCCTTCCTATCCTATTTGCTCGTTGAATACCCCCCATCCACTCTAGTTTATCTCTAAGAAAGTCTCTAGCTAGAATTTCAGTTCTCTTTTTTTCTCGGAAGTCTTTGAAACCTTTGATAATGACATTTGCAGCCTTGCCACGCTTGTCTTATTCTTCTCTTATTTGTATTTTAATTTGCTGCTCAATGATTCCCTTTTGTTTGCTTGCTGATATGTTTACCACTTGTGACCAAGTTTTAGCCTCTTCTATCTGCTCCCTTAGTTTAGACTCTTTATTTTCCAAGTCCGCTAAGGTTAATTGAATTTCCTTTACTTGTGTTGTGTCCTTAATTGATGGGAAGGACAGTCTATATTCTGGTACCTGAGGTTAGAGAATGGCCCGTGCAATTCATCAATAGCTTTACCATTGAAATGTTTCCACTAGAAATGATGACCGCCTCTATAAACCAGGCAGTGGTTTTAATAAAAATAGTTAATGTGTATTCTCTACTCAATTTTTTAACTATTGTATCTCAATAATTTTGGCATTTAGTATCGCCTTTGATGAAATAAAAATATTACATATATCCAAACAAAAGCAGTATTGTTCCAATTTATTTTAAGCTCCCTCGAGATGAAGTGGTGAAACGTAGAGAGAATAAGAATTAACATATTTGTTTGTCTATCGTTCCAATTTACATAAGCTCCATTAAAATAAGGTGGTGAAAACCAACGCACATAAACTTGAACATATTGATGGTTTGCCAAAGCCGCATCTCGCTTTATAGTCCCAGAATAATTCAACCTTATATCTTTATTCAGCATACTCGATCGTTCAAGTAATAGCTTTGAACCCATCATTACGAAACTACAAAACCGTATGCAAGACAACTTATATTACAAACATTTACAATGTATTTGGACGCAACCCACGACCACCTGAGTCTATATGCACGTTCGACTTGTTTTTTCCAGAGACAATTGAACTCGACATCCAACTTGAAAGATCACATTAAACTGACACAAAAACAACATCTACACTACAACATCCATTTATCGAAAGCCATTGAACTCGCCATCCGACTTGAAAGATCACATTAAACTGACACAAAAACCAAACTAAGGATCTTATGTTTGCTGCTGACACAAAAACCAAACTAAGGATCTTATGTTTGCTGCTAGCATTTATATTTCTATTTAAGTAGATTCTTTGGAAGCACATGTACCCCCTAGGTGCATAAATCAAGATTGAATGCCATATGAATTTGACATACCAAAAACCTTGCTCGATATCAGTGTTGAGCTTACTCTGGTTTGTCCATGGAATACTTGACTTCTTGTTCTCCAATTCATAGCCTTTTACCACCATGCACCTCATAAGACTCGTCTCCTTAAAACACAGTGTTCCACGGAAACGCATTTCCCCCCACCAGGCCCAAAACCCGTCCCTGAAACTTTTTCCCTTTGTCCCCCCATCCCTGAAGCCCATCCCCGCGTCCCCCTGTCTCCCCGTCCCCAACGGCCGTGGAACACTGTTAAATAAAACATTATCCTAATCATGTGTCTTTCCCTAAAGCATTATGCACAGAAGGTAAATAATAATAGCATCTGAATTAAACTTGGCATGGAATGAAAATGCATACCATCCGAATAATAATAGAATTTGTCCCATATGCTATGTTTAGTCTCGTGGACATTAAAATTATTTCTTCTTCTACCATTTTATAATGATTTCTCAAATATACACATTTTTACACCAAGTAAACTGTCGTCAAAACGTCAAAAGGTGTGCCGTACTGTGGTGTATTAGATGCAATGAACTTCAAAATGTACTAGATTCAATGAAATTCAAAAATAGCCTAACAAGAATGCATTTAAAATTTAAATGAATTCCAAATCACCTACGGCACAAAGCATAGCCTTAAAATGGCTATTTATGTAACTAACCTGGAAAAAAATCAAGGTTGGACCTTGAAAAACTAGATGGAAACCAGCATTAACTTCTAAGACGATCAAAAAGAGAGATCGCAATTTTGACTCTAAATCCAAAAGGAACTCTAGAATAGATTATATGGATGAAGAATGAATCAAAATGCAAGTCTGAAATATCTAAGATTGTGCCCTGGAAGATGTCACATGAATCGGTCTAAGAAATTTGAAAACATTCTTTACCAACCATAAAAACATTTCCCTACTCATAAAGCCTTTCTTGAGGATTATTCTCATAATTCCTATTGCCATCTCCAATTGCCAATTTATAACAATTGTCATTTGTTCAAGTTTTAGAACTACGGGAATTAAAATTGTAGGAAGCTGAAGAAAAGCACTATTTTACTTTGTTTGAGGTAGCAACTGTTAAAAACTGTATCTGCTTTTTTGACATCAAATGAATTTAATGGACTGAAAACTTGATGTTAGTACCATATTACTTGTCATATCCAGCAAAATAAAGGCCAAGATACAAATCACTTGTATGTTTAATAAATTTTTGAATCACCAAATTCCTGACCAAGATCATCATGAGAGCTTTAGACAAACAATTTATAGCACATCCGGAATGTTTTACATTAACAGTTGAGATGGTGATTCCAAATCCTTTTCACATAAATTGAATAATTTTGCAACAAGAAAGAAAGATTTTAAAGTGTAGCCAGCTCAAACACTGAGCCATAAAGAGCTCAGCTTGAACATCTACAATTCACCTCATACATAAATATAAGCATCTGAAAATATTCAAGCATGTTACATGTTCTACAGTTCTACTGATTCCTTCAAAAACCATCCAAAACCCAGGCCAATAACACCCTTGTGGCCAAAATCTGGTCTAACAAACAGAACCTGAGATTGTATGCAACTGCTCTCCAAGTATTGGTACACATACGAATCCAAACCAAGTCATTATAGATTAATTTTCAAGAACACAAGCAAATTGCACAAGAAATATCATACTGATACTGAGTTGTCATGCTGGCTGCAACATGCAAATATAGCTTCTTCCAGAAAGGCCTGTATACAAGTAGGTAAATAAATGAAAATAGAAAATGGCCATGGGATATCCAGGTCATGTCTTCCAACCTTGATATAGTCAATGATGTTTACATCCCATCCTTGCAAAGTGCGAAAAAAGCTAAAAATTCTCTTTCATTCCTGTAAACACATGAACTCCATCAAAATATTTCTCAAATCATCAACAAATTCCAGTTATCTTCTCAATGGTATTCTAGTGACCATTTTCTTCAGAAAAATGTTCTTCTATCTCTCCAGAATTTGAAGTCACATCTGAAGTCTGGAATTTGTTCGATTCACTTGAAGAACAATCACCATCCCGATGTCTCTTGGCCTCTGTGTCCTTGGAAATGGAAATGCTTTCTGAAAATGTAAAGTGCTCTACAACTTGAAGGTTGCTTGCAAGGTGAAATATGCAAGATTCAATAGTTGAAGAAGATGGCAAGAACTGATCTGGAAGTCGAGGTAGGCATTCCGGGAGACACTCTTTCTTGTTGAAAGATGAAGAATACAATGAAAGACATGCACGACAGAAAATGAACCTGGGACATAATTACAGTTTTAAAAGCATGTTTTACTAATATATTTCAGCAACTACATTTGTCTCAAGAAATGGATAAGCTCAAACCTGAGAATGAGACGCCTAAAGAACGGGTCAGACAGAATGCGTGCCCAAACAAAGTCAACGGAGCTAGATGTTGCAAGAATCCCTCCCCAGTCTGAAAGAAAAGATGATAGTAATTTGTCTGCCTGGTCATATGCACCCTGAAAAAATCCAAATATGGGCAAAAAAACATTTTTCATCAAATAAGAATTGCATAGGATTAATTTAAACCCAGAGAGATAAAACACAAACAAATAATGAATCCTATTTGACAAGGAGGGGAAAACTCACGGTCCCAAGGTTGACTGCTGACACACCAATCAGTCGGCAAAAAGCTGGTAAAGGGGCTGTAAGGAAAAACGTGAAAAGACTCCCATTATTCTGGTAGCGAGAACAATCGATTTTAGAAGTGTTCACACAATTAGGTTGCACTGCTGGAGAAAGGAGTAATGCTGCAGGCTCTCCTCTTTCTGCACCACTAATAACCTGCTCTGATAATATCTATCGTTAAGGATTGCTAAGAATGCCTCAGCTAAACAATATTCACTTGAAATTTGAAAACAAAACTGAACCTTTTCCTTGCACCCTCATAAGGATGAGAGTTGGGTATTGAAGGAAATGGAATTATGGGTGAAAAACAATCCTCCTCTATGGGAACTGCTCTACAAGATGCTGAAAAAAAATTTAACAAAAAAGGCTTACTTAAGTTGATGACCTGCCTTGAACAAATTACTATTGTCACTATCAATGATTGCAAAGAGGGGCTTTCTTGTAAAGGGAATGATGTCACCAGGATAGATACAGTTGAGACCTGAAAACCAAAATATTTTGATCAGAAAACTAGTTCTAAGCCAATATATGATCAATAAACAATTCCAAGAAATCTACTTTTGGAGATACTAGTCAAGTTAAAATTGGATGAAAAAAACCACCATTAATTACAAAATACAAAGAAGACTAATCTGATTCAAGAAATTTAATCCTAATTATCTCTTATATCTTAGACTCATAGTTCTTCTAGGACAGCCATAGACTAACAGAAAAAGATAGAAGATAAGCCATACACAAATCTCACGCACCTACCCTTTGAATATAGCTACAAAACTCAGCAAGATACTTGCAAACTTGAGAGGGCCAGCAAGTTACTTGCCTAAAAACTCATCACAATACTCTCAAATTTACAATAAGTCACTCACAAGCCCCACTCAAAAACTCATCTGGCAACACAATACTGTAGGCTGTAGCTTCAAATTGCTAAAAACCTGATTTAATTCACATTTATGATGTTTGTGCCCTTGACTCCTTTGACTTCAGTGCATCAATTTTCAGAAGATTTGGAGTAATCTTTGGCCAATTTGATTGATTAATTGATTAGATTTAAAAGGTATGTGAATTCTTTATGTTGTTTCCCGATTTAGATTTTTTCTGTTTCTTCTTTCATTTTTGTGTTTTAATACTTAGGGTTTTCAACTTTCACCTTTTGTGTTGTGTTTCCTTTTCTCCTTTCAGAGCTAGGCTTAGCAATATTCTGAGTTGAAGCCTGATTTTATTTTTGCTAGGGATTCCAACTTTGAAAATAGAAATTACATATACAAGTAATTGAAGTGGTAGCAAGACCAGGGACCCCACACATAGGCATGGCACATCAGGTCTAGAGGCAAGAATGGTGGTGTGCAATTATGTAACTTGTGGGTGGTGTGCACTAATCCTTGAGTGAGATGTCAATTGTTTAGTTCAGGAGAGCTAGAGATTACACAAGAGAAAGATTGTCCTTGTTTTGTATGATAAGAAACTATAAAAGATAGGAAAGCAAAGGCAATTACAGCTGTGATAAATTCTCCTCCTAACTCAAAGACTGTAGTGGGCTCTTCTCTTGGCCTATAGATATGGAGCTTATCCACTCCAAATAGTTCATAGTCATAGTCCAAGGGTCTTTTATTCCTCTTAATACCCCTAGTGCAGAATCTTTGCTCAAAGGCATTGCACAGAACCGAAAGAAGCATCATGAGGTGAGAATGGCATGTGCTAATTTGTTGGTATTACAACAACATACCATTCTATGTCAAAAGGAGCCCATATTGGGAACCAACGTTCAATTTGTTGACTACTTCAAGAAAAGGGTTGAAGCCTCAAGGCATCTAGTCCATATAATTTGAGTGGCCCCTTATTGGACGTAGTAGTGAAAAACACCTAAGTTGCAATACAAGACCAAAAAAGAATTTAGCACAAAACCCACTGCAATATATTGCCTGATAGGTATATGAATGGTATGAAGAACACATTGATCCACCTCCTACTGGCTTAAGGTGGGTAAATGGTGTTCTTGAAGTTAATTGTTGGCTCTCATGAAGAGAAAAGCATCGAGACTTTTTGCAATATGTTGGATGAGGTGGTTATGGAAATGAGTATGGAAAATGTCATTCAAGTTGTGATTGACAATGTGTCAACAGTTTAATTCACACCTTCCAGTGCAACAGAAAATAAAAATATGTAGTTGACACCTTTTGGTGCAACACAAAATAGAATGGCATGTAAGGAAAAACCTTTTATTGAATTAGAAAGAGATGCTCCATGTAACTGATGCACGAGAATCTGGGTCCCTGAGCAATCTTGCATCACAAAAAAAAAGTGTTTCTAATTTTGGTTGCTTGTCTAGTAGGCTTTTTTAAATTTTTTTTGTCAAACATCCATATTTAGAAGGCTGCTATAGGTTGCTGAAATTTACATACAAACTACCTGTAAGTGTTCTCTTAGGCCATAGACTAACCTATAATTATGGAATAGATTGACTAAACGTCAGTACAAGTGTTATGTCTTACACCTGGATAGTAAAAGGTCTCTCCCTTCAAAATTGTGGGTTTTGAATATACATTACAAATAAATTAAAGAAATCACTATCTTCTTGTTCTTGGGTTGGGGCACAAGGCAATTCAGCACTTCTACTCAAAACAAGAGAGTTTTATGTCTTTTACCTTAAAGCAAACAACATACAGCAGCTCATGAATGTTCACTCTCTCCAACTAAAAGCAGACGCCAAAGAAAATGAGTAGAACACAAAGATTGAGTTGACTGATTTAACAAAAACAATTAAGAAATCATGTACAAAACCACAATCACCAACTTTACAGAAACATACAATACAAAAACTTGCAAATTCAATGAAGCAATTCTATCTACCTAAGCACACATACAAAAGATCTCTAGTAAAACTTTTGAAAAACAATTTTAACAAGAAGGCATAAAATTCCTATTAAATATCTAAGTGAAAATAGAACTTATTTATTATTGTTTACAAAGCTTTGCATGAAAAGTAATAAAAAGCTAACTAATACTTCTACAATAGGAGTAGTTTGCTTGCACTGTTGCACATAAATCAAGCTTATTATACAATTTTGCCCACAACTAAAAAACCTAAAATCAGGATATTTTCAAAAAGTTTTATGATAAGGGCAACTAACAACTAAAACAGACCTTCTAAGTCATCTAAAACTAAAGTTTTCAAAATATCAATAACTATTTAAAAAATTTCCCCACAAATACAATTTTGAACTGGCTATAAATTATTAAATAGCTCAAGATAAAAAAATAGTCAATCCAACACTTGGCACCTAGCGATCATTCTAACAATGCTCTTCTATTCTGACACCATGGTGATCACTGAAGAAATTCCGAAACCCTAGGGCATATTAAAATATTGTTCTCCAAAATATGCCAATATGAATGTTTTTGATTAAGGGTAAACAGGTTTTGAGGGGACCCGAACCCCCATACAATAGGTTTTGAGGGGACCTGAAACCCCACAGGTTTTGAAGGGACCCGAAACCCTCAGATTTTACCAGGATCTGGAACCCACAGTACAACGCTGCTAAAAGAAAAGAGCATCAGCATACCAGCAGCCACACCAAAAACTGGACATAATATGCCAATATGAATGATGTTGTACACTGCCAAGATCTTTTTATGGACTGAAAACTCACTGAGAAAATAACAAAAATTATAGCCACAATCTGAAATGGTGGCCAAAACTGATCAAATTGTCATAATTGAAACTCTGGAAATCTGGAAGAGTGAACAGCAAAATGTATAACAGTGACAGAAATTTTGCCTCTAAAACTCTAGGTGCTCAGAAATGTACAAGAAAAACTTAAATTGGGCATGTAAAACCCTGCTGAATATGTGAAAAACCTGCAGATGTCAGACGCCATACCTGGAAAACAAATTGCTTGAAAATCAATGAAGTTGCTCAACAATGAAATCCTTGAGCTGAAAATGACAACTGAACCCTCGGTGCCAATTAGACAATATGCAAAAAACTTTGAAGATAAGCTATTTTAACCTGACTTCCTTATCAAAATCTGCATTTCCTCTATATGAGAGCACCTATTAATAGATCTGCTCCTTTGCCTTTGAATACATGCCATCACCTCATTGTGGCACATACCGTTATATGTAGATACCTAAACTTAAAACCAAGAAATCGGTCTGTCTTCCCAAAGGTGTGCAATTATCAAAGATTCAAACCAAATGCAACCTTCCATTTGATAAATATGTGCTTTTCATTCTAGAACATGCACTCTTTCATACTGTTGCAGATTTCAATTTTTCAATAATTGTCATCCCACTGTGTGGTGTGCGCCACTTCATCTTAAAGAAAGTAATTCTAATTTCCCACTTGAACTTGTTGATCTGGTAATGGGCATAACCATGCAAAACTGAAAAAAACTTTCAACTACAAAATCCAAGAAATTCTGCTTTGATACCAACTGATCCATAATAAGCGTGGAGAGTCGACTACTTAATTCATCAAAACAGATCCTATACTTTCTTAATGTGAATTGATTGCAAAACTTATTCCATGTGTTGGAATATTGAAAAACAGTCCTTCAAAATGCATTCTAGACAAAATCCAATAACAATGTAAAGAAGCATGTACCTGCAAGCACAAACCATTAAACTATAATAATAACATTATAACAACAATATGACTTGAAGAAACCCAAAATGGGGAAAAACTCCAGTACGGTGACGTGTTGATCCTCCTCATTCCTCAACCACTACCTCATGAGCTGTTATGATGGCTTTTTGCCTTTACATAGGAAAACAGGGACTTTTCTTGCACAAATAGCAATATCCCACACCAGATAAGCCCTCCAGTGCTCTCTGACACTTTCCAAAATCTCTACAACTCCCTAAGGCTGATAGACTAAAGCAACATAAGCCTTTACAACCAACTTTCTATGACAACACTATGGAATGACTAAGGACAATGACCTCTCTCAGAGATTTTGGCGAGGCTGAGTTGCAAGAAAAGTCGAGGAAGCCCAAGCATCCTTGTGACTCAAAAAGAATCCCTTTGTCACATTTTGAAACTCTCAGGCAATGCAGACCTCATCTCTATCATCCTGTGCAGTGTGTTTGAATGCAGTTGAACATATTCTGCAAACCTAGTTCTGATATGGAAGGATTCAACCACAATCAAACTAGTAACACATGTTTCACTAAAGTGGAACACATCACTACTGTGTCTCAGGCGCTACAATTCCTCCTCTATTTGCTTCAACAATCAATTTCATTGACTAAAGTGGTACACATAGTTACTGTGTCTTTACTTGTCAGGTCCAGTCACCAGAAACAATCAAATCCTTCAATTCTTCCTCTATTTTCTTCAACAATCAATCTAAGATACTCTGTATATCATTACTCAAGAACAAGCCTTCACGTTGTTTTAGTATAAGGTATTAATTCAATGAGAACAGTTACCAAGTTAGCCAGCTTGACTACCTTAACTGACCCAATTATATAGCAAGTTTGTTGAGCCTATAAGTAAATGTATTTATACTTACAAGCTTTTACACCCAGGTCTAATAACAGCATTTGACTCTAAATAATATTGTGCAATACCCAGAGGAAACTAATTAAAATAATGTCAGTTATAAAATTTACATTATGTATATTGACTTTTAGGGTTTTAACCAAAACAAAAACTTCCTTTTAAGGTTGGAAAAGACTTATTGCCAAGCTTGTATGATAAGTGGTATGTTGCCATCATTCTAGTAAAGGAATTTATTCATACAAGAGTCCTTGTTTACTTCAACATAACCACAAAGGTAGCCTTCTTCACACTTAAAAACAACTTTAGTATGCCTATCTATTTGCAGATGACATGACGAACTCAACCAATTGAGTTTTGAATCTTTAAAGGAATCTATAAAAATAGTCTTCATAAACTTTGAGTCACAATCATTAATAATCCTTTGAAGAACAGCATGTATTCTTTGTTACTCTAATGGAAGAGTTCAAAATGGCTCGGTATTCTCCCCTGTTAACTCCACAAGCATGAGCACATTCAATTAATTTGTAAATAAACACTCAGATGGGATCCTTTCCAAATGATTCATGGACAGCAATGAAATCCATCAAAAGCTTCCCCACCAATAACCCAGGAATTTTAACTTTCTTTATCTCTTTGGCATACTGGGCTCAAAATTTGTGTTACTTTCTTCAAATCTTTTCAATAAAAAGATTTCAGTGTTACTGTGTTCTAAAGACTCCCAAATTGACCAGCTGAGACCACAAGTCCTTTGAATAATATCATCATTCGAGTTTGGATTTGGAGCTGAAATATATTCTATAAATATCAAATACAAGTAGAAAGAATGAATAATACCACTCCCATACCAGAAAGTTGGGATGAGAAATTGAAACCAACTTGGAAATATCATTGAGAATCTGCCAGCAAAACTCTGGGAGCAAAAGCCTTGTGTTACTTCAAATCTCGACTTATATTACATACTTTAACATAACTGTTTTTCTTGGATTGTATTAATTTCCATTTTCATAGTCACAATTTTTCAACCCTTAGAGATCCTTGCCGTGACCATTTTCTGGGTTGGTTTAACATTTTTTTATCGTGGAAATTAATAGCTGATCAAATTATGATAATTAAAAACAGACAACACTTTTAATTTTTAAATAATAAAAACGCAAACTGATTCTGGTAGAATATTGACCACAAAAACAACTATGATCTCAGGCACAGGAAACAAAGGCAAAGGTAACACTTGCATCATAAATGTATATACCTCTGCTTCCTTGAGAACTTAACCACAGCCCACCACTCCCACCATTGCCTAACTTCCCCCTCTCATGAATAGAGGGTCTTTGAGGTGTAGGGCTGTCATGTGGTGAACTCAAAGGAGAAACAGACGTTGCTTCTGAAGATGTATCCGTTACATGGTGATCAGCATGAGATTCTGCCTCTGCATGATTCAGTATAGTGCCAGATGTAGATAGTGATACAGATCCTCGAGTAGGCTTACCTGCATAAATTGTTCATTGATAGGACAGAAGCTAAGATTGTGGAATTGCCAAGGAAAGAAAAACAATGAGTGATCACAACATCATATATCAAACCTGAAGCTGATATATATAGTAGCACTGCACTATCAGCTGGGAGCTCTTCACAAATCGTGGCTAATACCTGCACATGTCTAAAAGTCATTCATTCGACACTAGATAAGAGTTTGTTCAGTGCAAAGTATTCTTCCATTTAATTGTGTGTGAAATTATTCTAAATGCTAAACAAGAAGTAATGAGCCTATCACTAGCTTTCTAACAACAAAAATAACAAACATAAGTTTAAAATCATTTAGCATTTGATTGGAACATAACATTAGCCACAATCAGATATTCATATCACCACATACCACAAATGACTACTGTCTGACTAATCTAAACGCTAAACACAAAGTAATGGACTCACCACATGCTGCTGCTTTCTTCATTTCATTCCATCCTCTATAATACCAGAATAACCAAAATAAATTGAAAATCATGCAACACTCACTCTGAATATAGTATTAATGTCAGTTAGAGACTATATTCTTTGCAGTTTCTGTATGTCAGAAACTATTTGCTGTCCACTTAAAATCAAAATATAACTGAAACGGATCCAGATTCCAAAGCAAAGAATTGCAGGAGTGGTACTATGTCAGTTTCTGCAGAGAGAGATATGCAGAAACTTAACATAACACTTGATGCCCAGATGGCTAACAAATATAACAACTAATAGAAATCAATAGGAAAACTTTATGTGAACCTAAGTCCAAAGGACCAAAGGTATAGGTCACTAAAAGAATGCAACTATATATAATTGTGCAGGATGATTTGAATACTTGCAATCTACACAAACAACTGCCTCGTAACAAGATTGGTATCTATTATTCAAAATGCACAGATGCATAAAATTTGTAGATATGTATTTTGATCAAAACCATGCTAAGTAACCAAATCAGTATCAAGGATGGGTACAGTGCACTGGTAGACAGTATTTTGGGGGGCAAAGGAGGGGGGGTTGGGTACATTTTGGATACATCCACACAAAAATTCATAACAGAAATACAAAAATGAATTTTATAGCCTAAAAACAAAAAATAAATTCACAATACTGTTTACTGCTCTATCTAATAAAATTAATACTCCAATTAATAACAGAAATAACAATGCATACCAGACAGAGGAGTATAAGTATACCTTTATTCACACATGAAGTTATTACAGAAGTAGATTAAAGATGGCCAGCCAGGATGAAACTGGATTGAACTAGATCATCCCCCTCTTCTTGATAATACAAAATCTATTTAAAGAACCCAACTGTTGCCAGAGGAACACAACAATTGACTAACTAATTCTTATAACTACCCAAAGCCGACAAACAATTAATACATAGTTGGATAACCCATTTTATCAAAACATAATAATAGTCATCATACACTGACTATGTCATCCTGTTGACGTGTCTGAAGTCGCATTGCTGCAAACTCCATACGGCCAATGCAGAATAGAATAAACTTGCTGAGTATCCTATCCTCTCTTGAAATAAGGAAATCCCTAATGCTATTTCTTGCGCTTGATCAAAGGGGATAACCTCAAGGTTTCGTTTGTCAGGTCTTGACTGCGGGATTGCTCAGTGGTTTGATGTGTTTTTCACTAGAAACACAAGGGGACTTACGGTAGGATAGGTAATTGCTTGATGAGTTCCCCAAAACTTTAATGGTCTTACTTATCAAAAGGTTTAAGTTGAGTTGATACTGTTTTCAATAGAACTGCGGATTCTCTTGATAAAAAAAGGGAAAAAAGGGAAGGATAGGGAGAGAGAGAGATACAGAAAACATGAATTTTAACTAAGATAGCAGACTTAGTAAACAGACGGACACCTCCAAATAACTAAATTAAGCATTACCAGCAATTTAAGCACAATACTTGCATCAATCTAGTACGATCTTCAAGGGAAAATTGGATTTTCATGTTATTAAATACAACATCAGAATTTTGACATTCATTCAGTGAGCATTCAACAACCAAACTAAGCATGTGAAGGGTTCAGATTAACCATGCAAAAGGAAAGACAATCAGTCATTCCCTAATGGTATGAACAGCGAGGATTCTATCAGATGTTTACTTAGAAAATGCTATATAAAGGAAAGAAGCATAACTGAAAAATTCTAAATTAATGAAGGAGGAGACCATGCACTCACAAGGAAACTTGAAACAGTCTTAACTTTGCATTAAATCCTGTAAATTTCGCCAGAGCCTTTACAACAATCCAAGAACTTCTTACAAAATGAGGGAAAACCAATCCCTTAAATAGGCTTCAAAAATGGAAGAATGGCCAAGATCTAATCTAAACAAGTGGCCCAGATTCATCCATAAAACATGGCTGCCCATACCCATAAATGGGAGGCAAATATCAACAACCACCTCAAAGCCCAAAGGGAGTAATAACTACCCAAAAAGGTAATTAGAACATATCCAGAAATAATCCAAAAAGGTGCATACACATAAAGTTTTACATTTAGTTGACTAGGAAGTCAAACATGACCCTTTGGCCAAAAAGTGCACTTTTCAAGATTTAAAAGGAAAAGCACTTTCTAGGAAAGCACTTTCTCTTTTCCATTTGTAGATTCATTTTCCAAGAACTCATCTTCACCATGCAAATATTCCTGCCAAAGATCACGACCTACCACACGCTCCTCACGAACATACTCCTAGAACCTGATGCATAATTGGAATAGCAGACTGAATGGAGGCATAGGAGGATGACGAATTTTATATTGCATGCCCTCGAGATATTGGTCCACGTGCTTCAAACCATCCTTCCAGCTGGAACGATTACGCTCGACGCACAACATGTCTGACTGGAATTGACCAACAAAACTTAGGTCCTTAACGAAATAGGTGATCTTATCCGTCCCTAGTCTTTCTTCCCAGTCTGGCCGTATCACTTTATCGGACAGGGCATTTTGCCATCCTGAGACCATTGATCGAAGGATCATTTTGCCGAGTTCTTGCATGGTGTTCAGAATTGTCTCGCACGCATCGTGTTCTTTATCAATGATTTCTCGTGTCATTCTTCATGGTGATAGTCCAGTACCATTCCTTAAGAGTGCTAATGTTATAAGGACCTAGGATGGTGGGTAATGTAAGAATATGTGCATGGGTCCAAAAGAGAGCTCTCATGAGGGGAAGAGTAGTGGCAGCCACTTCATGCATTCTAAGGGATTCCTCTTTACCTCTAATAGCCGAACCAGGGTGGTCTCTCGATGGTGAGCCATCTCTTTTACTTCTTCGAGGATTCGTTCTCCCCTCCCTTTGATGCCTTGTATCCATTCCTTGAAGGCCCTTGCAGTGTCCCGTACTCCTTCAAATTCTGTTGTGGTCCTCTGTGCCAATGCTGTCGGGGGAATGTGGGATTCGGAAACATTGTGTAATGGTCTCAGGAGTTGATCGATGTATCCCTCGGCCTGCTCAGCACGAGCTCGATACATGTCCTTTTCAGTTGTTATCTCTTCAAGTTGCCTGAGCATATTCAATACTGAGTCCTTGAATTCCTCCTTTTCCTATTCCTTAGTGGCTCGTCTGATGGGGACGGTCGTGATGCTATAATCTGCCAGTGTAATCTGATCTGCTGGCTTGTCTACAGGCGGGGTGGCGATGTGAAGAGTGCGGTTCCTTTGCTCATCTTTGGTCATCCTGGAATATGCCTTGGGCTTTTTCTTTCCCTTGGCTTTAGCTTGATCTATACGTGAGAAGATGTCTTCGAAGTCAATGGGTGGCTTTGTGGCGGCCTTGCGCTGAGCTCGGGCAATCAACCATTCCTGAGGTACAGTCTGGGTTGATGCTATGGCTAAATTTTCACTCTGTTCTTTGATATTTTCAGCCGTCTCACGACAAATTTGCAGCTGTTCCGTTACCAGAGGAGTGGAGGAGGTGTCAAGCTCTTTGCTTGCAGCAGAGTTTTCTCCTACTTCACTGAACAATTGTCTGATGCCTTCGTGTGATGGTAGCTCTTCAGTCTTTTCAAGCTCGCGGGTCTCCTCTGTCTTTTGCTCTCCTTCAACGGTAGAGTCATCTTTGGCAGTGTTATGGAGCAGTAGTTCATGGCGACTTTGTTGGGTGGGTTCATGCACTTCGATCCCCTAAATGGATGGAATCTCTCCTTCCTCAATTTGGTTACCCGGCTCGGCCGATTCAATAGCTCTTAGCTCGACGTCTAGCATGTCGGGTGCGGGAGGATTGTCAGCTCCAAATGCATCGATGTCACTCTAGGAAGGAGGAGCAGGTATATAATCCAATTCTACTACATCGTCGGACGAACTGGGATCCTTTGACGATGAAGTGATCTCTAGCCTCCTAATGGGAATCTTTTCCCTTCTTGTTCTCTTGGACGTCCGAGTCCCTCTGCAAGCCTTAGCCTTCTTTCTCTTCTCAGGTTTCTCAATTTCTTCTCTGGGTGCACTGGAAGTTCCCTCATCTTCGAAAGACTGAGAATCGAGGCTACCCATTAGGTGGTAGGTGAACTGGACTCCTTCATGAATTAGTCGCTCAATCTGCTGATGCAACCATTGGTCTGTATATTTTGCTGGGGCTGCCATGACTGCCTCAAAATTAGTGATCGAGTCCTGTGACCAATCAACGCTCGACAAAAGATGCCTTACCGCCTCAAATTCTTGGACCTGCAAACAATTCCCTGAATCTGCGAGTTGATCTGGGACCCAGCGGTATTCAAAGAGTCGCATCTGTTGCACACTCAGCCTAGAATATTCACGCCTTCGGACCTCATAGTCATCAGAGCAGTTTTTCCAATAATCTTCAACTGATTCCTTTGCTCTGTACCGCCTGTCATAGGCTCTCTTTGCCAGATTATCGTGATCAAAGCATTTCCTTGGAAAATGCTCTTGTAGGCCATAGGAGGCCAGCTCTGCGAAGGATTCCTCTGCTAGGGTAGGGGTCTTCAGATGGACATCCTGGTTGCCTATAATCATGGGGAACGCGAATCCAGCCTGCTTACTGTCTCTGAGTAAGATGCCGGTCGGACGTGACTACCTTGTGACCTCCATAAGAACTATCTTGTCGATTGGGTACCGTGGAAGTCGGAGAGGGGCACCATCAAAGCTAGCTATCCGGATATAGGAGAACCTTGGGAACTGGATGAACCAGGCCCCGTATCTCTGTACTAGAATAGTAGCTTGCTCTGAGAGCCTTATGTGTAACCCTCCCTGCATAAGCTTGACCAAGCGCATTGTGAAGGCGTCATTGACACGCTCATACTGGCCAACTACATAAGTCGGGTTGTTCTTTTCCCTCTGAGCTATATCCTGATAGTGAAGCTATGGGTAACAATCATATACCTTTACTTGACTAGGTCCATTCCCAATTTCACTTTTCATTATCAAACCTGGCAGTGGCTGGTTCTTGGCGAACATGTAGACCAAGTAGGAGGTTATAGTGAAGTACCTGTTTGTCTCGAGTTCAATTAGCTGAGTGTGGATGTTGTCGCTTATAATCTGGGCCCAGTCAAACTCGGACTTCCTGGCAAAGACTTGCTCTGTGAAATAAAACATCCACTCCTCAAAGTAGGAAGTCCCATAACCCTGCTGAGCAATGTGACCATATCCCCATGCTCATTGTGAAAGTCACTTCTTGGGGTCTTTTTCCCAATTTTGACGCTAGGAGGCCTTCTCTCCTTGTACCACTCTTCGTTGATCAGTGTTCTGCATCCGGCAGGATTCATATCATACGCCCCCTATGCTTCGTCTATAGTCGTGGCCGTGGGATTGTTCGGGAAGGGAATGTCGAACGCGTCGCCAATGGCCTCAGGAGTAAAGTTAGCGAGGGTCATGTTCTCAAGGAGCACCAATCTGGAACCTGGTTGATAATGTCGAGCAGCCTCTACAACTCATAGTTTTGCACTGCTGGAGGAAATCCCGCCGCTTGGGCGATGCCACTTTCCATCATCTGCCTAGGCCTGCCGTAGGCATTAGGGGAGAAGACTCGGCTCCTAAAATCTTGGATATCGATATGGCCTAGGTCAGTATCACCGACATTGTCCCAGACACTGAATTTTTGACTCCCTCAATCCCCCTCTTTGATACTGGTACTTCATCCTTTCAACCTTGCGAGGAATATCTGGCTTAGATGCTCGCGATGTCTTGGCTGTAGCAAGCGTCTTTGATAACTCCGCCGCCGATTTAGGCAATTATCCTGCACAGCCGGACGCGGATTACGAGGCGATATAAAATAAGTAAGGTGGGTTAGAGAATATGCCAGCATTCAAGGATTAATTCAAAATTTGGATTGGAAACAGCGTGATATTGCTAGCTGAGAGCTTGATTGATTTAAAGCAAAATATTTATGAAGCTTTCAACTGCAAGCTTATATTTAAGCATTTTCAGGATCAATTTTCAAAAGGGACAAAGCTCGAAAAATTTTCCTAAGTTTGAAAATGCAATTTCTAGCTGGATCCTTAGGAGCAAATTCTAATTTCGATTGCTTAGAATGACGCTTTAATAATCGGAAAAAAGATACGAATTTTGAAGATTTAAGTATTTTAATCAATTTTTTTTTTTTTTGCACAGACATCCGTCCAATTTGTAAATATTTCAGACGATCAAGAGAGGTAGAGCGTACTTACCTGGTGAAAACAGACGGCGAGAAACTGCCCGATTTGCTGTGCAAAAACGAATGGATAGTTCTGCAAATTTTGAATTCTGACGATTATCTCTCTAATTCAAATTTTTGCGGTTGTTGCTTGAAAAGAATTTGTCATTTTGAGTTTTAGACTAAGCGATTTACCTTGGGCGATCTAGTTGAAACATGATTCTGAAGAGGGGTTGCGAATGGCAAACTTCGGTGAATCGGAGAGTTTGAAGACCATTTAAAACTTTAAACCATCTTTTGCATTCACCCTAAATCGCGATTTCCAGCACTCTTAGGCGTTTTGCCAATTTAAACACTTCGCACTTTTACCCTAAAATGCGATTTTCGAAGCTATGAGGGTTTTTGAAAATTTTCGCGTGGTATTGCAAGCATTTAAAAAAACATCGTGGCACTTATGCCCCTTTTCCGGCGATTTCTAGAGAATTCGGGGGGGGGGGGGGTCACGCAAAGCTCAAAATCGCGATTTTTTGCCTTATTGAACGATTTGCTTTACTTCTCTTCCATAATGCGATTTTCGGAGGTTTGAAACTTCGGTGCTTTGGACCAATTTGCCAATTTAAACACTCGGATGCTTCATCATCACACGCCTATTAAAGGCGACTTCACAAGTTTGAACAAGCCTTTGGAATTCGTGCCTGAGGGCTAGACTAGCCCAATGGAATCACTGGCTTCTTTTGCTAACAATGTTGTCTTACGGATTGAACATGGGCTCGCTCGAAAGGGCGCGAGAGGCTCTGCGCGAAACTCAACAGGGCGAAGACGAAAGGCTCAAAAAAAGGAAAGGAGGACCCTGTCGGCGACAGGGAACGTGTGCAACACACAACACATCCCTCGAAAGAAAAAGTCATCTTCAAGACGACAAAAAAAAAAGCTGTGTCAAACTGGTGGCAATGCTATAGACTAAGAACCTGTATGCAAACAAATAAGTACAGGCAAAGTAGACATAGAATCAACACCTCACAAACACATGCCAGTAGACTGAGAATGCTAATGGCCAACCAATCAAGGAACCCAATCTGACTGCACACTTGTTGACGTGTATTTTGTACACTATCAAACAGAATAAAATACCCAAGGGTACCTTATCCTCTCTTGAGTAAAGCCTCTGAATGCTGAAGATATCGCGAGAAAGGATCAATCAGGGTGACTTCAAGGTTCTTCGTTGTAGGATCTCTACGTGTAGATAAGCACCAGTGGTCGTTGTAAATGATGTTTCTTCAAGGGGCCTTACGTTTTCGAACTGCAAGAACAGGATCTTCCTAAAACTAACAGGTTCTCAAAAAAGATCAAAAGGTAGGGTTTGCAAGAGATGAATTTTAATCTAATCCTAAGAATGACTCAATGTAGGCTAGACTTGGTAAGATTCTACCAATTTCAGTATTGCCAAGGAATTACAACTCTACTGGAATTGATGCGATCTTCTAAGGTGACTAGTGATTTTTCAAATCATCAAGAATTATAGACACTACCATGAAGATACATATCAATAGTTCAATAATGATCGAAGGTTCAAGCAATCTAGATATCTCCAGTTGACCACACAAGGCATCCTTACAATCAGTAAGAAGCTAGTGGTTTGGAACATGAATCTCACCAAAGATCAAGCCTAACACTTAGTTCTTCAAACTTAAACACTACTTTGACTGAGAATGATTCAAGAAAGTAAACAACCATGAAGATAGCCACAAGAATTGCAATAAAACACCATAACTTCAATATTTTATTGATCTCAAAGCCAAAATAAACAACAATTGTTTGAAATCCTTTCTTCAATGCTCAATCTTGCTACAAAATAACTTTCTTCTCTCCAAAAGCTCTAATCTTCTAATTTCTAATTGCTTATCTCTAATATCTAATGACAAAATGAAAATGAGTGAGGGTATATATAGCATCCTCAATTACAATGAACGGCCTAGATCAAAAGAAGATCAATGGCTGAGATTCTGACACCTAAACCCTAATTAGGGTTTGTTACCAAAAGTTCCCTTTTTAGTTGAACATTATTAAATGCATAGCCAAATATTTAATTGGCACAAAAATCGAGGGAACATAGACCAATGATAATTAAGATGCCACATCATTTTATAACAACCTCTCTTCTAGAACCTTATTCCCTTTCCAATGCTCTTTCTTAGCATATGCAACGAATCTGGACACAATTCCTTCAATCTCAGCAATAGGAATCTCGGGAAGATTCCTCATTCGTTCCTCCAAGTGGATAACCTGATCAAAGGCCTTGAGAAGAGCAGCTTCCCATCCAGGTTCGAGTTCTTTGATCTTCTCAATCAGGAGCATAGTAGTGAACATTAGATCCCGTTGCTCATTTGTGATGACATTCTCATCTTTGCAAAAAATAACCTTGACTCTTTCTTCCAACTCTTGAAGGTCCACATCTGTCTCAACTTCGATCCTCCTGCCAAGAATGGTACACAACACTTCAAACACCTTGTCCTGAATTGGATGGATGACGCCCTCAACTTGATTGCATTTGGTGCTGATGTCCTCGAAAAGAACCTCCTTCATCTGAAGTAGAGTTGACCACTGGAGTAAATTATGAGCTCCTCCATCCATTATCTTTTCCTGTGCCAGGATCTTCCTTGGTGTTTGCCTGATTACTTGCAGAACAGGAATGATAACTTCTCTAGTGTGAGCGAAAGCGGCTACCGTTATCATCAGGTTGTGGACGATCTCAAGGACCTAGATAGCTCGGTGGATTGTCTGCATCATTCTTGTTGTAAATTCAACGGCTATTGTGTGGGATTTGTCAATCCAAGAGCTCATAAGCTGAACAAAGCTCTTGTGCATCCGGAGATAATCGATTGTGAATCCCGCCTTGCAATATCCTAGTGATGTTCATCGTGAAGGTATCATTGACTAACTTGTAGTCACTTCCAGGTGGATGATGCAAATGAATATAAGAGTCACAAACTCTCACCTCTCCGGGTCCTCTTCCAATCACTCCTCTGTGAGGTAGTCCTGCATATTCAAAGCTCTTGATCAAGGCATATATGACGTATGAGCTCATGTGAAATGACTTGGTAGGCTTTAGTCTTCTTAACTGCACGTCCAGGCAATGGCTAATAATTCTAGCCCAATGAATCGTTCCTTTCCCTTGAACTATCACTTGGATGAAGTAGAACATCCACTTCTCAAAGTAGAAGGCTTGAGGAGCCCCTGTAACTTGATTGAGCAAAGTTATCAAATCTCTGTACTCCTCCTGGAAGTCGATCCTATGTGGTGTGTTGGGAATCTTGCTCAGGCGAGGACGACTTTTGAGTAACCAATTCTTATTGATGATGCTCAAGCAAGTGTCTGGATCATCTTCATACATTGACCTGGCTCCTTCTAGGCTTTTGTAAATCATATCTTTATGTTCTGGGAGATGGAGAGCTTCACTTATAGCCTCCTCTGAAAGGTAAGCCAAAGTGTTCCCTTCCTTGGATACGATTGATCTTGATTGTGAGTCATAATGGCGGGCACACTCGATCATCAACTCATGGCACTGGACCGCTGGAGGGAAACCGGCCGCCTTGATGATGCCACTTTCAATTATTCTCTTTGCGACAGGTGATGGCTTGCCAATGTAAGGGACCTCTCGAAACTTCTTGACACTGAAGTTTCCCAAGTTGGTATCTCCAATATTGCTCCACTTGGACACGATCTTGGTCTCCAATTCCTCATTCCTCTGATCTTCCTTCATGAGAGCTAGACGACTAGCAGATGCTCCTGCCTTTGGAGTCGCCATCTTGACACCTACACAACATTTCATAATGAGTAATATACCTTGAAGAGTAGTAAGGAAGATTCAAAAGATATTAATTAGGAAACCTCATGATAAATCTTGAGTTATCATTTCCTAATTAGCTACATCAAACTTAGAATTTTCAAAACAAAGTGCAAAATTCAAATTTTCAATAATGGTGTCAAGGTAATTTCGCCATACCCCCTCTTGAGAATTAACTCTAAGAAATGATGCAAAAATAGGAGAATTTGCTAGGCAAAATGTGGATCGAAGCTTTCCCTTTAGCAAAATGCGCCTCCTTTAATCTTCACAAGCATCAACTCCACCACCTTTAGTCTTCAACACTTACGATAATTCGCTCCAACTAGACCAGCTTTCGCTCCAACTAGACCAGCTTTCGCACCTTCTTCTTGATCTCCAAATTCGCATTTGAAGTGATGAGTGAATGATGGATAAAACTTGATCAAAACACCCCTATTATATAGGGCGCTCACCACCTTACCCCTCTTAGGCCGACTTGGCAAAATAGGCCAAAAAATAAATAAAATTGCAAAAAAGAGAGGCCGACTTGATAAAATAATAAAAATGATACCTCAAGCGCTCCATTTTCAATTTTAATTTAATAAAAATTAATTTTAAATGCCTTTCTAAAAGGAATTCGATTTTCTAAGGCTCAAAATCAATTTATTAAATGCCCATGCGTCTTTTATTAAATGCCAACTTAATTAATTTTATTTTTTTTAAAATACTTCGAAGTTGGTAATTTTGGCATCTAATGCGAATTAGAGGATATCAACGTTAGGATATGGCAAAAATAAAGAATGCCAATAACTTCGCTCTGGTCCCTTGGAGAAGGACAGGAGCGAACTTGCAATTTAAACCTTGTATTCTTCATTTTTAATCGCCAAAACTTCATCTAGGCATCTAAGTGGCATTTTCAATTGGAGTCTTGAGTTCAATTCACTTGATCTCTAGGAGGAAAGAGCCTTTAAGACTTTTTCGCCCTGGACCCTTGGAGAGGGACAGGAGTGATTTTCCATTTTTGTCCTTGATCCTTCATCCTTAAATTTGTCAATTCTCGTTGTGGGGTAAGTAATGATCCCTTTCATCCATTTCATGCATGCCTAACTCGTTTTTGCAAGGCAAAATTGATTTTCCAAAGATTTTCGCCCTGGTCCTCCAGTGAAGGACAGGAGCGACTTTTGCTTTTGGCCTAGGATTGTCAAGTTTTTGGAGGTAAATCTTTGTTCACCATGCTTTAGAAGACTTTTCCCATCTTCGCACAATTTTTCCTTAGCGTAATCTTGGAGGGAAATTGTTGATTTTATAAAAAATAGCCCTGGTCCTTCAGTGAGGGACAGGAGCACTTTTGAGTCTATTGCACAAATTCATGATCACATTAATCTTCAAATTACTCTCTAGGCGTAGAATATCACATTTCACTACTTCTTGAGTCTTGGTAACAAAAATATCATTTCAAAATGCAAGGTAAATGGGCATATTTGGAGATTTCGCCCTGGTCCCTTGGAGAGGGACAGGAGCGCTTTTGCCAATTGTCATCAAAATTTGCAAATCTTGCATCTCAATTCCACCTCGAAGCCTTTCAAACATCCTTTCAAACTTGCGCCTTGGCCTAGATTTGTCCAAACTTGGAGAGAAGAGCTAGATAACATGTTTTTCGCCCTGGTCCCTTGGAGAGGGACAAGAGCGATTTTGTAAATTCAAGCTTGTCTGTCCTTTGCTAGCCTTCCAAATTATCTTCAACGAGCTAAACATGTCTTCTTCCATTCATTTCAATCACAAACTTGCCTTGTCTTTTGCAAGAAATTTGCACTTTTAGAAAATCGCTCTGGACCTTTGGAGAGGGACAGGAGCGCCCTTTGCCTTCTAGGTATATTTCCTTGTTCTTTAAACCTTCAGTCGCATCTAAGGCATAAAACATCATTTTTCCTCCCATCCAAATCAGGTTTTGCCTCAAAATCTCAAACAAAGAGGACAATCTTGAAAAAACGCCATGGTCCTTCAGTGAGGGACAGGAGCGCCTTTTATCACTTGGGTTGATTTCCTCCTTTGTGGACCACTCAAATTATATTCAATGGACAAAACATGCCCTCCTTGATCTCTTTCAATCATAAAATTGTCCTGATCCTGCAAGAACAATGCAAATTTGACAATCAAGCTCCGGTCCTTCAGTGAGGGACAGGAGCGAACTTTGTCACCATGATCAAATTGTCTCCTTTTTTATCTCGAAATTCCTTTGCTAGGGAAGATTTCATCTTACTTGACGCTATGAATAAGAGTTAATGTCCAAGAAAGGTCTAAAATTGTGCATATAAAGAATTTCGCCTTGGTCCCTTGGAGAGGGACAGGAGCGCCTTTGACCTTCTAGGCAAAAACTTCATCATTTCATTGTTTTTAATCAAGTCTAGATGCTTTATTACGTTCATTTCGCCATCCACCATGCCTTTGATGTTTCAATTTGACCAAACAAGGTCAGGAATGCCTCTGCTAAGTCCTTTCGCCCTGGTCCCTTGGAGAGGGACAGGAGCGAATTTCTCTTAATCCTTCAAAATTCATTATTTTCATGCCTTCAAAATCTTCAAAAACATCAAGTCACGTCCAATTCTCTTTCCTGGAGACCCTGCACAAAACAAAATAGAAAAGTCAGTGACAAATATGCATAAAATAACATTTTCGCCCTGGTCCCTGAGTGAGGGACAGGAGCGATTTTGTCCTTTCTGGCTAATCCATTCAAAATTTAAGTCTCCAAACATTTCACGAGGCAGAGTTAGGTCATCTTCAAGGCCAGGAATCAGTTAGCACGCCTGTCAAAAACAAGAAATTGCACTTAGAACGTATTTCGCCCTGGACCTCCAGTGAAGGACAGGGGCGATTTCTCTGTTTCAGGCATCATCTTGCCTTCGAAATTTGATCAAGATTTACCTAGGCAAAAATACACAATTTTACCTTCAAAATGCTAACACTTAGACAAAATTTGGATTTTACCTCAAAAACCCTGATTAGACCTAACCTGGGACCTATCTGACTTTCCTGACAGACTTACATTATTTCAATAATCTCAATCCTCGGGAGGACGCTTAATAACTTTCAAAATTTGACTAGACTCAACTTGAAAAACATCCAAAAGAAACCCCTAAGGTTTAGCCTTAGCCCAGACAGACCACTCACTCACCCAAAACCCTAAAAGCAGAGAGAAGAACAGGCAAAACAAAAGCGAAAAAAGGAGGTCCCCATTTTAATGGGGTGATGTGTGAAATGGTCACAACAACACTGAAGTCCAAAATTTCTTCACCCAATCCATTATCGAGCCAGGTGGTACTATAAACACTACAAATTATGCAATCAGGAAAATCTGTTACAGTACTCCCTAAAACCTCGGAAGTGCATTCTCCCAATTCACTGACTTTATTATTTTCAGTAGTCTAGGCTCAGGAAAAACTAATAATTAAGTGTTGTAGAGTTGCAATAGAAGAGCTACCTAATGTTGCAATAGAAGACACAAAATGTACATAAAAATTTATGGAACGAAGGTTTATCTCAGTAGTACTATTTTCTTGAGGTAATCATACAACATTATGAAGAATATGAACAAGCCATGTTTCATCAAGAGTCCAAAATGTCCATACCAAAAAATTAATACAACCCACCTCTTGTATGGCATAAATGGTAAATGTAGATGTAAAATAAGAAAATATTGAATAAGTCTTACACGATATAAAATTTCTTATAGCTGTCACATAATTAGAGCATAGAGTGATAAACCGTACGATATTGTGCCTGTTGTACTTGGTTAAAGATTATAATTTTTATCATATTCAATTGGCCATACGGTAGTGCAGAAAATAAATAAAGGTTGCATGGCAAGAAAGATAGTTTATTATTACTTTGTACCATATGATTGAGAAATAGATTGAATTCTTTGACTATATGACGGAAAATTTATGAATTTTCTGCGTTGTAAATTTTTCCAAAATTGAAATAAAGAATTGTACGGTTGGAATATTTAAATTTTTAAATTTCTTGTCTCCTTTTAATTTTTCCCTTATTTGATTTCTTTTCCATCATTTTTTTTGGGGGCCCACCTCATTTTTTCTTTTTCTATCCAATCTGTTAAATATTTCTTCTTTTTTCTCAATTTAAATTGATTTGACTTGACAAAGCTCCAAAGCAAATATTTTAATATTACTACATTGAGACATGCCTTCATTATTTTTGCAATCTTCAATAAAATTAGTTGCCTCAATTAAAGCTAGAAATGTTGTCTTTTGCAAACCTTGTACCATGCCCAGCACACATGAACTCTCCAACTTGTCAAAGTCATTTTTCATCGACTGCTCTTCGCTGATCTCTCTAGTTTTAATAAAATTACAGTTTGATGAAAATACATCATAGTCCTCCATTTGCTAGTAAAACAAGCTGCAAAAGCAACAAGGAGAATTTGTTTCATCCTCCAAACATGACTATAATTCCAAAATCCTTCATTGTTCGGTTCCACCAGACCATGATCCTACTTCTCCTTCCATTCTTCTTTGAAGTACAAATTTGATGAATTTGAGGAAGTTGCTTCCTTGCTTACTGTTTGGTTTTGTTTAATTAATAGTAGAGATGACAATGCATACCAAATACAGGAGTAAACAATATCCTTATTTGCACATAACATTATTACAGAAGAAGACCAGAGATGGCCAACCAAGGATCAAAGTCAATTAGACTATGTAATGTCCCCAAATTGGGATTAACCTACTTGTTCCCAAAATTAACAATTCCAACAATGTAATTCATTCTTAATGATAACATATTAAAGTAAATTCATTTAATCATTAACAACCTAAGAAATAATGAAAAAATACGTAAATCAGTGAGCAATTATATTATATGGAATGTTAAACATTATAATTATCTAACTACCCCATAGTCAATCATAGTTCAGTCTAGTAGGAAAACTCGACAGGGCGCCAATAAACTACCCATCCCAACTAAGCCCGACAGCGTGCAGCATCCAACTATGACAACTCACCCCTCAGCGCACAAGCAGCAGGAATGTCCAACTATGACCAGCTCCATCCCTTGGGGTGGTCTACTTAATTCAGGGAAGCCGGTAAACCGCATCTCCCTAGCTTATTTCCTCCAACTTTACATCTGGTTGATTATGGGACAAATATATATACATATATGATCTATTTATTTGAAGAAATATAATATAAGTATTACTCTTATTATAATCAATGTTTATGAATACATATAGGAAGATTGATTGTATAAAACATTTAGACTTCATACCAATCACTTGTATAATGCACAATGGCTGTATGCTTGAATCTGATTCATTTATATCAGATCTATCCTTGATCAATTGGCTTTCCTTTGAAATGATTGCTTGATCGTAGAAAATTGTGAAGTCTTATTAATAAGACAATGTTCTCCATATCTGATCTCATTAGATTTCTTCCTTATATTTCTAATTTTTCTCCTATATGCAAGTTATATGCATTCCAATTTCTGGCGTTTACCCATTGCTTATTTTCCACTCTCTGCCTGATTTTCAACATCAATGAACCCACTCTTTTTTATATTCCTCATGAAGGGATGAGGGGTCATGGTTCTTCATAAAGGATACATCTTCCTCAAGTGACATGTCCCATCCCTTTATGCAACTCGCTACCATACTAATTGTTGCCTTCTTAGTACTACTTTGAAAGATATGCAGCCTTTCTTGAAGAATCATTATTCATGTTTAAGACCTAACTGTCATCTCTTTTGCTGGGTTGATTATTTACCAATTACTGCTTTTTGAAAGACTATGGCAGGTCATGATGGATACTACAATATCCTTAAGATAAATCACCAATTAGGATGGTATAATCTGGCAGCCTGTGTGTGTGTGTGTGCGCGTGCATGACAGGGCATGACAGACTAGATAATACCAATTTCCTTGATAATACACAATGTATTTAAAGGACCAGTCGGTTGCCAAGAGGAACACAACCATCGACCAACCAACGCTTATAACTATCAAAGCTAACAAACAATTATACATAGTTGGCTAGCCAATAGTATCAAAACATAATAATAGGTATTGTACACTGACTACATCATCCCCCGCAAAATAAAAAGTTGTCTTCCAAATGACAAGTAAACATCAAATAACATTAGATAAGACTTTCCAAACTGATGATTGTAGATGAAGACTTGTAGATGAACTTGGAAGTGTACTTTGCAAACTCAAACTTCAAGAGTACTAGGGTCAATGCCCCCAACAGGGTCAAGGGGCAATGCCCATTGTGGGGATTTGGGGGCAACACCTGCGAGGGGTCTGGGGGTAGTGTGCCTACTAGGGTCAAGAGGCAACCCAAATTAGGACCTTCAAAACCACACAGATCTTCATGGCACAAATCATTTTCATCATTTTTTAAGAGGCAAAAACCAATGCTAATGAAGGAAAAAAAGGAGATTTTGGAGTGTCTAACCAATGTATGCCAATATGTGAATAATGCTTTGGCCTAACGAACCAAGAGACCTCATTTGATTGCACATTGAAAACTCCCAAGCATAGACTCTCATTCAAAATGGCTTCTGACAATAGACTTTTGCTAGGGCAACTGAAGGATCATACAATCAAGTTGTATAATAGAGGACAAGGTATGCCTTATGAGTGGAAGGGCATTGAAATGTAGAATGTGGGAAGTGTTGGGCCAAATGACACAAGACACTATTAGGAGTTGTATGATTGCAAGAAAATAAAACATGAAGGAAACCAGAAAGGATCGTACAATGTGAAGATGGTGAGGTTATCATACAATTTACAAATCACTCCCTTCTCCTTGTCATATGATGCACTTAAATCTCAGTTGTACACCATTCCTCAAAGGATGCCGTATGCTATTCATTGAATTATGCCATACTTCATTTATCAAATAAAATTGTACCCCATTATCTCATACTATGTGAGAGACCTTGTACAATATGAAGAATTGTTTGTCATACAATGTAGGAGAAATAAAAGAACCATTGCATGATAGAAATTTTTGCTACCTTAAATCATCACACGATAGGAGTTTTAGTTGGTTGTACAGTGTAAAGGTTTGTTGTTTGTGTAATGTGCTTTGTAGGCCAACCATATAGTTGGACCTTTTCTTGTAGTCAGGCTTTGTAATCAAGATTTTTAATGTACTCGGGCCTTTGATGTAATCAGACCTTGTAGTCATGCATTTTATGTAATCGGGCCTTTTATTTATTTCTCCCTCAAATGCTAAATACTTTCTCCCTTTTGTTCTAGTCTTTCCTTACTTTCTAATTTTCTTTTTCTTTTTCTATAATTTTCTTGCGAAATTGATTTGACTTGACCAATATCTATATGCTCCAAGTTAAACAACAAACTTTTTAGTTTTTTCCACTTAATATTATAAGCATATAACTTTATTGCAAAACATGTTCATTGCATATTAACATTCACATGAATCTAATATTATGCATCACAAATTGAACACGAGATATATACATGGAAGCCCTTACGGGAGAAAACCACGGTAAAATAGCTTCTTTACATATAGAAAACTTCTTTTACAAATTTGTAGGTATCAACCCAATAGAGGCACCAACCCCTCATTCAAATTTGCTTCTTCAAATCTGCTGCGAAATGACCACAAGGTTCTCTAGACAATGGAGTTATTTATACCACTTTTGGAACTGTTATAAGTCTGATCAAAAATCCGCTACAAAGAAATCAGTCTCCTCTACACAATCTGCTTATGAACTCCTTATATACCTCTGAAATAATCTTCTTTATATAACATTCACTCTTGGTGTATGCCCTTGATCTATCTTCTTTTACTTTCACTCCACACACACACAAACATCTCTCATCTAATTCACATCCCTTTTATATATATTCACATTCCCTTAGAGATATCTCTTTTCAAATAGTCACAATACTTCAAACAAGTCATATCTTTTGAGAATTAATTGTCAATGCAAATCACACCTTCTCACAAAGGATAATATTTATTAATCTTTTAATATATATGTCGTTTACTCTATGTAATTGATATCTTCTTAAGCTTACTCGTTGTTCTGAAGAAATGCTGTCTTTTCATCGAAAAAAAATTGCCTTTCCTTCATCGCAGCCATATTATCGAATTGCCTCATAAGGGAAATCATTACATTGAATAATCCTTAATCGATTATTTACTTTGCTGTAGTCGGCTTTTTTAGTTATATAATTGACTTGATTAGTCGATTTGTTTTGTTTATTTCCTTCTGTTATTAGTATCCCTTCAGACACGTGCTGCATGTTGTATTAATAATTTTCTTTGACAAATGTTTCTAATCTTCATCGCAAACATAAATCTTTCTGCTCGTACATTGGTTGTCTTCACAGGAACTGAGTTTTGGTTAACTACTTTCTCATGCTTTTCATAGTAATCCATAATTGGTCTTTCCCACATCAAATTGCTGCTTATACTTGTGACTGCATACTTGAGTCCTGCTCACTGCTTACTTCAATCGCTGCACTCTTCTATTGAGCTTTCTCCTTAATATGAATTGCTGTTACCAATATTACAAATCATTATAAGATTGCTACCTTTACTATTTAATTCTTTTATCTCAGGAAATGCATTTTCATTTATTACTACCAAATAACACAAGAATTATCCCTTGATTGCGCATCACTTGTGATGCTATATGCTTCTTCTGTTTCATTGCCATAGTCTCAACACTGATGTCTTTGATGATGTGAAAGACAGCCTGGCATGTCAACTTCACAAGACTATTCATATGCAATAGAATCACACCAATACTGATCACATGCAAAAAACTCTGAATATTACAACATCAACGACAATATTAATCACCCTTTTCAATCATCCATGAGGGATTGTTTCTTCAAAAAATAGGAATTTGAATATAGATCATAGATTCATAATTGCTGTTTGTTTCTTTTCTTTGATCATTTATTTCCTTGATGCTTATAAAGTTGATATTCCTTCATTGAATAAAGTCGGCTTTGTCAAACAAAATTGCCTTAACTTCTGATTCCTCAAGTTGTCACAAACCCTTGCCTTGTGTCATCACAACAATCGCTATGTTGTTTTCTTTACTCTCCATAACTTTAAGGATTTGGTTGTGAGCTTTATAGTTTCATCCCGTGAACACTCCTTATGTACACACTTCTTATAATCTCTATTTCAACTTGTTCAATGTCTTTTATCCTTCATGATCTTTACCATTCACAGGAATATTCTATTCATAACATCTTCAATACATTCTCTATCATCTTACCATCTTGGCATCTCTATCCTTGCTAGTTAATATTATCCTTTAGTTGTTTCACAAGTCTTGTTACTTTGTCAGATAACATCAGTGATTACTCCTTTGACATCAAAGACAACATCTAACTCCTTTGACATCAATGACAACATTTCAACAATCATCACATAATCCTCATTCATCTTCATTGATCTCAATAGGTTCGATAAAACACAATTTGACATAAATACTTCGTAGTCCTCCATTAGTTAATGAAATAGGCTACAAAGAGAATTCATTTCATCCTCTAAACATGACTATAACTTCATAATTCCTTCATCATTTGGTTCCATCAAACCTTGATTCTTCCTTTGTTCTTCTCAATAATCTGAAATTGACGAATCCAAGGAAGCTACTTCCTCACCAATGCTTGAGTCTTTAAAATCAATTTCATACTTCCAACCCTTGTTTTCAATGGAGATTGTATTCATTTTCCAATTATGATCAGCTTTGGCTACTACTAGCCAACCCCAACCCAACAATGCAATGTATGGTTTTTTCCTTAATGAAATGACTACAAAGTTCCACAAAAATGCTTGGGTTCCAATAATTATCTTTTGTCCCATTAAAACTCAAAGTACCTTAATACCTTGTTGATCTATACCCACCAACGGAAAAGTTGGGGGCCAAATGGTCAACTTGATGAGACTTCTCCAAGTGCCTTCCAAAAGTACATTCACACCAGACCCATCGTCAACAATCGTATCAGTGAGTTTCATTCCACAGATCTCTATATTCACCATTGTTGGTTTCTTTGTCATGTTAAATGTTAGTAACGTTGGATCCATCACTTGGTCGCCTGATAACAGAGGTTCGGTTATTCGATCTTCATTGTCACTAGAATCCAATTGGGTCATAGCATGCACCATCTCATTCTCCCTTGATACAATAGTGTCTCAAAGTTCAAAAATACTTTGT
Source organism: Cryptomeria japonica (assembly GCF_030272615.1). Taxonomy (NCBI): domain Eukaryota; kingdom Viridiplantae; phylum Streptophyta; class Pinopsida; order Cupressales; family Cupressaceae; genus Cryptomeria; species Cryptomeria japonica. Next base: position 16,601,663 of record NC_081414.1, read on the forward strand.
AATAAATCCACTACTTTATCTGGTATAGTAATTTAAAGTACTTGCTTGAAATATTTTTCTTGGATTGTAATTGATTTGTTATCGTACTTGTGTTTGCATTTGAGTGGCGGCATTCATTACCCATAGCATTCTCCACTTCAGCCCTTGTTTCATGAAGCCTTTCTTTTTCTAAACATAGGTTTGAGTACATAGCATTCTTTGCCTAGGAACAAGTAATGGCCAATACTTCATTTTGCCTGTCAACATCAATTAGGTTGATGCTAGCCTTTTGCTCGAAGCATCCAATGTCTTTGTGGTCTCCAAGTCCACACCATTTGCACAATAATTGCACTTTGTTGTGCTTGTTCTAGCAATCTCTTGCAAAGTGTCCCCATTCACTACATTATCAACATTCTACGATTGGATGTCTTTTGGCATCATACAGTATTTGATTTCACCCTCTTTGATTTCGATAACCACCTGGAGATGCATTCTATGGCTTTGATGGAGTGGACTGCTCTCCCTATGTAGAGAATACTTGTGTACCCCTACTCTTCAAGTTATATGGGCACTCTTTTATTGAATGACCCATAACCTGGCAAATCTCAAAAAACATTTTTTTAGGTTAGTTACTTTTTGTGTGCCCCTTAGTTTTGCACTTAGTACACCATAGTTCGTTAGTTTCCTAGTTGGTTTCTTTCTTCACTTTCTCTTATTTGATGATTCAAATGCAAACCTAGCACCTAGACCCTACTTGCTAGGGAGTTTGATTCGAATGTTTCACTGCTTCTTTTGCACTCTCAGTCATGTAGGATTCATGCACTTGTTTTGCCTTCAAATTTTCTTTTATACACCCTTGGCTCAGCTTCTCTTCAATTGACAACCTCTCACTACCTCAAAGGCTACACTCATATAATTTTGTGAAGGAACATGACTTCATCTCCCAACTTCCCTTGTCTATAGAAGGTTGACTTGCCTTTTTCAGCTTGCCTACATTCTCAGGAAGAGCTCTAACTTGTGTTTCTCATAATGTTCTCCTTCATTCCCTATACCCAATGATCCTTAAAGATCATATGATCTCATGGTCTTAACCACCTTGTGGCCTCTTCTTTTCTTTATTAGGAAGTAGGTGCATATGAATTGCTCAAATTTAACCAGATTTCTTTTAAGGCAATGGCGCCAAATGTTTACTTCTCTATCTAATAAAAAGAACACATGAATTAATAATAGAGATGACAATGCATACCAAATATAGGAGTAAAATATGTTTTTATTTGCACGTGAAACTATTAGTAGAAGAAGATCAAAAATGGCCAACCAAGGATCAAAATTGATATGACTAGATCATAACACTTTCCTTGATGACATATAATCAATTTAAAGGACCCAAGGATTGTCAAGACGAGCACAATCGTCGACCAATTGACACTTATAACTACCTAAAGCTGACAAATAATTAATACATGGTCAAATAACCAATATTATCAAAACATAATAATAGGCATTGTCATTGACTACAAGTTTTCTAAATCAATTGTATATTTACGACCCTTTTCTATGGAGATTGTGTTCTTTTTCTAATTGTTGTTGGCTTTGGCTACTACCAACCAACCTCAACCCAACAATGTGTCATGTGCTTTCTTTCATAATGACCACAAAATTCAACAAAAATGCTTGGGTTCCAATAATTACCAACTAGTCCATTAACACTTCAAGTACCTTAATACCTTGTTGGTCTCCACGCACCAATCAAAAAATTGGGGGTCAAGAGGTCAACTTACCCAAACTTCTCCAAGTGTCTCCCAAAAGTACATTCACACTAGACTCGCCATCAACAATTGTACTGGTGAGATTGCTTCCAAGGATCTCCATATTTTACCAATGCTAATTTCTTGGTTGTGTTAACTATCAATAGCATTGGATTGATTGCTTGAGCCTTAGTTGCTTGACAATAGAGGTTCAATTATTGGTTCTTCGTTCTCTCTAGATTCCAAATGGGTCACAACATGCACTGTCTCATTCTTCCCTTATAAAATATTAGTCATAGCATCTAAAAGTTCAAGAATACTTTGTAATAAATCCACTACTTTAATTGGCATGATAGTTTGAAGTACTTGCCTTACAATATTTTTCACAAATTGAAATTGATTTAGTACCATACTTGCCTTGCAATATTTTTCTCATATTGTAATTGCAAATTTTTTCTCTAGTTATAATTGACCCCGCTAAGGGTGTTGCCCCCAAACCCCCATTTGATTTGGCAAGTACACTACAAGTTGAGGTTGTCCAATCCAAGTCATTGTCTACACAGTTATCATCAGTCTTTCCGAATATAGTCGCATACAATGCCTATAGTTATGTTCAATAATATTGGTTATGTGCCAATGTATTAATTGTTTGTGTTAAGTGGGTTCACTCTCAGGCAGTTATAAGCATCTATTGGTTGACGGTTGTGTTCCTCTTGGCAACCATCGGGTCCTTTAAATATATTGTGCACGTCAAGGAAGGTAGTAGGATAGAGTCGAATCAATTGTAATCCTTGGCCGACCATCTCTGGTCTTCTTCTCTATAAGAATTTCATGTGTGAATAAAGATATATTTTACTCTTGTATTTGGAATGCATTATTATCAATATTATTATTTCATCCATTTAATTTATCAAATATAGCAGTAAACACACCGCCTCATTCTTCCCTCATACAATATTAGTCATAGCATTTCAGAGTTCAAGAATACTTTGTAATAAATGTTGATGTATAGCTAGGTCGGATCCTTCTAGGAGTCGTCCTAGCACGTTTGATGGCTAAGTGGCATGTCGGCCTTAGCCATAATGATGATATAATTTAATATGTAATCATGGGCGGCAGCATGTAACTTGTGTAACTTGTAAAGCAATTAGGTCTGGCCCTAAATGGGCGAACCCCTTGTGCAATAATGTAACATGTCAACATGTATTGGTCTGGCACTAATTGGGCGTCATATGTAACTTGTAATTAGGGCTGACCTATATGTAACTTGTAATTAAAGGTCCGATCCTATTCTTGGCACCAAAAGTACAAGGCCGACTTTGATCTATTGGAGGCATTAATTCATATATATACAAGATGATTTGTGATCATTCTACAATCAATAAACCATCAGCGAATTACCTATCTCTGCAATCAGTGATTTACTTCTGCATGTCAATCATCCTAGACCTGGGAACTATCTCCTTATTGGCGAATTATCTAAGGCTGGCAGACTGATCAAAGTGCAGCAAATTCATCAGACAAGGACAGCGAACTTGTATTCAGATTGGCGAACTTCATTTAGATCAGTGATCACCTTCATTCTGGGCTGCTGAATTAATTCACAGTGACAGCAATCTGCCCTTGAAGGATAATTGATCAGATTATTGTATGACAGATAAGTTTGCCCTAGTTTTGTTATGCCCTAGCAAGGGAATATTGTAAGTCTGCTACTGTGTTTTGATCTAATACAATCTGAGATATTTGTTGCTGGGTTTTTCACCTCCAAGAGGGAGGTTTTCCCAGGGTACTGCTGTGTTATGTGTGTTGCTTTTGTTATTTTCTGTTTACTGTTATCAGTCTGATCCTAAAATTAACAATAAATCCACTACTTTATTTGGCACGATAGTTTTAAGTACTTGCCTTACAATATTTTTCACAAATTGTAATTGATTTGCTACCATACTTGCCTTGCAATATTCTTCTTACATTGTAATTGATTTGTTGACATACATGCATTTGCATTTGAGCGGCATCGTTTGTTATCCATAGCCCTCTCTACTTCAACTCTTTCTTTATGAAGTCTTTCTAGTTTTGTACATGGGTTCGAGTACATAATACTCTTTGCTTGGGTACGAGTAACGACTAATACTTCATTATACCTTTCAACATCAATCATGTTGATGCTAGCCTTTTGCTTCAAACACCTAATATCTTCATAGTCTCCAAGTCCACACCATTTGCACAATAACTGCAATTTGTCTTGCTTGCTATGTCAATCTCTTGCAAAGCCTCCCCTCATTGCATTGTTGCCATTGTATGGTCGAACATCCTTTGGAGTCATAATATAGTTGACTTCGACCTCCTCTTTGATTTTCAAAACTACTTGAAGATCCATTAAGTGGCTTTGATGGAGTGAACTGCTCTCCCTATGTATAGAGTACTTGTATACTCCTAAACTTCAAATTATGTGGGTATTCTTTTATTGAATGATCCATAACTTAGCAAATCTCACAAAACATTTTTGTAGGACAACTACCTTTGGTGTGACCTTTACTTTTGCACTCAGTAAACCATAGTTCATTAGTTTCTTTGTTGGTTTCCTTCTCCACCTTCAATTCTTTCATCATCTAAAGCATGTCCATCTGAAGCACTTGTATTGTTTTTATGTTGTCATCCAAACTTCCATCTTCTTCTATTTTCCTTTCACCATAGGAGGACATTTTGTCTTCACTTTCTATGACCATCGTTCAATTATAGGCTTTTAAATAAGAGGATGGTACTACCTTCATCTTTTTTCTATAATGACAATATCATACCTTTGATGAACCATCTTTTCTTGAGATCATCGGCTGATTCTTTTTCTAACTTTACGAGCACTTATTTAAGTCTATAATTATAAGCTCCTAGGTTTTAATGCTTATCTTTTCTTGTATTGTAAATCTTTGTTGCTATCTCATAATCATCCTGAAGCAACTTAAAGCCTTCCTCAAAGGCCTTCTTTAATCTCTCTCGTGTGTTTTGGGAGGCTTGGTCAAATTCTAAATACCAAGCAATTGCTACACCTCACAAGGTGGTTGGAAATGACCATAACCAAATTGCTTTATCATATTGCCCATTTGTTGTGCAGATTGGTTCATAAGTCTTAAAACGCCTGTCAGTATCCTTTGATCCATTGCCTATAAACTTGGGCAACTTTTCCTTTTCTCCACTAGGGCCTCCATGGTTTTTTTCTAATACAAATATAGTGCCTAGAACTTGCTTGCTGGGGAGTTTTGATTCAGACACTCGCTCCTCATCTTGCACTCTCGGCCATGTGGGAATCTTCCAATCTTCCCATAGCTTCAACATTCCACACACTTGTTTTGTCTTCATCTTTTCTTTAATAAACCCTTCACTCAACAACTACTTTTTAAATTGACAAATGACAACCTTTCAATGCCCTAAAGGTTACTCTCGTACGTTTCTATGAAGGAATATGATTGTGTCTCCCAACTTCCCTTGTATAGAGAAGGTTGTCTTGATTTTTCAACTTTATCTAAGAGATCAATCCAAGCTTCATTTAGTAATGGAAGGTACCTTGCTATCTCCTCCCACTCTACCTTTGTGTGATTATTTGAAAAGGAAATCCGTTCTCTCCTAACTAAAACTCCTACTCATACTCCAACTCTTACTTCTACTTTGTAATGGACTTTGGCTTCATGCTTTGACTTCAATGATCTCTTAGTCTTCTTCTACATTCTCTTTATTCTACCAATGTTAGAGATCATTTAATCTCTTAATCCTAACTATTGGTTGTGCAGATTGTTCGTAAGTCTTAAAACACTTGACGAGAACCTTTGATCCATTGACTATATAAACTTGGGCAACTTTTCCTTTTCTCCACTAGGGCCTCCATGGTTTTTTTCTAATGAAATCTAGTGCCTGGAACTTGCTTGCTAGGGAGTTTTGATTCAGACACTCGCTCCTCATCTTGCACTCTTGGCCATGTGGGAATCTTCCACTCTTCGCACAACTTTGACATTCCACACACTTGTTTCGCCTTCATCTTTTCTTTAATAAACTCTTCACTCAACTACTACTTTTTCGATTGACAACCTTTCAATGCCCCAAAGGTTACTCTCATATACTTCATGAAGGAATCTGACTCTATCTCCCAACTTCCCTTGTCCAAAGAAGGTTGTCTTGACTTTTCAACTTTATCTAAGGGAGCAATAAAAGCTTCATCTAGTAATGGAAGGTACCTTGCTATCTCCTCCCACTCTACCTTTGTGTAATTATTTGAAATGGAAATGTGTTGTCTCTCCTAACTAAAACTCCTACTCACACTCCAACTCTTACTTCTACTTTGCAATGGCCTTAGGCTTCATGCTTTAACTTCGATGATCCCTTAGTCTTCTTCTGCATTCTCTTTGTTCTACCAATGTTAGAGATCATCTAATCTCTCAACCCTTACCACACGGTCTCTTCCCTCTATTGGGGTCTGAGGGCATGAATCTCCTATATTGGACCCAATTTCTTTTAAGGCAACAACACAAACATTTACTGCTCAATCTGATAAAACTAATACTTGAATTAATGATATAAGTAACAATGCATACAAGCCAAAGGAATAAAAGAATATCTTTATTCGCACATGAAGTTATTATAGAAGTAGACCAAAAGTGGCCTGCCAAGGATCAAAATGGATTGGACAAGATCATCTCTATTTCCTTGATGATACAATCTATTTAGAGGACCCGACAGTTGCCAAGAACACAACTGTTGACTAACCAACTGTTATAACTAATTGAAACATGATAATAGTTATCATACACTGACTACAAAAACCACATATCATGCCTATGATAAAAAAAATCACCATAAATATTAAAAAAATTAAATATAATGTACTAATGTATTTAAGATGCCTAATATCTATATATAAAACTAAAATGTTGTCATATGTATAAATTATAAATATCTATACAGAAAGCTAAACTACAACATATATAATAATATATATAGAGCCAATATTACTATAAACACAATAAAGGAAAGTTGTATGAATGGCATCGTAATATAAAGGGTGTTGTAATGCTTTAAATGTTTTCATTTTTACTTTATCCTTGCAATTATATTCACAGCAAGACTCACAAAGACCAAATATATATATATATATATATGGTTTTTTGACACCTAAGAGCTTTCAAATAGGACCCCACTCTTTTTACATATCCCAGGAAAATTAGCAATGATCTTCTTTATTATCCCAAATCATGTCAGTTGCATCTAGATGAAATTGTTTCTGAAGTGAAAAGATGACTAATGATCTGCCCTTTTATTTCACCCCACCTTGGTGTGAGTGAAATCACCTTTCCCTGCACTTTGGCAGATCTCAAGCAGGGGACAGACCGATCACCCACAACTGTATATTCCACCTTGGAAGCATTTCCTGCAACACAAAATAGGTGAATATGCCTTGAAAAATTTGCAGATATAGTGTTTGGCGATGGTTGTTGAAAAATGCATGATCAAAGAGTGAACAAAAAATGCATAGAAAACCCTCGACTTTTGGCAGCGTTCTGGATTCACCATGTGAACCTCAGAATCGCCTGGGTTCACTTTGCAACATTTCCAAATGATTCTGACTGCTACAAACTAAACACTGAGAAACGACAGTCAATTCCAAGCCGTAACTGATTCTGGTATGACTCATACCTGGAAACAGCCAATTTTCCAGCCAATTCAACAACACAGAAACCAAGAATAGCATATCTTAATGAAACCTTTATATGCAGTTAGCTGGGAAAACACTAGAAAAGCAGAAACTGCCACATTGTAAACAAAAATTTATTGTCAATACAAGATCTTGACTGAATGAAGCTATTAAATATAGAAGAAGAATTGGATGACAATCAAAGAAGTCCACAATTGACTTCTTAAATATGATCGGAAGCTTTCAGCAAATGGATAAAAACTTATCCATTGAAATTTGGGTAAATTTCAAGGTAAAAATAAATAAATTTATCTGATGCTAATTAAGATTATTTTAAAAAGCTATCTGTTTTGAAATTTGAGTTCTGGCCCTTAAAAAAAAAATATGCTTATCAGCAATATTTGATTCTCAATTTAGTAGTTTACTGTTTCTTCCAAAACACTTGAGGGGAAGTAGTGTTAGCAACCAAATAAAATCCATACTAAGTCTTATAGCTTTTAAAGGATAAATCAATTGTGGCAACCATATATTCGACAGAAAAAACATAGCTCCCCACAATAGGCATTTGTAATCTCCCTTATTTCGGGTTATCCTTACAAATAGACATTGATGAGTCAAAAGTCTCCAATACCAAATCTGAAAGCAAAACTAAATGTTTTTGGCATCTTGGCTCAAAAGCAAAGACTCTAAGAAGCACCTACCCTTCAGCTTAAAAATATAAAAATATTCCAGCCAGGCCTCCAAGAAAGAATATGTACTTAATCATTGTTAAATAGTCTGACAATAGGCCCACAAGGTTCCTGCAAAGCTTGAGTGACGTTTCCAATAAAGCAACCACTTGCCAGATCATTTAGAAATGGTTGCAGATAGCTTAGGAATAGCACATACTCATGGAAGGAGAATACCATGCCTTAGGATGTCCTTTGATGCATGTCTATTGATCTGTCAGGGATTAAAGTTAAACACTCCAAAGACACTTCCACGCAGAACAAAATCCAAAATAGCATTAACAAATGCAAGAACTTTCTTTATAAAATTAAATCATCTGAATATGAAAAACTTATAAGCAGAAACAATATTTAATACTATCTGAGAGATGAGTCAATACTGTCCATACAATGTAAAGTTTCTATCCTTTGATTTCAATGCAATATGAGCAAATCCATGTATGTCCTAAGCAATTAGGAAAGATATGATATTGATCATATTGATGTGGCTTCATAATCATGTCAAAGGCAACCCAAAATGCACAGATGGCAAAGAGATTACATTTTCATCTAATGAAATATTATTGAGACTGTAATGAGTTAAATCATATTTGACAGAAACTTGTTAGTACATACAGCCAGAAAATGTGTAACAGTAGGCCGATAGAGGATAGCTTTGCGTGGATTCGGTGGCAAAGTTGGATCGGTTATATCCTCAGCAGGATTCATGCGACTTGATCCAGTCTGCCCAGCAAAAGATCCATTCATTCCTGAATCCCCTGTACGCACCTGGTAGAAGATCCCACTAGGTTCCCACTCTAAACACTGAAGCATTCGGAAGGTATCCAAAGTAACCTCAGCAAACTTAATCTGTCAAAGACCACATCAAGACATCCACAATCAGTTGAATACATAGTTACAAGGGATTTCAAGCATCTAAAACATAAATAGCATTTTCAGCCAGTGTTTAGGAGCCTTATAAACTCTATACAAGAACTCATACTTTTGATCAGACTAGCACCTGGTAGCACTGTTAAACGTAAATAACCTTTATTAAATGTATTTTACAAGGATTTCTAACCTCATTGTGATGATAGCTTGTCAATATTGCATCTCGTAATTTTAGAGCCTGCCTGCTTTCCAAGCTAGCAACACGAGGAATAGAATTTGGATGTGGATCAAGTCGCACACTATAACGCAAAGGCCTGCTGTTTGAAAAAGCACTATCTGCTTTCATAAATCGAATAATTTCTTGCACCACCCGCTTCCACTCTTTAGCATCTGTATCCTGAAAAACAAAATCAAAAGTAGACTTACACACATCACCCTCGCAACACAAAAAAGCATGACATTTTCAATCAAGTGTATAAAAGCAATAAATTCCTGCATAGTTCCTATTCTGAATTAAGGCTCAAACAAAAATGTACTGAAATAACAATAGACCTGATAGTTTCCTCAATCTAATCCTATTGATATTTACATCAAATAAATAAATGGTCATTTGGTCTGACAAGTGCTGATAGGACTATAGGATAGTACATACATAAGCTATGATGATTTTCTCAGTTACAATTACATCTAGTTCCAGTTCATCATAATAAGGCAAATCTCATTTTGTTTTTCCTTAAATGCTTTCAGGTATCTGATTTGTGTTTAGAGTTCTCAAATTCCTTTACTTGGGAAATTGAACCTCTATTTCATCTTTCATTCACAACTCTCCTGTTATAACCTTTTCTGATCCAAAAGGTTTGAGAAAATTATCATAAACAATTGCTTGGCTCAACCAGCTGTACTTCTTAGTTCATACGACTAAAGGAGAGCTTCAAATATGTTTTTAAGCTAATAAGACAATAGGACAAAGATGAAATTCACAGTCACATACAAAAACCAAAGAAATGCTGAAAACTAAGTTGATGATGACAACACACTACATTGCACCATCAAGAACCAGGGAAAAGTTTTCTCAATGGCAAAACCATATGATACAGCAAGATCGCAAATTGCATTTGTGTCAGTGGCAGTTGCATTTGCATCAATGGTCGTTCCACATGTGTCATGGCAGTTCTGAATGTTTGTAATGTCCCTTTTGGGATATTCTTGATTTTTGCCCTAAAACAATAATTCCAAATCAAGATGAGAATTGCATTATATTTATATAAATTTATCAAAAATGATAAAATTTTATGATATTCAATTTGTAATTCTATGAATAATTCTGAAAATAGAATTATCTTGATTTTCTGCAACAATTCTCCTTCAAACTGTCTTGGCAAAGTTCAACAACACTCAGATCAATAAATCATATCACAATATTCAATTGATCAAATTGTGAATTCTGTGTAAATGCCTAGCAAATCTGCTGAGTTAAAAGACCCTGTCCCTAACTCAACAGTGACAAAACCAAAAATGGTAAAATTTTATTATGATATTCAATTCGTAATTCTATGAATAATTCTGAAAATAGAACTTATCTTGATTTTCTGCAATAATTGTCCTTCAAACTGTCTTGCCAAAGATCAACATTACTCAGATCAATAAATCATAGCACAATACTCGATCAAATGGTGAATTCCCCCTAAATACCTTGCAAATCTGCTGAGTTAAAAGACGCTGTCCCTAATTCAACAATAATGAAACAAAGGACCCCATCCCTAGTTTATCAAAGGTAGGAAAAGATCTCGTCCTTCCAAACCCTAGCTCACCCCGTGAGCCCAGACCCCATCCAGTGACAATACCAAGGATCCCATCCCTAGCTTACCAAAGGGTAGGAAGGGACCCTGGCCTTCCAAACCTTAGCCCACCCCTTGGGTCTGGACTTCATCCGGTTTGCAAGTACTAACTATAACTCAAAATCGATATCTTGATGTATTTGCTAGATTATTGCTGATTGCTTGATTCTTTTTATTGACATTTCTTGAAGGATTGATAAGTGGATGCTTAGATGTCGCTTGAATGAATTGATGTATGAATAATTGATGTTCGACTAATGAATAGTTGGATGATAGAGGTTTGTATAATTGTTTGATTGATTGATTGTTGTTGAATGATTGATGTTAGTGTGATTCACTAATTGATTGATATGATGATTGAATGAATTGTTGATTGGATGAATTCCTCATTGGAGGTTGCTTGCTGAATCGAATGTTTATGATATTCTTGATTGACTGACAATTGATGCTCAAATGATTTATGCTTCAATGGTTGATGTTTGAATGATGAATGGATTGACTGATCTTCTGCTGCTTGCTGGTCTGTTTTTCTTGTATGAATTGATCCTTCATTTCTTCGTCTCATGGAATAGGTTGAATAGTTGTGACAGTTGGATTTCCAGTTGAATGCAAATCACTATATATAATTGCTTGTACAGATGGAATAGGTTGATGATGGATGCTGTGATGTTGCAAGACATCATAGTCAGATTGTTCATTGTTGGTCTATAGATTGAGATAATTTGTAAAATGGGCTAATTGTATTAAATCTGTTTCCTATGAATACAATTGTTATTGTCCTTTTGCTGGTACATTAATTCCTATAAGGGTTTCCCACATAAATCTTGCATCTCATGTGCAAATATGATTCCTGTACTATTCGATGTTCTTTCATTAATATTGTTAATTGAATTGTTACAACAACCATAATTATATTTTTTGTTTCAATATCCCAATCTATTGATCAACTAATTCCCAACATAAACATGGGTACTTCTTAGTCATTTTTTAGTCCAAGAGGAGTGTGATGCCACCTTTTAAGGTGATCAAGTGCTTTGTTCCTACACTTATAGACTACTTATTTCAACCCACAAGTGAAAGTGCCAATTTGGTGAGGCTAACTTTTCTTCCCTTGCATCTATGAAATATGCCCCATTTAGAACTCATTGACAAGAAAATCGGGCAATTTCTTGATGAGGCCAAAAAAGGCTTATCTAAAGTCATTGGCATACAGGTTTTAGATTGGATCCATACACAAGTATTGGGCTATGAACACCTACCTTTCAAATGTCTATCATGTCATGAATATGGTCAGTTTTTTGAGGATTGCCATCTCAATTGAGAAGTCCAAGCTAGGATAGTAATACTTGGAAATGATGGATTTCAAAAAACCAGAACAAGAGACATTTGATAAATTAGAAACGGGACATAATAATATACATGACAACGCATACCGAACACAGCAGTAAAATATATCTTTATTCACACATGAAATTATTACAAAGGAGAAGACTAGAGATGGTCAGCCAAGGATTACAATAGATCCGACCATACCGTACTACCTTACTTGGTGGTAACAATATATTTAAAGGACCCAACAATTGCCAAGAGGAACACAACCATCAACCAAGGGACACATAACTACCCAAGAGTGACAACCCACTTAATACAAACAATTAACACATTGGCAAATAACAAATATTATCAAACATAACAATAGGTATTTTATGCCAACTATAAAGACAAATAGAGAATCAAGGCGCAAAAAGCCCATTGTAAACTCAAAACCTCCTAACAACCCAAACAAAATGTATCCTCTTACTTTTGACCAAGAAAAAGATGTTCAATATTAACCTAAACCTAGACAAGAGATTAAGGAACAAGCCACTCAAGAAGAAGTGTCAAGCAAACAAACTCCACAAGAAGGCCCACTTGAAGAATCATATGATAAAGCAACCAAAGTGAATTGAACTAATATAGCTAAAGATATCTTTATTCCTAGAATTGACCTTGATCCTATTCTTACCAGATCATCCTCCAAACTAGGCCACAAACTAGGAAATTAGATCTTCAAGAAGCAAAAGAAGAATGTAGTAGCCAAGACTCAATAATCTATAGAAAATTCTCCAAAGGCAAGAAACTCTCTAAAAAATGATAGTGTTCTCATGGAAGTGTTGGGGCCTAGGTGGTGTCCTTAAGAAACTATCTCAAGGATTTCATCAACGATCAATGCATTGTTTGATAGCAATTCAAATAATTAAACTAGATCAAAAGGGTGCCATTGATACCTAGAGATCAATTTGGAACGGATTTGAAGTGGAAGTTACCAATGCCAAAGGAACCTCTACAAACCTCCTATGGGATACAAATAGTCTTACCAAGATTGATGGGCATCAAAGTGAGCATTGTGTAATGTCCTCTACTAAGTTTAGGCCTGTTATAACAGTAATTAATTTATTTCAATATACTTATGACTTAAACTAAATTGATTAGGAGACGACTCTATTTTTAGCTCTTTCCTTAACATAAATCAAGTCTGTGATATTCCATAGTTTTAAATAATTTATCAATTATTCATGAATAAATTGTCAATCCACCATACTAGGCAATTAATTCTATTATTAGATAATTAATTGTATCATCCATACTTCTTAATGCAAAGTTCAATCCTCGTTATTACTCAAGTTTTGAGGAAGGAGGAGATGACTATGTTGCCAAGCGCTTAGATACCAAACTCAATAAGCTCCCTCAAAGTTTATAGATCCAGGCCCTTACCCTATCTTGGGACTATGCCCTCAAGATTTGCGGGACGCTGATCCCTACCCTATCTTTGGAATCATCCTATTGGCTGGATTTAGCCTGCCCCTCTTGGAAACAAGTCAATCCCATCTTCTTAAATACTGACAGTAATAACATGATTCAGACTATAAGTATACTAACTTCTCATGTATTATGAATATATATGAAATTATGTATGACTGTCATACATATTGCAGTCTATATTAATATTACTACTAAATTCTGCATAACAACATTATCAGGCTTCATATATTAAGCATACATATTCAGCACATCACCAAGCATACCACCAAGAACAAAGATGTTACTGCCTGTAACTTAATAACAGTTCTGATCTGATCCAATCTATCGTGTTGTTGCTGGATGCTTTGATTCCTTTCCTTTATATCTCTCAATGTGAGGGAGAGATCACACCTCTTCATCATGCATGCCCTTTGGCAAGAGACACACCCTTTCACCATTAACACCTTTTGAAAGAGTGCAACTCTTCATTATTTCTGCCCATTGAAAAGGACATAACCTTTCAAAATCAGATCTGCGCTTCTTATTTAAATAAGATGTGCACTTCTGATTTCCAAATTATCCCCCTCTCAAATGAGGTTCTCTTCTCCTTTTTATATCTCATTGTTGAGGGAGTCACAACTTTTCCTTCCATGTCTTTTGACCATTCGTTAACTTAATTAAACTTTAATTTAATTTTTAATATTTAAATTTTATTATTATTATTTATTATTAAATTTTATTTCAAAGTGCAGACATTACACATTGGCTCTCACTTACGTTTCAGGCTAGAGAAGTCAACTTCACATATCTGAATGTTTATGCCACTAATCTCCATTGAACAAAAAAAATCTTGGCTCCCTATTTTATCCTTCATGAGGATGCAAAACTCATAAAACAATTTAGCACATGACTTCAATCATGTTCTTTCCCCCTCAGAAAAAAGAGGTGCTTCAAGAACAAGAGATCCTCACAGGGTGCATGTTGAGGATATTATATCTCTAAGTTGGTCTCCAAGTTATCAAACCCTCCAAGGGGAAATACATGGTCTAATAGATGAGTGAGGTATAACTTCATTACTGAAAGATTTGATAGATTTCTGATCCGCAAAGATATCCTAACCTCCCTCCCCACAATTATAAGCAGAATCATCCCAAGCACAATCTCTAATCGCAACCAAGTCTTTTGGACAGTGACAGCAGTAAAAGCATAGGCCCTATTCCCTTCAATACAACCCTATTTAGGTCCATCTCACTAGATTTTCATTTAAGGTTGAACGCAGCTGGAAATCTCAATGTCCCTCTTGCAATGCTCAAGACAAATGGAAGGTCTAAATCTCTAGATTGAAAGCTGATCTTAGAAAATGGATCAAATGTCATCTCAAGTCCCCAACAAATCAAAACAATCCCTTTAACTCAAGCTAGGAGAAATTAAAAAACCTTTAAAAATTGATCCTCCCAGCAAACCTCTTAAATCTGAGAGAGACTATATCATTTCCCAGCTGCATGAAAAAATCCAAACAAGATGAACGATTGTGGAGGTTCAAATCCCATGACATGGCTTCATGAAAGAAATGCCAACACCAAGTTTTTTCACCTCAAAGCTCATCAATGATACTAAAATGCTTGACAATGATGACTTGATGTCCAACATCGAAGAAATCAAAGATGTCGTACATGGTCATTTTGAAGATCTCTATCAAAAATTGGATGGAGAACACACTGCACAAGTCTCACTTCTTCATAACATTCAAAAAGTTATTGTCGAGAACATTAAAAAAGTTTTTTCATCAGGCGGTCACAATGAAGGAGTTTAAAGAAGTTTTCAGCACAACAAAAGATAAGACCCTGGCCCTGACGGTTTCTCAAGTTCCCACCACCATTTCTTTGATCTAATTGATGTTGATCTTCCCCAACTAATTTAATATGTTAATTTAAAAAGGTAAGCTGATTGATACTATTAACTCTAATTGATGTTGATCTTTTCCAACTAATTGAAGATGTTCATTAAAAGGTAAACTGATTGGTGCTATGAACTTTACCATTTTAGCTTTAATTCCAAAGCTAAAGAATGATGCATCTTTAAATAGGTTTGAGCCTATATCATTATGCAATTCCTCATACAAATTCATGACAAGAATTTTTAATAAGTAACCCTTATCATCTCTGATGAGCAAGGAAGCTTTGATCCAAGTAAGCAAATATATGACAACATCATGATTGTTCTTTAAGTATTACATACTAGGAGCAAAGAGACAAAGAAAAAGATTGCCATCAAGCTTGACATGGCTAATGCCTTTGATAGATTTAACTAGGATGTGATATCCCTTATACTTTGAGTATTTACATTTGAAGAGGATCTAAACTATTATTCACAATAATTATTAAATAAATATTGGTTTGCATTTATAATCATAATCAATATTTATTATTAACTGATATTCACAATAATTATTAATAGCCGCAATAAATATTAATTTATATTAATAAATTCAATAATAATTACTGTTAAATAATATTTATTAAATAAACACATAAATATTAATTTGCCTTTATTACAGTCACAATAATAACTATTAAATAATATTTATTAAATAGACACATTAATATTCACACATAATATTGGTAAATAATATATTGACTGATGTTTAATTTGAAATCACCGAAATGATTTAGTGTAAGGCTGCTTGGTTTTACCGTTTCTTGTGAGAGAGACATGTCCCTTAAAAATACTTTAAATAGGACTGTCTATCTCCCAGCCAAAGGCATCGGGGAAGTAGGAAGAGGATAGGAAAAAGACAAGAAAGGTGTCGGCACATTGTACGGATATGAGTAGAAGGAGAATATAAGGCTGCTAATAGCATATCGTATGATGCTGGTAATGCAACTTGTTCTGTTAAAATGATATAGGAGACCGAAGGATGAATTAAGGAAAGAAGGAAATAATGGAAGGAAAAGGACAGCAGTAATGTAATGTCCCCACTTTGAAATATAATAATATTAATAAAATTAAAATACAAAAGAATAAAAAATAAATTAAAATTTAATTAAATTTGATTAAAGTTAATGAATGGTCAAAAGGCATGAAACATTAAAGTTGTGACTCCCCTAAATATGAGGTATAAAAGGAAGAAGAGAACCCATTTGAAGGGGGATAATTTGGGAATGATAAGTGCAGATCTGATTGTGAAAGGTTGTGTCCCTTTCAAAGGGCAGAAAAAATGAAGAATTGCACTCTTTCAAAGGGTGCTAATGGTGAAAGGGTATGTCTCTTGCCAAAGGGCATACATGATGAAAAGGTGTTCTCTGGTCTTGTTTTGGATCAGGTAGCCAAAACAAATCCAGGTATTGCTGTTGCTGGAGGTGTTCTCTGGTCTGAAACTCACTCTAAGATGTTAGATTGTCCATGAATTTAGGACAAGCTTCAAACAATGTTGCTGAACATATGCGATGTAAGTTTGAACTTCTTCTTGTGGCTAAAGAGAAAAAGATCAAAAACTTACCATTTAGGGAGACTCCAAGTTAATAATCCAATGCTTCTACAGGAACCAGGTGGTCAGGTCTATCAAGCTTCATCTTTTACTAAACCAAGTTTCTAAGAGCTTGCAAAACTTTGATCAATTCACTTGGCAGCATATCCCTAAAAAGATGAATAGCCTTGTTGATAAAAAGTACAATGAAGGTATTCAGCTGCATTTGTTTTCGGTTTATGTCTAAAAATTCAGAATTAAAAGAGCTGAGATACTATTTTTTTATCATCTCACTGGCAGCGCTGGACAAATCTAAGGGCACGGTTATTCACACAATGAACTTGCACAATGTAAGAAATCATACTCCCCGTATTGTGGACAATCGGTTGTCTTGATCCAAAGAAAATCTCTTCTATTTTTTGAAGTTTGAACTATTCTTTTGTGTTGAATAAAACATTTCTCTTGTAATGAAACAATTGGTAACTTACTGTTTTGGACATTTAATTTGATCTTATTTTCAGGCAGGTTTAGATTTTTCAGCTAGCAAATCGTCCCTTTTCTAATGCACGTTTCATTCGGCTTTTTTTGCGCTTGAGCTACATTTGTTGCTTCAACAAACAACTGACACTTTCAACTAATATACTTTTCAACTCAAAATTTCCCAAAATTAACATCTATATATTGAGTGTGCATCTTTACAGGGAAGAAATAATAAACTCTAAAAGCATACATCAAAATGTTTGTCCAGATTGAGAAAATTTAACTATTTAAGCTTGTAAATCATTTCTTTTTTGTACGTACATCAATTTTTTAATCAATAATTCAAAATTTTAATCTCTTCACGCTATCGTTTTCATTATTGAACCCTGCCCTATAAGTCAAATTTGTAGTAATATTACAGGAAAAAAGTGATATACATTAATGATTGAGAAAGCTAACAAAGCAGTACAGGTTTTGCCTGATGGAAATTTTCTCAAAAATATGGACAAGTTATTAAGAGAATTCTGTAAATTGTCCATGAAAAGGTAACTCTAGAAAAAAGTAGCAGATATGTCGAGATTATTACCTAAACCCTGCAAAACTCTCCTAGATTTAGATGATCTGGTAAAGATTCACCAGGTACACAGAAAAATCCACAGACATTAGCAACAAAACCGTACACATTTCCCCAAACGAGGTATTTTCTAAAAAATTAAATTCGTGACAAAGTACAACAATTTCCATCTAGATCATTAACAGAAAGATCCACATGTCATTTCCACAAGATTTACTTGAATTATAATCTAAAACTCTTATTAAATTAAGATCTAAATTGTAGATATTTTGATTCTTAGCAAAAAAAAAAAAAAAAAAATATATATATATATATATATATATACAATTTCTACAATTTTTTTCATTATCCTCTTCGATTAAAGAAAAAATATACACAGTGAATCCAGAAGCATTCTTAATATTATAGTACATGGACTGTGGAAAACTTATGCCAAATACTTGAATTATTATCTACCTACCTGAAATGTGCGGCGATAATCATCTACAAGCATTCGGAGCTGACTGAGCAGGTGCTGAACCATCTCTCTCCGGTTGAGCATAAGGCACACAATTATGAAGCGTGCATAACATCTGAGTTGTTTGTTAGCCAATGCGATCTCTTGGCCGCTCTCCTTAAAATACTCTCTGCTCAAGATCGCCTCGTAGAAAATATATGATTCCGAAAGATAACTGGCCTCACTGGTCCTCTGGTACTGACTATAATACAGCTGCGCTATACGCGAGGCAATTTCTCCGATCTCCCACCGCTTCAACCCCGCCTCCACCAATTTCTGCCTGTTCTCCTGCTGGAATTTCCACAATTTCGTATAAACCTTGAAAACCTTGTGAAAATAAGAATCATATTTGCTGCGTCCGTACGAGGGCAAATCTCTCACGCGTGCGAATTTCTTGTCGGCCTTATCGACCAGCCCCCAGTAAACTTCGCTCACCGGCAGCGCCGCCGGATTATTGTTATTGTTACTATTATTGCTACTGCTGCTGTTGTTGCCGCTGCTCTGCGCCATTATTTTTTTCCTCCTCCTTCAATCCTCCTCACAATTTACTAGGTGTTACTATCAATGTCAGGAAATTTTTCTACGTTTCTCATTAGGTAGCTGAGGGAGAAAGAAACGTTTCTTTTGAAAAATCGTACGTGCCGGCAGAATGTTAGCTGAATTGTGTCCAGAATAAATTGGTACTTGAAAATGTCAGAACACTTGAAGAATGTAAGCAGAGGAATTTTCTTAGGGTTCGAATTCAAGTAGGGTTTTGAACTGATCTAACCTGAATTATTCTGCTATACTGCTAACCCTTCGCTTCTTTGGCATTACAGAGCAGGGCCAAGGAATAAGTCCTCTAATCTCCTGCATTTGCCCTTCATTTGAGTTTCATTTCATTTCATGGGAGTCGAAAAAAGTGATGAATGAATTATTAAATCAGTGTTATTGGTATAAGATATTTGGACATAATGCGGTTTCTTTTCAAGTCTTTTGGGCCTTACGAGGGTGACTTGTCTCACCTAAAATATTTGGATGATTACGCTCAAACCTGGTAGAAGACTTTGAAATCCCTCATTTTCGATCATTTGGCTTTAACTTGTATGACAAGACTAGGGGCCCCCAAAATGGAATGAAAGTGATCTACTGTTTTATTGTCCAAAATTTTATGATTTAAAAATATTTAGGTGGGGGATTTGAGGAAACAAGCTCGTTTTTTGTAAATCGGTTTAGGTGCATCGTACAGGAAAGAGGGTCCAAGGTACCTACTTTTCACGTGGCTGACCAATGCTACATCTCTTATTTATTTTTGCTGTTTAGATCTCTTGTGTAACGGAATAATTGCAATCTATGAGCACATAATTATTAGTTTAGATTAATTAGCTAAGATAGATAGTTTGAATAATAATAAGTATATAGAAATTAAATTCAAAGGTCGAAGATAATTATAAAAAGTAGATTTAGTTTTGAAATTGATGATGAGAGAATGATTTTGAAGTTGTCAAGAATCAGATCTCAGTGTTTAAAAATCAATATGTCCAATTTGATAATTATGTTAGAAATTGTAATGCCTCAAAAAAAATGTAGCTAAAATTTGTGTATTTCAAGTTTGATTTAATTTGTTGTGTAGATTTCGTATGTGTGGCATGGGATCAATTAGACATAACATGTGCTTGAAAATATGCTTACCCTTATTGTTTTAGTGCCGAGATCTATAAAGGTGGTGTCCAAGGATATTGTTTAGGAGTTTATCAACTCAATAAGTGAATGGGTTCTCCTAGGTCAAAACCCTTTGCCATGACAGGTTAACGACAACATTAAATATTGAAGACAATATATATAAACATGTGGATGGCCTACGATGATATTCATCCAATTCTCTATTTCTCTTTAGAAATCAAAGTGAATTCTAATGATTTTCTCTTTGATGTTCTCTTCTCGCATATCTTATATCCTAAGGAATCAATCAATTACACATTGAATATTTTTTAACCACCATAGCATAATAGCATGTCACACAATTATGTATTTGGTTGACTCATAATGGCTAGTAGGAAGGGGCAAGAAAGTTGTAATTTAAATTTGAACTTATAAATTCAAGTTCACTCTCTCACATATCAAGATCAAATCAGTCAATTGAGCCACTCAAAATGAACCTTATGGATAAAATAGTAATTCTAAGGAAAAGACTAAGTGTACGGAAGTGACCGTGAAATTATGAATAAATGACAAGTGTATGTGATTTGTGCAAATAGGGCTAAATGCATCAAGGCATGAGACAAAACTAGCAAAAGAGCATGTCATTTGTTATTATATTATTGCATTAAAACATTACACAATGGTGAATACAAAACTAAATGGGTAATGACATCAGCATGCTAATTTCATCGTTATATTTTATCCTTATGTTGATGTGTGTGAATACAATGTGACTGTGTGTGATAAAGTATATTAACATTCTTAGCTAACATGAAAAGTAAATATGCAAACAATTATAAAAGGATATTATCTATGAAAAAGGATACAATATTTTAAATCTATAGAAAACCACTAAATAGTGAGAGATGTGTTATTAGTAGCTCCTACCTCAAAATCAATCAATTACGCATTGAATACGCATTGAATATTTTTAACTACCATGAAATAATAACATATCACACAATTATGTGTTTAATGGACTCATAATGGCTAGTAGGAAGGGGCGAGAATATTATAATTTGAATTTGAAGAAATAAATTTAGGTTCACTCTCTCACATCTTAAGATTGAATCAAATCAACCTTGACCACTCAAAATAAACCTTAGGGATAAGTTAGTAATTTCAAGGCAAAAAGTAAATGTAAGGAAGTAAGTGTAAATGAGGGTGCAATAATGATGGTTGCATGGAAAGTGAATGTGAGTTGTGTAAATAGGTCTAAATAAAGATGGATATGTGTCAAGGCATGAGACAAGACTAGCAAGAGAGTATGTTCACCAAGGTGAATACAAAACTAATCAGGTAATGGCATTGGTATGCTAATTTCACCACTATGTTTTGCCCCCACATTGACTTGTGTGTACAGCTAATGTGACCATGCATGTCAAATTATATTGACATTCTTAGTTAGCATGAAAAGTAAATATACAAACACTTATAAAAGGATAGTGTCTATGAAAAAGGATAGAATATTTAACCTTCTATTGTCTTTTGTATGAGTACTCCATTAAAACCCATAAAATTGTAAAAGGATGTGTTATGAGTAGATCCTATTTCAAAATCAAAATAAGCACAGGCTACAAGTTGCCTCAACTTTTTACAAAAAATAAGAAGAAAAGAGAAGAGAGAAAAATATATTTATACAAAAAGTGATATAATATGAAACTGTTGTGTCAAACTTGCACAATTTCACACTTACGACTTGAACCTATCTAGGTTTCAAAAATAATAATAAAGTCATGTATCTTAATATCAAATATTTTATTTCATGATCAACAAGTATGCAACATTATTAACTTGTGGTTTGAAAAAGGGCTGAATTTCTTATTAGATTCATTGGTTATTTGTTTGTTACCCTTTTTCTTTGTTGAAATTGGATAATAATTATGGAATTAGGATAAAATAATGAATAATTGAAGTGGATTGACAAAAATAGACTGCTATAGATGTCCCACAGAGCCACGAACTAGGATTTGGCCAAAAGATGTTTAGAATTTGTACCTGAAAGTTTGACTTAATTTTTTGGGACCAAGTAGTACAGATTCACCTTGGTCCTCTTACTTTCACTTCATCAAAAGTTGAACCTGTTCGTTGTTGTCAACTCTGTCGGAATCTCTAAGTACAGCTCCTAAGCCAATACCCCACACACAGAAAAAGAGAAGGAAGTATTGTGGGTAGGGGTTTTCCTTAGGTCAAACCCCTATTTAGGAATTAACCTTGAATTGAATAATTTAAATACTGAAGTAAATACTAGGAGATATGCCTCAAATCTACAATTGTTGATGGAAGGATTGATGATGCAATGCTCATTGAATATAATTACAAATGTTGAATAATGTAAACACTAAAGTAAATGCTTGATGACGATTACTTGAATGCACAAATGCTAGGTATGAAGTCTTAGATCTAAAATGAATTGATATGATGTCTTTATATAGGGTTCCCCAGGTAAATTATCAATTAGGTTGACCTCCAATGGTCAAGTGTAGTCATGAGGACCAAATTCCACTGGGGAGAGAAAGGGTCTACCCCGTTTAAAATTGGGGCCTATTTAAGGGGGACTTGGGCATTTTGGGGTGCCTAGGTCCAGGACCAAGGTGCTTCATGGCCTGTTCTTTTAAAAATAGGACCATTCAATCGTGAAATAGGAGAGGACAACCTTCAAGATGGGGCCCACCTAGTAGTGTCAACAGGTAACATCAAGGTTGGAGCAAAATGGGGCCAACATAGGCCTAGGGGGAATAAAAATGGGACACACTAAAGTAGGAGCACAAACATGAGGTGTAAATTGTACCAGTTGTATATGGTGAAAATGGATGACAATAATAACAATATTGAAAGGCTAAATGAATTCAACTACAAAACCCTAGCCTAACAACAACAAAGATCCACCATAACATATGAAGATTACCTAAGACAATGCAAATCAAATGAAATCAAAAAGATTATACCATCACATGTCCAATAGGGTTTTGATCTCCATTCTTCCTATCTCCATTGATCTTGCTTGATATATTTGCTCTTAGATTTTATGTGCACAAGAGCTCAACAAAGAACGGAATGTGGTTGCAAGTAGGATCGCAATATGCCAAGTAGTCAATTGATCAAGCAATTAGAATGATTGATTAGGGTTTGATAATGAAGGAAGCATCTCTTTATATAGAAGACACAATATGAAATTAAGGGATAAGATTGAGAGGTGTAAAAGGAGGTCGGCTATGATTAGAGGGTAGGTAAAAGAAATAATAAAATAATGAAAGGGTAGGTAGTGTATGAATTAAGAGATGAACGACATGTGTCATGGGTAGAAAAGGTTAATGAATTAATTAAATAAATAAAGATTTATTTAATTAATAGAAGGAGTGAGATCAATTAAATAAATAAGATATTTATTTAATTTAGGAAAAGGATAATTTAAATAAATAAATGTATTTATTTAAATGAGAAATAAGGCTAGAAGAGGATAAATGAATTAATTAAATAAATAAAGATTTATTTAATTAATAGAAGAATTAAGCTTAGATAATTAAATAAATAAAATATTTATTTAATTAGACATGACAATTTTAGGTGTCTACACCAGTTACAGTTTACGACACTACATTTGGCCCCCACTTTAACGAGAGTATGAGCCTATGCAAATGTAAATGGGGGAAAATGTTTGAGATCTTGTGAAATTAAGATCCAGATTTAACCCGACATTCTCAATAGAGTACCTGCAAAACGCACACAATACAAACCAAAAACACACATGCATGTTATAAAAACTACTCTATTGCACTTCTATCCGCCAAGACCTTGTGTTCAAAAATGATGCTCTCAAAAGCACACACACAAGAAGCTATGGTGAATGAAGATTTGAAATATGATGGATGCAAAATAAGAATGTTAGAATACAAAAATTACGCTCCAATGCTAGATTGCTAGATTGCTTATTAGGATCATTAAGATGAAAGAATCCTCTTATATAAAGAAGAGCTTAGAAAAATGGAGGGGTAAGATTAAGAGGTGAAAAGATAAATGGTCAGCTAGGATTAAAGGGCAGGTAGAAGAAATAATAAAATGATAAGAGGGTAGTTAAGAAAAATAATAAAATAATGAAGGGGGTAGGTAGAAGAAAATTAAGAGATAAATGACGTGTCATGGAGTGGAAAAAACTAATGAATTAATTAAATAAATAAAGATTTATTTAATTAATAGAGGAAGTGGAACCAATTAAATAAATAAAATATTTATTTAATTTAGGGAAAAGATGATTTAAATAAATAAAAATATTTATTTAAATAAGGAAAGTTGGAAAATGATTAAATGAATTAATTAAATAAATAAATAATTATTTAATTAATAGAAGACTTAGGATAAAATAATTAAATAAATAAAAATATTTATTTAATTAAGTTGGACAATTTTAGGTGTCTACAACAAATACTCGCGGTAAAGTAGAAATATGAGAGAGAATAGCAACTACCTAAGTGAAATCACAAGGAGATAATACATCACAAATTTTGAGGAACCAAGCACCAAACCTTGGGATCTTAACTCACACAAACACATATAAGGACACACAAAATAAAACAAAGACAAAAAGCCAAACAAAGACAAACAAAAGTCACACAACATAAGGAGGTTAGTATTAAAAATAAAAAAGGCTCCAAGTCAACTAGTTGAAGAGACCTTGATAATCAAATGTCTCAACTACTAATATCCTTCTCATAGAGTTATCACAAGAACACAAGTGATCACATAAAAAGAGAAAGACCATGAATCAAGTGATGGACCATGATCCACAAATAGAAAAGCTATGAACTCATGGGGAACAGAAAAGAGAGGACATGGATGCTATAGGATTGCAAGCTACGTTATGCTAGTTGATCCATGAGAAGAAGAGCAAGAGAGGTCATGGAATCAACAGTCTAGCAAGTTGTGTTATGCTAGGCGACCTACGTGAACATGAATACTCACAGGACAACAAGTTGTGTTATGTTGTGTGATTCATGTAAAGAGTGAGAGTTATAATAGTATAGCAAGTTGTGTTATGTTGTGTTATTCATGTAAAGAGTGAGAGTTAGAATACTCTATCAAGTTGTGTTATGTTGGTTACACTTTTTTGAAAAAGGAAGAGTTGAACAGACTAGAAAGCTTTGTTATGTTAGTCAACTCACCCTGTTGCATATGTTGTTGTCTCGTTTTAGGAGTTAAGCATCTCGTATAAGACTTGTTGGTTTAGTTTCAAGCATGCAACAACTTGTAGAAGACATGTAATAAAAAAATAAAATATGCCTGGTTTTGGGCATGGAGCATCTCGTATAAAACTTTTTGTTCTAGATTCAAGAATGAACACCATGTATAAGACATGCAAAATTAAAAATATAGTACAAAGAGGGTGTTATATATGTCCCCCACCTTAAGATGTCAACATAGAGGTATGTTGATGTCTTAAGGAAGCTAGAAACAATGATATACACCTTCGACACCAAAGAGATATCCTTTAGGAAACAATGTACGTAAATCCAAGCTAAAGAGATGGGACTCTTAGAACCAAGGAATGGATAGTTGTAAAAGAGATATCTTGCAATAAGTGTAAAGGGAATCCTTTGGAGGAGAGGGAAGAAGATATCTTTGCTCAAATCATCTACCTCCAAGAGGAGATTTTGAACAAAAATAACATCATTGACCAAAAGAAAGGAAGGAGAACAAGAATTCATACCTTCCTTCTATTGCTAGGAAAAAATGATTCTTGATGAAAGATAACACACTTTTGACCCAAAGTGAGGGGTTTGTTTATAATAGATACATTAGCAATTGACACTCAATTGGATGGTTTCACTATGTTGTCATTGATGGCAACATGGTATTTTGTTTCGGCTTCATGTTTTGGTTCAGTTGTGTACCGGAAGGTACTTCACAAACACTACACCAACACCGACACCGACAGAACAGAAGGATTTCTTTGGTGACTGGCAATGCAGGCCGACATGGTTTAGAATATGGTTATCGGTATTAGAGGCCGACATCTCTTGGATCTAGCATCGAAAATTGTTTTTGATATTCATGCATTTATGTTATCTAGCCAACATGTAATTTGATATTGTAATTATCTTTGTAAGTCGACATAAGGCATGATAAGTTGTATAAGATATATAGGTCAATTGGATTAGATCATTTTGAGGAATCATGTAATAGATACGGTGATGGATATGCGAATGTGATATAATGCGAAATATATCAGAGAGATTATGCATGTGAGGATATTTATGTAAGGGTTATTCTGGTAAAGGGTTTAGGGTTTCAGACCGGAAAAGACAAAGATTAAATCAGAATTGTATTCTGGCATAGAAGATCCTATCTTAGCAGTTAAACACTTCTCAGGATCGTAGTTCGGATTTATATGTAGTCAGTGAGGCTCCATTTTTTATTGAGCGGTGTGCTCTAGGCTGTAAGCCTTCTTGCAAGTGCAGGCCCCTCATATTTTGTAATATCTCTTCATATGGCCAATGGATTGATATTGTGGGTCACAAATCCCACCGTGGTTTTTCCTCTTTGAGTTTTTCCATGTATAATTTTGTGTGTTATGATTCTCGTTTATGTGATTGGCTTATTGGTTGCTTTACTTCTTTCAATTTTGTATGTACCGGTATACCGATTGGTGTATGCATGTTTTAATAAGGCTAAAATTAATTCATCCGGTATAACACCGATTCACCCCCCCCCCCCCTCTCAATGTTATTGGATTCCACCAATTGGTATCAGACCCTTGTGCCTCGGAGGAAGTTTAACAGCTTGAGGAAGATCCTGAATTCGGATTCCATGGACATGGGTTTGGAGAAACAACTTGAGATGGCACTTGAAGATTATGATGTTGAAAGGTTGAAGAGCTTAAAGCTACAAGATGAATTGAATTCCGCTAAGGAATTCATTCTTGTCCTACAAGAGAGGCTATCATTTGTTCAAGCTAGGAGGAAGGAACTTTTGCAAAGTCTAGATGATGAAGAGAAAGATGCACTTAAGGAACAATGTCAGAAATTGAGTCAGGAGAACATGGTTATGAGAAATGAAATGCAAGTTATAACTATGAGAATGTCTAAAGAGATTGAAGACCGAAAGAAAAAGGAAGAAAATCTTGTTGTATCCCTAAAGAACAAATTTGAAGAATGTGGTAGGTTGGTTCATGAGAATGATATGTTGAGAACTGATTTAGTACAATCCCAAAGTAATGAACAAGAGCTTGAGAGACAAATATAATTCTAAGAGAAGATCTAACTACTGCAAGTGAGTATAAAGAAAAAATCAAGATTAGCTCAGCACAGCTAGATGAGTTATTGAAAAGACAAAGGCAAATTGGAGGTTCCAATGGACTTGGATTTGAGCAAGGACAGAGTTCTGGTATTGCTAATGAAGATCAAAACCATAAGGCAATGGTAAGGTAATTTAATGCTTATAAATTTAATGGTAGATGTTTTGTTTGCAATAGATTTGGTCACATGGCTAGACAATGTAGAAACAAAGCAAATCAGAACCCTGATTCTACTCCCGGTAAATGTTTCAAATGCAATAAGAATGGTCATAAGACAGAAGATTGCAGAATGAATGTTAAACATCATGCATGTGGAAAGTTTGGTCATATGGCTAATCAGTGCAGATCAAGCAATTTCACCAGTTCTAGCAAAGCATTTCAAAGGAACAATGTTACATGTTATGCATGTAATGAGGTGGGACATATTGCTAAATTTTGTAGAAGCAGAAATCCATCGGTTGGTAATGGAGGATCAAATGAGAAAGGGAAAGAGAAGGTTAGTGAAATCCGACAAGATCATACTCAGAGATGGGTTAGGAAGACTGAAGAACAATCATCGAATGGAAATGCATCGGTTACTTATCTGATAGAGGAGATTGCTCCTACACCGGCAAGTAGCTCATTCGGTAACTAAGGCAGATGCCTTAGGGGTAGGCAAAATTCATGAAGATGTTGCATATGCCCTGAGAAGAAGTTCTGGAAGGTTCCAGACATTGGAGATGCTTATCCCGCATGGATATGTTTTATTCGAGATCCGATATCTTTCACTGATAGTCATTAATGTCAATGGAAGATTAGGGTTTTTCTTAGAGGTTAAAAGGTCGAATTCACTTCATTATTGATCACCTTGCATTTAGAGCGATTTCACTGTCGACTAGAAGAAGGGTTTTCACCGGAAGCAATCAACAGGTATTTATCTTTAAACATGGAAGCAGGATCATCATCTATTCCTATCTTTGTTACAAATCTGACTGTAGTAGAGATCAAGGACCGCCCTAGGCCAATTTTCAAGTGGTATCCGCATGTGACTGCCTTGGAAGATTCAGTTGGAGCTTTTTCCTGTGTTCTAGAGGGAGTTGTCTATGTTGAAGATGTTAGGGCATACATACATTGTCACATCAAGGACTTGGGAATGTCTAAAATAAAAGGGCATGTACATGAGCG
Organism: Cryptomeria japonica; assembly: GCF_030272615.1. Lineage (NCBI taxonomy): Eukaryota > Viridiplantae > Streptophyta > Pinopsida > Cupressales > Cupressaceae > Cryptomeria > Cryptomeria japonica. Next base: position 16,630,435 of record NC_081414.1, read on the forward strand.
AGCTGATGGGAGAATCTAGAAAGATCAAACCAACATACAAGCACATTGAAGACTTAGGGTTTACTGGCATTCTGGACATCTCAGAATTTGAAGATGAGATAACTAGGTATGTTTTGAGCAGAGTACATGGGGAGTTTATCTGGTTAGATAGACCTTACAAGATCACCAAGGAAGTCATCAGGGCAATCAATGGTTTACCATCGGTTGGGCAACATCCAGATAAGAAGGTTTTGAATGATTACGTGAATAAAACCATCGACGTGACATCTGACAGGAGATCTATGAGAATCAACACTATTACCGACACAAATATTAGATTCGGTAGCATGATCATCGGATATAAGGTAACTCAGTCAAACCAATTGAACTCTGTTTCTAGTTCCTGCATTTTCGCTACATACAAAATGATGAGAGAGAATGTGAAATTGGATCTATGCGGTTGGATGTTAGATGAACTGTTTTAGGAAAGATCAAGGGAGAAAAGAAAGGAACTTTCTGGTAGGACAACTTAATGTTATTTTTCATGGATGGCACACCCAGTTTTGGGAAGAGGCAATGGGCATTTGATATCCTAGTAGGGAGACAATTGAAACAGTCAATTGCTACTTTAGGTAGTCAGAGAGATGATAAAGTATGGGGATATTTTAAGGGGTTCCAGAAATCTATGAAGTCTAGGGAAAGGGTTCCTAAGCATATTGTGATGAACAGGGAGTACCATAGAAATTGGCAATTCTGTGATAGAACATATGTTGCCAATTGGATTAGGTTAAAATTGATAATTTTGTGATAGAACATACGTTGTCAATTGGATAAGCTACCCAAGAGAATACACTCAAGTAGGTGCCCTAAAAGATAGGATCAAAGTAGCACTTTGTGATGAACAGAGAGTACTACTAGGATAGAGTGTCATATGATAGATATAAGCACTGGGATAAAAAGCAACACTTTGTGATGAACAAGGAGCACCACTAAGATAGAGTGCCACGTGAGGCACTTTGTGATGAACATGGAGTGCCATAGAAATTGGCAATTATGTGATAGAACATACGTTGCCAATTGAATTAGGCTGAAATTGACAATTACGTGATAGAACATATGCTATCAATTGGATAAGCCACTCAAGAGGATACACTCAAGTAGGTGCCCTAAAAGATAGGATCAAAGCAACACTTTGTGATGAACGAGGAGTACTACTAGGATAGAGTGTCATATGGTAGATATAAGCACTAGGATAAAAAACAACACTTTGTGATGAACATGGAGTACCACTAGGATAGAGTGCCATATGATAGATATAAGAACTAGGATAAAAAGAAACATTTTGTGATGAACAGGGAGTACCACAAGGATAGAGTGCCATATGATAGATATAAGCACTAGGATAAAAAGCAACACTTTGTGATGAACAAGAAGTACCACTAGGATAGACACAATTGATTTGCTTGACTGCAGGAGGACCTACCGATGCTAAAGTCACGAGAGAGATTCCCTTTGACTCGGAGTTTACGACAAGAGCTGATATTCGAGGATAGAGCAACAATTGAGGCTATGGGCCTACAATATATTATATATGTGTCTGAGTTTCGGGTGAACATGAGATTGTTGACCACATTAGCTGAGAGATGGCACTCTGAGACATGCACTTTTCATTTGTTGATGGGTGAGATTGTTGGTATTATGGATGTGTTGCATTGGTTTTGTCATTGATGTCACCACTTATCATCACTTATCCTTCTATAGATCTTTGGTTATGTTGAACTAGCACATTATGTTCACAGACAAGTTTAGTGACTCATGTACAGTCACCAGTATATCATTCACCGACAGGTTATATTGTTCACCGACACTAAGGATGACTTGTTATTATCTGAAGATCACTTGGTTATGTCAAAGACATGGTTTGGACACTTGGTTTTGGTATTTTGGTTATTGGTCTAATCGGGTTGACATATTTGTTGTTACTGGAAAATTGGTCTAGGTTATGGACCGACATGCATTATCTATTCTAGATCAACACGACATGTTATGGAGATAATTTAATTAATTGGATATTGTTGTAATTGTATCAAGCCGACATGATGCATCGCATCTTGACTTATCTATAATTGATTTAAATTGTAATATTCTTAATTAGCCGACCTCCACATTTGGTCTTAGGTTTTGGTATATATGTAAGATCTCGTTTGTGAGATGAGGATATGGAACAGAGAGATGGTATATGGTTATGGTATTGTAACATGGTATGTGTGAATATTGAAGATTATATGAGCGAACCATAGAGAAGGTTCAAGGAAGATTTGAAGGTGATTATCAGAGCTTAACTGGTACTGAATCCAACATTGGAGATGCTACTTTGAGTAGTACATTATCATTGGATTTAATCATCCAATTATAGTCAGTGTGACTCCTATTTTGTGATTGAGCAGTGAGCTCAAGGCAGTTGGCCTTTTCTGCATGTGCAGACCCCGTTTGTATACACATACTATCTACAGTAGTATCATCTGATTGTGGGTAAGGTTTCCCACCATGGTCTTTCCCCTTACAAGGTTTCCACGTATAAATCTTTGTGTTATGTGTTGTGGATGTTGTTTCTCTTTCTATTATATGCATTGAGTTTCACCGGTATTAATATTAACTGTTAATCTGTCAACCGACATTAAGTTTGGTCTACCGGTATTAAGTATCAAGTTTGATTAAGTTATATTTGGGTTGAAATTAATAGACAACTAATTCACCGACCTCCACATTTGGTCTTAGGTTTTGGTATATATGTAAGATCTCGTTTGTGAGATGAGGATATGGAACAGAGAGATGGTATATGGTTATGGTATTGTAACATGGTATGTTTGAATATTGAAGATTATATGAGCGAACCATAGAGAAGGTTCAAGGAAGATTTGAAGGTGATTATCAGAGCTTAACTGGTACTGAATCCAACATTGGAGATTCTACTTTGAGTAGTACATTATCATTGGATTTAATCATCCAATTATAGTCAGTGTGACTCCTATTTTGTGATTGAGCAGTGAGCTCAAGGCAGTTGGCCTTTTCTGCATGTGCAGACCCCGTTTGTATACACATACTATCTACAGTAGTATCATCTGATTGTGGGTAAGGTTTCCCACCGTGGTCTTTCCCCTTACAAGGTTTCCACGTACAAATCTTTGTGTTATGTGTTGTGGATGTTGTTTCTCTTTCTATTATATGCATTGAGTTTCACCGGTATTAATATTAACTGTTAATCTGTCAACTGACATTAAGTTTGGTCTACCGGTATTAAGTATCAAGTTTGATTAAGTTATATTTGGGTTGAAATTAATAGACAACTAATTCACCCCCCCCCCCTCCCCCCCCTCTCAGTTGCCTCTAGGTCCTAACAATTGGTATAAGAGCTAAGTCCTCTTTTTGCAGAAGTTTAACAACTTGAGGAGATTCTATGGAAACTAACTTTTTCAGGAAGGACAGTCTGAAACTTGATGGAACTAACTATGGTATATGGAAGATAAAAATGGAGACACATTTGAATTGCATTGGAAAAGACATATGAGATATACAAAGAATGGCTATGTTGGTCCTACACCGAATCAACCTAATCCACCAACATTGGGTAAGGATCAAGAGAATGATTGCAAAGCAAGAGAAGCACTCTTGAGCGCCTTGTCAGATCAACAAATCATGAGATTATTAGACCGATCTACTGCTAAAGCTATTTGGGATAAATTGGAGACATTGAATGACGGAGATACCACTGTCAAAATTGCAAAACTAGAATGTTTCCGAGTCAGATATGAAAATCTGAAAATGGAAGAAGATGAAAGAATTTTTGCTTTTATGGAGGGTTAATGAAATTGTTCTAGGAATACAATGTTGTGGAGGTTCCTTAAGTGAATATGAAATTGTTTCTAAAGTTTTAAGAGCATTACCACTGGCATACAAAATGAAAGTAACTACTATTAATAAATTGAGAACAATGCCTAATACATCAATATCTAGAGATACCTTGGTTGGAAAACTTTCAACATTTAAGATTGAGGAATTTGGTCATGTTGCTACAATTAAGATAGATTTAGCCTTCAAAGCATCATCATCTGCAGCATCATCATCATCATCTGATAAATTTGATTGGAAAACACTTTATGCAAGAGAACTTGAAGATATCAGCAGGGAAAATGAAGAACTGGAAGAACTCGAAGCACTATTTGCAAGGAAAATGCCTAAAGGTCCTATTGGAAGTAAGTATGAAGGTAAAGCACCATTTAAATGTTTTAACTACAATAAAGTTGGTCATGTGGCATCTAGATGTCTTGATAGGCATGCAAGATTAAGAGAATAAGCTAAAAAAACATATAAGCCTAACCTTGAATATCAAAGATACATATTTAAGAAGAATAGAGACAAATCATGTTACTGTGTTGATGAAGGAGTTACTAATGACTCTGATGAAGAACCGACAGACAATGGATGGGCTTTTGTTGCAATAAAAGAAGATCAACTGGTACCTACCATTCCACCGGTAGAGCAGGCCCTAACAGCTAAAATTGAAGAAAAAGATGAATGGATTATAGATTCTGGATGTTCACATCATATGACTGGTGATAAAAGCAAATTCTTATCTTTTTAGGAGTACAATGGAGGTCTAGTAAGATTTGGGGATGACAAAGCTTGTTTGATTAGAGGAAAAGACACTATATCTTTTGATGGTAAGCACAATACTGACAACGTTTATTATGTTGAAGGCTCGAAGCATAATCTTTTGAGTGTTGGTCAATTAGTTGAAAAGGGATTTCAGTTACAATTCAAGAATGGTAAATGCAAAATCATGAATAGAACTGGTTTGGAGATTGCAACCGGTAATCAGACTAGAGGTAATATATTTCATTTGAATAACAATGAAAAGACATGCTTGATAGCACATATTGATGAAAGTTGGTTATGGCATAAAAGACTCTGTCATGTGAATTTTGATTGCATTATAAAGATTAGTTCATCTAAGGCAGTAAGGGATTTACCTAAGATTGTAAACCCTCATAATCCGGTATGTAAGGAATGTCAAATGGGAAAGCAAGTTAGAACAACTATTAAGAGTATTTATGAGAAATCCAATAATGTTCTTGATTTAATTCATACTGACTTGTGTGGTCCGGCAAGAACAAGAAGTCTATAGGGAGATAGATACTTTATGCTAATCATTGATGATTATTCTAGAATGTGTTGGGTTACCTTCTCAGGGAGAAATCAAAAGCTTTTGGGAAATTCAAATTATTCAAGGCAATGGTAGAGAATGAAACCAGTAAGAAAATCAAATGTTTAAGATCAGATCAAGGAGGTGAATTTACATCTAAGGAGTTTAATACATTTTGTGAAGTGAATGGAATTAGAAGACAACTATCAGCACCCCAGACACCTCAGCAAAATGGAGTTGTGGAAAGGAAGAACAAAACTATTCTCGATGCAGCTAGAAGCATGATATCAGAAGCAAATCTACCTCATGTGTACTGGAGAGAAGTAGTGAATATAGCGGTTTACACTTTCAACAAAGTTCACATCAAAGGTGAAACCGGTAAGACACCTTATGAATTATGGTTTGGTAATACTCCTACTCTTAAATACTTTAGAATATTTGGAAGCAAATGCTACATTAGGAGAGATGAGTTTATTGGGAAATTTGATCCTAGAAGTGATGAAGGAATATTTCTTGGTTATTCATCTAAGAGCAAGGCATATAGATGTTTTAATAAAAGATTTGTTGGTGTAAATAATTATTTATCTTGGATATTATTACACTTACTTAAGTTTACTTAGGAAATGCATTTCATAGTAGTTTGGGTATGAGACACTTGGGTGTTTGTGCCACATTGGGATAGTGTGTGTAGGAGAATTTCCACCTTTTATGGTGTTGATCTTGTTGTTACACTCCACATTCAGTGGGTGATCCACCTCATGTGGACTATTATATTGTTTCTCCTAGCTACCCACACCTATTTCCTACCTACCCTTGTTTCTTATTGAGCCACATGTCATGTTTGTGTGCTCACATATCCATAAGCCTTGCCTATATAAGCAGGCTCATCTACATTGTATGTAATTGAACTATTGATCATTTTCTATTGATGATAATACAGTTTATTCTTGTCCTATATTGTGTCTCTATTTTGTACATTTCATTGAGCTCTTCATCTTAGCAAAATCTCACATGGTATTAGAGCCATTAGAGCGTTATTGATTCGTCTTGAAGAGGCATTATTGCGACATTAAGAGGCAGCTCTGAGGAGCAGCATCTTTTGGAGGCGTCCTAGACCAGATCTGACCCCGTCATTGCGTCCAAGTGGCCGTTTCCAAGAATTTTGGTTATAAAGTCGGCCTATTTTGGTGAGAAAATTTTTTTCGCCAATTTTGCTATTATTGTACGAATTTAGAAAAAAAAAATTAGTTTTTTCCGAAAAATTGAAAAAAAATTGAGAAAAAAAAAAATTCGGAAAAAAAATTCGTCAAAAAAAAAAAATCAAAAAAATTCAAAAAAAATATTGTTTTGGGGGTCTGCAGACCCCCCGTGACCTGTTGTTCTCTGCAGGTCTGCAGGTCCCGCCGCCGTGCAGGGTCCGACAGCTCCTCCGACAGTCTCTCCCGACAGCACCTCCTGCACCATCGCGCCTCAGCCGCGTCGCAGCCTCCCGCGCTGCAGCCGCAGCCCAACTCCGCCACAGTCGCAGCCTAGCTCCACCTGGCGCCGACTCCTCAACTTCCTGGCAATTGTCGCGCCGCCCTGCAGCTTCCTCCCGCCTCCCTGCCGCACCGCCCCCGCTGGCCCCTCCGGGCATCGTCGGTAACCTCCGCCGCCAAATTCTGGTGACCGCCACCTACCTTCCGGCGATCGCCCACCGGAATGCCGGTGACTGCCAACAAGGCCCGCCTAAGCGCCACGTCAGCAGACTGAGCCCAGTCACCTGCCATGTCAGCAGCCCAGTTGGCTGCCAAATCACCCTGCCATGTCAGATATCCGTACTGCCACATCATATTTTTTCAGCCAGTCAGTTAGCGCCCAGTCAACCATGAAGTTTTCATGATAGTCATAAAGCTATCAAATTTAACCCCTCGGTTTGATGAGGTCATCATTTTTCAAAAATTTTGTAGGCCCCTCTCATTGAGCTTTTTGATTTTGCAGTTCAACTTCAAATGGCCATATCTTGCTCATTTTTGCTCATTTTTTGGTGCAATTTTTTTTGAAATGGGCTAGAATTTCATGTACTTTCATGTGGTGGAGTTATTTTCTAATTTTGATGGACAGATTTTTCAGAATTCTCAATTTTTGGTGACTATACCTGTCCAATCCCCGTTTCTGCAACTTCCAGGTCTCCGTTCGGGCTCATACGAACTCCTTTTCAGGTAAAGTGCATTATTTTTTGTCTAATCTCAGAATATGCTATTAGTTTACAACAATTATGGGTAGAATTTTTACTTTCATCATATGGTCTTATTTGGCCAATTTGGCACTTGTATTGCATAGATCTATCTTTCTGGTCTTTTGCATTGTAGTTCTCAGCCTATTGGGGCAGTTGTAAAACAAAATCAAAAGTCCACCTTGCCATTGTTTGCAAGTGGCCTATTGTACATGCACTACATATAAAGTGTCAAAATCATCATTTTGGGGGGGAACTTGACTGATTGAATTTGGAGGAGTGTCTCTTGTGCTTTTGTGCTCTTGTTTTCCTTCATTTTTCCTGCTATGGGTTCTTCTAAGTTTCCTCTCTTAACTCCTCATAATTATGCTACTTGGAAAATTGATGCATAAAGTAAACTTATGGAAAAAGGACTCACTCATTTTATTGATGGAACTATTGTTGCTCCCGTTGATCCTAAGGTTGATCCAGTTGGTCACTTGGATTGGCTCACTAAAAATATCATGGCAATTGGTACCTTAAGAAAGTATGTATCAAAGGATCTCATTTTTCATATTGAGAAGTGTACTCTAATCAAGGATGCTTGGAAAAAGTTTCAAGACTTGTATGGTCAAGTTGATGAGATTAGGGGATATCAAATTGATAGTGATCTCATTATGTTAGATCCCAAGAACTTTGATACTATACAAGATTATGTCACTAAGGCAAATGAGTTGAGGGCACAACTCAAAGATTGTGGCATTGATAAGAAGGATACTCAATTGACCTTCAACTTGATAGGCAAGCTTCCACAAGAATATGCAGCATTTGTTTCTAGTTTCCAAACCCATAGGATGACAATGGGTTCGAGCTACATAATGCCTACATTTGATGCTTTCAATGAAATGTTGATGATGGAACAAACTAAGTTGATAAGTATGGGCATTCTTAAGGCTTCTAAGTCTCAAGCATTAGTGGCAAATCAAGGGAACAAATGAAATCAAGGAAAGGACAACTCAAACAAGAAGAAATGGCAATCAAAGCCTAAGGACAAAGCATCATCCTCTCCGCAAAAAGGAGATACATCATCTTCCAAGAGGGATAATTCACCAAAGAGGGAGAAACCTACTTGTGCCTATTGTAAAAAGTTTGGTCATGAGAAGCGTCGTTGCCATTCTAAGAAGATTGATGAGCTCACACATATCATCAAAAAGCATAACATTGATTTGCCTGATGTCTACAAGAAGGATGATTCATCAACTTCCACTTCCTCACATTCAAAAGGAAAAGGGCAAGCATTCATGGCTTCTACAAGTGGGAAGAATCACTCTTTTGGGACAAGAAAATGAAAAGCTCTATGTGCTACTATCATTCATGATTCAGAGAGATGGCTTCTAGATTCAGGGGCTTCTCATCATATGGCATCTTCGCAGTCTATGTTCTCTACATTTGAGTCTTACACCATGTCGCAGATTTTGATGGGCAATCATACATACATGGATGTGATTGGGAAAGGATCTATTGACATTGGGGATAACTCCTTCAATGATGTGTTGTGTGTACCCCACTTGACAAACAATCTCCTTTCTATCTATCAAACCTCACATGGCACAACTAAGAGAGTTGTGGAGTTCACACCTGAATCAGTTTTCATTAGAGACTTGGAGACTAGAGCAATCATTGCGACTGGGGTGGTTGATCATGCATCTCAGTTATACTCTTTTTCAGATTTTGTTGATGATGATGATTTCACATTTGATGATTCTACACATGTTGATCACACTTCTTGTGATGGTTCAGATTTTGAGGAGAACTTTGGGCACTTGAACATGGGGATTCTCACATGTGACCCTGTTCTTGAGCCTTGTATTTTATCTCCTCATATTGATATCACATCACCTATGGCACCTGATGATGCAGATAGTGCGACAATTTTGCCTTCATGTGATTCAGTGCAGCAGGTAATTCATTGTCTTCCAGCTTCAGATTCATGGGATGATTACTTGACAGACAATGCAGGTTTGTTTGTGGAATCCTACATTGCAAATTTGGGAGACATCAATGATGACATTCATCTTCTCTTTGATGAATATGATCCTTCTTTGATTGTTGCGAGAGAACACTCTGACCCTCTTGTTCATTCTCTACATGATCATTCTTTCGAGGTTGACATGATTGTGGATACTTATGTACAACAGTTGGAGGAGGTCTCTTTATCTTTTGAGGAGACATGTGAGTCTTTGGATATTGTTCTACATTCATATCCACTAGATCTTGGAGTGCCTTTTTCAGCAGTGTGGCACAATTTACCACCTTTTGGAGGGGGTATCTTTCAACATCAACATAGGGACACTTGAGCAATTTTCAGAGATTCCTTTCATCATGAGTTTTTTTCATACATCTTCCCTTCATGATTGGGGAGACTTCATGGATACACCTTTGGTTTTGTTTCTTCCTAAGGGGAGGAATGTTGTTCGACATTCGTGGAGCAGTTTCTTCATACATCGAGCTTCTATCATTGGTGCAGATTCCACATTGAGGGGGGGCTTCCTAGCTTCTCTTCTTTTCTCATATGGGAGGAACTTTTTCCTCACATGGGGTTTTGTCCTTCACATACTTCTATGAGAGTTATTTATATCTAGTTTTCATCTCTCTTTTGGGGGAGAATTTTTTCCCATTGGGTTTTTCTCTCTTTCCCCGCTTTGTGAGAGATTTCATTGCATTGGTTTTCATGCATTTGCATTTGTACATGGCTACCTGACATGGCCTCATAGCCGGGACCCATCTTGCATTGCTTAGTTGCATTGTAGACTTAAGTGCATTCCCCTAAGTTGCACTTAAGGGGGGGTGTTGGTGTAAATAATTATTCATCTCGGATATTATTACACTTACTTAAGTTTACTTAGGAAATGCATTTCATAGTAGTTTGGGTATGAGACACTTGGGTGTTTGTGCCACATTGGGATAGTGTGTGTAGGAGAATTTCCACCTTTTATAGTGTTGATCTTGTTGTTACACTCCACATTCAGTGGGTGATCCACCTCATGTGGACTATTATATTGTTTCTCCTACCTACCCACACCTATTTCCTACCTACCCTTGTTTCTTATTAAGCCACGTGTCATGTTTGTGTGCTCACATATCCATAAGCCTTGCCTATATAAGCAGGCTCATCTACATTGTATGTAATTGAACTATTGATCATTTTCTATTGATGAGAATATAGTTTATTCTTGTCCTATATTGTGTCTCTATTTTGTACATTTCATTGAGCTCTTGATCTTGGCAAAATCTCACAAGATTGCAGAAAATCATTGAGAGTGTAAATGTGAAGATAGATGAACACTTTAGAGGAAATTCAAGGTCTATGGATTCTGAACCGGTAGTTGAGATGATCACAAATGAACCTATACAAAGTGCACCGGTACAGAATGTGGATCCAGTCATGCCGACATCATTAGATAATTCCACAGTGACTGAAGAACAACAACAAGTGAACACACCCAGGTATGTAAGATTGAATCACTCTGAAAGTCAGATAATTAGGAATAATTATCAAGGAGTCATGACAAGAGGAAGACTGACAAATGAAGAGGTATGTTTAATTTCTCAAATTGAACCAGCATATGTTATTGAGGCATGTGAAGATAAACATTGGATTAAAGCTATGGAAGATGAATTGGAACAAATTGAAAAGAACAATACATGGATATTGGTTCTCCAGCCTAAAGACTAAAATGTAATTGGAACTAAATGGGTATTAAAAAATAAACTTAATGGAGATGGAAAAGGTAATAAACATCAAAGCAAGATTAGTGTGTAAAGGATATTCACAGAAAGAGGGAATTGACTACAATGAAACCTTTGCACAGGTAGCTAGAATTGAGGCAGTCAGATTATTTCTTGCATTTGCAACACACAAGAACTATAAAGTATATTAAATAGATGTAAAATGTGCATTTCTGAATGGTGATCTTGAAGAGGAAGTTTACATTGAACAACCTGATGGATTTTCATTGACAAATGATAAAGTTATGGTTTGCAGATTAAGGAAAGCTTTATATGGATTGAAGCAAGCTCCTAGAGCTTGATATGCTAGATTGGACAAATACCTTTTGAAGCTTGGTTACTGTCACAACTTGAATTAGACCTCAGTTAGATTTATTTATTATGTCAGATACCTTTTGGTTAACTTTTAATAATGATAGATGATATTGTGTGGTTTAGTGACAATGATGATGGTTAGTTATTTTATGATGATAATGTTTTAATGCTACTTTACTGTTATGATTAATAATACTTAATAATGATGTTTATTGATATGATGTCGTTATTTAATGATGATAAATAATATTGTTACGATATTTAATGATGTTAATATTTTGCTAAATTTTTATGTAATGGGATCTGACGAATTTTTGTCAAGTATAAGTTGCAGGGTAACCATCGAAGGCGGACATATGACCGAGGAGGGGTTTTTCTAGCTTGCCAGTAGCAACCTAAGTATTGGAACCCTGTGCAAAGTACCCAATTAGATAAGCAATTAATAAATTAAATTGTGGAGTCTAATATAAATTGATAACATAAAATAAAAGTATGATAATAAGGATAAATTATTAAATCAAGCTAGAAATTTATTTACAATATAATTATTTAAAAGAGAGTAAATAAATTAATTAGTTGAGTAATTAAAAATAGAATTATTTGATAATTAAATTATAAAACATAAAAAAACTATTTAAGATATAAATAAATACTAAAATTAGAGGACTAATTAAAGTAAAGAATGAAATTAATTCAAGAAATTAATTAAAATATTAGTTAATAAATTTAAATAAATGATCAAGGCATGCAAAAATACAACGTTGGAGTAAATTTATGTACTAAAAATATAGACGACATGCGAGAGCCTAATAATTAATTATTTTCTTAAAAACTAAATCTTTAACAAATTGTAATTTAATAAAATCAATTAATTATTTTGTGAGTTTTAATTTTAATAATTAGTTTTATTTTAAGAATTTAATCATGCAAACAATTAAATTTTATTTTTTTAGAGAATTCAATGTTTATAAATATAGGAATAAACCTCTTATTTGAGCATTCGAATTATTTTTTATTTTCATTAGCCTGCAAGGTTGCTCGAAGAGATTATCTGATATTGGAAGACGCATGTGACTCTTTTTCTTCTTACAACTAGGTTTACTTAATTGATGTATTTTATTTGAGTTTTAATTGATTTTTTTTCCAAATTATTTCTTTGTATAATTTTTGAAGGATTGTAGTACAGGAATAAGCTCGTTATGGGTAGGGCATAGAGATAATTTTGGTTACCTGTAAATCACTCCACTTGTATGTATATAAATATTTTTTCAATTTCTTTTTCTCCCTAATAGTCTTTCATCAGATTGAGATTACCATCGGATTATTTTTTTTCAGCTGAAGGTTGGTCTCTGTTGATAAATTTGAGGGAGCAAATTCTTAATTCAATACTGACAAAAATATGAGAAAAATAATAATTTCAATTAAGGATTATTTTATTGGAAAGTTTGATATTGGTAAATGCTAACTTCAAAGATTAACTTAAGAAAGAATAAAAGCAATAGAAATTTTAATATAATAAATTATGACATTAATTCACGGAGGGTTAATTATTTTTCTGTCTATGAGGGATGATTATGGAATGAGAGTGCTTGTTTATGGGTTAGCCAGGGAAGGGTGATTTTCTTCACCTCCCCAATAGGGTAATGATGGCCATCATATTTATTTATTTATTTATCTCCCTGCCATAACGCATGTAGTTAGTACAACCAGGATGGGTTGTTAGTTCTACATGATTGCACAGGATTCCTTTACTACCAGTTGGTACCGGCTTGCTAGGATACTCCATCGTGAGGGACGGGAGCTTATCAAGAGCACCGGGAAGCTTATGCTTCATTTGGTTGGGCGGATAAAACATCTGGGTCATATGTCCGTCATCCGGTTTGTGAGAGCAGGTTATCCAGGTCAAACGGAGGCGACACATCCGGAGACAAAGAAAGTCAGAGATTCCAGATAAAATTTTATGTAATAATTAAAGATATATATTTTATTCCATTGTAAAGACCAAAATGGTCGCATGTAGAGGTTATGAAAAAGGACCTATAAGGTCACATGATGTAATGCGACAAGAAGTCGCCATGCAATGTAACTAACAAAAGAAAAGAAGAGAAAATACTACTAACATACTAACCCACTAACATGCATGATTTACTTTCTTAGATTAGTTTTCATTTATGCATGCATGCATGGTCATATTTAATTATTTGGTAGATTATTTAATTATGAGTATTTGCATGTTAATTTAATTCATAATAATTTCATGCATACGATTTACGCTACTCATGCACACACGTAACTAATTATGGTTTGCATTCTATTCAGTCCTCATGCGTAATTTTAGTTTGTTATTTTTTGCATGCACATTTAATTTCTACATGTTATTTATGAGTTGCATGGTTGTTCAGTTACTTATCTATTACTTGCATGTTGATAATTATTGCTTTTGCATGTGCAATAATGGTTAATTTAATTTTTAATTAAAACAGTGAGTTTAAGTTTGGTTTAACTAGGGTTAGGACAAGCAGGTCCTTACAGTTACACTAAAGGTAATGCTGACAACAATTTATATTTCAAAGTGACTAATGAAGACATCTTGGTTATTGAAGTTTTTGTTGATGACATCATTTTTGTAGGAGAAGATGGATTGTGTAAAGACTTTGCTAATAAGATGCAGGAAGAATTTGAGATATCTATGATTGGCGAGATAAAATTCTTTTTAGGATTGCCGATTTCATAGATAGATAAAGGTATATTCATATGTCAAACAAAGTACTTGAAGGAACTACTGAAGAAATTTGGTATGGAAAACTCTAAATTGGTAAGTACTCCTATGACTATAACTGATAAATTGACATTGAAAGATGATTCAACTCCTGTTAATCTGATAATATACAAATCTATGATTGGAGGTTTACTGTATTTGACATAAACAAGACCTGGTATAATGAATGCAGTAAGTATTGTTTCAAGATTTCAGAGTAATCCTAGAGAAAATCATGAATCAACAGTGAGAATGATTCTCTGGTATCTACAAGGCATAGCAAATCTTGGTTTATGGTATCCTAAAGATGAAAATTTTGATTTATGTGCATACACCGATGCAAATTGGGCAGGAGATGTAGATGATAGAAAGAGCACCACCGGTGGGGCATTCTTTCTTGGTAGCAGATTGATTTCATGGTTGAGCAAGAAACGAAGTTGTACATCATTATCAACAATAGAATCAGAATATGTTGCAGCAGCAACTAATTGTACTCAGGTATTATGGATTAAGCAAATGTTGAAGGACATAAAGGTAAAATGCAAAGAACCTATAATCATTTATTGTGATAATTCAATAGCAATTGATATATCTAAGAATCTGGTATTTCACTCTAAAACTAAACATGTTTCTAGCAAATATAATTTCCTTAAAGAGAATGTTGAAGCAAAAGAAGTGAGATTGGTTTATGTAAATACTAAAGAGTAGATTGCAAATATCTTTACTAAGCCTTTGCCTAAGGAAACTTTTGAATATCTCAGAGAGTAGCTTGAGCTTATACCCTCACTGGTAGAGACTTAGACAGCTGATGATTGGCATCAAACCGACAAAATTTACAGAGAGTTTTTTTTTTTGTAGCTTTGATGGAGGAGAGCTACTTCTCAAGGGGAGAAGTTGGATATAACAATTAGTTATTGTAATTGGCTCTATGAATTGGTTGTATCTGGTATTTGTATTTGACATTTTATGTCAAAGGGGGAGAGATATCTATGGAAAAACATACATCATCCTTTGGGGAGAGATTACTTATTGGGGGAGTGATATATACTCTCTGCATTTGTATTTTGACTTCTGGTATTGATCAATTCTGGAGATTGTTGGTTTTTGGTTTTTGGCATTCTGTTTTGGCACTTAGATGTTTTTCCATCTTGTGTTGCCATCAATGCCAAAGGGGGAGATTGTTGGTATTATGGATATGTTGCATTGGTTTTGTCATTGTTGTCAACACTTATCAACACTTATCCTTTTGGAGATCTTTGGTTATGTTGAACTAGCACATTATGTTCACCAGCAAGTTCAGTGACTTATGCACGTCATCGGTATATCATTCACTGGCAGGTTATATTGTTCATCGACACTAAGGATGACTTGTTATCATCTGGAGATCACTTGGTTATGCCAAAGACATTGTTTGAACACTTGGTTTTGGTATTTTGGTTATTGGTCTAATAGGGTTGACATATTTGTTGTTACCGGCAAATTGGTCTAGGTTATGGACCGACATGCATTATCTATTCTAGATCAGCATGACACGTTATGGAGATGATTTAATCAATTGGATATTGTTGTAATTGTATTGAGCCGACATGATGCATCACATCTTGACTTATTTGTAATTGATTTAAATTATAATATTCTTAATTAGTCTGTTGGCATTATGTGAACCGATATGTGGACATAATGACATTGTATGTTGTCATTGATGTCAATATGTTGAAGAGGTATGAACCGGCATATGTGAGAACCAGTATAACACTGTGAACCGACATTTGTGCCAAAGTGAAGTGGTGTGCTTGTTCAAGATGAACCGACATATGGTTATGGGAACCGACACATGGAAGCATTGTATGCCTACCGGTTGGTAGTCTCAACTTCAGGGTTTCCGGTTGAAGTGCTTCAAGCCTGTATGGCTCAACTGGTGATCTTTGTGTAATGAGTAAGCAGTATAACAAAGAACAGATCATGTTGCCACGTCAGCCTTGTGTGCATGAAGGATCTTGCATGAAGAACACTATCCCTATCTACCTCGGGAATGTGCGAAGTTTGTAAACGGTGAAAACGCGTGATGGATTATCAACCACCATGAAATCGGTGGATAATGAATGATGGAGAATGTCTTGAGATTTATTCAAGATTTACTGCATTTAATACAGTATGATCAACGATCAGGATTGAACTGTTTGAATTCCTTAACCTAACAGGTCTAGGGTTTAGGGTTTATGCTACCGACCTATCTGTTGTCCTATAAGGTCGATGTTGTGATTCTTTCAGAAGTTGTTGGCAAAAAGCTATGTGTGAGTATCCAAGAGAAGGGATACGAGATTCTTGCCAGATCAGAGGAGAGAAGTGATACCTGTAGAGTGTAAGTGCAGAAGGTGAAGAGGAGCTTAATTGGATCTGCATTGGCATTGAGTGTTGTTACCAGATCACTGTAATACCTGTTGATCTCTAACCACCTCAACAGTTGGAAAATCCCCTAATAGGGTAGCCTTAACCGACTTGTTGTAAATCCCTTAACAGGGTAACTCAAAGTTATTGAGATCTGGAAAGCTAGTGAGCTCTGGAAATCCTTTAGCTATTGAGTTCTTGAAATCCTCTAACAAGGTACCCTTAACTGGGTATTGTAGCCATCCCTTAACCAGGCGATCTCTAACAGGATCGGTTCCTAGCAGAACCTTTTGTAATGTCTTTAACTAGGCAAGGCTTCTAACAAGGCTTCTAACAGAGCGGACTTCCAAAGAGTTCAACAACAAGCTTGTGGGTATTCATCCCCACCGTGGTTTTTCCCAGTTGGGTTTCCAAGTGAAAAATATGTGTGTCATGTGTGATGCTTTTATCTTGTGAAGCTTTGTTATTACCTGTTAAGCATATGATGGTTCTGTGTTTTATGCCTGTCAATAAAACATGTTGAACTAGTTGTTGTGAAGATATGATGATAGATTACCTGTTCATACATAACGGTGAAATGGTAGTGTAGTTCTGAGTTGAGAGGAAAGCTCAGTGAGTAACCGGTTTATGATTGTTTTAGTTGTTCTGAGTTTTACTGGTTGCACTCTGTTTCAAACCGGTGTCACTATTTACTTGTCATTTGGAGTGATTGTTGCTAAACCGGTTTAGGTCTGTATTTTGTCTATACTGATTCACCCCCCCCCTCTCAATACCGGTTTGGTACTATTCATTCATCATTGAGTTATCATAGTCGACCTACACATTTGGTCTTAGGTTTTGGTATATACGTAAGATCTCATTTGTGAGATAAGGATATGGAATAGAGAGACGATATATGGTTATGGTATTGTAACATGGTATGTGCGAATATTGAAGATTATATGAGCAGACCATAGAGAAGGTTCAAGGAAGATTTGAAGGTGATTATCAGAGCTTAACCGATACTGAATCCAGCATTGGAGATGCTACTTTGAGCAATACATTATCATTGGATTTAATCAACCAATTGTAGTCAGTGTGACTCCTATTTTGTGATTGAGCAGTGAGCTCTAGGCGATTGGCCTTTCTGCATGTGCAGACCCCATTTGTATACACATACTATCTGCAATAGTATCATCTGATTGTGGATAAGGTTTCCCACCGTGGTTTTTCCCCTTACAGGGTTTCCACGTACAAATCTTTGTGTTATGTGTTGTGGATGTTGTTTCTCTTTCTGTTATATGCATTGATTTTCACTGGTATTAATATTAACTGCTAATCTATTAATCGACATTAAGTTTGGTCTACTGATATTAAGTATCAAGTTTGATTAAGTTATATTTGGGTTGAAATTAATAGACAACTGATTCACCCCCCCTCTCAGTTGCCTTCAGGTCCTAACAAAGATGACAATCACCTTAGAGGATTTATACAGGAGACTGAGGATACTAATTATTGGGGAGTTGATTCCTTACGATCGAGAGGGAGATCAGAATGCACTGAGATGAGTGTTTCAGGATCCAGGACTAGAGATGAGGATTGGACATGTGGCTGGGGATACTATGACAACTATAGGATTGGCTCTACCAGCGATGCTGGCAAGAGTGATCAGTGGGTTCCTATGTCCGGATAGGGTGACATGAGGGTTGGCTGTGGGATGGGGGAGGACTCTAGAGACATTAGTGACTGAGCACACCAGGTTTGCATTGGGGTTGTGTCTGTTGGCACACTTGTATTATGAGTTGCAACAGTTTGTATATCACAGATCAACAGGATTGGGATGCAAAGTGACATTATTGCAGGTATGGGCATATGAGCATCTTTCGATTACACGATCGATACACTTTAGAGGTAGGGGACATGGGCACAACTATGTACAACTGTATGATATGATTACTTCTCAGCCACAGATTGGGAGGCTAGAGTATTGGCGCAGGGTTATTGATGAGGTAGATAGTGTGGTATGGAGGTCGTACTTAAACTGTAAGGAGTGGGAGGATGATGCAGTGGAACTGCCATATGTATTCTGGAGCAGGTATCTGATAGGGAGGACACCATATATTATTGAGAGGTAGTTGATAGATAGGGTATGCAGGCAATTTGACAGGATACAATGGATGCCACGGGGGTTCAGGGATGTATGCATGAACAATGAGGGATCAGGTGCATTTAGGGCCATTGCTTTCTTATGATCAAGCTGTGACACAGCTTCTAGAGATGGTTTCCATGCCTTGGGACATATGGGTAGATGTGGATGCAGAGTATACTATATATTGGGTAGAGCATCCGTTTACACAACTAATGGATCCAGGGGAGTCGAGAGAGGGAGACGGTGGAGGTGATGGAGATGATAGTGGAGATGGCGGAGGTAGAGGCCGACGGGGGAGATGGGGCGCAGAAGTAGAGAGGAGAGTGGCTCAGAGGAGAGAGGGCGGAGAGGAGAGACAGGCTCATGTAGTGAGGGGTAGAGGTGGATTGTCATTACAGGTTCCAGCACCACAGGTTCCCAGACAGGTACAGGGATGGCGATAGGGGTAGGAGCAGCCATAGGGACAGGGTGAGGGGGGAGAGGAGGAGGATGAGCTACTATCCTTGAGGGAGATTTTTCAGGGACTTGTAGATGAGATCCAAGATCTAGAGAGGGATACAACGAGGCTTAGGAGATAGTTGAGGGATATTGAGCGAGAGAGGGATCAAGCTATTCAATGTTATACAGAGGTTGAGACAACACTAAGGGCAGGGAGGTAGGCAGCAAATGACACAGGGGCTAGATACGCCTATGTTCTGCGGGTAGGGGAGGAGATAGCCTACTGGAGAAACTTGTACTATGGAGTGGTGCCACTAGATCAGCGGGCTAGGAGCTTCCAGAGACCATCGCGGACGATGACGACCTTTGGAGGGAGAGACAGAAGATAGGCATCTAGCGGTGG
Source organism: Cryptomeria japonica (assembly GCF_030272615.1). Taxonomy (NCBI): domain Eukaryota; kingdom Viridiplantae; phylum Streptophyta; class Pinopsida; order Cupressales; family Cupressaceae; genus Cryptomeria; species Cryptomeria japonica. The sequence goes on from NC_081414.1 coordinate 16,650,030, forward strand.
GGTCATGGGTCCTCCACCACCACCAGATAGAGGGGGCAAGAGAGATGATCCTAGGGCAGGTCCTTCCAGGGCTCAGACTCTGTCGAGGCCAGTCAACTTTAAGGGGTCGGAGTTCATTATAGCCGTAGAGGGCTCCCTATGTATCAGTTTGTACCATTTTGTATGATGACACCTTCGGGTGATTGTAGCCATATGATTTTGACATCATTGTATCATGACACTTATGATTTTGATATATATATATATATATATATATATATATATATATATATATATATATATATATATATATATATATATATATATATATATATATATATGAGACGATTCTTCCTTGCGGCAGCTATATGCATGTGTGCCTATGTGATGTTGCTTCTATGTGATGCATGTTTCTATATGATGCTTATGATATGGATGCAAATATGTACATGATGAAATGCAATATTTTTTGTTCTTTTATGTTTTTAAATGTTATGCAAACGTGAATGTAAATGTATGACATGCAGATGAATATGATAATGCAAATAACTACATGATGAGAATGTAAAATGTGCTAACATGTGTTGTGTGCAGGATATGATGCAATTGTGATATCTATATGTATGTATGAAATGCTAATATGTGGTAATGCAGGTGCAAACTACATCAAATGCAAATGTTTGTGGCGTGTCATTATACCCAGTCATGTGATAGTGGGATACACAGACTCAAGAAGGATGATGGAGGTCAATCAAGAAAGGGGGATGAAAGATAGAAGATATGGAAGTGAAAGAGCTTCTTGTGCTTTATCATCATTGAGGTTTATTATGGCAAATAGGTTATGACAATCGAGGTATATGTTCGACCCAAAAAGTCATTGTACCCATTTGCATGGAGATCAGACAATCGCAAACAAGGAATGCCCTAGTTCACACTAGACTCACAGTGTCCTCATATCCTTGGACAAGTCATAGCATTACTAAGAGACAATCCACAAACAACAAAGAAAAATAGGTGACGATACCCCATCCTCGCCTTTCTAGTCAAAGACATCCTGGAGATAAAATCTTTAGTTAGAGACATCCCGGAAAAGGTAAAAGACATGTCACCAAAAGATAAAATCAAAAGAAAACCAAGACTCGACACCAACATCCACTATAGTCCTCAAGTTTAGTGTCTCTTATCACTTGTATAAGTCTATTTGATTGTGGTCACAATGTTTACTTTTACAAAAGGATAGATAGCACCGAACCATAATGTTGTTTGAGTCTGTTAAAAGATTTGATTTGTTGAAGTCCATTGTTGTTGTGTCTTATATGAAACTGACCGAATCCATGAAACTGATACTTTTTGCAGAGAAGAAGGAACTTTATCGTAGATTGGCGATGCAAGTGTTTCTTTATTGTGGATTGTGCGTGGATAGATTGAAGAAAAATTGAAGAAGTTGTACTCCTCAAAACATATGATGGTCTTAGTTCCACACCCATCACTAGACGTAGGATTTTCCTTAGCCACGGATAGGAGCTTTATTATGAATGGAAAAAGATGAAAAGGACGGATTATTATGAATGGCTAACCAATCTTAGCTAGATCGATAACAAGCCACGATGGGAATGGGTAAGTTTATTATGGATGGATAGGCTGTGAGTGTATGCAAAGTGAAGGATGATATTGAATCCTGAAGGAGGGAGGAGCAATGTCTCTACACATGGCGTTGGTGACCCGGTTTTCACCATGGTACTTGCCCAGGGCACCATCGAAGTGGTTTTCATCATTGGACGAATTTATTTCTCTTTACTTCTTTTTTTTTCAATTTTTTTTTTGTGTCACAAGGCACCTGTTTGCAAGTTTATTTTTTATGATTTTTTTGTATTTTTGAATTTTTTGATTTTTTTTTGTATTTTTGAAATTTTTGATTTTTTTTGTATTTTTGAATTAGGATACTTCGAAGAGCTATGTGTAAAACCTATGAAGGTGCATGTTGTAGATAGGATCTTCCAAAGGTTCACCCTCTGGGGTTGAGAGCTGATATGCACCAGATCCATAGGCTACTGTAATGATGTAAGGACCAAGCCAATTTGGTTCGAACTTGCCCTTCTTCTCTCCGTCTTGCTGATTTTTAGGATTTTTTATGAGAACCAAGTCACCCACCTCAAATGTACAAGGCTTTACCTTATGATTGTAACTGCATTGTTTCTTGACTGAATGATGTGTAGCTCAAGTGACTATCTTCCTTGTTAAAGGAACTGAGATATAATTACTAGTGTGTGGAAAACACAGTCTCATATGCATGTCACCTAAAGAAGTTTGGGCATCCTTGATAACAAAGTCCCTCGAGGAAGCTCCATTAAAGGTCCACTGATATGATGTATCACCAAAAGGGAATGGATGTGTGGAACAAGTGGATGAGTTATGAAGGTTTATGATTGTGAAAAGAAGCGAAAGTATCATGAAATGATGGAGACTTAGGATCAACAAGTATGCCTTTTGACTTAAAATTGTAGAACTTTTGCCCCCAATTATTTTGATATTAGGGGAGATCAACTCTTTCTCTTTTTGTTTCATAGGATTTTTATCCTTGACTTTGATTTTTGCAGAGTCTAGTAGCTTTTGATTTTGATTTGTACTAAAGGACTTTTCTTTATTTTTTACTTTTAAATTTTCCTTTTCGTAGCTTGATTTTTGATCCCCAATGAGTAAGGGCTTTTCTAATTCTTGTTGATCCAAGTCTAGGAGCGAAGTGGAAATGGAATGAGTGGATGAAATGGTAAGGCTATATGAGTTCTCAAGAGGGTTGGCGATATGCTCAATAGATTCTTTGTTGGAACCACTCTTAGGACTATTGATATCAAGAGATGCTTGCACCACTAGAGGAGATCTGTATTTAGACTTAGTAGCCACAACACTAGGTGGTTCACACTCAATTCCTTGCAAATTGTTTATAGATTGTTCGTGTTGACTGAATACCTTAGTAGATAGTGGGAGTTGATCAACATGAAATATATACTCACCACATCCCATGTCTTTGATCTTGAACTTTTCTTTGATCTCTGCTTGTTTTGATGTAGAAGCTTTCAAGGATTCGGGATCAACATAAGTTGATGAAGGAACAACCTCTCGATTGTGGAAACTTGATACATCAATGATATGTTGAGGGAACAACTCTCATTTCATGAATCCATGGGCATCCCAAGAGTATGTTGTATGTGAGATCTAGATCAAGAACTTGACAAACCCCATCCTTCGTTATTGGTCCACCTCTGAGAGGTAAAGTGACTGTGCTTTTGGATGAGCGCTCTTCATCATCATATGCTTTAATGGTGATTGAATGTGTAGAATTCACAGCCTTTTCAGAACATCCCAATTGTTTAAGAGTGTTTAATGTACAAATGTTTAGACCTGCTCCTCCATCTATCAGGACTCGTTTTAATTAGTGTTTGTGTAGGAAGGCTTCAATGTGTAAAAGTGCATTATGTAGTTGGCTTACGGAGGCGTTGTCAACTTCGGTGAATGTAAGAGAATGTGGAATGGAAAGGTATCCCACCATGGCTTGAAATTGGTCCATGTTCAGATCAATGGGTATAAAGGTCTCTCTCAGGACTTTGTCAAGTATGGCTTTATGTGCGGGAGATATGAGTAAAAGCCCAAGGATGGAGATAAGTGTGGGGGTTCTCCCTAACTGTTCTACCAGATCATACTCAGGTTTGGTTGCCGAGGAAGTGGTGGTTTTAGCTAGAGCACCTTGCAAAGTGACCTTACCTCATCGAGTTGTGACATGACATTTAGAGGTAGATTCAGAAGAAGGTCCAATGCCTTGTAGGACAAATTTGGGTCTTTGGGTAGAAATTTCAGATGCTTTGCCCTTTATGATAATGGTAGAGACATAATTGTCCATCGAAATGTGATTAACAGTTGAATAATAGTTATAGGATGCTCTGGTATAGTTAGCTTGCTCATCTATGGCTTTGGCTTTTCCCTTGTCATGTTTAGGGAATGGTTCCTTAAACATCTCATGTTCTTGATTGGATGAATGTCCTTCGATCTCAATGTCACCTCTATCAATAAGATCTTGTATGATGTTCTTCAACCGATGACAATCTCCTGTTTTATGTCCCTTGCTCTTATGATAATCATAGTATTCATCATCATTCCACCAATTTGGTTTGACCTTTGGTTCATATGGAGGATTGTCAGGAATTATTATTATCTTGTTTGCCACTAGCTTCTTGAAAGCTGATTCAAGTGGTTCTCCCAATGGGGTGTATTTCCTTCGTGGTTTTGAAGTTGTTCGAGTATTCACTTGGTTGTTTGTAGAACTTGATTCAGAAAGAATGATTTTGGGTCTCACTGTGTTAGCATCGACAACACCATCATTTACTGTGTTCTTTTTCTTGTTCCAAAATCGTGGCTTGTCTTTTCCTTTAAAGCCCTCTTTGTTTTCTTTGAATATCTTAATGACTCCTTGTTCAATTAGGACCTTCTCTATTGCTAAGCCTTTTTCAATGATGTCCTTGAAAGTGGACAAACAAGCTTTTCTTAAGTCATAACTAGTTTCTCTATTGACATTCTGTGTGAACATCTCTACCATTTATTTTTGTGGAATTTTATAAGAGCTTCTACTGGCTAAATTCCTCCATCTTTGTAAGAATGATGAAAATGACTCCCCATCCTTTTGCTTGGTGTTGCACAAAGTGGTGACTGATATGTCTGTCTCTATGTTATATGAGAAATGTTGTATGAAAGCTTTTTCTAAATCACCCCATGACTTAATTCTAGGTGGAAGTTGAGAGAACCATTCCATAGCTTGATCACCTAAGCTTTGTGGTAACAATCTCATCAAGTATGTTTCTTTTGTTGCTACCTCAATGCAAGCTGTGAAAAATTGTCTTATATGTGCCTTAGGGTCTCCTTTGCCTCTGTACTTATCAAACTTTGGTGTTACGAAGTGTGTAGGGAAAGGAGGCATTGTAATGCTCTTATCAAATGGATAGGGACATATATCTCTCATTGTGTAAGCTAGCTTTGGTGTATCTATGTCCTCCATTTTCTTTTGTAAGTCCTTCATTTGTTGTTCCAAATTGTTCTTAGGTGGAGATCGACTTCTTGGACCATATCCCATGCCTGAGCTACCAGGTGGAGGAGGAGCATACTGCATGTATGGATGGTATTGATCATAAACGTGTTCATATGGAGGAGGTCTATAATGATGATGCGTATAGGAACCACCTAGTATAGAGTCATAACGAGGAATGGAATATCTGCTTTTTCCATGTATATCATATTCTACATGCATGTGATGAGTTTGTTCTAGTGTGTTTCCCCCAAATTTGATGCAGGGTTTCCTTGTGTCCAAATTTTGAGCATGCCTTTGGTTATCCAGTTCTTTTGGAGGTTGGTCCTTAGCATTGGTATGCAACTGTGTGTACTTATCTACACAAGACTTCCATAGAGGTCTGCGTAGACGAAGCTGTTCATGAGATTCTCTTTCATGAGTATCATAAGATTGACCATATGTATTTGGGACCTCAGGTTTTTGAAACAAAGATGATGGTGACCCAAGCATGAAATGTGGTCCTCTAGTACCTCCACTATTAGGTCTCCTTTAATCCATGTTGAGTTGAATTTCTTGCATAGGTTGATTTTCTATTATTTGAGACATATCAAAATCATGAGGTATTTTGGTTCCACTTTGTGCCATCACTTGTAAGAAATATTGTCTATCTCTTTTCATGATTTCCTCAACCAATCTATTAAAATGGGGATCCATGATGGAGTCTTCCACTTCTGCTGAATGTATGGAAAAGTTGTCTGTATTGTCATTGTGTCTATCATTGATGTTTGTATTATCTAAGTTCTCAATATTTTGAGTGTTTCTATAAGTGTCTATGTCAGGTAATGTGGTATGATCAGAATTGAAGAAGATATCATTGTCATCCTCATAGGCACTCATGTTTGGGGATTCTTGAGCCTCTTTAGCTTCTCTCCTAGATTTTTGGGAACAAGTTTCAACCATGAACTAGGTCTTGACCAAGATGTGTGAGAATAGATGAAAATGGAAAGAGTATGGAAGACAAAGGGTTGGATGGAATGTAAATGAATCTGAAGTGTACTTGCAATGTCCAAAGTGTAAGACCAAGTATGTATGTAGTAGAGTAGGTGTGGCTTCCAAAGAGATGATAGTTTCTCTTGACAAGGTAAGTTGACCTTGACTCTAAGTAAGACCAAATGAGACCCAAAGGTGATAGACCTTGATGAGGGACCACTTAGCAACATGTTGTTATATGTAGTGTGTTGACAAAATAAGATGAGGACAAGCAAGTGACCTTTTGACTCAAGTTTAGACAAATGTGAATGTAATGTAAGGTGTAAAGCAATGATGAACTTTGTGAGACCCAAAAATAGGTTGAATGCTAGATGAAAACCTGAAGAAATGACCTAGGAAGCTCAATGAGTCTGAAACTGATTGCTCTTGTTTGCTGGATTGAATTTTTTTTCAATACTGAACACAGACGTGCATGTATACTTCACATGCGCGGTTCTAAAATCCGAGTGCAATGTTCTCAGTTTGTGAAGTTGTTTATTGTGACCAAATCTGAATTTTTGAATATTTTTCGTGACAAGAGGACACAATGTTGATGAGGACTCAATGTTTGCACGTGTTTAGACTCAAAATGACTCAAAAGAAAGTGTGTTGTTTGATGTAGAAAATGTTTTGCATACACTTGAAGACACAATGTTTTGATGTTTGATCTTGAATGTTTGAATGTTTAAAAGAAGACAAGCACAATTCTTATAGTTGGCTAGGACAATAGTTGTTGATCCCACATGGAGTTTCCCCTAAGGCTACGCTATTCAGAGTGGATACTTAGATGTTTGACTCCACTGGCTCCACCCTCGACACTCACTTCTCTGGGGCAGCCAAGCATTAGTCCCCATGAAAACTCCCCGTGGTGAACTTTATATCTCTACTAAGATCTGTATGTGTGTGGGCCGCTCCAGATGTTTGACCTCCTCCCCCAACATCTAGAAGGATTTTGGCTTTCTAAAACAAAAAGGTGCTAGTAAGGGCATCCGCTTGTGTGGCCATACATGCGGCACTTTCAGCTCTGTAAGAAGGCTCTTAGCCGGTAGGAGTTAAGCCCTATGACTGATCAAATAAATTTGATCAAACGGGTTTATGGGGAGACATAATGTCGGTATGAACTAATCAGCACACGTTACCCATGACTTTCACCACAGATACAGTTATTTATAGTGGTTCGAAAGAGGTGGGTTTTCCTCGCTACCACTTGGGTCATTCCCTCTTCACTAGTAGTCCTAATGACCACACGAGGAGACAGACCCTCTAAAGATTAACACAAAAGAGTCTATTGCCCAAGACACTGGTTCAATTTTAGTGCACCAATTGAAGTGTTTGGTAATCTATGAAAACACGACACACAATAAAGATAAAAAACCCTTGCCAAAATTCTGCAACAAATATTTGTTAGTAGTTTTGCAATAATACCTCTCTTGCAGGCACACACGTTAGGTAAATTTTAGATCCAAAAGACTTTGTGAAATAGGGGCCTTCGACAAGACGTTTTTTTGATAGATTCAAACATCTGATTTTCCATGAGTTATTTTGCATCATAAAAAATACACCACCTATAAAATTTCAAGAGATTTCCAGAAATGTAAGAAAATCCAAAAAAGTTTCTAATTTGCTCCAAAAAATATTTTTTTATGAAAAATCATAAAAAATTCATAGAAAATGCAAAATTGATCAAAAAAATCTTAATTTTTTATTGGAAACTGCTGATAGCATTCCAAACTTGCATACAAAAATTCCTGCAAAAAATCCATGCAGTTTGTGAGATATGAGCAAAATAATGCAAAACCCTAATGTTCAAAGATCTGATTTTTTAGGAATTATTTTGGATCAAAATTAAAATCACAAAGAATCCTGTGTATAATTCTAAGAGATTTCAAAAAATGTAACAAAATCTGAAAAATTCACTAATTTTCTCTCAAAATTATTTTTTTATGAAAAAACATAAAAAATTCATAGAAAATTCAAATATGATTAAAAAAATCTAATTTTTCTACTGAGCATTTCTGATACTGTTCTTGACCTACGAAAAAAAATTGGATGTCAAAATTTAAAGCAGTTTGTGAGATCTGATCAAAATAATGAAAAACCCTAATTTTTAAAGATCCATTTTTTTAGGAAATATTTTGCATCAAAATTAAAATCACAAAGAACAGATCATGTGTATAAATTGGAGAGCTTTCCAAAAATATAAGAAAATCCAAAAAAATCTCTCATTTGCTCTCAAAATTAATTTTTTATGAAAATTCATAAAAAATTCATAGAAAATACAAATATGCTCCACAAATTCTAAATTTTGGATTGAGAGTTATTGATACTGTCTTCAATCTTCTAACAAAGTTTGGTGCAAATTTTCTAAGCCATTTGTGATATCGGATCAAATCTCTCCAAGATCTTGATTTTGTGTCCAAAACCCTAGCTACACAAGGTTATTCTCCAAATTGTTTTACAAAATAGCAATATAGGATTAGAAAAACCTGCAAAAAACACAGATCTAACAAAAATCCATGTCCCATCAGGCATGCCAAAAGGTATATGGTGAAAATAGAAACAACAATATTGAAAGACTAAATAGATTCAACAACAAAACCCTAGCCTAACAACAACAAAAGATCCACCATAACATATGAAAATTACCCAAGACAATGCAAAATCAACAAAATCACAAAGATTATACCATCACATGTCCAATAGGGTTTGAGTCTCCATTCTTCCTATCTCCATTGATCTTGCTTGATATATTTGCTCTCAATTTTATGTGTGCACAAGAGCTCAGCAAAGAACAAAAATGTGGTTGATAGCTTGATCGTATATGAAAGTTCGAATGCTAGAATGTTTGAAGGATTGATTGGTAGGAGAATTGAATAGGGTTGATAATGAAAGAGAGTATCCTCTTATATAGAAGACACTATAAGAAATGGAGGGATAAGATTAAGAGGTGTAAAAGATAAATGGTTGGCTAGGATTGAAGGGTAGGTAGAAGAAATAATAAAATAATGAGAGGGTAGGTAGTGTAGGAATTAAGAGATGAATGACATGCGTCATGGGTAGAAAAAGCTAATGAATTAATTAAATAAATAAAGATTTATTTAATTAATAGAGGAAGTGGGATCAATTAAATAAATAAAATATTTATTTAATTTAGGAAAAGGATAATTTAAATAAATAAAAGTATTTATTTAAATGAGAAAAGGCTTAGAATAAGATAAATGAATTAATTAAATAAATAAATATTTATTCAATTAATAGAAGAATTAGGCTTAAAATAATTAAATAAATAAAGATATTTATTTAATTAGACATGACAATTTTAGGTGTCTACAATACCGATTACAATAAGTTGAATTTATCTTCTAAATTATGGAATTCATTAGTATAATGGCCATAGATTTGATGATACTTGCAAAAAGAAGGATTATGTTGATTTTTCTTATGATTCTTTATTTGGTTTCTTAAAGGGAGAGTAAGTAAGTTGGCTTTAAGAAGCTTATACAAGATACTCTCTTGTTGTGATGAGAAGTTGTAAGAAGACATAGATGTATTAGACAATGGGGAAGGAGATGCCAACAAAGGAGGACTTTGTAAATCTAGACCCTCTTTGGAAAAGTGTGATGTAGATTGTGAAATGTCTAGAGGAGAGGGTTCAATCTTAGTGTCAAAGCCTAAAGAGCCCTTGTCATCATCAAGACATGTGTTGGAAGGAGAAGAAGCTTGGATAAATGAAGCACAAGGCTCCTTCAAGGCTTCATTCTTAGATCGAGGGATCTTATATCCATTGAAGGAGGGTGTAAAGGCTAATATACCCCAATTCCTTGCTAAGGAAGTGTCATTGATAGGATATTGTGTTATTGAAGGAATCATAGTATTAAAGGGGGAAATGCATCATGTTTCATCATGAATGAAATTATAAGGATTGCCTTGATTATGTGAAGTTCATTGTTATATATGAATTTGATTATGCAATGAAGAGTAGAAGGGATTGCTTTCATAGTATGGATCCATGGTCTACCTATAAGAAGGATGTAATTAAGATGGTTGGGCATGATTTGAATAGGAGTAGGTGAAGTTACATGTCCTACTTTGATAGGTACTATGACCATACCAAGTGACTCTCTAATAACATTATCAAAGCCACGAACACAAAAAGGATCAAGTTGAGTAGAAAAATAATCCCAATTTATCGTATCCAATAAGTCAACATAACAAATGTTAAGTGCCGACCCATTATCAATAAAGTACCTTTTATGTTTTGTTCATAAATGCGAGGAGTAATCATAAGAGGGTCATTTATATTTTTAACCTGAGGCAATTCATCTTGCAAAGATTTGATATTGTTTGGTTTAAAAGAAGGATGAGGAACCACTGTTTGTAAGGCTTCTTGGATCAACTTATGGTGTGAAGGTCAAGTTTGAACCAAGTCCCAAAGGGAAATCTTAAGTAGCTAAGATATCATTGAGTTTCTCAACAAGATTAGGTTCCTTGTAAACATGTTTCTTGGGGTGAGGAGGGGAAGGAAGGGAAGTGAGAAGAACATTGGAATCTTGCTTGTTGTTTCTAAAGTTAGGCACTTCAATTCCATATTTTTGTGCTAGTTGTCTTTCCATGATACCTCTTTCACATGTATTTTGTAAATTTTAGGATATTGGGAGGTTTCCTAGACCTAGGATTTTCATAACTAGAAACATGAATGTATTGACTTGATTAGGTTGTTTGTTCTCTGAGGATACATCTTTAGAAGGGAGAGCATCAAGAAAATTGCTAATTATTTCATCCTTTTGCTCCAAGGTATCTTTATGGGTAAGACAAGCTTTAGGAGAAGGACAAACATAACTCATTAATGCTTCATCTCTAGTGAGAAATTAAATGAAATGAAAAGAGGGTATGGTATCACTAGGAAAGGTAGTGACAATATCATCCACTTACACCAAATGATCCTAATAAAGGAGGTACATTTTAGGAGAAAGATGAACATCCTTATTCAAAGCTTCATCCTTAGGAGGGAGAGTTTTGAAAGAAGTGTTCATAACCTCTTCTTGCACCAATGTGCCCTCATTGGTAGGACCAAATTTGTGCGAGGATAAATCAATGCCCATAAACACTTTCTCTATAAGAGAGGTACCATGTATGGAAGGTATGGTAACATTAAGGAAGGTTTTTATGATATCATCCTCTTCCTCTAAGATACTCTCATGGGAGAGACACATTTTAGGAGAAAGATCAACAACGTTCATCAAAACTCCATCTTTAGGAGGGAGAGTTTTGAATGAAGTGTTAATGGCCTCTTTTTGCACTGAAATGTCCCCATGGGTAGGAGGATATTTAGGAGAGGGATAAAGTGAAACAAGGGAGGCTAATCCAGTATCACATCTATGAAATAAATGCATTATGAAACTAACTAAATGAAAACAAAATCACAACAATTTGCTTTTTCAAATGATAACATGTGAAAAATGCATGACAAAAATAGATAATAATGTGTATTTTTTATGATTTGTTTCACTAATGCAAGTACATAAACAATAATTGAATGTATCTAAATCTAAACATAACATGTCATAGCAATCAGATATGAAAGTGTAATTGAAAAATTATGCAACCCATAAGTCAATTTTAGGGCTTTATGAATTTGACCTCTAATTTTATGTAATTTATTTGCAAATATGATCAATGAGTGCAAATATAAAGGTTAGAGGGCATACAAATCAAATCTGAGATAAAGAACCATAAATAAGCATGCAAGAAGTTGGGTTCACCAAAATGTAATGGTGGAAAAACTAGGGTTTCATCAATTAGGATAGTAAGACCACTAATTTTATCTTGGGGACCACTACATTGAAAGAGAGGTGAATCCACTTGATCTAGCCACAATCCAAATACGGAAAGCTCTAAAATTCTAATTAGATTCACTGATTATTTGTTTATTACCCTCTCTCTTAGTTGAAATTGGATAGTAATTATGAAATTAGGATAAAAAATGAATAACTGAAGTAGATTGATGAAAACAACTTGCTACGGATTTTCCATGGAGCCACAAACTGGGATCTAAGCAAAAGATGTTTACAATCTATACAGTCCAAAAGTTTGGTCCAATTTTTTAGTACTAGGTAGTATAGATTCGTCCTAGTCCTCTGACTTTCGCTTTGTCAAAAGTTGAACCTATTAGTCATCGTCAACTATGTCTGAATCTTTGAGTACAACTCCTAAGCCAATACCTTGGACACAAAAAAAGAGAGAAGAAAGTGTTGTAGATAGGGGTTTGTCTCAGGTCAAACCCCAATTTAGGAATTAACCTTGAATTGAATAATCTAAATACTGAAGTAAATGCTAGGAGATATACCTCAAATCTACAATTGTTGATGGAAGGATTGATGATGCAATGCTCATTGAATGCAATCATAAATGTTGAATGTAATGGTATGAAAAACATATGAACATGAAAAATCCCAATCACACATGCATGCTTGCATGAATATTGATGTATAAATTTGCTCCATAATTCTTGAAGGATGGAATGATGCCTTGAATCTCTGAAAATGCTAATGATGATTTCTTGAATGCACAAATTCTAGGTATGGAGTCTTAGATCTAAAATGAATCGATAGGATGCATTTATATAGGTTTTCCTAGGTTAATTACTGATTAGGCCAACCTCCAATGGTTATGTGTAGCCACATGGACCGAATTCCACCAGGGAGAGAAAGGGCCTGCCCCATTTCAAATTGGGGCTTGTTTACTTGGGGACTAGAGTGTTTTGAGGTGCTCTAGTCCAGGACCAAAGCGCTCCATGCCCTAGTCCTCCAAAAATAAGGCCAATCAATCATGAAATAGGAGAGAAGAGCCTCTGGGATAGGGCTACCCATCGATGTTAAGTGACATTAGGTTGGAGAAAAATGGGGCCAAAACGGGCCTAGGGAGAATGAAAATAGGACACGCTAAAGTAAGAGCACAAACATGAGGTGTGAATTGTATCGGTTGTAATTTATGACGTTACAATGAAAAAGGGGGAGATTGTTGCCAATTGTTATTGTCATTGATGTTAAGATTGCATTTACAGGGTGGTGTTCATCAAATGGTCAGATTGTTTGGAGAGCCATTCAATATTGCAAATGTTGTCATGCAAAGTTTCAAAATTTGTCATGATTTATTTTATTTATTACTGAGGATTAATCATGTATCACATTTTCTAGACACATTGGCATAATTGAGTTGGGCATGTCATCACATACATTTTGGTATGGTTAGATGATCCAAATCTGATAGTTTTGGCCCTGGAATGTATTTCTTGTTCACTTTGGCCTTATTAAGATTTTGGTATTGTCCTAACCCTAAGACGCTACTTTCTTTATTTGGGTGCATGTAGGCTCACCACATACATACAAAATTATTGCATAAGAGGTCTAAGCTCACCACATACACAGAAACATAGAATAGGTCTAAGCTAGAAGCTAGGCTCGATGAATTCATAATTGATCATTTTGCTGGATGCATGGATGCTCTAATCTCACCATGGGGTTTTAGCCTTTAGAGAAGGGGTTACAATAAGAAGAAGAAATGTATCCTTGTGTTGAACATTTAGAATTGCAATCTAGGAAGGTTGGTAGTTCCAAATGTTTATGTAAATATTGAATTAGTTGTAGCTATTTCCAATAATTATAGGCTAGACACTAGGGAGATTGTAGCCAAGGAGGGTGGGAGGTTGACTGCCATCACAAAAGAGGTCACTGATGAAGTGTTTATGGTTAATCCTAAGTTGTATTGGGCTATAAACCCAAAGGAATTGTAGAGGTAGTACAAGAATAATGAAAAATTGTATAGGGAGAAGCTTGCATCTTTTAGGCCCGTAGGCTTGAAAAGGGATCAAAGGTAACTAACTTCAAAAGAGATTGCTCCATACTACACTAGTCTATTTGTTGGCTACTTCACAAACACCTACTATGATATGTGTCAAGTATGTGCTACTGATGCTCATAGAATAATTCCCAAGTGGATGTTGGTGTTGTGTATGGACATCCAAAATAGAGACATCAATAGGCCTTTTGATTATGCTACCTTGGTGATTGAGGGTCTCCACAATGCCCTCTATCAATTCGAGAGGGTAAGTCAGTTATTTTCAGGTATTATACTCTAAACATTAATGCACATTTTCTTGTACAAAGGCCTTAAGGTGTGGCATTTCGATCTTCATGTTAATTCTATTTTAGAAGGAGAAATACTCCCAGTCTAGGAGTGGACTTACATTTGGGATATGCATATGAATGAGTCCAGTTATCTCACTTTTGAAAATAATTTTGTTAGAAAGTTATTGAGCATTCTCCAAGGAGAAGTAATATGGGACTTGAGCAAGGAAGTAAAGAAATTTTTAAGGCTTAAGGACCTTGCACCTGAATTGGAAATCACCCACAATTGGGGATCATGGTTCTACTTTAAGGACCACACTATCATTAGGGTTTCGGGTAGCCTTGTTACCCCTAGACTCTTGCCCATTACTGTACCAAACAAACTTTCTTTCTTAGAAGTTATGCATCAACTGGTTGAAGTAAAGAAGTCTTTGGTTGGGGGATCACATAAAAAGGGATCATTTCTCCCATCAAAAGTTGTTGTTGGGGTGTATCACTTCACAAATAGGAAATCCTATGATATTTTGGATTCAATACTGAATAGATATAATCTTCCCTGGGCCAAGCACAATTACAATGAGTCTGAGTGGTTCATTCAAGGGCTTGGGAAGGTTAAGCCTCAACGTCATCAATGGGATGATGAAGAGGATCTCATTAGGAACATTGTAGATTATAGTGAGGTTTTAAAAATAAAGGAGAGATGGTATAAGATACAATATGAAGAACATAAGAAGAAAAGGGAAAATAGCTCCTACTCTCCTGCATGGGAGATGTTAATGATACCCAAAGCAAGAATGAGAGATATTTTTAGTGCTTATCCAGATGTAGATAGGATTCCTTTGCCTCATGAAAGGCCGAGGTTAGTGGTTGAACCTCATATTCAACAAGTGGAAGAGGAGGAGATTGATTCTCCTCACTCTATTGGTTCCCCTATCAGTCATGCTTCCCCCCCACCATCTCCCCCACCTGGCTATGATGAAACTCCATCAGTTTCCATCCCTTTTCAAACATCATTGCCACCATCACAAGAGCTTATTCCACCACCAAGATTACTTGTAGAAGTTTTAATAAAGAAACTAATGGTTTCTTCCTCCTCTTTAAGTGGGCAACCTTGTAAAATCCCAGAGAGTCTAAGAGTTGTGACTCCTCTACATCCATTATCTCCAGACATAGACATTCCATTCTAGTCCTATGAGGGCTTTGAATATGAAGGAGAGCTACCCTTGCCTCTACATAGGTTTGACACTAGGTTGGGTGTTACAATTTAGGACCCCCCTCAGGAATGGGCCCTTGATTCCTTTAGGCTCAGAGGTGATCTCATTGAGGATATAATATTAAATACTTGTGAACAATTTATGGGTGATGATGAGTTCATCAATACCAGGGAGTTCCAACAATTCATGATAAGAAACATGGTAGATGAGTTGGAGAGAAGGAGAGGTATCAAGCTTGACAACTTTAGAGAGGATGAAAGGCTTAGGATGAATGATGAGATTTTAAGGGATGCTAAAACACAATTAGTTATCATGATTCTTGAAATGGGAGAAAAATTGTGAAGAAAAGTGGTGTGCTTCTCCTTGAGGGGTGGGACATCTCCTTTGCAATTGCATTTGATGCCTTGAATAGAAGGCATGATATTGATTTAGAGACCATGGATCTAGAGAAAAGGAACAAGGTTCTCTCTGGAGCTATCTTAGATGACCACTTAGATCAACAAGTTATATGGTGTTTGCACCTAGTTACAAGGAGGGTGACATTGAGTTGTGAAATGGATCAACTATTTGGGAGTTTACTTATCAAGAGGGTGTTTGATACTGCTGCTACAAAGGGCACATATATGACCATGCAAGTGGCAAAATTCGCCCATAAGATTGCAATGAAAGTTGATGAAGAGGTCCACATCCTAAGGAGTAAGGTGAAGTCATTGGAGGAAAAATTGAATTCAGGGACAACATACAAGCCTCCTTCCTTGCAAGAGTATTAATCTGAGGAAGGAATTGGACTAAGAAGGGACCTAGCTTAGGCTAGGATAGACATATCAAGGATGAAAAATGAGATTGATAGGTTGAAGATGGATGCTTCAAGGATGCAGAAGAAAGAAATTATATAGATGACTCAAACTTTGTTTGAGTCAAAATTCAACACAATCTTGGATCATGTAGATGCAACATGGGAAGAGCACAAAGAGTTATTAGGGTTCTTTGAAGAGCACTTGAATCAGAAAAGGTTCCTTGCTTTCTCTCTATCCCATATGAGCAAGGCAATTACAGTACTTGAGTTTGCTTCGATTAAGCCCCTTCCTCCCCATTTGTATGACATCATGGTACTATTTAGGTCAGAGTTTAAGGTGATGAAACAAGTCTTCATCATCCACAAGATGTACACACAAAAAATAAGGGTTGAGCTCAGAAGTTTTCAGTGCTTGGTTACATGTCACATGCCAATCCTGTTTGATAAATAAAGGAGCAATTTGGAAGGGAGAAATGGGTTGAGGGCTAAATCAAATTGGAAGTCAGATATCATGACAACCTTGGACTCAATGTTGATAGATATCTTTGTAGATGAAATGCAGATGTTGAAAAATTGGAGTCATATATGGATGCACTGTCAAGGTTGGACAGTGGGATGACAAGGATAGAGGTGGCTAGAACAAAGATAAATGATGGAAATTACCAAAATCATATCAAAAGACTTCAGGATTACAAGCAAAATGGATTTGGACTCTACTGACATTCTTTTCCCTCTATTTCTGCAATTTTGAATCTTTGAATATTTGAATTTCCAGTTTTCCCGCCTTTTTTGATTTTTTTTTTTCTCTTTCTTGACATGTATAGACGAAAGATGATATTATATTTGTATTTGGTGACTCACTCATGACATTTTCAGAGAAAAAGACTTTTCATCTTTTCTATTTAATGGATATCTTTTGTAAATATTTGGTAAGCTGCTCTCTGTCCATGTGCATTTACTAGGTTTGCAAGATTATCTGATCCTATAGCTTGATAAGAGAGCTCGTGGGAAGAAAAGGTGAACTTCAGATAATCTACAACAACTACCACCTACGGAAAAAAGAAGGAGAATGTTTATCCCTGTCAGAGAGCATGAAAAGTTGTTTTGGCTCTTTCTATTAGATGGACGCCTAACTTTAAATTGTAAAATGCCCAAAGCTTGTTGCATCCTCAATTTTCTATAAGAGGGTAATAAAGGCCTTGCGTTGAGTCTTTGGGACCATAATAAAAAAATTATTTGAATATTGTAATAGAACCATTTCACCAAGGGTGAAAATATATAAAGAAAGTCCATAATTTTGCAAGATAGTACTGTAACCAATTTCATGTCCTATTTGTAGTCTTTTTACAAAGGATATGCATAAGTACTTTACAGTTATAAAGGCATCTTGAAATCAATTTTAATGGTTTCCAAGTTGTTCTCTCTATTTTTGCTCCTTAAGTCTTGTTTGAATCAATAAATCAAGGGTTTTTTGGTTTTTACTTCTACACTGTGTTGTTGAATTTGTATGGATTCAAGCCTCTTCTAAAGTACAAAATTAAATTTCTTTTATTCATTCAAATAAAATTAGTAGAGAACAAAATTTAGTTGAGTTGAAATTGGAAAAATCTTTTATGTTATGACTAGTATCACATATTGGTTATATAAGGCAGAGGATGTTGTAGAGCTTGCATATTTTATATTGTAATAATGGTTTATCTAGCCCAATGGATGAGGCATTGGTCACAGAATTATGTTGTTGACTATGGAAATTGAAATCAAGGAAATTTATTAATCTTTATATTCATTTTATGTTTAGCAAATTTTAGTTTTAAAGTATTAGGAAATATTGACTCTCACAGTGATTCGAAACATATATGCAAGGACAAAAGGTCCATGTACAATAAGTTCAAAGGGTTTTTTGATTCACTCAATAGGTTGAGAATATATGATCTTCAGTACTAGAAGGAAATTGAAATTACAAGACAACTGTAGAAGGGATACCCACCTAGGTCTAACAGAGCCTAAAGTGTAGAGAAAGTGACTAGTCCCTTATCCTTGGTTACTATTATGTTAGTTGGTCCATTGATCCAACACCTTGAAGATTGAAGTTGGCTACTCATAAACGATTCTTGGAACCATCAATTGGAAACACCAACATCTATCATTTGATATGTAATCTTTTTTGAGGTTAGTGCCTCTATTGCATTGAGTTGGAGCTTGGATTAGGTGTGATGCTAAAAATATGGCAAATAGAAGCAAGCATACACATATAATGAGACAATAAAACATAATGGAAAGCTTAATTGAAAATTAAATTAAAGATGCAAACCATAAGCCTCCCTTGAAATGTCCCATTTTCCTCTATTCTTGAGGACCTTGAAGGTGTTGGATTGTTTGGCTCTCTGCGGAGCAATGACCTCCAAAGTGGCAACTCAAGAGTTGAGTAGCTACTTGATCATGATTGATTGTGCAAATGATATGAAATGCATGATCTAAGAAACTAGATTAACATGCTATGATTAATCCAAAATGTTAATCACTAGATAATTGAAATGCAATTTTTCTATAGTAATGATGCTAAAACTATGAATGCAAGGGATCCTTATTGCTCCAAAATGAGGGGTATTTATAGGAATTCCAAGGCCAAAGCCGAGGTGGCAGGAATTGCCGGTCTAGATTTGATCTGAAGATATCAAAGGTCAAGATTAAGGAAGTTGGAGAAGAGGTTGGAGGAAGGGACACTTCTCATCTCTGTGGTGATAAGTGTCAAGGAGCCTTGCTCATGAGAGGGCAAGTGTCCAAGGGAGGAGACATGTGGCAAAAGTGCCATGTGTCTCAAGGGGAGAATATCCACACCATAGGAGGTTAGGATGTGCAAGATAGGATAGGGTTAGTTAGACCCTAGGATTTGATGGAATGGGTTAGGTTAGAGGGTGGTTAGGTTAGGTGGTTGAAAGTTAGGAGCCATGTGCTCATTTGAATTTAGAAATTTAAATAATTAAAAAATGGTAATTAATCTCAACAAACTTGAGTTCGTTAATTTTAATTAGGAATTAGAAGAATTGATTTAGATTGGGGGGAGGATTAATTAATCAAAAGGGATATGAAATGAACTATATAAATAAATCATGTAGATTTATTTACTAGTAGATGAATAAGGGAATTAATCAAATTTGCTTGTGAATTCAATTAATTGGGAAGTGGGATTAATTAAATAACTGCATATTTAATTAATTATCTTCAGACCATTTTTAGGTGTATATATTTTGCCCCTCTTTGAAGCGATGTGTGATGACAAATTGGTTCAAAGAAGACTCAATTGATGATGTTGTTAATATTGATTTTGATAGGATGTAGATTTGATCTTGATTTCGATGAGGATTCGATTTCGATATGATACTAATTTGATTTTGAGATGATAAATCTTGATATGATGCGGTTTCGATGTTTGAGATGATAAATCTTGATATAATGCCCCAAACACTAACTGGTAGATTCTAATGCAAGGATGCCCCCTCGGGAGATGAATCAGATAAGTTTTTGAATTTTTTCGCGATTTTTTGAATTTTTTTTAAATTTTTTTTTATGATATTTAGATTTTGAATGATTTTCTGATTTTTAGATATATTTATAGTCGATCCGATTCATTTCTCGATAAGAAATTTGAAAACACTGCCCTGCCAAAATGATTAGTTGATTAGATGATTAAAAACTAGTGGAATAAAAATCCCACTTAAATGCCCCAGTTTGAGTTTAAAAAGGGGAATTCCTTTTACCACTCTTCATTTGTGCACTTCAGTTGTTTGAAAAATTTGCTCTTGAAGAAGGAATGGCGATCCCGTACCACCAGCATAGGTTTGAGCGGTTCAGCGACACGAGCGTCCTTCAGCCTACGGTCCATCGGTATGTACTTTGAGAAAACCCAACTTTGTCAATTTTTAGTTGATTTAGCCATTTGTAGAAAAAATCATTTTTTAGCATTTTCGCCATGTGGGTTTGAAAAATATTTGCATTTTGACATGGGTTTTTCGAATTATAAAATGGGTTTTCGGGGTTTTTTGAAAAGTTTAAAACTCGCATCCCCCCCAAAAAAATTATTTATTTATTATGTTTTTTTTTGTTTTTTTTTTTTGGGGGGGGGGGGGGGGGGTGGTTTATATTTGTGATGTATCGCATATATTTTTGCGATATCATTGTACCTTGGACATTGATCTTTTTGATGATATGATATGCACTCAATCCTATTCGCTCTATATAATCTATGAGATGATGGACGCATTCTGTTTGATATATGATTATGTTGTGCAGTTACTTTCATGATGTATGCTTAATTTTCTATATGCTTATGGATTATAGATGATGGATATATGATTCTTATATGATGATGCAGTATTTACATGATGTTATGCAAATGTATGTGCAAGGCTTTATGCTTTCTATTTTTATGATGTTTTTATGACTTTCTCGTGTATGTTAATATGAGATGGATGCAATGATGTTACGTTATATGATTGAGATGAGATGTATGTAATGCAATGATCTAATTAAATGAATGAATGATTGGATGTTTTACATGAATGATGTCTTAGTATGCAATGGTTATATGAGATGAACTAACTTATCATGCAGGATGAATGAATTGATTATTTTTGTTATTGTCCAATGTACTCAATCACGTAATAAGAGAGATAACATCGTGTTCAAGTCTTTGGCCTTGGAAAAGATGAGTGTTGCGATCCCATTCAAAATGAAATGCAATGTAGCGATCAGACCGGTCATGTGGTCATTGCTTTGTTTCATCATTGAGCTTTTAAAATGTGGGAAATGAGTGCAAACATCAATGGTATAATTGAACCATGATGGCTTGAGCACTACTTTCCTGGGTTTTGATATTGCAAGTTAGCACAAGCATCAAGGTATAAGTGAACCAAGATGACTTGAGTGTTGCTTGCGTAAAACAGGTAGTATTAACCATTTCTATATGCAAGTCTGAAATGTCTTCTATGATACTTCGATGATCATGTCCCGAGACAACTTTGCACATATTAATGATTAATTTACAGACAACAGACAAGCGAAATATCATGTTCCTTCCTTGTTTCTCTAGTCAAAGACATCCTGGAGTCACTCAAAAATCATGATAGCGAAAAATCAAGATAAAATAGTTGAACCATTATTGCCAAATTGTTAAAATCATTAGCCAAAAGATATCATCCATTGATATGTGTTTGTCATGTTTAGACTGATACTGGATAGTTTGATGATTGATGACTTTGATCTTGTGTCTCGGTTTTTGCTTGACAAGTGTTGCCTGACTATTGTTCTACCTGTTTGATTAAGCTCAAAATGATCAACATTTTGCCCCCAGTCTAGAAACAAACTTTATTATGATATATACAATGATCCAAACCATGGCGAGAAATCACCAGGGATGCCTGCGTATGGACAAAGGCTTTATTATGGATATGAACAACGCTGATGGAAATGAATGCAAGTGGAAGGATGCATGAACCAATAGATGGAAGTGTATACACCTAAAAATGGTCTGAAGATAGTTAATTAAATACGCAGTTATTTGATTAATCCCCCTTCCCAATTAATTGAATTCACAAGCAATTTAATTAATTTCTCTATTCATCTACTAGTAAATAAATCTGCATGATTTATTTATTTAGTTCATTTCATATCCCCCTTTGATTAATTAATTCTAAATTAATTAGTTCTCCCCCCCATATAAATCAATTCTTCTAATCCCTAATTAAAATTAACAAACTCAAGTTTGTTGGGATTAATTACCATTTTCAAATTATTTGAATTTCTAAATCCAAATGAGCACATGGCTCCTAACTTTAAACCACCTAACCTAACCATCCCCCTAACCTAACTCATTCCACCTAACCTTGGATTTAACTAATCCTATCTTATCTTGCACATTCTAACCTCCTTATCCTAACCTCCTATGGTGTGGATATTCTCCCCTTGAGACACATGGAACTTTTGCCACATGTCTCCTCCCTTGGACACTTGCCTTCTCATGAGCAAGGCTCCTTGACACTTGTCACCACAAAGATGACAAGTGTCCCTTCCTCCAACCTCTTCTCCAACTTCCTCAATCTTGGCCCTTGATATCTTTAGATCAGATCTGGACTGTTGATTCCTGACACCTCAGCTTTAGCCTTGGAATTCTTATAAATATCCCCCATTTTGGAGCAAGAAGGATCCCTTGCATTCATAGTTTTAGCATCATTACTATAGGCATTTTTATTTCAATCATCTAGTAATTAGCATTTTGGATTAATCATAGCATGTTAATCTAGTTTCTTAGATCATGCATTTCATATCATTTGCATAATCAATCATGATCAAGTAGCTTCTCAAATCTTGAGTTGCCACTTTGGAGGTCATTTCTCTGCTAAGAGCCAATCAATCCAACACCTTCAAGGTCCTCAAGAATAGAGGAAAATGGGACATTTCAAGGAAGGTTTATGGTTTGCATCTTAAATTTAGTTTTCAATTAAGCTTTCCATTATGTTTTATTGTCTCATTATATATGTATGCCTTTCTTATATACCACATTTTTAGCATCATAGGAAGAGCTAGCTGATAGATAGCACCTGTTAGCCAGGTTTTCACCATCTATTTTTATTGCACTTTTTCTCATATTTGATTTTTTTTTTCATTGTTTTCGTTGTTTTTGTATTTTCATCTTTTTCACTGAATTTTCTGCTTTTTCAGACATAAAACTTCTTCAGATGTATGCTATTGATGGGTTCCTCAAGTTGATCCGTATCTTGTGTTGATAGATGATATGATCTTGACCCAAATAGTGTTGTGACCACAAATGAACCTAACCAGTTTGGTTCAAACTTCCCTTTCTTTTCTCGATCTGATTGGTTTCGTGGATTTTCCTTGAGTACGAGTTTCCCAACTTGAAAGACTCATGGTTTGACCTTGTGATTATAACTTCGACACATTCTTTGCTGATATACTTTTAAATGATCAAAGGTATTTTGTCTTCATTCATGGATCAATTCTAACTCTTGCAATCTAGATACTCGTTGTTCTTCATTTGGGATAAGGCCTTGTAATGATACTCGTAGAGAAGGTATCTCTACTTCGATTGGTAGTATGACTTCTGATCCATTGACAAGAGAGAAAGGTGTGGCACCTGTTGGTGTGCAGATACTGGTACAGTAGGCCCATAGAGCAGGGTTCAATTGAATATGCCAATCTCTGCTAACATCATTCATTGTCTTTTTGAGGATTTTCAAAATAGTTTTGTTTGATACTTCTGCTTTCCCATTCCCTTATGGATAGTAGGGTGTGGAAAATCTGTGTTGGATCTTGAATTTCTCACATAGCTCTTGTACATCCGGATTCTTGAATGGTCGCCCATTATCAGTGATAATAGTCATGGGTATTCCATAGCGACAGATGATGTAGTTCAAGATAAATGCAAAAATTTGTTTTCTTGTGATATTGATGAGAGGTACTGCCTGAGTCCATTTTGTGAAATATTTTGTAGCTACAAGGATGAATTTGTGACCATTGGATGAAGGAGGATTTATCTTTCCTACTAGATCAAGACCCCATTGACAAAAAGACCAAGATGTTGCCAAAGCATGAAGTTCATGTGCTGGTGCATGAATTAAATTCCCATGGATTTGACATTGTTTGCATGTTTTAGCTATCTGAAAAGAATCTCATTCCATAGTTGGCCAATAATAGTCCAAGCGTATGATTTTTTTCGAAAGGGTAAGACCACTTGAATGAGTGCTACAAATGTCGTTATAAACTTCATTTAAGGCCTTCTCAGAGTCTTCTTTCTCGAGACATCTTAAAAGAGTACCGTCCAGACCTTGTTTAAAAAGGGTATCCGCAACAAGAGTATAATGGGAGGATTGGCGAATAAAGTTTCTCTTTTGGTTTTTTGACAAGTCGCGAGGGAGGGTGTTATCTTTCCAATTCGTAACACTCTTTATTTTCCTGTGTCTGAAGTAGAGAAGCAAGTGTTGCCATGGCATCTGCTACTTTGTTGTCATTCCTCGGAATCTGCTGAAAAGTTATTTCGACAAAGTACTTCTTGACATAATAAGCTTTTCATCCTTTGTTTGATAAGTATCATTAATTTGATTGATAATGAGCTAAGAGTCTCCAAAGACCTGAAATTATGTAATGTTCCATTCTATGGCCATTTTGATTTTTGTGACCAAAGCTTCATATTCTGTTGTATTATTGATGCATGGAAAGCTTAATTTGTACACTTTTGGAATTGTGTGACCTCGTGGTGTGATGAATAGAATGCTTGATCCCGATCCATGTTGTGTTCCATTATTGATGCCTGCTCCTGGACTGATATTAGAGTGATGTATTCTAAGATCTAGATCCAACCCTGGAATGTCTGCATATGACCATCTTTTGATTTGCCTCCTTTTGAAGAGTTCCAAATATTTTTGCCTTTCTAGTTTTGATAGAGAAGTTTCTGGATATAGATCAGTTGTGCCAATGTTAACTGCCTCTGTCGATTCTATCAAGATAGATGACCTCTCTTGATAAAATTCAAGTAAGGTGTCAAATCTCCCATCTTCTGGTGCTTCGAGGAGGTTTTCACCATTAGATGCATCCTTTCTTTTTACTTTTTTCTCAGTCTAATGTTGCCAATAAATGGTTTTCAACAGTAGACCTGATATTGTTTTCTTTATTTTCACTTTTGCGACTAGGAGATTTGGCACCCACTTGATTGGAAGATGCGCTAGCGAAAATCCTTGGTGAAATTTGTTGTGGGTTCGATTGCATTAAGATATAAGGATATGGCATGGTCATTAGGAAAGGTATCAATTTCAGTATGTCTTTCATTTTCCCAGTCAATAAGTGCAGGATGGATTAGAGGTAAGGGGTCCTCAGGTTGAGATGCTTCAAAGGTATTAAGGGTCATGATAGAGATGTCACAGTTTTTGATATGTATTTTAATGTCTATAATGATACTCTCATCATAATGACCTCTTGCAAGTAGCTCCTGATCGTCCTCGATTAAGTCCAAATCAACTGAATGTGATCCTAATTCAAGTGGGCTAGTTCCTAATGTTTGTCCTGCATACGCATGAACTATATAGACATCTACATCTTCTTCCCTTTCAATTTCAAGTTTCTCTTGTCTGTTATCATGTTCATCTTGTTGTTGTCTAGAAGATGTGTCCTCTGGTAGAGTAAATTATACATACCCTAAGCCTAATTTGTCTGTAGCCTGCTGAGTATGAGGTTGTATAGGTTTTGAGATACCTTCTTTTCTTTTCTTAGTTTGCAGCACATCTTTGTCTTTTGTTTCTTCTGATAATGTCCCAACATTGATAAATTCTCTATCAAATATAGGAATATTTTTCACAATTGGTTGTTGTTTAGAGTTTGATGGTTTTTCATAAGACTTAGGAGAGAGCGGTTTCTGTGATAGTGAATATTCTTCGTTCCCTAGATCTCTTAGCTGCATTTGTTTCTCCATGCTTGACAAAATTGAGGTAAATGATTTTTCCTTGGATTGTGTGCTTGAATATGAGGCCTCTCTATTATGTGGAACAATAACCTCTTGAGCCAGTTTTAGATTACTACAGTACAGAAATGGATTTGAATCTGCTGAGATCGTGATTTGATGGAAATTTTAGGCACTGATGATATGTTGATAGAATAGATTGTATGTCATGTATCCATGGTCTTCCCAAGAGTATGTTGTATGATAAGTCCAAGTCTAGAACTTGGGATGTTGTGTCTTTCTACAAAGGTCCCACTCTGATGGGTAATATCACAATTCCTTTAGAGGAATGCTCTTCTTCATCATATGCTTTGAATGTGATCTATTTTTGGGGATCCACTGCATCTTCTGAATAAGCTAGAGCATGAACAAGACTCAATAAGAAAATGTTTAAGCCAGCTCCCCCATCTATTAGGACACATTTAACGAATGTTCTATGAACGAGAACTTCAATTTGCTAGGGAGCGTTATGGGGATGTTGCAAGGAATCAATGCTTAGATATAAAGGAGGGGCTTTGAATAGGATCCTTTGAAATAGGTTTGATGGCCATTATGGATATCCCTTGGGGAACTTCATCCTTGGGTGTATTGTTTGGTGAGGATGCTATGGAAGGTTCTTGCAAGTTTTCAAGAGGTGTAGGAATATATGCCTTTGGAGAGTCAATTTTCTTATGGGGGGACGAGCCATTGCTAGCCATAGGTGCATGATTTTGATTTTCTGCAGAAAAATCCCTTAGGGATCTCTTTAAGAGTTGCATAAAAGAGCCACCTTTTTTCGAAGATGTATTTGAATCCTTGTTAGGTTTTGACATAGTTGGCTTTTGATTTTGGACTTGTTTGATTTCTCTAATATGTTGGCATGTTATGTCTTTTGCTTGTATTTTTCTTTGGTATTCCATGTTTCTATTTCCGTTTCTTCGATCTTATGTCTTTGTGCTCTAGTTAAAATGGGCATACACGTGTGTTGAATGTTTTGCAAGGTTTAAATCTTCTATAATGTGTCATAATAAGTAATCAATTGTTGAGGTAAATATTATAGATGGATAAGACACAAAATGATCTTTTCAAGTATTTGCTTGTTTGCAAGTTTTTCGATCTTAGTTTTGGAGTGCAAGTTTTGTGAATATTTATATGACCAAGTTCAATAGGAATGATATATCCTATGATAGAGAACAAGGTTAATTTGATCAAGCGTTGTAGTTTCGTGATAAAGGATGATAGATACTGATGAGAAACTATGTTTGAACGACCAGTTTATCAAAGAAAATGTAATGTTGCACTTTAAGAGGTTAGATCTTGAACTTGTTGGAGATGAATACTTGAGAACCTTTAGCGTGTCTAGTCTTGAATCTATTTTGACAAAAGATAACCTGACCGAGTGACCCAAGAAGATGATCTAGTCTTTATGTTTGACTGTCTAAGAAATGAGTTATTTTTTGTTTTCTAATTTTGGTGTAGTTTACCAGAATCACTGACAAAACGACTAGAAATGCTACTATACTGACCAGAAATGATGACAAACTGACCAGAAACGCTGAGGAACAAACTAGAAACACTGCTATACTTACCAAAAACACTGACAAATTGACCAGAAATGCTGAGGAACAAACCAGAAATGCTTCTATACTGACCAAAAATGCTATTCTGCAATGCAGTGACTCTAAAGTTCAAAATAGTGATGTTTAGACTCAACAAATTCAATGTTTGAACTTAGGAGATTGTTGTTTTGGCCCAACTTTATGATTTTTAGACTCGGATAATTGATATTTAGACCTAGAAAGTGCAAACTAGGAGATCTAGTGTTGAAACATGAGCAATTTGACATTCAACCCAAAAGAGTTGTTGATTAGAACAAGGGAGTTGACATTTAGACCAAGAGAGTTGTAGTTTAGACTGAGAACTCCATTGTTTATACTGGGAACTCTGTTGTTGAGACCCAAAGAGTTGTTGTTTGAACTAGAAACTCTGTTGTTTAGACTAGGAACTCTGTTGTTTCAAATTAAGATGTTGGAACTTAGACAATGGTTGTTTTGACTCCAAGAGTTGATGTGTAGACTGAGAAAATTGATGCTTATACCTAGAAAGCTCAACCTTGGAGAGTTAATGTTGTGATATGAGAAAGTTAACATTCATACCAAGAGAGCTGACGTTTGGACTGAAAGTGCGACTGTTTGGACCGAAAGAGCTGATGTTTGGACTGAAAGTGCGACTGTTTCAACCAAAAGAGCTACTGTTTGGACTGAAAGTGCGATTGTTTGGACTGAAAGAGCTATTCAGTTGTGAAAATTGTAAATTTGACAATTTGAAGTTTGAGTTTGTAATTTTTGTTGTATTTCAAAGGATGATATCTTGACTTGACTTAGAAACACAAAATTCAGATTGTATTTTTGTCCCAAAAGACACATAAAGTGTATGTTCAAGAAGCTTTAGAGAAAGCCCAAGTTTTCACAGGTTTTGAACAATTGAAAACACATCATTCAGTCTATCCTAAGGAGATTGGCTTCATTATTAATTCTTAGCCCACACTTGGTACCCTGTCAGCTCACACAACCTTGTCACCCCCGAAAGGGCGCTCGTGTTTTTGCCTTTGCGAGAGCTAGTGGAGTCCCATTATGAGCCTAGCAATAAGGTCTCAAAAAGGGAGTTCGCACATACACTCAAGAGAGACATATGGTGAGTGTCTTAAGGAGAGATTCTTCCCCCTTTATGCACTAAGAATTTAATAATGTTCGGAGGTAAAATGGGTAGCTTCTAATTTTAATTGGAACTACTATGGGATCCGTTCGATGCGTTGGGGTATAAAATCAATTAAGAGGTCTCCCAACCTTGAAAACCAAGGTTTGATATACCCGAAGGTACAAAGGAGAGCTATTCCCGAGTACTATCATTGACTTGATTTTCATCAAATCGCATTTATTTTATAGTGGGTTGGAGTACTTGGCATTAGCCATTCCCACTTGGGTCGTTCCCCTCTCACCGACCTTAATGGCTTTGGCCTTATAGGCTCCTCGAGAGGGCATGCGCGCTAAAGATATGCACTATTGAAAGAAAAAGATGAGTCTAGCTTTTTGATCACCTAAGAAAGGTGAGAGCATACTCGCTTATTATCAAAACACATAAGATATGTTTGTTCATTTCCATTGTAATTAGTCTATGTGCCAAATTTAACAAAAATAAGTGCAAAATCCTACAGGTGCAAACAAAGTTAGTAGTTTATATTATATTCTTTGACAACAAAATGATTTATGACTCTGGTCTCTCACAGTGAAATAAGTACCTACAAAACCAATAATCTGCAAATTAGGTTCAGGAAAATGACAGTCCAAAAGCAAAAATAAGAAATGCAAAATACAACATTTTAAAATCAGTAAAAAAATGAAAACGCCATCAAATTGACCAAGAACGCCATCATATGTGCCAAGAACACTGCCAAATTGACCCAAAATGCTATTTTGCACACCAGAAACGTTGCTGAATTGACCAAAAATGCTACATAATTGACTAAAAACATTGTTAAACTGACTGAAAATGCTGTTAAATATACTAGAAACGCTACAGGGCATACCAAAAATGCTAAGGTTCAGACTGAAAATGCTAAAACATAAAAACAGAGTTGAGAAATCTCCCATAAACACCATTTGAGGTGCTGGGATGCTACAATAGAGACCAAGAACGCGATTCGGGAGCCCGAGAGAGCTAATTTGCACGCTGAAAGAGCTAATCAACCTGTCAATGAAATTTTCTACAAGCAAACTTGTTAAAGATCAAAGGGGCTAGGCCCCACGGTGGGCGCCAATTAATGTGATGCTAAAAATGTTGTAAATAGAAGCAAGTATACCCATAGAATAAGATAATAAAACATAATGGAAAGCTTAATTGAAAACTAAATTAAAGATGCAAACCATAAGCCTCCCTTGAAATGTCCCATTTTCCTTTATTCTTGAGGACCTTGAAGGTGTTGGATTGTCTGGCTCTCAACGGAGCAATGACCTCCAAAGTGGCAACTCAAGAGTTGAGTAGCTACTTGATCATGATTGATTGTGCAAATGATATAAAATGCATGATCTAAGAAACTAGATTAACATGCTATGATTAATCCAAAATGCTAATTACTAGATAATTGAAATGCAAATTTCCTATAGTAATGATGCTAAAACTATGAATGCAAGGGATCCTTATTGCTCCAAAATGAGGGGTATTTATAGGAATTCCAAGGCCAAAGATGAGGTGGCAGGAATCAATGGTCCAGATTTGATCTGAAGATATCAAGGGTCAAGATTGAGGAAGTTGGAGAAGAGGTTGGAGGAAGGGATACTTGTCATCTTTGCGGTGACAAGTGTCAAGGAGCCTTGCTCATGAGAGGGCAAGTGTCCAAGGGAGGAGACATGTGGCAAAAGTGCCATGTGTCTTGAGGGGAGAATATCCACACCATAGGAGGTTAGGATGTGCAAGATAGGATAGGGTTAGTTAGACCCTAGGATTATATGGAATGGGTTAGGTTAGAGGGTGGTTATGTTAGGTGGTTGAAAGTTAGGAGCCATGTGCTCATTTGAATTTAGAAATTCAAATAATTGGAAAATGGTAATTAATCTCAACAAACTTGAGTTTGTTAATTTTAATTGGGGATTAGAAGAATTGATTTAGATGGGGGGGAGGATTAATTAATTTAGATTAATTAATCAAAAGGGATATGAAATGAACTATATAAATAAATAATGTAGATTTATTTACTAGTAGATGAATAAGGGAATTAATCAAATTTTCTTGTGAATTCGATTAATTGGGAAGGGGGATTAATTAAATAACTGCGTATTTAATTGTATACATTTGGCTATTACAATCTCCTTTGGGTTGATGCCCATAAAAGTTGTATTGTCAAGGGAATTTTTGTCTCTCGAGGATCAATGCCTTCAAATTAGATTGTAATGTTCATTGTTATTTGTGGGGCCAAATTTGTATAGTAGATCCAAGCAAATTGTTCACTGTGTTTTTTCCCTTCTAGGGTTTCTTTGTAAAATTTGGTGTTGTGTTGTGTTGTTGCATTCATCTCTTGCATTATTGACGATCAGGTTAATGCTCCTGACAATAAGGTGATGGTTATTCATGAAGTAACTAAAGTTTAAATTTGATGATATACTGATTCATACCCCCTCTTCATATATTGGTGTGTTCCAACATTTATTACCACCTTGGATCTACGATAATGCATCCCCCAGGTTCTAGCGTGCAAGTAGGATACTTGCGCAAAACTTGGACCACCTCGACCAATCGAATGCTAGTGTGTATATTGAATTCCAATATATTTTGTGGGATCCATTTGGATTCAAATACACTAAAAATAATGAACATCAACAAAAAGATTGCTTACCTAATGTAGTATCACATCCTACTTGACTCCCTCTTGGAGCTTGTCTTGTCTAGGCCATCTAAAATCATGTTTGTGAGTGATTTTCACAAGAATATCACTTTGAGCTCTACAAAAACTACCTTAGTGAATATTAAAATGAATTATTAAACCATAAATTTTTATATATAAGTAAGTTTCCATGAATACTTGGAACAATTTTTCGTAAGGGTGAATCAACCATCTGATTTTTACTCCTACATGAGGTGGAAAAAACACAAGGAGGCACGCATTCACACTCTTTTCTTGAAATTTATTTTGAATCTCGCATTTCATAGTCTTTCTCTTTATTCGTGGTAGTTTATTTCAATTTTAGAAAATATAATATGTTTCAAGTTTGTAGGATAATTTTGAAATGCAAACAATTTAACTCTATAAGATTTCATGTTGGATATTATGGAATTTCATTGAATGCGATCTTTGGGCATCATCGGTCTTCTTGATGATTTTTGCATCCTATACAACATCATTTAAAAAAAAAAAATGTTATATTTTTATGTATTTTATTGTCTACTTTAGTGCAACTTATTCTTTAGTGTAACTAGCTCATTGAACCCATAGTGCACATATCTTAATGAGTTTACAAATTGAACCCATCCAAATTTAAAAATTAATGATAAACCCTTGTGTCTTAATAAAAAACATTTTATTTAATGAGCAAAAAGTATGATGTATTACCAACTTGCAATTAGAAAATTAGTCTAATTCTCTTGGACTACAATACTATGTGTGGACGTCCACTTGATGCGCTAGTTTCTAGTGGATTTTTTAAATTCAAAAGCACACTTTCTTACAATACATATCATGTCATAACACCCAAATGAGAAAATAATGCCTCTTCCCACTTGTTTAAATAAACAAAGCACTTCATCTTTCACATTTGGTAGATAGATTTTCACTCTTTCAAGCACTATCAAAATCTATATATGTATTCCAACAATCTGAAAGCAAGCCTCTTGGTTATTTTGATATTTTTACTTGTAGTATCTCAAGCTTCCTTATCAGTGCCACATTGTTAAACACAATCACAACTATCACAAACAGAGCCCAAGCTATTGATAATACTCTTTTTTGTGCATCTTTATTATTTTGCATTTGTAGAATAAATCTTTGAATCAAAATATATTTGTTTATCAATTTTGTCAAATCTATCTAAATCACATGGTAGTTTTCTCTGCAGACTGGGGTTGACCCTATATCAAATATTTCACCTTTTTATCATTACTTTTGAATTCCTAATATTTTTGAGATTTAAGTTATCTTTTATCGTCTTCATCTCTAGCTATCTGTGGAGGCCAAAAGAGCAAAACAAGATTTTGACTAAAGCAAACCCTAAACAACCCCTTAGAGTCCTCTTGTCTTTGCATGTCTGCATATTAGGACAATTTTCATATTCAAACCAAACATCCTAGATAATTTTAAATTGATAGTGGGAAGATGACAATGTGATGTGAGGACTATTGCAGATATTTGTTTTTATTGTCATTGATGTCAAACAGTGTGATCAAGAGGTCCAGATATGTTCTTGTCTGGACATCTAGTGTGGATCAAGTTCAGTGTTGAGAAGTTATTGAGTTGTTATTGTTTATTTCGAAGAGTGTTTTGTAGTTCTATGTTTTGGTAAGGTGTGTTAGGACCGTGTTAGCATGTTCTTAGTGATGAATTATTTTAGGAGCATGTTTGGATGGTCTGGGTATTTTCTGTTTTGGTCCAAACTCTTTTCTTTGAGCAAAGATGTCTTTGGTGCAAGATTTAGACTGCATTATCAGAATTGGATATGTTGGTTATGTGTGTATATGGTGAAAATGGATAACAACAATATTGAAAGGCTATAATGAATTCAACCACAAAACCCTAGCCTAACAACAACAAAGATCCACCATAACATATGAAGATTACCTAAGACAATGCAAATCAAATGAAATCATAAATATTATACCATCACATGTCCAATAGGGTTTGGATCTCCATTCTTCCTATCTCCATTGATCTTGCTTGATATATTTGCTCTCAGATTTTATGTGTGCACAAGAGCTCAACAAAGAACAGAAATGTGGTTGCAAGTAGGCTTGATTGCATATGCAAGTTCGAAAGCGTAGTCGAGGCTGAATGCATAGTGAGTTTTTGTCAGGGTTTGATAATGAAGGAAGCATCTCCTTATATAGAAGACACTATATGAAATGGAGGGATAAGATTGAGAGGTGTAAAAGAGGTCGGCTATGATAAGAGGGTAGGTAAAGAAAATAATAAAATAATAAGAGGGTAGGTAGTGTAGGAATTAAGAAATGTATGGCATGTGTCATAGGTAGAAAAGGTTAATGAATTGATTAAATAAATAAAGATTCATTTAATTAATAGAAGAAGTGGGATCAATTAAATAAATAAGATATTTATTTAATTTAGGAAAAGGATAATTTAAATAAATAAATGTATTTATTTAAATGAGAAATAAGGCTAGAAGAGGATAAATGAATTAATTAAATAAATAAAGATTTATTTAATTAATAGAAGAATTAGGCTAAAGTAATTAAATAAATAAATATATTTATTTAATTAGACTGGACAATTTTAAGTGTCTACATTTTGCCCCTCTTTGAGACAATGTAGCTTGTTGCGTTGTTTCAAAGAAGATAATATGAACTGATACAAAGTTGCCCCAAGATGGGAATGATATGCCCCCTCAAGAGATTGGATGAAAATATCTGGAAAGATCGCAGACAATCTCTCGATAAGAAAGAAAGGCTAGAATGGACTGACTGGATAGGATAGAGTGACAGAGTCACGGGACAACGAAGACTGACTCGAGAAATGAGGGCTAGGGCTAGGGCTAGGGCAGTCTATAAAATAGACCACGAGAGAACACATCCTCATTGTCATCCACACATCCAAGAAATCAGAGTACAGAGAGAGAATTGAGCAGCAACAGTCAGCAGCGATGGCATTGGTGCATAGATTCGATCGCGTTCACCGATATCAGAGGCCATCAGAGGCAGGAGAGCTGATAAGTACCACAAAACCTCCTTGTACTTTGTCACATTAATTGTTGTCATTAATGCATGCTAGGTAGTGCAATAAATGCGCTTTAGGATAATGTCAAAAAATGTCAAAAACGTGTAGGCGTGTCTGTGTTGGTGCGAGGCGTGTCTAGGTTGGCTAGGCACATCTGCATTTGTGCTAGGTGCGTCTATGCTGGGAAAAGCATCTGTGCCAGATGCGAGTGCATTTGCGTTGTGTAGGTGCATTTGTGAAATGTGGGCACGTCTGTGCAAAGCATAGGCATGTATGTGTATTTCAGGCGCATTTGTGCAGAGCAGGCGCGTTTGTCCAGTCTGTAAGCATGTTTATGTCATGAAGGCGCGTTTATGTCTTCAAGGTCAAATCGGCAGTTCTGTGATGAACATACACTATCGATTGAATAAGCTGCTGAGAGGATACACTCAAGGAGGTCCTCTAGGGAAGACTAGGATAGCAGATAGGGCTGGGATTGACAATTCTGTGATAGAACATATGTTGCCAATTATGAAACTACTTAAGAGGATACACTCAAGCAGAGACCCTAGGATAGGATAGATCGAGACACTTTGTGATGAATAGTGAGTACCAAGACATAGTACTTTGTGATGAACAAGGAGTACCAATAGGAGCAACACTTTGTGTTGAACAGGGAGTGCAAATATGAGTAGCACTTTGTGATGAACAGGGAGTGCAAAACACGTAGTACTTTGTGATGAACAAAGAGTACCACTAGGATAGAAGCAACACTTTGTGATGAACAGTGAGTGTCACTAGGATAGATAGCAATAATTTGTGATGAATAGTGAGTGTCACTAGGATAGATAGCAACACTTTGTGATGAACAGTGAGTGTCACTAGGATAGAAGCAACACTTTGTGATGAACAGTGAGTGTCACTAGGATAGAGTATCATAAGTACTGAGATAAAAAGCAACATTTTGTGATGAACAGGGAATGCCACTATGACTGACATGATTGATTTGCTTGACTTGTAGGAGGACCTACCTATGCTGGAGTCACAAGAGATATTCCCGTCGACTTAGAGGTTACGACCAAAGCTGATATTTGAGGATAGAGCTGCGATTGAGGTTATGGGTCTGTGATTTATTCTATATGTGCCTGAGTTTCAGGTGAACATGGGTTTGCTGACTGCGCTGGCTAAGAGATGGCACTCAGAGACA
The DNA here is from genome assembly GCF_030272615.1 of Cryptomeria japonica. Lineage (NCBI taxonomy): Eukaryota > Viridiplantae > Streptophyta > Pinopsida > Cupressales > Cupressaceae > Cryptomeria > Cryptomeria japonica. The sequence goes on from NC_081414.1 coordinate 16,685,331, forward strand.
TGTACGTTCCATTTGTCGATGGGTGAGATGATAGTCACCTTAGAGGATGTATATAGGATTTTGAGGATACCGATTGATGGGGAGTTAGTTCATTATGATCGAGAGGGAGATAGGGATGCACTGAGACGAGTGTTTCAAGATCCACGACTGGAGATGAGGGCTGGACACATGGCATGGGACATGATGACACAGACAGGATTGGCGCTAGCGGCGGTGCTGGTAGGAGTGATCAGTGGGCTCCTCTGTCTGAATAGAGCGACATGAGGGGTGGTTGCAGAGGACACAGGGGCTAGGAGAGATGATCTTGGGGTGGTTCCTTCCAGGGCTTAGACTCCATCGAGGCCAGCCGGCTCCAAGGGAGGGAGTTCATCATAGCCGTAGAGGGCTCCCTATGTATAAGTTTTGTACCATTTTGTATGATGATGTAGACACCTTTGGATGATTGTAGCCATATGATTTTTACATCCTTGTATTATGACACTTATAATCATATATATATATGAGATGATTCATCTTTGCGACAACTATATGCATGTGTATCAATGTGATTCTTTTATGATGTATGTTTCTATGTGATGCTTATGATATGGATGTAAATATGTACATGAGGAAATGCAATATTTTTATTCTTTTATGTTTTAATATGTTATGCAAATGCAAATGTGAATGTATGAAATGCAAATGAATATGATAATGCAAATGATTATTTACATGATGAAAATGGAAAATGTGCTAATATGTGTTGTGTGCAGGATGCGATGCAATTGTGATATCTATATGTATGTATGAAATGCTAACATGTGATAATGTAGGTGCAACTACATGAAATGCAAATATGTTTTTGGCGTATCATTATACTCAGTCATGTGATAACAGGCTACACGGACTCAAGAAGGACGATGGAAGTCAATCAAGAAAGGGGGATGGAAGATAGAAGATATGAAAGTGAAAGAGCTTCTTGTGCATTATCATCATTGAGATTTATTATGGCAAAATAGGTTATGACAATCGAGGCATATGTTCGACCCAGAAAGTCATTGTGCTTGTTTGCATGGAGATAAGACAGTCTCAAACAAGGAATGCCCCAGTTCACACTAGACTCTCAGTGTCCTCATATCCTTGGACAGGTCATAGCATTACTAAGAGACAATCCACAGACAACAAAAAAAAAGGTGATGATACCCCATCCTCGCCTTTCTAGTCAAAGACATCCTGGAGATAAAATTTCTAGTCAGAGACATCCTGGAAAAGCTAAAAGACATGTCACCAAAAGATAAAAAATCAAAAGAAAACCAAGACTCGACACCAACATTCATTGTAGTCCTCAAGTTTAGTGTCTTTTGTCATTTGTACAAGTCTGATTTGATTGTTGTCACAATGTTTACTTTCACAAAAAGGATAGATAGCACTGAACCATATGTTGTTTGAGTTTGTTGAAAGATTTGATTTGTTGAAGCCCATTGTTGCTGTTGTGCCTCATCTGAAACTGACTAAATCCATGAAACTAATATTTTATTGCAGAGAAGATGAAACTTTATTGCAGATTGGCGATGCAAATGTTGCTTTATTGCGGATTGTGCGCGGATAGACTGAAGAAAACTGGAAGAAACTGTACTCCTCAGAATATGTGATGCTCTCAGTTCCACATCCATCACTAGACGTAGGATTTTCCTTAGCCACAGATAGGAGCTGATTTGTTATGAATGGAAAGGGGTGAAAATGAATGTTTATTATGGATGGCTAACTAATCTTAGGTAGATCAATAACAAGCCATGATGGGAATGGGTAAGTTTATTATGAATGAATGGGTTGTGAGTGTGTGCAAAGTGAAGGATGAAATGGAATCCTAAAGGAGGGAGGAGCAATGTCTCGACACATGGCGCTGGTAACCCAGTTTTCACCATGGTACTTGCCCAGGGCACCATCGAAGTGGTTTTCACAGTTGGACTAAAATGTTTTTTTTTTTTTTTTTTGTTTCTTTTCTCTATTTTTTTTTGTTTTGTTTTTATTTTTTATGATTTTTTATTTTTTATTTTTTTTGAATTAGGATACTCTAAAGAGCTATGTGTAAAACTTGCGAAGGTGCATGCTGTTGATAGGATCCTTCAAAGGTTCACCCTCTGTGGTTGAGAGCTGATATGCACCAGATCCATATGTTGCTGTGATGATGTAAGAACCAAGCCAATTTGGTTCGAACTTGTCCTTCTTCTCTCAATCTTGTTGATTTTGAGGATTTTCCTTGAGAACTAAGTCACCTACCTCAAATGTATGAGACTTTACTTTATGATTGTAGCTGCAACATTCCTTGACTGAATGATGTGTAGCTTGAGTGATTGTCTTCCTTGATAAAGGAACTGAGATAGAATTACTAGCACGTGGACTACACAGGCCTGTATGCATGTCACCTAAAGAAGTTTGGGCACCCCTGATAACAAAGTCCTTCGAGGATGCTCCATTAAAGGTCCACGATGTATCGCCAAAAGGGAAAGGATGTGTGGAACAAGTGGATGAGTGATGAAGGCTTATGATTATGAAAAGAAGTGAAAGTAGGATAGCACAATGGAGACTTAGGATCAATAAGTATGCTTTTTGACTTAAAATTTTAGAACTTTTGCCCCCAGTTATTTTGATATTAGGGGAGATCAACTCTTGTTCTTTTTGCTTCATAGGAATTTTATCTTTGACTTTGATTTTTGCAAAGTCCAATAGCTTTTGATTTTGATTTGGACTAAAGGACTTCTCTTTAGTTTTGACTTTTAGTTTTTTCTTTTCAAGTCTTAATTTTTCATCCCCAATTAGTAAAAGATTTTGTAATTCTTGTTGATCCAAGTCTGGAAGTGGAGTGGAAATGGAATGAGTGGATGAAATGGTAAAGCTATGTGAGTTCTCAAGAGGGTTGGCGATACGCTCAATAGATTCTTCACTGGAACCACTCTTAGGACTATTGATATCAAGAGTTGCTTGCACCACTAGAGGAGATTTGCATTCAGACTTAGTAGCCATAACACTACGTGGTTTACACCCAATTCCTTGCAAATTGTTTGTAGGTTGTTCCTGTCGACAAAATGTGTTAGGAGATAGTGGGAGTTGATCAACATGAAAGATATACTCACCACATTCCATGTCTTTAATCTTGAACTTTTCTTTGATCTCTACTTGTTTTGATGTAAAAGCTTTCAAGGATTTTGGATCCACATATGTTGAAGATGGAACAACTTCTCGATTGGCTGGAATTGTTATTTCTGATCTAGGTCGCATATTATTGCAATATATGAATGGGTTAGGATCGCCTTTGACGGTCACTTCAACTCCATTGTGTGGAAACTTGATACATCGATGATATGTAGATGGGACTACGCTCATCTTATGAATCCATGGGCATCCTAGCAATATGTTGTATGTGAGATCCAGGTCTAGGACTTGACAAACCACATCTTTTGTAACTGGCCCAACTTTGAGAGGCAAGATGATTGTGCCTTTGGATGAACATTCTTCATCATCATATGCTTTGATGGTAATTTTGTTTGTAGAATTTACAGCTTTATCAGAATATCCCAATTGTTTTATTGTGCTCAACGTACATATGTTAAGACCAGCTCCTCCATCTATCAGGACTCCCTTTATTTGGTGTTTGTGTAGGAAGGCTTTGATGTGTAAAGGTGCATTATGTGGTTGGCTCACGGAGGCATCATCAGCTTCTGTGAATGTAAGGGAGTGTGGAATGGAAAGGTATCCCACCATGGCTTGAATCTGGTCCACGTTTAGATTAGTGGGGATAGCAATGTCTCTCAAGGTTTTGTCAAGAATGGCTTTATGTGCGGGGGATATGCATAAGAGCTCAAGGATTGAGATAAGCGCGGTTGTCTTCCCTAACTGTTCTACAAGGTCATACTCAGGCTTGGTTGATGAGGAAGCAGTGTTTTTAGCTGGAGCACCTTGCAAGGTGAATTTACCTCGACGAGTGGTAACATTACATTTAGAGGTAGGTTCGGAAGAAGATCCAATGTCTTTTAGGACACTCTTAGATCTTTGGGTAGAATTCTCAGGCGTTTTGTCCTTGACGATAATGGTAGAGACATAATTGTCCATCAAAATGTGATTAACAATTGAATCATAGTTATAGGATGCTCTGGTATAATTGGTCTCATCATCTGTGGCTTTAGCTTTTCCCATGTCATGTTTTGGGAATGGTTCCTTAAACTTTTCATGTTCTTGGTTGGATGAGTGTCCTTCAATTTCAATGTCACCTTTATCAATCAAATCTTGTATGATGTTCTTCAGTAGATGACAATTTCTTGTTTTATGTCCTTTGCTTTTATGAAATTCACAATACTCATCATCATTCCACCAATTTGGTTTAACCTTCGGCTCATATGGAGGCAAATCTGGAATTTTGATTATCTTGTTTGCCACTAGTTTCTTGAAAACTGACTCAAGTGGTTCTCCCAATGGGGTGTACTTCCTTCATGATCTAGAAGTTGTTTGAGTATTCACTTGATTGTAACTAGAGCTTGATCTAGAAAAAATGATTTTAGGTCGCACTATATTGGCATCAACAACACCATCATTGACTGTGTTCTTGTTTTTGTTCAAAAATCTTGGCTTGTCTTTTCCTTTAAAGTCATCTTTGTTTTCCTTGAATATCTTAATGACTCCTTGTTCAGTTAGGACCTTCTCTGTTGCTAAGCCTTTTTCAATGACGTCCTTGAAGGTGGAAAAACAAGCTTTCCTTAGATCATAGCCAATGTCTTTGTTAACATTTTGGGTGAACATTTCTACCATTTGTTTTTGTGCAATTTCACAAGAGCATCTGCTGGCTAGATTTCTCCATCTTTGTAAAAATGATGAAAAAGATTCTCCATCCTTTTGCTTGGTGTTGAACAAGGTAGTGACTGATATGTTTGTCTCTATGTTGTATGAGAAATGTTGGATAAATGCCTTTGCTAAGTCACCCCATGACTTAACTCCAGGTGGGAGTTGAGAGAACCACTCCATAGCTTGATCTCCTAAGCTTTGTGGGAATAATCTCATCAAAAATGTCTCTTCTGCTGCTACCTCAATGCAAGATGTGAAAAATTGTCTTATATGTGCCTTAGGATCTCCTTTTCCTCTGTACTTATCAAACTTAGGCGTCACAAAGTGTGTAGGAAACAGAGGCATTGGAATGCTCTTGTCAAATGGATAGGGACATATGTCTCTCATTGTGTAAGTTGGCTTCGGTGTATTTATGTCCTCCATTTTCTTTTGTAAGTCCCTGGTTTGTTGTTCCAAATCGCTCTTAGGTGGAGATTGACTTCTTGGACCATACCCCATGCTTGAGGCACCAATTGGAGGAGGAGCATGTTGCATATATGGATGATATTGATCATACACATGTTCATATGGAGGAGGTCTATAATGATGTTGTGTATATGGACCACTTGGTATAGAGTCATGTTGAGGAATGGAATATCTACTTTGTCCATGTATACCATATTCTATGGGCATGTCATGAGTTTGTTCTAGTGTGTTGCCCCCAAATTTGACATGGGGTTTCCTTGTGTCCAAATTTTGAGCACGCCTTTGAATATCCAATTGCTTTGGTGGTTGGTCCTTAGCATTGGTATGTGATTGAGTATATTTTTCTGCATAAGACTTCCATAATGGTCTGCGAAGGTGAGTATCATATGCTTGACCATGTGTGTATGGGACCTCTGGTTTTTGAAACAAAGATGATGGTGATTCAGGCACAAGATGTGGCCCTCTAGTGCCTCCACTATTAGGCCTCCATTGATCCATGTTGAGGTGAGGTTGTTGCAAAGGTCGATTTTCCATTATTTGAGACATGTCAAAATCACGAGGGATCTTGGCTCCACTTTGTGCCATCACTTGTAAGAAGTATTGTCTATCTCTCCTCATTATTTCCTCAACCAATCGATTGAAACGGGGATCCATAATGGAGTCTTCCACTTCTGCTAAATGTACTGAAATGTTGTCCATATTGTCATTGTGTGTATCATTGTTGTTTATAGTGTCCATGTGCTCAACATTTGGAATGTTTCTATAGGCATCCATGTCAGGTAATGTAGTATGATCAAAATTGAAAAAGACATCATTGTCATACTCATAAGCACTCATGTTTGTGGACTCTTGAGCCTCTTTAGCTTCTCTCCTAGATTTTTGGGAACAGGTTTCAACCATGAAATAGGTTTTGACCAAGATGTGAGACTAGATGAAAATGGAAAGAGTATGGAAGACCAAGAGTTTGGATGGAATGTAAATGAATCTGAGGTGTACTTGCAATGTCCAAAGTGTAAGACTAAGTATGTATATAGTAGAGTAGGTGTGGCTTCCAAAGAGATGATAGTTTCTCTTGATGAGGTAAGTTGACCTTGACTCTAAGTAAGACCAAATGAGACCCAAAGGTGATAGACCTTGATGAGGGACCACTTAGCAAAATATTGTTGTATGTAGTGTGTTGACAAAGTATGATGAGGACAAGCAAGTGACCTTTTGACTCAAGTTTAGACAAATGTGAATATAATGTAAGGTGTAAAGCAATGATGGACTTTGTGAGACCCAAAGATAGGTTGAATGCTAGATGAAAACCTAAAGAGATAGCTTGGAAGCTCAAGAATGCTGAAACTAATTACTCTTGTTTGTTGGACTGTAAATTTTTCCTATTTGTGAAGTTGTTTGTTGTGACCAAATCTGAATTTTTGATTGTTTTTCCGTGACAAGAGGACACAATGTTGATGAAGACTCAATGTTTGCAAGTGTTTAGACTCAAAAAATGATTCAGAGAAAAGTGTGTTGTTTGATGTAAAATTGTTTTGCATACACTTGAAGACATAAAAGACACAATGTTTTGTTGTTTAGTCTTGAATGTTTGATAGTTCAAAATAAGACAAGCACAATTCTTATGGCTGGCGAAGACAATAGTTGTTGATCCCACATGGAGTTTCCCCTGAGGCTACGCTATTCAGAGCGGATACTTAGATGCTTGACCCCACTGGCTCCACCCTTAGCACTCACTTCTCAGGGTAGCCAAGCATCAGTCCCCACGAAAACTCCTCACTGTGAACTTTGTATCTCTACTAATAACCGTATGTGTGTGGGCCGCTACCAGAGGTCCGACCTCCTGCCCCAACAACTAGAAGGATTTTGGTTTCTAAAACAAAAAGGTGCTAGTAAGGGCATTCGCTCGTGTGGCCATACATGTGGCACTTTCAGCTCTATAAATATAGAAGGCTCCCAGCCGATAGGGGTTATGCCCTACAACTAATCAAATAAATTTGATCAAACGGGTTTATGGGGAGACATAGTGTCGGTATGAACTAATCAGCACACGTTATCCATAGTTTTCACCATGGATACAATTGTTTATAGTGGTTCAGAAGAGGTGGGTTTTCCTCACTACCACTTGGGTCATTCTCTCCTCACTAGTAGTCCTAATGACCACACGGGGAGACAGACCCTCTAAAGCTTAAACAAAAAGAGCTTATTGCCCAAGACACAAAGGACACTGGTTCAATTTTAGTGCACCAATTTAAGTGTTTGATAATCTATGAAAACAAGGCATAATAAAGATCAAAATAAAATCCTTTTCAAGGTCCTGCAACAAAGATTTATTAGTAATTTGGATTGTTTCAAATGATCACCCCTTCCTGCAAGCACACAAGTTAGGTAAATTTAGATCCAAAAGACTTTGTGAAATAGGGTTCTTCAACAATGCATTTTGTTGACTAATTCAAAGATCTGATTTATCATAAAAAAAGAGCACTTGTAAAATTTCAAGAGATTTCCAGAAATGTAAGAAAATCCAAAAAATTGGCCAATTTGCTCCAAAAATTAAATTTTTATGAAAAATCATAAAAAATTCATATAAAATGAAAAATCAATCCAAAAAATCTGAAATTTTTACTGAAGAGTTTTGATGGTCTTCCAAACCTGCATAAAAAAATTTCTCCAACAAATCCAAGCAGTTTGTGAGATATGAGTAAAATAATGCAAAACCCTAATTTTCAAATATCAGATTTTTGAGGAATTATTTTGTATAAAATTTAAAGTAAAAAAGAACAAATCCTATGTATAATTCTGAGAGATTTCCAAAAATGTAAGAAAATTCAAAAAATTCTCTAATTTTCTCTCAAAATTATTTTTTTATGAAAAATCATATAAAATGAAACCTTGATCCAAAAAATCTGAAATTTTTACTGAACACCTTTGATAATTTTCTTGACTTGCAAAAAAATGTTGATGCCAAAATTCGAAGGCGTTTGTGAGATCTGATCAAAATAAGGAAAACCCCTAATTTTTAAAGATCTGATTTTTAGGGAAATATTTTGTATCAAAATTAAAATCACAAAGAACAAATTATGTGTATAAATCAAAGATCTTTTCAAAAATATAAGAAAATCTAAAAAAATTGCTAATTATTATACCATCACATGTCCAATAGGGTTTGGATCTCCATTCTTCCTATCTCCATTGATCTTGCTTGATATATTTGCTCTTAGATTTTATGTGTGCACAAGAGCTCAACAAAGAACGGAAATGTGGTTGCAAGTAGGCTTGATTGCATATGCAAGTTCGAAAGCGTAGTCGGGGCTGAATGTATAGTGAGTTTTTGTCAGGGTTTGATAATGAAGGAAGCATCTCCTTATATAGAAGACACTATATAAAATGGAGGGATAAGATTGAGAGGTGTAAAAGAGGTCGGCTATGATAAGAGGGTAGGTAAAAATAATAATAAAATAATAAGAGGGTAGGTAGTGTAGGAATTAAGAAATGTATGACATGTGTCATAGGTAGAAAAGGTTAATGAATTAATTAAATAAATAAAGATTCATTTAATTAATAGAAGAAGTGGGATCAATTAAATAAATAAGATATTTATTTAATTTAGGAAAAGGATAATTTAAATAAATAAATGTATTTATTTAAATGAGAAATAAGGCTAGAAGAGGATAAATGAATTAATTAAATAAATAAAGATTTATTTAATTAATAGAAGAATTAGGCTAAAGTAATTTTTGCTTTATGATTAAAATAAATGTATCGTGATTTATGATCAAATGAAATTTTTGCTTTTATGATTTTCAAGTCGTGCCCTAGATTTGATTTGATGTGTGATGCTCCAGATTCGATATTTGATGGTGACGCCCCCTTGGGAGATGAATCAACATTTTGAAATTTTTTTATTTGATTTGGTGATTTGTGTTTGGTGTGGATGATTTTGTCTATGTGAAATGTTTAAATTGATTCATCTCCTGATAATTGACATGTTGTAGGGTATAAGGGAGACCGCGGGCAAATTACATGCCCAGTTCCCTAACCCTAATTTCAATTTTCTCCTATAAAAGGGGAAAAGTGTTTTGATTTGATTCATTTGTGCATTGTTGACTTTGGAGAAAGAGATTTTGGAGAGAAGTCAAAATGCCCATTCCATATTCCAAGCATTGTTTTGAGCGCGTTCGGAGGTACCGGAGACCTGCCGCATATGGACCACCAGTAAGTCAACGCTTTTGACCCTTTTTTTATTTTTGATTTTGTCATTTTTGGTCAGTTTTTTATTTTTGAAATCCGGTTTCATCGGTTTAGCACGTAAAAGTCATAATTTAGTGCATACGATAATTTAGGTAGCGCATAGCGTTTGAATTTAGGGTTGCGTCCGAAACAAATAGGGTAGCGCATAAAAGTTCTAGGCTAGCGCATGGTGGTAGAATAGCGCATGTTGAACATAGGGTAGTGCATCAGGTCAACAGGGTAGCACTTGAGTTAGACCTAGTGCATAGGGGTCACAGGGGTTCGCATGGGTAAGGGGTTTTAGCACGTAGGTTAGACCTAGCGGATAGGGTCAAATAGGTAGTGCCAACAAGTTATAGGTTAGCGTATAAACTGGTTTTAGTACATAGGGTAGGTTGGGTGGCGCATGGAGGAAGAAGGATAGCACGTAGAGGCAGTCTAGCGCATAGGGTAAATAGATTAGCACGTGGGGAAAACAGCTTAGCGCATGGGTGTATTCTAGCGCGGGGAGAATCTGTTTTAGCGCATTACGAAAATTTTTGTGAGATGGGGTGATTTGTGAATGAGAAAATTTGATAGGATAAAGCTAGTTTTGTCAGGATAGGTGTAATTGGTGCATTGCTGTGTTTTGTTGTCATGGTTTTTATTGATTTGTACAATATGAGTGTTGATATAACTTGTTTTGATTTGCGATATTTTAAGTTATGCATAGTTATTAATGTGTTGTTTTGATTAAAGCATGATTTATTTTTGCACTTTGTTTCAAGTTCAATGTGTGAAGCTTGATTTGTGTTACAAGCTGATATGGGTTGGAAACTTGAGTTGTTTTACAAGCTGATATGGGTGGGAAACTTGAGTTGTTTTATAAGTTTATGTGATTTGGGTACTTGAGTTGTTTTACAAGTTTTGATATGGTTTTTGATAACTTGAGTTGTGTTACAAGCTGATATGAAGTGATAGGATGTTGAACTTGATGTAGATGAGCAAATTGTTTCGTGTTGTTGATGTGATTTTGATTTGGATAACTTTGTTTTGATTTGGAAACTGATGTTGGACTTGTTTTGCTGGTTGACAGGAGCGATTGGGCGTGGTTCAGTCACGTGAGCGATTTCCTAGGCCTTGGACTTTGATACCACGGTTGACACAGGCTGACCTAGACATTATCGAGAGATGCGGTCTTACGTCCCTGTTGGATATGCCTCGGTTCACTGTGAACTGGGGTTTACTTACAACGCTTGTAGAGAGGTGGCACAACGACACGAACACCTTCCACTTTGTCACAGGTGAGATGACAATCATGCCAGAGGACTGTTACAGGATTCTGCGCATATCAGTAGTAGGTTCACTACTACCTTATGAGCAGTCGGAGGAGGGTGGCACAGAGGCAATTCGCCGCATATTCCAGGATGAGACAATATGTGGATATGAGATCCCTTGGAAAGAGTTCCTGGACTTGGATTATGCACCGCTTCCATCAGTACTGGCAAGGTTTATAGGTGGCTTTTTATGTCCTGATCGTAGGTCGAAGGGACTATCTATGGGATGGGGGCTGGTTTTAGAGGACATGGTTACACAGGGCCGCAGGTTCGCGTGGGGATCGACTATGCTAGCCCATCTGTACAGGGATTTGCACGAGGTGGTATACCTGGGTTACGACAGTTTGTCAGCTGGCGTGACACTCCTACAGGTATGGTGCTGGGAGCATATTCTGACAGCCAGGCCATTAGCAAATAGAGATAGGCCCGTTGGACATGCCTATGCCTATGGTTACAGGGGTCTAGTTGTCTAGCGTAAGCTGGGCAAACTAGAGTATTGGAGGAGAGTGTTGGATGACATTGATACGGTCACTTGGCAATCGTATACAAGGTGCGAGGTATGGGCGGAGGACAGGCTGGAGATGCCCTATGTTTTTATGACGAGATACCTGATCGGGAGGACCCCATTCGTGATTGAGAGGTTTGTGGTCACCAGAGCTTTGCGACAATTTGGTCGACAGTAGGGTATACCTCAGGGGGCCTGCTTGTATGCACGCCGGAGGCAGGACATACTAGATTGGGGTCCGACTATTGACAGTGCGGCGACGGTAGAGGAGTTTGTCAGCCTAGCGGGCCAGATATGGGATTATGCCCCAAAGATTTTGGATGCGGTCATGACAGACGAGTTTGCCAGATTGTTCGCTACGCGGGCAGTGGCGAGGATATTAGATCCAGAGGAGATGCGGTCGTCATTTGATGATGACGATGATGACAAGGGAGGTGGAGATGATGAGGAGGATGGAGATGGTGGAGGAGGATGACAAGGGCGAGGAGATAGAGGGAGGAGAGCAGATAGAGGTTTCGAGAGAGCAGTTAGATGGGCGGTGATGGACAGAGGGAGAGGCGGGTTGGCCATTGGAGCAGGTGGAGAGGGGAGGGTGGGGGAGGTTCTAGCTGCAGTGGGGGGACTGTCGAGGTGACATGACCAGCTCAAAGAAGGAGGACGGATGTGCTACCACCTCCAGCACCAAGGACAGACAGAGGGAGAGGGGATACCCCTGCACAGGTACCCCTACGGGTCCGGATCCCTACTCATGTGGAGGATGCACAGTTTAGGACCCTACAGGTGATGGTACAGCAGCTACAGGCACAGTTATTGACATATCAGCGACAAATTGCGTAGTTGACCACTGAGCGAGACACAGAGATAGAGCGGCGGGGTAGAGTGGAGGAGGTTGTAGCAAGCGTGCAGAGGGCAGTGATGGGTGGTCTGATGAGAGACACCCTGAGAGAGCTATCTTTGAGAGCTTAGGAGGCGGAGTACTACTGTCGTCACTATGAGGCTGCGGTACCCAGGGATCGCCGAGTACAGAGCTTTACACAGTTGAGATCCAGTCGATCTCGAGATACTGGGTCGCAGTCCGAGAGCCGAGGTGTGACAGGGCTATCAAGACATGATCTCCCTGGAGATCCAGGGGTGGGGACTTCTGGGGCCAGACCATCTCCGTCAGGGGATAGCCATACTTGAGAGACGTTGTCTCCGTTGTATTTTTGATCATTGTATTCTTTGTACTGGGCACAGATATGATAGATTGTGTACATTTTGATCATTTTTGAGATATATATACGACATCATTGTCTTTGATCATGTCACGTGTTATGTGGATGCATGTGCTATGCGTTCTTTTCTTTACTTCATGATGATGCAATGCTTAAATATATGATATAATATATGATGCAGGATGTATGCTTTGATATGCTGTGAGATGTATCTTGAAAATGAGATGTATGGTAATGATATATAACTGATTGTAAAATGATATGCAAATATGTTAAAATGATATGCAACTATGTTAAAATGATATGCGACTAATTGTTTTTAGAGCATCCTCATTCTGTATTTGCCATCCTGATATAACCATATGTTATTTGCTTTTGAGATAAGTGTCATCATTGAGATTTGGTTTGATTTTGGGATATGTTGAAAATTTATACAAGCATAATGGTATAATTGAACCATAATGACCTGAGAAAAATTTACATGAAGTTTGATTTTGCAAGATAGCACAAGCGTCAAGGTATAATTGAACCAGGACGACCAGAGTGCGGATTACGTATAAACAGACAAGATTAAACCTTTGGTATGCGTGAAGTGGAATCACGCCTTCAGTGATATTTGATGTATCACGTCTCGAGGTAAGTATTCACACAGTACAAATGATCGCCTCCCAGACAAAAGACTAAGAAAATATTGGAGTTTCTCCATGATCTCTAGTTTTGAAGCATTTTAGTGAGAAAATGCAGAGACTCCAATAATTTTAAAAAGTTCAAAATGCAAAAATAGTCAAGATTTTATGCGATAATGCAACATTTAGTACTTCAAAATATCATCCATCCTTGGTATTTCTGTGATTCTTTGTTTTGTTTTACGATGAAGTGTAGTTTTGGTTGTTTGGATGTAATGTTTCTGAGTGTTGTAAATAGTTTTGATGTCTTGAATGTGTTGCAAGTTTTGACGATTTATTGCCCCTAGCTGAGTGTGCCTCTTGATGTGAATATGTACAGTGATTTCCAAGCCATGGTGGAATGTGGATATATATGGATAGACCAGGATAGTGACTATGCTAAGTATGTCCTGAATGGATATTTGCTAAGTGTCGGGCGATGGCCAATAGTGTTTGATAAAATGGTGTGGAGATAGATAGAGGAGTCGCCCTTTCACAATAGCGCCTGTTTACCAGGTTTTCACTCGTTGCTTTTATTGTACCTTGTTATTTGCTTTTTCTAGATTTTTTTTTTTTTTTTGCTTGTTTTGACTTTTTCCGTGCATTAGACTACTCAAGTGTAGTACTTCTTCAGATGGATGTTGTTAGTTGGTTCATCGAGAACATCTCCTTCTGAAGTTGTTAGCTAATAGACACCTGATCCATAGACTGATATGATGACATAGGGACCCAACCAGTTAAGTTCAAACTTCCCTTTCTTTTCTCGATCTTGCTGATTTCTTGGATTTTCTTTGAGGACTAGGTCACCAACTTTGAAGTTGCGAGGGATGACCTTGTGATTGTAGCTCCTGCACATGCGTTGCTGGTATGCTTTGAGATGAGTGTAAGCATGCTGAAGTCTTTCATCTAATAGTTTGAGTTCTTGCAGTCGGTTAACTCGATACTCTTCATCTGGGATTAAACCTTTCAAAGAGACTCTGAGAGATGGGATTTCTACCTCCAGGGGTAAAATAGCTTCTGATCCATATACCAATGAGTATGGTGTTGCTCCTGTAGGTGTGCGGATGTTTGTTCTGTATGCCCAAAGTGCTGGATTAAGTTGTACGTGCCAATTTTTGCCTGAATCATTCACTGTTTTCTTTAGGATTTTTAGTATTGTCTTGTTAGATGCTTTTGCTTGACCATTTCCCTGTAGGTAGTATGGTGTAGAGAATCGATGTTGGATTTTGAATTTTTCACATAGTTCTTGTACATCTTGGTTTTTGAAAGGTCGGCCATTATCCGTGATTATTGAACTTGGAATACCATATCTGTAGATAAGATAATATAGGATAAAGGAGGCAATTTGTTTCCCAGTTACTGTGGTCATGGGAATTGCTTCTATCCATTTGGTAAAGTATTCTGTTGTAGTTATAATGAACTTGTGTCCATTGGAAGATGAAGGATGAATTTTGCCGACTAAGTCTAGTCCCTACTGACAAAAGGGCCAGGATGTTGTAAATGGTTGTAGTTCATGTGCTGGTGCATATATCAGATTACCATGGATCTGGCATTTAGGACACTTTTTTGCAAAGTGATAAGAGTCTTTTTCCATTGTCGGCCAGTGTGTGGGGGAAAAAGCGAGACTAGGCTAACATGTCCTAATCCTACCTTTTGTCACACATTACGGAATACGAAAGAGCCTAGAGGTATCGCACAATTGGCTACTTCTTTTTGGTGAAAGAGAGAGCCACGGGCTACCTATTAGGGTTTCTATTCCTTTGTTGTAATTGAAAGGTAAGATTATGCAAGTTCAATTCCTAACCCCAAAATGCAAGTATGAACTAATAACAAGATTGCAGAATTGAACTTAAACAATGGAAAGCTGCAAACATAAGGACAAGACAAGAATGTAGATGCGTACCCGGAGTCAAAATCTGAGTGAAAATGTTTGGGACAGGGGCGCGGGCGCCACTGTCCTGATTCTGCACCTGAAACTGCCACTTTGCAACCTGGAAAACTATCGGAAATGCTAAAAATTGCTGTCTGTCAGGAGGACCAGGGCGCCCAGCGCCCCTATCCCAGGGACCAGGGCGCCCCACGCCCCTATCCTGGTCTTCTGCTCTGAAACTTGGTGTATGGTTCAGTCTCCGTCTGCTTCTTTCGGATCTGCAACTTGCGGCGTCATCTGAATCCCGAAATCTGCACTTATATCTGAAAAGGTGTTTGGGCGGCTATATAGGGTTTTGCCTTAGTCAAACCCCCGCTTCAGTGATTTCCACCTCCACGAATAGCCAAGTTGTATTGTAAAAGTAATGTGTGTGCAGACCTTGTGTGTGTGCAAGATCTAAAATGCAAGTAAGCAAACTAGAGCAACCTAGAAAGTAAACCCTAATTGCTTGTAAATGACAATGTAAATGCTCCAAATCAAGATGCCAAGTGATCTAAAGCATGAATGTAAGTGACATAATGAGGCTTATGCAAAGACATGAAAACAACATCATACCCAACCCCAAGGGAGGGGTACAAGCCAATCTTCAGTCAGTGATCCCTTATTGCTCTTCAATGCCTTCAAAGCCCTAAGTGAATGAATGGATTTGATGAATGCTTGGAGGATGAATGTTGAGAGTTGTTGAAGTCTTCGAAGATCTGCTCTTTCGCTGCATATGAGGTTCCTAAAAACAAAATTCGGATCCTTTCTAATGATGAAAGAGAGCTCTTATGTATGAAACCCTAGGTCTTAATTCCAACTTTTGGCCGACCTAGAGATTGAATATCCCGCCAATTTCTTGGGGTTAAGCTTTATTTTATGATTGGATCGTGCTCCTAAAATTTCGGGAAAAATGTCCAGGACTGTGTGCACTCCGGGCGCCATGGTCCCGGCAACTTTTCACCAAATTTTCAGGGCCGTCAGATATGATGATTTTAGAGAGAATCCCGAAGTTACAGGTGATTTTGAGATGTTTTGACCCCCAAAATCAAGCCCCCAAGTTCAAAAGAAGGCCTAATTAGGGTTTTTGATTAGATGATGTATTGGAGGAATAAAATGAAAAGGGGCACACTTTAATGAAAGGGCCCACCTTTATGATGTGGAGGATGATGAAATAGGACCTTAGACCTAATTAATTTGATTAATTAAGTGCTAAAGGAGAAATGCAATGCAAAATGCAAACCACGCCAAGGCGGGTGCTAAACTAGGTGTGAAATTGTACTGCTTTAGCAAGTGCATACAATTTACGACGCTACAACCAGTAATATCCCATTCTCAGAAGCTTTTTAGCAAGCGTAGTACCACTTGAATGTGTGCCACAAATACCTTCACGAAGCTCATGTAAAGTGGAGTCAGATTCATTACGATCAAGGCAACGATGAAGAGTACCATCTAGACCTCGATGGTATAAAGTATCAACAGTGAGGGTATAACGGGCGGCTTGTCGGATAAAATTACGTTTTTGGTTACGGGATTGGTCAATGGGTAAGATATTGTTCTTAAGGTAGTCGTATATTGGTCCATATAACGGAGAATCTAAACCAGTCAAGGCATAGATAACATGGGATTCAGAGTGGTCATAGGCTAGGGAGAACAGTTGCTCTACTAGGAACTCGTAACGACTCTGTTGTTCTGGAATTTGTAGCAATGAAGCGATAGTAGCCATGGCATTGGCTGCTTTGTTGTTCAACCTTGGTATCTGCTCGAAGGTGATGTGCACAAAATACTATTTGAAGTCATCCACCATTCGTTTGAAGGGTAGTAGCTTATCATCCTTTGTTTGATAGTCGTTGTTGATCTGATTGATGACTAATTGTGAATCTCTGTAGACTTTTAACTCTGTGATTTTCCATTCTACGACCATTTTGATGCCTATAACCAATGCCTCATATTCAACCACATTATTTGTGCAGGGGAACATAAGCCTGTATGATCTTGGTATAGTGTGTCCTTCTGGAGTGATGAAAAGAATACCAGCACCTGAACCGTGTTGGGTGTAGGATCCATCAAAGTATAGAGTCTATTGTGTGGTAGAAAGAGCAAGAACGTCCTTGTCCAGAAATTCAATCGCCATAGTTTGTTTTCCTGGTAGTTGTGCTTCAGCTAGCTGATCTGCAATTGCTTGTCCTTTGAAGGCTCTTCTTTCTGTGTATTGGATGTCGAATTCACTGAGAATCATGACCCGTTTAGCCAATCGTCCAGTAAGAGCTGCTTTGCTGAGTAGATATTTGAGAGGATCAATTTTTGCTACTAGCTTAATGGTGTGTGCTAGCATATAATGTCGGAACTTCTGAGATGCGAAGACCACTATTAGGCAAGCCTTTTCAATGAATGTATAGTTGAGTTCATAGCCATTCAATGTCCTATTGATGTAGTAGATGGCTCGTTCCTTTCCTTGTTGATCTTCTTGTGCTAATAGTTCCCCCAGCGATATATTTATTGTTGAGATATATAGGATAAGTGGCTTTCCTGCGATTGGTGGTACTAGAACTGGTGGATTCATCAGGTACTGTTTGATTTGATAAAAAGATTCTGCACATTTGGTCTCCCATCTGAATGGCACATTTTTGTGTAGTAAATGATTGATTGGTAGACTTTTATCTGCTAGTTGAGCGATGAATCGCCTGATTGATTGAAGTCATCCTTGTAGAGATCGGAGTTGACTGAAATTCTTTGGTGGTGGCATCTCCATAATGGCTTGTACCTTTGTTGGATCTACTTCAATACCTTTAGCTGAGACTATGTAGCCTAGTAACTTGCCTGATGTAACCCCGAAGACACACTTCTTAGGGTTGAGCCTAACTTGGAATTTCTCCAATCGATCAAAAATCTTTTCTAGGATGTCGAGATGTTCTACTCTAGTGAAGGATTTAGCTAGTAAATCATCCACATAATCTTCCATAAATGTGTGCATCATGTCATGAAAGATGGTAGTCATTGCTCTTTGATAAGTAGCCCCTGCATTCTTTAAGCCAAAAGGCATAACATTCCAACAGTACGTTCCCCAAGGATAGGTGAACATGGTTTTATCTTGATCTTCTGGGGCTATTTTGTTGATTATACCCTGAGAAACCATCCATTAGTGAAAGAATTACATGGCCCACTGTGAGGTCTACAATTATGTCAAAACTGGGTAGAGGAAAGTCATCTTTTGGACAAGCTTTGTTGACATCTCGAAAATCAGTGCAGATTCTGATACTGCCGTTTGGTTTTGATACCGATACTATATTGGAAATCCATTCTGCATAGTCAATGAGTCAGATGAATTCGACATCTAATAGTTTCTTCAGTTCAACTTTGACCACGAGTGCCACCTGTGGATTCATCTTTCGTAGCTTTTGTTTGACTGGTTTAACTCCTGGAGAGATGGACAAGTGATGCATGATTAAGTGTGGATCTACTCTGGGCATATCGACATATGACCAAGCAAAGTTAATTTGCTGTTCTTTAAAGAAAATGATAAATGCTGATCGTTCCTCCTCTGTCAGAGATTCTGCAAGGTGTATATTTTTGACTGCTTCTGTGGTACTAATGTTGATTGATTGATTGGGCTCAATCAATATGGGCGATCGCTCATGAAAGTGCTCAAGAAGAGTATCAAGTCTCCCATCTTTAGGTGCCTTAAAAAGGTTTTTACCCTCAGATGCGTCCTTTATTTTTACTTTTTTGTGATCTTGAGCTGCCATTAATTGGTTTTCAGCACCAGGTCTTTACTTCGTTCATTTTTGCGACTGAGACACTTGGAATTCCCTGATTGGCAGACATCGTTACTTTGTTCACTAGTAGAGCCTGTTTCCGGGTTAACGGTACGTAGGTAGTGGATAATAGATTCATCATCTGGGAAAATTGGTATATCATGGATTTCAGTTTCATCCCAATCTATGAGGTCAAGAAAGACAAGCGGTAAGGAATTGTTTGGTGGATCAAGTTCTGCTACTGTAAGTGCCAAGACAGAGGTTTCATCGTGATTGTTCTTGGTTTTAAAGAAGTCCAGGATTTCGCCGAGGTCTTCGATGGTATCATCTTTCGTATAGACTTGTTCATAATGTTTCTATTTGCTTTCCTTGGCGTCATAGATATTTTGTGGACCAAATTCAAGATGTCTATCTTCTGCGTTATGCTCTTCCTGAGAAAGGGGTATGTTGTCAGTGTTATTAGGGATATCCATAGTAGCATTTGAGCAGGTACCCCACTCATATTCATTGGAATCAGTTTCGAAGGCATCATCCCAGATTCTATCAGTGCTGTAAACTGGTATGTTGTATGGTGAAAACAAATATTTGATAATGGATACCATTTTGATAGTTTTTGTTGATTCGGTGTCAGATCGTGCTTCTACTTTCTGTATTTGTTCATAGATTATGCCTCCTTGGGGAGAAATAACGGTATCCTGAGATGATTTTATTTGTTCTTGAAATAGTGGATTTTGAATATGAGCTACTGCTGCAGATATGGCCTTCTTGTGGCTTAGAAGCTTTTCCTGATGTAACTTTTGTTCTTGACATTCCCGTGCCTTGTGGATTATTTCTGCTGACTCAAATAGTGCTTCTTGCCAGGATTCTTCTTTGTATTTCCTCTTTACTTTCCATTGAGGTTTCGTAGTTATGCGTGGCGGCTTTCTTAATAGGAAAGTGAGCTTACAACCCAATCTCCTTTTGTCTGTACTGGGCTGTGAAGGAAGATCTATGGGTTCAGTGACTCCTTCTTTGCGTTTCCCAATAGGTCCTCTACCGTCATATCCCATTTGCTGCATGATTAAGTATCCTTTTCCATATAGGTGTGTTGGTAGAACAATTTCCAGAGCAGCTGCTCTGTTATCTTCTTCCTCATCTTTGTATAACCAGCTAAGAATATCCTTATCTTCTGATTCATGCACTAGAGTGCCCAATTGGATGAAGGTACCATCAAATTTGGTGATGGGCCGAGTAACCAGATGTGTTGATGTAGTAGGCAATCCATGAGATCTGGGTGATGTTGGTAATTTGGCCAAACACAGGGGCTCCAAAGAGTATTCTCCCATACCTTAGTCTTTGATTTGCATTTGCTGTTTGAAATCTCTAGATAATGAACTGGGCTTTGTTGTTTGTAGATTTGATGTTGAAGATCGTTGCTTTTCTCTATTGTGAGGAACTAAACTGTCCTAGGCTGCCCCCATTGCGTTGCAATGTTGAAATGGATTGTGATCAGTAGATATGGAGATTTCTTGTCCGTCATAAGGAAATTTGACACGCTGGTGATACGTAGAAGGCTTTGCTTGCATTTCATGTATCCAGGGTCGCCCTAACAAAATATTGTAGGTGAGATCTATGTCTAAGACCTGACACATAGTATCCTTTTGCATTGGTCCCACTTGAATGGGTAACATCATGGTTCCTTTAGAGGACCTTTCCTCATCATCATATGTCTTTATGGTAATCTTCTTACGGGGATCAATAGACTCTTCTGAGAAGCCCAATGCATGAATAAGCTTTAAAGTACATATATTAAGTCCAGCTCCTCCATCTATTAAGACTCTTTTTACTTGGTGTTTGTAAATGATGACTTTGATATGGAGAGGAGTGTTATGCAGATGACTCAAGGAAGCATTGTCATGCTCTGAGAAGGTGAGGTTATGAGGTCCTGTCATATGGGCGACCATGGCTTGTATCCAGATTTTGAGGTACATTGGTTTCCAATAGCGCTTGTTCCAATATGTCTTTGTGTTTCAGTGATAGTTTCAACAATTCTAGTATAGATATCTGAGCTGGTGTTTTACGTAGTTGGCTAACCAAGTCATATTGGATTTTTGGTGTAGTAGTTGTAGGCACAGTATGTCCTTTTAAGACATATTTCTGAGTTCGGGTTGTCACATTGACAGATTCATGATCACGCTGATCTCAAATGGTGATGACATTTACTTGATGATCTTCAGCTAATATGTGATTTATGGTGTTGTTGTAGATATGGTTGATACGAGCTCCGCGTGTATCGTTCAAGGTTGAAGCTCCATCTTTGTTGTAATTTGGAAGAGGATTTTTAAAGGCTCCGTGATCACCATTTGTTTTGAGACCATCCACCGTTAAGTCACCTCGATCAATCATGTTTTGCACAATGTTTTTCAATCTCATGCAATCGTTCGTTCGATGACCCTTGTTACGATGGAAATCACAATAGTGTGAATCATTCCACCAAGGTGGTTTGATTTGGGGTTCATAGTTGCTGATTGCAGGCAAGGAGAGAATTTTGTTTGCCAGAAGTTCTCTGAATGCTGATTCTAGTGATTGCCCCAGTGGTGTGAAGACACGCTTTTGGAAAGTGTTCGTGTTGTTGCGTGAATTGTTGTTAGGTCCTGGATTCTTGTTTTTGCTTTGAGTATCGTTGGTGTTGTTTGTGTTGAGTTGTCCTTGATTGGTGTTTGGTCAAAACAAACGTTGTAAAAATCCAAAACTGATCAAACGGTAAAACATATCTATCTTATCATAATCCAGAAACCTCATCATAAGTATCAACAGAATCCTTTACCATCTTACGGATTTCATCTCAAAACACTTGTTTAACAATTTCAGGTTGTCAAATCAAGTCTCCATATCGGGAGGCTATTATCCATATCATTTGTCACACTTTGTTGTGAAGGGGAATCTAAACCTTCATTTTGATAGAGTAAAACTTGAAATTTTCAAAACAAGATCAACTGAATCCAAACAAATCAAAGGAAACCATTGATCACTCATGCATGACTAATCCCCATATTCTGAGAAGAAAGAACCTTTACCGTAACATCATGTTGAAGAAACAACAACCTAGTTTTTTCCAAATTCATCAAGAGAAATAAGTTTTTATACATCAATCGTCAACTCTTCAAATCTCATCGAGTATTCCTTCAACACGTCAAACGTTATATCCAAAACAAATCCAACGAATTTGACAAAGAGCCTTTAAAAACAAGGGCATATTGTCAAAAATCTGCTTTTAATCAAATCATAAACCGCGGAGGAAAGATTAATCCGACATTCTTACCCGATGAGTGCATCACTTATAACACACCCCGATCAGAACCTCCAACCCCCGAGCACCACATTGAAGAGGATTTTGTCCCCTTCATCACTGAAAGTTTTTACTAAAATGCCTATTACTCACTCTCAACAAAACCAACAGAGCAAGACACACGTGGAGTCTAGTATGAATCGAAGGTTGTCAAATCCTTTTGAGGGTCCACACCTAGAGGATACTGCAATTTCTGAAGCACTTCTTCAAGAATGTTAGGAAAACGCTTCCTTCCAAAAGCTTGTAGAAAGGCTCATGGAAAATGACAAAGAAAAATATTTGCTCATGCTCACTAGTAAAGGAGTAAAACTCCCTGACAACCTTGATGCAGATATGTTTAGGACCCACCCTCAGCATTACGAATATCAAGAACGACAACGAGAAAGGGAAATCCGAGACCCTGAACAAAACATCCTGGATCAGAACATACCAGAACAAAATACACCAATGCAAAATATCTCGGATCAAAACCTACCGGCGCAACATACACTGAGACAATACCTTCCCAAGCAAAACATACTGTTCTAAACACTGTTTCAACCTAGGATCAATACAAGGGAAGAACTTTTCCCTCGGCAAGACAATGTACCTTTGGCTACCCTTACTCAACAAATGCAAATGTTACAAAGGCAAATGCAAGACATACAACAAGGGACAATAGTACGGTACTCTTTAACGGAATCTGTCCTTATCCTTTTGACAAGAGATTACACATGATCCCTTTTTCTCCAAACTCAGATGTGCCTAAATTTGACAAATACGATGGAAAAAGTGATCCCCGTGATCATGTCAGAGAATTTTGTACCATGAGTCTTGAGTTTGCTCATGATGACACCTATCTGATGAGGTTATTCCCAAGAAGCTTGGGAGGGCAAACAATGGAATGGTTATCCAAAATTACACCACCTGTCAGATCGTTTGATGAATTGGTTAACAAGTTTATAACCCAATACTCCTATAACATCCAACATGCTATAACCATGCTAGACGTCTGCAACACCAAACAAAAAAACAACAAAACATTCATGATATTCCTTCAACGTTGGCGACGTATGGTATCAAGATATCCTCGAGATATTCTTGAAAAGGAGAAAATGGAAATCTTCATCGACAACTTGAATGGTGAAATGAGTTACAGGCTAAAACTCCAGTGCATACTGTCTTTCACTAAATTGATTGAAAATGGCATTCAAGTAGAGGAAGCATGTGTCAAAAAGGGAAAGCTCAAATTCTTCAAGGAAGGAACAAACTCATCAAATTACAACAACCAGAACAACAACAACTTGGACAAATCTCGATTTTGGACTTGAAACAAAAATGAAGGCAACAATGAATCGCATGATCCCAAATCTAAGCAACCAGTGCTTGCATTATCCGAAAATCCTCAAGCTACGAAAAATCCTAAAAACGCTAATCCAAATGCTAACACATATGCACCAGAAATGTATGCGGGAAAAGCGGGTCGATAGAACTCAAAATGCAAAAAATGGAGCTCTATGGAGCTTTGCTCACACACTGGCATGACTTCTTGGTGCAAGCTATGGAGTAATGAAGTATCACTCAGCTTCCCAAGGTTGGTCCCATGGTTCTCTATCTTACACGGTCCCTCAAACCAATGTTTTTGCTCTCAGATCATTGAGAAAAATGGTTTAGGGATGGAAAATGCAAGAAAGAGGGATGCTTTTTGTTGATTTAATATGAGATGCATCCTAAGCTATGCATGATGCTACAAATGCAATAAATTAACTATAAGATGACAATGTTAGCAAACAAACTATCCTAGCATGCTATATTAGTTAATGATTTAAGCTAACGATAATAGAAATACTCTAAAATGCATATTAGATTAATTTCTATTTTAAAGAGAGGCTAAATGATGAGCATATATGAAATGAAAGATTGAATGTATTTGAGCATAAGTATGATACTACAAACTTGGATGATGAAAAATGGAGGAATGAGAGCTCTATTTATAGCAAAAACAAGGCAATGGATGGCCAGGATTGAATGGTTTAATCAAGGGTCAAGTTTGAAAGTTGGGAATCCATGTTTGCAATTGGCACCAATGAAATGGTGATAAATGTCAACATAGGGTTGGGTTGAGAGAAGGGGTTGGAGACATTAAATGCATGAGAAGACCTCATGGTTATCTAGAGGGTAAGGGTCAAGCTTAAGTTAAGATTACCCATTGGATTAAGTTTTAATCCAAGGATAAACTCTTGTGCAAATGATTAAGGGATAACCATGGTCAAAGCAATGAATGCTTGATGAGACCCTTGGGTTACATGGAGGTTGAGTTTAGAGAAAGTCTCTAATCATGCTAGAGGGTTGAGTTAACCATTAATGGTTTGTAAGAGAAAGTTGTTGGAGACTTGGAGCCTTTAATGGTTATTGAAGACTTTTGAGGGTTTGAGAAGTGACTTCCCTTTGTTTAGGGATGTGGCAAAGTTTAGTAGATGGGTTAGGCTAATTAGAAGTGTTTAGAAGAGTCTAGAAGGGGGTTAGGAATAGGATTTAGGAGGCAAGTGGGAAATGTAGGATTTTGCAAGTGGATGGAGGGATAATAGGATTTAATTGAATAAAATGAATTTCATTCAATTTGGTTGTAATTGGGGAAATTAAATAAATTAGATTTATTCAATTTAAGATAACTATTTAATTAAATTTGAATTTAATTAAAAATGGATAGAAGGGATTTAATTGAATAAAATGATTTATTCCATTAAATGGTAAACGAGGCCTAGTGAATTTAATTTAAATAAATTGAGTAATTTACTTAATTTAAATAGAGGAATGTGGGTAATTTAATTAAATAGAGAAATGAACATAAAATATTCATTTAGGAATATGGTCATTTTTATATGTCTACAAAATGTATTTATTTAAATGAGAAATAAGGCTAGAAGAGGATAAATGAATTAATTAAATAAATAAAGATTTATTTAATTAATAGAAGAATTAGGCTAAAGTAATTAAATAAATAAAGATATTTATTTAATTAGACTGGACAATTTTAGGTGTCTACAATGTGTTTTAGTGATTTCACGGGAAGTGTTATTTTGTTCTAGTACTGTGTGTTGGGTGTTGTTCTTGGTTTGGCTTATATTTTGCATTTTTCTTTTTGGTCTAGTTGTATATCTTGGTTAGAAAAGCGTATACATTTCAATCCTTCTTTTATCTGACTTGGGAATGGCAAAGCAACAAAAATAGTAAAAGTGTGATGCAAGGTAGTCAGTTAGTTGTTTTATTGTAGTGTATATAGATGCAGTGATTCAGAAAGGTCTGGTGGTTTGAATATTTTAGTAAGAGAAGAGTTTTGTGCTTTAACAGTGACTATAATCTACATTCTAAGATGCCTCTATTTATACAGTTCTTTTTTTGATATTGTAATTTTGTATCTTGCCTTGAGTGTAGTTAGCTTTATGTTTGCAAGTCCTTTTTTTATCTTGCTCCATGAGCAGTTAGCCTTGGATAGAAAGTTCAGAACAATTAGCTCTATCTTTGTAATCATTTCATATATATCCGGAAAGGTTTGGTGGTTCAAATATTTTAGTAAGAGCAGAGTTTTGTGCTTTAACAATGACTATAATCTGCATTTTGAGATGCCTCTATTTATAAAGTTCTGTTTTTGATATTGTAATTTTGTATCTTGCCTTGAGTGTTGTTAGCTTTAGGCTTGTAAGTCCTTTTTGTATCTTGCTCCATGAGCAGTTAGCCTTGGATAGCAAGTTCGGAATAGTTAGCTCTATCTTTGTAATCATTTTATATATAGTGGATTATCTTGTGGGTTGACTCCCACTGTAGTTTTTCCCTATTCATGTTTTCCACGTATAAATCTTGGTGTTCCTATGTGAGTGCTTATGTTGTTGTTTTTTAATTCTTCTTGTTGTGAATAGATGGATTCAAGTGGTTAATTATTTTATTGAGTTTCAGAATTAAGTTTATGTTAATTCACCCCCCTCTTAGCATTCGGTGTGTTCAATAATTGGTATCAGAGCATGGTTCCTCCTGAGTAAGATCAATCACTTGAGGTAGATCCAGAGTCTTGAACACTATGTTTGAAGAAGAGTTGAATGATATGGATGCTTTAGATCAAGGCGATTGGAATGATATTGAAGGAGTTGTAGATATGGAAGGATAACTGAGAGCTGCATTGGTTGATCTGGATGATTGTAGAGACAAGTACAAGAAGGTTGTTGAGAAGATTACTTTTTTAAAGGGTTTAGTTGGCAAAGGAAAAAGAGATATTGATGATTATGAAACAAAGCTTAATGAGAAGTCTAAGGAATGCTTGAAACTTAAAGAAGTGTCAAATTTGAAAAAGGAAATTAAAGAAGTGTCAAATTTGAAAAAGGAACTTAAAGATGCTAGAGATTAGATTGGTAATGGGTTAAGTCTGAGAGGTGGAAAAGAGATTCGGGAATTCATCTTGCAATTTCAAAATTGTGGAAAGATTGGTGAATGTTCAAAGGATGATGATGAAAAGGATAAAGGATTGAAGAATGCTTCTAAGAATAAGAAGACTTTCACACCTAATCAAATTTTTGGGAAGTTTGTGATGGACCAGAGACCTCCTCCTATTTCTTCTAGGTATTTATCTTTTAAAGGAAAATGTTTTTCATGCAATCAGGTAGGGCACGAAGCAAGTGAGTGTATAAATCACATAAAGAATCATTCTTGTAATGAAAATTGTCATTTTTGTAACAAGTTTAGGCACAAGGCTAGTGAGTGTAGAGGCAAAATGAATGTGAACAGAGATGTCATACCTTTCAATGGATATTGTTATGTTTACAATAGATACGGGCATAAAGTTGTTGAGTGCAAGAATAAGAATTTCAGGAGAAATGTGACTGTAAATATGATGCTATAATTGTAATTTTGTTGGGCATATTGCAATTTTTTGTAAAAGTGGTAAAGGAAGGAATGCTCGTCTGGAAAATGGAATGGACTCTAAAGGAAAAGGAAAAATAGTATGGGTAAAGAAATCAGAAGAGAAGACTGAAGGAAGCATTGAAGGTGGTTTGACATCCACTATGGATGCAATTCCTTCTTCCGGTAATTGACTTAGACAAAAAGATCTGGGGGCGAGCATCGATGAAAATATATTTTTGACCCCTCTTGGTTTGATGTTGGGATTCTTCTCAGCATGGTAGATATGAGTGAATTTTTTTCCAAAGGATTAAAGTTTATCTTGTGGATCGGAAGCAATTTCAAAGGTTCGACAAACTATGTATCAACTTTTTGAAGACCTAATTTGTGAGTATTTATTTTGGCGATTACAATCATTTGTGCACTTACGAATTGAGAAGTAAAGGAGAGAAAAATGAGTGAATTCAAGAAGAAGTGTTAAAAATAAATTTGCAAAGCCAAAATTTGGGATTATGTCAAAAATTGTGTCAACAATGAACCTAGACCCGTGTATGAATTAAAGTCTTTTATTCCGTTGGAAATAGATCTTGTTGGAGATTTTTTTGGAATCGATGGTTGAGTTATCTATAAGAAATATGCTTGTTGATATATTCATGTTGCTTTGTAAGAGTATGATCATAAAAAGACTAGGGCTTTCAGGCAAAGCAATCTGGTTGATAATTCGAAGAGGTTGAAGAATGAATCTGATGCCCTAGGTCGCAAGGGTTTGGATACATGGAATAACTTTCCAATGATTGAAGATGAAGAGATTGTCAGAATTATTTTGAGCATAATTCATGGTGAGTATTTATGGCTTGATAAATTGTAATTAATTTAGAAAGAAACATTGTAGGTTGTGATAGGGTTATGTGCAACGAGTGAAGTGTTGATGTTGAAATACATTAAAAATGTTGAGGTAAATTGTTTGACTAGTGTTGTATCAGATGGAAGGGCGCTGAGAATCGACATAATTAGAGATATGGACATTAGGTATGCTACAATGGGAATTTCATACAAAGTTTATTACATGAATAAAAAGGGTTCTTATACGTCTACCAATGTTCATGTGGTAGATAAGATGGTTCAAGAGAATGCTAATTATGATATATGTGAGATTTTGTGACAATAATTATTTGACAATCCAAAGAAGACGAAGTGTGATATGTATCCATTTCAGTATGGTTCTCTTATTGTCTACTTATTTTTCTTCTTTCTGCATGCATTTCCTGGAGTTAAAAATATTGCTTGGAGAAATGATTCGACCATTGGATCCCAAATTAAAGGCTATTTAGATGGTTTGGATGATTGTTCAAATATTTGCAAGATTTTCTTTGAGAAGTTTAGAAGTGTTATGGTTTTGAGGAATCAGAATCCTCTTAAGGTTTTGGACTAGTATGGAAATGACAATGTGTTTTTAGTTGATAAAGATAATTGCTTTCTAGAAGCTGTGATTCCATGAGTGTCATGGGTAAATTTGTTACCTTATGAATTTTTAGAAAATTAATGCATGAAGTTTTGGCAATTGACTCTCATCCGGTAAGAGTTAATGGCATTTTGGGTTGTCATTGATGGCAACTCATGGGAACTCATCTTCGGGTGTAAATAAATTCTATTTGGATTCATTGTTCTATCACTTTGCTTTGTAACCAAAATTCATTACACTTAACCGGTATTCACTTTGCTTCACAACCGGCTAAATCTTGATCCCGATAATGTGTATTTAGAACTCGGTAATGGATAGGACCCGGCTAGGAGATCTTATGGCCCCAATTATTTATTTCATGGAATTTATGGTAACGTGTGAAGGCCGACATGATCATTGGGATTATATTTGAAATTCATTATGATCCGGTAGCCGATAGGATTATACTTTTCATTGAAGTCGACATGGTGGAAGATAGAAGGATATTTAAGGAGATCCTTTCAGCGATGGATTAACAAGTTAGTGTGAATACAATTTTGGTTGCTAATTATTCAGAGGTTATCGGTATGCATTTTGGTCGGCGAATGAAAGCTTTTGTGTGTAGTTTCACGTGCACAGCCTAACCGATAGAAGAATAGGACATAACAAAGCATCAACAAACCAGTACACAATGAAGGTTATCAGAGCATGAACCAGAACTTATACAACATGGTTAGATGCATATTATGAGTTTATTTTTGTTTGTAATCATCTTGTAGTACTGTGTAAGTCATGGAGACTTTTGTTTGAGGAGTGAGCTCTAGGCGGTTGGCTTGATTGTATGTGCAATCCCCTTTATGTAATATTTGTATACATTGATCAAGTATATAGATATTGTGGGTATCAGCCCCATCATGGTTTTTCCCTTTGCAGGGTTTTCCACTTATAAATATTAGTGTTATGGTGTTGCCTCTTTATGTGTTATTTGGTGTATACACTTTAATTTTATTTACTATTAACCAATTAATAAGCAATAAGTTGAAAACTAACATTACCGACATAACACTGATTCACCCCCCCCTCTCAGTGTTCTTGGATTCCAACAATTGATATCAGATCTTGGTTCCTTGGAAGAAGTTTAACCACTTGAGGAAGATCTAGAATTTGGAATCAATGGAAACTGGTTTGCAGCGACAACTTCAACTTACTCTTGAGGATCTTGATAATGAGCAGATGGAGAACAACAAATTGAAAAATGAATTGAAGCAAGCCAAAGAACACATCATTTCATTGCAAGGAAAGCTTTCAGTTGTTCAAGCTAAGAGGAAGGAATTCTGTGATCAATTGCAAAATCAGAATAGTGATGAGGAAGATGCTATGAAGGATCAATGTCACAAAATCACTCAGGAGAGCACTATTTTGAAGAATGAGATGTAAGCCTTAACCATGAGAATGTGCAAAGATATTGAAGACAAAAAGAAAAATGAAGAAAACCTAGCTCAAGCATTGAAGGATAGATCTGATGAATGCAGCAAACTGACACATGAGAATGATTTGCTGAAACTTGAATTGGTCCAGTCCTGGAACAATGAACATGAACTTGAGAGATAGATTATAACCATGAGAGATGACTTGGTCATTGCAAATGAGTACACAGACAAATTTCAAGCTATCTCTACTAAACTTGATGAACTGCTGAAGAGTCAGAGAGATGCTAATGACAAGAGAGGTCTTGGTTATGAAAAGGGAGAAAGCTCTGGTACTGCACAACAAGATCAATCATCCGGACAGAAGCAGAATCATGACAACAATCAGAACTAGAAATAACTGGTAAGACAACCTAACGCTCACAAATTCAATGGTACATGCTTTGTTTGCAATAAATATGGTCATATGGCTAGTTAGTGCAGAAATAGGAATAATCAGAACAATGCATCATTCACCGGTCTTGGAAATGTAAGATGTCATGCATGTAGTAGATTTGGACACATGGCTAACCAATGCAAATCAAAAGGAAATCAAGGGTTTAACAAAGCAAATCAAAAGAACAATATTGTCTGTTATGCATGCAACAAGATTGGACATATTGCTAAATTTTGCAGAAGTAAGAACCCACCGACAACTAATGGAAATACAGATGAGGAGGGAAAGGAAAAAGTGGAAGACATTAGAAAACAACATGAGAAAAGATGGCTAAGAAGATCAAATACACCACAGGTAGAACACCTGGTAGAGTCATCAGGTCCTACATCGATAGCAGACACAACCGGTAACTAAGGCACTCTGCCTCAGGGGTAGGCAAATCATTGAAGATCATGCAAATACCCCATATTAGATTTGTAGTCAGAGAATTCTGATTGCAGATGGGTACTCTAGAAATTTCAAATGTTTACCGGAACCTACTCGCAGACTATGTATGACAGTGAAAAATTAGGGCTAACAAAAATAAAAAGGGAAAAGTAAAGTTATTTTCTTCACTTAATGATTGAGCATTCAGATGAGTGATTTCCATAGCAGTTCAAAGTCCAAGGCGATTTGTGCAAGTACTTTCTTTCAAAGCAATCTCATCTCCCGACAGTATCTTAAGGTATTTTTCATTTGCAGAAACCCTAGTTTCAGTATCAGACTATCATGGCTTCATCATCCAACATCGATACTCCTTTGGTGGTGGAAATCAAGAATTGCCCTCATCCTGTTTTCAAGAAGCATCCTTTCAAATCCCTTCTGGATGAATCTTTTGGAGCATTCTCGAGCGTTTGCCATGGTATTCTTCACATTGAAGATATTAGTGCATACATTCATTGCAACATTGAGGAGCTTGGAGGATATGAGTTGTCCTACGTTTTCATAGAAAACCTAATCACGAACAACCAGTTGAAACCGAAATTTGCCCACTTGCAGAGGAAGGTTTTTACACAATTCATGGATTTACCCACTTTCGATGAGGCAAAATGGGTTTGATACATTCTCAACTATGTTTATGGAGAATTTATCTGGTTGGACTGGTCGTACAAAATCATAGAGGAAGTGATCCAGAACATCACTTGTCTACACAAGATTGGAGGTATACCTAGCCCTAGGTGCAAGCTCTCTAACACTGAACTCAACAAACTTACTGGTGCTACTTTTGATGGACAGTCAATGAGGGTTGATGATGTAAGAGAAATTTATGTCAAGTTTATTGCAATGATAATTGGTTACAAGGTCTATCAGTCTGACTGGCTAAACTCTATCTCCGACAACAATATTTTGATTGCTTGTCAAATGGTAAAGGAGGATGCACACTACGATCTCTGTAGCGTGATACTGAAAGAGATTATGACAAACCTCCAAAAAATCAAGCAAGATAAGAAAAACACTTTCCGGTATGGCTCTTTTGTTATCTGTCTAGCATTTTACTTTTTAGGCATTGTTCCCGTTTATGGGAAGATTCAATGGGTTTTGCCATCCGGTAGCAACTCAATTAGCTCAAATTTTGGATAGGCAAGGAGATAAGTTGAGTAAGGCTAATTTATGGGCATTTTTTAAAACCTTCCAAGAAGAAATGAAAAACATATCTAGAATTCCAAAGTCTATAATAGAAAAGTATAAGGATACAATATGTTTTATGGTTAATAAGGATGAATAAATGATGGAAGTTGTACAAACTAGAATTATATGGAACATGCCTATGGGTTATGAGGTGGATGAGGCCACAAGGGATGCCTATACACAACACTTACTGCAGGCACCAGTTCATGATAAAGAGGAGAAATTTTGCACAACCCAAGAAAAGGGGCTAAAGGTTCACCAAGAATAGGTTGCACCTGCTATTAGGAAGAATATGACTAAGGTTGCAACCAAAACACTTATAACTGAAGGGCATGACAGGGTAGATGTTGAACAAAAATTCAAAATCCGTGAAGCCCGAAGGAAAGAAGAGGTAAAGCAGAAGAGAAAAGAGGAAAGGGAAGCCCAGAAGGCAGCTCAGGCCACTCCCAATGTGGTCATGATACATATAGAGACTTACAAGCAACCAAAAGCATCATCCATTGAGCTTGCTAGTCC
Source organism: Cryptomeria japonica (assembly GCF_030272615.1). Classification (NCBI taxonomy): domain Eukaryota; kingdom Viridiplantae; phylum Streptophyta; class Pinopsida; order Cupressales; family Cupressaceae; genus Cryptomeria; species Cryptomeria japonica. The sequence goes on from NC_081414.1 coordinate 16,717,887, forward strand.
TAAACTGACTGAGTCAGCAAAGAGAAAGAAAAAGGCTACCCGACAATATATGATTGTTTCTTCTGAGGAAATAGAATCTGATGAGGATATAAAGGAAGTTCCAAAGAAGAAAGGAGTTTTTGCTAGAGTAGCGAGGGAGAAGAAGGAGGAGCAAAAGAAAGAACTTGTTAAGGAGACTCCCCAGAAACCTAAAATCACAACTGTACATAAGCGTAAACCTAAATCTGATGAGCAACCCAAACTGGAAACCAAGAGAAGAGCTGATAAGAAGAAATTGGATGCACAGGATCTAATTGATCAAATTATTAATGATGGTAACTTAGATAACATTTCTTCATTCTTTGATGGATTCGATGAAAAGGATAAAAAGCAAATTGAGGAAGCAATTCTTTTATACCTTGATTCTTTTAGTAGGGCATTGATTGAACTTGATAAAATTTTGCCTCGGGAGTTGTATGATAAGTTAGAGGCTAGAAAATTACATGCTCAGACTCTAGACCGATGAATAAAAGAGACAAAACTAGTTAATCTCTGTGCAACAATAACCCCTCCAGAGATGACAAATCTAATAAATAAAATCGACTCATCTGAATTTAATCCTAAGCACAAAATAAATAACTTTATGTTGGAAAGGTTTGAGGAGACCCAGAAGGAAACAATAGACATTTAGATAAGAATTCTTTTGAGTTTGGGTTATGAATTGAGTCCCAGTTTTCTAGAGTCTCAGAATATTCAGTTGCCAAAAGATAAGCAACCGACAGATACAGAACAACAAAGTGTAAATACTGAGCAACCTGCTAGTACTCCACCAACTACCACTATATCAGCTAGTGAGTCAAATTTTGTAGTAGAGGATACACCGGCTAATAATGTACATAATGCACAGGATACAAAGGCAAATGTAGTTAAGGATTCAGATAATAAGGTTACATAGGATGTTCAGGATCCAGATAGGGCACCAAGTGGCAAAGCCACTGGTGCACAAGAGTTAAAGGGTTCTAAGGATACCTCTCTGATAGGCAAGGGTAAGGAAGTTGTGACAAATATCTCTTCCGGCTTGGCAATTGACACTTCAGCCATAACCAAAGGGAACTTGTCACAATTTTATATCAATTTTGACAAACCCTATCACAAGATGTCACCAGTTGAGAAACTTTTGGCGGCAACAACACTTCAAGCACAAGCAACCCAGGAGTTGGCTCAGGAAGAGTCAAAAGATAGGGAATTAATCAAGCACAATTTTGAAGTTTTGAACCAATTCGTAGCAGAATTCCAAGCACAAGAGAGCGCAAGCTCATCTGGTAAATTGGAGATCATTAATTTTATTCCCAAGCATTATGATTCTTTACTGAAAATATCATTGACAAAGGCTAAAGATAAATTTGTTGAGGCCTGAAAGCAGACATTTTTGCAAATGATTGAGTTTGACAAGGGGAAACTCCAACTTATTTGGAATCCATTAATGCAGCATTGGCAGAGGGAGGTAGAGTATATAAGACTTGTCTAGATTTTGATAAGCTCACAACCCCTATAGACAAGCAATTGTCGGATTGTAGGAATAATTTGACTCAGATTTCCAACTCTTACAACCCGACAATTAACCTAACAAGTTCTTTGGATGGTCCAATTTTGGCGATTATGGATCAAATTTTGAAATTAGAGAAGGAAAGGGACAGTATAATAAAGAGAGAAAATGAGCTCCACAATCCCATTGGTCCCCGGTTGGATAATCTATTATTTTATAAGACTGAATTTATTTCTAACATGCAGAAGGAGGATACCACTACATCAAAAGAAATTGAATATTATGCCAATCTCTTGAATGGATTTGTCTCCATTCTTGACTCCCTTAAGCAAGGTTGGGATGCCTACCTTTCATTTTTGAAGTCTATGTATGCAGACATTTTAAAACTTGTATAGAACCGACTTATGTTATAACTATACAAAATTCTTTGTGGGCACTCCACTTTGTCATTGATGTTAAAGGGGAAGAAATAAAGTGAAAAATGTATATAATACTCAGGGGGAGAATCAGATGCATATAGAAGATTTATGTACATGTCGGGAGGATGCACAGATTTAGTGACAACACTATTTTTCACATGAGTGTTGCCATCAATGCCAAAAGGGGAGATTGTTGGCAATTAACACTCATTCGATAAGAGTTAATAGCATTTTGGGTTGTCATCAATGGCAACTCATGGGAACTCATCTTCAAGTGTAAATATATTTTATTTGGATTCATTGTTTTATCACTTTGCTTTGTTTGGGTTGACCGACATTCATTACACTTAACCAATATTCACTTTGCTTCACAACCGGCTAAAAATTGATCCCGATAACGTGCATTTGGAACTCGGTAATGGATAGGACCCGACTAGGAGATCTTATGGCCCTGATTATTTCTTTCATGGAATTTATGGTAACGTGTGAAGGCCGACATGATCATTGGGATTATGTTTGAAATTCATTATGATCCGGCAGCCGACAAGATTATACTTTTCATTGAAGTCGACATGGTGGAAGATAGAAGGATATTTAAGGAGATCCTTTCAGTGATGGATTAACAAGTTAGTTTGAATGCAATTTTGGTTGCAAATTATTCAGAGGTTATCAGTATGCATTTTGGTCAATGAATGAAATTTGTTGTGTGCAGTTTCACGTGCACAACCTAACTGGTAGCAGAACATGACTAAACAGAGCATCAACAAATTGGTACACAATGAAGGTTATCAGAGCATTAATCAGAACTTATCCATCATGGTTAGATGCATATTATGAGTCTATTTTTATTTGTAATAATCTTGTAGTATTGTGTAAGTCAGTGAGACTTCTGTTTGAGAAGTGAGCTCTAGGCAGTTGGCCTGATTGCATGTGCAATCCCCTTTATGTAATATTTATATACCTTAATCAAGTATATAGATATTGTGGGTATTAGCCCCACCGTGGTTTTTCCCTTTAGAAGGTTTTTCACATATAAATATTGGTGTTATGGTGTATGCACTTTAATTTTATTTACTATTAACCGGTTAATAAGCAATAAGTTGAAAACTAACATTACCGACATAACACTGATTCACCCCCCCCTCTCAGTGTTCTTAGATTCCAACATGAAGTTGGCTGAGAAAATTTTGATGATGCCTAAATATTCGAATGCAGAGAAATTTAGGACGAGGGATGAGATTATTGGAAGGTTCAGAATTCTAGTATCATTGCAGAAGTCTAGAAGATCTTCCAGAGATGTGTCAACCTCTAGTTCTAAGGTTCAAAAAAGGGAAAAGGAAGTTATAGAGAAGAAGGAATTTGTGTTGGTGGTTATTGAGAGTGATGTTGAGGAAGAAAAGACAAAAGTAGAGCAGTTAGTTTAGAATGAGTAGAGAGAAGAGGAGCAACAAGTTCCCGAAGAAATATTCGATGATGAAGAGATGACAAAAGAAAAGGCATTGGAGATGATTGAGATGCCTAGCGTTATGAAGTCAATTGGTGATTCTTATCATGATCATGTGTTGTATGAGTAGGATGTAATTGAAAAGGCTTTTGTAAAGTATTTAGTGCAGAACGACTTGGTTGTGACTGATATTTCAAATTGTCTTCTAGAGGAATTCGTTGAAGCACTTGTTGAGAGAATGGTTGAGGAAGATGTTGATGAAGAATTTACCGAAGCAAATGTGCAGAAAATGATGATTGTTAAGTGAAGTAAGGATCATCATGTATTAATTCTCAATTTGTTGAATTTCAAGAAATTGAAATTGGTGAAGTTGAAAAATTGTACAAATACCACTTGGAGTGGTTGGCTACCACACAAAAGTTTAAAGGTGAAATTAATTGGATTGAGACTCAGTTGGTTGATATGGAAAAATAATATAAAGTGTTAAAAAATGTTTATGGTAAGGAAATGGACAAAGCATGTGAATTGAATAATCTACTAGCCCTGAGGAGAAGTTAGAGAGATGAGTTCATCAGAATGTTTGCAGAGCTAAGAGCCGATATTGAATTGAAACTTTCCTATTATTTGAGATTGTTGATTGATGTTGAAAATATGGAGAAAGGAGTTAAAAGCATAAATTCGTTTTATGAGGTTGTGAGTAAATGTGTTAATTGTGAATGCCAGAGTAGAATTGTGGATGCTTCTACTCATGCTTGGAAGGCCTCGGTGATTAAATTGAAGAAGCAGTTCAAGGATATCTAGCCAAGTGACTTTGAATGATTTCTATGCTTATTGGTTTGTGGCCTTTGTCCTTGATGGAAAAAGGGGATAAAGTTTATTGAAAAATGTTTATATTTCATCTATTTTATGTTGAGATATTGTTGTTAGGGGGAGCTATTGGTTATTATTGTGGTTTAGTTGTTTTGAACTCTATTGGATTATTCTTGAAGATATTTTGTTTGGTAAACATTTTTGTTGTTTGCCATCAATAAAAAAGGGGGATATTGTTGAAAATATGTATCTTTATTTTCATTGATGTTAATAGTGTGGTCGAGTGGTCCAGATATGTTCTTGTCTAGACATCTAGTGTGGATTGAGCTCAAAGTGGAGAAGTTGTTGAGTTATTATTGTTTAGTCTGAAGAGTGTTTGGCAGTTCTATGTTTTGGTAAGGTGTGTTGGAATTATGTTAGCATGTTCTTAATGATGAATTCTATTAGAAGCATGTTTTGGATGGTTTAGGTATTATCTGTTTTGGTCCAAACTCTTTTCTTTGAGCATAGATATATTTGGTGCAAGATTTAGATTTCATTATTGGAATTGGATATACTAGATATGTGTTCCAGTGATTTTGTAGGAAGTGTTCTTTTGGCCCAATACTACACATTGGGTGTTGTTCTTGGTCTGACTTATATTTTGCATTTTTTCTTTTTGGTCCGGTTGTGTATCTTGGCTGAAAAAGTGTATACGTTTCAATCCTTCTTTTGGCCGACTTGGTAAGGATGTTCATTTTTTTTGGTTTGATATATATATGTATATATATATATATATGTGTATATGTATATATATATATATATGTATATGTATATGTATATATATATATATATATGTATATGTATATGTATATATATATATGTGTATATGTATGTGTATATGTATATGTATATATATATATACATATATATACACACATATATATACATATATACATATATACACATATACACATACATATACATATATATATATACACATACACACACACACACACACATATATATATGACGACGACGACGATGAGGATGATGATGATGATGATGATGATGATTTGTTGAGTAAGTGTATGAAGAAAAGATGAGATGTGAATAAGATGCAAACTAGTTGTGTATTGGTGTAGAAAGATGTGAGTAAGTTTGATATGTGAATGGTAAAGCAACAAAGATCAGTAAGAGTGTGATGCAATGTAGTCAGTCAGTTGTTTTGTTGCAATAGATATAGATGCAGTGATCTGAAAAGGCCTGGTGGTTCAAATATTTCAATAAGAGTAGAGTTTTATGCTTTAACAATGACTGTAATCTACATTCTAAGATGCCTCTATTTATACAGTTCTTTTTTATATTGTAATTTTGTATCTTGCCTTGAGTGCAGTTAGCTTCAAGTTTGCAAGTCCTTTTTGTATCTTGCTATTAGGATAATCGGTGAACAAATGAGAGGCGGAGGTGAATCGGCTGTTAACAAATTATATCATTTAATCCATTTATTAACCATAAACTAGATTAAGTGCCGGTAAAGCAGAAACAGATACCGAAAAACAATACAACTTAACAATTAAACAGATACCAGTAAACAATATAACTTAACAATTAAACAGATAATCAATGCAAAGCAACCATACCACATAACACCATGATTTGTATGTAGAAAACCTGGAAAGGGAAAAACCATGGTGGGAAGCCTACCCACAGTCAGATGATACTTCTGCAGAAAGTATGTGATACAATGAGGGGCCTGCACATGTAGGAAGGCACACTTCCTAGAGCATACTGCTCATTACAAAAGAGTCTCACTGACTACAGAGAGACAATAACCATCTCAAGATAAATGGACAACAATCCAATAGAGTGAACTGCCAGAGATAGCATCTACCATGTCTGATTACAGTCTCGATTAAGCCCAATATAGAAGGCCTTTGACCTCTTCCTTAATCCCAATTAGATCACCTATGATCAACCAAATATCCTTCGCATATGATATTACATTGCACAACCACAAACACTTATTACAATGAGATCTTACATCATTTTATACCAACCTTAAGGCCTAAACCAATTAGGTCAGCCACCTAAAAGAAATTACAATAAAATCATTACATAAATCCATATTACAATGATATACCATGTCGGCTTAAGACCAAAACAACAATAACCAATCTTTAGAACATCCTGAAACATCCCAGTAACGTGTAGAGAACACGTTATCATGATATTGGTCCATAACCTAGATAGGTACTGGACCTATTCTGGGTCCACCACTCCAAAGCAATGTCTTCAAGCAGTTGAAGCACGATCAAAGAACATATTAAGGATCCTGAAATCCATCTAGAAGCAGCACCAATACCACTTATGCATCCTGTCAAGATTCCTCAGTAAAAGCTCTGCCGGTTAAACCTTAAACCAATGCCGCTAAGGGCTTATAAGAGTGTATGATAGCATCCAATTACCAAGTCAATACCAACTTACCAAAACATGCTCAAGGAACATGTGACACATGAAATCAAACATACTCCATTGATCCAAACATGCCGAAAGTGTCCAACAAATAGTCTCTTCTGCCGGTAACATGGGATCTTCTATCGATAACCAAAACATATCTATCGGTAACCAACCATAATAGCTAGTGTTGACATAAATGACAAAACATCAATGCAACACATAATAAATTCATCCATAATGCCAACAACCTCCCCCTTTGGTATTGATGGCAACACTAGATATGAAAAACATCTAAGTACCAAGAAATGCCAAAGATGTCTCCCCCTGTGGAAGACAACCGACAATCTCCTGAATATCAATAATTCTTCCCCTATGAATGATATCTTTTTAAGGTTCTGAATTTATTTTTTACATCACTATCTCTCCCCCTTTGACATCAATGCCAAAAATCTGACAAAAATATAAAAGCAAGAATATAAACCTCTGTATCTAAAAACTGCCTACTCCCCCTGAGTAGTAGCACCACTCATCAGTGCCAAAATGAATAATATCTTTGATAATGCATGCCAAACTGATGACAAACTACATCAATCAAGTCTTTGTTGGAGGGGTAGAAACCCCTAACCTATCTCTCAAATACTCAAATGATTCCTTAGACAACGATTTAGTGAATATATCTACAATCTATTTTTTAGTGTTCACATAAACCAATTTGACTTCCTTTCCTTCTACCTTGTCCTTCAGAAAGTTATACTTTATTGATATATACTTAGTCTTAGAGTGAAATACCAGATTTTTAGACATGTCAATAGCTGCAGAGTTATCACAGTAGATAACTACCGGTTCACTACAATTTACCCTGATATCCTTCAACATTTGCTTCATCCACAAGACTTGAGTGCAATTAGTTGTTTCTGCAACATACTCAGCTTCTGTAGTAGATAAAGAAATGCATGACTATTTTTTGCTCATCCATGAAACCAGTTTCTTTCCAAGAAAGAAAGCTCCACCAGAAGTGCTCTTCCTGTCATCAGTATCTATTGGTGTAAATAATTATTCATCATGGATATTATGACACCTTAGTTAAGTTTACTTAGAAAATGCATTTAATAGTAGTTTGGGTATGAGACACTTGGGTGTTTGTGCCACATTGGGATAATGCGTATAGGAGAATTTCCAGCTTTTATGGTGTTGATCTTATCTTGTTGTTACATTCCACCTCATGCAGAATATTTTATTGTTTCTCCTACCTACCCACACCTATTTTCTACCTACCCTTGTTTCTTATTGAGCCACATGTCATGTTTGTGTGCTCACATATCCATATAGCCTTGCCTATATATGCAGACTCATATTCATTGTATGTAATTCTTGATGATCCAGTTGATCAGTATTTTCATCTTGATAGAATATAGTTTATTCCTATAATCTATTTTGTTCTCTCTTATTTGTGCTTTCCATTGCCTCTAGATCTTGGCAAAATCTCACATGGTATAAGAGCCATTAGAGTGTTATTGGTTTCCAATTGAGAGAAATTTGACACTATTTGGGGTTGTGTATTTTGGAGCTTTCTATTGCAGGTTATTATTGAAGCTTTATGGGTCAAATCTAAGGTTACCATTGGATTGAGGAGGTCCAAGAAAGTCAGTTTTGCCTTTTCTTCCATCCAAATCGGACTTCAGAGGCCAAATCTAGAGGCATTTCAATTTTGAAGCTGTGATGGAAATTTTCGAGAAATTATAATTTTGCAGGCAATTTTCAATAGTGATATCTCACTCATCCAAACTCCTTTTTTCGAGCAACTTTTTTTTTGTTTTGGGGTAGAATTTTGTGATCTATACAGTGGTGCAGGATTTTTCTAATTTTTGGATACTAGTTTTTCGAAAATCATGAAATCCCAATTTTTACAAAATTGGAGGCTTCGTTTGGGCTCATATGGACTCCTTTTCAGGTGTCATTTTTTTTTTAAAGTGCATAATTTTTTGTCTACTTTCATAATCTGCCATTAGTTTGCAGTGATTGTTAATAGAAATTATACTTTCAGTATTTGGTCATTTTTTGGCCTATTTGGTACTTGTATTTTGCTTGAATCTCAGTTTAGATCACTAGAAGTATTTGTTGAAGTCTCTTATATCTCATTTTGAGAAGTTGTAATCATTCAAATCAGAAGTCCACTTTGCCATTATTTTCAAGTGCCAACATGATCTTTTTATGGGGGGTCAGTTGTTCATTTATAACTCTTGGTGAAATTCCATTCTGAGGCATCTTCATCTGCAGTATTCTATAGAGCTTCTTTGTTGGTGGAATCATTTTCATGTTTCCACATTTGAATATTTTATCATGATGTATTCTCTTGCTTGAGAAATGTTGTACTCGCACTATCATAAAGTGCCACACCTCTTTGTATCTTGTCATTGTTGACTATTTGATATAATCCTCTTGTACACGTAGATTACGAATATCTTGTGAGAGTTGGTGCGTGGCTCTGATTGAGACTTAGATTGTACACATTTGTGCATGGCTTTCATGAGACTTGGATTGTACCAGTATTTCTACCATTTACAAGTATCTAGATGATGCTCAAAGTAGGTTATCTCCATGCCTAATCTGTTGGCATATGATGAAGCGGTGATACTGTATGTTGTCATTGATGTCAATAAGTGCTCAAGTAGGTGAACCAGTATGAAGATCGGAAGCGGTTATGGTCAACCAGGATGGAGTGGATCGATGTCGGGGTTCACTAAGTGTGACTATCAGTTGGTAGTCTTAGTTCAGCTCTAGGGTTGCCGATTTTTCTTGTGTGGTGCAACCGATGATGTTTTGTGACCTGTTAGTTAAGGAATAAGGATAAGGATCGAGATACCACATCATTTGTGTGCACGTGAAGGATTTCTTTGTGGTTCTTGCACGTGGAGATTGAATGCATTGAATGCCTACCTCGATAATGAGCATTTTTCTTAGCGGTGTGTGAAGAGCGCGTGATGGGTTATTGATTTTAAGATGCGGTGAAGATTGGACGATGTAGAATATCTTGAGATCTGTTCTAGATCATTTCATTCTATGTAATGTGTTTGGATGATTAGGATTGGACCGTTTGTAAGTGTAAACTTGAAATATTTAGGATTTAGGGTTTATACTACCGACCTAGTTGTTGTCTATAAGGTCAATGAGTTTTGTTATTGCAGGCATTGGAAAAAGTTGTATTTGTGTCCACGTGTTGGAGATTTGATACTTGCCAAACCAGAGTGAGGAATCTACAAAGTGTGATTGCAGAAGAGAGGAATTGAAAAGGATCTGCCTTAACAAGAAGTGTTGTTATCAAATCGGTGTTTTACCTATTGTCTTCTAACCATTTCAATAGAAGGTAAATCCCTTGATCGGGTAGCTTTAACAAGATTTATTGTAAATCCTCTAATCAGGTGGCTCAAGGTTATTGAGTTATTTAAATCCTCTAGCGAGGCAACTCCTAACATGGTTTCAACCTTTAACAGGGTATATAGCCATCCCTTAACTGGGTGATCCCTAACAGGATCGGTTCCTAACATGACCTTTATTGTAAAGTCTTTAACTGGACTAGGCTCCTAGCAGAGCGAACTTCAAAAGAGTTCACAAACATCTTATGGGTATTCATTCCCACCGTGGTTTTTCCCATTTGGGTTTCCACGTGAAAATTTTGTGTGTTATGGGTTGTGATATTTTCATATGATGATTGTGTGGTTTTGATTAAGTTAGATATGGATGAATTGTTAAATGGTTGTGGTATTATTGGTACAACTCATGCATGATTATATTAGTGTAAAGCGGAAAAATCAAACCCTAGTTGCTCTCCCCTCTTCCAACTCCAAGGAGAGAGAAGGGAGGTCACTAGGGTTGATAGTTTTCACTTAGGGGAGACTTTACATTCAAAAGAGGGGTTGAAACCCACAAGATCCAATCCCACACAAGGCAAGATTGGATTCTAAATGAGTTTCAAGGGTTGTGATAGCAAGGATACCCTCTTTTGTAAAGAATGTAGATAGAATGATTAAGCTAAGAAGGCATAGAAAAGTGAGAAAGATTCACTTATAAACTGAGATAGGGATATAGGATGAAGCTACGGACCTGGAATTAGCAGTAAAATGTCGAGACGGCACTGTCCTGCAAATTTGAGCGAAAGTTGATGGGATGATGGCGCTTGGCGTGCACACAGTCCTCCGAAAAATCCGCGAAACGAAGGGGGATCTGTTCGTCTCTGCACAAGGATTCCAGATCTTCAATTACAGCCGCGTACCTGCAACCTACACACAGAAAAGCGAAGACGATTGGGGGGTTAGGGATTAGGGGTTTGCCCTTAGGTCAAACCCCGGTTTTGGAATTAACCAAGAAATGAGAAATGCTGTAAATGTAATGTAAAACAAGTACTAATACCTTGTTGTAAGGATGTTTGTATCCTTATATGCGAAGGTATAGATGTTGTTGTATGTTGTATGTTGTATGTTGTAGTATGTAATCTCCTCTTCAATGGTTGAATCCTTGTCTTGAATGCAACACCTAGCCTTGAATGGAGACTTAGAATGATCAATTGCTTGAAGGAATGCTTGAATGCTTGAATGCTTGAATGTTTGAATATCGTTTCCACGCATTTTTCCCTCATACCAAAATGAGAGAGGAAAAGTAGTTTATCTACTTGTCAATTAGGGTTGATAGACTGATTTTTCCGACCTTGGGCCGACCAGGAAGTGTTATTTTCCAATTTGCAAACTTAAAGACCCGAATTCCCATAGGAGACCAGGCCCAAAATAGGGCTAGGGACCAGGGCACTGGGCGCCATGGTCTTGGGGGACCAGGGCGTCGGGCGCTCTGGTCCCACCTCCCGAGACAGCAGGGTGCTGGAAAAATGCAGTTTTTGATGTTGTGGACAAGTTTCGGGGTCTCCATTCAGGTTCTGTGTTGCATCGCCATCGTGAAGACCCAAATGCAGTCAAAATTGCAAGTGTCACAATTTTAGGACGCTACATTTAGCCCCCACTTTAGCGGGAGTATAAGCGTACGCTCATACTTCCGGTAAAGTACAAGGAAACAACATTGAAAAACTTTCACCACGTCAAGGAGGCAAGATACACCAAGCCCCCAGTGGACTAAGGATCTTGCGACTTCGATTGACAAAGTAAAAGGGAAGATCACGAGGGAGAACCATGACTATTAGTAGTAAGGTTCCCTCACTATGAGTCATGCAAGAAAGATATCAAAAATTTTCAAGACAAAGCTAAATTTGTCAAGAAATTTTCAAGTATCTTGAAAAGATATGAACGGGATGTATGCCCCCCTATGTTAAAGCGATCGCACACACCTCACCGGGGGTGATTGCTTTAAGGTAGTGATACATATAAGAAATGAGAAAGGAGCACGTTATCACGAGGATTTAGCCCCCAAGTGTGAGATAAGCCCAAGGATAATAGACACAAAACACAAAGCACAAGGTGACTTCGCTTTCCTCGGGGTCAGTATGCTGTATGATAATTCATGTATATCATATGTATGTATGCATAATTTTTCTTCATTCCCCAATCAAGGAAGGTCACCTAGAAGAAGGGAACACATGTGTCTTTTGAGTCAACATGAGAGAGACCAAAAGAGATCTCAATGTTTTGCATCGTCCTCAAGTAGACAACACTAAGGACAACAAACAGAAGAATGAGAATAACATATAGAAGAAGTAACAAAAGAGAGGAGGAGAGAATCTGCTATGCTAATGAACTAGTCTAGCACGTCATCTACCCCCTGATCTTGCTGATCAACGTTTCGGGAAGACAGGGAACACGCTAGAGGAGGAACATTCAACACAGCAGATGGAGCTATCACAAGATCCAAACAAGGGCTATGTTCATGTTCCAAGCCACGTTGTTCTTGTCTAGGAGCTAGGATAAGTGCTTTAGAAAATTCATTAGATAAATGGTTATCAATATCAACAAGTTCATATTCACTATCAGAAGCAAGAGAAGTAACATTTTCATCTATATCATCATCAAGATTTATAAAAATAGGATCTTTAACTCACACAAGATCAAGACCATCATGCATCTTATGTTTAGGAGATTTCGGCTCAATCATCAGCTGAGGAGAAAATGGAATAATGCTTGTTGAAGGTGTTTTTGGGGATTGCAAAGTTTGAGCTCTAAGATGACGCTTTCGCCGACGTTCACGTGCAGAACGATTTCGTCTAGTCTTAGTAGGAAATTGAGAAGATTGAGGAGGAGGAATGTCCTCATCCTTATCACTTGGGTGTTTAGGTTGTGGTCTCTTAGGCTGAACAATAGGAGAAGAGGAAGGTCTCTTCTCTCCATAAGAGGAAGGAGGAGGAACTGCTCCATATAAGGGAGGAATATTCGGTTTAGGAAGGAGACCAAGTCCATCATGACGAGGAGGGATAGGTCTACTTTTAGGAAGTTTATTAGATATAGGCATAGTCACATCCATAGGGATGGGTTGGGAATCTTCTTGAGGAAAGACATTAGTTTTATCTTTCAAAGGAAGAACTTCCTTCTCAAGAATGATAGGAACGTCAAGTTTGGGTGTTCTAGGTTCACTTAGAGATAGGATCATATCTTTTTTCCACTTTTGATAAGATTTGAAAAGATGATCACTTCGCGGAGGAAGAGATTGGAATTGTTTAGGCCAAAAATAATCAATAGGAACGCTAGAAGTTCTTTCAGCTGGTTTAAAGAGACTATGATTGACAATAACAACTTCACCATTATGGGGAAATTTCAAACACTTGTGAATAGGAGAAGCAATAGCTTTCATGGAAGACAACCAAGGATAGCCTAGCTTCACACGAAATTGTTCGGATGATGGAATAATAGCAAAGTCCACATCAAGGGATTTGTTATGGACCTCAATAGGTAATGTAATAGAACCAATTGCAGGAGAAGAAAATGCATCAAATAGTTTCACAACCACATTTGTTTCATCATAGATCACTTGATTCAATTGCAAAGTAAAAAGAAATTCTTCAGTAATGATATTAACCATGCAAGAAGGATCAATAAGCACTCCACGACAAGGTGTATTTTTGACTTTTGCAACTATATATAAAGGACCATCAGGTGCCCTGATAGTTTCACTAGAATGAAAGGTGATGGAAAGTTCTTTAGGGATTTTCTGTTGCTCCACAAAGTTAATCACATTTGGAGTCATAGACACAAGATCATCAAGTGAGACAGAGGAATCAGTAGAATCAATCGCATTAGAGGTATGAGAAGGTAATGGATCAGTAAAAATCTGAAGATTTTGGTTAGGAGGAGCTACAGATGTATTGCCTTTATCATTCACTCCAGAAATAGAGATAGTATTATTATCTATCAAATCTTGAATTTTACCCTTTAAAGCAAAACATTTTTCAGTATCATGCCTAGGTTGACGATGAAATTGACAAAAAGATTTGTTATCAAAATAGGGTGAATTAATCTTTGCAGGATCTATTTGCCTTATAGGAGGAAGAGTAAGCACATTTTGTTCAAATAACTTATTCATAATACTATGCAATGATTCATTCAAAGGAGTTAACTTTCTTTCTTTCTTGAAAAACTTAGAAATAGGAGGCACACCTGATGCTGCATTCACATTGTTGTTGATGATGTTTTCATTGAATTTAATGGTCTCTCTGTTCAGTTTAAACTTCCCAAATGGTTGTTGACTACTATCACCCTTATCACTCGGAGCCATAGGATGTGATTGTTCCATTTGACTCACAGTCAGTTGATAATTGTGAAGAGTTGCGCACAACTGTTGGAAAGAAGTAAACTCAGAAAACAGGAGTTTGTCTCGAATATCTTTTTGTAAATTAGAAATAAAGATTCTTTGAATATCATTGTCAGGCATTGGAAAAGAAATTTGAGCATACAAATGCTTATATCTACCAATGAAATAAGTCACTTTTTCTTTAACACCTTGTTTACAATGCATTAAATCAATCAAAGTAACTTTAGGACTTATATTGTTTTGAAATTGTTGAATGAAAGCATTTGCAAGTTGTTCGAAAGAAGAAATAGAATAAGAAGGCAACGAGCAATACCATTGTAGGGCTTTATCTCTTAATGTTCTAGTAAACAGTTTTGCAAGCAACCTTTGGTCATAAGCAAAATCAGTACATATTGTTTGAAAGGTCTTAACATGTGTTAGAGGATCACCCTTACCATTATAAAGCTCCAAATGCGGAATTTCAACATGTTTAGGGGGAATAGCTCGGACAATGTCAAGAGAAAGTGGGCTCGCAACATCAAATGTGGGCACACTAAACTTAGATTGATTCATAGAGGCAATTTGTTGCTATAAAGAAGAGACAGTTTGTGCAAGATTGTTAATGGTCGCTTCAATCGAAGAGTTCATATTAGATGTGTTAGATTGTGATGGAGGTGTTATGTTATTGAAAGAAGGTAGAGAGTAAGGTGGTGGGACACTATGATAGTTAGTCATAGGAGATGATTGGAAAGGAGGAACACTACAAGGAGGAATGGAAAACGAATTGCCCCCTTGTGTCATGTTCATTTGTGGTGATATAATAGGAACACTTATTGAAGGAATGAATGAAGAAGTCGGATTGAATGAAGGAAGAGGGTTGATTGAAGAAGAGGGATTGCCCCCATGACTAGTGATCATAGGAGGAATGTCTTGTATTGAAGTAGAAATTATGTTTGATGTAAAATTAGGTATACTAGCAATAGAAGTCGTCAAAGGAATAGAATGATTAACTTGAGTAGGAGGTTGTGTATAACCCAAAGTTTCAGCACAACTCTTCATAGGCATCACATTTTAATCCACAATGTGTGCAATACCACGCAAAATATCAATTCCATTCTTATCACTTTGAAGCATACGTTTTAGACCCTCAATTAAAGGAAGAGCTTGACTATCAGGGTATTCTTGAGACATCCATTGTCGAAAATCATCAAATTGGTTATCCAATTTTGAAAGTTGTTCTACAGAAACCTCATGGAGAGCTTCTTCATCATTAAGAGGATTAGAGGAATTACCCATGTCCTCGTTAAAAAGGCCATTCAAATTAGGTTCCATCTCCTCAGTAATTAAACCTTGGAAGGACTTAATTTTAAGGCTTCGTCTAACGGGAATAGTGTAAGTAGGACTTATTGTTGTAAAACTCATGCACTAAAGAAAGAGAGAAGATTTTGAATTTTAGAGGTAGAAAATTTTAGTAAAACCAACCAATCTTCTAGATTTAAGCTGTTAAATACAATCAGGACAATCTCTCGAAATTTCGGAAAAAATGTCCGGGACCGTGGCGCTCGGGGTGCACACGGTCCTTGCAACTTTTTTCGAAATTTGCGGGGATGAAAGTTATGATGATTTTACAGCTAACCTGAAAAAATTGAGTGATTTTACAATCTGTAGATAGGCCAAATTAAAGTTGCAATCTCAAAATTGAACCCTACCCAGATTGTCGAAAAATGCAAAATTTGAATTTTGAATTTTATGATTTTAGAGGGAATACTAAAAGCAATGCAAGTTTTGAAATTTGAAAATTGACTCAATTTCACGCAAAATTCAATTCTGAAAGCGGAAATCAAAGTTGTTGTAATTAAGCACTTAATTTCAAAAGTCACAAATTGCAAAAATTTGAATAAATCATTGAAATTTCGAATGAATGATAACACACTTTTCAGATTTAGGACTGTAAGAAACACAATTTTGACACAAATTTCAATTTCAACAATTTTTGAATGATTAGAAGCCTCAATCCAAGCAATCGCTAAACCAACTTTGACTGTAATTTTGAAGGTGTTAAAATTGATAAAATCAACCAAAATTCTGGATTTTAGCAGAAAAATACAGTAAGATCTAGCTCCCGAAATTTCAGAAAAAATGTCGGGGACGATGGCGCTCGGAGTGCACACGGTCCTCGCAACTTTTTTCCAAATTTTCAGGGATGAAAGATATTATGATTTTATTGCGGAATCCAAAGTTACAGCTGATTTGGAGATGTTTTGATCAGTGAAATTGTCGGACAAAGGTTGAATCAAGAGGGTTTCAAAAATTAGGGTTTTGACACTTAACCACTTAATTTTCAAAATTAAAGCACAAATATGAATTGATAATTTGTAATAGAAGGGCAGATCTGAAACAAGCATTAACAATTAAACATTTCACAAGTTTAATTACTTAAAAAGAAAATTTAGGGTTTTTATGCAATTAACCTCTAACATTTTGCAAAAGATCAAATATGGAAATGTAATTAGGAAAGCAAAATTTTCAAATCTAACCATGAATAATCAGAATGAGGATGTTCACGTCGGGTTCACCAAAATGTAAAGCGGAAAAATCAAACCCTAGTTGCTCTCCCCTCTTCCAACTCCAAGGAGAGAGAAGGGAGGTCACTAGGGTTGACGGTTTTCACTTAGGGGAGACTTTACATTCAAAAGAGGGGTTGAAACCCACAAGATCCAATCCCACACAAGGCAAGATTGGATTCTAAATGAGTTTCAAGGGTTGTGATAGCAAGGATACCCTCTTTTGTAAAGAATGTAGATAGAATGATTAAGCTAAGAAGGCATAGAAAAGTGAGAAAGATTCACTTATAAACTGAGATAGGGATATAGGATGAAGCTGCAGACCTAGAATTAGCAGTAAAATGTCGAGATGGCGCTGTCCTACAAATTTGAGCGAAAGTTGACAGGACGATGGAGCCCGGCGTGCACACGATCCTCCGAAAAATCCGCGAAACGAAGGGGGATCTGTTCGTCTCTGCACAAGGATTCCAGATCTTCAATTACAGCCGCGTACCTGCAACCTACACACAGAAAAGTGAAGACGATTGGGGGGTTAGGGATTAGGGGTTTGCCCTTAGGTCAAACCCCAGTTTTGGAATTAACCAAGAAATGAGAAATGCTGTAAATGTAATGTAAAACAAGTACTAATACCTTGTTGTAAGGGTGTTTGTATCCTTATATGCGAAGGTATAGATGTTGTTGTATGTTGTATGTTGTAGTATGTGATCTCCTCTTCAATGGTTGAATCCTTGTCTTGAATGCAACACCTAGCCTTGAATGGAGACTTAGAATGATCAATTGCTTGAAGGAATGCTTGAATGCTTGAATGCTTGAATGCTTGAATGTTTGAATATCGTTTCCATGCCTTTTTACCTCATACCAAAATGAGAGAGGAAAAGTAGTTTATATACTTGTCAATTGGGGTTGATAGACTAATTTTTCTGACCTTGGGCCGACCAGGAAGTGTTATTTTCCAATTTGCAAACTTAAAGACCCGAAGTCCCATAGGAGACCGGGCCCAAAATAGGGCCAAGGACCAGGGCGCTGGGCGCCATGGTCCTAGGGAACGAGGGCGCTGGGCGCCCTGGTCCTGAAGGACCAGGGCACTAGGTGCTCTGGTCCCACCTCCCGGGACAGCAGGGTGCAAGGAGGGATCAGGCAGGGTGCTGGAAAAATGCAGTTTTTGATGTTGTGGACAAGTTTCGTGGTCTCCATTCAGGTTTCGTGTTGCATCGCCATCGTGAAGACCCAAATGCAGTCAAAATTGCAAGTGTCGCAATTTTAGGACGCTACAATTAGTGAAGTAGTTATCAAGGTTTGAGATCTATTGAATATTGTCTGAAGTATTTTTGTTTAATCAGTATAGCTATGGTTAAGTTCAGTGGTGAAGACAACCAGTCAGCTATGTTTTGATATGACAAAGTGTTGAAGCAGTTTTTTTATGTACTGACTCACCCCCCCCTCTCAATACTGGGTAGGACTTTAGTAGTTCATCATTATTCATCAATTGGTATCAGAGCTCATCCAGGTCCTCGGTGATATAAGATTAATCGCTTGAGGCAAAAGATCCTATTTTAATGATGAAGAGGGAAGGTCCTAAGTTCAACAGGGACAATTTTAATATATGGAAGGATAGGATGAAGATATATATCAAGAGTTTGGGTGCACAACACTGGAAGTATGTTGAGAATTCCTATGTAATCCCCTCTGGCACTCTAACCGATGATTAAAAAAGAGAGATACAAGAAAATGGGCAAGTCATGGAAGCCCTTATTAGCAGCTTGTCCGATGTAGAGTTCATTGATGTACAAGATAAGGACAATCCGAGAGAAGTATGGGATAAACTGGAATCCATTTATGGCAATGATGAACATGTCAAGCAGGCCAAGGAAGAAAGCTTTAGAGGAAATTTTGAAGATATGAGGATGGTTGAAGGAGAGATCATTCAACAGTATGGCATAAGAATCAAGAGAGTGGTTGAAGAGATCAAGAGCACTGGTGGAACAATTGATGATGCCACTGATGTCAGTAAAGTTTTGAGATCGCTTTTACTGGTCTATGCAATCAAGGTTGCAGCTATTCAGGAGCTAAGGTCTATCGACAAAACCAAGGTATCTTTAGACTCTATTATTGCAAAGTTGCCTGCATATGAATTGAATGACTATGATAGTAGTCTTCAGAAGACCGAGTTAGCCTTTAGAGCATCTGCTTGCTCCGCACCGACCAGGAAAGGAAAAGAGGTCAGTACCAGTTATGAATCCAGGCCAAGTAGAGATATGGACGATGAGGAGATTCTGATGGAGTTTGAATCTCTTCTTGCCAAGAGACTTCCAAAAGGCATCGGAAAATACAGAGGTAAGCTTCCTTTGAAGTGTTTTTCCTACAATAAGATAGTACATATAGCTGTTAACTGTCCTAACAATGACAATAAGGATAAACTGGAGAGGTTTAGGAAGTATAAAGGAGTAGGTAGGAGAAATTGTCTTGTTGCAGTGGATGGAGGTGCTACCCATGAGGAATCTGAGGATAAAGAGAATGAGGGCATAGTGTTTGTGGTTGTCAAGGAAGAGTTGTTTGACTAGAAAGCCCTTGTCTCACATATTGACAACTCTAAGTGTAGACACCTAAAATTGTCATGTCTAATTAAACAAATATTTTATTTATTTAATTATCTAAGCCTAATTCTTCTATTAATTAAATAAATCCTTATTTATTTAATTAATTTATTTATCCTCTTCTAGCCTTATTTCTCATTTAAATAAATACATTTATTTATTTAAATTATCATTTTCCTAAATTAAATAAATATCTTATTTATTTAATTGATCCCACTTCTTCTATTAATTAAATAAATCTTTATTTATTTAATTAATTCATTAGTCTTTTCTACCCGTGACACATGTCATTCATCTTTTAATTCATACACTACCTACCCCTTTCATTATTTTATTATTTCTTCTACCTACCCTCTAATCATAGTCGACCTCCTTTTACACCTCTCAATCTTATCCCTCCATTTCATATAGTGTCTTCTATATAAGGAGATGCTTCTTTCATTGTCAAACCCTAAGAATCCTAAGGAATCAATTTATGCAATTAACTACACTACGATCCTACTTGCAACCACATTCCGTTCTTTGTTGAGCTCTTGTGCACATAAAATCTGAGAGCAAATATATCAAGCAAGATCAATGGAGATAGGAAGAATGGAGATCAAAACCCTATTGGACATGTGATGGTATAATCTTTGTGATTTCATTTGATTTGCATTGTCTTAGGTAATCTTCATATGTTATGGTGGATCTTTGTTGATTGCTAGGCTAGGGTTTGGTGGTTGAATTCATTTAGCCTTTCAATATTGTTATTGTTGTTATCCATTTTCACCATATACATTTTGGCACGCCCGGTGGGACCCTTGTCCCTTTTGCATTTAACCTTTGGTTGCAGATTTTGTGTTTGAAGTTGCAGATCTGGCATTTCCGACAACATTTTTGACATTTTCGCGTCTGCATACTTTCGGATCGCGTTTTTGATTTTCTGGCACGTCTGCGACATCTGGAATTGCGTCCGTGTTTTCGACAAAATTTTATTTTGCAGGTTTCCGAAAGGCGCGTCTGTGTTACTGAAACGCGTCTGTGTCATTTTAATCCGCATCTCCGTCTGGGAAGCGCATCTGTGTTTTTTGTCCGTGTCTGTGACTCACAGAACCGCGTCTGTGTCATAGAGGCGCGTCTATGTAGAGAGTAACCGCGTCTGTGTTCACCAGTTTTGAATTTCGCATCTTTCATTGATTCAGTTTTCGGATTTTGCATTTAGGGTTTCAGATCTGGTTTATTTTGGACTAACATTTTCAGATCTAGCTAACAAAATTGGTGCAGCTTGTCTTGAAGGCTAAATCGTTTGGTTGAAGGCCCCTATTTTCACAAAATCTTTTGGGTTTTAAAATTTACCTAACTTGTGTGCTTGCAGGAAGGGGTGATCATTTGAAACAACCCAAACTACTAACAAATCTTTGGTGCAGGTCCTTGGCGAAGGTTTTTGGATTTTTATTATGTGCCTTGTTTTCATAGACTAGCAAACACTTCAATTGGTTCACTAAAATTGAATCATTGTCTTTTGTGTCTTGAGCAATAGGCTCTTTTTGTTTAATCTTTAGAGGGTCTGTCTTCCCGTGTGGTCATTAGGACTACTAGTGAGAAGAGAATGACCCAAGTGGTAGCAAAAGAAAAGCCATCTTCTTCCAAACCACTATAAATAAATGTATTCATGGTGAAAACTACGAATAACGTGTGCTGATTAGTTCATACCGACACTATGTCTCCCCATAAACCCGTTTGATCAAATTTATTTGATCATTTGTAGGGTGTAACCCCTACCGGCTGGGAGCCTTCTGTATTTACAGAGCTGAAAGTGCCGCATGTATGGCCACACGAGCGGATGCCCTTACTAGCACCTTTTTGTTTTAGAAGCCCAAATCCTTCTAGTTGTTGGGGCAGGAGGTCAGACCTCTGGTAGCGGCCCACACACATACAGTTCTTAGTAGAGATACAAAGTTTGCCACGGGGAGTTTTCGTGGGGATTGATGCTTGGCTGACCCGAGAAGTGAGTGCCGAGGGTGGAGCCAGTGAGGTCAAGCATCTAAGTATCCGCTCTGAATAGCGTAGCCTCGGGGGTAAAACCCCATGTGGGATCAACAACTATTGTCTTGGCCAGCCATAAGAATTGTGCTTGACTTATTTTAAACATTCAAAACATTCAAGACCAAACAGCAAAACATTGTGTCTTTTGTGTCTTTAAGTGTATGCAAAACTTTTTTACATCAAACAACACACTTTTCTTGGAGTCATTTTGAGTCTAGACACTTGCAAACATTGGGTCTTCATCAACACTGTGTCCTCTTGTCACAAAAATCAGTCAAACAGTCAGATTTGATCACAACAAAACAACTTCACAGATTGAAAAAATTGCACAAAATTTGCAGAAACGCGTCTGTGTCGGGCATAATAGCGTCTATGAATACTCAAACAACTTCTAGATCACGAAGGAAGTACACTCTGTTGGGAGAACCACTTGAGTCAGTTTTCAAGAAGTTAGTGGCAAACAAGGTGATCACAATTCCAGATTTCCCGCCATATGAACCAAAGGTCAAACCAAATTGGTGGAATGATGATGAGTATTGTGAATTTCATAAGAGCAAGGGTCATAAGACAGAAAATTGTCATCGACTGAAGAACATCATACAGGATCTCATTGATAGAGGTGATATTGAGATTGAGGGACATTCATCCAATCAAGAACATGAGATGTTTAAGGAACCATTCCCAAAACATGACAAGGGAAAAGCTAAACCCACAGATGACCAAACCAACTATACCAGAGCATCCTATAACTATGATTCAACTATCAATCACATTTCAATGGACAATTATGTCTCTACCATTATCATCAAGGACAAAGCGTCTGAGAATTCTACCCAGAGACCCAAGATTGTCCTAAAAGGTGTTGGATCTTCTTCTGAACCTACTTCTGAATGTCATGTTACAACCCATCGAGGTAAAATCACTTTGCAAGGTGCTCCAACTAAAAACACAGCTTCTTCATCAACCAAACCTGAGTATGACCTTGTAGAACAGTTAGGGAAGACACCCGCGCTCATTTCAATCCTTGAGCTATTACGCATATCTCCCGCACATAAAGCCATTCTTGACAAAATCTTGAGAGATACTGCTGTTCCTACTGATCTGAATGTGGACCAGTTTCAAGCCATGGTGGGATACCTTTCCATTCCACACTCCCTTACTTTCACAGAAGCCAATGACGCATCTATAAGTCAGCCACATAATGCGCCATTACACATTGAAGCCTTCATACACAAACATCGAATAAAATGAGTCCTGATAGATGGAGGAGCAGGTCTGAACATTTGCACATTAAGCACTATCACACAATTGGGATATTTTGATAAAGCTGTGAATTCTACAAACAAGATCACCATTAAAGCATATGATGATGAAGAGCGTTCATCCAAGGGTACAGTCATCTTACCTCTCAGAGTTGGGCCAGTTACAAAGGATGTGGTCTGTCAAGTCCTGGATTTAAATCTCACTTATAACATATTGTTAGGATGTCCTTGGATCCATGAAATGAGGGCAGTCCCATCCACATATCACCAATGCATTAAGTTTCCTCATAATGGAGTGGAAGTAACAGTTAACAATGATCCTAATCCATTCATATATTGCAATAACCTGAAATCAAAGACTGAGACCATCATTCCTAGTAATCGGGAAGCTATTCCTTCATCGGCATACATTGATCCTGAGTCATTAAAACCTTCGACATCCAAACAAGGTGAGCTTAGAGGCAAATTTCAGGACAAAGGCATGGGGGAATATACTTTCAATCAGACCATGTACTTACGACAAGTCATGAGTTCCCCAAAAGAATATGGAAGACCACATCCTAACAAGCAAATCTCCATCATGACGCTCAAATGGGACCCTACTACCTTTCAAAGATGGGGTGAACTAGAAGAGGAAGATTTATACCAAATGCTTTTCAGAGACAATGAAGAGGAAACACAAGATCACGTCAATCTACCATGTGAGAAATATGGCAAAGGCTTCAAAATTCTACAAAAATTCGGGTATGATGGAAAAAGCCCTCTGGGGTTACGAAAGGAAGGCATCATTGAACCTTTACAACCTGAATTGACTTTCAAGAAGGAACGCTCGAAAGGACTTGGTTTCTTAACTTCCAAGGTCCACACCCAAAGGACAGAAGAAGCCTTACAAATCAAAGCTGCCAAAAGTAAACAAGAGAATCGCTATTCCACAGATTCCAACGAATGGGAATGGGGTTCTGACAAGTCTTCCAGTGACTACGAGCTCACCGAGACATTCAGAGAGCCAGATGAACCCACAGAAGAAGAGGAATTTTATAACAAATTCAGAGTTGGTCAAGAAACAACCCATGAGGAGTCTACACAGTCCTTGTCTCAAGGTTCTAGGTTGAAATCACATAGGATGAGAACACCTGTTCCGGAATGCGCTACTAGTGATGATAATTTGGATTCGTTCGCGATCGAGATTGATGAGGAGAATGCCATCGATGACCTCGATAATTACCTTGACATACCCAAATATAACCACATCTTCACTCTTAGCCCTGCTAACTTCGAAGACATTAACGGCCTTCCCCTTGTTCACCACCAACTCATTGACTGGGATCATGAAGGACCTGCACAGTTGGATACATTCCAAAATGATGAAGCTTTTATTGACTATCTAGGCATATGGGATGATCTTCCCCCTAGAGACCATAAAGCGGGATACACTATAGAACTGAATAGCGTGGCATATTTTGGTGAGGGTGTCGGACCTTCCAGTCGCAAAAATGTGAAAATAAGAACAAATCAAGGGTCTTATGGCGAAAACCACATTGTGGCGCTATCTGACCCCAAAAAAGTAAAAACAAAGGACGTATCTGAGGGTGAAAACCTCTCTGACACACCTGAAGATGGAAGGCTCGACATTCTCCAGCATCTTATGAGGAAAAATCATCCATGTTGGTAGAAGAGACTATCAAAACAAACATTGGTACAGAAGAGGTTCCACACAACATATTCCTAGCTCAATCATTGACAGAGTCCGAAAGGTCAAAATTCATAAGTTTCTTCAAAGAATGACAAATTAATTTTGCCTGGTCATATGCTAATATGCCTGGATTGGATCCGGATTTGGTAATGCATCATCTGACAGTCAAACCGGGGGCAAAACCAGTAAAACATAAATTAAGAAAAATGCATCCACAAGTGGCACTACTAGTCAAAGCGGAACTTGAGAAATTACTCGATGTCGGATTCATATGCCCAATTGATTATCCTGAATGGATCTCCAACTTGGTACCTCTCAGTAAACCAGATCGCAGCATCAGAATTTGCACAGATTTCAGAGACATCAACAAAGCTTGTCCAAAGGATGACTTCCCCTTACCAAACATTGACTTGATTGTTGACCTCACAGCAGGTCATGAAATGCTATCATTGATGGATGGATTCTCTGGTTATAATCAAATAAGGATCGCACCCGAGGATCAACACAAAACATCATTTACTTGTCCGTGGGGAACTTTCTGCTGGAATGTCATGCCTTTCGGGTTAAAGAATGCAGGTGCTACATATCAAAGAGCCATGACTACTATCTTTCATGATCTCATGCATGTAACTGTGGAAGATTATGTTGATGACCTCTTGGTCAAATCAATAGACAGAAATACACATTTGGACATACTTTCAGTTGCCTTTGATTGATTGGAAAAATACAAAGTAAGATTAAACCCTAAGAAATGTGTCTTTGGAGTAACCTCCAGGAAGCTCCTAGGATTCATTGTATCCAAAAGAGGAATTGAAGCGGATCCAGCAAAAGTCAAAGCTATCTTGGAAATGCAACCACCAAGAAATATCAGTCAACTTTGATCCTTACAAGGCAGACTCCAGTCCATCCGAAGATTTATAGCACAACTGGCAGATAAATGTAATCCGTTTCAACAGCTGCTACATAAAAACATCAAATTCAAATGGGATGACAACTATCAACAGACTTTCCAGACGCTCAAAGATTATCTTCTAAATCTGCCAGTTCTGATGCCACCAATTCCAGATCAACCACTGTTATTATACATTTCAGCTACTCCAATAGCATTGGGGGCACTCTTAGCGCAACAAATTGCTGAAGGCAAGGAAAAAGCAGTATATTATATCAGTCGCACATTGGTGGGATATGAGCTAAACTACACACCAATTGAGTGCGCTTGCCTCGCTGTGGTCTTTGTTTCATAGAAATTACGACATTACATGCTTACTCATAAGACAAAGTTAGTTGCAAGGATAGATCCATTGAAATAGCTTCTCAATAAGGCAACACTTACTGGGTGACTGGCCAAATGGGTAATGATACTGAGTGAATTCGACATCGAGTATGTGGACAGAAAAGCAATAAAAGGACAAGCCATCGCAGATCAATTAGCAGATGCTCCCATGATAGATGATGTTCCTCTAAGTTCAGAATTTCCAGATGAATCCATTTTGACAATGTCACATGCAAAGCCATGGCAACTATCCTTTGATGACTCATATACATAGCATGGGGTAGGAACTGGCATCCTCTTTATAACTCCTCAAGGGGATTCTATACCAAAATCATACCGCTTATCATTTCCTTGCACTAACAATATAGCGGAATATGAGGCATTAACAACAGGATTACGAATTGCAGTTCAATGGAAGATCCAGGAACTTCGTGTTTTTGGGGACTCCCAACTCGTTATCCGTCAAGCAACTGGTGATTATCAAACAAAAGATGAAAAGTTAATGCCTTATAAACAAATGGTGGATGGTCTGAAACAACATTTCACAAAGATAGACTTTGAGCAGATACCAAGAGAGCAGAATCGCGCCGCAGATGCCATGGCTACAATTGCTTCACTGATTGATCTACCTCCAAACGAGACCCGCTATGAGTTCTTGGTGGATAACCTTTTGGTCCCTTCATATGAGATCATGCCTACTGAGACGCTATGCATTGTCGGTCCTCAATCCCAGTTATATGGTTCCATTTTCACATACCTACGTGACAATACTTTACCTCCTGATCTATCAAATAACCAACGTCGCACTTTCATTCGCCAATCCTCTCGATATGTCATTTTAGCCGATATCCTATACCGGCGAGGTCTAGATGGCACTCTTCTTAGATGTTTAGAAAGCGACAAAGCTCAGATTGCGTTATAGGAAGTGCATGAAGGGATATGTGGTCCACATGCTAGTGGTCCTACCTTGGCCAAGAAACTCATCAGGACTGGATATTACTGGCCCAATATGGAGAAAGACTCATATTAATTTGTCAAGAAATGTAAGCAATGTCAAATTCATGGAGACCTCATACATGCGCCAGCACAAGAACTTCAACCGCTTGCGTCTCCTTGGCCCTTTTGTCAATGGGGACTCGATCTCATAGGCAAGATTCACCCTACTTCTTCCAATGGTCATAAATTCATTATCACTGCCACAGAGTATTTTACAAAATGGATTGAAGTCGTGCCTCTCACACAAGTTACTGGAAAATAGATTGCTACATTCATCCTTAACTATATTATTTGCCGATACGGTATTCCTGTTTCCATTATCACTGATAACGGGCGTCCCTTCAAAAATCAGGATGTTCGCGAACTCTGTGACCGCTTCCATATCTCCCATCATTTCTCCACACCATACTACCCCCAAGGTAATGGCCAAGCTGAGGCGTCTAACAAAACAATCCTTAAAATCCTAAAGAAGACAGTCGATGATACTGGTCGTAATTAGCATATCCAACTTAATCCTGCACTTTGGGCCTACCGCACAAGTGTCCGTACACCTACAGGAGCTACACTCTATTCACTAGTCTATGGTTCTAAAGCCATCTTGCCTATTGAGGTCGAGCTACCCTCTTTACGGGTCTCTTTGCAAAACATCATCAGTGATGAAGACTACAGGGTCTCTCGCTTACAAGAGCTGGAACTATTGGATGAACGAAGACAAATTGATTTTAGTCATCTCAAAGCTTACCAACAACGAATGAGTCGCAGCTACAATCACAAGGTCAAGCCTTGCACATTTGAGGTAGGTGACTTAGTTCTCAGAGAAAATCCTAAAAATCAACAAGACAGAGAGAAGAAGGGCAAGTTCGAACCAAATTGGCTTGGTCCTTACATCATTACAGCAGCATATGGATCTGGTGCATATCAGCTCTCAACTACAGAAGGTGAACCTTTGGAGGATCCTATCAATAGCATGCACCTTCGCAGGTTCTACACATAGCTCTTCAGAGTATCCTAAATTCAAAAATACAAAAAAAAAATAAAATTTATAAAACAAAAGAAATCGTTACTTGGTGAAAACCTGGCAAACAGGCGCCTTGTGACACAAAAAACATTGAAAAATTGAAAAAAGTAAAGAGAAATAATTTCGTCCAATGGTGAAAACCACTTCGGTGGTGCCCTGGGCAAGTACCATGGTGAAAACTGGGTCACCAGCGCCATGCGTAGAGACATTGCTCCTCCCTCCTTCAGGATTCTCTTTCATCATTTCACTTTGAACACACTCACAACCTATTCGTTCATAACAAACTTACCCATTCCTATCATGGCTTGTTATTGATCTACCCAAGATTGGTTAGCCATTCATAATAAACCTCCCTTTCCATCCATAATAAATCAGATCCTATCTATGGCTAAGGCAAATCCTATGTCTAGTGATGGTGTAGAACTGAGAACATCATATGTTTCGAGGAGTACAGTTTCTTCCAGCTTTCTTCAATCTATCCGCGCACAATCCACAATAAAGCAACATTTGCATCACAGATCTGCAATAAAGTTTCATCTTCTCCGCAATAAAATATCAGTTTCATGGATTCAGTCAGTTTCAGATGAGACACAGCAACAACAATGAGCTTCAACAAATCAAATCTTTCAACAGACTCAGACAACATTATGGTTCAGTGCTATCTATCCTTTCTGTGAAAGTAAACATTGTGACCACAATTAAATAAGACTTATACAAGTGACAAGAGACACTAAACTTGAGGACTACAGTGGATGTTGGTGTCGAGTCTTGGTTTTCTTTTGATTTTATCTTTTGGTGACATGTCTTTTAGCTTTTCCAAGATGTCTTTGACTAGAGATTCTATCTCCAGGATGTCTTTGATTAGAAAGGCGAGGATGGGGCATCGTCACCTATTTATATTTGTTGTCTGTGGATTGTCTCTTAGTAATGCTATGACTTGTCCAAGGATATGAGGACACTGTGAGTCTAGTGTGAACTGGGGCATTCCTTGTTTGTGACTGTCTTATCTCCATGCAAACAGGTACAATGACTTTCTGGGTCGACCATATGCCTCGATTGTCATAACCTACTTGCCATAATAAAGCTCAATGATGATAACGCACAAGAAGCTCTTTCACTTTCATATCTTTTGTCTTTCATCCCCCTTTCTTGATTGAATTTCATCGTCCTTCTCGAGTCCACATAAGCCTGCTATCACATGACTGAGTATAATGACACACCAAAAACATTTGCATTTCATGTAGCTTCACCTGCATTACCACATATAAGCATTTCATACATACATATAGATATCACAACTGCATCACATCCTGCACCCAACACATATTAGCACATTTTACATTTCCATCATGTAAATAATTATTTGCATTATCATATTCATCTGCATTACATACATTCACATTTGCATCATGCATACATATATAAAATATAAAAGAACAAAAAGATATTGCATTGCATTCCATACATATTTGCATCCATATCATAAGCATCACATAAGAACATCTCATCACATAGGTACACATGCATATAGCTGCCGCAAAGATGAATCATCTCATATATATATATATATAAAGTGTCATGATACAATGATGTCAAAATCATATGGGTGCAAGCACCCGCAGGTGTCTATAATACAAAAATGGTACAAAACTGATACAAAGGGAGCCCTCTAAGGCTATGATGAACTCCCTCCCTCAGAGCCGCCTGGCCTCGGTGGAATCTGAGCCCCTGAAGGACCCGCCCCAAGATCATCCCTCCTGTCTCCTCTATCTGGTGGTGGTGGAGGACCCATAACCCCACCACTCGATGTTTGCCTCCTCCGGCTACCTCCCGTAGTTGTCGCTGTACGCGACGGTCTTTGGAAGCTCCTCGCCCGTTGATCTGCTGGCACTGCACCATAGTAGAGGTCCCTCCAGTAGGCTATCTCCTCTCCTTCCCGTAGGACATAAGCATATCCAGCTCCTATGTCCTCTGCTGCCTGCCTCCCAGCCCTCAGTGCTGTCTTAGCCTCTGTGTAGCGCTGGATAGCCTGACCCCGCTCTCGCTCAGTATCCCTGAGCCTAGTCCTGAGCTGATCCCTCTCCCTCTCCAGATCCTGGATCTCATCTGCCTGGCCCTGGCAGATCTCCTTCAGATCTAGCAGCTCAGCCTCCACTGGGTCAACCCCCTCTGCGTCTGCCCCTGCCTATGGCTCCTCCTCTGCGAGTGCCTACCCCTGTGCCTGTACTGGTACCTGTCTCTGTCCCTGTCCCTGTATCTGCACCTGCTTGGGACCCTGTGCTACTGGCACCTGTAAAGGCAATCCACCATGACCCCTCACCACCTGAGCCTGCCTCTCCTCTCCACCCTCCCTCTGAGGTGCAACTCGCCTCTCTCCAACTACTCCTCTCCTCCTCCGTCGGCCTCGGCCCCCCTTGCCTCCACCATCATCCTCGTCACCACCACCATCTCCCTCCAGTGCCTCTCTTGGATCTGTCAATCAGGGGAATGGATGCTCTGCCCAATATGCTGTATACTCAGCATCCATCTCAGCGTCCTCGATCTCAGGCCACATGTCCCAAGGTAGAGGTATCATCTCCACCAGCTGAGTCACTGCCTGATCATATGACACTAACGGCCCAAACTGTGCCTGATCTCTGACTGTGCGGGCAAACATGCCTGATCCCTGGGGCATCCTCTGAATCCGACCAAACTGTCGGCCAATCCTATCTACTAGCTGCCTCTCTAGCACATAGGGCGTCCGCCCAATCAGGTACCTACTCCGGAAGGTGTACGGTAGCTTGACTGCATCATCCTCCCACTGCTCGCAGCCCAGATATGGTCTCCATATGACCTCATCAATGTCATCAATTACTCGTCGCCAGTACTCTAGCCTGCCAATCCGCGGCTGTGATGTGATCATATCGTATAAATGCACAAAGCTGCATCCATGACCTCTGCCCCTGAAGTGTATCGGTCGGGTAACCGGCAAATGCTCATAAGCCCATACCTGCAGCAATGTAACTCCGCAGCCCAATCCCACTGATCTATGATAAACAAACTGATGAAGCTCGTAATACAAGTGTGCCAGCACACATGGTCCCTAGGCATATCTGGTATGTTGTGTCATCAACGTCTCCAGTGCTCCCCCCCAGCCCACAGCCAACCCCCGTGTCACCCTATCCGGACATAGGAACCCTCTGATAGCTCCTCTGATCACTGCCGGCAATGCTAACCCTGTGGCTTTCATGGTGTCCCATGCCACGTGTCCTGCCCTCATCTCCAATCTAGGGTCTTGAAATACCCGTCTCAATGCCTCCTTGTCTCCATCTCGATCGTATGGGATCAGCTCCCCATCGATCGGCACCCGCAGAATCTTGTATACATCCTCCAGGGTGACTATCATCTCACCCATAGACAAATGGAATGTGCACGTCTCAGAGTGCCATCTCTCAGCCAGCGCAGTCAGCAAACCCATGTTTGCCCGAAACTCAGGCACATATAGCACATGTCTCAGACCCATCTCATCGATAGCAGCTCTGTCCTCGGCTGTCAACTCAGGTCGCAACCTCTGAGTCGATGGGAATCTCTCCCATGACTCCAACATAGGCAAATACTCCTGTAGTCAACAACTCAATCATGTCAGTTATAGTGGCATTCACTGTTTATCACAAAATGCTACTCGCTATCTAAATGCATATGGCTATCTACCCTAGTGACACTCACTGTTCATCACAAAGTGTTGCTATTTATCCTAGTGGTACTCACTGTTCATCACAAAGTACTATGTGTGTGACACTCACTGTTTATCACAAAGTGTTACTCACATTTGCACTCCCTGTTCATCACAAAGTGTTGCTCCTATTTTAGTACTCCCTGTTCATCACAAAGTACTCTATCTTGGTACTCACTGTTCATCACAAAGTGCCTTGATCTATCCTAGTCTTCCTAGAGGACCTGCTTGAGTGTATCCTCTCAGCAGCTTATCCAATCGATAGCGTATGTTCATCACAGAACTGCCGATTTGACCTAGAAGATGCAAATTCATACTTTTCAAACGCAAACGCGCTTACATGACATAAACGCGCTCAAAGACTGCATAGACGCGCCTGAACAACACAGACGTGCCTGCCTGACACAAACGTGCCTATACTCTGCATAGACGCGCCTAGTTGACACAGACGTGCCTTCTTGGCACAAACGCGCCTGAACAGCACAGACGCGGCTGCATTTGACACAGACGCGGGTCCAGACATAGACGCGCCTGGCACAAACACAGACGTGCCTTTTTGACACAGACGCGCCTGGCACCAACGCAGACGCGCCTAAACATTTTTTGACACTTTTTGGACCCTAGTCTAAGCGCATTTATTACCCTATTCAACATGCATTAATGACAAAATTAAATGCGTCAAAGTACGAGGAGGTTTGGTGGTACTTACCGGCTCTCCTGCCTCTGCTGGCCTCTGAAATCGGCGAACGGGGTCGAATCTGTGAGTGAAAGCCATCGCTGCTGACTGCTGCTGCTCTATTTTCGCTCTGCACTCTGCTCTCGTGGATGTGTAGATGACAATGAGGATGTATTTTCCCCCGTGGTCTATCTTATAGACTACCCCTAGCCTTCATTTCCCGAGTCAATCTTTCTTATCCCGTGACTTTGTCACTTTATCTGGTCAATCCATTCTAGCCTTTCTTTCTTATCGAGAGATTGTCTGCGATCTTTCCAGACATTTTCATCCAATCTCTCGAGGGGGCATATCATTCCCATCTTGGGGCAACTCTGTATCAGTTCATCTTATCTTCTTTGAAACAACGCGACAAGCCGCATTGTCTCAAAGAGGGGCAAAATGTAGACACCTAAAATTGTCATGTCTAATTAAATAAATATTTTATTTATTTAATTATCTAAGCCTAATTCTTCTATTAATTAAATAAATCCTTATTTATTTAATTAATTCATTTATCCTCTTCTAGCCTTATTTCTCATTTAAATAAATACATTTATTTATTTAAATTATCATTTTCCTAAATTAAATAAATATCTTATTTATTTAATTGATCCCACTTCTTCTATTAATTAAATAAATCTTTATTTATTTAATTAATTCATTAGTCTTTTCTACCCGTGACACATGTCATTCATCTCTTAATTCATACACTACCTACCCCTTTCATTATTTTATTATTTCTTCTACCTACCCTCTAATCATAGCCGACCTCCTTTTACACCTCTTAATCTTATCCCTCCATTTCATATAGTGTCTTCTATATAAGGAGATGCTTCTTTCATTATCAAACCCTAAGAACCCTAAGGAATCAATTTATGCAATTGACTACACTACGATCCTACTTGCAACCACATTCTGTTCTTTGTTGAGCTCTTGTGCACATAAAATCTGAGAGCAAATATATCAAGCAAGATCAATGGAGATAGGAAGAATGGAGATCAAAACCCTATTGGACATGTGATGGTATAATCTTTGTGATTTCGTTTGATTTGCATTGTCTTAGGTAATCTTCATATGTTATGGTGGATCTTTGTTGATTGCTAGGCTAGGGTTTGGTGGTTGAATTCATTTAGCCTTTCAATATTGTTATTATTGTCATCCATTTTCACCATATACACTAAGAAGAGGATCATTGATAGCGGGTGTTCTCACCACATGACCGGTGATCGGAGAAAGTTTTTGTCTCTTGAAGAATATGATGGTGGCGTTGTTCAATTTGGCAACGATGCACCTTGCATGGTGAAAGGAAAAGGATCCATCTCACTAAATGGAAAGAGCAGTGTGGATAATGTCTACTAGGTGGAAGGCCTTAAGCATAATCTTTTGAGTGTTGTTCAACTGAATGACAAAGGACTCATACTGGAATTCAAAGGTGGAATCTGTAGAATAATTGGAAAGAGTGGTGAACTTATTGCCACCAGTAAGCAGACTAGAGGAAACCTATTTCAGCTGAATGCCAAGATTAGTCAATGCTTGATGGCAAAATTTGATGACAGTTGGATATGGCCTAGGAGACTTTGTCATATAAATTTTGACAATATTATAAAGGCTAGTAAGATCAAGGCAGTAAGAGGATTGCCTTTGCTAAACAAACCAGAGAATTCCTTGTGCAGAGAATGCCAACTTGGGAAGATGTCTTCCTCAACATTCAAAGGTAAGTATTTTTCCACGGAGAACTTACTTGATCTAGTGCACACCGATCTATGTGGTCCGATGAAAACTAGAAGCATTCAGAGAGATCGATACTTCATGATTCTTACCGATGATTGCTCAAGAATGATGTTGGTCACATTCTTGAAAGACAAATATGAGGCATTTGGAAAGTTCAAAGCCTTTAGGGCATTGGTGAAGAAGGAGAGCAGTAGAAGGATAAAATGCCTAAGGACCAATCAGGAAGGTGAATTCACTTATGATAAATTCAATAAGTACTACGAGGAGAACGAGATTAAGAGGCAATTGTCTGCCCCAAGGATACCACAGCCGAATGACATAGCATAAAGAAACAACATGGCTGTGGTTGAAGCGGCCAGAACTATGTTGATCCAAGGAAATGTCACTCACACATTTTGGAGAGAAGTGGTGTGCACTGCAGTCTATACCATGAACTGGGTACTCATTAAGAAAGGTAAAGACAAAACCCCCCATGAGTATTGGAACGGGAGAACTCCCAATGTGAGTTATTTCAAAGTGTTTGGGAGTAAATGCTATATCAGAAGAGGTGAGCACCTGAGTGAGTTTGATGCTAAGTGTGATGAAGGAATATTCTTGGGATATTCCACCAAAAGCAAAGCTCTCAAGTGCTACAATAGTAGGACTCAGAAGATTGTTGAGAGTATCAATTTCAAGGTTGATGAATCCTTTGAGAAGCATGAGGAAACCGACAGCAAGCAAATGAAAGATGAACCGGGTTTAGCCTTCTGGGAATCGGTTAAGAAAGAAACAAGTGACAAACACTGAAAATACCTCAATGTTTCTATACCGGTAGAAGCTTCAATGAGTGAAGAAGAAGATGAAGTGGAAACAAGAAGAGGAAAAGCAAGCTGAACAAGCTACAGTCATTCCTAGGTATGTAAGACTGCATCATGATCCGAAGCAGATCATAGGAGACAAAGATGCAAGAATAATTACAAGGAGAAAGGTGAAAGAAAATTCTTGCATGATTTCAGAATTTGAGCCTAAGACCGTTAGAGAGGCACTTACCGATGAAGACTGGATAAAGGCAATGGAAGAGGAGTTGGACCAGATAGAGAAGAATGCAACATGGTCCTTGGTACCTAAACTAGAACACAAGAATGTCATAGGTACCAAATGGGTCTTCAAGAATAAGCTGAATGAAGAAGGCACAGTGGTAAGGAACAAGGCAATACTTGTATGCAAGGGATATGCTCAAGAAGAAGGAGAAGACTATGGAGAAACCTTTACCCCACTGGCTAGACTGGAAGGTGTCTGAATGCTACTTGCATTTGCAGCATTCAAGGGATTTAAGGTATACCAAATGGATGTGAAGTTTGCCTTCTTGAATGGAATCCTGGAGGAAGAAATGTATATTGAGCAACCAAATGGGTTTTGTTTGTCAGAAGATAGTGACATGGTGTAGAGATTACACAAGGCCTTGTATGGATTGAAACAGGCACCAAGGGTATGGTACGGATGGTTACACTCTCATCTTGTAAAGATATGATTTCAGAGAACAAGTGAGGACAACAACATCTACCTGAAATCTGAAGGTGGTCAGATTCTAATATGTGAAGTATTTGTAGATGATATAATCTTCGGTGGAGATGATGATATGAGTCATGCATTTGCAGATGAGATGAAAAAGGAGTTTGAGATGTCTCTGATTGGAGAGAGAAAGTTTTTCATTGGTCTACAGTTTCAGTAGATGAAAGAGGGTATCTTCATTACCTAGTCCACGTATATCAAAGAGGTATTGAAGACCTTTGGCATGGAGGAGAGCAAACCAGTTGGAACACCAATGGTGGCCGACTGCAAACTAACAAAGGAGGATGATACAACGTTGGTGGATGAGAAGGATTATTGGTCAATGATCGGTAAGTTGCACTATGTGGTGCACAACAAATTGGATATTTCTCATGTAGTGGGCATAGTGGCCCATTTTTAGAAGAGTCCAAGAGAATCCCACTTGGTTGCGGTAAAGAGGATTCCTAGATACCTGAAAGGGACAGTTGATTATGGATTATGGTATCCATACAATGGTGACTTTGATCTCAAAGTGTTTACCAATGCGGATTGGGAAGGTAATATGGATGACCGGAAGAGCACAACCAGTGGAGAGTTCTTCCTTGGAAGACTAGTCTCATGGACGAGCAAGAAGCAGAGCTGCATTTCCCAGTATACAGCTGAAGAGGAGTATGTGACAACATTTATGAACTGCACTTAGACAATCTGGATGAAGCATGTACTGAATGACTTCAAAGTGATTATATATGAACCGGTGAGTATATTTTGTGATAATACCAGTGCAATAAATATTTCCAAAAATCCGGTATTGCATGCTTGGACCAAGCATATTGAGCTTAAGTATCATTTCTTGAGAGAAAAGGTTCAAAATAAAGAGGTTGTGTTAGAACATGTTTCTAGTAAGGAGCAACTAGTAGACATATTCACTAAGCCCTTACCGAAGACTATATTTACCTATTTGAGAGGTGCATTAGGGGTTCTGCCCCTTCATGAAGTAAATTAAAGATGTGTGCTCCACATCAGTTAGGTACTACCATGTCAGATCTTATAGGATTGATGTGTTGAAGGATGCTACTCCATAGGGGGAGCAACATAGTGGAGCCCGAAAGCTTGTGCCTCCACTTTGGCATTGCTGTCAAAGGGGGAGAAGATATATGTTTGAAGGTCAATATGCAAAGGGGAGATGGAATAAGTGGTGTGAGAAGTGATTGAGAAAAGAGCACACTAACCAGTCCAAGTGGTGGTGGTGATCTTTTTAGTTGAACTGGTATATGTTATTGAGAATGGTGTAGATATTGAGTAATGATACACTTATTGCCATCAATGCCAAGGGGGGAGATTGTTGGCATATGATGAAGCGGTGATAGTGTATGTTGTCATTGATGTCAATAAGTTCTCAAGCAGGTGAACCAGTATGAAGATTGGAAGCGGTTATGGTCAACCAGGATGGAGTGGACTGGTGTCGAGGTTCACTAAGTGTGACTACTGGTTGGTAGTCTTAGTTCAGCTCTATGGTTACCGGTTTGGCTTGTGCGGTGCAACTGATGATGTTTTGTGACAAGTTAGTTAAGGAATAAGGATAAGGATCGAGATACCACTTCAGTTGTGTGCACGTGAAGGATTTCTTTGTGGTTTTTCTCATGAAGATTGAATGCCTACCTCGAGAATGAGCATTTTTCTTAGCGGTGTGTGAAGAGTGCGTGATGGGTTATTGATTTTCAGATGCGGTGAAGATTGGACAATGCAGAATGTCTTGAGATCTATTCTAGATCATTTCATTATATGTAATGTGTTTGGATGGTCAGGATTGGACTTCTTGTAAGTGTAAACTTGAAATATTTAGGGTTTAGGGTTTATGCTACCGACCTAGTTGTTGTCGATAAGGTCGATGAGTTTTGTTATTGCAAGTGTTGGCAAAAGTTGTATTTGTGTCCGTGTGTTGTAGATTTGCTTTCCTAACTAGAGTGAGGAATTTGCAAAGTGTGATTGCAGAAGAGAGGAGCTGGAAAGGATCTGCCTTAGCAAGAAGTGTTGTTATCAGATTGGTGTTTTACCTGTTGTCTTCTAACCATTTCAACAGAAGGTAAATCCCTTGACCAGGTAGCTTTAACAAGATTTGTTGTAAATCCTCTAACCAGGTTGCTCAAGGTTATTGAGTTATTTAAATCCTCTAGCGAGGTAACTCCTAACATGGTTTCAACCTTTAACAGGGTATATAGCCATCCCTTAACCGGGCGATCCCTAACAGGATTAGTTCCTAACAGGACCTTTATTGTAAAGTCTTTAACCGGACTAGGCTCCTAACAGAATGAACTTCAAAAGAGTTCACAAACAGCTTGTGGGTATTCATTCCCACTGTGGTTTTTCCCATTTGGGTTTCCACGTGAAAAATCTGTGTGTTATGGGTTGTGATATTTTCATGTGATGATTGTGTGGTTTTGATTAAGTTAGATATGCATGCATTGTTAAATGGTTGTGGTATTATTGGTATAACTCATGCATGATTATATCAGTGAAGTAGTTATCAAGGTTTGAGATCTATTGAATGTTGTCTGAAGTATTTTTGTTTAACCGATATAGCTATGGTTAATTTTGGTGGTGAAGACAACCGGTCAGTTGTGTTTTGATATGACAAAGTGTTGAAGCAGTTTTTTTTATGTACCGATTCACCCCCCCTCTCAGTACTAGGTAGGACTTTAGTAGTTCATCATTATTCATCATGATCTTCTTTTTGTTGCAGTGAGTGATTCATCATCATCGACATTGGTACCTGGTTTTGTCACACTTTGACATTATTGGTGCAACATAGGCTCTCTTTCTCCCTTATGGGGAGGTATTTTGGTCAACATCATTGGACCATCCTTGTAGGAGATTCGACATTGAGGGAGCACTTCATGGTCTCCTCTTCTCTCTTATGGGGAGGACAAATTTTGTTCTTCTCATTCATCATTGAGAGCATTGTGTGCTTTCTTCATCTCTCTTTTGGGGGGGGGGAGTTTTTTCCCATTGGGGTTTTCTCTCTTTTCCCCACTTTGTGAGAGATTTCATTGCATTGGTTTGCATTTTCATTTGTACATGGGTACCTAACATGACCTCGTAGCTGAGACCCATCTTGCATTGCTTAATTGCATTGTAGACTTAAGTGCATTCCCCTGTGTTGCACTTAAGGGGGGGTGTTGGTGTAAATAATTATTCATCATGGATATTATTACACCTTAGTTAAGTTTACTTAAGAAATGCATTTAATAGTAGTTTGGGTATGAGACACTTGGGTGTTTGTGCCACATTGGGATAGTGTGTATAGGAGAATTTCTAGCTTTTATGGTGTTGATCTTATCTTGTTGTTACATTCCACCTCATGTGGAATATTTTATTGTTTCTCCTACCTACCCTTGTTTTTTATTGAGCCACATGTCATGTTTGTGTGCTCACATATCCATATAGCCTTGCCTATATATGTAGGCTCATATTCATTGTATGCAATGCTTGATGATCCAGTTGATCAGTATTTTCATCTTGATAGAATACAATTTATTCCTATCATCTATTTTGTTGTCTTTTATTTGTGCTTTCCATTGCCTCTAGATCTTGGCAAAATCTCACAGTATCTCCTACCCAATCTGAGTCAGTATATGCACATAAAGTGAAATCATCATTTTTAGAATACCATAAACCATATTCTATTATTCCTTGCAAATACTAGAATATCCTTTTTACTGCACATTCATGATTTTCTTTAGGATTACTTTGATATCTTGAAACAATACTTATTGCATTCATAATATCTGGTCTAGTCTGAGTTAGATATAACATACCACCAATTAGACTTATACCTTATCGGATTACCAATGTAGAAGTATCCTTGATAGATAATTTCTCACTTGTCACCATAGGAGTACTTACCAGTTTGGAATTATCCATACCAAACTTCTTCAACAATTCCCTCAGATACTTAGTTTGACAGATAAAAATGACTTTGTCAATTTGAGTAATCTGCAAACCTAAGAAAAATATCATCTCACCAATCATGGGCATTTCAAATTCATCCTGCATATTGTTAGCAAATTCCATGCACAATTTATCTTCTCCTCCAAAAATGATATCATCAATAAATACTTCAATAATCAGAATATAATCATTAGTGATCTTATAATATAATTACTATCAACACTGCCTTTAGTATTCAAAAGTTATTTATCCAACGTTGCATACCAAGTTCTAGGAGTTTGTTTCAATCCATATAAAGCTTTCTTCAATTTGCAAACCATATCTTTATCATTTGTAAGTGAAAATCCACTAGGTTGCTCAATGTATACTTTTTCCTAAAGTTCACCATTCAAAAATTCACATTTAACATATATTTGATAAACCTTATAGTTCTTATAAGCTGCATAGGCAAGAAATAGTCTAACAGCTTCAATTCTAGCTACAGGTGCAAATGTCTCACCATAATCAATTCCTTCCATTTGAGAATATTCTTTACAAACCAATCTAGCCTTATTTCTTACAACTTGACCATCCTCATTCAGTTTATTCCTAAAAACCCATTTAGTTCCAATAACATTCTTATTTTTAGGTTGGGGAACTAAAGACCAAGTCTCATTTTTCTCTATCTGATCTAATTCATCTTCCATAGCCTTTAACCAATGTTAATCCTTACAAGCTTCAATAATAGTTGTTGGTTCAACTTGAGAAATAAGACATACCTCTTCACTTGCCAGTCTTCTTCTTGTCATAACTCCCTTGTTCCTATCTCCAATGATTTGATCTTTAGAATGATTTAATCTTACATACAATGGTGTCTTTTGAACTTCAACTTCACTGCTCTGATCATCAGTCACAGTTGAATTTTATGATTGTGTCGGTGTAACTGTCTCAATTTCCTGTACCAATTGAGGCATTGTTGGTTCAATTATGATCATTTCCACTGTCATTTCCCTATCATATGATATAAATTGATCTTTGTACTGCTCATTCACTTTCACATTAGCACTTTCCACAATTTTCTGCAATCTTTTGTTATAACATCTATATGTTTTGCTTTGAATTGAATAACCAAGAATTTTCCCTTCATCACATCTATGATCAAACTTTCCAATTGAATCATCTCTTTTGATATAGCATTTACTTCCAAAAATTCTGAAATATTTAACAGTAGGTGTATGTCCAAACCATAATTCATAAGGAGTCTTACCAGTTTCATCTTTGATGTGAACTCTGTTGAATGTGTAGACTGTTGTACTCACTACTTCTCTCTAGTAGATATGAGGCAATTTGGCTTCCATCGTCATAGATCTTGTTGCATCCAAAATGGTTTCGTTCTTTCTTTCCACTACTCCATTCTGCTGAGGAGTTTGAGGTGCAGATAACTGTCTCCTAATACCATGTGTCTCACAGTAACAGTTAAATTCATGAGAAGTGAACTCACTACCTTGATTTGATCTTAGACATTTGATTTTCAATCCAGTTTCTGTTTTAACCTTTGCTTTAAAGATCTTGAATTTCTCAAAGGCTTCAAACTTCTCCCTTAGAAAAGTCACCCACATCATCCTAGAATAGTCATCAATAATCAACATGAAATACCTATCACCTTGAAAGCTTCTAGTCCTTGCTGGACCACATAAGTCAGTGTGAATAAAATCAAGTACATCATTGGATTTATCATGTATGCTCTTAAAATAATTTCTAACTTGCTTTCCCATTTGACATTCCTTACATATCGGATTACGAGGCTTCATAATCTTAGGTATATCTCTAACTACCTTAGTTGAACTGATCTTAACAATACAATCAAAATTAACATGACACAACCTCTTATGCCATAACCAACTCTCATCAATATGAGCAATCAAACATGTCTTTGTTGGCATTTCAACAGAAGGAGATTGTTGATATTCATTAAGGATATTGAAAAGGTTGTTGAAGATTATTGATATAATTGAAAAAGGGATGATAATTATCTTTATAACATTATTTTGTCATTGATGCCAAGAAATTGATTTTCTGATTCAATATGATGTTGCCATATCTTGAGAAGATTGATTTGATGAGAATTAAGATGTCGGTAAAAGACAGAGAAAGAATGTGATGAATAAGGGGAGAAATAAGTTATTCAATGGGAAACTATTACCGAGTTAGACAATGATGAGATCATGATGTTTAGATTGTTTTGATATCCTACATATGTTGTTGATTGTAAGGTTAATACTATACTATGTCATCGAGAAAAGAACCTAGTCGGTAAACCCTAAGGTTATCGATATCGGTTAATGAAGGCGGAATGTCTACCGAGTAAAGTTTAGTATTTACTGAGTTGCAACCGAGTTATGACAGATCATATTGGATGGATAAAAGCATTATTTAATGAAAGACAATGATGAGCTGGAGATATATAAATGATTGGTATGTCATGCATGAAGTTTGTTAAGGATCTATGGCAATGGAAGATTGGCAGGAAGATCTATAGCGCAGATTGAACCGCAATAACCTTGTGCAAGTTCCAAGAAAGGAATGCAAATCCCAAGGCAAGGTAAAATGTTTTCAGATCGAAGGATGCATTGAACCTATTTAAGATTGAAGATCTGATGGCTAAGATTGATCATGGGAAATGTGATCAA
The DNA here is from genome assembly GCF_030272615.1 of Cryptomeria japonica. Taxonomy (NCBI): domain Eukaryota; kingdom Viridiplantae; phylum Streptophyta; class Pinopsida; order Cupressales; family Cupressaceae; genus Cryptomeria; species Cryptomeria japonica. Next base: position 16,759,973 of record NC_081414.1, read on the forward strand.
GGAGATTAAGCTGTTAGCAATTGTTTATAAATAAGAAATTATTGATGAACAATGAATGCGGGCAAGTGTAAGCACAGGGATGCTACATAGTGATTACTGAGCAACAAAAACTTGAAGACTTGTTTGAATAATAGAGTAGGAAGCCCAGTAGAGGGACAAGATAAGTCCTATGACAAGATTGTTTAGAGCAAATAAGAATCTGCTTTAGCATTTTAGATGTGAAGTTGCAGATATATTTTTATTACTGTTATTTTGTAAGTGACAGAAAATCTCTTAACCGAGTGGACTTAATAGTCTTATTTGTAAACCCTCTAGCAAGGTGACATTCTAAATGAGTGTTTGAAATACTTTGACAAGGTCACTTCTAACAAAGTGAAGATCCTAACAGATCTGAGGGAAATCCCTTAACCGGGTCACATCTAGCAATGTGTTTGTAATCTTTAACATGATTTGCTTTTAACCGATCATACTCTAGAAGAGTATATTTATTAGTCGGTCTGAAATCCCACAGTGGTTTTTCCCTATTTGGGTTTCCACGTTAAACCTGGTGTTATATGTATTATGATGATTATGTGTTTATGAGTTTGCATGTTTAGTAGTTTTTGGTTATATTGCTGAAGTATAAGTTACCAAGGTTGAATCTGTTGATTTTATGGAAGATTAAGTTTGTATGATTCACCCCCCCCTCTCATGTTGTTAGCTATTGGAATCAGAACTTTACAGTCTTATTACCAATGTTCAAGTGAAAGATATTACCTCTAGTCTGAATACTGGTTACAATCTCCAAACTAGTCTTGTTAATGATTTTGCATTTTCTATCTTTAAATTGAAGTTGCAAACCCTTGTCCACCAATTGACCAACACTCAAAAGATTATGCTTTAAACCTTCTACATAATAGACATTATCAGTGTTATGCTTGCCATCCAAGGAAATAATACCTCGACCTCTAATCATACATGCTTTGTCATCTCCAAATCTGACTTGACCGCCATGGTATTCTTGCAAGGACATACATTTTCCTTTATCTCCAGTCATATGATGTGAGCATCCACTATCAATTACCCATTCATCCTTATCTTCAACTTTTGCTTCCAGGGCCTTTTCTTCATTTATGATAGCTGGTTCTGGTTCATCTTCCTTTAAAGCATAAAACACCCATTCCTTTCCATTATCAGATCCACTAGCAGAGTCTTCTGTCGATTCATCTCCAGAGTCATTAGTTACTCCTTCCTCATGCGCTATGTAGCATTGTTTACTTTTCTTGAATCTATATCTATTTTGGTTAGGCTTAAATGATTTCTTAACTCTTTCCTCAAATCTTCCATTCCTTTCAAGACATCTAGATGCAAAATAACCAATATTTTTACATGCAAAACATTTAAAAGGTGTTTTTCCTTCATAGTTACTTCTCGTTGGACCTTTAGGTACTCTTCTAGCAATTAAGGCTTCAAGTTGCTCAAATTCTTCATCTTCTTTCCTCATGTCTTCCAATTCTTTTGCATATAGGACTTTCCAATCACTTTTGCTGGTAGATGATGATGATGATGATGATGATGATGCATGAAAAGCAGGTTCAGACTTTATAGCTCTAGAAGATCCAAATTCTTCAAGCTCAAAAGCAGATAATTTTTCAATCAGAACGTCTCTGTTAACTGAAGAGTTAGCCATTGTTCTCAACTCATTAATTGCAGTTGCCTTCATCTTGTAAGCCGGTGGAAGGGCTCTCAAGACTTTGGAAACTATTTCATCTTCACTCAAAAATCCTCCACAACATTGAATTCCCATAACAATCTCATTTACTCTTTCCATAAACACACCAATTCTTTCATTATCTTCCATCTTCAAGTTTTCATATCTTACCCAGTAACCATCAAGTTTAGCAATTTTGACAGTTGGATCACCTTCATTCAGAGTTCACAATTTATCCCACTTAACCTTTTCCGATCATTTATCAGTCAATCCCATGATTTGCTGACTAGTAAGTGCACACAAGAGGGCTTCTCTAGCTCTGCAATCATTCTCAATTCTTGTCCAAGTCTACAGGAGCAGGATTGCCAGATGCCGGTGTAGACACCCAAAATTGTCATGTCTAATTAAATAAATATTTTATTTATTTAATTATCTAAGCTTAATTCTTCTATTAATTAAATAAATCTTTATTTATTTATTTAATTCGTTTATCCTCTTCTAGCCTTATTTCTCATTTAGATAAATACATTTATTTATTTAAATTATCCCTTTTCCTAAATTAAATAAATATCTTATTTATTTAATTGGTCCCACTTCTTCTATTAATTAAATAAATATTTATTTATTTAATTAATTCATTAACCTTTTCTACCTATGACACATGTCATTCATCTCTTAATTCCTACACTACCTACCCCTTTCATTATTTTATTATTTCTTTTACCTACCCTCTAATCATAGCCGACCTCATTTTACACCTCTCAATCTTATCCCTCCATTTCATATAGTGTCTTCTATATAAGAGGATACTTCCTTCATTATCAAACCCTAATCAATCATTCTAACTACTTGATCAATTGACTACACTATGATCCTACTTGCAACCACATTCGGTTCTTTGTTGAGCTCTTGTGCACATAAAATTTGAGAGCAAATATATCAAGCAAGATCAATGGAGATAGGAAGAATTGAGATCCAAACCCTATTGGACATGTGATGGTATAATCTTTGTGATTTCATTTGATTTGCATTGTCTTAGGTAATCTTCATATGTTATGGTGGATCTTTGTTGTTGTTAGGCTAGGGTTTTGTGGTTGAATTAATTTAGCCTTCCAATATTGTTATTATTGTATCCATTTTTACCATATACATTTTGGCACACCCGGTGGGACTCTTGTCCCTTTTGTATTTAACATTTTTGTTGCAGATCTTGCGCTTTGAAGTTGCAGATCTGACATTTTCGGCAACATTTTGATATTCCCGCGTCTGCGCACTTTCGGATCGCGTTTTTGATTTTCCGGCGTGTCTGCGACATCTGGAATCACGTCTGTGTTATTGGCAGTATTTTATTTTGCAGGTTCTGGGAATCGCGTTTGTGTTATTAAGTCGCGTCTATGGTGTTTTTATCCGTGTCTGTGTCCAGAGGTAGCGTTTGCATTCTGGAGCTGCGTCTGTGTCTCACAGAACCGCGTCTGCATCAGGCAGTCGCGTCTGTGTTGAGGGTAATCGCGTCTGTGTTCACCAGTTTCAAATTTTGGGTTTATTGATTCAGTTTTGGGTTTTGCATTTAGGGTTTCAGATATGGTTTATTTTGAGCTAACATTTTCAGATCTAGCTAATGAAATTGGTGCAGCTTGTCTTGAAAGCAAAATCGTTTGGTTGAAGGCCCCTATTTTCACAAAATCTTTTGGATCTAAAATTTACCTAACTTGTGTGCTTGCAGGAAGGGGTGATTATTTGAAACAATCCAAACTACTAATAAATCTTTGTTGCAGGTCCTTGGCAAGGGTTTTTGGATTTTTATTATGTGCCTTGTTTTCATAGACTAGCAAACACTTCAATTGGTGCACTAAAATTGAATCATTGTCTTTTGTGTCTTGAGCAATAGGCTCTTTTTGTTTAATCTTTAGAGGGCCTATCTTCCCGTGTGGTCATTAGGACTACTAGTGAGAAGAGAACGACCCAAGTGGTAGCGAGGAAAACCCACCTCTTCCAAACCACTATAAATAACTGTATTCATGGTGAAAACTATGAATAACATGTGCTGATTAGTTCATATCGACACTATGTCTCCCCATAAACTCGTTTGATCAAATTTATTTGATCAGTTGTAGAGCATAACCCCTACCGGCTGGGAGCCTTCTGTATTTACAGAGTTGAAAGTGCCGCATGTATGGCCACACGAGCGGATGCCCTTACTAGCACCTTTTTGTTTTAGAAGCCCAAATCCTTCTAGTTGTTGGGGTAGGAGGTTGGACCTCTGGTAGCAGCCCACACACATACGGTTCTTAGTAGAGATACAAAGTTTTCCACGGGGAGTTTTCGTGGGGACTGATGCTTGGCTGACCCGAGAAGTGAGTGCCGAGGGTGGAGCCAGTGAGGTCAAGCATCTAAGTATCCACTCTGAATAGCGTAGCCTCAGGGGTAAAACCCCATGTGGGATCAACAACTATTATCTTGGCCAGCCATAAGAATTGTGCTTGACTTATTTTAAACATTCAAAACATTCAAGACCAAACAGCAAAACATTTTTACATCAAACAACACACTTTTTATTGGAGTCATTTTGGAGTCTAGACACTGGCAAACATTAGGTCTTCAATAACACTGTGTCCTCTTGTCACGAAAAACAGTCAAACAGTCAAATTTGGTTACAACAAAACGACTTCACAGATTGGAAAAGATTGCACAAATTTTGTAGAAACGCATCTGTGTCTGACATAATAGCATCTGTGTTATATAACCGCGTCTGTGAAGGGCAGAAACGCGTTTGTGTTTACAGAATCAACATTACACAATGACAATATGGACAAATTTTCCATACATTCAATAGATGTGGAAGAATCCATTATGAATCCCCATTTCAATCAATTGGTTGAGGAAATAATGAGGAGGGACAGACAATACTTCTTAAAAATGATGGCACAAAGTGGAGCCAAGATACCTCATGATTTTGACATGTCTCAAATAATGGAAAATCGGCCTTTGCAACAAACTCACTCCAACATGGATCAAAGGACGCCTAATAGTGGAGGCAATAGAGGACCACATATGGTACCTGAATCACCATCATCTTTGTTTAAAAAACCAGAGGTCCCACATACACATGGTCAAGCATATGATACTCACCTTTGCAGACCATTATGGAAGTCTTATGCAGACAGATATGCTCAATCACATACCAATGCTAAGGATCAACCACCAAAGCAATTGGATATTCAAAGGCATGCTCAAAATTTGGACACAAGGAAACCCCGTGTCAAATTTGGGGGCAACACATTAGAACATGACATGCCTGTAGAGTATGGTATACATGGACAAAATAGATATGGCATTCCTCAACATGAATCTATACCAAGTGGTCCATATATGCAGCATCATTATAGACCTCCTCCATATGAACATGTGTATGATCAATATCATCCATATATGCAACATGCTCCTCCTCCAATTGGTGCCTCAAGCATGGGGTATGGTCCAAGAAGTCGATCTCCACCTAAGAGAAATTTGAAGCAACAAATCAGGGACTTACAAAAGAAAATGGAGGACATAAATACACTGAAGCCAACATACACAATGAGAGACATATGTCCTTATCCATTTGACAAGAGCATTCCAATGCCTCCATTTCCTACACACTTTGTGATGCCTAAATTTGATAAGTATAGAGGAAAAGGGGATCCTAAGGCACACATAAGACAATTTTTCATAGCTTGCATTGAGGTAGTAGCAGAAGAGACATATTTGATGAGATTATTCCCACAAAGCCTAGGTGATCAAGCTATGGAATGGTTCTCCCAACTTCCACTTGGAATTAAGTCATGGGGTGACTTAGCAGAGGCATTTATTCAAAATTTCTCCTACAACATAGAGACAGACATATCAGTCACTACTTTGTGCAACACCAAGGAAAAGGATGGAGAATCTTTTTCATCATTTTTACAAAGATGGAGAAATCTAGCCAGCAGATGCTCTTGTGAAATCCCACAGAAACAAATGGTAGAAATGTTCACCCTGAATGTTAACAAAGACATTGGCAATGATCTAAGGAAAGCTTGTTTGTCCACCTTCAAGGATGTCATTGAAAAAGGCTTAGCAACAGAGAAGGTCCTAACTGAACAAGGAGTCATTATAATATTCAAGGAAAACAAAGATGACTTTAAAGGAAAAGACAAGCCGAGATTTTGGAACAAAAACAAGAACATAGTCAATGATGGTGTTGTTGACGCCAACACAGTGCGACCCAAATTCATCTTTTCAGGATCAAGTTCTACAAACAATCAAGTGAATACTCAAACAACTTCCAAATCATGAAGGAAATACACTCCCTTGGGAGAACCACTTGAGTCAGTTTTCAAGAAGCTAGTGGCAAACAAAGTAATCACAGTTCCAGATTTTCCTCCATATGAACCAAAGGTCAAACCAAATTGGTGGAATGATGATGAGTATTGTGAATTTCATAAGAGCAAGGGTCATAAGATAGGAAATTGTCATCGCCTGAAGAACATTGTACAAGATCTCATTGATAGAGGTGACATTGAGATTGAGGGACACTTATCCAATCAAGAACATGAGATGTTCAAGGAACCATTCCCAAAACATGACAAAGAAAAAGCTAAAGCCACAGATGACCAAACCAACTATACCAGAGCATCCTACAACTATGATTCAACCATCAATCATATCTCGATGGACAACTATGTCTCTACCATTATCATCAAGGACAAAACGTTTGAGAATTCTACTCGAAGACCTAGGATTGTCCTAAAAGGTGTTGGATCTTCTTTCGAATCTACCTCTGAATGTCATGTCACAACCCGCCGAGGTAAATTCACTTTGCAGGGTTCTCCAGCCAAGAACACTGCCTCCTCATCAACCAAACTTGAGTATGACCTTGTAGAACAGTTAGGGAAGACACCCGCGCTCATCTCCATCCTTGAGCTATTACGCATATCCCCCACTCATAAAGCCATTCTTAACAAAATCTTGAGAGATACTATCGTTCCTACTGATCTGAACATGGACCAGTTTCAAGCCATGGTGGGATACCTGTCTGTTCCACATTCACTTACATTCACAGAAGCCGATGATGCCTTCGTAAGTCAGCCACATAATGCACCGCTACACGTTGAAGCCTTCATACACAGACATCGAATAAAACGAGTCCTGATAGATGGAGCAACAGGTCTAAACATTTGTACATTGAGCACAATTAAACAATTGGGATATTTTGATAAGGCTGTGAATTCTACAAATCAAATCACCATCAAGGCATATGATGATGAAGAGCGTTCGTCCAAGGGCACAGTCACCTTGCCTCTCAGAGTTGGGCCAGTTACAAAGGATGTGGTTTGTCAAGTCTTGGATCTAGATCTCACTTATAACATATTGCTAGGACGTCCTTGGATTCATGAAATGAGGGTAGTCCCATCTACATATCATCAATGCATTAAGTTTCCTCACAATGGAGTGGAAGTAACAGTTAACGGCGATCCTAATCCATTCATATACTGCAATAACCTGAGATCAAAAACTGAGACCATCATTCCCAGTAATCGTGAAGCTGTTCCTTCCTCGACATACATTGATCCTGAGTCATTAAAACCTTCAACATCAAAACAAGGTGAGCTTAAAGGAAAGTTTCAAGACAAAGGCATGGGGGAATACACTTTAAATCAGACCATGTACTTACGACAAGTCATGAGTTCCCCAAAAGAATATGGAAGACCACATCCTAACAAGCAAGTATCCATCATGATACTCAAATGGGACCCTACTACCTTTCAAAGATGGGGAGAACTGGAAGAGGAAGATCTATACAAAATACTTTACAAAGACATTGAAGATGACACACAAGATCACATCAGCCTACCATGTGAGAAATATGGCAAAGGCTTCAAAATTCTACAAAAAATCGGGTATGATGGAAAAAGCCCTCTTGGGTTACGAAAGGAAGGCATCATTGAACCTTTACAACCTAAATTGACATTTAAAAAGGAATGCTCAAAAGGACTTGGTTTCCTGACTTCCAAGGTCCACACTCAAAGGACAGAAGAAGCCTTACAAATCAAAGCTGCCAAAATTCAATAAGAGGATTGCTATTCCACAGACTCCAACAAATGGGAATAGGGCTCAGATAAGTCCTCCAGTGACTACGAGCTCATCGAGACATTCAAAGAGCCAGATGAACCCACAGAAGAAGAGGAATTTTATAAAAGATTCAAAGTTGGTCAAGAAACAACCCATGAGGATTCCACACAGTCCTTGTCTCAAGGTCCTAGGTTGAAATCACATAGGATGAGAACACCTATCCCAGAATGCGCTACTAGTGATGATAATTTGCATTCGCTCGCGATCGAGACTGATGAGGAGAGTGTCATCGATGACCTCGATAATTACCTTGACATACCTGAATATAACTGCATCTTCACTCTTAGCCCCGCTAGCTTTGAAGACATTAATGACCTTCCCCTTGTTCACCACCAACTCATTGACTGGGATCATGAAGGACCTGCACAGTTTGACACATTCCAAAATGATGAAGCTTTTATTGACTATCTTGGCATATGAGATGATCTCCCCCTTGGGGACCATAAAGCGGGATACAGTATAGAACTCAATAGCGTGGCATATTTTGGTGAGGGTGTCAGACCTTCCAGTCGCAAAAATGTGACAATAAATCAAGGGTCTTAGGGCGAAAACCACACTGTGGCACTATCTAACCCCAAAAAAGTAAAAAGAAAGGACGTATCTGAGGGCGAAAACCTCTCCGAGGCACTCGAAGATGGAAGGCTCGACATTCTCCCAACATCATATGAGGAAAGGTCATCCATGTTGGTAGAGGAGACTATTAAAACAAACATTGGTATAGAAGAGGTTCCACACAACATATTCCTGGCTCAATCGTTGACGGAGTCAAAAAGGTCAAAATTTATAAGTTTCTTCAAAGATCGACAAATCAACTTTGCATGGTCATACGCTGATATGCCTGGATTAGATCCAGATTTGGTAATGCATCATTTGACAGTTAAACCGAGGGTAAAGCCAGTGAAACAGAAATTAAGAAAAATGCATCCACAAGTGGCATTACTAGTCAAAGCAGAACTTGAGAAATTATTGGATGTCGGATTCATACGCCTTATTGATTATCCTGAATGGATCTCTAACTTAGTGCCTATCAGTAAACCAGATCGCAGCATCAGAATATGTACAGATTTCAGAGACATCAAAAAAGCTTGTCCAAAGGATGACTTCCCATTACCAAATATTGACTTGATTGTTGATCTCACAGCAGGTCATGAAATGTTATCATTAATGGATGGATTCTCTAGTTATAATCAAATAAGGATCACGCTCGAGGATCAACACAAAACATCATTCACTTGTCCTTGGGGGACTTTCTGCTGGAATGTCATACCCTTCGGGCTAAAGAAGGCAGGTGCTACATATCAAAGAGCCACGACTACCATCTTTCATGATCTCATGCACGTAACTGTGGAAGATTCTGTCGACGACCTCTTGGTAAAATCAATAGACAGAAATACACATTTGGACATACTTTCAGTCGTCTTTGATCGGTTGGAAAAATACAAAGTAAGATTAAACCCCAAGAAATGTGTCTTTGGAGTAACCTCCGGGAAGCTCCTAGGATTCATTGTATCCAAAAGGGGAATCGAAGCTGATCCAGCAAAAGTCAAGGCCATCTTGGAGATGCAACCACCAAGAAATATCAATCAACTTCGATCCTTACAAGGCAGACTCCAGTCCATACGAAGATTCATAGCACAACTTGCAGATAAGTGTAATCCTTTTCAGCACCTGCTACATAAAAACATCAAATTCAAATGGGATGATAACTGTCAACAGGCTTTCCAGACGCTCAAAGATTATCTTCTAAATCCGCCAGTTCTGATGCCACCAATTCCAGATCAACCTCTATTACTATACATATCAGCTACTCCAATAGCACTGGGGGCACTCTTAGCACAACAAATTGCTGAGGGCAAAGAAAAAGCAGTATACTATATCAGTCGCACATTAGTGGGATATGAGCTAAACTACACACCAATTGAGTGTGCATGTCTCGCCGTGGTCTTTGCTTCCCATAAATTACAACATTACATGCTCACTCACAAGACTAAGCTGGTTGCAAGGATCGACCCATTGAAATACCTTCTCAATAAAGCAACACTTACTGGGCGACTGGCTAAATGGGTAATGATCCTGAGTGAATTCAACATCGAGTATGTGGACAGAAAAGCAATAAAAGGACAAGCCATCGCAGATCAATTAGCAGATGCTCCCATGATAGATGATGTTCTTCTAAGTTCAGAATTTCCAGATGAATCCATTTTAACAATGTTACATGCAAAGTCATGGCAACTATACTTTGACGGCTCATACACACAGCATGGGGCAGGAGTTGGCATCCTCTTTATAACTCCTCAAGGGGATTCTATACCAAAATCATACTGCTTATCATTTCCTTGTACTAACAATATAGCGGAATATGAGGCATTAACAATAGGATTACGGATCGCAGTTCAGTGGAAGATCCAAGAACTTCATGTTTTTGGGGACTCTCAACTTGTCATCCGTCAAGTAACTGATGATTACTAGACAAAAGATGAAAAATTAATGCTTTACAAACAAATGGTGGATGACCTGAAACAACACTTCACCAAGATAGATTTTGAGCAGATACCAAGAGAGCAGAATCGTGCCGCAGATGCCATGGTTACAATTGCTTGCCTGATCGATCTACCTCTAAATGAGACCCGCTATGAGTTCTTGGTGGATAACCTTTTGGTTCCTTCATACGAGATCATGCCTACTGAGATGATATGTGTTGTCGGTTCTGAGTCCCAGTTATATGGTTCCATTTTCACATACCTTCATGATAATACCCTACCTCCTGATCTATCAAATAACCAACGTCGCACTTTCATTTGCCAATCCTCTCGATATGTCATTTTAGCTAATATCCTATACCGGCGAGGTTTAGATTGCACTTTTCTTAGATGTTTAGAAAGAGATGAAGCTCAGATTGTGTTACGTGAAGTACATGAAGGGATATGTGGTCCACATGCTAGTGGTCCTACCTTGGCCAAGAAACTCATCAGGACTGGATATTATTGGCCCAATATGGAAAAAGACTCATATCAATTTGTCAAGAAATGTAAGCAATGTCAAATTCATGGAGACCTCATACACACACTAGCACAAGAACTTCAACCAATTGTGTCTCCTTGGCCCTTTTGTCAGTGGGGACTCGATCTCAGAGGCAAGATTCACCCTCCTTCTTCCAATGGTCATAAATTCATTATCACTACCAGAGAGTATTTCACAAAATGGATTGAAGTCATGCCTCTCACACAAGTCACGGGAAAACAGATTGCTACATTCATCCTCAACTATATCATTTTCCGATACGGTATTCCTGTTTCCATTATCACTGATAACGGGCGTCCCTTCAAAAATCAGGATGTTCGTGAACTTTGTGACCACTTCCATATTTCCCATCATTTCTCCACGCCATATTACCCCTAAGGTAACGATCAAGCTGAGGCATCTAATAAAACAATCCTTAAAATCCTAAAGAAGACAGTCTATGATGCTGGCCGTAATTGGCATATCCAACTTAATCCTGCACTTTGGGCTTACCGCACAAGTGTCTGCACACCTACAGGATCTACACCCTATTCACTTGTTTATGGCGTTGAAGCCATCTTGCCTATTGAGGTCGAGCTACCCTCTTTATGGGTCTCTTTGCAAAACATCATCAGTGATGAAGACTATAGGGTTTCTCGCTTACAAGAATTGGAACTACTGGATGAATGAAGACAAACCACTTTTAATCGTCTTAAGGCTTACCAACAATGAATGAGTCGCAACTACAATCACAAGGTCAAACCTCGCACATTTGAGGTAGGTGATTTGGTTCTCAGAGAAAGCCCCAAAAATCAGCAAGACAGAGAGAAGAAGGGCAAGTCTGAACCAAATTGGCTTGGTCCTTACATCATTAGAGCAGCATATGGATCTGGGGCATATCAGCTCTCAACTACAGAAGGTGAACCTTTGGAGGATCCTATCAATAGCATGCACCTTCGCAGGTTTAACACATAGCTCTTCAGAGTATCCTAATTCAAAAATACAAAAAATTCAAAAATTTTAAAAATACAAAAAAATTAAAAAACAAAAAAATCGTTACTTGGTGAAAACCTAGCAAACAGGCGCCTTGTGACACAAAAAAACATTGAAAAATAAAAAAAAGTAAACAGAAATAATTTTGTCCAACGGTGAAAACCACTTCGGTGGCGCCCTAGGCAAGTACCATGGTGAAAACTGGGTCACCAGCGCCATGCGTAGAGACATTGCTCCTCCCTCCTTCAGGATTCACTTTCATTCTTTCACTTTGCACACACTCACAACCTATCCATTCATAATAAACTTACCCGTTCCCATCATGGCTTGTTATTGATCTACCTAAGATTGGTTAGCCATTCATAATAAACCTCCCTTTCCATCCATAATAAATCAACTCCTATCTATGGCTAAGGCAAATCCTATGTCTAGTGATGGGTGTGGAACTAAGAACATCACATGTTTCGAGGAGTATAGTTTATTCCAGCTTCCTTCAATCTATCCACGCACAATCCACAATAAAGCAACATTTGTATCACAGATCCGCAATAAAGTTTCATCTTCTCCACAATAAAGTATCAGTTTCATGGATTCAGTCAGTTTCAGATGAGACACATCAGCAACAATGAGCTTCAACAATTCAAATCTTTCAACTGACTCAGACAACATATGGTTCAGTGCTATCTATCCTTTCTGTGAAAGTGAACATTGTGACCACAATCAAATACGACTTATACAAGTGACAAGAGACACTAAATTTGAGGACTACAGTGGATGTTGGTGTCGATTCTTGGTTTTCTTTTGATTTTATCTTTTGGTGACATGTCTTTTATCTTTTTCAGGATGTCTCTGACTAGAGATTCTATCTCCAGGATGTCTTTGACTAGAAAGGCGAGGATGGGGTACCGTCACCTATTTTTCTTTGCTGTCTATGGATTGTCTCTTAGTAATGCTATGACTTGTCCAAGGATATGAGGACACTGTGAGTCTAGTATGAACTGGGGCATTCCTTGTTTGTGACTGTCTTATCTACATGTAAACAGGTACAATGACTTTCTGGGTCGAACATATGCCTCGATTGTCATAACCTACTTGCCATAATAAAGCTCAATGATGATAATGCACAAGAAGCTCTTTCACTTTCATATCTTTTGTCTTTTATCCCCCTTTCTTGATTGACTTCCATCGTCCTTCTCGAGTCCGCGTAACCTACTATCACACGACTAAGTATAATGACACACCAAAAATAGTTGCATTTCATGTAGTTGAACCTGCATTATCACATGTTAGCATTTCATACATACATATAAAATCAAAACTGCATCACATCCTGCACACAACACCTATTAGCACATCTTACATTTTCATCATGTAAATAGTTCTTTGCATTATCATATTCATCTGCACTTCATACATTCACATTTGCATCATGCATACACATATAAAAACATAAAAGAACAAAAATATTGCATTGCATCATATACATATTTGCATCCATATCATAAGCATCACATAAAACAAACATCACATAAAAACATCTCATCACATAGGTACACATGCATATAGCTGCTGCAAAGATGACTCATCTCATATATATATCATAAGTGTCATAATACAATGATGTCAAAAAATCATATGGCTACAATCACCCGAAGGTGTCTACATCATCATACAAAAATGGTACACTACTGATACATAGGGAGCCCTCTATGGCTATGATGAACTCCTTCCCTTGAAGCCGCCTGGCCTCGACGGAATCTGAGCCCCTGAAGGACCCGCCCCAAGATCATCCCTCCTGTCCCCTCTATCTGGTGGTGGTGGAGGACCCATAACCCCACCACTAGATGCCTGTCTCCTCCGACTCCCTCCCATAGCTGTCACTGTCCGTGATGGTCTATGGAAGCTCCTCGCCCGCTGATCAGCTAACATTGCACCATAATAGAGATCCCGCCAGTAGGCAATCTCCTCCCCTGCCCACAGGACGTAGGCATATCCAGCCCCTGTGTCCTCTGCTGCCTGTCTCCTAGCCCTCAGTGCTGTCTTAGCCTCTATGTAGCACTGAATGGCCTGGTCTCGCTCCTGCTCAGTATCTCAGAGCCACCTCCTAAGCCTATCCCTCTCCCTCTCCAACTCTTGGATCTCATATGCCTATCCCTGGCAGATCTCCCTCAGCTTCGTCAGCTCATCCTCCTCTGCATCAACCCCCTGTGGCTCTGCCTATGGCTCCCCTTGTACGGGTGCCTGCCCCTGTGCCTGTACTGGTACCTGTACTAGTGCCTGTATTGGTATGCACCTATCGGGGACCCTGTGCTGCTGACACCTGTAGCGGCAATCCACCGTGACCCCTCACCACTCGAGCCTGCCTATCCTCTCCACCCTCCCTCTGCGGTGCAATCCTCCTCTCTCTAACTGCCCCCCTCCTCCTCCGTCGGCCTCTGCCCCCATCAGCTCCATTATCATCATCCCCACCACCATCTCTGTCTAATGGCTCTCCCCGATCCGTCAGGCATGGGAATGGATGCTCGGCCCAGTATGCTGTGTACTCGGCATCCATGCCGACATCCTCAATCTCTGGCCACATGTCCCAGGGTAGCGGCATCATCTCTACCAGTTGTGTAACAGCCTGATCATATGATAATAGGGGTCCAAACTGTGCATGATCTCTCACAGTCCATGCATACATGCCTGAACCCCGTGGCATCCGCTAGATCCTGCCGAACTGCCTGCCAACCCTGTCCACTAGCTGCCTCTCCAGCAAATAGAGCATCCGCCCAATCAGGTACCTGCTCTGAAAGGTGTAGGGAAGCTCTACCATATCATCCTCCCACTGCTCACATCCCAAGTATGGCCTCCATATGACCATGTCAATATCATCAATCACCCGTCGCCAGTGCTCTAGCCTGCCAATCCGTGGCTATGATGTGATCATGTCGTATAAGTGAACAAAACTGCGTCTGTGACCTCTGCCTTTGAAGTGTATCGGTCTCGTCACTGACAGATGCTCATAGGCCCACACCTGCAACAATGTCACCTCGCAGCCCAATCCCACTGATCTGTGGTATACAAACTAATGCAGCTCATAGTAGAGGTGTGCCAACACACATGGTCCTCAGGCATATCTGGTGTGTTGTGTCACTAGTGTCTCCAATGCTCCTCCCCAGCCTACAGCCAACCCCCGTGTCACCCTATCCAGACACAGGAACCCACTGATCACTCTTCCTATCACTGCTGGTAGCGCTAGCCCTGTAGCTGTCATAGTATCCCAAGCCACATGTCCAACCCTCATCTCCAGTCCTGGGTCCTGGAACACTCGTCTCAATGCCTCGCTCTCTCCATCTTGATCATAGGATATCAGCTCACCATCAATTAGTAGCCTCAAGATCCTATATACATCCTCGAGGGTGACTGTCATCTCCCCCATCGGCAAATGAAATGTACATGTCTGAGAGTGCCATCTCTCCGCCAGCGCAGTCAACAGTCCCATGTTTGCCCGAAACTCAGGCACATATAGAACATGTCTCAATCCCATAGCCTCAATCGCAGCTCGGTCCTCGGCTGTCAGCTCAGGTCGCAATCTCTGAGTTAATGGGAATCTCTCCCGTGACTCCAGCAAAGGCAAATACTCCTGCAGTTGAACAAATCAATTAGGTCAGTCATCGTGGCATTCAATGTTCATCACAAAATGCTACTTTTTATCTACATGCATATGACATTCTATCCTAGTGACACTCACTGTTCATCACAAAGTGTTGCTTCTATCCTAGTGGAACTCCCTGTTCATCACAAAGTACTACGTGTGTGGCACTCCCTGTTCATCACAAAGTGTTACTCACATTTGCACTCACTGTTCATCACAAAGTGCTTCTCATATTTTAGTACTCCCTGTTCATCACAAAGTACTCTATCTTGGTACTCACTGTTCATCACAAAGTGCCTTGATCTATCCTAGTCTTCCCTAAAGGACCTGCTTGAGTGTATCCTCTTAGCAGCTTATCCAATCGACAATGTATGTTCATCACAGAATTGCCAATTTGACCTAGAAGACATAAATTCACATTTTTTTGGACACAAACGCGCTTACCTGACATAAACGCGCTTGAAGACTGCACAGACGCGCCTGAAAAACACAGACGTGCCTGGGCGACATAGACGTGCCTTCTTGGCACAGACGCGCCTACACATCACAAACGCGGCCGCATTTGGCACAGACGCGGTTTCCATCACAGACGCGCCTGGCACAAACACAGACGTGCCTCGCGAGCATGGACGCACCTAGACGTTTTTTTGCATTTTTCTTGGACCCTATTCTAAGCACATTTATTGCCCTATCTACCATGCATTAATGACAATAATAAATGCATCGAAGTATGAGGAGGTTTGGTGGTACTTACCGGCTCTCCTACCTCTGTTGGCCTCTGGAATCGGCGAATGCGGTTGAATCTGTGAACGAAGGCCATCACTGCTGACTATTGCTGCTCTTTTCTCTCTCTGTACTCTGCTCTCGTGGATGTGTAGATGACAATGAGGATGTATTTTCCCCCATGGTATATCTTATAGACTACCCCTAGCTCTCGTTTCCCGAGTCAGTCTTCTTTATCCTGTGACTTTGTCACTTTATCCGGTCAGTTCATTCTTCTTTCTTATCGAGAGATTGTCTGCGATCTTTGCAAACATTTTCATCCAATCTCTCGAGGGGGCATATCATTCCCATCTTGGGGCAACTCTGTATCAGTTCATCTTATCTTCTTTGAAATAACGCGACAAGCCGCATTGTCTCAAAGAGGGGCAAAATGTAGACACCCAAAATTGTCATGTCTAATTAAATAAATATTTTATTTATTTAATTATCTAAGCTTAATTCTTCTATTAATTAAATAAATCTTTATTTATTTAATTAATTCATTTATCCTCTTCTAGCCTTATTTCTCATTTAGATAAATACATTTATTTATTTAAATTATCCCTTTTCCTAAATTAAATAAATATCTTATTTATTTAATTGGTCCCACTTCTTCTATTAATTAAATAAATATTTATTTATTTAATTAATTCATTAACCTTTTCTACCTATGACACATGTCATTCATCTCTTAATTCCTACACTACCTACCCCTTCCATTATTTTATTATTTCTTTTACCTACCCTCTAATCATAGCCGACCTCCTTTTACACCTCTCAATCTTATCCCTCCATTTCATATAGTGTCTTCTATATAAGAGGATACTTCCTTAATTATCAAACCCTAATCAATCATTCTAACTACTTGATCAATTGACTACACTACGATCCTACTTGCAACCACATTCCGTTCTTTGTTGAGCTCTTGTGCACATAAAATTTGAGAGCAAATATATCAAGCAAGATCAATGGAGATAGGAAGAATTGAGATCCAAACCCTATTGGACATGTGGTGGTATAATATTTGTGATTTCATTTTATTTACATTGTCTTAGGTAATCTTCATATGTAATGGTGGATCTTTGTTGTTGTTAGGCTAGGGTTTTGTGGTTGAATTCATTTAGCCTTTCAATATTGTTATTATTGTATCCATTTTCACCATATACAGTCGGATCATAAGGTGTGTGTACTTTCTCAGTGATCTCCCAAATATCCTTTCCAAGATATCTAAGATGAGTCTCCATTTAAATTTTCCATATCCCATAATTTGTTCCATCAAGCTTAGGGATTTCTCTTCTGAAAATAGTTGACAGTGGATTTGAAGTGTTAGTTGCCATAGGATATACCTCAAGTGGTTAAGCTTCTGCAAAAGAGGACCAAGGCTCTGATACCAATTGTTAGGATAACCGGTGAACAACTGAGAGGGGGGGGGGGGGGGTGAATCCGTTGTTAACAGATTATATCATTTAATCCACTTATTAACCTTAAACTAGATTAAGTACCGGTAAATAAAAAATAGATACTGGTAAACAATACAACTTAACAATTAAACAGATAATCAATGCAAAACAACCATACCAAATAACACCATGATTTGTATGTGGAAAACCCGGAAAGGGAAAAACCACGGTGGGAAGCCTACCCATAGTCAGATGATACTTCTATATAAAGTATGTGATACAATGAGGGGTCTGCACATGTAGGAAGGCACACTGCCTAGAGCATACTGCTCATTACAAAAGAGTCACTGACTACAAAGAGGCAATAACCATCTCAAGATAAATGGACAACAATCCAATAGAGTGAACTGCTAGAGATAACATCTACCATGCCTGACTACAGTCTCGGTTAAGCTCAATACCGGAGGCCTTTGACCTCTTCTTTAATCCCAATTCGATCACCTATGATCGACCAAATCTCCTTCGCATATGATATTACATTCCACGACCATGAACACTTATTCCAATGATATCTTACATCATTTTATACCAACCCTAAGGCCTAAACCAATTAGGTCGGCCACCTAAAAGATATTACAATAATATCATTAGATAAATCCATATTACAATGATATGCCATATCGGCTTAAGACCAAAACAACAATAACCAATCCATAGAACATCTCGAAACATCCCAGTAACGTGTAGAGAACATGTTATCATGATACTGATCCATAACCTAGATAGGTACCGGACCTATTATGGGTCCACCACTCCAAAGCAATGCCTTCAAGCAATTGAAGCACGATCAAAGAACATCTTCAACATCTTGAAATCCATCTAGAAGCCGCACCAACACCACTTATGCATCCTATCAAGACTCCTCAGTAAAAACTCTGTCGGTTAAACCTTAAACCAATGTCGGTAAGGGCTTACAAGAGTGTATGATGGCATCCGATTACCAGGTCAATACCAACTGACAAAAACATGCTCAAGGAACATGTGACACATGAAATCAAACATACACCATTGATCCAAACATGCCGGAAGTGTCCAACAAATAGTCTCTTTTGTCGGTAACACTAGATCTTCTACCGGTAACTAAAACCTGTCTGCCGGTAACCAACCATAACAACTAGTGTTGACATCAATGACAAAACATCAATGCAACACATAATCAGTTCATCCATAATGCCAACACTTGTTCCATGATAAGTTAGCCTTGGATAGAAAGTCCAGAGCAGTTAGCTCTATCTTTGTAATCATTTCATATATAGTGGATTATCTTGTGGGTTGACTCCCACCATGGTTTTTCTCTGTTTTGGTTTTCCATGTATAAATCTTGGCGTTCCTATGTGAGTGCTTATGTTGTTGTTGTTTAATTCTTCATGTTGTGGATAAATGGATTTAAGTGGTTAATTGTGTTATTGAGTTTTGGAATTTAGTTTATGCTGATTCACCTCCACCTCTTAGAATTCAGTGTGTTCAATACTACTTTGCGTGCTAGTCTCATAGGCTAAGAGCTTCTATGCCTAGTGCTAAGTTCCTCTTAGTTGATATTAATTTTTCTAGCAAGAAATACATTTTTATTCATTTTTGCATTTAGTATAAATTGATTTATTTTATTATTATTAAATAGTTAAAAATAAGGTCTTTCTTCTAGTATAGATTATCTTTATCATTCATATGAGAAAAATTCTTCATATTTTCATAGAAATAGCTATACAATTTGTGCTATCTAGAAGTAATATAAGGATTTGTTATTTACATTAGTTATCTTCTTCAAGAATCAAATTCCTGATATTATAAAAATGATGCACAGAATGTGGTAATGTAATATGGATCAACACAATATGCACATGTGTTTAAACTCCATGCAATGTGGTAACATGGCAATACAAAAAATTTATTTACATGATACAAGCAATCCAATCAAACTCTATGTGATGGCCACTATGATCAATCTATGCATAATGTGGAAAATGTGATAAATCTATGTGCAATAAGTGTGTGTAATGTGATATATTTTTATTTAGATATAGTGAAAAGCCTTTCTCTAGAATAATTCACTCTTTTAAGTATTAACCATGATGAGGAAATTTCACCAAAATATATTCCTATCAAACTCAATTTTCAATTAAAAATCTACCCAAGCAAAAAAATGAATCGGTGGACTATTGGGTGCCAAAAAAAGAAAGGTTGCACTTTCTAAAACATTCTAAGTCAGTTATTGATTCTAAATAAAGAGGTAAATTGAGGTTTATAGGGGATAGATCGATCAATATAAATAGTGGCTCTAGATTATAGGGTTTTCTTAGTGAGTTTATTTTATTTGTAACGATTTGAGTCCATGTGGCTATAGCATGTAATTTTATGAATGTTGTAGCTCTCATTTGATTGGGATGTTATAAAATAGGTGTTTCTTTCTTGCATTTTCTAATTTATTTCTGTGTTTTTATTGCGTGTTTCAGTTTGTAAGGGGAGTACCCTTCATCAAACGTGCAACAAGTTTGCAAATTCAAGCTTTAGTATTCTTAGTTGTATAATTTGGAAAGGAGACCTCATATAAGTATCAAATTATATTGGAGTACCACCCATCAAAATCTATATTATAACTGTTACAGATAGGATGAAGTATGTTGTCATTGATGTCAACCATACTATATTAACACACTTGTATGTCTAGGTGGGAGACTATTATAGTATGTTGTCATTGTTGTCAACTTATAGTATGACTAAGAGATGGATTTGTGTAGATGTAAATATTATGAGATGAGTTGATGAAGATGGTTTGATTGAGTTAACATGTTCTATGATAATAGTAAGGTAGTCTGAAAGCCCATTACAGATGACATGAAGTAGTAAGGTAGTCTAGAAGTAGTGGATAGTATATTTTGGGTGTCTAGTGTATGATTCAGAGATGGGAACACATGTTTGGGTATGTTCTCAAGTTTCTTACAATATTACCTTGTTAGTTGTATGTACCACATTTTGTGATAAGATCTAAAAATTTGTCTAAGGCATAAACTAAGTATATCCAAGGTATAGACACAATGTTTGGATTCACATTTCTTTGTATTGCAAGATTTGTCTTGCGGATCTAATGTTGAGTTGATAAAGTATGAAACATATTATATCTAAAGTTTTTGGTGGTAAATTCCTCTGCATAAAGTGTTAGAGTTGATTGTATTTCAGATAGTGCTAAGACAATGTAAATTGTTTCACAGGGAAATTGGAATGCTCCACATTCCTCTAATTTGAAAAATATGGTTGTAAGGTTTTATTCATATGATTGGAGAGGTATAAGGAATAATCCATTTGAGTTAAATATGTTTCGAGGTACCGCAAGCTTAGTTTCCATGGTACCAATGTGTATTGTTTATCCTACATGCTTTGTTTTCATCTAATCAATAGGGTTTCATACTTGCGCTAGCAAATAACTATGAAATACTTCAAAAGAATATTGTAGGGACACTTTGAAAACTCTACAAGGCTTTTATCTTAATTGGCATGGTAATATTTGTCTCTCTCTGGTAGAGAAAAGGAATTGAAATTGACAATTTTGATGAATTGTTGTTGTTGAGCCAACATGGCTGATACTCTTATAGGTGGTATGATCCTGAATGTTTGCACTTGGTTTGGAAGATGTGTTGAAATGTTTTTGGGCCTGATTATGCCTTAGGTCAATCCTTAACTCATTACATTTCATGATATATGTGCTTAAGGTTGACTAATAAAGTAAATCATACTTTCAAAGTATAAACCATCTTGGAGCGGAGCCAGTTGAAGATTTGAGATGTTGTGAATGATATATATAGAAGATGAAATCATTTGGAAATGTGTGGAAGTAAGAGAGAATGTGCATATGTTGAAGACTAAAAACCAAAAGTAATTAATGGTGTAAAAAAGAATTATTGTTGATTAATAAGTGGAGTTAAGCCATCAATCACAGTTATTTATCTTTTTCAAATTGTAATCTTCATAGAGTTGTTGCTTACTTGGATTGCAACCCTAAATCAATGTTGTAATCTTGTTTCTATTTCCAAGCAACTTTTATTATGGTGGTTTTCTCTTGTGGGATTTGATGAGCCTATAAATTGTCCATATTATTCCATGTTTTATGACATTTAATCTCATGTTTACAATGCTAATTTAATACATTTCCAAACATTACATTGATCATATGAAGCATAACTATGATAAATGATTATTGATTTGCATTTGTTATTTTAGCTAGTTAAGGCTAAATAATTGTAATATATTATGATGAATGAATATTAAGTATTTTGGAATGATTAACATGTTGTTTGTAGGATATATGAGTCATTCATGTAGTTGGAAAGAAGAATAAATACATAGGTAATTGACAGATGTAGGTGTTGATTGGAAGTGCAGAAAAAGTAAAAAAACTAGTTTCAGTAAAACGAGCATATCTCCCTTGTTTATTAACAAAATTCAGATCTTCAAAATGATTTAGAAAGATTAAAAGGAGATCTAAAATCCCATTAGAGAATTTTTACCAATTCATAGTAATTAATGAGCATGATTCACCAAAATTTGATTTAGATAAAACTGGCAGATTTGGAGGCAACAATTAAGGAATGGGTTCTAATTCAATTTGGACTCTTCTACTTCTTGATGATCTTATGGATTTGGAGATATTGAAGTCAAGGAAAAATGGAGAAACTTATGAAAACAAAAAATCATAACTCATAAATTATTGTAGCATGTTTATACATGTTTTCAACTATAACAATTCATGATGTTGTAAGAGTTCAATTTGGATTGTGACACCATCAACTCTATTTAGTTAAGTCTTTGCTATTAGTTTTTTGAGGAATAAGTCATCTCCTTGTTGTTGTGGGAGAATTGAATTTTGTTACAATTTGATTGGAGTTTATAATTAATCCAACTCTAGTATTCTATCTACAAATATTAGATCCAATTGAGTTGAGAAAGAGAAGAGTAACCAGTTAATGCTAAGCTTTGTTAGTAGTGTCTTTGTTCAACCAGAAAGTTTGATATTAGTATATGTAATATTGGATTTGCAATAAGAGTATGATTTGGATAATGAATCTTGTATATTAAAGATTGATTACTAATGACTAAGATTGAAGTCACTCAAACAAGGGCCACTTGAGGATCTATGACTCCATAGTAGTTTAGATCTACAATAGTTTAGGTTATTGTTCACTATGCTTAACAATTATAGATCAATTATTTAGGATAGGTTTTGTTTCAACATATTTAATTAAATGTTTTAGAATAGTCAACCTGTAGCCACTGCTGTGTCAAATAAGTAGTTAGCCCACAGTCACTAAATTGTGTAGTTAGATTTATTTCTAGCATTTGTTATTTTTTAAATTAAATTTGTTGCTTTCAGTTTATTTTCCATACACAATTAATATAACAACCTAGAAGGATTCCTTAGTGCACATATAGTGTCAGCATCATTAAAAAAGACATGTTCCTAGTTGATAATTAAATGATCCTCTACTTAGGACATTAGGTTGCTCCATTGGGCACTCCAATTGGGCTAAGTGCATGACATACTGCACCAACCTTAGATATACATAGTGAAGACCAATAAGGGTTTTCCATGTAAATCTAGTGATATTGTTATATGCTTTGACTTATCTCTTTCCTTGTTGTTTAATCATAGATGTTGAATGAATATTGTTAAGAAAAATTCACCCCCCTTCTCAATCTTTGGGTGTGTTTAACAATAACAGTAAGCAATCTCGATAGAGCTATCGAAAATAGCGTGCGAGGTAAGGTTATGGATGAGAAATTAATAATCCATGGATGGATCATTTATTGATATAAAGGAAGAAACACTTACCATTGCATTCACATGTCGATTGTGTTACCATAGGATAGGATTAATGGTGTAAGAAGCAAATTTATCCAATATTGATAAGACTAAGTCATGCTATTGAGAGAGTTTACTTCGTTTTGCTTGATAAGTTCCCGTTAATTGTATTATGATCAACTGTAAATCACCAAAGATATGCAAGGGTTGAATTTTAAAAGATAAAGCCACACACAAACCAAACGTAAGGGCTTTATACTTATTGATGTTTTTAGTACCTAAGAAATTAAGATGATAGGATTAAGAAATTGGATTTCTTGAAGGAGGTATTAAAATGGCACCCACACCAGATCTAGTTAAACATCTAGAACCATCAAAGAACAAGTACCATGTCTTACCTACATCCAAAGGGAGGACAAGATGATCAAGGAATGTATCTTGATTAGGGAGAGTAAAAGATGAAGGAGTATCAACAAAGTGGTCAGTTAAGGCTTGACCTTTAATTGATTTTTGACAAACAAAATTAACGTCAAATTTTGTTAACAAAATAACCCATTTAGCTAAGCATCCTAAAAGGTCTATTTTAGAGTAAAGATGCTTAAACAAATCAAATTTTATGATGGCATGCATTTAAGAATTAAGAAGATAATGTCTCAACTTTTGTGTTGCAAATACAAGAGCAAGACATTATTTCTCATTTGCAATACGCTGGACCTCATAATCAAGTAAAGTGCGACTTATGTAATGCACAACACACTCTTTATTATCATCATCATGTTGTGCCAATGAGACACAAGAGCATTAGAAGAAGCAACAATGTAAAGAAAGAAACAACGATAAGAAACTGTAGGTTGTAAGATAGGAGGATTGGATAAATAACATTTTAAATCATTAAAGGCTTCTTGAAAATACAAATTCAATTTAAAAGCATTATCATTTTTAAGCAATTGAGTGAAAAAGGAAGAGTCTGATGCACGAGTTGTGAAACAAATTGACAGATAGCTTGAATCTTTCTTTATAAGCTACAAATTTGAGAGATGTTTCTAGGAGGTGACATGTTAACTATAACACCAATTTTCTTTGTTTCTACTTCAATACCATAATGCAAAATAAATAATCATAATAGTTTTCTATTATTAATGCTAAAAACATATTTTTGAGGATTCAAGAGCATGTTATATTTATGAATATGTTCAAAGATTTTATGAAGGCTTTTGATATGGTGTTGGTACGGAATAGATTTGGCTAAGATATCATTGACATATTCCTCTAAGACTTTATGCATATAGTCATGAAAGATGAAAGTCGTAGCACATTGATATGTCGCAATAACATTCTTTAATCCAAAAGGCATGACAACCCAGTTCAAAATATTCCCCTTGGTGTTATAAAAGTTGTATTGTATTGATCTTGAGGATTGATAAAGATGTGGTTGTATCCAGAGAAGCCATCCATAAAGGATAATAAGGCATGACTAGCAATGGAATTAACAATCATGCCAATGTTTGGAAGGGGAAAGCCATCTTTTAAAGAAGCTTTATTAAGGTCTCTAAAGTCAGTGCACATTATAATATGATTTTCTCATTTAGCAACAAAAACTATGTTTGAGATCCAAGGTGAACAGTCAATAGAACATATAAAGACAACTTCAAGGAACTTCTCAATCTCATCCTTAACCAACAATGCAACCTTGGGGCTCAATTTTTGGATCTTTTGTTTAACAAGTTTGGCATCAAAATGCAACACAATATTATGGGTGAGATTTTGAGGATAAATATAGGGAATATCCAAATAATTCCAAGCAAAGAGTTTAGGAAATTCATGTAAGAGAGAAGAGTGTTCACGTTGTTTGTTAACATCTATAATTTTTTCAATTTTGATCACTTTTTCAACATTATATGGATTCATCAAGACATCTATAATATCTCATATAAGAATATCTTATTATGTTTAAGAACATCTAGAGTTCTTGGGTCATCTCTGCAATGTCATCTAATAATTCAAAGTATTTCCCAAAGTATACTTCAACATTTCAACAATAGAGAAATTCCCAATTATGATGATATTGAGGAAGGTTATCATAAAATCACTTGAATTGAGCTAAGGAATCATCAATTGAAAAGATGTCAAATGAAGATATGATAGAAGTATTTAACTAACATCAATTAAGTGAGGATTAATTAATGCAATATATCTAGAATAAGTAGAGAACACACTCACATTGAGAGATGGCCAATCAGATGGTTTGGTGGGCTTTGAAGGATTGTAACCAAGACCAAACAAAGCTTCTCACATGTAATGTTCTAAGAGAACTTTTATTCCTTGTTCATTTGTTCCACAACCATTGCCTCTATATCCACTCTTAGATAATATATTGAAACGAGGACCACAAAGAGATACAAATTTTGAAAGAGATGACAACTCATAAGTCTCAATGTCATATGGATAAGAATTACAAGACTTTCTTGGAAGAAGTTGAATACTTTGTTGATGTCACCACATCTTTCTTTTTAGTCTCAGATTCTAATTAAGGGACTTTGATCTCTCTCACATAAGAGGTTGTAAAGTCTAGTGACCCTAAATCATCCTCTAAGAGTACTTTTGCAGGTGAAGGACTATCTTTAATAAGAGATGGTGTATCCATTTAAATTGAGAAAGGAATTGTACAATTTTAAGAAGATTTAGATCTTGCTTTGAATTGCAAACAAAGTTGTGAGTTCTTATCAACTTCTAAGGTGTACATCTTGATGTTGTGAATGATTTTGAGATTGCAGTGAAGAGTAGAAGGGATTGCTTGCATAGAATGAATCTACGATATACCTAGAAGAATATTATAAGTGACAGTATTGGGTATGACATGGATAGGTGTGGGTAGAATCACAATACCCACCTTAATAGGTAATGTAATTGTACCTAACAACTACTACCAACATTATCAAAGCCACAAATAGAGAGCAAATCAACTTGAATGAGGGAGGTATCCACATTGATTTGATGCAACATATTTATACTACAAATATTAAGACCCGATCCATTATCAACTAGGGTACATCTTATTCCATTGTCATTTATGAGAGCAACAATCATAAGTGGATAATATTGATTTTGAACTTTCAAAGATGGTAACTTATCTTTTGAAAGCACAATATCCAAATTTGTTGCATGCATACACTCTAACAAGCTGATACATCTTTCGGTTTCATAGAAGGTGGAACCACTATCTTGTGAAAAGCCTCTTGGGGAATCCCATGGTATGTAGGAAAGTTGGAATCAACTCCCAAATGGATATCTTAGCTGGAGTAGCACAAAGTTGCTCGGAAAGATCATATTCTTTTCCAAAGTGTTGAGTAAGACAAGGTGTGAGAGGAATCACTAGATGAGAAGTAGGAAGAAGAGAAGAACCAAATTGCACTTGATTAGGTAGTTTATTGTTTCTCATGTTATATGCGTGAACAATTGCATTATAACTAGGTTGCTATGACATTTGTTGATTCATCCTATTTATTTGGATGAGTTGTTTTGTGAAGTTTAGGTAATAGTTAGGAGGTCTAGTTGGATTTTTACCACCTTTAACAATGATCACTGGTTTTCTTTGAGGTTGAGGAACATTAAGATGAAGAGCCACAAGAATCTTAGGCTTCTCAAGTTTATTTTTATAACCAGTCACATGTATCATGTTGATTAACCTTTGGCAAATGGTTGGTTAAGGAGGCGTAGAGGATAAATCAATAGAGATGAAGTCATCACGAGATTCTTCTAACATATCCAATTCATCACTACTAAACAACCCATCAAAGACATGGAAATATTGTAAAAAGAGATCCAACATGATTGGATAACTTACTTTCTCCAAGCTATGGGTTGATTTTGTTTTTGGGGTTTTGGTTTTCTAATCTAAGAAAAAAATATACTTGTTCTAGATAATGCCTTTAAATGATGTAATCTAATAAAAGAAAACATTCAAAAGACTAATGTAATCTAAACACACACCATATAAGACACAACAATGCATGTAAATTATATATATATATATATATATATATATATATATATATATATGATGATGATGATGATGATGATGATGATGATGATGATGATGATGATGATGATGATGATGATGATGATCCTGTCTCTTTCAGTGAAGCCTCGACTATAGAGGATATTACAAGGCAATGCTTGAAGGATTACAGTAGATCTCCACGTCAAGGTATCAGGTAATATGCCGGCTTCATATGGATTTGCATGCCCGCTTGGGCTAATTGGTGGCTCCGATAGATGCCTCAGTTGATTAAAGAATCGTACGTCATTGACTGCTTATGTATTTGCTCTGATACTTATATCCAATTTGGCGGTGAAAAGACTCACCATATGAAATGCCGAGGTCTGCCCTTGGACTGTACCATTTGTTGTTCATAACACACCATCACTTCAGGTATACTTCTATTCAGTGTTAGATTCTAATAAATTTTGGTGGTGAAGGAATGATGGTGATCTACAATGTGCGCCTTTCTATAAAGACTCTTCAGAAGACATATTTTCTTGCGAACAGTTGTGCTATTTTTATGAAATACACAGAGACAAGATTGTGACGGATGGCTTGTTTTGCTGCGGTGAGCTGTGTTATAGACACTGGGAACACAACTACACAACCTGTTCATCATCGAAGAGTATGTTTATGATGCTATTCGTGGGCTTATGGGCATCACTATCAATTTTGAGAGACACTGGTGTGATGTTGTAGTGCTAGAGGCGGTCCTCTTGCCCCTGGTCAATGTCATTGATGCTAGGGAATGTGTGGTCGAATTACTTAATGGATTTGTAAAGCCATTCATTACGGATAGTGTTGCCAATGCCATTTTAAGTCTGGATGAGGGTGTCAAAATAAGCATTCTGAAGGTATATTTTCAGTTTGAAAATTACCTATCTTTTGAGCCAGAGGAGGATTCAGAGGTTATTGATGATGCGGGTAGTGGTGGCTCTATTGACAGCGACACCATATGTGAAATGGCTAGAAGGGAGATTTGGATGGAGGAGCGCAAGCATATCAAGGCTTTTGGGGAGAATATGTGGGAAGTGTTTAGATGTGCTGTGTTTAATGGTAACATGGAGCCATTTAGAAGGATGATAGAATCTGATGACTGGTGGCTCCCTGAGAACTCTACCCACAATGCTATCAATATTGGTGAATTTGCAGCTGTGATATATAATGCAATTAGTGGACAAATGTAATGGGTTTGTGGGTAATGGGATTGTGCTTTATGTCTGTGTTGATCACTGGTTGTTTGGTTGTCGGGCTTGGGTGTTCATAGGCGTGTCTATAATAGTATATGGTAGACAAGGCTTGTGTGGCAGATGCCTGAAACTGTATGTAATTTTTATTTTCTGCATTATAGGGAGCTATCCCCTGTAATGATAGCACTTACCTTATATATATATATATATTAAAATCATGAGAAATATGAAAGATGTTAGGTTCAACAAAATATTTGATATGGAAAAGAGATGGAGAAATCTAGCTAGTAGCTTAACCAAAACCAAAATCTCTTCCATAAAACAATGGGATACGAACAAGACCAAGGTGTTATGCTTAAATAATTCTACTCAAAGAGAGTCTAACAATTTGGGTTCTATCTCTTTGTTGCATAGAAGATTGACTGACTAACTTAGATGTGAGCTAACTAGGTCCCATAGCATGCATAGATGATCATATAAACTGATAAAACATATTGATAGACAAATAGGAAGCTGCAGGCAAGTACAAGAATGAAACTGGGATATAAAGGTGCACTTGTGACAACAAACAAAGCCTAAAACAAATATTCAAGTGTGGTAGGAAACTAGACTAATAGGTGTTCTACTGCAAAAAATTGCCCAAGTTTAGTATTAGAAGATTGCAAACCGCGATTCCTCCAAATTTTAGGTCAAACTAGCAGGATGACACAATAGATTAGGCTTTTTCTCTTAGATTTTTTCTAGTAATCCCTGTCTTAGTCTACTTAGTTGCCTTGGATCACCTGGTGTTCTCTTCACACCCTAGGGTCTCTAGGACTTCCCTTGCTTGAGGAATCCCTTGACCTTTCCCAATCCACCCACCAATGAGTTGTAATGCTGCTCCTAAGGTCTCACCTACTCATGAGACTCAAAACCCCTTACTATGGCTAATAAGGGCTTGGCTTGTCCTACTGCTTCCTAGGTCTTAGCAAGGTTAGGTCAGGTCCATTTCATGGTTTTTCCACCCATTCATGTGCCCCCAAGAGGTTTCAAGATTCCAACCCCTTACCGATTTCACTATTTTGTGTTTTTGCCTACAAAATAGGGCTACAAGGATTTTGACCAATTAGGCCTCCTAACTGGTCCTTTAGGTCTCCCTCTCACAAACGATGCACAAACTACCCAAACTCCCAAAATGGGCTACCTTTCATTCGGTAAGGGCTCAAGGATTTCTCTAGTTTTGGGCCTCCAAGTGGCCGTACAGTGCCTTGGGCGAATTTTGGGGTTTTAGAGGGTTTTGTGAGGGTTTTATGGTCTGCCTGGGTCATAGTGTGTGTTTTGTGTTTTAGCCACCTTGTTTGGATTGGTGGAGGCTCCTCCTTTACACCAGTGGTGCTTCACACACTCCTCTACACCTCCTCCAAAGGGTGCACTCTCCTCTGACCAACCTTGCTCTCCAAGACCTTTGCAACTTAACCCTTCCTAGTTGGGCACTATTCAGTCTTGCCTAGGATTGGGTATTTTGATGGCCTCCTTGCATTTTCAAGGGCCCTGCTTGCTTTGTAATATAGTACAAGGTCTGCACTCTCATTCCCCATGGTTTCATGGTGGTTCTACAATGGGGAATGGAGTCATGATTCCATTTGCACAAACCAGTCCAAAACTGGACAGTGAGAAGACAACTTACAAAATAATTACAAGCACACCACACTTACAAACCAAAACCTAATCTAATTGCTCAAAATGAAATTATTTACACCTTAGAAGACACTCCACATAGATTTGCACGTAAATCAATCCATTATTAATCTTCCTTTACTCCATTTGTGCCGACTGGCAACAAAATTGCAGTCTCAGTCAGGTCAATTTGCTTGGGCCGTACAATGTCTGACATCCAACCCTTTAACTTAGGGTTTGCAATTACTTATACCACCTTTGCCTTGGTATGTGTGCCCATATTAGGGTTGTCCATGCTACATTAAGGATTTTGACCTCATGGTGGAAAAGTTGCTTGACAACTTTTAAAAGTTGCTTGACAACTTTTAAAAGTTGTCATGCAACTTTTGCAACTTTTGAGCAACTTTCCCAATGTTGCTTTTCTTGGCTCCTAGACCCACATTGGGAAAACCTGAGGACACCACCATGCTATGAGGGACCCCTAAACACATCAAATGC
Source organism: Cryptomeria japonica (assembly GCF_030272615.1). Classification (NCBI taxonomy): domain Eukaryota; kingdom Viridiplantae; phylum Streptophyta; class Pinopsida; order Cupressales; family Cupressaceae; genus Cryptomeria; species Cryptomeria japonica. The sequence goes on from NC_081414.1 coordinate 16,790,842, forward strand.
ACACAAACCCTCTATTTCCAAGAAATCCTCAATTTTTGACTCATGACCCTAGGACCTCAACTAGGACCCTAACTAGGACCAATGAAGCACATGGCTCTTTATTTTATATACAATGGCTTCAAAAGAAGCATAACACCAACAAAACAAATAAGGAGGAAGAGCTTGGAAGGGTGCTCCTGCACCATTAGTTATCCTGTACATGCAAATTGGGGTGGAATCCTATCTCTGAACTTGCACAAGCACAAAAGGAGGGAGAAATGGTTGTGGCTATATAGGGGTTTTCTTTAGTCAAATCCTTATTTGGTGTTTCCACCTAAATGGACAACTATCAGAAATTAGGATATTAGGATACTAATCATTATAAACAAGATATAAAAGAAATGAAATAAGAATCATACATGCATAAATATAGACATTACACAAGATATACATGGGGAAAACCCTTTCGGGTAAAAAACCCTATAAAGCATCATTTTATTAAAACACTTACAAGTATAGTCTATCATAAAATAGACTTGAACCTGGGGATACTCCTCCAATACTTCCACATGGCCAATAATACCTCTTGTGCTTAGTGATACCACTCACCATAAAGCTCCAAATTCACACACCTCTCAAATAAGAGAGAACCTCCTTAAATATAGGAGGAAGGGTGGCTTCACTAGTCACACATTTTCAATAACCCCCACTCATAAATAATAAATAATCTAATAGTTATTAGATTATAATTATTTCAAATGGGATATGCTTATAAAGCATATAATATATAAGGTTGTATAACCTTATACTAGAAAATTATATATAAATGTTATAAGGATGTGATCCCTAATAACATTATGTTGTAACACTCCCCCTTGATGTTAATAGGGGATCACACGTCAATTTCCATAAAAGAAAAAAATGAAGCACCCCAGTAATGTAGGTCTTCTTTGACAGTGATAATCAGGGACACAAATATATGCCAACATGAAGATCATGCATTCTGGACTACATGAAAGTCATCTTGTCATAATTTATTATCCCGGTGTTTTAAAAATGATGCTATGAGGTCTTAAAAAATTATATTGGAGCTGCAGTCTCCTTAAATTAGCCTCTCCCCATGTTCATTACATAGTGCCCGTAGGACTTAATACAATGTTTTCACAAGTGAAAGATTTACAAGGATAAGAATTTACAATATGCCTATAGGACTTAAGCACAAACATGCCTATAGGACTTACTAATGCCTACCTGCAGTAATTAAAACAAAAAAGGACTTACATATGCCTATGTGAAGGCTTAAAGGACTTACTGATGCCTATATAGGTCTTATTTCATACCTATTAGGACATATGCCTACTCGTAGGATTTAAAAAACTAGGATTTAGCCACAAGGTGGCGTCATTGACATGCACACTCCCCCTCAATGGCATCACCTAAGGCCAATCATTATTTGAATTTGGAGCATATAATGCCTAAAGGTCTTATGCCTATTAGGTCTTACATCTAGGATTTAGCCACTAGGTGGTGTCATGTACACTCCCCCTTAATGGCATCACCTAAAACCAATCACTGCATAGAGGATTTCAAAGTGATGGCTAAAATTCCAATATATAGCATGTGCCCATGATCTTCAAATGTGTCTTTATTATAAAATGATTTCACTTGAGTGAGGTATCCATGATCTTCAAGGTGCCTTTATTATAGAATGCTTTCACTTGAGTGAGGTGCCCATGATCTTCAAGGTTCATTTTGATCTTTATAAATGATATTTTCTAGGAGTAAAGTAACTTCAAGTACGATGGTACTTTTACATGTATCCAAATGGAACTCTTCCATAAATCTTCAAGGCCATATTGATACTTCAGGAGCTACTTTCATATTTTGCCCATTTGATTCAAGACACATAGAAGATAGTATTCTTCTCAAAGTATTGCACCATCCATGTAATAGCACTTGCACCATATGTTTTAAAGGTATAACCTCACCATAGAAGAAACAATATAGTTAGTATCATAGTAATCAATTAAACTTGATTTTTGGTGCAAAGAAATAACATGATATTATGCATTTGTCATTTGCCAAAGATCATATGATATTCCGCATAAATATAAAATATAGTCCAATGATTGGTAGCAAGGAGATCAACATGTATTTTCATGAGAATATGAATGAATAATTAGTTGTCTTTTTAAAAATACAAAATAGACATGCTACTACATATAGTAATGATCCATAAAAAATTAGGCAACGGGTGAGCTATCCTTTCTAGGTTTGCTCCCCAGACAGTTTATAAGGGTGATAGCCACCCATTATAAATAGTATGATTGGAAAAATAGATAAAAAACAATAGATATCTTTGATCTCTAAAAAAAATTCTAATGATAAAATTTGAATTTACTTATGAAACCGTAATAAGATTTATATTTCAAAGATAAATATTTTATGCTCTATCTATGGATAAATAGATGATCATTATGATAGTTTGATAGCAAAACATTTGTTCATCAAATATACTACAAGTAGGAATATTATCAATATAATCCTCTTAAATATTATTTGGAGATAAATTATGTCATTCCTTCCCTTTGTCTCACTTAGTGCACTTATGAGTATTTTGTAATGCAACTTAGAGCACTATTATACCAATTAATTTGGGAGGACAACTTAAAAATAGTAATTGGGACTAGATGCACCAAACATATTATAACATTATATAGAAGGATCAACACCATCATTAGTTATGAGGTGCTTTCTTCTTTGTTACGTCTCATCAACAAGTTATTTACAAGAAGATAGCATGAAAAAGGGAAAAAAAAGGGATGTGACTATATCCACCCATAATACATAGGTTATTTATGTTCCAATTACTTTGAGCAGTGTTTTCAAAATTTATAGCATGGAGTTCTTATGTGTTCTTTGGGCTATTATGGTGGCAGGGATCAGTAAACAAGTTCCATGGACAACATGCATTGCGGGACAGAGAACAAAAAGATAAGGAGGGTAGATTGATAATAAGCTTAAATAGATTAACGCTCTCTTGGACTTTTATTTTGGAACTTCTTAAGAAAATGGTAACTTATTTAGAGTCTTTGGATGGTCTCTATTTTAAGTCTGTACTTTTTCTTGTTAATTGTTTTTTTGATTTAGCCAGTTAATAGTTTTGGAACCTGGTTATCATGTCTATCATATTTGGGCTCTGATTTGTTTTACATTGATTTTCATACCACCGTTTTCTCTGAAAGCTTTTGACCTTTTCGATTATTTATGAGAATGAATCGCTTTCATACACAGGGGAACCTCTACATTTGTGACCCTAATGTTTTGGTTCAAGTAGTTTAGGGTTTTTGTTACAAGTTTATTGTAGTTGAGTTCTGATTTGTTTTTTTTATATCTCTGCATTCTCTGCAACTTTATACATTTATGTTTATTTATGGGAATTAGTCTCTTTCAAAAATGGAGTTTCTTTGCAATAACCCTGGTGAAGTGGGTCTGATCTGCCTTATCCATTTTTCGGGAAAAAAGTATTTTTGAATCATTTAGGGTTATCAACCTTTTTAAAACCATCGAAACCACATGTTCGAGATGCCTTCAATGTCTGGTGTGGGGATTATCAGTTGATGATTGCAAAGGGTGTTCAACTCAATACTGAGAAGAAGTAAGCGGTGAACTATTTATCCACAAAGAGTTTTGTGGATAACACTCTCATGCATGGATTTTTCCTCCTATAATAAAGGAGACAAAGGAAGGAGAATGAGATATTTGATAAGGCTGAGAAAGGCAATGAAATATCGATTTATATTTGTTTGCCTAGGTTTGTGATATGAGTCATTTTATTTTCAAAAGTCTAGTGTTTTGACAAAGAGTTGTGTTCCTTTATGCAACATAGGCAGGTAACTATGCAAAAAGAGATAAATGAATGCGACTTCCTTTATTTCAGGCTTGCCCATCTAGATAAGAAGAAACCTAATAATGACGTAGTATATATATGTAGATGTTCTAGTTCACCTTTGTTCTCTGGTTTAAATTAAGGAGAACATATGAATGAAATATTTTTAAGCTAGTATGTATATAAATATAAGGATGGATCATGTAAATAAATAATATGAAAAGGGATTTAAGAATAGGTCATAAAAAAAATTATAAAGCATTTCAAATGTTAATTTCTTATAGTATAAATTGATATATTTGTTTAAAGTTTTGATAATATAATTCAATTATAATTTAAATGGATTATGAAATGTAATACTAAAAGAAAAATAATCTCTCACTTAACCATCTATTAGTTAGCAATTACAACTATATGCTATATTAGTTAGGGGGAAAAAATGGTATGAAAAATCTCTTAGATATTGCCTTAAAAAATTGCTTGGAATTTCCTAACTTGACTTTTAATGAATTAATTATAAAAAAGAGTAGAAACTGCACACCAAAATTATTGTGCAAAGGACCTTGCACATGTTGATTGAGTGTTAAAAAGATCCCATCAAGTTTTAGACTTGACTTGGGGATATTCCTCCAATACTTCCACATGGCCAATAATAGCTCTTGTGCATAGTGATACAACTCACCATAAAGCTCCAAATTCACACACCTCTCAAATAAGAGAGAACCTCCTTAAATATAGGAGGAAGGGTGGCTTCACTAGTCAAACCTTTTCAATAACCCCTACTCATAAATAATCAATAATCTAATAGTTGTTAGATTATAATTATTTCAAATGTGATATGCTTATAAAACATATAATATATAAGGTTTTATAACCTTATATTAAAAAATTATATATAAATGTTATAAGGATGTGATCCCTAATAACATTATGTTCTAACAATAACTAAGCTGGATCACAGACAAAAGTGTATTCTTTGAATCTTAAGTGTGTCTAAGATTGCAATGAGCAATAAAATACAATAATGTAAACAAGAGCCTTGCTCAAGTGTATTAGAGTGAACCTTAAATGGGACAATCAAAAGGTGTTGTATAAAGCAACTCAATAATGCATGAATCACATAAATGATAATGAATTTAAGTGATAAAGATCAAATCTAAAGCTAAAACTAAAAAATGTAAGGATGACATGAAATCATACCAAACCCTCGAGGAGAGGTACAAGCTAATCAACAATCAGTAAGTCCCTATCATTCTCTAACATTCCTTGAAGCTTCCATCATGATGAATGACAATTGATGAAGATTGAATGTTATTGATTATCCTTCAGATTTGTAGACCTATAGACTCAAATTTGGTAGGGTTTCCTTATCATAAAGATCATATATCTAAACGAGGAAAGCTACTAGCTTATATATGAGCTAAAAGGTAAAAGTTGATATAAAAGTGACATAAAACTGTCATAATAAATGACATTTAAAATATTTAAATTTTTGAGAGATTTTGTTGGGACTATGTAGCTAATCTTTATAGACCCACCAAAATAGGTTTTCAAAAAAGGGATGCAAGATTTTAGGCCCTGATATTGGATTTGGTCCTAATTTTTGAACTTGATGACGATTAAATGCGAAATGAGATATTTGAATTTGAAAATAAAACATGACTCATCTCATTGAGTTGGGGGTTAAATTCAAGGCTAGGAATGGTCCTAAAAATATCCAGGGGAGTGGACACTAAAGTGTTAAGAAGAGTGTTAAATTGGACTCACAATTAAGGAGTACAATTTAGGACACTACACAAAGGCTTCACAAAATTTGCTATAAACTGTGTTGTTTGCTATGCATCACAATCTTTTGATAGAGTTAACTTTCTAAAATATGATCCAAATGTCTTGAAACTTGGATATGTTGTGCATGAATGGTTGTAGCTGCCTTGATTTATGTTGTGTGCCAAGTTGATGTAATATAATGAAATGCGATAATATTCTCTAGAAAAAGAAATAAACGACTATTGATACATGTAAATTTTTTTAATGAAGTTTTGATTATATTTTTAAATTAACAATTAAAAGATTAAATGAGTGAGTAGTGAGTGGTGAGTGCTAAGTGGTAAAACATATCAGTACATAATTATAAATCCTACAATGCCCTCCTCTCCTATGCCAAAGAGAGAGAAGAGATCCTTCAAAGTAGTTCTTTGTGTGAAAAGGACTTCAAGTTACAACGAAGAGTAAGAAGAGAGTACACAATTTACTCTTGTATTCCACACATTCTAATGGCATCGAAATATTGTAAAAGAACCCAGAAGGCTGATTATATATGTACTGGACAAGAATAACCGTTACTTGAAACTGAACCTTCAAAAGGATGGCTTTGTGGTTTGCACGGTATCTTCTCAACTGCAGTATTCGTCGTCATCTTCATCTCCACCATTGCACGGTATCTTCTCAACTGCAGTATTGGTCGCATCTTCATCTCCATCACCCTCATGGAGTGCATGAAAGATGGCGTCAAGTGCACTTCCTGCGACTCGAACAAGGATCTGTACGCCTCACAGTGCACCCACATTGACCCTATTTGCCTTACCTGTGCCACCAGCATGGCAAAGAACAACTCGACTTGCCAGACGTGTGGTCATCTCATCAGAAAAGTCATCCGGGTACAAAATAGCCTACGGAATTTTTTTTCCCATTACATGTTTGCCTACGTGTCTGTGGTTTTAAGGGCTTTGAATTTAATTTAATCTGATTTTCTTTTGAGATTTCAGAGATATGATTTGAAGGCTTGCTTGGCTAAAGAGCCCGAAAAATTTATTTGTAAATTTCCTGTGAATGCGAATAGGCCAGATAACAAGGGGGGTGGAAATGGAGATGTCAAAAGTACCGCTGAAACTAAGTTCTTCAGAAAATCAGATAAGGGCAAATGGTCAATGTACAGAAAAGCCGCTGCTAAATCTGTAAGTATCTATTTTTAATATAGCTTTTTATCCGGTTCTGAGTATAATTATAAATTTTCTTTTGTGTTTCAAGTTGGAGGTTTCCAGTTCATATATGCAAAATATCAATAATTGAGTATCATACTTGTATGTGGATTGCAAAAGGCTTGGTGTACCCAACCTGGTCAGGTTGTCGCAACTCAAGACACTGAATTTTAAACTGTAAATAATATACAAAGTTAGTGCGAGTGGATGAACCAGATTGAGTTTACTACTGATCTTGATCAGAGGACTAAATTTGTGTTTAAAACAATGAAGAGTCAATAATATATATCTTCATTGGAATCAAATCCCTACAAGTGATCACATGTCAAATTGACCCCTCAATCTGCCTTGAATTTTAAGGCAGCATTTTACTCCTTGTACGTGTAATTATTTTTTAACTTAAAGTTAATGTACTACTGGTGTATACAGTTTTTACCAAATTTCAGAAAATGAAAGGATATGGCAAGTTGGTATCTCTCTTGGCTATGAACTAAAGCACAACATTTTATCTTTTGTTTCCGCTTGAGATACATAGCATTAAGGTACTCTAGACCGCAATCATTTGTTGGCTGAGACACCAACTTCTAGTTGTTAACTTTACCAAACTGGAAAAATAAAAATATGACATAAATTTTAAAAATTAAATTTAAGCATCTCTTTTTCCACCTATGTGTAATTCTTCTTTCTTCAACTCCAGGTATACTCTAATTATAAGAAAAAAGGAGGTTTTTTCATTTTGCCATGTGCTTGTGTAATATCCAACTTTTGTAGGATTTTTTGCTTGCTTGTACATTTATTATGGTGCGGCTTACACCACTTAGCTTGCAGGCTCTTTTTCTCCCTTTATATGGCCTCGGCCTTTCTTTCATCCACAATTGTTGTTGTTGAAGTTGAAGGCTTGATGAGAACATCCAATGATTTCCATGCTCAAACGCCCTTGGAAGTTTGTACCCAAGGTGTTCCATGAGGTATGCCCCTTGAAATACCCCTAGGTGTGATTCTTCCCATTCTTAAATTTGATAATGCTGTCTATAATTGCTTCTGGATTCGATTGTGTGATAGTTTTTTGCATCCAGAAGCAATTACAAACAACAATATGGATTGTGGAAATCTAATATCATTATTTGATAATGCTTGTAGTTGGTTAGAGAATTTCACTATAGTTGGCTATTTTGTGGGTAGGGTCCCCCTTGAAAGCATGCTTAGAGATTGGGTCATGAAATTTGGGAAACCACATGGGATCCAACTCATTGTTGTGCAAAACCTCACCAAGGGGTTTTTTTCTTTTTTCTTTTACTGAGGCCAACCACGCTAAGGTTGTCCTCAAGTGGGGCCCTTGGCTTGTCCATTCTTCCCTTTTGGTGTTCAAACCTTGGACTCGTGACTTTGTTGTCTTAGACGACAAGTCTCTTTGAATCCTTGTTTAGGTTGAGTTTCTCGGTCTCCCTTTGTCTTGCTGGATTTTTTTGACCCAAATAGTATCTTTGCTAGGCATTGTGGTTTGCATCGAACCTGAACAATTTTATTTGGTTCATCCTCAGCATCGAGTTTGTGTGGAGATAAATCTTTCAAAGGACCTTAAAGATGCTATGGATATTCAAGTTGGGCAAACCCATTACTATATGTATGCTACTTTTTCGATTTAATTGGGCAAACCCATTACTCCCAGTGGGTGCAATATATCAATCTACCTAATGCCTTCTATTGATACCAATCCTCCGAACACAAGATTCGAGATTTTCCATTGGCATCTTCGTGCCCAAAGCCTTCGGTTCAACCCTTGCTTGGTCCATCACCTCCTACAAACCTCTTGCAAAAGAAGGCTGGTCCACCATGGTTAATAAGCAGAATTAGAGCTCCAATTCTTCAAAGATGGCTCCCAAATCCACCTCGGCTTCGTAGATGGTTTCCATGCCCACAAATAGTGGGAAATCTCCCATCTCCCCTTCTAGGGCTCCATCTTGTGAAATGAGGAACAACCTAGTAACCACACAACTTGTTAAGGCTCAACACTCCTCCCTTCCTTTAGGATAGAGGAGGTTTTGTAGCCTATTGAGGAGTTTGGAAGGAGAGTTCACGCTATCAAAATAGCCTATTGCTTAGGGTGGCTTCCAATTTGGGAGCTATATGACAGATGATGTGCTATTCTAGAACAACTATTCGACTCCAGACAAGATGGGTAATGAGAATTATCAATGAATTGAATTTCACAGAATGTTCAAGGTCTAATAGAACTCCCACGGAAATATTCCATTCGTGATCCTCATCTTTTGCATTCAGATTTAGACATCTTTGCCTTCAAGAGGTCAAAGTGTTTGGATTTTTGCTATCAGTGACATGATGTGTCATCTGGCCTTCCAGTCATTTTTTCGATAGTAGCCATTAGTTTGTCTGAGGAGATGTTTTCATCTTTCTCTCTTCTACATGGCATTAGTTTTTGGTTGATCATGGTTTTGACCCCGCCGAACATGTTCTATGGGTCCTTTTCAACATCAATAATCATTTTTTTATGCTATTAATGTTTATGCTTCCAATGACACCAAGGAGAGATCCTCTCTTTGGAGGTGGATTGTGCATTTAATATTGACCATCACTTGGGTTTTGTGTGAGGATTTTAAGATGGTCGAACACACATATGATAAATGGAGTGCCTTGTTGATGCACTAGACAATTGGTGAAAGGGAGGATTCGTTTATAATGCATAACAAATTGGATCTTTTCAATCCCAATGTTGGCAATTGCCAAGATAATTCTCCATGGTAAACTTGGAGTAATTTAAGAGTAGATCTTGATAGAGTCTTAAAGAGACTCGATAGTGCCATTCTTTTAGCTTAGTCTTTCTTCTCCTTCACCAACTATTATTCTTTACTTGTGGAATCATCGGTTGATCTTGTCCTTCCAGATAATTTCTTGATATGGTTTTGAATTGATTTGACTCTTGCTAGGCCCAAAAATGTAGACTTAGTTCTTTTTTAATGCATCACTTCACCACAAGGCTACATTAGCACACATTCGATGTGTGTGTAATTTAGAGCCTTGCCCCTTGGATAAGGGTAGTTGGATAACATGGTGGAATGATGCCATCGCTATTGTGTTGTAGTTTCTCTACATTTATGAGCGATAACTTTCCTATTCCTGCTGCTGCTCATATGAATCCACCACTCATGTCCACCTAGCCATTGTCACTCTCAAAGCTCAACCATTTGATCTTGCTACCTAGCTCCAAGTGGCTTAGATCTGCCAATAGTAGAAAATTGTCAACACTCACACCACTTGGGGCACTCAAATTAAATTGGATCAAGATTGGCGAGAAAGAAACAAAAAGAATTTTTTCAACCCTTGTGGGCCTACCATACATTTCATTTCATCTAGCAGATTCAAGAGGAACAATAACTCTTGCATGAGTTCCTAGACATTCTTCAAGCCTTTGTTCATCATTATGAATGAGTCTTCTTACTCCAAGAGTCATCTCTAGCTAGGGTTTTTGCTTTGCAACAATGTCTTGCTATGTCATCTTTGGCTTGTTGGCAAATGCACACTCCAATGAAATATTGTAGGTGATTGAAGGTTTTGTCATTGATGGCAACCTTACAATCCTATGACACTGGCAAGACAATTTACCGGCACCGGCAAAGACAGAATCTACACCAGCACAGAGACCATCAACAGTAAAAGGAAGCATACTGGCACAGAAGCCGACAAGAATTTTGTTTGTAATATATTTTGTTAATTATTGTAAAATCATTGTAAGCCGACTTGGCAAGTTGTAAAATGACTCATATATATAAGAGATCATTGTAGAACATTTTGAAATAGATGGAAGAAAATAAATAGGCGAAATAAGGCAGACCTATTATGCGAATTATAGGTTAAGGGTTTATGTATGAAGCAGAGCTATAAACCGGTATTGGATTTGGCATAGTAGATGCTATCTTGAAGCAGTACAAGACATTGGATTTATATAATCCATTTTGTAAGTCAGTGAGACTTCCCATTTTGTAATTGAGCAGTGAGCTCTAGGCACTTGGCCTTCCTGCATGTGCAGGCCCCTCTTGTAACAGTAATATTCTCTTATTGGCCAGTAAGTGAATATTGTGGGTCACAAATCCCACCGAGGTTTTTCCCAGACTGGGTTTCCTCGTTAAACTACTGTGTTATGGTGTGTTTTTCATGTGGTTGCTGTTATCTCTGTTTATTGCATTACTTTCTGTTTACTGGTATACAGTATTGATATGCTCTACATGTTTTAAGTTAAGAAAATCTTTAAACCGGTTAGATACTGATTCACCCCCCCCTCTCAGTATATGTGGGAATCCTAACATGGCTAGGGTTTTTGCTTTGCAACAATGTCTTGCTATGTCATCTTTGGCTAGGGTTTTTTCTTTGCAACAATGTCTTGCTATGTCATCTTTGGCTAGGGTTTTTTCTTTGCAACAATGTCTTGGTATGTCATCTTTGGCTAGGGTTTTTTCTTTGCAACAATGTCTTGCTATGTCCCCTATCGGGTTTCCAATGCACAACGTATAATATGCAATCAACTTCTCACTCAAGAGGATCCCAAGGAGACTATTTTTTCTATGGCCAATGATAAAGATCCTAGCCTAGATGGCTTTCCTTGCGAGTTTGCAAAATTTTTTGGGATACAGTTGGAAGTGGTCTACATCATGTCTATATTAAGGCCATGTAAAATGAATCGTTGGGCAGCATAATTTATAAAGGGCAATATAAAATTCATACCTAAATTTGGGGATCCTAAAGAAATCTACAGTTGCAGGACTATCATGTTGCTGAATGTTTCTTACAAAATCATTGCTAAGGCCTTGGCTATTAAGCTCCATTCCATGCTCCCTTGATTGTTCGTCCTGAACAAATAGGATTCACTAAAAGTAAATTTAGGTTCATCTTGGATAACATCATTATTGTTTGCGAATGTATGGAATGGGTTGCTCTCAACAACTTGCCTTTTTCATCAAAATTGATTTTGCCAAAGCATATGATTGGATTGAAAGGCCTTTCATCTTGGCCATCTTGGAGGCTCTTGGATTCGACCTACACTTCATTCAAATTGTCAAAATTTTGTTTGCTGATTCTTCTACTTGCATCACCATTGTTTACCAATAGTCCAACACCTTTGGGCTTCACAGGTCCATCCATCAAGGATATCCTCTTGCCCAAGCTCTTTATGTCCTGGCGGCTAAGGGTTTTGGGTACTTGCTAGCTAAGACAGTTTCTCAATCTCGTGTCAAAGGGATGTCCCTTCCCCATTCTTTGCAACAACTGGTTAATGGTCATTTTATCGATGATTCTTTCCTTCTTCTCATTGAGGAGGACAATTTCAAACATGCCTTGTATTGCCTAGATATCTTTTATCAAGTTTCAAGATGTAGCATTCAATGGCAAAAGACGCAATGCTATTGCCAGTCATTCCTTTCAAGGCCAACTTGGTTCAATCTTTTTGGGTGGAAGTAGATTAGTCAAGGGGAAATCTTTTGTTTGTTTGGGGATTCACTTTGCATTTTAGGCCTTGCTCACCAAACCGTGGCAAGTGGCAAGTGTTTATTGCTAGAATTGAGAAAAAGCTTCAATACTGGATCACCAAGCCTCTCTTGTTGGTTGGTGAGTTTAAGATTTGCATCAAAATTCTTGCTGCCACTCATGTCTACTATTCTTCATGTTGGGTTCCCTCAAAGGCCTTTTACATAAAGATCAAGAAATTCCTCTTCGACTTCCTCTCAATGTCTAGTGATGGGAATCATGGCTCCCATTGTGTTGCTTGGGATTTTTGTTGCCTTGTGATGTTGGGAACCTGTTGACGTGTATTTTGTACACTGCCTAACACAGAATAAAATACCCAAGGGTACCTTATCCTCTCTTGAATAAAGCCTCTGATTGCTGAAGATGTCACGAAGAAGGATCAATCAGGGTGACTCCAAGGTTCTGTAATGTAGGGTCTCTACGTGTGGATAAGCACCAGTGGTCGTTGTGAATGCTGTTTCATCAAGGGGCCTTACGTTTCCGTTCAGGAACAGATTTTCCTAAAACTAACAAGTTCTCAAAAAGATCAAAAGGTAGGGTTTGGAAAGGATGAATTCTAATCTAATCCTAAGAATGACTCAATGTAGGCTAGACTTGGTAAGATCCGACCAATTTCAGTATTGCCAAGGAATTACAACTCTACTGAGATTGATGCGATCTTCTAAGGTGATTATTGATTTTCAAATCATCAAGAATCATAAACACTACCATGAAGGTACATATCAATAGTTCAATGATGATTGAAGGTTTAAGCAATCCAAATATCTCCAGTTGACCACACAAGGCGTCCTTACAATCAGTAAGAAGCTAGTGGTTTGGAATGTGAATCTCACCAAAGATCAAGCTCAACACTTAGTCCTTCAAATTTAAACACTACTTCGACTGAGAATGATTCAAGAAAGTAAACAACCATGAAAATAACCACGAGAATTGCAATAAAACACCATAACTTCAATATTTTATTGATCTCAAAGTCAACATAGACAACAATTGCTTGAAATTCTTTCTTCAATGCTCAATCTTGCTACAAAATAACTTTCTTCTCTCCAAAAGCTCTAATTCTAGTTCTAATATCTCATTTCTAATTTCTCTCATTACAAAATGAAAATGAATGAGGGTATATATAGCATCCTCAATTACAATGAACGGCCCAGATCAAAAGAAGATCAACGGCTGAGATTTTGACACCTAAACCCTAATTAGGGTTTATTACAAAAAGTTCCCCCTTTATTGAACAATATTAAATGCATAGCCAAATATTTAATTGGCACAAAAATCTAGGAAACATAGACCAATGATAATTAAGGTGCCACATCATCTATAACAACCTCTCTTCTAGAACCTTGTTCCCTTTCCAATGCTCCTTCTTAGCATATGCAGTGAATCTGGACACAATTCCTTCAATCTCAGTAATAGGAATCTCTGGAAGATTCCTCATTCGTTCCTCCAAGTGGATGACCTGATCGAAAGCCTTGAGAAGAGCTATGTCCCATCCAGGCTCGAGTTCCTTGACCTTCTCAATCAGGAGCATAGTGGCGAACATTTGATCTCTTTGCTCATCTGTGATAACATTCTCATCTTTGCAAAAGATGACCTTGACCTTCTCCTCCAACTCTTGAAGATTCACATCTGTCTCATCTTCAATCCTCCTGCCAAGAATAGAACATAACACCTCAAACACCTTGTCCTGAATCGGATGAATGACCTCCTCAACTTGATTGCATTTGGTACTAATGTCTTCGAAAAGAACTTCCTTCATCTAAAGTAGAGTTGACCACTGAAGTAAATTATGAGCTCCTCCATCCATTATCTTTTCTTGTGCTAAGATCTTCCTTGGTGTTTGCCTGATTACTTGCAGAACAGGAATGATAACATCTCTAGTGTGGGCAAAGGCGGCTACTGTTATCATTAGGTTATGAATGATCTCAAGGACCTGGATAGCTCGATGGGTAGTCTGCATCATTCTTGTTGCGAACTCAATGGCAACGGTATGGGATTTGTCAATCCAAGAGCTCATAAGCTGAACCAAGCTCTTAACTCTTTCTGCCTCACCAACTGATTCAAGGGGAAGTGCTTGCACAGGAGATACTGCTGGATCCTGACGTCCCAAAGGCTGATTGAGATGGCTAAAGTAGCCTCTCCAAGCACCTCTCTCTCTCTCAAGCTTTCTATTCTTTTCCATTTCTTCTTTAAGCTTGTCTTTAAGTGCCTCAAATGAATCAGTTGCCTCCTCCAGCGTCTGCTCGGCTGTGAGTGGACCAAGCTCAAATGTTTCTACATCATACTCTTCTGCAAGGATTTCACTTTCATACTTGTCCACTGCCGGTGTAGCTATCTGCAACTTCCTGGACCCTGTCTCATCTCTGATCATCTTGGACATCTTGGTAGCCTTCCTTCTCTTTGTCACTTCTTGAGAATTTCCAACAAGGCTTTCTAAATCAATTATATTATCTTCATCTTCGATCACAATCACCCTTGTTAGCCTCTCCCTTAACCAGTCTGGAATGGCGGACCTTGTCTCTCTAACTTGTATTTCTTTAGGCACTGATCCCTCTTCTCAGAGAGGAGATGTCATTTCATCATCATTCTTGTCTTCATGTAGCTCATTGACTTGGGGAGATTGACTTGATGAATGTTGAGGTGCTTGCCTTTCTTCATGCTTATCATTCTGAACCATTGATTCCATAGATTCCTCAACTTCAAGTACCCTCTTCTCTTGTCCTTGACTTGTCCCTTTTTTATGTTGGGAAGATGTGCTAGATGAGTGACCTCGATGGGCCTCTTGCTTCTTCTTGGAGGGTTCCCTTTTCTCAGGTCTTTCTTTCCTCTTCGCGCTTCTAGGATGAGGATTGCCTTCACTTATGCATCTAGGGTGTGGATTGTCTTCATTTGTGCTCCTAGGATGAGGATTGCCTTCGCTTGTGCTTGCTCCTCCTTCCCCTGGCCTTTCCTCCAAAGTAAAAGTCATCGATGTGTTCTGTTCTCTCAACTTTTGATGTTGTATATCCACCCATCTGCGAGTACAAGACAAAATCGGAGCCATCAAAGTTCTCAAGTCTGTAATCTCAGGTTCATTCCAATCTATTTTCACTGTTTTGTCCTCTCGGTCATAAGATGATTGGAGATGTCTGCCACTGTCCTGGGCTTGATCGGCCACTCTGTAAACTTTGCATTTCCCGATGAGATCTAAAGGTAATCTAGAATGCATCTTTCTTTTGACCTCTAAATCACTCGAGAGATTCATCAAAAAGTCTTCTATTTGAAATTCGTGCTTGTACTTTCTACCAACTGTTTCTTCTACATATCCATAAGGATCAAAGTTCTCTCTCAAGGCAAAGAATGAAAATGAATATAAGGCCAACTCTTTCTCTACATCATCCATGGCTAGAGCATTAGGACATACCTCAACTGAATTCCCTAGTATGATAGGCACAGGAATTCCATTTCCATGCCTGTGTCTGAATGCCTTTGCATAAGCCGCCAACTGCCTAGTCATCTCCAGTAACACTATTCTGTCTTTCGGATATCTTGGCAACATATATGGTGGTGAAGGACACCCATGAACTCTAATATATGTAAACTTCTGGAATTGGATAAACCAAGCACCATACCTCTTCACAAGCTCCTGTGCATCTTGAGATATCCGATTGTGAATCCCACCTTGCAATGTCCTGGTGATGTTCATCGTGAATGTATCATTAACTAACTTGTAGTTACTTCCAGGTGGATGATGCAAATGAACATAAGATTCACAAACTCTGACTTCCCCTGGTCCTCTTCCGATCGCTCCTCTGTGAGGTAGTCCTGCATATTCAAAACTCCTGATCAAGGCATATACGATGTATGAGCTCATGTGGAATGACTTGGTAGCCTTCAGTCTTCTCAACTGTACGTCCAAGCAATGGCTAATAATTCTAGCCCAATGAATTGTTCCTTTCCCTTGAACTATCACTTGGATGAAGTAGAACATCCACTTCTCAAAATAGAAGGCTTGAGGAGCCCCTGTAACTCGATTGAGTAAGGTTATCAAATCTCTGTATTCCTCCTGGAAGTCGATCCTATGTGGTGTGTTTGGAATCTTGCTCAGGTGAGGACGACTTTTGAGTAACCAATTCTTATTGATGATGCTTAAGCAGGTGTCTGGATCATCTTCGTACATGGATCTAGCTCCTTCCAGGCTTTTGTAAATCATATCTTTATGTTCTGGTAGATGGAGAGCTTCACTGATAGCCTCCTCTAAAAGGTAAGCCAAAGTGTTTCCTTCCTTGGACACGATTGATCTTGATTGCGGGTCATAATGGCGGGCATAGTCGATCATCAGCTCAGGGCACTGGACTGCTGGAGGGAAGCCGGCTGCCTTGATAATGCCACTTTCAATTATTCTCCTCGCGACAGGTGATGGCTTTCCAATGTAAGGGACCTCTCGAAACTTCTTCACACTGAAGTTTCCCAAGTTGGTATCTCCAATGTTGCTCCACTTTGACACGATCTTGGTCTCCAATTCTTCATTCTTTTGATCTTCCTTCATGAGGGCTGGACGACTAGTGGATGCTCCTGTCTTCGGGGTCGCCATCTTGATACCTACACAACATTTCATAATGAGCAATATACTTTGCAACATAGAAATATAGACTGGATTTAAGTTTTAAATTTAGGAAACTTCATGATAAATCTTTGAATTATCATTTCCTAAATATAACTATGCAATTGGAAATTCAAAATTTCAAAATTTGAACAAGGGAGATCTCGCCATACCTCTCTTTGAGAACTAACTCTAAAAAATGATGCAAAAATTAAGAAATTCGCTAGGCAAAATGAAGATCGAAGTCCTCTAGCAAATGCGCCTCCTTCATCAACTTCACCACCCTTTGGGTCTTCAACGCCTTGAGAAAACTCGCTCCACTTCTAACCTCCAACAAAGTTCGCACTCCTTCTTAGACCAGATTTCGCACTCTTCCTTGGACCAGATTTCGCACCTCTATTGCTTCTCCAAATCGCATTTGAATAAATGATCGAATGATGGATTAAAATGCTTCAAAATACCTCCCTTATATAGGCGCTCACTATTGCAATTGCCCATAGGCCGACTTGGAAAATAGGCCAAAATAAATAAAAATTAAATAAGAGAAGAGGCCGACTGTCAAAAAAAAATATTAAAATAATATCCCCAAGCGCTCCATTTTTGATTTTAATTCAATAATAATTAATTTTAAATGCCTTTACAATTAAAATTTCGATTTTTTAAAGGCCTAAATTAATTATTAAATGCCCATGCGCTCTTATTAAATGCCAATTTAATAATTTTTTTTAAGTTTTTTAGCGAATTTGGTATTTTAATGCAATTTGAAGGATATTGGCGCCTAAGCATGGGAAGAATATCACTTTGTTAAGAACCTCGCTCTGGTCCCTAGGAGAGGGACAGGAGCGCCTTAGCATTTTGGCCTTGTATTTCTTGCTTTTTACGTTCAAAGTCTTATCTTGGACGTCCAAAATGGCATTTTCGTTTGGAATCTTGAGTTTGATTTATTCCATCTTTGGAAAGAGTGCACCTTAAAACATTTTCGCCCTAGTCCCTTGGTGAAGGACAGGAGCGATCTTACCTTTTGTCCTTGGTCCTTGTCTTTTCCAATCGCCAATTCATGTTGCAGGGCAATCAATGATCTTCTTTGTTCGTTCTATGCATGTTCATCTTGCTTTCTTAAGACAAAATGAGTTCCTCTTAAGATTTTCGCCCTGGTCCTCCAGTGAAGGACAGGAGCGATTTTTACATTTGAGCCCAAGATTGTCGATTCTTGGAGTCAATTCCTTGTTCATCGTCCTTCGAAAGACATTTTGACTTTGCATATCCTTGCCTTGACGTGGTTTTGGAAGGGAATGGTTGTTTTTATGAAAATCGCCTTGGTCCTTGAGTGAAGGACAAGAGCGCCCTTTAGTTCTTGGTACAAACCCTTGATCGTGTCATCTTTAAATCACTTTCTAAACGTAGAATATCACTCCGCCTTCCATCTTGAGTCTTTGAAACGAAAGTGGCATTCTAAAATTAGGCATACTTGAAGATTTCGCTTTGGTCCCTTGGTGAGGGACAGGAGCGCCTTAGCCATTTTCATCAAGTCTTGTGGTCTTTGCAACTTTGTTCTTCCTTGAAGCACTTTAAATATCATCGCCATCTTGTGCCTTGACCTGGATTCATCCCAATTTGGGAAGGAAGACATGATAATGTATTTTTCGCCCTGGTCCCTGGGTGAGGGACAGGAGCGCCTTGGCTATTATAGGCTCCACTTGTGTTTTGCAACCTTTCAAAATTATCTTCAATGGAGTGATTACGCCTTCCTTCCTTCATCTCAAACTTGAAACTCGCTTTACCTTTGCCCAAAATTTGCCTTGTGAGAAAATCACTCTGGTCCCTTGGAGAGGGACAGGAGCTTCCTTTGAAAAATCGCTCTGGTCCCTTGGAGAGGGACAGGAGCGCCTATTGCAACTTGGGTCGATTTTCTCCATTGTGGCCTATTCAAGTTATATTCAACGAGCAAAACATGCCTCTCTCGACCTCCTCAAATCGCGAAATCACTTAAATCTTGCAAGGATAATGCAAATTTGGAATTCAAGCTTCGGTCCTTCAGTGAGGGACAGGAGCGCCTTTATCTTTCTAGGCCAAAAGTTCAACCTTTCATTGCTAACGACTAAGTTTGGATACTCCATTATGCTCGCTTCATCTTTCCTTGCGTCCTTGATGTTCCAGTTCGATCAACCAAGACCAAAAATGATCAAAACAAGCCATTTCGCCTTGGTCCTTCAGTGAAGGACAGGAGCGAATTTGCCTTAAACCTTAAAAACTTGTCATTTTTGAGTCCTCAAAATCTTCAAAATCTTCAATTCACGTCCGATCATATACCCTGGCGACCCTCTATAAGCCAAAATATCCAAAATTTAGGTCTTCAGTCACTTCACAAGGCATAATTAAGTCATTTCTAAGGCCAGGAATCAGTTATCAAGCCATCAAAAATTTGGTCAAAAATTACCCAGACAAAAATGCACAATTCCATCATTAAAATGCTAACACTTAGACATAGCTTGAATTTGCCCTCAAAATCCTGACTGGACCTAACCTGAGACCTATCTAACTTCCTGACAGACTCATCCTATTTCAAAAATTGCAATTCGCGGGAGGATGCTTAATAGTCTTCAAAATTTGACTGGATTCAGCTTGAAAATATCCAATAGAAACCCCTAAGGCTTAACCCTAGTCCAGACAACTCATTCGCTCACCCAAAACCCTAAGAGCAGAGAGAAGAACAGGCAAAACAAAAGCAAAAAGAGGGGGTCCCCATTCTAATGGGGCGATGTGTGAAATGGTCACAACAGAACCTTCGTATAATTTCCATTCGTTGACAGGGCATTGCCCTATGTGTCAAATGGATTATTAGAGCATTTGATGGCAATGAAGCTTGGAGAGGCCTTGAAATGGAAACCCTTCTTTTTTTGTAGGAGCCGGTCACTATTCAAGGCACCTTTGTTATCAAAAGCATTTGGAAGGCTTGGGAAGCTATCAAACCCTATCTTAGATGGGCGAGAAATGATTTTCATATTGGGATATTTCTTAACTAGCAATCCATTTAATGGTTTCCTTTTCATAGGTCTCAAGGCTAGCCTTTGGCCAAATTGCCTTGGATCCATGCTATTTGCCTTTGCAAATGTGGAGTGCAAACATTTCTAGGCCTCATCCACAAAGTCAACAAGAGCTTTCTTTTGTGGTCTGAATTCAAACTCTAATTTAATCTAACTAATCAAGATCAGTTTACTTTTCAAGTACCCATATTGCCCCCTGTTAGAATTTTAACTCTAATAAAGGCTACATTTGGCTTTCTCCACACCTTCCCATGGTTGAACAACTCAATCATTATTGGTAATTCAGCCTTCTCCTGGCAGTTGGCATCGTCGATTTCAACACATTTAGTTTGTTGTGTTGGAGCCTAAATTGGCCCACTTTGCTTGTTGCATTCTCTATCAAGGCCTTTTGATGGGAAAGTGGCTAATTCAAATGGGCATCACTTGCCATCAACATGTTTTCTGTAGACATCTGGAGAGCCTCAGGCACGTCTTTTGGTTTCGCCTTGGGCTCAAGAAGCCTAGAATTGGATACATGATCTTTTCAAACTCTTTCACTCTTCTCCATTCTCTTGGTATATGGCGTTGTTAGGAGATTGGCTTTGTCTCCCTATAAAGTACAACCAATTTTAGAATGCTTCTAGGGTGGAGATTCTCTTTTGCATTTGGATAGATAGGAACTCTACTTTGTTTTCTAATTGTAGTATTGATTCATTTCTTTCTATACACCAAGGCTATGATTTGCTTGAATGTTTTCATGTAGATTCAGGTGCAAGCTAGCAAAGTTGCACTTGAGATTGCTCACTGTAATGTCCCTACTAGTTAGGGCTCACTGTCCTGCAAAACAAATTGTTAGAATACAACATATACATCAATTGTTTTTAAATCAGCTTGCAAATTAATTTAAGATTACTTAATTAACACTAATCACAATTCTTATCTATAAAAAGGATACGAATGCCATACAAAGGTATGTCCTTAGGCGGTTGTGAGGCTCGCCTTCTTGGAACCCCTCTTGGTTCCAAGCCATCCAGGAAAACGAAGGTGAATTCAATTCTTGTCTTGGATGTAATTTCTTACATCCAAGCCATCTAGGAACCAAGGTTTTAATTTGATTCCTGTCTTGAGTGTAATTTCTTACACCCAAGCCATCCAGGAAATTGAAGGTTAATTCGATCCCTGTCTTGAGTGTAATTTCTTACACCCTAGCCATCCAAGGCAGGCCATAAGTCAATTCCTTGCCTTGGGTGATGTATCACCCAAGTCCATTAGAGGGGACTGGCCAGATCCGTCTCTTCTTGGATGAACTTGTCAACCAAGCCATTCATATATGCATATAGATCATCAGTATATATATATATATACTGCCAACTAGGGATTCGCGTATCCCTCCATTAGGCTTAGGGAGTTTCCCCCCCTATGGCCTTCATTATTTAATCATATTTATATTGCATTTGACAATTTAATTATTATTTCCCATTTCGTAATTCACATTATTAACATATATTCACATATATTCTTAACTATTCATTAATACATATTTGTTAACATATATTTCAAATATGCCTTACTGTCATCATATTGTTATTAGTTTCCTTTATCAAATCTGTATTAACATGTTCATTCCCTAATGTGTTAATTTGGATATTGTATTCATTAAAAAAGTAAATAGCATTAACATGCTGATTACCTACGTTCCTTTAACACATTACTTATATTCATTATTAAATAAAGCAAGTTGTAGTAGCATACTAATCCCTATATTCCTTTTGCATATATTAATATAGTAATAAACATTACGTGAAAAACATATAAACACGTACCTATTTGTACGCAGCCAATGTCTCTCCCTTGCTTTCCACCGCTGGTCCTCCCTTCTCCTCCCCTTCTCCCTTCTCCTTGTTATTTGTATGCCATGAGGGGTTGTACCCCTTCACGGTTCCCTTCTGCATGAAGGGGTGCGGCGGTGATCACAGCCTAGGCTGTGATTACCGTCACACCTCTTGTGCGGAGGTAATCGGGGGGGGGGCATTAAATGCTTTCGTTTGTTTATTTTGCTTTTGTTTATTTAATCTTATTTGCTTTTGTGCGGAGGTAATCTTATTTGCTTTTGCTTATTTAGTTTCATTTAGTTTTTAAAAGAATTATTAATACAGTGCGAAAACACGCAATGGATTTCAAAGAATTGATTGAATAAACAGAATGAGCAAAACGCTCATAAATAATACAAGCTATTTACAAGAATAGCAAGTTTCTAAAAGAAACTGCTGAGAAGATCGAAGACGATCTTTCTAAAATAGAATATACACTGAATGAGCATTAATACTAAAATTAACATATTTTAATATTCTATTACCCTCCCTTAATGCTCAATCTATTAACTACACCTATAGACCCCCTGAATTTTACAAATTTATCAGGACCAAGGGGCTTGGTGAATATGTCTGCTGGCTGCTCCGAGGTAGGAACATACAGCAACTGGATGGATCCGTCTTCAACCAGCTGTCGAATATAGTGACAATGCGTTTCCACATGCTTGGTTCTTTCATGGAAGACTGGATTCTTGGCGAGTTTGAGCACTCCCTGATTATCACAGAACAAGGGAGTAGGACCTGCCTGGGAGACATGCATATCCGCAAGCATTCGCCGAAGCCAAACCGCCTCACAAGATGCCTTAACTGCTCCCCGATACTCTGCTTCCGTCGAGGAGAGAGCCACTGCCTGCTGCTTCTTACTAGTCCATGTGACAGCACCAGATCCCAAACTAAACACATACCCTGCTGTAGACTTACGGTCATCAACCGAACCTGCCCAGTCAGAATCTGTGTAACCACTGAGTATAGGATCAGAACTCCGAGTGTACAGAAGTCCATAATCAGAAGTGCCACTCACATAACGCAGCACACGCTTCGCTGCTAACCAATGATCAGCCTTGGGAGCTGTCATGAAGCGTGAAATGTAGCTCACTGCAAAACTGATGTCAGGTCTAGTAGCAGTAAGATAGATGAGACTGCCCACTAGTTGCCTGAACAGAGATTCATCCACAACTGGTGAGGATGACTGAGCTGAAAGTTTGAGCCCGGGTTCCATAGGAGTAGAGGCAGGTTTGCAATCCTGCATTCTGAACCTGTCCACAAGACTTCTGGCATACTTGGACTGAGAGAGAAAGATACTGGTCTCAGTCTGCCAAACTTCAACTCCTAAGCAGTAATGTAGAAGTCCCAAATCTGTCATATCAAAAGTGCGGCACAAATCCTGTTTGATCCCAGTGATCAAATGTGCTGAACTGCCAGTAATGATTAAGTCATCCACATAGACAACTACAAACAGAATATCATTACTAGTATGCTTGATATACAGGTTTGCATCAGATGGACTCCGCTGAAAGCCATGATCTGTCAGGTACTTATCAATTTTCATGTACCAAGCCCGAGGAGCTTGTTTCAGACCATAGAGTGCTTTGACTAGTCTACAGACCTTCTGTTCTTGACCAGCAACCTTGAATCCTGGGGGTTGCGTCATGTAGACTTCTTCCTGTAAGTCACCATTCAAAAAGGCACTCTTTACGTCCATTTGATGGACTTTCCAACTGAACTGGGCTGCTAAGGCAAGAACGAGCCGTATGGTACTCATTTTGGCTGTAGGAGCAAAAGTCTCCTCGTAGTCAATGCCTTCTTTCTGTGAGAACCCACGAGCAACAAGACGAGCCTTATACTTGTCTAGGGTTCCATCAGCTTTGTATTTTACTTTGTACACCCATTTGCAGCTAATGGGCTTCTTCCCTGAAGGAAGATCAGAAAGGGCCCAAGTGTGATTCTTCTGAAGACTCTGGAACTCAGCTTCCATAGCCTGTTCCCACTCAGGTATACCTTTAGCCTCTGAATATGTCTGAGGTTCAAAAACACTGTGTATGTTAGCCATGAGAGCAAAATTGACTGTATGCTGCTGTTTGCTCTTATTACGGGAGGTTCTACCCTCAATGAGCTCAGTATCCCTGAGATCACCAATAGTCTTGGCCCACCATTTAGGCCGGAGAGTAGAAGTGCTAACATCTGGAGGAGCTGGAAGAGGCTCAGGATCAGGAACAGGAGCAGCAAGAGGAGGATTATTCTCCGGAGGGAACTCAGGTAGTGCATCATCGAAAATAGATTCTGCATCATCCCTCCCATCAGGCGAACCTAATGGAATAAGAACACTGTGAGGCTGACCATCAGAAATCTGCTCAGAAGAAGGGGACTGAAAAAATCCTCTGTCTTCATCAAATACAACATCTGGAAGCAGCGTATGTTGACCATTTTTGAATATAGGCGTCTTGACCAGCTTGTTTTGGGCAAAGAACTCAGTCCTGGTACACCTGGTGCAGATCAAGATAAGTTTGATGAACGCAATCGGGAGGCAGTCATGCTTCTCAAACTCTCAGTAACTGATGATCAGTTACCGCAGATTCCTTCCGGCAAGACAGCTTCTGACAGCTTGTGACCATTAAAGCGTTGACTGCCTTCTAGCATCAGATTGGTGAGAGAAGCCATTTGCACGATTCCCAAGAAAAATTCCTGGCTGACCCAGAAAAATCCAAGGCCAACCCAGAAAAGCGTGCAAAAAACCCAGAAGGATTCTCCTGTCAGAATCTGGATTCGCGGGCTCGAAAATCGAGGCACGAAAATCGAGGCACCCAGAAAAAATGGACAACAACCCAGATGAGAGTTTGAAAAACCCACCACGATTCTGCAAGAAAAACTGAACTGCGATGAAAACTGAAGGTAAGAACTTCAATCGAAGTTTGCAGACGACGATGCCATTGTTTGCAGACAGAAGGTATAATGCAACAATGACGAGTTGCAGGTCACCGAGCCGAGCAGTCACCGAGGCGAGCAGAAAGAAAACAACTTCGTTTCCCTGCAACTAGTCACCGAGCCGAACAGTCACGACGCGAACAGATCGCGCGAACAGGTGACGTTGCAGGCGGAGGTCGCGGGAGCCGAACAGTCACGGCGCGAACAGATCACGCTAACAGGTGGCGTTGCAGGCGGAGGTCGCGGGAGCCGAACAGTCACCACGCGAACAGGTGGCGTTGCACAGAGCCGCGAACACTACGAACGCCGAAAAAAAAAACGCGCCCAGGTGTTGCACAGAGCCGCAAACACCACGAACGCCGAAAAAATTCGACGATTCCGCCGCTAACACAGTGCAAACGCCAAAATTCGACGAAAAAAATCGACGATTCCGCCCCAGCCAAGAAAAAACAATGATAAATTTTTCAAACAAATAATTTCGAAAATTTCCACTAGGATAAAAAAAATTTCGAAAAAATTCCTGTGGCTCTGATACCATAATACAGTGCGAAAACACGCAATGGATTTCAAAGAATTGATTGAATAAACAGAATGAGCAAAACGCTCATAAATAATACAAGCTATTTACAAGAATAGCAAGTTTCTAAAAGAAACTGCTGAGAAGATCGAAGACGATCTTTCTAAAATAGAATATACACTGAATGAGCATTAATACTAAAATTAACATATTTTAATATTCTATTAATTATTAAATATTAACTAAATCACACTTGTCATATTTAAATGTATTAAATATTGATTGACATTTATTATATATTAAATATATTTTATTAATTTAATCATTTATTTATTTAGAACTTTATTTAATTAATCTATATATATATTGACATTATTTAAATACTTTTACATTATGTGATACCTTAGGGGTTATCACAGTCCCTCTGTCTCAATTTTGCTTGTCCTCAAGCATCTTTAGATCTTCCTCTTTTTCCCAAGTGGCATCCTCATGGGGAAGATTCTTCCATTTAATCAGGTGTTCAGTAATGGCCCGGTTCCTTAGTGCCTTTTTCCGTGTATCTAAAATGACCTCAGGGTACAAGGTGAGTTTCCCTTCATCATCTAAGGGTGGTAGTTCACTACACGGAGTCAAGTGTTGCCCGAGAACCTTTTTGAGGTGGGAGATGTGGAACACATTATGTATTTTACTGTCTTTGGGAAGTTCTATTTCATAAGCTACTTCCCCAATCCTTCGAGTTACTTTATAGGGTCCGTAGAATCAGGATTTCAATTTTTCAGCCCCATTCTTCTTGAGGGAAGATTGCTTATATGGTTGTAGCCTTAAAAACACCAGATCTCCGACCTCAAAAGTCCTTTCTGTACGCTTTCTGTCTGCATAGATCTTTTGTTGATTTTGGGCTTGTTGTAGATTCTCTTTCAAGTTCTTCATGATATCCTTACTCTGTTGAACAAAATCTTGTGCTCTTGGTACTTTACTTTCCTGGTTTATTAGTTCTCCAAAGCTTGTGGCCTCATAGCCGTACAGGGCTTGGAAAGGGCTCATCCCGATTGACATGTGGTGTGTCGTGTTGTAACAAGGTTCTCCTAGGTGTAACCACTTTACCCATGCCGTCTGTTGCCCTGTAACATAATTCCTTAGGTAGCCTTCTATCCATTTGTTCACTATTTCGGTTTGCCCGTCCGTTTGAGGATGGTAACTGGTACTAGGGGTCAAGACCGTTCTTGCCATTCTGAAGAGTTCTTGCCAAAATTGGCTAATAAACTTGCTATCTCTGTCACTGACAATATTCAGAGGGAGTCCATGGAGTCTAAAAATTTCCCTGAAGAACAAATCGGCTATTTGATAGGCTTTGTATTCGGTGGAGACTGCAAGGAAATGGGCATACTTCGTGAGTCTGTCTACCACCACAAAAATGCTATCTTTCCCTTGCGTTTTTGGCAACCCTGTTATGAAGTCCATCGAAATGCTCTCCCACTTCTGTTTGGGAATAGCTAATGGTTGAAGCAATCCAGCTGGGTGAGTGAGTTCGATTTTATTTCGTTGACAAGTTAGACACTCTTGTACGTATGTCTGGACATCTCTTTTTTGGTCTTTCCATGCATACTTTTCTCTTATGTGTTTATAAGTTTTATAGTATCCTTGATGTCTTGCTAGGGGGTTATCATGGAATTCTTTTAGGAGCTTGTGCTTGAATTTGGTTTCAGGGGTCAAATATACCCTTCCCTTGTACAAGATGAGGCCTTCCCTAACTTTAAAGTCTTCATTGGGAAGGTTTCCCTCCAAGATTTCCTTGGTTTGTGGATCTTGGTTATATACCTTTAGGATTTCTTCCTTCCAGTCCTTCAAGATGCTGGTAAGGGCCTTGAGGTGTGTCCTTCGGGATAATGCATCTGCTGCCTTGTTATTCACCCCTTTTACATATTCTATATCAAAGTCATAGGCTTGTATTTTGCTAACCCATTTTTGTTGCCTATCATTAAGGTCCCTTTGACTCAAGAAGAAGCGTAGACTGTTATGATCGGTTTTCACACCAAACACGAGGTATTGGCGAAATTTGGCCCAGGCATGCATTATGGCTAGCATTTCTTTGTCATAGATGGAGTAGAGTCTTTTTGCTTCGATAAGTTTACAGCTCTCAAAGGCTAGGGGGTGTTTCTTTTGCATGAGGACTGCCCCAATTCCCTCCCCAGATGCATCACATTGTAGTTCAAAAGGTATAGAGAAGTCAAGAATGGCTAATACTGGGCACGAGCTCATGGTTATTTTCAGTTGTTCAAAGGCCTATTGGGCTTGGTCATTCCATGTGAAGGCTCCTTTCTTAGTTAGGTCGGTGAGGGGTGCTGCTATTTTGGAAAACCCTTTTACAAAAGGTCTATAGTAGCTGCATAGTCCCACAAACCCTCTTAGTTGTGTTAATGTTCTAGGGGTGGGCCATTCCTTGATGGCCTTGATTTTTTCCTCATCCACACTTACTCCTGCCTCACTAATTTTGTGTCCTAGGTAGATGATTTCTCTCATCCCAAATTTGCACTTGGAGGCTTTAGCATATAAGGATTCAGATTCAAGAATATTTAATACCTCTTCAATGTGCAGGAGATGTTCTTCCCATGTCTTGCTGTAAATGAGTATATCATCGAAGAATATTAGAAGGGATTTGCGTAATTGTTGCCTGAATGTATGATTCATGCATGACTGAAAGGTGGCCGGGACGTTAGTGAGGCCAAATGGTAGAACCAAAAACTCGAAATGTCCATAGTGACATCTGAATGCCATTTTGGGTATATCCTCCTCTCTTATTCTAATCTGATGATATCCCGACCTTAGATCGATTTTAGAGAAGTATTTTGCTCCGTGGAGTTCATCCATTAGTTCATCAATTCTTGGGATAGGGTATCTGTTCTTTATAGTCTTTTTATTTAGGGTCCGATAATCTATGCACATTCTCATCGTCCCATCTTTCTTCTTGACCAATACTACTGATGAAGCGAACGGGCTGCTGCTTGGCTGGATGTGTCCCATTTCTAATAATTCTTTTATGGTTTTTTCAATTTCTTCTTTGAATTTGTGGGGGTGGCGGTAAGGAGTGGTAATGATTGGTTTTGCTCCTTCTAATTCAATGGAATGTTCAAATCCCCTTTTTGGGGGTAAACCAGGAGGAATGTCTTCGAAGACTTTTTTGTGTCTCTTAAGGATGGGTTGTATATCATTTTGAATGATTTGGCCTTCGGTTGGAGATTTATCCAAGACCATACATTGGGCGACCCACTCTCCTTGATCATGTCTAAGGATTTTCTCCATTTTATTGCATGATACTATCTTTGGAGAACCGTCGGGAATTCCCTTTAATGTTATCTCCCTCCCTTCATGTTGGAAGCATATCTCCCGATTGGGACTATCCATGGTGAATCATCCCAATGAGTTTATCCATGGCATCCCCAAAATGATGTCATTCTCTAGGTTCACCACAAAGAAGTTCCTTGTAATGGTATGTCCTCCCAGGGTGACTTCCAATTGAGGTATAATTTTGGTGCACCTGTCTATGACTCCGTTGCCCATGATCACTTCAAACCCTTCAAACTCTTGAGTTTTAAACCTTTTTTTTGCTGCTAAGTGTTTGCTAATGAAGTCATGTGAGGCTCCTGTGTCAACTAATGCGATTACTTTCTGTCCTTTGATAGTTCCTTTAAGTTTGAAGCATCTATTCTCACCCCCTTGGGTGATGATTGCTAAGGTACTTGGTTCGTTGTTCTCAACTCTGGCCCTTTTATAAGGTCTTTCCTCATCCCGTATTTCTTTTGTGTTATTTATTTGTCCCTTTTTACATTCATGGCCTCTCCCCCATGGAGTCTTGCATTTGAAGCATAACCCTTTCTCCTTGAGTTCCTCTTTCTCCTTACATTGGTGATTCACACTCCAAGGTTTCTTGCAAAAGCGGCAGGGCCTCTCCCGGCGGTCCTTCTGGAATCCCTCATTCCTATGTGGTGTTTTGGTTGAGGTACTCTTGGGAGCACTAAGTTCGACCATCCTAGTTTTTTTAATGGCCTCCCCTAAATTTTATGGTTCCAGGGGTTTTACAAAATTTCTAATAGAGTCTTTCAAGCCTTCTAAAAACATGTAGGTAAGCCTTCTCTGAGATAGGTCGGGGACCATTACTGACAAATTTTGGAATTGGTCTATATAGTCTTCAATGCTTCCTAATTGCTTCAGGTGTGTCAATTCTTGGAAGTACCACTCGGAGTCTTTCTGGTCGAACCGGCTGATGAGCTTTTGGGTAAATTCATTGTAGGTGGAGACATTTTTGTGTCCTAGGGTAATGAGACCGTTGTGCCACCAATTATGGGCTGCTCCTGTTAAATGTAATATGGCAAATTTTATAGCATCTCCTTCGGTCATGGGACTGTATGAGAGGTATGTGTCTAGTTTTTGTACCCAAGCTTGGGCGATGTCTTTCCCTGACCCATCAAAGCATGGTAAGGACATTTTGTTGACTTTAGCTTTGAGGTCATTACCCATAGGCTTCCTTCTTCTACCCTCATTAATCTTGGATTCATAGAAGTCTTTGAAGGAAACTACTCTTTGAACTTCCGGCTCTAACCTAGCATAAATTTGGGCAATTTCCTCTACCCCAAGTGTGGCCGGTTCCTCTTCCTCTCCCACACGTTCCTCTCTAGGCAGAAATTGGGGAATTGTTTGTCTAGAACTCTGAGGAGATCGTTCGTTATTGGCGTGATTAGAGTGTGTCTCTCTCCTAGGGTTTGTCATATCTCTATTGTTGCTGTTTGTACTTTGGAGGATTAATTGGCTCATTCTTTCGAATTTCTCATTGGTTTGCTCCATAAAGGCCTGAATTTGTTTGGCTAATTGATTGACCATTGCTTTTGCGCCTTTCTTCCTCTGATATGTGATCATCAACTAAGAATCCCTCCCATAGGTTGGCAGGATTATGCTCTGATACCACTGTAATGTCCCTACTAGTTAGGGCTCACTGTCCTGCAAAACAAATTGTTAGAATACAACATATACATCAATTGTTTTTAAATCAACTTGCAAATTAATTTAAGATTACTTAATTAACACTAATCACAATTCTTATCTATAAAAATGATACGAATGCCATACAAAGGTATGTCCTTAGGCGGCTGTGAGGCTCGCCTTCTTGGAACCCCTCTTGGTTCCAAGCCATCCAGGAAAACGAAGGTGAATTCGATTCCTGTCTTGGATGTAATTTCTTACATCCAAGCCATCCAGGAACCAAGGTTTTAATTTGATTCCTGTCTTGAGTGTAATTTCTTACACCCAAGCCATCCAGGAAATCGAAGGTTAATTCGATCCCTGTCTTGAGTGCAATTTCTTACACCCAAGCCATCCAAGGCAGACCATAAGTCAATTCCTTGCCTTGGGTGATGTATCTCATCACCCAAGTCCATTAGAGGGGACTGGCCAGATCCGTCTCTTCTTGGATGAACTTGTCAACCAAGCCATTCATATATGCATATAGATCATCAGTATATATATATATATATATATATATACTGCCAACCAGGGATTCGCGTATCCCTCCATTAGGCTTAGGGAGTTTCCCCCCCTATGGCCTTCATTATTTAATCATATTTATATTGCATTTGACAATTTAATTATTATTTCCCATTTCGTAATTCACATTATTAACATATATTCACATATATTCTTAACTATTCATTAATACGTATTTGTTAACATATATTTCAAATATGCCTTACTGTCATCATATTGTTATTAGTTTCCTTTATCAAATCTGTATTAACATGTTCATTCCCTAATGTGTTAATTTGGATATTGTATTCATTAAAAAAGTAAATAGCATTAACATGCTGATTACCTATGTTCCTTTAACACATTACTTATATTCATTATTAAATAAAGCAAGTTGTAGTAGCATACTAATCCCTATATTCCTTTTGCATATATT
Source organism: Cryptomeria japonica (assembly GCF_030272615.1). Lineage (NCBI taxonomy): Eukaryota > Viridiplantae > Streptophyta > Pinopsida > Cupressales > Cupressaceae > Cryptomeria > Cryptomeria japonica. The sequence goes on from NC_081414.1 coordinate 16,822,088, forward strand.
AATATAGTAATAAACATTACGTGAAAAACATATAAACACGTACCTGTTTGTACGCAGCCAATGTCTCTCCCTTGCTTTCCACCGCTGGTCCTCCCTTCTCCTCCCCTTCTCCCTTCTCCTTGTTATTTGTATGCCGTGAGGGGTTGTACCCCTTCACGGTTCCCTTCCGCATGAAGGGGTGTGGCGGTGATCACAGCCTAGGCTGTGATTACCGTCGCACCTCTTGTGTGGAAGTAATCGGGGGGGGGGGCATTAAATGCTTTCGTTTATTTATTTTGCTTTTGTTTATTTAATCTTATTTGCTTTTGTGCGGAGGTAATCTTATTTGCTTTTGCTTATTTAGTTTCATTTAGTTTTTAAAAGAATTATTAAATATTAACTAAATCACACTTGTCATATTTAAATGTATTAATTATTGATTGACATTTATTATATATTAAATATATTTTATTAATTTAATCATTCAGAACTTTAGTTAATTAATCTATATATATATTGACATTATTTAAATACTTTTACATTATGTGATACCTTAGGGGTTATCACACTCACCTCCAGGAGCTACTAGATCACTAGGAAAATGCCCCCTGTACTGTTGCTAGGGTGGCTTTGGACTCTTCCTCTCCTTCAAGGAAGTTGTAGGCATAACCGCAACTAGTCTACCTAGAGAGGCTGTTGTTCTCAGTCTTATCACAATTTGCAAGGTTTTGCTGGTCATGGCTGGTCCTAGCCTCCTAGATTTTAGCCTCCTTTCTCTCCTTAGAGGCATGGGGAGATTGGATGGCTGAGTTACGATAAATTTCTTTGTCTGCAACTTGCCGTTTTTCTACTTTGCATGTTGCAAACTTGTCGAGGACACTCCTGAGGAGGAAGGGGCTATCATTGGTTGGGATCCCCTCGTTGACATTGCCCCCATTGATGTATGGGGTTTAATCTTGATGATAAAAATCTGCCTAGTTCTGGTGCAGCAATAGTTGCTTAATGTTGTTATTTTCGTATTTGATTTGGATGTTGTCCTAGCAAACTTTGTGGGTATGCTTTTCTATCACCCTACCTTAACACAAATTCTTTCAGAGGTGGCTAGGGAGATATTCTTAGTGACATCAACTATGCTAACTAACTCTTCGAGAAGATTTCAATATTTTCAAAATTCAAGTCATTCCATAATTTTGATGTTAATCAGATAATCCAGTTAACTAAACACATAAAAGTAATTTTGTTATTGTTTTCTCCCCTAGATCATATTTCTTCAGCCATAGCCATATTTGGCATTTTCATAAACAGAGGCACTCCTTGTAAAGCCCTATCTCTATCATTATAATGTTCAAACATTCTTGGAAGCAGCTCTTTGTCAAGAATCTTATTTTTACATTTTTTTCTCATTCCTTACCATCTATTAATTCAATTCTTCAACAGTAGGTTAGTAACCTATCAATTTTATAATTAGGGCTTTGCTATTTAGAAGTCTTACCCTTGTCATTACTAATTCACCCTCAATTGCCAATGTTGGGATTTCTCTGGCTATTCTTAATTCTTAGAAATTATTGGCTTGATTTGCTGGTTCTTACTCGTTTTCCTCACTTTCTATATTTTTTTTCCATGGAGCTTCTCATTCCTTGTTTTTTTTTTCCCTTTAGAATCCCTTTTTGTTGTTCTTCTTTGTCATTATTTTGTAATTCTTAGGGATTTCTATTCTCTTTCTCTTTCTCAATTCTCTTTCTCTTTCTCATAGATGTGGTTCACTTATTATCTCTTTCTATTTCTTGCTTGGATTATCTTCTATCTGATTCTCCTTGTCATTTCTTCACAGTTTTTCCATCTCCTTTTGTCAATATTCAATCATGCTTTCCTGTTCAACTGTTCACTTTCAACTATGTAATTTTTTAACCTTACCATGTAATTGATTTAGGCAAATTTTGTTTTTCAAAATTTCAGAAAATGAAAGGTGACAATGAATGGATCTTGGAGCATGCTCTAAACGAAAAGCTTTGCTATACTGGGAAAAAACAGAGCGATCCTAAAGGTTATTACATGGTTTTGTTTGATGGAAAAAGGATGAATGAGGGATTTGTTGTTTACCCTATTAAGTACTGGTACATATATTCTTTTACCCTTCTTGTGTTTACTGAATCAAGTAATTGATAGTATTATATTGATACATAGAATCATTCATTTGAGAAAATATAGGTTTGGCATATGGATTATGTATGTGACTTATTTGAAGTTGAATACATTTCCTCCATGGCATCAAGCATTTGCACATATGCCATTTGCAATCACAACCTAGTATATGACATCTTAAAATAAAATGAAATAAATCTTGGGAATTATTAATACATAGAATCATTCATATGAGAAAATATGGGCTTGGCATATGGATTATATATGTGACTTACTTGAAGTTGATGGTGAATATATTTCCTCCATGGCATCAAGCATTTGCACATATACATTTGCAATCACAACCTAGTTTATGACATCTTAAAATAAAATGAAATAAATCTTGGGAATTATTAATCATAACAATCTTCTAAATGTAAAAATCACACTTTTTATAGTATCCGTAGAATCTATAAGCGGTATACTTTATATAAATGAAGTAGAAGCGAAAACTCGTTTGCTCCTAACTTGGTGGCCATAGTATTAATATTAAGCATAATTAAATGTATATTTGTAGTCATAAGTCGTCATGAAATCCTAAATAAACAATAAAATAAGTTGGAGATATTTATTTCAAACATCATTGAAAAGATCTTCTACACAATTAAACATACTTTAGTAGGTTCATTAAACCATTTTGGTGTAAAAGACAAGAGCCCTTAGGAATATCTTTATATGATTAGCTTATCCTTAGGCTTAGAAGCTGCATTTGAGGGTTTTTATTGTATAAAGTTTGCAAAGGAATATTTTTATTCCACTAGATTGATATTCCTAACACAATTGCATGCAACCTTATGTGGCTGTTGCCTGCATGCCACCAATCATGGTTTTGCTACACTTTGAGGCATAAATTAGTAAATATGAATTATTTTGCATTTTGAAATGTATGCTAATTAGACAAAATGAAATTAATATATATAAAGATTTTTTTTTTCTAGTAGTAGGGTTTATTAGCATTGAAGTAAAAAAAATATAAAATGTTATAAAAAATTCCTTTTTGTTTGGTAGATAAGTTCCTTTGACAATGCAACTTATTATGCTCATTTTTCATCTTCACTAACTCAATCGATAGATAGAAGTGGAATTCTTGTTCTATGTCATTCATCTCTTGTTTCAATTGCTAGGAGATGTGGTTTTTTGTTGAATTGACACATTATGTTGGTTTTATTTGCATTAGTTTTCTCCTCAAGCTATTGTTTCCCTATATAAGATCTTATTATAAATTCTCATTCTTTTGCTACTTAGAGATTTCCTTGAACTGATAAATTGCAGGGCTCTTAACAGACATCAAGTTTCCACAATCCATGAGAAATTGACCTAGAGTGTTTCCAGATAAGATTGTGCAGGGCTCTTGTCTATAGAAGTTTTCTTCTCATGATAGTCTTCTCCTTATACAGACGTCTATCTTTTGACATCAATGACAATATAATTCAACAATGTAAACCTTTACAATGTGAATGTGAAGATTATGTGTGCAAATTTGAAATTAAGCTTGTTTGTTCATCAATTTCCATTAACTTGTGTGTGCTTAATTTTTAGAATACCGTTAGTGGATTTATGAATATAAATCACTAACTAAAGCGAATCAGCAAACCACATGAGATGAACAAAATACGTACATAGAGAAACCTGTTGATGGGGAAGTTTGCACTTCTGTCAACACAAAATAAAATATAGTATATCCTATTCTCTCTTGAATAAGGAAATCTTGTATGCCTTCTAACTGTCCAAACAAGATAACCCCAAGGTTTCTAATGTTAGGTCATGACTAAGCTTAGGATAACTCAGGGCTGATGTGATTTGTTGGTAATCACAAGGGGACTTACACATCTGACAAGCTGGTTTGCATCCAATATGGCAATTTGGTTGATGCTTCACTCCTTAAACCGGCTAAAATAAAGGGAAAAAGACAGGGTTTAGAGAAACTAGGGACAATGATAGTAATGACTGGTGCTGTGGATAGACATATTTCACATAAAATTAGTTCTGGCTTAGCTAGATATAGACACACAATGCAATCTCCAAAGGAAAATAAAAGGATTTTCAGACCATGAATATTCATTTGGATACCCAATTCTGGTGCAATCAAAACAAACATCCACAATTGAACTAATAGCAATAATAGGCTCAGACTAACCATGCACAAAGATTTATAGTAAGCAAATCTCCAATGGTATGAACTTGAAATCGATCAGATATCCTCACACTTCGCCATTAAATCACTGAACTTTAGGTAACTTGATGAAAAGAAACCATGCAAACAGGAGAAGGTAAATGGCAAAACATCATTCTTCAATGTTTTATTCATTTCCTTCAACTGCCATTACAACAATCTCTGCTCAACAATTCCTATTTTACTCCTAATTCTAACTTTTACTCCTAATTTTGCTATCTACTTCTATTTTCTAACCTTCTAACATTTTTACAATGAGAGAGGCATTGGCCTTTTATAGATTTTACATTTTGAATCAATGACCAGGATTCAATCCATTGAATGGCTCAAATTTGATCTCTAGAAACCTTAACAGTTGTAGCAAATGGTCTCAACACTCCAACCACTTTTCAACTACTTTCGAACTACCCACGCTACAAGACAAAATGACAGCTTGGCATAATAACAGCCTTTGTCACAAAAGAAAAATTGGTAGTTGGGTGAACAACTAACGTTTGGCCCTTTCTTGAATTGCATTAAATTGGGCTCAAAAGTTGTTATTTTACAATAGATTTGATTGCCATTACAATAAATTCGTATTCCTGTCATCTCCAACTGTTCTTTCTTCGTTTTTGAATGCTGCCTGTAGCATTCTTGTGTCCTGTCATTGTCTTCCAGAGTTCTGGAAATGACAACACTCGGCTCTTTGCATTGTAGTAGTGGTCCTTCATCCTGGTACTGTCTTTGGTGATCCTTTGGCTTAATCATGATCATATTTTCAATTGGTGTTCCAGATTGTAATGTTGTAGAGCCTCCCTTTGACCTAAGCATCTTGATGTCGCCTCTTGGTGGCCTCTATCTCTTCGATTGTTTCATCTTTCCAACTCCCTCCCTCTTGGTTCTTCTCTGTGATCACACCTTCAATCTTGTGCCCTAGATGTCCATAATGTTGCTTCATTGGTGGTATGGACCTGCAAGGATAAGTAACTTTATTATTTCAAGGATTTCTAGAGTTAGTGCTTCGAATACCCTTCTTATTTGATCCATAATTAAATCCACTATCTCAATATGATGCTGAGAGATTGGTTGTTGTGCAATTTGGGCCTAAGGCAAATTCTATGATCACCATGCTGGATTCTGATTTTGATTGCAGAATACACATTTAGGAGAAAAGTCAGTATTAGGATGACTTTTGGGAATAGTTACTATTCCTATTTGGACTGCAAGTACCGAGTTTTGAAGTAAAAACTCAAAATTTGGGGATAAACTCAGTGTTGGCAAACATTTAAGGATTAAGGCCTTGTTCCTTTTTATTGTGCTATCACCGAGTTTGAAGAGTGCCGGGGTAAAACTCAGATCTAGGAAGCCTTTTAGGAATAAGGCTTATTTTGATTTTTGAGCTCAAAATACTGAATTTTGAGCTGCAACCTTTGTTTGTGCTCATGAAAGGACCTTCATACTCTTCCCAATTATGACTTGGATTGCCTTGGATTGAACCTGAAATGTTATGGAGAATATAGGCTTGGAAGCTTGAATTTTGACCCTATCCTCAGTTCATCCTGCAAACTCGGTCAGAAGTTCAGTCCTAGGAAGGCTTTTAGGAATAAGCCCATTCTAAATTTTTGTGCAAGTACCAAACTTTGGAGAGAAAATAATTTCGGTTTGAAACTCAGTATAAGGAAAGGTTTAGGGAATAGGGCTAATCCAACTTTGACTATTACCACCAAACTTCAAACCAAGGGAAGAAATTCCAGCTGAAACTCGGCCTTAGGATAGGTTTTAGGATTAAAGGGCTAATCCAATTTTGACTGATACTGCCGAACTTCAAGCCAAGGGAAGAAATTCGGACTGAAACTCGACCTTAGGAAAGGTTTTAGGATTAAGGGGTTAATCCAATTTTGACTGATAATACTGAGTTTGCAAGTGTTCTGGGCAGAAAGTCAGTGAAAGGAAGACATTTAGGAACAATGCTTAATCCTATTTCTCATGCTACCACCGAACTTGAAGTGGATTTGGTCTGAAATTCGGTATAAGGAAAGGTTTTAGGATTAAAGGCCTAATCCTATATTCTGTCCCAGCACTGAGTTTGGAGGGGATTGGGCAGAATTTCGGTGTTGGGAAGGATTTTTAAAATAAGGTCTTATTCCAACTTTGAATGCAAACACCGAGTTTATGGGGAAAACTCCAAAATTTGATTCAAAGTCTAGACTGGCGTACATTTTGGGGTATGTAGCCTTTGTTCATTGCCTCGCCCTTGGATCAAGTTTGGTCCTTGAATGATCTTCTTCCCCTTGATTCCTCATTTGCCTCACATGACTGTTGGGCTTGAAAGGGGCCTTGACATTGGTCCTCTGTCCATCTGATAGGTTGGGTTTAGGTCTGAATTCCAAAGTTCGCACCCTTGAATCTCTTCACACTGTTATGGTTTTGATCTAATCTCCCTCTCTCTCTTTATTCACTTGTTCTTCTCATGCTTGGACTTCACCCTGATTCTTTATACACCTCTAAGATCTCTTTCTCTCTTTCTCTCTCTCATGCTAGCAAAGCGGGAAGAAGGAGAGGGGGTCTCTGTCGGAGATGGGGAGTGTGTGCATAACACAACAAAACCCTTGACGGAAAAATCTTCACAAAGAAGAGAGGCCATGTATATATTATATTCACAAAACAATATTAGAAAGCTACACACTTCCTTTGCCCTTTCTTTGTTTCCAATCTTCAACACTTGTGCACTTGTGACCAAAAATAGAAGCATAACTACCATCCCAAGGCTCCACTTCATAGTATTATTGGAAATAGGAGACCACTAGGAGTTTCCAAACAAGAGGTGCACAAATTGTGGCAAATTGTGGCAAAACATGGTGCCCAAATGCTCCTTGCATAAACCAAAGTCTCACTCCTTGGAATTCCCTTTGGAATGTGAAGAGTCATCCCTTCAATTGTCACCTTTTCTCTCCTTTCCAAGTGCCCAACATGAGGATATAATTAATTATGCCACAAGAAATTAATTATTGTTGTTGACAAACCCCTTCATCACTTTCAAATGCACTTACAAACTATAGGGGGAATATGTTCACAAATTATTTTCCCACCAACACCTTGAGTGCCTAGAGACACCTTCACAAAAATGTTGTAACAAATTAATTAACATATAGTATTTACATGGTTGATGGCACCTTAATTCCAACACACAATTATAGTCCACAATATTTATAATATTTACTTCATTTCCTTAGCCATGTTGGGATTATTGGCTACTACTATGGTTGCTTGTTCCCTCACCCTCTCTAGTTTCTTCATGTCAAACAATGCAAGGACAATTTGCATCTCTCATTTAGCCTCTTCTATAGCATTTTCCCCTGGCTTGGTGTTGCAGTTAGGAATGTTTGCAATATGGTATTTGTGACCGTTGATACCTGTTGTGACCATTTCACCATCGCCCCATTGAAATGGGGACCCCCTCTTTTTGCTCGGTTTTGCCTGTTTCCCTCTCTGCTTTTAGGGTTTTGGGTTAGTGAGTCAGTCGTCTGGACTGGGGTTAAGCCTTAGGGGTTTCCGTTTTGATGTTTTCAAGCCAGAATCCAGTCCAAATTTTGAGGATTATTGAGCTTCCTCTCGTAAGATGCAATTTTGAGGTAAGGTGAATTGTTAAGGGGTCAAGTAAGTCTGTCTAGGTTCAGTCAGATTTTTGAATGCAAGTCCGAATTTTTGCCTAAGTGTTGATGATGGAATTTTGAAATTTTGTTTGAGTGATTTTGGCCAAATTTTGGAAATTTTTGATAATTGATCCCAGGCATTGGAAATAACCTAATTTTACCTTGTGAAGTGACTGAGGTCCTAAAAACCTGATATTTTGGCCTGTGGAAGCAAAATCGCTCCTGTCCCTCAGTCAGGGACCAGGGCGAAAATGATATTCTATGCATCCTGGTTATTAATTTATTTCATTTGTCTTGTGCAGGGTCGCCAGGAGATGCAGTTGAACGCGAATTGGAAGTTTTGAAGATTTTTAATCTCAAAATTGGCAAGTTTTTTAAAGTTTAAGGTCAAATCGCTCCTGTCCTTCAGTCAAGGACCAGGGCGAAATGACTTACTTAGACCATTTTGACCTCATTTGGATCAAATTGAAGCGTCAAGGGCGTAATGGAAGGTGAAATCAACATGATAGAGCGCCAGGATTGAGTCGTTTGCAATAAAAAGTTGAACTTTTGCCCTCAAGGACAAAAATCACTCCTGTCCCTCGCTGAAGGACTGGAGCTTGTTTCTCAAAATTTTACTGTCCTTGCAGGATCAAGACGAATTTTGGATTGGAAAAGATAAAGGGAGGCATGTTCTTTCCATTGAATATAATTTGAAGAAATTCGCAAACAAAGAAATGTGCCAGGAAGCAAGTTCGCTCCTGTCCCTCACTGAAGGACCGGAGCTTAAAATCCAAAATTGCCTTGCCCTTGCAAGATTTGAACGATTTCGCGATTTGAGAAGAACAAAGGAAATACAGTTTCTCAGTTGAATATAACTTGAAATTGCCATCGTAAGGGAAATTGACCATAGAAGCAAAAGCGCTCCTGTCCCTCTCCCAGGGACCAGGGCGAAGTTTAGTGATAGCTCCCGTCCCTCTCCAAGGGACCAGAGCGATTTCTTCTCAAAACAAATTTCCCACCAAGTTGGAGCAAGGCCCACGTTAAAGATAAGTGAAGGAGAGCGTAATGAGCCCGTTGAAGACAAATTTGAAAGTTGGCAAAGCACGAATGAGCCTATAAATGAAAGTTCGCTCCTGTCCCTCAGTCAGGGACCAGGGCGAAATCAAGGTTATCTAATATTCCCCTCCAAGTTTAAGTCGCTCCAGGCCAAGATATAAGGTGGCAATGATGTTTGGAACGCCTCGAAGAGAAACCAAGTTGCAAGGACCGCGAAAAGTGATGGAAATGGTCAAGTTCGCTCCTGTCCCTCACCAAGGGACCAGAGCGAAATGTCTAAGTATGCCTAATTTTGAGATGCCACTTCCATTTTAGACATTCAAAAGGGAGTAAGGAACACCATTTTATACTTCGAAGGCAATTGCAAGTCGATATGATCAAGGATTAGCACAATGAACAAAAAATCGCTCCTGTCCTTCAGTCAAGGACCAGGGCGATATTCATGAAATCAATCTTTTTCTTCCTAGACCACGCCAAGGCAAAGTTTCACAAGATCGAATATGTCTTTGGAAGGATGATGGACAAGGAACCAAACGTCAAAAGGTGATCAACTTGAGCAAAGATGCAAAATCGCTCCTGTCCTTCAGTCAAGGACCAGGGCGATATTCATTAAACTAGTCATTTCCTTCAAAAAACGATAGCAAGGCGAAGTCATGCAAGGTCCGAAATGTCATTAGAAAGGTGATGAACAAGGAGTTAATGTTAAAAGTTGACAATTTGGAGCTAAAATACAAAGTTCGCTCCTGTCCCTCACCAAGGGACCAGGGCGAAAATCACTCAAATATCAAATTTGCCTTGCAAAGAACAAATTAAATATGCGTAGAATGAATGGATGAAGTTATTTCTTGCCTTGTGACGTAAGTTGGCAACCAAAATAATCAAAGATCAAGGAGAAAAGTAAAGTTCGCTCCTGTCCCTCACCAAGGGACCAGGGCGAAAATGGTTTGAGAGACATTCATTCAAAAGATTGAATCGATCAAGCTCAAGGTTCCCAATTAAGATGCCAATTTGGACGTAAGGGAAGTGACTTTGAACGTAAAAGGCGTGAAAATCAAGATCAAAAAGCTAAAGCGCTCTTGTCCCTCTCCCAGGGACCAGAGCGATAAGGTTAATATCCATTATTCTCCCATGTTTTGGCGCCAACATCATTTTCAAATCGCATTAAATGCTAAATTTCGATAAACCTTGATATTTTTTTAAAATTTGCATTTAATGGGTGCGCACAAGGCATTTAATTAATTAATTTTGCCTTTTAAAAAATCGAAATAATTAATTACAATGCATTTAATTAATTAATTAATTATTAATAAATAAAATTGGAGCGCTTGGGTTTTATTTTCTATATTTTGTAAAAGTCGGCCTCCTCTTTTATTTAAAATTTATTTATTTGCAAAAGTCGGCCTATGGGGATTGAAGAGGTAAGCGCCTATAAAAGGAGGTGTGATATCTCATTTTAAATCATCATTTTATCATCCTTTCATATGCGATTTGGAAGACAAGGAGAAGTGCGAAATTCCATCCAAGGAGGAGTGCGAATTTTATTGCAAGTGGAGCGAATTTGTCCTCAAGGTGGTGAAATTAACTAAGGAGGCGCCTTTGCCAGAGGAGGATCACGTTGAAAACTTCAAACTTCGATTTTGCCTAGGCGAATTTCCTAATTTTGCATCTTTTTAGAGTTAGCTCTCAAGTGAGGTATGGCGAAGTCTTCCCTTGTCATGAATTTTGAATTTTGATCGTCATATCTTAAATTTGAATTTTGAAATTTTGAATTTCCTATAGCTCAATCGAATTTAGGAAATGATAACTCAAAGACTTATCATGAAGATTCCTAAATTCAATCTCTAATCTAATCTATGTTTATACATTGCAAAATCTATTACTTATTATGAAATGTTGTGTAGGTGTTACGATGGCGACCCCGAAGGCGGGAGCATCCACCAGTCGTCCAGCTCTCATGAAGGAAGATCAGAAGAACGAAGAATTGGAGACCAAGATCGTGTCGAAGTGGAGCAACATTGGAGATACCAACTTGGGCAACTTCAGTGTGAAGAAGTTTCGAGAGGTCCCCTACATTGGCAAGCCATCACCTATCGCAAGAAGAATAATTGAAAGTGGCATTATCAAGGCGGCCGGCTTCCCTCCAGCAATTCAGTGCCATGAGTTGATGATCGAGTGTGCTCGACATTATGATCCACAGTCCAGATCGATAGTGTCCAAGGATGGTGACACTTTTGCTTATCTTTCAGAGGAAGCTATCAGTGAAGCTCTTCACTTGCCAGAACATAAAGATATGATTTATAAAAGCATAGAAGGAGCTAGGTCCATGTACGAAGATGATCCAGACACTTGCCTAAGCATCATCAACAAGAATTGGTTACTCAAGAGTCGTCCTCGCCTGAGCAAGATTCCGAATACACCACATAGGATTGACTTCCAGGAGGAGTACAGAGATTTGATAACACTACTCAACCGAGTCATAGGAGCCCCTCAAGCCTTCTATTTTGAGAAGTGGATGTTCTACTTCATCCAAGTGATAGTTCAGGGAAAAGGAACAATCCATTGGGCTAGAATGATTAGCCATTGCTTGGACGTACAGTTAAGGAGATTGAAGGCTACTAAGTCTTTTCACATGAGTTCATACATCATATATGCCTTGATCAGGAGTTTTGAATATGCAGGACTACCTCACAGAGGAGTGATTGGAAGAGGACCCGGCGAGGTCAGAGTTTGTGATTCTTATGTTCACTTGCATCATCCGCCAGGGAGTAACTACAAGTTAGTCAATGATACATTCACGATGAACATCACCAGGATATTGCAAGGCGGGATTCACAACCGATTATCTCAGGACGCACAAGAGCTGGTGAAGAGGTACGGTGCATGGTTTATCCAATTCCAGAAATTTACATATATTAGAGTTCATGGATGTCCTTCACCCCCCTATATGTTGCCGAGATATCCGACAGACAGAATAGTGTTACTTGAGGTAACAAGACAGTTGGCAGCTTATGTGAAAGCATTCAGACACAGACATGGAAATGGAGTTCCTGTGCCTATCATATTGGGCAATTCAGTTGAGGTATGTCCTAATGCTCTAGCCATGGATGATGCAGAGAAGGAGTTAGCTTTATATTCATTTTCATTTTTTGCCTTGAGAGAGAGCTTTGATCCATGTGGGTATATAGAGGAGACGGTCGGAAGAAAATATAAACATGAACCTCAGGTAGAAGACTTTGTGATGAATCTCTTTGGATGACCTTGAAGTGAAAAGAAAGATGCATTCTAGATTGCCTTTAGACTTCATCAGGAAATGCAAGATTTACAGAGTGGCCGACCAAGCTCAGGACAGTGGCAGACATCTCCAATCATTTTATGATCGAGAAAGCAAATCAGTGAGGCTAGATTGGAATGAACCCGAGGTTGTGGATCTAGATGCTTTGATGGCTCCAGTTTTGTCTTGTACTCGCAGATGGGTTGATGTGCAGCATCAGAAGTTGAGAGAGCAAGGTATATCTATGACTTTCACTTTGGAAGAGAAACCAGTTGAAGGAGGAGCAAGTGTAAGTGAGGGTAATCCTAATCCCAGAAATGCAAGCGAAGGTAACCTTCGAAGTGTAAGTGAGGGCAATCCCCATCCAAGAGGCTCGAAAAGGAAAGAGAGACCTGAGAAAAGAGAATCTTCCAAGAAGAAGCAAGAGGCCAACCGAGATCGTTCATCCGGCACATCTTCTCGACTTGAGAAGAGGACACTTGAGATAGAGGAGTCTATGGAATCAATGGTACAGAACGATAAAGAAGGACAGGCACCTCGAAGGTCACCAAGTGGGTCTCTCCAAGCTAATGAGCTACATGAAGATAGGGAAGATAATGAAGTAACATCTCCTCTCAGAGAAGAAGAAACATTACCCAATGAGATACAGGTTAGAGAAACAAGATCGGCCATCCCAGATTGGTTAAAGGAAAGACTTACGAGGGTGATTGTGATCGAAGACGAGGACAGTGTGATTGATTTAGAGAGCCTTGTTGGAGATTCTCAAAAGATGACAGAGAAGAGGAAAGCTACTAAGATGTCCAAGATGATCAGAGATGAGACAGGATCCAGGAAATTGCAGATAGCTACACCGGCAGTGGACAAGTATGAAGGTGAGATACTCCCAGAGGAATATGATGTAGAGACATTTGAGCTTGGTCCACCCACAGCCGAACAGACGTTGGATGATGCCACTAATTCATTTGAGGCACTTAAGGACAAGCTTAGGGAAGAAATGGAAAAGAATAGGAAGCTTGAGCGAGAGGTCAGTGCTTGGAGAGGCTACTTTAGCCATCTCAATCAGCCTTTGAGATGTCAGGGTCCAGCAGTATCTCCTACACAGGCACTTCCCCTTGAATCAGTTGGCGAGGCAGAGAGAGTCAGGAGTTTGGTTCAGCTTATGAGCTCATGGATTGACAAATCCCATACAGTTGCTATTGAATTTGCAACAAGGATGATGCAGACCATTCACCGAGCTATTCAGGTTCTTGAGGTCATCCACAACTTGATGATAACTGTAGCTGCTTTTGCTCATACTAAGGATGTTATCATTCCTGTCCTGCAAGTAATCAGACAAACATCGAGGAAGGTTCTAGTGCAAGAAAAGATAATGGATGGAGGACCTCATAGTTTACTTCAGTGGTCGACTTTACTCCAGATGAAGGAAGTTCTCTTCGAGGACATCAGTACTAGATGCAATCATGTTGACGAGGTTATCCACCCGATCCAGGACAGAGTGTTTGAGGTACTATGTACTATTCTTGGCAGGAGGATCGAAGTTGAGACAGATGTGGATTTGCAGGAATTGGAAGATAGAGTCAAGGTCATCTTTTGCAAAGATGAGAATGTTATTACAAATGAGCAACGGGATCAGATGTTTGCCACCATGCTCTTGATTGAGAAGACCAAGGAACTTGAACCTGAATCGGACATTGCTCTTCTCAAGGCATTTGATCAGGTCATCCACTTAGAAGAACGAATGAAGAATCTTCCCGAGATTCCAATTGCTGAGATCGAAGGAATCGTGTCTAGATTCATTGCATATGCTAAAAAGGAGCATTGGAAAGGGAATAAGATTCTAGATGAGAGGTTGTTATAGATGATGTGGCACCTTAATTGTCATTGGTCTATGTCTCCTAGATTTTCGTGCCAAATTTAATATTTGGCTATGCATTTAATGTTGTGCAATAAAAGGGGAACTTTTGTAATAAAACCCTAATTAGGGTTTAGGTGTCATAATCTTGGCCATTGATCTTCTTTTTGATCTGGACCGTTCATTTTAATTGAGGATGCTATATGTACCCTCATTTCTTTTCATTTTGAAACTAGAACTAAAAAACTAGAGATTAGATATCAGCATTAGTGATTAGAGAAGCAAGTATTTTGTAGCAAGATTGAGCTTTGAAGAAGGAATTTCAAACAATTGTTGTTCATGATGGCTTTGAGATCAATAAAATATTGAAGTTATGGTGTTTTATTGCAATTCTTGTGGTTATCTTCATGGTTGTTCGTTGTCTTGAATCATTCTCAATCAAAGTAGTGTTTTAATTTGAAGGACAAAGTGTTGGACTTGATCGTCAGTGAGATTCACTTTCCAAACCACTAGCTTCTTGCTGATTGTAGGAACGCCTTGCGTGGTCAACTGGATCAATTTGAATCACTTAAACTTTCAATCATTGTTGTATCTGGGATATGTGCCTTCGTGGTAGTGTCTATGATCCTTGATGAATTGAAAAAATCATTTGTTACCTTAGAAGATTGCATCAATTTCAATTGAGTTGTTACTTTATGGTAATATTGAAGTTGGTAGAATCTTGCCAAGTCTTGTCCACATTGAGTCATTCTTAGGATTAGATTATACTTTATCTCTTGCAAGCCCTACTCTTTTGATCTTTTTTGAGAGCTTGTTAGTATTAGGAAACCCTGTTCCTGCAGTTCGGATTTGGCGTAAGACCCCTTGATGAAACAACAATCACAACGACCACTGGTGCTTATCCACACGTAGAGACCCTACTTAAAAGAACATTGAAGTCACCCTAACTGATCCTTCTTGCGATATCTTCAGCAGTTAGAGATTTTATTCAAGAGAGGATAAGGTACCCTTGGGTATTTTATTCTGTGTATGATTGTGTACAAAATACACGTCAACAATACCTACATTAAGCTTCTTCACACACAAGAGACAAATCACACTCCTTGACGTGGTCCCATTATGGCATATTTCCAAGTGAGTCATGGCTTCCAACGCGCTTACTTCCAATGGGACAGCTGTGATTCTAAGCTTGATGCAAAGCTGGATTCCATTGTATGCTAATTTGCAGCATTTTTAAAGACAAAAATATAGCGATTTGAGCATGAAAATTAAAAATACCAAACATGTAAATGCATTTCAAATGTAATGTAGTTATTGAATAGCAATAACATAATACACAATGTTCCACCGAGTTTCTTGACATGGAGACGTAGGGACACGTCTTGGGGACGGGGGTACTTGGGGCCTAAGTTTGGAATGGTGGGGGGACAACGGGTGGTGCTAATATGCATAATACATATAGTACTTGAAAAATTAGTTTTAAAAAGATAAAGATGTATAACTGTATAAGCCTAAGGAATAGGTAAATTTTTAAGTTTAAACACATTGCAATGATTGTATTGAACTAGTAGCAGTTTTTAAATTTTAATAGTGATAATCAAAATAATAAAATAGACATTGGAACGAGAATTTTCAAAATTTATGATTTCATAATCATGATTCATAATTATGTTGTGCTCGCACACACACCCCATTTTCTTCAAACAGGGACACCCGTAGTTGCAGTCTGCCTGAGTGATGGAGAGAAGTAGAATCAACCAAGCGCTATGAAACTCGCACATTTTCATTCACTTGCAGAGTCGTGCATTATCATCTGCAGAGTTGAGTTCTCACTCTGCAAAGTATTCAAAGGGAAACTGAAAATCATAACGAAAAATCAAAGTCGTGCAAAAGGGAAAATTGACTTAATAAGCGAAAAACTCCAAAACCTTCAAAATCGCGCTATTCACCTCATTAGGCCGAAAATGTTAACACGCCAAAAGCCAAAAACAACAAGGCTCTCAAAATCGGCTCATGAGTCGAAAAAACTAATGCAAAGTTCGAGTAAAATCGCAAAACCATCTCAAAGGCTGAAATTTGAAGGTCTAAGGCAAACAGGAAGTAAATCGCACAATTTAGGTTCATTGAGCCGAAAGTCAGTAAGGAGTTAGGATCGCACGACTTCAACCAGGTGAAAATCACGCAGACCCCCTAAAATGGCCGAAGTTTAGAATTTAGTTAAAATCGCGCAATTCTTCTATTTGCTCGAGTTTTGAAGTCTATTGAAGGGGTGTAAGTTGAAATGGGAAAATTGTGCATCTCACCAAGATCGTGCGAGTTTCACAGAACAAAAGGTTTAAAAATCGCTTAGAAACCCGCCCAATGTTGAGTTTGGTGCAAAGTCATACCAAAATTGTGCAATTTGCCCTATTTGCTCGAAAAAGTTAAAAGGAGGGGAAAATTCGCATAAAGAGCCCTTAAGGCCGAAAAGGCTTCAGTAGATCACATTCACCTGAAATCTCTGAAAGAGCCGAAAAGGAGGTAAAGCGCACAAAAAAGAAGAATAAGCCAAAAATGATCAATGGATTCACATTGCGCAAAACGGCTTATTAGGCCGAAAAAGGGTGAAACTGGCTTAAAACACCAAAGTGAACAAAGTTAAAAAGAGAGCTCTCAAACCAATTGATCAGGCCGAAAAATCTCAAGGCTTTCAAAATTCACAAAATCGGCTAACAAGCCGAAAAGGGCAAAGTGAGGGGCGTTTAGAAGAACATCGCACATTTAGTCTCAAAAGGCCGAATTTTTAATAATCAAAAGAAGCAAAATAAAATCGTGCATTCTAAACCAAATAACATAATTTGCAATTAAACTGAAGGGGGTCGATTTGTTTATTCTACCTAACAAACGCGAGTTTGGGCCCATTTCAATATCTCACGTTTTACCTGAGATAGTCGAATTTCTCTCAAAAACATTGAGAGGCCCGAAATTCGACTTTGAGAGCAAGTAAACATGAAATCAAGTCTCTCAAGATGCCAGACGTTGAATAAAATTTAATATTTGTCAAATTAATTAAATAAAGGTGAAATTGATTGTTCGCAGGAAAATGACATCGGGAGGAGCTAAAGTGACGACTTAACACAAAATCAAAGCCAAGCGTTGGAAGCTCGAGAAGAAGATGCAGGAGCGCGAGATCGGAACCAAGCATTGGGAAGCGTGTTGTTGAACGACAAGTTGAAGTCCACCACCAAGACCAAAGACCGAAGAACATTCGAAATGCTACAAATGTGCATCCTCAGAAGAATAAATTGTTGGATTTAATTCCAAAAGTTCAGTTCCTAAAAACTAAATCTGTTTTATTGTAAAAGGCTGCCTGTGGGTCCTGCTCAAGATATTTTGAAACAAAGTGGAACACAGATCAGTTGTGGACAGTTATGTCTAGCTACTTGATAGACCAAATTAATGTCAAATAGTGGTCGGAAGCTGAGGAGAGTGGTTGGGTAGATACCTGAGAATTGAGTGGGCATGGGTTAAAGCTGCCATGCTTCTAGAAGGTAGATTGCAACCTTTGGATGTAGTCAATCCTGGCCTCTAATTCAAATTGTGAATTCTATAAAAGGCAGGAGGCCTTTCTTTTGTAAAGGGTTAGATTATTGTTAGATTTTTTAGGTTTAGATAGTTAGATTCTGGTTAGAATTTAGTAGTTAGGAGTAGCATAGAAATGCTGCTAAAATTGTTGTAATAGGCAGCTAGAATCAATATAATGGGCATTGATTTGGTGTTTATCATCTTGGTTTTAGTTCGTTTGCATGGTTTCTTTCAGCAATTTAGATAGATCTTTCTTTTGGGTGTGCAATTATTTGATGGATTCGGGCTCATACCATTGAGGATATGTTGATTGTGTATCCTTGTGTATGGTTAGCCCGAGCCCTTTAATTGCGTTTGGTTCAATTGCAGGTGTCTGTCTGAGCTGCACCAGAATTGGGTGCTTAACCATGCATTTGCAGTATGAAAATCTTCCAAGTCCCCTTGAAGATTGCACCGTTCCTGCGAGGTTGTGAGCCATTCTGACCAAGCAGCGATTGGTTATGTTGAATCCGTCTACCCGCATACCAGCCTGGTTAATTTTAGGTTTCCTTAACCCTTCTCTTTTGCTTTTATTTCCCAGTTCGAAAATCAGATACAGACCAACTTGTTGCAAAATGTAAGGCCCCTTGTGCTCCCAGCAAAACACATCTTCCGTTGAGTTATCCCGTAGTCAAGAACTGACAATTGGAACCTTGAGGTTGTCCCCTTTGATCGATTAAAAGCAGCATTAGGGCTTCCTTATACAAGAGAGGATAGGATACTCGGCGAGACCATTCTATTCTGCATTGGCCGGATAGAGTCGTAGCAATGCGACTTTAGCCACGTCAACAAATTACAATCAAGTTATCAACAATGTTCAAAGTTCAAAATTCAAAAACAAAATAGTAAATACTAGAATCTAGATATTAATTTGTAATACTAATGAGTAATGATTCATGAGTCAATGGCTAATAATCTAGACTCTAGAGTCTAATCATCTTCAAGCTCCTCACCAATCTCCTCATCACTCGAACTGCTAGACCCTACATGCTCAAGCTCATCTATACCAATACGAACCAGCCTTGTTTGTGTAGCATCATCATGAATATGTGTTGGCTTGAGTTAGGGTTAGGCCTTTGAAGTGATCTTTTTTCTTTAAAAAAACAACTAACAAACAGTACTTTTTGCCATGGGAGTCTTAATTGCGTCCCCTAGGGTGTCAAGGGATGTTTGGGAGTCTCGGGGATGTCCTAGAGCCCCCTTTGGTGTTTTTGATGCAAGAAACTGCTAAGAAATGTCCTCTTGGTAAGGAAATGTCTTGGAGATGACAAAGGAAACTTGGTGGCGGTGGAGGGACATTCCCTAGGTGTCCCCACGTCTTGGGGACGCCCTTGTCTCAGAAACTCTTGCTTTTTAAGGGTGGAACAAGGATAATACATTAATTAATTTACCTAAAACATTTTTAACTATAAATCATAAACTCTTTGCTCAAGAAAAAGCTAGCAATTTGATTCACAAAAACATGTAAATCGATAACAAAATTTATGTAAATTGAATTCAATGCATTTAAAGTTGTAAAATTTGCATGTTAAAAAGAATTTGACATGCTAGAAAAGTTTTACATGCTTAGAGAAAAGGAGGGGAAATAAATAACGTACAAATAAAAAATTCCTCAAATCTGCTATAAGCTCACTCCAATTTGCTCAAGAATGCTCAAATTCAATTGTAACTTTTCCCCTTAGGCATGTAGGGCTTATAGGGGCAAAAAATTATGTATTTTCGGTATCCAAAGCATGTTTTTTAGTATATTTTGCATGTCTCAGTTTCTAGTGTGATTTTTGCTCTCAAATTTGTTAAGTGTTTGCACAAGTAAAAGGTCAAAACTGTTGATGTAGGTGTGCTCGATTAACCACGAGCAATGATTTGCCTTCCCAACCATAGACAATATATTGATTGTCTCCCCCGAGCATTTCTCTTCTAAATTCAGTCTGCTGTATAATTGTGTATGTTCAATCTGTTGTGTGTTCTCCTTTTTCAAAATTGTGGAGAGGGAAACGATCTTGTTTATTCCCATATGTGGGTGACTCTTCACGAATGGGTCGGCTCTATTCAAAACCACATGTCTTTCCTCAAGGGTGGCGGACTTTCCAAGTCGGCTCACTTAATAATAAAATACTTTATTAACAAAGCGATTATATTAAATGGCCCATACAAATATGTAAAGCCGAAAGGCTAATTACACCTTTGATCGTAGTCGGCTAAGGATTATTCCCACCGCTACAATTGACAACACTCCCTCTTAGCTAGGGAGGAATCCTTCCTGATATCTATGTCGTGAAATGACATTCATCACGGAGGCACTCAACGTGATGACATCCATCATGGCTACTCCCATGAATGGAAATGAATATGTACACAAGTGCCCATCACGTAGTCACTCAATGTGATGTCGTCATCTCATCATGACGGTCACCATGGCTATTTCCAGAGGGTGAACAAACACAACTGATGTTGTCATGGAATCATGACATCCACCTTGGCTACTCCCAGAGGGTGGAACAAGGGCTTTCACCTCAAACTTCTCTCTCATAGAGAAGAATGCATTAACAAGGGCTTGCACCTCAAACTTCTCTCTCACAGAGAAGAATGCATTAACAAGGGCTTGCACCTCAAACTTCTCTACCAGAGAAGAATGCATTAACAAATCTTTATGATGATGTGGCTCCCTTTGAATCTGATATCAACCTTCTGACCTCCTCGTCCATGGTTGCCTAAAATGGTTTGTCAAACTCCCTCTAAGTGTTAATTCCTCATCTTCGAAGAACTTGATCACAATCTATATAGACTCTTCCTCTTCGAGAGATGTCTCAACTCAGTCCTTAAGGACAACAGGGGTAGGCCCCTCTCTCCAGTTTGAAGACAATCATCCCTTCAATATTCCAAATTATTAAGGAACTCAATCTTGATGAACCAATAAGTTTAGGGGGCCCTTAGGCAGATCACAATGTGCTTGACTCAAAAAAGGCACACTTGTACAATGGTATAATGTGGTGCAAAGAGAGCGTCTCGATTTAAGTCAACGTCTTGTTCTTTCTGGCCTTGTAGTTCGAATTAATCAGCGATACCATTTCATGCTAGGATCGACACCTATCTTCAGCATCAACGAAATCAATATGACCCTTATCACTGTTCATGACATCCTTGGAGATTATATTGCTTACATACCAGCGCGTTAACTAGTATAATTCGATCATGGCATTATTGGAGGTGGTGGCAGAGATTATCACATTCTGATCTCATATCATATCGAGTGGACATCTCTGTGATAACAAGGCGACGATATTTATGACATCTGCGACACATATATATGCCTTGGTTGTGGATTTAGGGCCACGTCGGCACTACTGAGGCCGTCTAGATGCCTAGAGCTGGCTTGCGCCTGCTTTGTCTCCCCGCACTGCGACTGTGTGAGAGGACACTGACCGCTCCTATGTGTAGAGGTGCGTAGAGGGGTGACGTCACAAAGAGGCGATGTCGTCGCTACCTGAGTGGGGGTAAGGGCTGCCCTTCCCACTGCTTCCTCCCAAACTTGCAGACCCCCTTTGTTGTGCAGGTGCCAGGAGCCCATGCTGTTCCACAGAGCTTCCGCAAAACTCCAACCCATGCCTTCCAACCTTTTCAGTGGTCAATGCCACATGATCTTCTACAGTGGTCAATGCCACATGAGCTTTTACAACCTCTGCCAATTAGTAGGAGCTGGTCCAATGTGCATGGTCGATGCTGCAAGGGAATGTGCAGGGTCGAGGAGGTGGGTCAACGCCGCAGTTGGAGCACCAAATGCCGCACTGCTCGGCCAAATATCTCCTCGAGCTCAATGGCGTGCAGATGGCCCCAAAGACCTCTGTTAGCCAATGCGAATTGCCCTGCCACACTAGTCAAACATTTTGAAAGCAGCCCTCTGTGAATTGCCTAGGCCAACCTTCCCAAAGTGACCATCAGTCTGCCTCTCTCAACCAACAGTCTTGCCTAATTGGTTCGACTAGTATGCTACTTGCGTGGCTACTAGTAAGGGCCGCAACACTAGTCAAATACACAGGGTCGAGGACCTAGGGGAATGCGAAGGGTTTAGGGCGTTTGAACGCAAGGTCGAGGAACAACAGAAGGAGCACGCCTTTTATCTTGACTGCATATTTTAGGGAGAATGCTCAATTCGGTGACAGGCATGAAATTATTTCAACTTGGCTTTGATACCATGTTGATGTAGGTGTGCTCGATTAACCACGGGCAATGATTTGCCCTCCCAACCATAGACAATATACTAATTGTCTCCCCCCAGCATTTCTCTTCTAAATTCAGTCTGCTGTAGAATTGTGTATGTTAAATCTGCTGTGTGTTCTCCTTTTTCAAAATTGTGGAGAGGGAACCGATCTTGTTTATACCCATACATGGGTGACTCTTCACCAATGGTCGACTCTATTCAAACCCACACATCTTTCCTCAAGGGTGGCGGACTTTCCAAGTCGGCCCACTTAATAATAAAATACTTTATTAACAAAGCAATTATATTAAACGACCCATACAATTATGTAAAGCCGAAAGGCTAACTACATATTTGATCATAGTAGGATAAGGATTACTCCCGCCGCTACAATCGACAACAAAAACTCACTAACAATTTGTCCTTTAGACTTGGCAAATAAACATTGAAAACCTTGGTGTTCAAAAAAATCTTGTACCTGACAACACACCATGTACTTGGCAAGTAGTTAAAAGTATGATAGAGAGTATTGTAGACACCTAAAATTGCCCTCTTTCATTAAATAAATATTTTTATTTATTTAATTATTTTATCTTAAGTCTTCTATTAATTAAATAAATTCTTATTTATTTAATTAATTTATTAATCCTCTTCAAGCCCTTTTCTCATTTAAATAAATATTTTTATTTATTTAAATTATCTTTTCTCCTAAATTAAATAAATTTATTTATTTATTTAATTGGTCCCACTTTCTCTATTAATTAAATAAATCTTTATTTATTTAATTAATTTATTAGCTTTTTTCTCTATGACACATGTCATTTATCTCTTAATCCTCCTCTACCTACCCCCTTCATTATTCTATTATTTCTTCTACCTATCCTTTAATCCTAGCCGACCATTTATTTCTTTTACCTCTTAATCTTATCCCTCCATTTTCTAAAGCATCCTCTATATAAGAGGATTCTTTCTTTCTTTCTAACACTTAATGCGTCTATCAAGCCTTCTTGCAATCAAGCGACTTCACAACCACAATCCGTTATTTGTTGAGCTCTTGTGCACATATAAAATCTGAGAGCAAATATATCAAACAAGATCAATGGAGATAGGAGACAATGGAGATTGAAACCCTACTTGGCATGTGAATGGTAATATTGCTTCATTTGTTGA
Source organism: Cryptomeria japonica (assembly GCF_030272615.1). Classification (NCBI taxonomy): domain Eukaryota; kingdom Viridiplantae; phylum Streptophyta; class Pinopsida; order Cupressales; family Cupressaceae; genus Cryptomeria; species Cryptomeria japonica. The sequence goes on from NC_081414.1 coordinate 16,845,185, forward strand.
TTTGCATGTTCTTAGGTATCTTCATTGGTGTATGGTGAATGTTTTATTGTAGGACTAGGGTTTGTTGTGGTTGGATCTTTGTGGTTTTGCAAGAGTTTATCATCATCATTTTTCACCATATACAAGTATATCTTTGATGGTTCTTGCTAGGGATGGTGTGAATTTATGCGATATTATTTTCTTTTGATACATGGCCATAGCTTATGGACTTTGCGATCACCAAGTGAAAAGAAGAACCAAAAATCTAGGAACTCAATACGTATGCATTTAACTTTTGAAATAATCAAATATTTTATAGAATATTTTAATTGCTTCTCTGTAAATCTCAAACATATTTTTGTATATTATTCATGTTACTTTAATAGTTTAATCAATGTGTATAAATAATGTTGAATATATTAAAATCTAGGAAATTGTTTAATTACAAAGTATGTTGTGTTGAGTTTATGTTTGTTGTGTGGATTGGATTAAGTTGTTTAACTGGAAGTTCAAGATAAAGCTTCTATGTTATTTCTCAAAATAGTGCAACAATGATGCTTCATATGAATAAATTGAGATGTTTTGACTGTTCTTCAGGTATGATTTTCAAAAAAATATTCATTATGATACACTCACAATAGAGGAGGCTGAAAACCAAATGAATGATCAGAAAAGGAATCAGGAAGGATTTGCTAGATGGCTAATGAAAGACAAACAAGATAAGGTTGAACGAGGAGTAAAAACACGTTTAACCATTGGTGAGGATGATGAGGATGATGAAAGGGATGTTGAATGGGATGATGTGTTGGATAATGAGGAGACAAAGAAGAAAACAATTAATAAGAATGAAGATAGTGAAGAAGAAGCTGGAGATGATGAAAAATTCCATCCTAATGATGATGTAGATGAAGATCAAGACAAAGACAAAGGTTCTATCTTGCTCCACCTTCTTACCTTTGTTCTTGTGCTATATTTGGAATTTACTGAAATTTCTGTAATTATAGGTGAGGAGTGGGAGCATGAAAAAGAATATGCAGATGATGATGAGCAGATTCAAGACAATTCTCATAACACTTCAAAAGAAGATGAATCCAGTGAATCAGCTCTAGATGATAATTCGGTGTGAATACTTATTTTTCCTCATTCTTTTCTTTACAAACTTTTAGTTACATGCATCTAAAATGTGCTACTTTGAAATTAACTCATTACTCAGATAATTGCATGGTCACCTATATTTGAATAATTAGATTAATGCCTAGAGCAAGAAGAGAAGATTTAATATGGTCTGTCACATAATGGAGTATATGAATATCCAATATTACAACAGTTTTATTTCCATATATCAATTTATTTTTTTTTTGCTCGGTAATAGTTTGTATTTTATTTATATTCGAAAGAGTAAATATAAGATGACTTCATTAATATGTTGTGTTCACAAGATTTTTTAGGGGCTTGGAATTTAACCATTTTCTTTTATCTATGTTTGAAGTACATGCTAAATAGCCTTTCAAAAAGGTTTAGAAGGGCTTTAAAGTGACATAGTATCCAAAACATGGAAAATAATTATCTACTTGTTAACTCTTAATGGTCCCTATGCATATTGGGTATCATCTAGCCAAAGGTTGTTAACTACAGTTTCATGTAACGTGCCTATGTTTGTGATTTTCAGAGCATGTACAATTTTTTGGACATTGATCACAATTTTAGAGTTAGTAAAGGTTTCATGGTCATTTCTTTTAGAAAAATATTTGTCAATTTAGAAGCCAAGTACCGAGGTGCATGTCCTATTGTTCTAGTGTAGTAACCTCCTTTCTTTTCATACCAGCTTCAAATGTTTATGCCTTACGGTTGTCATTTTTCTCAAATAACAATCATGTCACCTTAATGACATCTTTTCGTTCACTGAAATTTCTAGTAATTGAATACAAACACTCATATTGAGCCAAGATTGACCTAGTTATTAATTACCTGAGATAAATGCATTCTAATCTGTCTCACTTTAAATTCTATTTAATCTAACTCAAATCTCTTGATTCCATCAATGGTTAATGCTATATGTTTGTGAGGTATCCCTTCATTACATTTACTATAGCCAACATAATGCTACTATTGAACATAGAATAGCTTACAATAAATTGGAATATTTTTAGTGTTCCACTATTATATTGATTCCAATTGAGAAATGCGAGGCTACCACCTAGGAGCTTTGCCAATCCACTGCCGCTTTGGAAGCTCAACCTTTTGATCCCACCGCCCAACTTCAACTTGCTCAAATATGCTAGCAAAAGTAAATTTCAGATGCATATTTTGCCCATGGCAATTGGCTCAAAATTGGTGAAAAGTTTTAAAGGAGTTATTCCAAGGCTTGCAGGCTCATCATACCTGTCATACTATCAAGAATTTTTTTGAAGGTCATCAACTCCTTCATGAATTACTAGATAATCTCTAGGCTTTTGTTTGACATTATGAGAATGTCTTTGAGGCTCGGGATAGCACTCTTGCAAGGAAGCTTAAGTTGCAACAATGCCTCGAGGCTGTCCCTTGTCAACTATCCAATGCTCAACGCATTTTCTACAATCAATTCCTTTCTATGATGACCTCAAAGAAGCTGTTTCCTCCATGGTCAATGGTCAATGACAAAGCTTCTAGCCTAGATGGCTTCCCTTGCAAATTTTACGTGGCCTTTTGGGACACTATTGGTAGTGATCTCCATAAGGTTTATCTGGAAGCCATGCACACCAGGTCATTAGAAGATTTGATCAACAAGGGTAATATCAAATTCATACCTAAAACTAGCAATCTAGAGGATATCAATAACTCAAGGTCATTCCCAAAGCACTAGCTCTCAAACTATGCTTGATGTTGCTGCTTTTGTAAGACCTAAACACATAGGACATCAAATCCAATTATATCTTGGACAACATTATAACATTCTAGGAAGGAATGGATCGACATTCTAAATAGCTTTCAATTTTCCTCAAAATTGATTTTGCTAAGGTCTGTGACTGCATATAATGGCCCTTCATTCTTGCCATGCTATAGGCCCTTGGTTTTGGGCCACAATTTCTTTAATTGGTTTAGATGCTTTTTGCCGATGACTCAACCTACGTAAACATCTCAGGACAATCGTCTTTTTTCAAACTTTTTCATTCCACTGGAGAAGGGTATCCTCTTTCTCTTGGCTCTCTGTGTTTTAGCTATAGAAGGTTTTATTTATTTCTTGGCTCAAGCTATTTCACAATCCCGTGTCAAGGCGATTTCTCTACCTAATATATACCAACAACTTGTTAATGGCCACTTTGTTGATGACTCTTTCCTCACTCTCTGTGAAGAGGAGGAGAACATTAATTAGGCTCTCAAGTGTCTTGCTCAAACATCCTATGGCATAAAGTCCTTATTATTGGTAATCCTTTTTGCCCAAGCCTACTTGGCTGGCCTCATTCCAATGGAATTGGATTGACCGTGGAGAAGTTTTCAGATTTCTAGGCATACCTTTTGCCTTCCATGCCAACCCTTCCAAGTTGTGGCTTGCTATGCTAGCAAGAATTGAGAAGAAGATTCAGAATTGGATTGCCAAGCCTCTCTCTCTAGTTAGTAAATTTCAAATTTGCTCCAAAATTTTAGCTACCATGCATGTTTACTATTCCCCAAGTTGGGTTCCTTCTAAGGCCCTCCTATTTGAAAGTTGAAAGGCTCCTCTATTTAAGTAATCGCATAATTTATTAAATGAATGAAGGTGTACGTATAGAAATTACAAAGACAATGTTTCTATTATGAAACAATCGTAAATTGAAGAAATTAGAAACTATCTAATATGTAGAATATGTTACATTATTGACCATTAAATAAATAATTATGAAGATATTATTCTAATACCCAACCTTAATGGTCAATTTGTCAACTACACCAAGTTGCCCCCTAAATTTTATAAACTTGTCTGGGCTCAGAGACTTGGTGAGGCTCTCAGCAGAATTAACTGCTTCTTCATAGTTTTGCAAAGTCATATAAGGCGAGGGTTATATAATGTGTCAATAACAGGTCGTGTTATTGACCACCGAGGCTGGATCCAGTCGGCTAAGTGTTTGGCAAGGTTTTGAACTCGTGGGATAAGGTCCCGTAGGGTAAGAGAGCAAAGATAAAGCTTGGAGCACTTATCCCGCTAAGATAAATGAAGATAGTTGTGATTGCACGGGATAAGCAAAGTAACAAAGAAAAGTGCAAAGCGGGCCTCGGTTCTTTTTCGAGTTGACCGGGTCAGTCGGTCAACTCACTTAAGTTCAACTGGCTGGAGGGGCTCCCGGTCGTCAGCGGGCGTTTTTTCCCTTCCTCTTACTGGTCACAGAGGCCACATGATAAGAATTTTCAAAGGGAAGGAGTATCTCCCCTCTTATCCCGTGACGTGGAACAAAGGCATCAAAGGTCCCGTGGGATAAGGAAACATGAGTAAATCAAGGAAACTCTTATCCCGCGGGAGAAAACAAAGACACAAGTGATCCTGTAGGATAAGGAGCAAGGAAGAATCAAAGCAAAATTCTTATCCCGCAAGGTTGAAAGGGACCCGTGGAGATGCTGCAGGGTAAGAGTACAGTGCAGTCAGTGGTCAAAATAGCCAAGGATACGTGGACCCGGGGTGCCACGTTGACCAATTGTGGCCGTCGGATCTTCATAAAGGCCCGATCCGACGGCCATGTTTTAATCATCGATTGGGCCTGCTAGAGGCCTAGATGGAGAGATCTCGAGCGCCATCTTTGTGCGAATCTCTTAGATCAACGCTCAACATTTGAATTCACGGAGGCCGTTGGCATTTGAACTTTTGGAGGCGGGTTGTTGTCAACCTGACTGTCGAGACGTTCTTTCTACTCAAGTCGGCGCCTCATATCTGATCCGATCACCCTCCAACCACCAAATTTGCTCGTCATTCCTTTAGACGCAACCCTGCAAGCCATTTTTAGACGTCACCATGCCCTCTTTAATGCAGAACAAAGACTTTTTGTCCCTGCAAGTGTGCTCAGCCATGCTTGTTGGCAGGGATTACTTCGTTGAGGGGGGTTTTTTCGCACTTCCAGAGGCAGAGGACGCTCCCAGAGCTAGCTGTAGCACCCATATCAGATCTCAGATCTGATCTCTCCCTCTCCTCTGATATTTTTGTAACCTAACCCGGGTGGGGTTAGGGTTTTCTCAATGTAACCATTTGAGTTATGCCTAAACTATAAAGGCAATTTTGTACATTTTCTGAGGATCTCTCCCTTCTTTTCTCATGCAGAATTCTTATGTCTCTCTGCATCTGTAAATTCGCCTTGCCTCTGCATTAATAGAATCTACTTGTCTTACCTAGTTTCAATTTATGCAAATGTGTGTATTTGTTTACATGTTTGTATGAATACATCTTTTTCTTGGTTTCTCAGTATGTGTGATAGTGTTGACTCCTCTTAGAGTGGCATTTGAGAACATTGTCCGTTCCTCTGCCATTGTTAAGAATTCCAACCTTGACTCAGTCTTAGAAAGCTAGACTTGGATAGAAACTTGTGTATCTTCTGGGCGGTTTTATTGATGTTCTGTACAACTATAGGCAGGGGAGATCATCATTTTAGTTTGGGCGCAAACCCTATTTCCCTTCTTTCGTGGAACCCTTCTCTCTCTCCCTTTTCCCTGTCAGACCATAGATTAGTTTTATCAGTGTTGGGTTGGTCCAACACTTTGCATTCAGATTGAAGAGGAAGCCGACCTTCTTTGGAGATTCAACCTCACAACAGTGCAAGGTCCCACACTTGAGAGGTTGATTCAATGTTTCACAAGGTTGGTGGCCAAGCCTGATCACTAGGGGTGCAAACTTTTGTGTTAACAGTTTTTGGTACGTCTGCTCGGACTGATCTTTAAAACATTCAAGATGAAATGTAGTTCCATTCCAAGCCACCGGCCATACAACAGTTTTTGGCATGCCCGGTGGGGCAGATCTTTAAGGCATTTAAGAAGAAATCCTGTTCCATCCCAAGCCACCGGCCATACCACAGTTTTTGGCACACCTGGTGGGACTGATCTTTAAAGCATTCAAGAAGAAATTCAGTTCTATTCCAAGCCATTGGCCATACCACAGTTTTTGGCATGTCCGGTGGGACTCCTTTTCAACATTTTGCTAAGATTTCAGTGTTTTCCTTAGCAATTCAGCCTTTAGAGGCAACCAATCAAAGCATTTGGCGACTCTATAAAGAAGATATCTACTGGTGAAGCGGTTCAGCGCTCAAAACACCTGAAGACATGGTTTGCTCTTCAGTATCTTGCCTTTCGGGGCAGTCACATCAGCACCTGGCGACTCTGAGGATCAAATACATGCTCTTGTTTAGGACTGACAACCATTTCACATCAAACAACCGAACATGAGCTCCTTCTAGAGGTATTTTTCTCTGATAATATGAACTTTCAGATTCTAGAAGTAGAGGGAGTAGCATAAAATCATGGCTATCCCTAGAATGCATACTTTTCTCACCTTTAATGGCGGCAGTCCCTTAACTCTAGCCCAAAAGAATGACATCCTAGTTGCAACCTTTAAGGCTGTACCATTTTTTACTGGGGAGACCTCTGTCACCCCAGCTGAGCACATTCAAGATGTAGCAGGTATCTTCTCTGTCTTTGACATCATAGAGGATAACGTAGCCTTGAGGCTTCTTGCCTCTTCTTTCAAGGGAAAAGCCCTACAATGGTTTAGGGGTCTGCCCTCTAGTTCAATTCATAGTTGGGATGAGCTGGGGGAGAAATTGTGCAAGGAATTTGAAGACAAAATTGACCCCTTGTCACTAGTTGAAGAACTAGCAACCATAAAGAGAGCCCCTTATGAGTTTATGGCATATTTTAATTATAGGTTCGAGAAGACTTGGGATAGGATCCCTGCTTTGGTTAGGCCATCTGCTAATTGTGCATTTTTATACTTCCTGAGGGCTATAAATAGTGACATAACTGTGATGATACAATCATTGGGAGGGATAACCTTCCAGAGGCTTATGACACTGCCATCAAGGCAGAAAAGGTTTTTAATTCAAGCAGGGAAGCTTCCTCCTAGGCTTTCAATGCCCTTATTCCCAATGGCTCCTTTAGGTCGAGAACTTGTACCTGTACCTCCTCCACCTTCAGAGATTAAGGGGCCTAACAATGAGTTGGTTTTAGTCACAAGGCAGCGATCTTAGGACAACTGGCCTTATCAACAACAAAGTCAAGGCTATCAACGTTAGAGCAATCTTGTTTGAGGGCAAAATTGGAGTAATCATGTTGCTCAAGCGACTTGTGGAAACGAGAGTACCCCTCAGGCATTAGTTCCGCAGAGAGATTTTTTCTTTTCAGATAGGAGGATGAGGAAGAGGATGCGCCTACGAATAGGCTGCCACATAAGTTTCAGCAGGCTAATGTTGAGGTGGCCGCAGGTAATTTTCCTTCTGCAGCACATAACATGATAGAGGTTTCTTGCCAAGAGCCCAAGGTTGCTGCATTTTGTCGCCAAGAAGAAGAAAGAACAAAAACATATAGACAATTTGAAGATTTTAAGTCTTCCTGTGAAGTGTCTCATGAGCTTGAGATATGTGCTAATGAGCTAGATATTGGAACATGTGATTATGATATGTGCTGGTTCTCCCCTGCTCCTGAATGTAATGATTGTGAGTAAGAGGCCTTCATTCAGTGTGAAGATGTTTCATTCAGCATGAGGGATCAGGTGCTTGAGCTTAAGTGTTTTACTTGGGGCGAGCATACCAATTTTAATGTGGTTGAGCAGCAACATGTTGATCATGCGGATAGTCTCTTGGTTGCTCAACCGGACAATGTACCTGAGCTTCAAAGTTTCCAGTTTGATATGTCTGAGGAGCCTCCTCATTCAGATCAAGACAAAGATGTGGTACACTTATCATCCTCATGTGAGTTTGAGGCCTTTTCATTTGGTTTCGACTCATACCAGGAGCAGGACAGTTGTGATAGCAACGACTCTCTCTTGCGTGAAGAGATTTCTTCCTCTTTTACAAGGGTTAATTCTTCTGATACTGGCCTCTTCCTTGAATACTCTTCCCTTGTTGCTGAATGTGCAATTGATGTGCCTCCATGTGCTTCAGATGCTTATCTCATATGGATCCCCTTCAACAACAAGGTAAATGGTGAGATTTTCTTTCACCACATCAGCAGCCCGTATGCTCTATTGTACGCATGCAAAATACTTCAATTGTTGCAGTTGGCTGATGACTGCAAGTCTGCAACCATGAACTGAGGGAGATCAACTACTTCAAAAGGACCATTTTTGACAGAGGCAAAAGCTTTCATTCGCCTCTTATTGTAACAATGTAAATATTAGTTATATTTTCCTAGCTTTCCAAGAAGTGCGCGTGCACATGTTATTCTTCAGAATAGCAAAATTTTGACTTTTGCAGAGGCAAAGATTATCTTTTTGCTTCAAGTTTTGACTCTATGCCCAATGGACATCTAAGGCTACTAATCAATGTGCCATGTAGGGTTGCCATCCCCTTCGAGACGCTAGAAATGTTGGCAATTTTTGTGCCAACCTTAGCAGAGCTCAGATCCAGGATTTCAGTGTAACTAACAATTCGTGTTAGTCAGTACCGATAACATGTTGTGTTATCGGTCTCAGCAAAGTTAGTTGCTTCTTCATAGTTTTGCAAAGTCATATAACGCGATTGTTGTATGATGTGTCAATAACAGGTCTTGTTATTGACTGGGTCGTGTTATTGACCACCTAGGCGGGATCCAGTCGGCAAAGTGTTTGGTAAGGTTTTGATCTCGTGGGATAAGGTCCCATAGGGTAAGAGAGCAAAGATAAAGCTTGGAGTGTTTATCCCGCGGAGATAAATGAAGACAGTTGTGACCGTGCGGGATAAGGAAAGTAACAAAGAAAAGTGCAAAGCAGGCCCTAGTTCTTTTTCGAGCTGATTGGGTTAGTATGTCAACTCACTTAAGTTCAACCGTTTGGAGGGGCTCCCGGTCATCAGTGGGCCGCATTTTCTCTTCCTCTTACCGGTCGCAGAGGGTGTGGGATAAGAATTTTCAAAGGGAAGGAGTATCTCCCATCTTATCTCGCAAAGTGGAGCAAAGGCATCAAAGGTCCCGCGGGATAAGGAAACAAGAGTAAATCAAAAAAACTCTTATCCCATGGGAGGAAACAAAGACACAAGTGATCCCGCGGGATAAGGAGCAAGGAAGAATCAAAGCAAAATTCTTATCCCGTGAGGTTAAAATGGACCTGTGGAGATGTTGCGGGGTAAGAGTACAGTGCAGTCAGCGGTCAACACAACCAAGGATATGTGGACCCGGGGTGCCACGTCAACCAATTGTGGCCATCGGATCTTCATAAAAGCTCGATCTGACGACCATGTTTTAATCATCGATTGGGCCTCCTGGAGGCCTAGATGGAGAGGTCTCGTGCGTCGATCTTCGCGCGAATCTCTCAAATCAACGGTCAACATTTGAATTCATGGAGGCCGTTGGCATTTGAGCTTTTGTAGGTGGGTTATTGTCGACCCGACTGTCGAGACGTTCTTCCTGCTCAAGTCGATGCCTCATATCTGATCCGATCGCCCTCCAACCACCCGATTTGCTCATCATTACTTTAGATGCGACCCTCCAAGCCGTTTTCAGACGTCACCATGCCCTCTTTAATGCAGAATAGAGACCTTTTGTCCCTGCAAGTGTGCTCAGCCATGCTTGTTGGTAGGGATTACTTCGTTGAGGGGGGGTTTTTTGCGCTTCATGAGGTAGAGGATGCTCCCAGAGCTAGCTGTAGCACGCATATCAGATCTCGGATCTGATCTCTCCCTCTCCTTTGATATTTTTGTAACCTAACCTGGGTGGGGTTAGTGTTTTCTCAATGTAACCATTTGAGCTATGCCTGAACTATAAAGGCAATTTTGTACATTTTTCTGAGGATCTCTCCCTTCTTTTCTCATGCGGAATTCTTATGTCTCTCTGCATCTGTAAATTTGCCTTGCCTTTGCATTAATAGAATCTACTTGTCTTACCTAGTTTCAATTTATGCAAATGTGTGTATTTTCTTACTTGTTTGTATGAATACATCTTTTTCTTATTTTCTCAGCATGTGTGATAGTGTTGACTCCTCTTAGAGTGGCATTTGAGAACATTGTCCTTTCCTCTGCCATTGTTAAGAATTCCAACCTTGACTAAGTCTTAGAAAGCTAGACTTGGATAGAAACTTGTGTATCTTCTGGGCGGTTTTATTGATGTTCCGTGCAGCTATAGGCAGGGGAGATCGTCATTTCAGTTTGGGTGCAAACTCTATTTCCCTTCTTTCATGCAACCCTTCTCTCTCTCCCTTTTCCTTGTCATACCATAGATTAGTTTTATCAGTGTTGGGTTGGTCCAACACTCTGCTCAGATTGAAGAGGAAGCCGGCCTTCTCCGGAGATTCAACCTGACAACAACACAAGGTCCCACACATGAGAGGTTGATTCAATGTTTCACAAGGTTGGTGGTCAAGCCTGATCACCAGGGGTGCAAACTTTTGTGTTGACAGGAGTATTGAACGAATGATCACTCTTGGGAGTGTCACTTGGCAAAGAATGGATCTGAATTTGATTGCTCTTCTTAGAGGAGGTTTTCAGGATGTGTCTTGTGTTGGTACCTTGCAGGATAGTGCCTTGTGTAGATGTTGTTACAAAACTCCTAGGTTGACTTAGGACCTGGGGATCATTCTTGGTTTCAGCCTGAATTAGTCTAATGATTGTTTGATTGTGTTGGCATTGCTTGAGGACAAGCAATTTTTAGGAAGGGCAGACTGTAATGTTCCCATTTTCAGGTTCTCTAGCAGTGCAATTGTAGTTGACTTTTTGGGTTTGTCTCAGCTTGTCTAGAGGTGTAATTAGATGTTACCAGTGAGCTTTGAAGGTTTAGAGGAGTCATATTATGCTTTCAAGTGCTATTTTTGACTTTCAAATTGGGCTCCAAGATTCTTGGAGGGAGCGTCTATTTTTAGTAAGTCACGTAGTTAGGTCTGTTTATCATCTTTCATCACCAAGATCACTCCTACGCCATCAAATTTCAATTCTGATGCATTTCAACCATTGTTGCTAATTGGGTGTATTATTGAGCAATATTTAATTAATTTCGCTAAGGTTGGCATCTCAGTGTTATAGCTCGTTGGAAAGAGAACAATTTTTTTAAAATGTTGAGACACTTAAAAGTGACTTTAAGTGCCGAAAATGTTTAAAAAGTAAATTAAATCACTCTATTGGAGTTAAAAGACTCAATAAATTAATAAAGTGATTTTAAAAGGTTGCTTCCAGGAAAGTCCTTGAAAATCTTATGAAAGGCCCAAAGGGGGATGGAGAGCTCACTTGGGATGTTGAGTTTATTATTTCTGATATTTTTCTTTGAGAAAACCTTGCGTGGCCCTAGAGATTTGGACTTGGTCCATCTTAGCCTTCTTGAGGACGGAATCCCTCGCGAAGAAGACTAGCTATGGTAGTGAAAGATCTACTTTGGTTCGTATTTGTTGGAGATATGTTACAAGCATTTTGCAGTGTATTTCTAGTTTGGTTTCGTTGAGTGTTGTTCGAGTTTCATGAGTTTTTGGAGACATTTTTTAGTGCTGATCCTACCATTCCAGCTACCTTGAGATTCTCATTTTTTCTTGTATCTTCAAAAATAAGTCATATTATTTTGGGTATTGTTTCAGAGGTTTTCTTATTTCTAGGTGATGAGAATGCATATATAATATGTGGGTTTTGGTTTGGTATTTATTTTTCTAACTCAAGTCACCCCTTTTAGGCAACACTCAACTTGCGTATTGGTACATGGGAATTTGTGAGGTATTTTCTTGTGTTTAAAAGCTGCAAAATCATCTTTTGGAGGCGTTTAGGGTCTGCACTTTCATTTTAATCCATTTCATGACCTATGGAGAAGTTATTGAAGATTGACATCCAAACTCCAAGTGCAAGTTAGCTAATTTCAATGCCAGTTCAGTCTATTTCATTGCTGCATTTTTTGGCTATGTTTTAATTACATATGTAATGATTTAATGATCTGGGTTGCTCTTACTTTTGGGAAAAAGTGTATTTTCAAATCAGAAATAAAATCTGGAATTTTCAACTTCATATATTTTTGAGTTTGGTCAATTTTTTGAGTTATTAAATTGTTGCAAGTTACTCTATTACCAGCACTTTGTTTATCATCTAAAAAATATTGCATAACACACTTCAAGTACAAAACAAACAAAAAAAACTCAAGACAAAACAAGGCAACACATTTCAGAAGTTAAATGAGGTAAAGAGAAATTACTTCATGTATGATCAAGAGTTTTATGCAATTGTGCAAGCACTCAAGAAATGGAGACGCTACTTGCTACAAAGTAGTTCGTGTTGTACACCGATCATCATGCATTGCAATTCATCAATAGCCAAGATAAGGTAAGCCAAAAACATGTGAAGTGGGTTGAGTTTCTAGAAAAATATTATTTTTTTGTTTTGAAGCATAGAAGTGGCAAATTAAATAGAGTTGTTGATGCATTAAGTAGGAGGTGTTTGTTGTTGAATGAAATGAGAGTGAATGTTTTTGGTTTTGATTGTATGGGAGATTTGTATGAAGAGATTTGTTTTGATTGCTTGGGTAGTGTTGTGCGTTGCGCACACCTCGCTCCTTTGCTTTACAGGGGACCCCCATTTTGTTTTTTGTTGTTTGCCCGTTTGAAAGTGAGAAAGAAATGACCCTCCAGGCCGAAATTGGCAAAATGACCCTCCAGGCCGAAATTTTTGTTTTGATTGCTTGGGTAGTGTTGTGCGTTGTGCACACCTCGCCCCTTTGCTTTACAGGGGACCCCCATTTTTTTTTTAGTTCTTTGTTGTCTGCCTGTTTGAAAGTGAGAAAGAAATGACCCTCCAGGCCGAAATTGGCAAAATCACCATCCAGGCCGAAATTGGCAAAATCACCATTTAGGCTGAACTTCAATAATTCAAAATGGCATTCCAAGCCGAAAATCGCTAATGAATGGAGGGGCATTTTTCATTAAGTTTGCAAAAAATGACTTTGGCCCGAAAATACCAATAAGAGAAAGGGGCGTTAAACTAGAACTTTTCAAAAGTGCCTTCTAGGCCGAAAATCGCAAATATGAGGGAAGGCATCATTCTCTCCAACCTTTTCAAAATGGCATTTTGACTCGAAGATCGCAAAAAATGAATGGAAGGGCGTTTTAACTGAAAACATTCCAAGGTGACACAATTAGATAAATCGTGGAGGTAATGGTAAAACTTATAAGATAAAATCTCATGCAGTTTGGTGTAAATACCCAAGTTTGGCTAAAGAGACATAAAGCATTTAAAAGAAGTAAATCTTTAGCAGTTCACCTCTTAGGCTGAATTTTGTCCAAATAGAAGAGCAAATCAAGAAGACAGATCGAACTTCATATAAGAAGTGGGAGATTCAAAAGATACATCTCACAAAGAGCTTCTCAAGGCCTGAACCCCACAAGACGAAGCTAGACATTAAAATTTAATATTTGTTAAAATAAATTATTTAATTTTTCAAATTAATTTATTGAAGTGAAATCAATTGATTGTTCGCAGGACGCCATCAGAAGAACTAGGAGAAAGCCCGAAACGACAAAGCCAGGCGCTGAGCTGAAGAGGAAGATGCAGGAACGTGCTGCAAGAGCGTGAGATCTGAACTGGGCATTGGGAATCGTGTCGCTGAACAAAGATGAAGTCCACCACCGAGACCAAAGACCAAAGAACACTCCGAATGCGGCAAGTCTATGCATTCTCAGGAAAAGTGCACAACTGGATTTAATTCCAGAAGTTCAGTTTCTGAAAACTGAAATTGTTTTATTGTAAAACTGCTTGTGGGCCCCACTCAGATATTTTGAAAGAAAGGGGAAACAAGTCAGTTGTGGACAACTATTCCCAACCACCAAGAGGACCAAATTAATGCCAAACAGTTACAGGCAGCTGAGGATAGTGGTTGGATAGATGACTAAGAGTTTAATGGGCATGTGTTAAGGCTGCCAGTTTCTAGAAGGCAGATTAGGACCCTTGGATGCAGTTAATCCTGCCCTTTGATTCAAAATTGTAAATTCTATAAAAGGCAGAGGCCTTTCTTTTGTTGGTTAGAATTTTGTAGTTAGATTTTAGAGTTAGAATAGGTTAGATTTTAGGCATAGCATGGAGATGTTGCAGAAATTGTTGTAATGGCAGCTGAAAAACATTGAAATATGGTGTTTGTTGTCTTTGTTTTAGTCTGTTTGCATGGTTTCTTTCAGCTAGTTAATTTTAGAGTGTAGGGATTTTAATGGTGAAGTGTGGAGGGGTATTTGATGCATTTCTGGTTCATACCATTGGGGTTCTGCTGATTGTAGGTCATCATGCATGGTTAGTCTGAACCCAAATTGTGCTTAGTTCAACTGCAAGTGTTCGTCTTAGGCTGCGCCAGAATTGGGTGCCTAAAACGAGTGTCTCTGGTCTGAAAATCTTCATCCCTTGGAGCTTGTTTAGTCCTAAATGTATGGTTGGTGAATAAACAGATAACACAGTATTCCCTGTACGTACCAAGTATTCATGCAACAGAACAATTGTACATCATAACATAAATGACCAATGATAATAATTAGACCAGAAAGTTATATCTTTATTCTAATGTCCCCAATTGTCCATACATCATCCCCCTGCCGAGGTTCCAACCAAACAATATATAGACCTGACGGTTGGTCAAGTTGCCAACCGTCACCAACTCCCAACTACCCGACGAGAACCTCTCGGCAACAACATAAACATAAACACGACATAACATACTTATAACTATTATTCTTACTAACATACGTTTTTACCCCTAACATTAGCCCCCCCCAAAACGTAGTTGTCTTCTAGACGACTAAGACAATAAGAGCTGAAATATAAAACATAAACTAGGACTGAGAAGAGGGAGGTGTCCCTGTAGTGGTCGCAATAAGAGGCTGTTGTCCGGCCTGGAGTTTCCGGTTCTTTTCTGCCATCAACTGTCGTTCCCGTGCTTTCTTTACCATGTGAGCAGCTTCCAGTAGCTTTTTATCCTTTTGTTCTAGCTGTAAAGTGAGCTCTGCCACCTAGGCCGCTAATGCCTGTGCCTCCTCATGCATGCTGCAACGGGCCTCATAGGTAGTCATCTTCATTTCCATCTCCTTCCTCAAGCTCCGCTGCACTGTGGCCAACTCTGCCTTCTTTTCTCCTTCCTTTTCCAGGGTTGTCATGTACATCCGTTGAGCCTCTTTTTCCACCTGGTGCTACCGCATCTGTAAGTACACCTCCCGGAAAGCCCCCTCCATGCTGCGGAAGGTGGTGCCCAAAGTGCCAGTGCCTCCTATTAGGTGCCTGTGGGTCCAGTTCTGAAACATCTCAGGTGTACTATGGTCTGGCCACCCCTGCTGCTCAAAGGTGCTGTGTGAACTCATCCTTGCACCTCTCGGTCATGAAGTGACACAGCTGTGTAGCGTCGGCTGAATTGTCGGCCTCCATCTGTCCAATAAGCTGAGCGATGTTGCATGCAACATTAGAGAACCCTTGTAGCTCCTCTAGGAATCGTCCGAGTGAGCCTGTTGGGTCATTCGGGTCGGGTGGTGTGATATGGAGTCCTGTGAAGGCTCCTTGGGGTCCCTTGCTTTGCTTGTCCCTTCCTTGTTGTTCCTGATCAGTGGATCTCTCTCTGTCCAGATCTGGGACGGTGATATCTCTATCTGTGGTCATGCCTAGCCCAATGGACTTGTTATGCGGTGTAGGAGAGGGGGGAAGGTGTGGGGCGAGTGCAAACTGCCCTAGCCATCCATCCAGCGAGGCGTCTATATCTTCATTTGTCAGAGTATCCAAAGCTGTTTCTGCCTCTAAGTTAGCTGGTACCGTATCGGTTCCTACTGACACCGTACCAGTTTCTGCTGACACTGTACTGGTTTCTGTTGATCCCATACTAGTTTCTGCTGGTACCGTATCGGTTCCTATTGACATCCTACCAGTTTCTGCTGACACCGTACTGGTTTCTGTTGATCTCGTACTAGTTTTTGCTGGTACCGTACCGGTTTCTGCTGGCACCGTACCGGTTTCTGTTGCAAGTACGGCCAAGCTGATCTACGGCAATGATACCCATCGCTGTGTCGGTGGTTCCCCCTCTCCAATCTTCTAGAACAGTACCCCCACTGATCGTACATCTCCCACTGGGTTGGCTACTGCAAGCGCCTCCTGAGGTACTAGGTGTGCCAAGGATAGTTTCGAAGGTGTAAATTTTACCCTCGTACTTTTCCATTGAGCCCGTAATCCTCCCTGTTGCTCCTCCTCTTCCTCTTCCTCTTCCTCCTGCTGCCATGACTCTGTTTCCTCTTCCTCCTCTACAGTTGTGTGTCCTGACAGGTGGAACTCCTCATCACTGCTTTCTTGTTCTTCCGTTTCTTCCACCTCCTCCGAATCCTCTGCGCTGCTAACCTCTTCAATCTCCACGGATGTGTCCAGTTTCCTCCTCTTCCGTGTGGGCTGCGCTGTGTCGCCAAGGGTGTCCAGGTGGATATAGTAGTACATGGTGGGTTTATTTGGTTCTACCCTTCTGCGAGGTTCAAACGTCCCCCATACTTCTGGTGGTACCTACAGGCGTACGTCATCTAGGAACAAATTGATAGCATGATGGCACATGTAGAATGTTTTGTGCTCCAGTCTCAGGAAGTCATGGATGCGTTCTGCCAGGAGTTGTCCCCAATTGTACACCTTCCCGCATCTGATCCCGTTCATTAATCCTATCATCCATATAGCTATGTCAGAGGCGTGACTGGCTCTCGTAAGGCGGCTTTTGACCAGGTCCATTAACGTCCTCCATTTGCCAGGTGCGATAAAGGCCCGCTTCATTCCTCTGCTATCGGCCCAAGCACTTTTCCACTGCTCCTTCATGAGGTCATATCTGCACACCAAATCCATCAACCACTTCTTTTCTCTGGTGAGTTTTTTGGTTGGCTTGGTTGCGGATGCTCCTTTCTCCGGTATGCCAAATACCCGCCTAAAGTCCTCGGGTTTGAACGAAACTCGCACCGTGCGCCCTTGGAACTAGATGACTGAAGCTCTTTCTTGTGGATTATAACCGGATACCATGGTTCGCAGGACTGGCTCGAACTCTTTAATGTTGAATGTGGGCATTTGGACGACGTGGTCGACCTGTGCCCTCTTGAGAGATTCCTTCATCACATGGTCTGGAGGGTTTTCCTCCCACCAGGTACGACATTCACTGCCAGTCAGACTCTCAAATGCTACATTTGCCACCGTGAGTCCCTCTGAGTCCTTTGGTGTCTTCGGTCTACTCTTGGTTTTCTTGCTGCTGGTGGGGTCTGTGGCAGTCATGGCTGCACTGCAACTGCCTTTCTTTGTTTTTCTTCCACTACCCCTTCCTGAGTCGTTATTATAACTGTCTGACAGATTGTCTCGCCAGTTTGTACGGCCCATTGTGTCACTCTTAGTTTCCCTGTTGTACGGCTTCTTCCTTGTGTTCTGGCAGACAGGCCCTTTGCCTCTTATACTTGCGTGCTGCCTCCTTGATTAGCTTGTCAAGTACATGTCGTACGGATAGGGTGTTTCCGTTGTACGTCGTATGCTTCTCTATTTGCCGCCGTACGGATTCTGTCTTGTGCGAATTCTTTTGCATGTGCTAGTGGGCGTAGACTGTACACCGTATGGTGAAGATATGTCTCTTCTTCGGGCTATGTCCGTACGGTAACACCGTACGTTGTACGGTACCACACGTTGGCTCTTTCGTGGTTTTCTTACGTCGTACATGTACGACGAACAATAGCCTCCACCTCGTGCTTCGTAC
Source organism: Cryptomeria japonica (assembly GCF_030272615.1). NCBI lineage: Eukaryota > Viridiplantae > Streptophyta > Pinopsida > Cupressales > Cupressaceae > Cryptomeria > Cryptomeria japonica. Next base: position 16,862,966 of record NC_081414.1, read on the forward strand.
ACCAAAACCGTTTGCGCCGTATGCCGTACACGTACGACATGTGCGTCGTACGCCGTACGGTGATCTTTGCTCACGCTTGCATGAACTCCATACGCCATACACGTACGGTAAAATTGTGCTCTTCCTCGTTCTTCGTACGTCGTACGATGACTCCAATTCTCCAACTCACTTGTACCTTGAATCTGTACGCCGTACGGTGCAGCTTCTTGGCGCTTGTGATTCCTTGACTGTGCAATCCGTACACCGTACGGATTGATCAACTCCTCCTGGCTTTCCTTGGCGTCCGTACAAGTGGTTCTACTCAATTCCGTCTGGCTGTCGGGTTCACCCTGCTCTCTTTCCTGTGCTATGCCTAATGGGGTTTCGTGGAAACTTTTATAAGCACTTTTCTTTGCCAGGATTAGGGTTAGGTATACATGTTTTATTAACTTAACATAAAATAATTGTTTCCTCAGCAGTCTTACTTTTTCTCTACTGTTTTTACTTGTACTTGCCTGATGTTATAATTTTTTAATACCTGCTGACTTGGACTTCCTTGCTTTTTTCCTGTATTTCTCCTTCTCACCCTTTAAGACCCCTTGTTTTTTCAATCGTCTGACTTTTTTTGTCTGACACGGCTTTTTCAATATTACTTCCTTGCCTTTAGTTTACCCTGGTACCCCTTGGCCTGATTGTGCCTTCTAGCTGGCCTTCTGTAGGCCACTGGCCAGTTTATTGTGTTTGTTTTTGCAGCCAAAGAGTTTCCCTGTCTCCTTTGTTTCCTTCTTACTGGCCCTTTACCTTGCTTTTTCCTCCATTTCTTCCCTAGTTCTTTGTTCCTCACCTTGTCTTCCTTCCATTTCTTGTTTGGTTCCTGTTCGGAGTCTCCATCCCCATTGTTCCTCCTTTTTACTCCTGGGGTATTGTTGGGCGTCCTCATTCTTATTTTTGAGTCGTGTAACCACGTACACACATGTGGTAGTCTTCTGTAGCATTCTTGTGCACAACACGTCCCTACATATTCCAGATCCCATATCTTGTCCACCAGTGGGGCGGGTCCCACACCCTTGTAGCGGCCGTCAATGTACTGATCCCCATACTGGTGGTATCATTTTACTTTGTCTCCGTCAATCTCCGGTGGCCCAACCAGGTTAGGAATCACCCGGTACAATGAGTTAGGTCCAGCCTCTACCTCGCCTGCTTCGAAAGCGATGACGAATAGGTCCTCTGCTTTCAGTACCATTTTTAAACATGGGCCTAGGGTTGCCCCATATTCTTCCAAGTTGAACTCTTCCTCTAGGTCCACTGGCTCCACCTCTTTAATTATGTTCTCATCTTTCCTTCGGGCTTCTGCTTCTTCATCAATGTCATATGCTAGGTATCCCTCCCGAGCTCCTTCGTATGGGGCCCTTTTTTCCAATATCCTGAAACTCACACCCACACAGCTGGGTCTCCGAAATAGGCATTCGTGAGATGTTTGTGGATTCTGGGAACCGCCACACCTTCCACCCTTTTTGGTACAAGTCGTTCTTCCATGGCCGCCAAAGGCTTCGCTCAGTCCCTCTGATAGGGTTCTCCTTTTACCACCGGGTCCTCTTCGACCTCCTTGCTTCGACCAATGGTCCAATGCTCTCTCGTGGCGTATCCTAGCATGTTAATCCCAATCACAGGTTTATTTCTTTCCCTGTAGATCTTCAACTTGGAACCATTCACCGGGTCTTTGATCGGATTGTTATCCAGAGTCGTGAGCTTTACTGCTCCGTTCCTACCGACCTCTTTGATTTTATAGGGTCTGAGCCAAGGGACTTTGAACTTCCCTGGTCGAAGTTTGTTCCAACCGTTATACTTCAAAACTAACTGCCCCGGTCGGAAGTTGGCCTTCCGCAGATGCTGGTCATGCCAATGCTTCCGCTAGTGTTGTGCCACCTCAGTTGCCCATTGTGCCATCAGTCTTCGTTCACCCAGCTTTGCATTCAAGCTTTCTATGTCCCCAAGTCGATTTTCCACCGCCACTCGAAGGCTCAACACGGTGTACTCGGCTGGTACCACTGCCTCCTGCCCGTACATGAGCTGAAATGGGGTATGCCTGGTAGTGACTTTGTATGTTGTACGGTAGGCCCATAGTATGGTTGGTAGTAGTTCCTCCCAGTCTTCTTGTTCCACTCCACATGATTTGTAGATTATTGATACCAACATCTTGTTGGTTGCTTCTGCTTGACCATTAGCGCGGGGATAGTACGGGCTTGATAGGTTATGGAATATTTTAAATTCCATGGTTATGGTACGGATTACTTGATTGACAAAGTGCACTCCTCTGTCACTGTTGATTTGAAGTGGTATCTCGTACCTGGTGACAATTTGTCCGTACAAGAACCGTGCCGTACTCAGAGCCGTGTTATCCGGCAAAGCCCTAACTTCTCCCCACTTGGTGAGATATTCCGTGGCAACTACAATATATTTGCACCGGTGTAGGTTACTTGGCTTCAGAGGTTCCACAAAGTCCAAACCCCATCGTTTGAATAGTTCTTGCAGCTACGAAGGGAAGAGAGGCATGAAGTCCCTCTTGAGAGGTTTTCCCGCTCGTTGACAAGTGTCGCATCCGATTACCCACTCTCGAGCGTCTGTGTGTAGAGTTGGCCACCATAGACCTGCGAGAAGCAATTTCCTGGTGGTTGCATCTGGTCCCATATGTGCACCTGCCAATCCGTCGTGTGCCTCCTTTAGTACACCGCAAATTTCCTCCTCCATGACACACCTCCTCAAGATTTGGTTGGGACCCATCTTATATGGAAGCCCATTAATTAGTTGGAAGGTTTTGCTCTTCAGTGCCAATTTCCTTCGTTCCCCTGAAGGCATCTCACTTGGCAATGTGGAGGTAGACAGGTACTGGCCTATCTTTTCATACTAGGTTGGTAGTATTGCAATTTGGAACAAGTGTGCATTTGGAAAGTCTTCGTTTACTCCCTCGTCCGGTTCCCCTGATCTGATCCTTGATAGTTGGTCAGCTATTACATAGGACTTTCCTGGCCGTACAACAATGGTGAAGTTGAATTCCTATAAGAGCAGTAGCCATCGGCTTACCCTCCCTTGGATGATTGGTTTATTCACTAGGTACATTAGTGCCTGGTGGTCCACATAAAATGTGAACGGTGTAGCCAACAAGTAGTGCCGGAACTTCTGTACTGCGTACAACATCCCTAGTGCCTCCCGCTCCGTTGTGCTATAGTTCCGTTCGGTCTTTGACAAAAGCCGACTTGCAAAGAAGACAGAATGGTCTAGTCCTTGCGCCCCTACCTGGGCAAGGGTAGCACCAATTGCAAAGTTGGAGGCGTCGACGTGCACGTGAAATTCTTTGTTCCAGTCTGGGTATACCAATATCGGTGCACTCACCAGCCGGTCTTTCAATTTCTTGAAGGCTTCTTCTTGCTCCGTACCCCACACAAACGACTCTCCCTTCCTTGTCAACTTATCTAATGGCCAAGACACCTGCGCAAAGCCTTTAATGAATCTCTGGTAGTAGCCGACATGGCCGAGGAATGATTTCACCCCTGTTACGTTCGTTGGGCTTTCCATGTTGACAATTACTCCTATCTTGTCTAGGTCTGTCTTCAATCCTTCCTTACAGACGATGTGGCCCAGGAGTTTCCCTTGTGGTACCACAAACCTGCACTTCTTTGGATTCAGGGCTAACCTAGCCTTTCGACATCTTTCCATGCATTCCCCCAAAGCCTTCAAATGAGTGTCCTGATCGCTAAAAATCGACCAGTCATCCAAAAATGCTCTGAAATTCCCTACTGACATCTTGTAAAAAATGTGCAAAATTATTCGCTGGAAGGTTGCGGGTGCATTGCATAGCTCGAAGGGAATGCAATTATAGGCATACACTCCTTCCTCCACCACGAATATGGTCTTCAGCTTATCTTCTTCCACAATACTTATCTGATTGTACCCGGAGAATCCATCCTGAAATGTGTATATTTCGTGCTCGGCGACTTCTTCCAGGATACTGCCAGTGAATGGGATCGGAAATGGATCCTTGATGGTTACTACATTTAGGTACCTGAAATCCACACATATCCTTATCTGATTAGCCTCTTTTTTAAGGGAGACGACTATTGGAGAAACCCAGTCACTTGTTTCCACTTTGAATATAATCCTTGCTTGTAACATTTTATTGATCTCTTCATTTACTTTGGCTGCATAGTTTTTGTTCATCCTGTACGGCCTCCTTCGTACCGATTGGGCTCCTGGTATGAGGGTTATGCGATGCACGCATAGCTCCGATGGTACCCCCTTCAAGTCTTTGTAGGTCCAGGCAAAAACGTCTTTATATTCCAGAAATATCTTGAAGGCCGCTGCCTTTAGCACGGGGTTCCAGTCATCTCCTACCAGTATCATCTGTGGTTCTGCCTCATTGCCCAGATTAACCTTCTCCACACCTCGTTCCTCGTACTTGATGGGTTTATCCCGTTCAAACTGGTGGGTTGGCGTGTCATCCATTTTGGCCATTCCCTCTTGGTATCTACTGTACTCCGGGGGAAAGGATTGTTCTTCCGTCTCGCCGCTTGATTCTCCTATCTCACATATTTGCAGCATGTGACATTCCGGGTGGAAGACTTCATAGTCCTCCATTTGCCAATGAAAAAGTCCTGCCAGTGAGCTGGTTCCATCCTCGGAACACTCGTCCAATTCCAACACTCTTTCCTTGTCAGGCTCTTTCCCTCCTCTGTCTCCGTCAGAACCCCATTCCCATCGGTTTGAATCTTCTGAGTCGGAATCCAATGACGCGAGCTCTTCGCTAACGAACTGGTTCCTTAGATCAATTACATACTTATGGCCGTCGTTCTCGATTGAGAGTGTATTCCTTTTTCCAGCTGTGGTTAGCTTTGGCCATGATCAGCCACCCCCTTCCTAGGAGGGCGTCGTACGCTTTCCTTTCTTGTGGAATGACTACAAAATCCAGAAGGAATTGCTGCGTCCCAATTACCACCTTTTGTGCCATGAGGGTACCAAGGGGTTTGATGCCGTGTTGATCCACACCGATGTGATAACCCCTAAGGTATCACGAGATGTAAATCACTTATGTGGACTAATTAAATAAAGTTACTATAAATGAATAATTAAAGTAAATAAGTAATCTATGAAAAATCAAGGAAATATATTTAATTCATTTTAATAAAGGAAATGTTATTTAATAATTAATATAATTAAAAGAAATGATACTTAATATTTAATATAATTAAAATGAAATGATATTTAATAATTAATATATTTAAATGAAATGTTATATTTAATATATTTAAAATGAAATGATATTTAATAATTAATATATTAAATGAAATGTTATATTTAATATATTTAAAATGGAATTAAAGGTAATACGTAATACCAACCATGCATAACTTTAAACCACGGGCTCCTAGATAAGGGGTTACTTCCGTAGGAAGTGGTGCGTGGGTAACCGCTGCCTAAGCTGCGATTACCCCCGCACCCCTTCATGTGGAAGGGGACTGTGGAGGGGCACAACCCCTCACGGGTTACATAAGGAACAACAACAAGAGGCTAGGAGGGGAAAAAGGCACGGAGAAGGGAAGGAAAGACTGCGGTTAGAGGAATCACGACTGCTGCGCACAAACAGGTAAGTAATAAATTAATACTTTATATATATGTTACGGGTTACTTGCTGTATGTAATATAGAATATAAGTAATTAATGTTCTAATACATACAGTAAGGAATGAATGTTTTAATATATATGTAATGAATGAAATTAATACATATTTAATATATATGTTAACAAATGTAATTAATACGTATAAATATGTTAATGAATGATTTTCATATGTTAATTAATATGTATAAATATGCTAATGAACATGTTAAGAGATATGTGTAAACATATGTGATAAATATGCGTAAATAGATGTTATTGAATACATATTAATAAATAGATAGGAATGTATTGAAATTGATATGCATGTGTATGGCTTGGTTGATTAAGTTCAACCAAGAGAGACGGATCTGGCCAATCCTCTCTGAGGACTTGGATGATGAAGGCATCACCCAAGGCAAGGAATAGACAAGGGTCTTCCTTGGATGGCTTGGGTGTAAGAGGTTACACCCAAGACAGGATTCAAACTCATCTTCGATTTCCTGGAGGGCTTGGAACCAAGGGGTTCCAAGAGGGCGAGCTTCACGGCCGCCTAAGGACATCTTGGAACCAGGTTCCAAGAGGGCGAGCTTCACGGCCACCTAAGGACATCTTGGAACCAAGGGGTTCCAAGAGGGCGAGCCTTACGGCTGCCTATGGACATACTTTTGTATGGCATTCATATTCTTTTTTAAGATGAAAATTATGAATATGTTAATTTAGTATTAAAGATAGATTGCAAATTAAAAAGATGGTTTATACCGATATATATATGTTGTATTCTAAATTTGTTTTGCAGGGTAGTGATCTCTAACTAGTAGGGACATTACAACCGACTAGGTGGAAGGTTGGTGGCCAGAGTGTCGGCTTGCTGAGGCTTCGCCAAGTTTCCTCCGGCACTATGTTGACTTTGGACCCACCTTCAACAATGGTGTTTGTAAGCTTTTGTCCCAATATATCCATCTCTACCACTGCGGGTTTCCGTCCGACGCCCACTGCGAGTAGCATAGGGTTCATGGCATCCGTACCAGATTCCTTCACCGGGTCTGTACCAGATTTTGCCATCGTTTGGTGTTCCTGACTGAGGGTAGTGTCCCCGGTTATATTTGTCAGAGCCATCCTTAACTGTGGCATGGTCTGTAGAAGGTCAGACACTCGTATGGGTATTGTGGTTTGTAACATCTGCTTGATGATAGTTTTCTCTGGTTCTGATCGGACTGGTGTATCGGCAACCAGATGCGAGGCCCTTCGCTCTCCAGCCATCGCCCGCTCGATATCCGCCCTTGCCTCCTGGAGCCTTTCTTTTTCTGTGCAAGGGTCCGGGTACATGGCTTTCTTGTTCTGCAACCTTGTGATTGCCAGTATGTCTTCTCTTGATTCCTCCACATCAAGCATGTTCACCCCTTTTTGTTTTGGACAATCTATGTCCTCGTGATTTCCTGGACTGCACCATCTGCACAACAAACTTCCTATATCACCTCCGTTTTGGCATTCTCTGGCAAAGTGACCCCATTTGTTGCACTTCCTGCACTGAATCATGGGTCGTCCCTTCCCATCGTATTGAATTCTGCTCCTTGGTGTGTTATTATTGGATCTGTTGTTACCCCACCGATTATTTTTGTACCCTCCAGGTGAGGCGTCAGAGTTTGTTGTTGGCTTCAGCGGTGTCGCCAGCGGTGTGGTTCGGTCAGGTTGGGCGTAGAGCACTTGTGTGCTCCGTGCTTTCAAGTTGTACGGGCATTCCTTAGTGGAATGTCCCGTTACTTGGCAGATGTCACAGAAAACTTTACGGGGACAACTTCCTTTAGTGTGTCCTTCAGTCTTGCAGTCAGTACACCATAGTTCTTTTCCTTCCCTACCACTTTCTTTGTCACCTTTTAACTCCTCCATCATCCTCGTCATATCCTTCTGGAGTGCTTGCACAGTTTTGGATCCCCCGTCGCTGTCGTCTTCCGTGTTGTCACCATCGCTGGTCCGTCGCTTCCCTTGGGATGTCTTGTTTTCACTTTCAATATCCATGGTGCGGTTGTAGGCTTCATCGTACGATGGCGGAGGGACCACTTTCATTGTCCTTCTCAGGGATGGTACCAATCCTTCCACGAACCACTGCTTCTTGAGGTCATCTGTCGGCTGGTTCTCCATTTTGTTAAGTAGTTCCCTCAGCCTTCTGTTATATGCGCGCACACTTTCGTTTTTTCCTTGTTTGGTGTTGTAAATTTCTGCCACAATTTCGTTGTCATCCCGTAGGAGTTTGAATTCTTCCTCGAAGGCCTTCCTCAGATTGCTCCAGGACGTTTTATGCTGAGCATCGAGGTTTGTGTACCAGTCAATAGCTATTCCTCACAGAGTGGCCGGAAATGCCTTCACCCAGTAGTCCCGATCGTCCTGGCCGTTTGCTTCCCAGATGGTGACGCATGTCTTGCAATGCCGTACCCGGTCCTCTGACTCGTCGCCCATGAATTTTGGGAGTTTCTGCTTCTCCGAGGTGTGTGCCATCGTTCTATTCTGTATGGTTTTATGCAGTGCCTGGAAATGGCTATATGCCGGAAAGGTACTATGTGTCCGGGAGGTACCGTACGCTCCTGGTCTGGTCGGGCCCTTGCCAACTGAGCTTTGGTCACCTTCGCTTCTATAGTCCCTCCTTCCCGGGGTTTCGGATTTGATCTTCCTATTTTGATGCCCTCTGACAAGGACAAATTTTTAATGCCAGACAACGTTGCTTCAAAAATAGTGGTGATCTCCTCGTGCAGGTCTCGTATTGCCTCCTCGCCTTGTTTAGAAAATTCCGATTGGGTGCTTTGTGATTCGGCTCTGGAGTCTTCTTCACTTAACGTCGAGTGTGGGGCCTGGTCGGCGAGATCTTCCTCTGCTACGTCTGGAAGTGGCAGGTTCTTGGCGACCTTGGCCAACTCCTTCCACGTACACGGTTTGTGCCTCTCCCGACTACGACTCCGATTCACACTCCGACTTCTGCTGTGTTTCTCCGGACTCCTCGAGTCGGCAACTTCCCTTAGTCGCCGCCTCCTGTCGGCCTGTTCTTTTATGCAGAGAGATCTCCGTACAGTTCCCTCGTTTACTCCTTCGGTAGCAGTGGTACGTCTGTCTTTGTTCAGCCGTAGGGGCATCAAGTGCCAGAGGTACGACGCTGACTAGGCTCCCTCTCCTCTTCCTCCCTACGACTTCGTTCCTCGTACCGTCGGAGAACTTGTTGCCGCCGAAGTTCCTTGCCGTTTCCTCCCTTTGGTCTTGGAGTGCAATCAAATTCCTGGCGAGTAACCTTGGAATACTCCCGAGCAGGTCAAAGATGGGGGTGCTGACGGTGAGTTCACACGTACCGTGCCTTCTGAGACGGCTCTCTCCTGAGCCTCTCGCTGCACATACTGCGTGACTGACACGTCCCACAACTCTACCAAGTCTGCCATCAACTGATCCTCTCATTCCTCTTCCGCGGTACTCTCTTTGTGCGTGTCGCTGTCCACGACAATTAATTGCTGGTAAATGGTCGGCCCATCAATTGCTTCGGCCTGCCGCCATAGTTATTTCCAGGTTCGTTCAGGCAACGATGCCAAAATGTTTAGTCCTAAATGTATGGTTAATGAATAAACAGATAACACAGTATTCCCTGTATGTACCAAGTATTCATGCAACAGAACAATTGTACATCATAACATAAATGACCAATGATAATAATTAGACCAGAAAGTTATATCTTTATTCCAATGTCCTCAATTGTCCATACATGATTCCCCTGCCGAGGTTCCAACCAAACAATATATAAACCCAACGGTTGGTCAAGTTGCCAACCGTCACCAACTCCCAACTACCCGACGGGAACCTCTCAGCAACAACATAAACATAAACATAAACACGACATAACATACTTATAACTATTATTCTTACTAACATACGTTTTTACCCCTAACAGAGCTTGCACCGTTTTTGCCTAGTTGTGAGGGTATCTTTGGCGAAACAAGAACTGGTTTATCGAAATTTGTCTATCCGTTACATCAGCTGTTATCATCCTTGTCCTTAGGCTTCTTGAACCCTTCCCTTTTCATTTTATTTCGTAGTCTGAGAATCACAGCAGACCACCTTGTTGCAAAACGTAAGTCCCCTTGTGCTCCCAGCAAATCACATCGACTGTTGAGCTATCCTGCAATCAAGACCTGACAATCGAAACCTTGAGGTCGTCCCCATTGATCAAATTGAAACAGCATTAGGGATTTCCTTATCTCAAGAGAGGATAGGATACTCAGCGAGTACATTCTATTCTGTGTTGGCCGGATGGAGTCGTAGCAATGCGATTTTAGCCACGTCAATAGGTAGCGTGTAAGTGTCCAATTGGGACTGATTGAACTCCATCGTTGGAGTATTTTATATAGGAAAATCTGTTCAAAGGGAAGAGGTTGTGCATACCTCAAGGTTCAATGAGGGAGAAATTAATGGAGAAGAAACATAGTGGGGGTTTGAGTGGACATTTTGGAGTGGACAAGACATTGGCAAAACTGAATGAGAGTTACTATTGGGCGAGGATGAGTGCAGATGTAAAAAGAATGGTGCAAGGTTACCGGATATGTCAACATGCCAAAGGAGTGAAGCAAAACATTGGACTATACCGGCCATTGCCAATATTGAAGAGACCATTGGAATGCATTAGCATGGATTTTGTTTTGGGATTACCATGAACACAAAGAGGTAACGATTCTGTTTTTATTGTAGTGGATAGATTTTCGAAAATGGCTCATTTTATACCATGTCAAAATTGTAGTGATACTTTCCATATAATTACATTGTTTTTCAAAGAGATAGTAAGGTTGGATGGCTTGCTAATTAGTATTGTTTCAGATTGGGACACCAAATTTGTTGGTCATTTTTGGCATACTTTGTGGAAAAAGATTGGAACACAATTGGGTTTTAGTTTAGCCTACCATCCTTAAACCAATGGTCAAACTAAAATGTAGAATTCCGTTCGGGTAATTTGTTGAGATGTTTGGTTGGGTATGAGCCAACATAGTGGGATTTGATATTGACACAAGCAAAATTCGCATATAATAACTCCAATAATTGATGTGTGGGAGAGTTTCCATTCCAAGTGGTTTATGTGTATAGTCCCAAGGGTGTAGATGAGTTGAGAGATAAAGCAAATTTGAATAGGAAGAGCGTTGTAGTAAAGGATTTTGCTGAGTACATTCATGATTTGCACAAGGAAGTGAAAGACAGTTTAGAAAAGAGTGCGACCAAATATAAGGGACATGCTGATGTTCATCGAAGAGTGTAGGAATTTCAAGTTGGTGATTTGGCGATGGGACATTTGAGAAAAGAAAGGTTTCCACAAGGAACCTACATAAGTTTGAGTGGAAGAAAATTGGCCTGTGCAAGATTTTGCCGAAGTTCTCATCAAATGCATATGAAATCAAGCTTCCAGTTGGGATTGATATTTCTCCAATATTCAGTGTTGCAGATTTGTATGAGTTTTATGAGGATGAATCAAGTGGACAATAGAGTACATTTTCAGATTTTGCCGGAGGCACTAGAATGGGTATATCAATTGCCAAAGAAGGAATTTGAGAGAATTGACCAAATTATTGATTCATGCATTGCTAAGAAAATGAGAAGAAAAGAATATTGGGAGTATCTGGTTTGTTGGAAGAACCGTGTTGCGGATGAGTCTTTTTGGGTCAGTGCATCAGATTTGGTGAAGTATGAGATTCTGGTTCTAGCTTTACTAAATTATTCATGAGTTGCACGCTCATGGAACATTTCTTCATACCCATGGTATTTTGATGTTGGAGCACTCGAGCTTATAGGTGATCTGCATTGTAAGAAAATTCTTTAATTTTTGTATAGCTTTCTAGTTGTTGGAGTCTAAGTTTTTTTGTTGGATATTGTTATCCATTTTTAGCTGTCTCTTGTTTGATGTTGTATCTTTTTGTCCATAATTTGCTTGAAAACTCCAAGCTTAGCATTTTCTTTTGTAATCTCTACACACAACTAGAAGGGGAAAAGAAATAGAATGAAAATAATTTTTTTTACCAACTAACATAGCTGCAACAAAAAGAGGTTCATCTTGGCGTAAGTCAGAGAGATAGCGGATGAGACTACGCGGAAGAGGAGCCATGCGTGTGTATTATGTGAAACGGTTTTTGAAAAGGCTGCGAGCAAGGACCCATGCCTATGTATTATGTAAAAGCAGGCTGCATTGTTTTTTGAAAAGAGATGATACCTGCAAAAACGAACAGATATGATGTGTTGAAAGAAGACTTGGCAGATATGCATAAGAGAGGAGCTGAAGCAAAACTAAGGGAGGTGAAAAAAATCTGCGTGGAAATGGGAAAAAGTGTGGTGAATAGAAGGAAATAGTGCAAAAATTATACAAGTGAGATAGTAAATGGGGTGCGTGGAATAGGAAAGAACGGGGACCTGCCCAATGTGTTAAAGAAAATAACACTTGAGGAATATGCGTATGAAAAGTGTTGATACATGATAGCCTCGGTAAGATAAATGATTGAATGAGAGATAAATGAAGTCTCTCATTCAATCATCTATCTCATGGATAGACTATGATAAATGGATAGTCATCATTCCTTCGTCTGATAAATATAATTACTCTTCGATATGTCATTTTTGATTTATATTATATCAATAATAGTATGCATGATATATGATCTACTTGTGATCGTATCCCTTGATTCTTGTATATAACCTTGCTAATAATCAGGTTCTTAACTAATGCACGGAATACTGATTGTTATCAGGTTTATTGTTAACTGCATATATACCGATTGTTATCGGGTTTATTAATAACTGCATACATACCGATTAGTATCGGTTTTACTTGTTAATTATATGCACAGCGGTTAGTATCAGTTAAACTTGTTAGTTATATGCACACAGATTGGTATAAGTTAAAATGAGATTATGATTGAAGAGGGATCAAGTAATATCTTGATCGGTCATGTCTAATAGACATGACCGGTCAAGGTATTGCTTGATCCTCCTTATTGGCATATATATATCAATCTGTGATTATGAGAAGAACATTGAAATTCAAAAATGCTCCTTCTCATCTGCAACATATCAAACAATAATCAGATTTATTATATTAAGAAATAACATATATTTGAAATAAAAATAAACCTTGAATATAACTTGTATCTTTAATAGAAAATTGAATAACATTTACATGGTATCAGAGCTATAGTTAAATCGAACCTGAGGCTATTCAATTTTGTGGAAAGTTCAAGACAAGCATATATTCAAACATCACATTTCTCCTAATGGCTAGCGCTATCAGATTCGAAGATAGACTCAGAGGAGGTGATTGTTGTGATTGAAAATGGGGACCCCCACTTTTTGCTTTTTAGAGTAGAAGTTTTGCCTAGTTTCCTAGTGTTTGCCTAGTTTCCTAGTGTTTGCCTAGTGTCGTTTAGGGTTTTTTTGAAGTTATAGGATCAAGGTGCAAACGTTGATATTTTAATGATCCTAAGTTTTGTCTAAGTGTTTGACCTTTTGAGCGTTAACGTGTTTTTAAACACGTGCATCAGTGATTTTAAAGTGCCAAGGTATTCCAAGACCTTTTGGGTTGTTTTCTTGCTCCTAAGGTATTATTTAAGTTGATTTCGCACTTTATTCCAATATTTTCCTAGCATTTAACTCTTATTTTTGGAAAATTAGTATAAGTCCAATCAAATTTAAAGTCGCTAAGTGATTTTGAGTGGTTAAAATGATAAAATCCTAAGGGGAATCCTTATTCCAAGGGTTAAAGGGTCAAATTCCATGCTAGAGGTGTTTTTCCCCTCACATTCCAGACTACCCAACCCATTCCCCCACTCGAAATCCATACTACACATGGGTTTCCCCTGGAATCTATACTGGCCACTAATTTCCCCCACTGTTTTTCCATACCTGGGTCGAATTTCCCCTGGAAGTGCTAAAATTTGGCTAAGTGTCAGGATTTATCCAGACTGCCGTCGATTTTCCACCGGGAGTGCGGACTGGAGCGCGGACTAGAGTGCAAGGATAATTCCATGCCTAGGTTGATTTTCCACAAGAATTTTTGTGACAACTAAGTGAGCATTTTTGCCTGGATTTCTATCCAGGCAGAGGTTGATTTTCCCTTGAGCATTTTTGTAAGGATTTTTGTCCGGATTTTCATCCAGACAGGGATCAATTTTCCATTGGGAATATTTTTGAAGAGTTTTGAGTCCGGATTTTTATCTAGATTGAGGTCGAAATTCCACCAGGGAGGTTTTTTCCAAGTTAAGTGAGTTTTGAGTGTGGATTTTTGTCCAGATTAATACCGAATTTCCCCGGGGGGTGATTTTTCGCAAATAGAGTGGACTTTTGTTTGGATTTTTGTCCAAGCTCATATCGATTTTCCCCTGGAGGCTTTTGTGTGCAATTTTGATGAATTTATGCATGGATTTTTGTCCAAACCAAGGTCGAATTTCCCTTATGAGGTAAATTTTTGACAACTTAAATGATTTTTAAAGGGATTTTTCAATCCCAACCCAAGTCGATTTTCCCCTGGAGGCTAAATTTGGATTTAAATTGCAATATTTAATTAATGAGCCCCATTTTTAATTGCTTTTAAATAATTATTAATGATTATTTAAAATTTAAAAGCAAATTTAATAACTTGCAATAATCATTTAATGTTTGAACCTTCTAGAAGCAAGTTAGGTTTTCACCAAGCAAGTATTTATACAAGTGTTTTATCCCACATTGCTTGTGTGGTGAAAGTGAAAGGTAAAAAGCAAGTATATGAGAGGAGTCTCCAACATTATTTTATTATTAAATTTGCCAGGTGTCTCCATGAAAGGTGATTTTTCTCTCTTATTGGTGAATTTTGGCAAAGTGCTGAAGTGAAATGTTGGGTTGAGGATTCTTTCCTCCTCCATTTTTTCTAGCTTGGCTGTTCCAACCTCCATTGTTGCAGATCAAGGCTGCCATTAATAACAATTTTCAGAATTTTGGAATGGCGCCATAACTGGGAAAATTTCGATTTTTATTTGGGAATGCTTTTTGCCGTTGTTTGGGGTGATTTTCTTCATGCTTGGTGGCTGCCATTATTCTCAGACCTTGTTGGGCGCCATTGCTAGGAGTGATTTGACCTCCATTGTTGACTGGGAACACATTTTCAGAATTATTCTTCATTGCCCAGCTCATCCACACTAAGGCGATTTTGGTTAAGGGCTGTTTGGAGGAGTTTTCAGTGCATTTTCAAGGGCTGCCATTGTTGTTACAGTCTGAAACTCCATAGTTGCAGGTTGTCTTCAGACTGATTTTCATTTACAGCCACTTGCCAACTTGGAAAATTTTACCCGTGCATCATTTCTTATGAGTTTTTTGGGCATTTGGTGGAGCTTCCATTGTTGATCTAAGCCTGAAACTCCATTTTCAGATTTGTCTTCAGACTTAGATATTTTTTACCAGCCCTTTGTTTGTGCCCAGATTTGACAAACTTCACTTTGGGAAGGTGAAATTCATCAAATACAAGTGTTTCCTATGACTGTGACAAGTTTAAATGACTGATTTATTAAAGTTGCAGGTTGTCTTCAGACATTGGGCAGCCATTGTTGGACCTTGGAAGGGTGTCTTCAGACTTTAAGAACTAAAAATCAGACTTTTCCACACCCTTTCCCAAGCATTTTCAGAATTGTGGTATACTTCCGGGCACCATTTTTAACATTTTTCTGAGTATACCAGGTTGTCTTTAGACTGAAACTTCATTTCTAGCCACATAGTTGTGCCCAAATGTGACCATTTCTGAGTTTTGAAGGTCAAAATAATTCAAATGCAAGCATGTGACATGGCTTTGACCACTTCCAGCCATTGAAATTCATCATTTTCAGTGTGTCTTTAGACTCTTTGGAGCCATTTTCAGACTTTCAGAGGGTGTATTCAGACTTAAGAATCAGAAAATCAGACTTCAATAAACCATTTTCTGAGTATTTTCAGACATTGGAGGGCATATTTAGACTTTGTCCTCAGAAAATCAGACTTTTATTACAACTTTGATATAAAAAATCAGTCACTTTCTGAGTGTTTTCAGACCTCCAAGTGATATTTCCAGACTTGGACATTCATTTTTGGGCTCCAAATACTTGATTTTCTGAGTTTACATGGGTGTCTTCAGACTTAGCAATTATGATCAGACTTATCCTAAGTCTGAAAATCGGTTTTTCTTAAGGAAAATCTTCCAGACTTTAATCCAGACCTTCATATTTTCCAGAATTGGTGTTACAATTTTCTAAGATTACCTATCACATGTTGGGACAAATGTTAGGAACAAAGTCCTGATGGTGTCTGGATTTCCACTCCATGGAATGGTGATCCAGTCAACACAAGATTTTCAAGGACAATGAGTCCGGATGAGGGTCGGATTTCCATTGCAGGGCGGAATTACAAAGGAAGGAAGTTGTCCAGATAGACATCAAATTTCCACCAAGTGAAGAATGGACAAGGATAATGCGAATGGCTTTGAGGAATGATCAGTCCATATGCAGATGAATTTCCCACCAAGGTTGAAGTTAAGTTTATCATACTAGCGTTTGATTCAATGCTTATTTGTTTTGCAGGACTGTTACGAGGAAAGGAAGTACGATGATCAAGGCTTGAAGTGAAGGAGGATGCACGCAATGAGGATAAGGAAGATCAACACTTCAAAGATTGGATGGGGATTTCCGGATAGAGATTCCAGAAGGTGAAGGTAAGGACTAGATCAATCATGAAGAAGACTTCCTTTGATGGTGAACAAATGAAGGAAAGCAAGTTCAAGAAATGAACACAAGGGATTTTACATCAAGAAATTCAGAACTACGTCAAGGAATTCCAATATCAAAGTGCATCAAGGAAGGAAATATTTCAGGATTCCAAGATTGGGAAATTTTCCAAACATAAGGAGGGAACAATTAATGGAATTCCTTATCATAAGGATGGAATGTAAAGTGTCATAAGGGGTTCCAAACATTGTGAAGATGAAGAATGTACAAGGCAAATTGGTTAAGTGTATAAGGCAAGCCGAGGTGGCATCCTAGTCACCACTCGTTCAATCAAAGGGTACCAAGTCAACATTCATTCAAGGAGGGAATAGGTGACACATGGCGCTACATCAAATATTATTTTATCTTACCTACCCTCGTTTCTTATTGGCCAATGTAATGGTGGTTGTACAAACCCTAATTAGGGTTTTATCTTGTAATCTCGACCATTGATCTTGGATCAATCTTGGCCGTCCAATTTGTAAGAGACTCTATATGCTCCCTTGTCTCTCATTTGTAAGAGAGAGTTTTTGTAGAATTGTTGGTATATGCTGCAGCTATTTGAATCCTAATCATTGTTCAATTGTTGGTGATTTTGCTCTTCAAGTGTTGTATTTGGATTCATGGTTCTCAATTCCTCCAAGTTAGATTAGAATTTAGAGTAGAATTTATTTTCATGTATGTTAGATTGAGTGGAAGATTTGTTGAATTCATTTGTGTGGGATCCTTAATCCATACCACTAGCCTCTTGTCGCTAGTAAGTGCGCCTTGTGTGGTCAACTGGAATTTGAGTAAGCATAACTTCAACTATTACGCATCCGTTGACAAGCATCAACTTGGATGGTGTCAACGTTTGATGGTGATAGCCTGAAAAGCTTTAAGTATACCTTAGATGATTGCACTAAGCTTGTGTCAATACCTGATTGTGAGACCTTGCCTAGTTTGATTCCACTAAATCCATTCATCATTTCCTACATTCTTAGGTTTAGAATAGATTTCCTGAACCGTATTCCTTTTGCTCATTTTTTAGTAAGAATTAAGTCTAGAGCTTCATTGCCAAATCCTAAGTTATCGGCATACCTATCCTGATCCATGATAAGATTGAGCATTCATGTACAACGTAAGTCCCCTTGTGATTCTAGCATTATCACATCAAACCATTGAACTTATCCACAAGTCAAGACCTGACATTTCGTAACCTTGGAGTTGTCTCATTTGAATCGCGAAGCATAGCCTATGAGAGACTTTGTTCAAGAGAGGATAAGATACCTTGGTATTTTATTCTGTGTTCGCATGTGCATAAAAACACATCAACAGTGATGACTTCTCGGCATGGAAGTTCAGAATTCAGATGATTCTAAGAGAAATTAAAGTCGAATCATTTGTAAAAACTGAAACTACAGAACCTGAGACTGAACTTGGCAAAACAACTTGGATATAGGGAAATGAAAAGGCCATCAAAATCATAGTTGATGGGGTGAGAAATAATATTATGCACATCATAAGGAAACATGAAACGGCCTACAACTTGTTCAAAGCACTTAAAGGTGCATTTGAGATATCCAATGCTAGTAGAACCTTGGCTTTAAAGAGAAATAAATCATATAGCTATGATCAAAGGAGAGTCAGTCAATGCCTACTTCATGGGGATATCAGCCCTAAGGGATGAGCTAGCAACCCTTGGATATGAGATCCAAAGCAAAGAATTAACACTCATTGCTCTAGATGGGTTGCCTAGTATATGGGAAACATTCGTCCAAGGCATCAGTGCAAGGGATAAATTTCCAAAGTTTGAAAGGTTAAAGGCAAATTGTCTCCAAGAAGAATCAAGGTTAAATAAGAAAGGGATCAAACAAAAGAATATAGATGAAGATCTTCAAGTCCTAAATACAAACTCCAACAAGAAAAACAAGCAGAAACAATTTAGGAAGAGGAAAGGTCGTCATGGCAAGAACACCTTCAAGAAGGATCTTTCACAGATTCAATGTTACAGATGTGACAAATTCGGACACTATGTTGCCAAATGTCCAGAAAGAGCCAAACAACAAGCCACATTTGCCAAAATAGGAAAATCTAAAAGGGAAGATGACTCCGAGAAGTATGTACTCTACTCAGCACTTACAAACCAATCATCAAACAAGGTTAACTCTTGGGTGATCGACAGTGGCTCATCCAGACACATTACAGGGTTTAGAGAAGTGCTAGACACTATGATAGAGGAGAATGATGAGGAAGTGACTATCGGAGATGACTCCACACATCCAGTCAGAGGAGTTGGAACCTGCTCCATCAAACTAAAGTCAGGCATATCATTGCAACTTAAAGGAGTATTGTATGTCCCATGCATCAAGAGAAACCTAGTCTCTATATCAGCACTAGAGGATAATGGGTACAAAGTGACCTTCATGGACAACAGAGTGTTGGCTTGGCCAAAGAATTCATCTATCAAGAAAGCTAAAACCATTGGTCAAAGACAAGGCTACTTGTATGAGTTGTGCACAGAGCCCAACCTAGCCCTAATCCATGAAACTACAGATGCTAATGAAGTTTGGCATAGAAGACTAGGTCACCTGAATTTTAGAGCTTTATCATCAATGGGAAACCTTGTCACAGTCCTACCTAAGTTAAAGCAATATCATTCAGGGGCATGCAAGGGATGTGCCTTAGGTAAAAATGCTAAGGGTGTTTTTTCAAAATAGTACTAGGAAAACAAGCAAAGTTCTAGAGTTAGTTCATTCTGATGTATGTGGACCTATGTCTGTACCTTCTTTAGGGGGATTTTTGTATCATGTAATATTTGTTGATGACTACTCTAGGAAAACTTGGATCTGCTTTCTGAAATGTAAAGAATCAGAAGAGATCCTTAATAGGTTTAAGGAATTTAAATCACTAACAGAAAACTATTCAGGAAATAAAGTCAAAACCTTAAGAACTGACAATGGGGGGGGAATACACCTCAGATTTGTTTAAAGATTTTTTGTAAAAATGCTGGGATTAAGAGGGAGCTTACTATACCCTATAATCCTCAACAAAATGGGGTAGCTGAGAGGAAAAATAGGACAATTGCAGAAGCTGCCAAAGCCATGATTCTTGATTAGAATCTAAATACCAATCTTTGGGCAGAAGCAACAAGCACTGTTGTATATATACAAAATAGATGTCCTCACTCCCATCTTGAAGCTAAAACCCTTGAGGAAGTCTTTACTAAAACAAAGCCAGATATCAGCCACCTTAGAATATTTGGGTGTCTTGTCTATATTCATGTACCTAAGGAGAAAAGATTAAAATTAGAGCCTTCTGGAAAAAGGGGAATACTTGTAGGATATAGTGAAACCTCCAAGGCCTACAAAATCTATATACCTGGTCAAAGGAATATTGAACTAAGTAGGGATGTAATCTTTGAAGAAGACTTAGCCTTCAAAAGAGCCCAAAGCTTAATAGAACCTGAAGTCTATATCCCTACCCCTAGCATAGAGGAAGACTCTACCCCTGAGCTTCAGAGGGAGAGTCTTGAGGAAAATGTAGGTGAAACTCAAAACCCACCTAGAGAAAATTTCAAGAAAAGACCACTATGGGCCACCAAAACTGTAGAAGAAGCTTAGAAGTATGCTGCTCCTTTAGGAACCTTCAGAGAAAGCAAAAGGCCTAACAAACTCACCAACTACGTCACTCTCATGAATGATCTCTCAAAAGCAGAACCTACTATTGTATCAGATGCACTTAAACATCAAGTATGGAAGAATGCCATGTCTGTGGAATACCAATCCATTATGAAAAATGATGTTTGGGAGATTGTCCCTAGGCCAGCTGGGAAATCTGTTGTCACCTCCAAATGGCTCTTCAAAATCAAACACGCTACAGATGGCAGCATTGAGAAACACAAGGCTAGATTTGTAGCCAGAGGGTTCTCTCAAAAGGAAGGAATTGATTATGAAGAAACATTTGCACTTGTAGCCAGATACACCTCAGTAAGAGTGGTCTTAGCTATTGCAGCATCAAAGGGATGGAAAGTTCATCAGATGGATGTTAAGACAACATTCCTTAATGGTGAGATCTCAGAAGAAGTATACCTAGAGCAACCTGAAGGGTTTGAGATTCATGATGCAGAGTCTCACGTGTGTAGACTCAAGAAAGCTCTCTATGGGCTTAAACAGGCTCTCAGGGCCTGGTATGCAAGAATTGATACTTATCTCTCAAAACTAGGCTTCTCCAAGAATGATGCAGATCTTAATCTCTACTATAAGCAAAACAAAGGTGATATGCTAATATTGATTATATATGTTGATGATTTGTTAATCACAGGAAAAGATCACTTCGTAGATCAATGTAAGAAAGACCTTGCTAAAGAATTTGATATGAAGGACTTGGGACTCCTTCATTACTTCCTAGGTTTGGAAGTATGGCAGAATTCTGATGGCATTATACTAAACTAGGGTAAATATACCTTGGACATTTTGAAGAGATTTGGAATTCTAAACTATAGACCCATAACCTCTCCAATGGAAACAAACCTTCATAAACTTAAGGAAGCAGTAGTAGAATCACAACCCTCAGATCCTACTCTATACAGGCAAATGATTGGGTCCCTGATGTATCTTCTAAATACGAGATTTGGAATTCTAAACTATAGACCCATAACCTCTCCAATGGAAACAAACCTTCATAAACTTAAGGAAGCAGTAGCAGAATCACAACCCTCAGATCCTACTCTATACAGGCAAATGATTGGGTCCCTGATGTATCTTGTAAATACGAGACCGGATATTTGTTATGCAGTTAATGCCTTGAGTCAGTTTTTCTAGTGAACCAAAGGAGATACACTTGGTAGCAGTAAAACATATCATGAGATATCTACAAGGTGCCCTAAAACTTGGTCTCAAATATGAGGGAGTTGAATTAGATTTACACGGATTCACAGATTCAGATTGGGCTGGAAGTGTAACTGACAGGAAAAGCACCTCAGGATGCTGTTTCAGTTTAGGTTCAGCCATTATATCTTGGATCAGCAGAAAATAGTCATCAATAGCACAAAATTCCATTGAGGCCGAATACATTGCAGCCTCCATGGCTGCTCGAGAGGCAGTATGGCTTAGGAAGCTGCTTGTGGGATTATTCGGTGAACCAATGTAGCCTACAGTTATTCATTGCGACAATCAAAGTTGTATAAAACTTTCAGTGAATCCGGTGTTTCATGACAGATCCAAACATATTGAGATTCCATATCATTATGTACGAGACATGGTAGATAGGAATGTGATCTAGTTGGAATACATTTGTACAGGAGATCAGACAACAGATATTCTTACCAAACCACTTTCAAGGGTGAAAGTTGAGCACTTCAGAAAAGGTCTTGGTATGATTGAAATTTAATTTGCTTTGTACTCCTATACTTATTAAGATGTTTTATGTGTAAACTTCTTTGTCATGTTAGGACTTTTATGGGTTTAACCCCCTGTGTTCATGTCTAAGAGGTGACGATCTCTTAGATAATGAACACTTGTATGTGGACATTATAAGGTGACGATCTTATGATGTTCAAACCAGTTATCATGTTGGATCTCTGGTATGCCATGGATGTGCCATGATTGTGTTGTGGTAAAACATTTGAATAAAATGTTAGTGCACATACCACAACTTGGATAAGTTGAGAATTTGACTATTCTCATGTTCTTATTCTTAAAGTATTGCGTGTTTAGGCAATACTGATATCACGTGCTTGGGTGATATCTTGTCATCACAAGTAGATGTGATGAACGCTTGTATCACGCGTTTAGATGATACTTCATGTCACGTGTTTAGGTGATGTGATTTCTTGTATCAGATGATTGATGATACTTCATGTCACATGTCTAGGTGATATGATTCCCTAGAGAGTAAGATTACGTAAGGGATACTGACCATCATGAGAAATGTGATGCTAGATATGTTGTCTTTCATTTATCTTTCCTAGCTAAGAGGGAGTGTTGATACATGATAGCCTCGGTAAGATAAATGATTGAATGAGAGATAAATGAAGTCTCTCATTCAATCATCTATCTCATGGATAGACTATGATAAGACTTCAGTCATCATTCCTTCGTCTGATAAATATAATTACTCTTCGATATGTCATTTTTGATTTATATTATATCAATAATAGTAAGCATGATATACGATCTAGTTGTGATCGTATCCCTCGATTCTTATATATAACCTTGCTAATAATCGGGTTCTTAACTAATGCACGAAATACCGATTGTTATTGGGTTTATTGTTAACTGCATATATACCGATTGGTATCGGGTTTATTCATAACTGTATACATACCGATTAGTATCGGTTTTACTTGTTAATTATATGCACACCGGTTAGTATCGGTTAAACTTGTTAGTTATATGCACACCAATTGGTATAAGTTAAAATGCGATTATGATTGAAGAAGTGCGATCAAGTAATATCTTGATCGGTCAAGGTATTACTTGATCCTCCTTATTGACATATATATATATCAATCCGTGATTATGAGAAGAACATCGAAATTCATAAATGCTCCTTCTCATTTGCAACATACCAGACAATAATCAGATTTATTATATTAAGAAATAACATATATTTGAAAGAAAAATAAACCTTGAATATAACTTGTATCTTGAATAGAAAATTGAATAACATTTACAAAAAGAGGATACTTAGGTGCGCGGGTAGTGTTGATGTGTTTTTTAGGCAAATGCAAACACAAAATAAAATACCTAAAAGTATCTTATCCTCTCTTGATCAAAATCTCTCAAATGCTGAAGATTCACACAAGGATCACTTGAGATAACTCCAAGGTTCCTCAATGTTGGGTCACGATGTGTGGATAAGCACAGTGGGTCGCTGTGATTGTTTTTCCTCCAAGGGGCCTTACGTTGTACATGAATGCTTGAATTGTTGGAACTTAGATTCTATCTACTTGCTTGGATAATTAAAAAAATTGGCAAAAGGGATAGGGTTTAGGAATTCTATTCTAATCCTAAGAATGCAAGAAAAGGGTGAATGATTTGATGGAATCCTACTAGGCAAGGTCTCACCATCAAATTGAGCAATTTGACACTAGCTCAGTGCGATCTTCTAAGGTATAACTCAAAGATGTTCAAATCATTACCATCAAACATTGATTACCATTCAAGTCAACGCATAAACAATGGATGTATAACGATTGAAGTTAAGCTCATATAATTCCAGTTGACCACACAAGGCACACTCACAATCAGCAAGAGACTAGTGTTATGGACTAAATAGATTCCACGTAAATACCTTCAACAAATTCTTCCATTCGATCTAATCAACATGAAAGTAAATGAGAAGTAGAAACCATAGGACTTGTTGAAATAACACATTTCACCATAACTTCAATGAAAAGAGTATCTTCATTCACAAGTCTTAACAACAATTCCTCCTAATCTAACATCTAACTACTATTAATCTTCTATTTTCTATCTTTCTCCTATTTACTAATTCTCTACTACTAACTATTCTATTAGCCTTTTCAAATGAAGAGTTTGAGCTTTATATAGAGAGCTCATTACAATGAGTGGCCAGGATCAAACCCCATCAATGGCCAAGATTTTACAATGAAACACTAATTAGGTTTGTTACAACAAACTTTATTCTGGCCAATGAAATAATTGCAATGTTTGGACACATGTCATTTCTAGAGTGTTTGACCAATAGATAGTGGGGGTAGGTGCATTAGAGTTTGTGCCCCCATGGGTGAGTCAAGTTCATTGAATCGAGACATGCTGATGTAGGACCTCCTCGATTAGTGGAGTAGTGACTGGGATGCCACCTCAATCTGCACTTGTAGACCTTATACCTCATCACAAGCAAGTGTTGATATTCTTAGCAATAAACTTTGATACTCAACGCCTCAAAGCTTGGTATGATGATGATCAAGTTTGACCTTCTACCCTTGCTTGTCTATCTTGCCTTGAGGTGATTGTACAACTTCTCTTCTTTATGAAAACCTTTTGAATATTGAAAGATCCTTAAATAGGTCTTTTGCTGCCCTGTTTAAATTTTAATTTAATAAACTATATTTTGGAGCCGTTTTGGTGTTCTTAGAGACCAGATAGAAGATGCAGAAGAGTTTGTTTCTTTGGTGTTGTTTTTTGGTGATGGGGTTTGCAACATATGACAAGAAACAACATAAAAATGAAATGTAATCAAGAGATCAGCTTCTGATTTTTTATATGACAGCAGATTACAATCATCTAGAAGTAAAATAACATTCACATGTACAAGCAGAAAACATACCAAGGATCCAGTGCTAGGGTTTGAGGCTATTTGCTATCCAGAAAATGGATACAAGCTGAGAAGGATGATGTAAAAGCAGATCAGTGGATCTAATCTACTTATTCTGCCATAAGATGAATTACCAATAACAAATTGGGCCAGAACCCAATTACCAGCTGGAAATCCAACCTTTGCGAGGCAAAATTATACAATTTTGACCTTCTTTTCCCACTGTTTTGCTCACCCTGATCACAAATCTAGTTAATTGATTGTGATTTCTTCCACACTACCCTTTCTAATCCCAACAATGAAATCAAGCACAAGAAATGGAGTTAGAACCCTCCATTTAATTTAAAATTGACGCACAACCTTCTAGAATGGTACGACACTGCCTGGAATGGTACGGCTGCAATTATGGAACCCACACTTCCTGCAATTTCAAGATAAACTGCTTAGAACTGATGTATCATACCTAATGGTGATTGCTGGGCTGGTTTTGTTGCTAAATTGACCCCCATTGGGTCTAAACAAGGCACATCCTTGTCCCCCGTGGGCAAATTAGTGGGTACACCTCCACTACCAATGTAGATCTGAGGGTTTACATCCTCCAAACACCTGCAATTTCTGCTGCTAATGCAGAGCTGAGAAAATCAGAAAATAAAATAATAACATAATGCCAATTCCCTCCTCCAAAATGTCTAATAACCTTTTCCAAAGAGTGGTGTAACCCTAAATGGAATATCCAACTAAAAAAGCATCTTCCTTGGCATCTTTTAGGTCCACGTCGCTTAAAGGCTTAAAGGATTTTAAAGAATGACAAGGGTCCCACCATGCCATGTCATTTAAGTGATTTGAGCCACTTTATTAAAAGGTACGCATAGCACTTTATTCAAACATAAGCCTTTATTAAAAAAAAGAAACTTAGGCTTTTAAAGTAACTTTATAAAAGTTACTTTTTCCTTATTAACTTTTGACACTTAGAGATTTTTAAGTGTCTTTATTCATCAAATGCAATGTGGGAATTGCATCAAAAAGATGGGGACATGACAAATATCCTGAAGTCCTTGCGTAGTCACCTTCTTGGTATCATTATGCTTGCCGATGAAATCTTCCCTCTTGAAGATATCTTCCTTGCATCTTGAACATTGACCTTGATGTAGAAATTTCTTCCTTGGAGTACTATGTTGATCTTCCTACAATCTGTCCCTTTTGATCTCCTCCTTTACTACTTGCAAAACAAACAAATAGGTATCAAACACGCATGATATATAACCTTTACACACTCTCTCAATTTGATATGATCTCTGATTTTTTATGTGTTGCAGGTCTGATATGTGCATCTATGGGGGAGATCGCTCCTAAGAAGGAGCAAAGGAAGGGGATTTCGCTCCTATCAGGGAGCAATGGAAGTGATTTTCGCTCCAAGGGGCCCCAATGGAAATAAACCCAAATTCACCCTTCATCAACTCATGTTTGTTTTTTTTGCCATCCACGCATGTGAATGTGTCAAATTGACCTTAAGGAAGGCCCTAAAATCAACTTTGCTCCTAACCAAGAGCAAAGGAAAGGAAATTCGCTCCAGATGTCCAGGAGCAATGGAAGTGAAAATCGCTCCTGAAGAGGAGCAAAGGAAATCACTTCAATTTCGACACTTAGCTTGATTTCCTCCATTTACCCTCCTTTCATCAACTCAAATGCATCGAATTATCTTCATGTAAGGTCATAGAAGCAAATTCGCTCTCATGAAAGTTCAAAGGAAGAGTATTTCGCTCCGAATGAGGAGCAATGGAAGTGTTTTCCACTCCTAATCATGGGCAAAGGATATCACATTAAATCACTTCAAATTCGCCATCTAGTTTGGTTTCACCAACTTGTGTCTTAGGTTTTAGTCTATATGAACAAAAGGTCATCAAATAGCCCTCAATGAATGCCTTAGAAGTGAATTTACTCTCATGAAGGAGCAAAGGAAGAGGAATTCGCTCCAGATGAGGAGCAATGGAAGCATAATTCGCTCCAATCAGGGAGCAATGGAAGTAACCCTCAAATTCATCACTTAGCTAGATTTTATCAATTTCTCCCTTTATCAACTTAGATCTTGTGGTTTTGCTCTCTTAGTGTGTAGATGTGTCAGATTATCATTAAGGGAGGCTTTGGAAGCAAATTTGCTCTCATGAAAGAGCAAAGGAAGGCAGATTCGCTCCTAATGAGGGGCAATGGAAGTAGATTTTGCTCCTAGAGGGGAGCAAAGGAAGTCATTTCAATTTGCCATCTTTATCCTTCCCTTTGTCAAAATCATGATGCACTTACCTCTTCCATGATAAAAAATGATGTTAAACTTGTTCCTTACCCTCAAATATACTGAAGAAGTTCAAATCGCTCCAAGGTGAAGGCAAAGGAAGAGGATTTCGCTCCTGAGAGGGAGCAAAGGAAGTAGATTTTGCTCTTGGATGGGAGAAAAGGAAGTGACCTCCACACTTAGCCCAATTCAAGATTGTTCATCAAGAATTGAATCCTTCGCTCAAACGAAGGCATCACATGATGACTAGAGGGAATTTCATATGATTTAGAAGGCTTGGAGAGGGATTTCGCTCTTGAGAAGGAGCAAAGGAAGCAAAATTCGCTCCTAAAAGGGACCAAAGGAAGTGGTCTCAAAAGTTCGCTCCAAATTGGGAGCAAAGGAAGTTCATTCTTCTTAACCACATCTCCCACCTCTTGATAAATTTCAATCAGCTCACTTTGATAGCAAAGGAAGAAATTCACTTCAAAACCCAAGCAAAGGAAATTCGCTCCAAAACCTAAGCAATGGAAGAGAAATTCTCTCCAAGATGAGGGCAAAGGAAGTCGTTCCAAAACCAAGGCAAAGGAAATCGCTCCTAGACTTAGGCAATGGAAATGACTCAAAGAAAATCGCTCCTAAACATGACCAATAGAAATTTGCTCCTATCGAGAGGCAAAGGAAGTGCATTTCACTCCTAGGAGGGAGCAAAGGAAATTTTCATGTACTTAGTCAAATTTTGTTCCTGCAACCTCTCAATGAAGTATGATCAGATTACTCAGATGACGAAGGAAACACTTGCATAGTTGACTAGACTTGATCTAAGAGACTCCTCTATCAAACTCCTGTTTATGCCAAGCTAATGAGCAAGGTCAGCAATTTAGGAAGTTTTCTCCTCCAAAGGAGCAATGGAAGTTCGCTCCTAGGAGGGGGCAATGGAATTTTTTCCATAGACAAATTTTGTCCTATGCGACCTACCTCTCAACGGAGTGTAATTAACCTTCTTGACTTGACTCCTTTGGCCACCTGACCAACTATACTCCTTGAATGCAAAGGCTAATGGCGAAGGACTCTACCACTATCCTAGAAAGATGAAAAAAGTGGGGGTCCCCATTTGCAATGGGGCGATGTGTGAAAACGTCACAACAGGTAGCTATAATGCATAGTAAGGGTGTGTGGTAGAGGTGAATTCAAGATGAGTGAAGAATTTTATTTTGTTTAAATTGGAACAAAGCATATGAGTGGACATAATTTTGGTTTCTTGTTCAATATAGAAGCAGAGAGCTAGGGCAAAGAAATTACAATAGAAATTGTGTATTCAATTTTATATATGAATAGATATAGAGAGCTTTCAACTTTATGTAAAGATTTATAACCTATAATTCAATTTTTTGTTGTTAGCTGCATTTTTTACCTAGCCTAATAAGGTTTGGTGATTTGAACTTCATAATGGTGTTAGAAGCTAGAGGCATTCAAATGTTCTTTTGCAATTATCACACATCACTTGCTTTGTTTAGGACTTTTTCGAGGAAGGAATTCCTCAAGCTTGTGTATACTAGATATGCCAGCTGCTTTATTTTGTTGGAGAGGATGATTGAGGTGCTGGAGCCTCTACAATTAATGGTGGTTAATTCAAAGTTGGGTGAATGGAAGAGGCAATTACAACTGAAGGAAAAAGTGTCAAACAAAAAATCCTTAAGGATGATTGGTGGTCCACAATGAGGTAAAAGATTGTCGTTTTTTATTTTTTAATGAATTGCTGATTTTTAATATTAAATTTCTGATTTTTTTTTTGATAGTTTAATAGCAGGGATTTTTAGCTTGGCCTGCACTAGGAGAGGTGTACATACCTGTTGACGTGTATTTTGTACACAATCATACACAGAATAAAATACCTACAGGCATCTTATCCTCTCTTGAGAAAATAGTCTCTAACTGCTGAAGATCTGCAAAAAGGATCAGTTAGATGGACTCCAAGGTTCTTTTAGTGGGGTCTCCACGTGTGGACAAGCTTTTTAGTGGTATGATGTGATTTGCTGTTTCCTTCAAGGCGTCTTACGGATTCAAAAGCTCGAAGATTTTACTAATCTAAAAGGAACTTTCAAAAAATGGAAAAGGACAGGGTTTAAGGAAGTCTAATCTAGCCTAACCCTATGAACGACTTAGCATGAATGAGATTTGGCAAGATTCAACCAACTTCAATTTTGCCATAAGATAACAACTCAATTGAAATTAGTGCGATCTTTTAAGGTAATAATGGTATTCAATGCATCAAAGACCAAGGACACTACTACGAAGGTACATATCCTAGATACGAAAATGCTTGAAGGTTAAGGACTCAAAATGTTTTCCAGTCGACCACACAAGGCGTTCCTACAATCAGCAAGAAGCTAGTGGTTTGGATTGCGAATCCTACCAAATATCAAATCTCACACTTAGTCTTTCAAATTAACAAACTACTTCGATTGAGCGTGATTCAAGTACATCCAACAACCATGAAGATAACTCAAGAAACTTGCAACAAAACACCATAACTTCAATATTTTATTGATTTCCAAGTCATCATATACAACAATTGCTTGAATTTCTCTCTTCAAGACTCAATCTTGCTACAAAATAAAAATTGCTTCTAACTCTAATCTCTCTATTACATCAACTATTATCTCTCACACTATTCACTATTTTTCTATTACCAAATGAAATGGAAAATGGGGGTATAAATAGCATCCCCAGTTACAATGAAAGGTCCAGATTGAAAGTAAATCAACGGACAAGATCATGACACCTAAACCCTAATTAGGGTTTGTTACAAATGACCTCCTTTTTACTGAACAACATTAAATACATAGCCAAATATTAAATTTGGCACAAAAATCTAGGAGGTATCAACCAATGAGAAATAAGATGTCATGTCATCTGTAACAACCTTTCATCTAGAATCTTATTCCCTTTCCAATTCTCTTTCTTAGCATATGCAATGAATTTTGTCACGATTCCTTCGATTTCTGTGCTTGGAATCTCGGGAAGATTCTTGATACTCTCTTCTAAGTGGATAACCTGATCAAATGCATCTAGAAGAGCTGTGTCCCAAGTAGGTTCAAGTTCCTTTGTTTTATCAATCAGGAGCATGGTGGCATACATCTGATCATACTGCTCATCTGTAACATCTGCGTCCTTGCGAAAGATGATCTTGATTCTATCCTCAAATTCTTGTAAATCCACATCTGTCTCGACCTCGATCCTTCTGCCAAGAATGGTACGAAGTACCTCAAATACTCTGTCCTGGATCGGATTGATCACCTCCTCAACTTGACCACATCTAACACTGATGTCCTCAAAGAGAACACTCTTTATATGGAGTAAGGTTGACCACTGAAACAAACTGTGAGAATCACCTTCTAAGATCTTCTCTTGTGCTAAAATTCTTCTGGATGTGTGTCTTATAACTTTCAAGACAGGGATGACAACGTCCTTGGTATGGGCAAATGCAGCTACTGTTGCCGTCAATCTGTGAATAATCTCAAGAACTTGGATAGCCTGGTGGGTAATCTTCGACATCCTTGTAACAAACTCTATGGCCACCGTGTGAGATCTATCCATCCAACCACATGTACGCTGGACCAGGTTCCTGAATCTTTCAGCTTCATTGATTGATTGAAGGGGCAATGCCTGCAATGGTGATCTGATTGGATCCTGACGTCCCAAAGGTTCATTGATGTGACTGAAATACGTCCTCCATGCACCGACCTCTCTCTCAAGCTTTCTATTCTTTTCCACTTCTTCTCTAAGCTTGTCCTTCAATGCCTCAAATGTGTCGGTGGCATCATCTAAAGTCTGCTCTGCTGTGGAAGGTCCTAACTCAATAGTCTGTATATGATAGTCCTCTGCTAGGATCTCACCCTCATATTTGTCTGCTGCCGGTGTAGCTATCTGCAATTTTCTAGATCCAGTCTCATCTCGAATCATCTTGGACATCTTTGTAGCCTTCTTCTTCTCTATTGTCATATGTGAACGTCCTACGAGGCTCTCTAAATCAATTGCACTGTCCTCGTCCTCAATTACGATCACCTTAGTCAATCTTTCCTTCAACCGATCTGGGATATTTGATCTTGTCTCTTGAACTTGAATCTCTTTATGTACTATTTCTTCTTGTCTGGGAGGAGATGTTACTTCATTATCATTATCTAAATCATAGTCTTGGAGAGATCCATCGGATGAAACATACTGTGCCTGTCCTTCCTCCTGTCTATCATTCTGTACCATCGATTCCATGGACTCTTCTACTCGAACTGCTCTATCTTCTGGTCTGGAAGAAGTACCTGGTGTTTGATCTTTGTTGGCACCTTGATTTTTCTTGGAAGGCTCTTTCTTTTCTGATCTTTCCTTTCTCTTCGAACCTCTCGAATGGAGATTGCCCTCACTGGCACATCGAAGGTTACCTTCACCTGAATTCCTAGGATTAGGATTGCCTTCACTAACACTGGCTCCACCTTCGGCTGGCTTTTCTTCCAAAGTAAAAGACATGGCTATGCCCTGTTCTCTCAACTTCTGATGCTGAACGTATACCCATCTGCGAGTACAAGACAAGACTGGTGCCATCAAATCATCTAAATCCACGGCCTCGGGCTCATTCCAATTCAAACTTATTGTCTTGCTTTCTCTATCATATGAAGATTGGATGTGCCTGCCGTTGTCCTGAGCTTGGTCGGCTACTCTGTAAATCTTACATTTCCTGATGAAATCCAAAGGCAATCTAGAATGTATCTTTCGTTTCACTTCGAGATCATCTAGGAGATTCATCATAAAATCTTCAATTTGGTACTCATGTCTAAATCTTCTACCGACCGTCTCCTCTAAATGTCCATGTGGATCAAAACTATTCCTCCAAGCAAAAGATGAAAAAGGATACAAGGCTAACTCCTTCTCTGCGTCATCCATGGCTAAGACATTAGGACATACCTCAACTGAATTACCCAAAATAATAGGTACCTGAACTCCATTCTGATGTCTGTGTCTGAATGCCTTCACATATGCTGCCAACTGCCTTGTTACTTCAAGTAACACAATTCTGTCTGTCGGGTACCTCGGCAACATGTATGGAGGTAAAGGACATCCATACACTCTAATGTAAGTGAACTTGGGAAACTGAATGAACCAAGCACCGTACCTCTTGATGAATTCCTGGGCATCCTGAGATAATCTGTTGTGAATCCCTCCTTGCAACGTCCTTGTGATGTTCATCGTGAAAGTATCATTGATTAACTTGTAGTTCTTTCCTGGTGGATGATGCAAGTAGGTATAGGATTCACAAACTCTGACCTCGCCGGGTCCTCTTCCAATCACTCCTCTGTGAGGTAGTCCTGCGTACTCAACGCTCCTGATTAAGGCATAGATGACGTATGAACTCATGTGGAAGGACTTAGTAGCCCTGAGTCTTCTCAACTGTACGTCTAAGCAATGGCTAATTATCCTAGCCCAATGTATTGTACCCTTTCCTTGAACAATCACCTGGATGAAGTAAAACATCCATTTCTCAAAATAGAAGGCATGAGGTGCTCCTGTAACTCTGTTGAGCATGGTAATCAAATCTCTGTACTCCTCTTGGAAATCAATCCTGTGTGGTGTGTTCGGTACTTTGCTCAGACGGGGACGACTCTTAAGTAGCCAGTTCTTGTTGATTATGTTTAGGCAAGCATCTGGATCATCATCGTACACTGATCTGGCTCCTTCAATGCTCTTGTATATCATGTCCCTGTGCTCTGGAAGATGGAAGGCTTCACTTATGGCTTCCTCTGAAAGGTACGCCAAAGTGTTTCCCTCATTGGACACAATTGTCCTGGACTGTGGATTGTAATGACGGGCACACTCGATCATCAACTCGTGGCACTGAATGGCTGGAGGAAAACCGGCCGCCTTAATGATGCCACTCTCTATTATTCTCCGGGCGACAGGTGATGGCTTGCCGATGTAAGGGACCTCTCGGAACTTCTTCGTGCTAAAGTTCCCCAAGTTGGTATCTCCAATGTTGCTCCACTTCGACACGATCTTGGTCTCCACTTCTTCGGTCTTCTGATCTTCTTTCATGAGAGCCGAGCGACTGGTGGATGCTCCCGCCTTTGGGGTCGCCATACCTACACAACATTTCATTATAAGAAATAGATTTTGTAATAAATAACGTAAATAAGAGAGATAAATTTTAGGAAACCTCATGATAAGTCTCTAGAGTTATCATTTCCTAAAATACAACGATTGAGCTAAGAGATTTCAAAACTCAAAATTTCAAAATTTGAAATATGACGATGAATGAATAAAGCAATAACAATTAAATCGCCATACCTCGATAGAGAGCTAACTCTAGAATGCAAAAACAAAATTTGCCTAGGCAAAATTGAGGTATAAGATAATCTTCAATATGATCTCCTCAAAATTGACTTCGCCACCTCTGGAGAGAATGTGATCTTCAATTATCGCCTTGGACGTGGTTTCAAATGGATCTTCAAATTCGCCTTGGTCTTCAACGTAATTCGCACTCTATATTAGCGCCACCTTTGGTTTGAAATTGCACCACCTTTAGATAACTTAGCGCGCCACCCTTGGTTGAATGAAACTCGCACCACCCTTGAAGTGTCTACGCCACCTTGGATAATATTCGCACTATATTCGCCTCTTTCAATTCGCATGAAGGAAGGTAAAATAATGATGTAGAAAATGATAATTCCACTCCCCTTATATAGCGCGTTCATCCTTCACCCCTTAGGCCGACTTGATAAAAATAAAACCATTTTTTAAATGATTTGCAATGAAATGACAAGGCCGACCTCCTTAAATGAGCGCTTGAAATCGATTTTTTATTAATTAAATAATTAATTATTAATGCCTTGCGTTTTTTTTAATTTGCAAATTTCGATTCTAATAAAGGCAAAATAATTAATAAATGTTTAACGCCATATTAAATGCCAATTTAAATAGGATTTTCAATTTTTAAATCGATTTAGCATTTGAATTGTTTAATTTGGCGCCAAAAATATGAAAATAAAGGGACGTACCTCATCGCTCTGGTCCCTTGGAGAGGGACAGGAGCGATCCATGATCTTGGTTTTGATTCTTGCGTTTTCAACGTTCAACTCCCTCATTTCCACGTTCCAAATCGATCATCTGGTGGTCCTTCGAATTTGAATTTCTTTCTTGTGCGAGCAAGTGCATCTTATGACCATTATCGCCCTGGTCCCTTGGAGAGGGACAGGAGCGATCCTAAGGTTTTTGCTCGAAATTCTCCATCTTGGTACGATCCTTTCCTTGTATCATCTTCCAAATGTCATTTAAAACCTTGTGCGTCCTTGTCTTAACGTGATTTTCAAAGAATATCGTGTGTTTTGCCTAACATCGCCCTTGTCCCTTGGAGAGGGACAGGAGCGATCTCCATGATCTTCACGTTCATCTTGTATCTTTGACCTTCGAATTTCCATTGTAAGGCGAATAACATCTATGCTCATTCCTTTCGCGCTTATTCCATTTGTCTTCATTATGTGTTTGGACGTATTAAAGGGACCATCGCCCTTGTCCCTTGGAGAGGGACAGGAGCGATCCATTATTTCTCCTTGATCTTGGCGACTTTTAAACTTCGATCTCCTTTGCAATGTCCTTCAAACGTCGTCCTTCGCACTTCCTAACCTCGCTTCGCCTTGATCTTTGAAGGAACGTGAGTGTTTTGATAGTATCGCCTTGGTCCTTGCCCAAAGGACAGGAGCGATATGGGGCTTTTACACTATTTGGCGATGTTTAGACGTTCAAACCCTTGCAAATTATCTTCAAACGATGCCATGGACCTTGCATAACCTTGTGAATCTTTAACTTAGCACGTACTTGGAACAAAACGAGGAATCCAAAGCGAATCGCCCTGGTCCCTTGGAGAGGGACAGGAGCGATCTAGTCTCCATGCTCAAAATGATGATCATTTCACGTTCAAAACTCTTGTTTATCATCTTGTTGTCATACCATGGACCCTCCAAGACGTTGCGAACCCTTGATCTTACGTAAATCTTGCATAAAATGGCCAATATATCCAACATCGCCCTGGTCCCTTCCTGAGGGACAGGAGCGAAGTTCATCATTGCGAGCTTTGTTCTTGTTTTTACTAACTTGCAATTATCTTCATTACGTGAAATGACGTCCTTTAAGTCCTCTTGGTAACTTAATATTTGCTTGTCCTTTGAAATCGATGCCTTAATGGAAATATCGCTCTGGTCCCTTGGAGAGGGACAGGAGCGATCTGGGTCTTAGAGTGCATATTCCTTCCATGTGATGACCTTTACAACCTTGCGCTTGATGGAAATGCTCTAAAATGTCTTCGCCACCCTTCGTCTTGACTTGGATCGGCCTTGAACCTTGGAGGAACGACCTTGAACTTGCGTAGAGAGTATTATCATCATCATCGCCCTGGTCCCTTGGAGAGGGACAGGAGCGATCCTTCCCTTGTGGCCACTATCTCACTTTGCCAGGTTCCAAGTTTATATTCAACGGTCTCGTCCTTCTTCACTCTATTCGTCCATGCCTTGACATCATTTGTAACTTTGCAAGAAAAGCAATTATATCAAAAAATCGCTCTGGTCCCTTCCTGAGGGACAGGAGCGAACTAGGCATTTAACACTAGTATGGACGTCCCAAAAAATCTTCAATTTATATTCAACGCATTTATCTCATGTTCTCCTTTGTTTTTGAACGTAAACTTGCCTTGACCTTTGTCTGGATTTTGCAAAATGAAGGAAATCGCTCTGGTCCCTGGGAGAGGGACGAGAGCTACAAGGTACTTCGCCCTGGTCCCTTGGAGAGGGACAGGAGCGATTTAGTCAATATAGGTCATTCTCCTTCGTTTTTGCATCTCAAATTATATTCATTTGGCAAAGCATCCTCCCTTGGACGTCCTCAAATCATTAAGCTCTCGAAATCTTGCAAGGACAAGACGAAATTTGAATTGTAGCTCCGGTCCTTCACTGAGGGACAGGAGCGATTTTCCTCCTGGAGACATGTCTGTGCTTCATGAAAATCTTCAATTTATATTCAATGGAAAGATCTCGTCGTTCTCCATCACTTCAAACGTAAAATTTGTCTGGACTCTGCAAGAATGATGAGATATTTGAAAATGAGCTCCCGTCCTTCACTGAGGGACAGGAGCGATTTTGCTCCTACAGGCCAAAATAACAAGATTTTTCACATTTTAACACTTCACGAGGCGAAAACAAATCAATTCCAATACCCAGGATCAAAATTCAAAAAAGTCAAAATTTGGTCAAAATATTTAATCGGACAGAAATTCACATTGACGGTCAACACTTAGACAAATTTAAGCTCTGCATGAACATTCCAATTGAAAATTAGATTACTTTGGCGAATTTATTGCATTCAAAATTTGCATTCCAGAAAAGGAAGCTCAAAAGCTCTCAAAAAACAACTGGATTTTGGCTTGAAAAGGCAAAATTTAAAACCCTAAGGCTTGGCCCTAAATCCAGACAACCAACTGACTAACAAAACCCTAAAAACGAAAGCGAAAACGAGCGAAAAACAAGCAAAAAGAGGGGGTCCCCATTTGCGATGGGGCGATGTGTGAAATGGTCACAACAATACCCTTCCCCCTTGTGGGATTTGAACTTGTGACCTCTCTTTCAAGAACACAATTTCTCCACCACTAGGCCAACTCGGGCTGTACTAAATTTCGGATTTTATTATTAGCTAATAC
Source organism: Cryptomeria japonica (assembly GCF_030272615.1). Taxonomy (NCBI): domain Eukaryota; kingdom Viridiplantae; phylum Streptophyta; class Pinopsida; order Cupressales; family Cupressaceae; genus Cryptomeria; species Cryptomeria japonica. The sequence continues at coordinate 16,899,618 of NC_081414.1, forward strand.
ATTGGTGATTTTAGTATTGAATTTCTGATTTCATTATTAACTAGTACATTGCTGATTTTAGTATTATATTTCTGATTTTGTTTCTAAGTTTCTAATTCGTAAATTTACTAAATTATTTTCATTGTTTGTAGATATATTTGCTCCATTACCTTATCCATTGTGCAAGTCATAAAATATGTTGATACACACTCTCCTAGCCTTGGAGAGATTTATGAAACATTTGATAACATGGTTGGTCAGATGAAGCAATCAACTCAACGCAGAGACCCAAATTTTGGTTTTATGAGGAGCACATTAGGCCCATTATGACATGGGGGTTGGACACCATGAACTCCCCACTTCATATGACTACCTACGCTCTAAATCCCAAATGGTATGCACTTAGACTTGGGAGAGTGCTTCCATTTGATGATGTAAAGGTGAAAGAAGGCTTGATGAGGGCCCTCACAAAAACATATATTGAGGAGGAGTCTAGAAACTTAGAGCATAGTGGCTAGACTTTGTGAGTCTTTGTGCCCCAACATTAAGTAGAGTAGAGGCAAGGATGGATAGAGTCACATTAGCTCAATCCAACCCCATTTGACGGTGGACATGGCATGGCAAGGATTCACTAGAGTTTAGAATGCTTGGCACTAGTCTCCTTTCACAGGTTGCTAGTTCCTCTGCTGCAAAGAGGAATTGGTCCACATATAGCTTCATCTAGTTAGTTAAGAGGAATAGGATTAACTCTAGATGATTGAAGAAGTTGGTGGCTGTGCATAGTGCCTTGCGGCTTCAGGATCGGTAGACACCTGAGTATTGTAAGACTACAACTGCTCGTTGGGATGTTGATCCTGAAGATACTACATGGGTTGATGAGGAGGCATGTGATGTATTGATTTGGTTTCCATTGGATAAGACAACTACTCATAGTGGCAGTGACTTAGACTCTGATTTTGATGTAGTCTTAGGGGAGGCTGATTAGGGACAATTACATATTAATATTTCTATATATTTCATATTTGTCATTTTGTAGTTGAAAGTTGCAGTCTTTGGGCATTTTGATGTAATTTTTATAATATGCAATGTGTTTTGTCAATGAGTGCAATTAAATTTTGATAAAATTTCATTTGTTTGTCTCTTTCTATGAAATTAAAATATCAGTTGAATTCCAATATTATGTATTAAGGTTCTATGATGTATATGTTGATTGGCTTATCAATGGTATCATATGAATATTTGAAACTTTCTCTATTTTTTTAATAGCCATCCGCTACATCCCCTAAAAGATGGTTCCCTCCTGTTCTCATCCCCAGAACGTCCCCCCCTGTCCCCAAAACACGGGGTGACACAGCTTTGTTTTCATTCCTTTCCATCTTCAATTTATATTTTATCTAGAAAGCATGCTGTTAGATTGAGCATAACTTATTTTTAGATTTTGTGCCAAACAAGTATTTTATTATAATATTAGTCTAACCCTTGCCCACATTGGGATCTTGGTGATCAAAAGGTGTTAAGGTTGCATGATTGATTATTGTAAAAGTAAAAATTCAGAAAATTTCAGGTTGGGACATTACAAGTAGTTTAATGGCTGTTGTATGGGCATTTAGAGCAGCAAGGTTTCCTTCAATTTATGACACTGTAAGGGTTTCAGATTGAGATAGTTAGCAAATTTCATTCATTATGTTTGCCAGTTGGAATCTCATTGTTGTGGGGTTTTGAAGTTGTTCATCAAGGTGTTTGCAAGGGTTTCATGCTTGCTGTTTTATGATCAAAATGATAGTGTTTTATTATAAGCTTCATCCATTCACAAGAAGATAATGTATGTTGCAGCCTTCTTCATAACAAGCTTTTATAGCAGCGTTCCATCTCCCTACTGCAGCATAAACAGTGATTAGTCATACAATTCAGTAACTGTTTGAGTGACAAGTAATGGTACATGGTGATTACCAAGGATATCCATGATAGTTCATGGGTGCTCTCATCTTTATTAGGGTTTGTTCATACCATCTTTCAAGGGTTTCATTCACCATTTTTAGTCTTGGCAAAGCCATAGGGAAAAAGTTTTCTAGTTTGCTGATTGAGATAGACAGTTAGGGTTTGAAACATAGATTTGAGATTTGGAAAGGACTCATGGATCTAAGTCTGGTTCAAGCTTGGCAAGTTTGCAAACTTGACTTTTTCCATGATAGTTCATGGGCGCTTTCATCTTTATTAGGGTTTGTTCATACCGTATTTCAAGGGTTTCATTCACCATTTTTAGTCTTGACAAAGCCATAGGGAAAAAGTTTTCTAGTTTGTTGATTGAGATAGACAGTTAGGGTTTGAATCATAGGTTTGAGATCTGGAAAGGACTCGTGGATCTAAGTCTGGTTCAAGCTTGGCAAGTTTGCAAACTTGACTTTCAGTAGACTTGCGAGTCTCAACTATCAAACTCAGCCAAATTTGAAACAATCACAGGATGGACTTGAAATTTACAAACAAAAAACATTCATTAAAAACAATTTTTTTCATATTTTACATATTTTTAATTGCCAAGTTTTGCTGAGTTTGTACTAAGGTTTGGTACTGATCTAAGTTTGAAGGAAAAAATGGGTGTTGAGTCTATGCCAAGTTTGAGTCTTAACACTATGATTTTGGGTAATAAATTGTTTTGTTTCAGAGGATGTCATCAAATTCTAGCAACCTAGTTGGATTGGTGAAATTGAAAAATTCATGGTGGTTAGGCTTTCAGGTCCATTAAAAGATTTGCTAGTTTTCAGAATCAGAAAGGAAATATGTGCCAAATTGCTATTTTTGGTAATGGCTGTTTTCACAATTGCTATTCCAATGTTTCTATTCCTAGATATACGGTCAAGGCCTGTTTAGGTTGCTTTAATTAGTTATATTTTATTATTTTTTTAGGAGTGGTTTTACTTTCAAGTTTCTTTCTTGTTTTTATGTAGCTTCTAAGGGTTTCTTTAAAACTGACATTTCTGGGATAAATAATTATTATCCTAAGTTTTCAAAATTGTGTACTCTTGTAACCTAGAAATAAGTGCTTGACCACATAAACTTTTGATGATGGTTGATGTTATGCTTATGTTTCTGAAATTGTTATTCAAGTTGGTTAATTGTGTTTGTAATCCTATGGATTGAATTGAAAGTAGCTCATTTTAAGTCAAGCTTTGTACTGATGATATTTGTCTACGTTCATTGTAGCTTTGCATGCAAAAGAGCCTTTCAATTATTGGAATTGTTTTCTATTCTGAAGTAGTTATTGTATCTGGTAATTGGTCTTTGTTTTAGTTACCAAGGAGTTGTTTTGTTCATGCTTAGATTTAGTTGCTTTCATTCTCAATAACTAAAATGTTTGTTGTGAGATGAGCTGTTACTATTCTTGTGCTCAAACTTGAGGCAAAAATACAAGCAGTTAGTTATTTCCATTTATGCTATCTCCCTTGAGAAATCTTGTTTTTTGTAAATAACTATAAATTTTGTTTATAGCTTAGTGTTTAGGTAGTTTCAAATCCCAGGGAGCTTCCCTTTACAATTTGAAGAGAGGTTCATTTTACATACTGTTCTTGTTTGAGTTCTCTCAAGAGAGACAACTTAAACATCTTTACTTCAGTCCTGATATCCTCATTTAAGAACTTGTGAAACAACTTTGGAAAAAACCATTATGTGATGATTTCATAATTTAATTTTTGATCGTTTAGTTTCTATTTCTGTTTAAACTTTTATATTTAGGGAAGATAGAATTGAAAGATCCATTTCATAATTTTTAAACTTTGCACTGTTTACTTTGAATCTGAGCCTTCACCACTTTGTTTTTAGCAGAAATTAATGTTCACAGAAAATCGTGTGCTCTATAGGTAAATAAGTCTACTTTCATATTTAGTATCTCCTAAAGTACTTAAAAGTTGAATTTTACTTTTCTAAACAGGTTTTTTTTTTTTTAGTTCAATTTCTTGTAACTCAACATCAGTAAAATAGAATTTTATTTTTTGTTTGTACAAAGTTCAGATGTAGTTAACTTGTCCCATGTTTAGATTGGAAATGTAGATTTAAAATATAAGGGTTTAACCCTGTTTTGTACCTGTGTGAAAACATTGGACAATACTATTTCAGTGAAGATTATTGAGAGACCAACAGTACAGATTTCATAAGTTAAACTATGTTTCTCAATTCTCAGTATACACATTTACTACTACATTTTAGGGTTACAAAGAACATATAAAAAGGATATTTTAGGATGTTTTGTGTATAGATTGATGTTGTAGAATTAACTCTATGGGGTAAGATTTAATTACTAAATGAAATTAATGAATAAAAAATCTCAATTTTTGTAGAACTTGTATTTACAGGACTTTGAAGATGATGAAGGAATTACTGAAGCTGGAAAGCAAATAAAAATGCTTCTTAAGAAAAAATTCGATGAGAATGATGAGTCTGGAAAGGAAAATGCTCTGGAACCTAGTGCAAATAACAAAGAAATCAATGAGAATGATAGTGAACATGAGGATGTGAAGATGGTTGTAAGTTTTATGTGAACTTCTAAGAGAATACTTTTTGTATTCTATGTTTTGATATCTCTTTTTGAGTTATAGTCCATTTCTAGTAATGGTAAAGGTTAGAAGATTGCGATTCAATCTGTATTTGTAAAATAATTTATTAGTAATTTAGTACACTAACATATTTTTGTCTGATTTAGAAAATTTCTCTTTTGGGTTGAACTTTGGCTTTTATGCCATGAGAGTTTGTCTTCTTTAAAATTTATGAGGGACTTGTACTCAGATTTTTTATTTGGGATATGCCTCCAATTTGTTGAATTCGGCATTTTATCCAATTTTAACACTTTTTCATGTTTTTTGAGAAGTTGGACTTGGGAATTTTACCCCATGATCTCATCCCATTAAGTAGAACATGGTATTTTAGATTTTCACATGTTTTATTTATTTGAAGCTTCTAGTAACACACCTTAAGGGGCCATATTGCTATGGAGACTGACTTTGGTTTGGATGCTTTTTCAGGGGCACTTGTTTTTCTAAAGTTGATTGTCTTACACTTAAATCTTTGTTCCTTATGCCATTCACATGGAGATATCCATATCTCTGACTGCAATCTTTGATCTTCAACCAAGTTTTTTTTCTAATTTAATATGAATTCACTGTTATATTTTGTATTCTTGCGTAACTTTAATGAACTTATGGTATAATTTTTATATATAATCAAAATACACTCTTTTCTTTCTTTTATTTTGCATTTTTTTTTCTTGTTTTATTTTAATATACCAATGCCAAAATTTTATATTATCATAAACTCTATTAGAATAAAGAATGATTCACTAGATACTATTTACTTACTATAGTTGAAGGGAATAAAATTGCACTGGTAATACTATCCTAAGGAATATATTGTAAATATAGCATATCTTTTCCATAATCCTTTGTCTTCTTTTTGAGGGTTTCGTTAGGAGAGTTTGAAGGATCTTATATTCTCTCTACAACAATCACTGGGGTAAAACCTCCTCATCAAGATGGTGAATCTGCCTTTGTTGAAACCTAAATTGTAGAAAAAGTAGAAACTGTACACTCGACAAGATGATTTTGTGTTGGTTTTTTGCAAATATATATAGAAGGAAAGGTTGTAGAAAATTAGGAATAATGAATTTACAGATTTGTGAAGTAGAAATCAGAGTTTGACAAAACCTACATAATATTAATATCTTAAAATGAATGAGTAAACTTGTAAATAAATTTGTAATTTGCAAAGAGAACTCATAGAAACAACACTTATATCTAACATAAGAAAAGATACAACCATAATAACAAATAAGAATCGAAGTTCTGATCTGGAGTTATTATTTCTCCTAATTCCAAGTTCCCAAAGTCTTTTTCTCTCCCACACAACTTTAGCAAAAATGTGTTCCAAGTTTAATACTGGTGTAGGAGCACCCAAGCAGACTGTTGATCAACACCAACCAAAAACTTGGTTTTTTTTTCTTTTCTTCCAATTTTGGTTTTCTTTCGGTTGGCAACTCTCATCAATTTTGTAGAAGCCTAACCATGACTATGGAGGGTGAAAGAGAAAGTTTAAAATGCAGACTTGAGAGAATCGTGTCCTGCTCAGCTTAGTGGCTTGCTTCAAATAAACATTGGACAATCTGTTGTGATTTGCAATGAAGCCTAGAACAAAGCGTGGACATCCATCAAATCATAAAGCAAACATGAATTTTTTATGTTATTGCCCTGTTGGACATGGGAGCATCGACAAGGAACACTGTTGGCAATATTACAAGGATATTGAGAAGGTTGTTGATGATTATGGACATAACTGATTAAAGATGTTTTACTGTCTTGATATTATTATTTTGTCATTGATGTCAAGAAATTGATTTTCTAATTCAGTATGATGTTGCCATATCTTAAGAAATATGATATGAAGATTATAAAGAAGTCGGTAAAGACACAGGAAAGAATATGATGAGTAAAGGGATAAGTTATTCAATGGGCAACTCTACCGAGTCAGACAATGATGAGATCTTGATGTTTTAGATTGTTCTAACATCATACATATGTTGTAAAATGTAAAGGTCAATACTATACTATGTTATCAAGCAAGGAACCTAGTCGGTAAACCCTAAGGTTATCGCAGTCGGTTAATGAAGACAAAATGTCTACCGAGTAAAGTTTAGTACTCACCGAGTTGTAACCGAGCTATAACAGAATGCATTAAATGTTTACATGTGATATTTAATGAAAGATGCTAATGAGCTGGAGCGGATCAATGATTGGCAAGCCGTAGAAAAAGTTTATTAATGAATCTAAAGCAATGGAAAGTCGGCAAGAAGATCTACAGCTCAGATTGAACCGCATTATCCGAACACAAGTTCCAAGATGAATGTGCAAGTTCCGAGGTGGGGGAAAACGTTTTCAGATCGAAAGATACAATGAACCTAGACAAGATTGAAGATTTGATGGCTATGATTGATCATGGGAAATGTGATCAAGGAGATTAAGCGGTTAGAAGATTGTTTATAAATAAGGAACTGTTGATAAACAATGTATGCGGGCAAGTGTATGCACAAGGGATGCTACATAGTGATTACCGAGCACAAATGCTTGAAGACCTGTTAGAATAACAGAGTATTGATGCCCAACAGATAGACAAGATTAGTTCTATGTCTAGATTGTATTGAACAAATAAGAATCCGCTTTAGCATTTTAGATGTGAAGTTGCAGATAGATTGTATTACTGTTATTTTGTGAAAGTGACAGGAAATCTCTTAACCGAGTGGACTTAACAGTCTTATATGTAAATCCTCTAACAAGGTGACATTCTAAATGAGTGTTTGAAATCCTTTGACAAGGTCACTTCTAACAAAGTGAAGATCCTAACAGATCTGAGGGAAATCCCTTAACCGGGTCACATCTAGCAATGTGTTTTGTAGTCTTTAACAGGATTGGCTTTTAACCAAGCATACACTAGAAGAGTATATTTCTTAGTGGGTTCGAAATCTCACGGTGGTTTGTCCCTATTTTGGGTTTCCACGTTAAATCCGGTGTTATGAGGTTTATATTGTTCATATGCTTTTGAGTTTGCATGTTTGACAGTTTTTGATTATATGACTGATATATGTTATCGATGTTGAATCTGATGTTTTCATTGATGATTAAGTTTGTATGATTCACCCCCCCCCCTAATCTTGTTGGCTATTGGATCTGTACTTATATTAAGAATCAGAACTATCAATTGGTATCAGAGCTTTGGACTCCGAAAGGAAAGTTTAAAGGCACTTGAGTTAAAGATCCAATGATGTATAAGAGGGATGCACCTAAGCTAAATAAGTCAAGTTTCTCTACATGGCAGAAAAGGATGAAGCTACATCTATCAGGAGTTGGAGAATATGCTTTATACTATCTGGAGAATGATTTTGTTGCATCGAGTACCTATCCATTGACTATGGAAGAGATAAAGGCAAAGCAAGAACACATTCAAGCAATGATTGAAATAACATCTGCATTGACCGATTCTGAGTTTAATGATCTAGAAGGCTGCAATGATGGAAAGGCAATGTGGACTAAGCTCATATCTGTATATGGAGGAGATGAACATGTTCAAAGAGCAAAAGTTGATAGTCTAAGAGGACAACTTGAATCTATGAGGATGAATGAAGGTAAGAACATAACCCAGTGCAGTACAAGACTAAAGGAGATTGTAAATCAAATCAAAGGAGCAGGAGGAACTATTGAAGAAAAGGATGTGACAAGTAAGTTGTTAAGAACCCTTCTACTTGCCTATGCAATCTGAGTGTCTGCAATCAATGAATTCAGGTCTGTACCTAATATGTCAGTTTCCTTGGATGCCACTATTGGTAAGCTACATGCATTTGAGTTAAGTAATTTTGATAATAGTGGGTCATCGGTAAATAAAATTGAATCTGCATTTAGTTTTTTTCATCTGAATGAATCTAATGATTATAATGAGAGAATGTATAAGTACTCTGAAGGAGATCACAGTGGAGCAAGTGAAAGATTTCGGAAGAACATGGAGGAGGTACATAAACTGTATGAAGAAATAAAAAAGCAAGAAGAATTTGAAGCACTATTGGCCAAAAGGTTACCAAGAGGCAAAGGTAAGTATAAAGGAAAACTACCTTTGAAATGTTTCAATTGTGATAAGATTGGACATATGGCTTCCAACTGTCCTGACAAAGATTTCACAGAAAAAAGAGATTACCGAGATGATAGACAGAAAGATAATCATTACAGAGGTCACCGAGACTTCAAAAGAAGAGATAGAAAGACCTGCTTAATTGCTGATGAGGAATCTGAAGATGATAAATCAGATGAGACTGATACGGAGGAAGTTGTTTATGTGGCTATCAAGGATGGATTAGATGAAGAAAGTTATGAAGAAAAAGCCCTAATATCTCACATAAACACTAATGATTCTTGGATTATAGATAGTGGATGCTCACATCATATGACAGGAGATAAACACAAATTTGTTATGTTAGAAGATTATGATGGAGGCTATGTTAGATTTGGTAATGATGAACCATGTTCGGTAAGAGGTAAAGGATCCATAACACTTCTTGATAAAGCAAGATGCAATGATGTTTATTGGGTTGAAGGTTTGAAATATAATTTGTTAAGTGTAGCACAGCTAAACAACACAGGTTACCGAATAGAATTTCAGAAGGGAATTGTCAAAGTTCATGACAAGAATGGAAAGTTAGCTGCTACCGAGACACAAACAAAAGGTAATACATTTCACCTTGACTCTACTCACAACAAGTGTTTGCATGCAAAGATTGATAATACCTGGTTATGGCATAAAAGGTTTTGTCATGTTAATTTTGATAATCTGATCAAGATAAGTAAGAAGCACAAAGTAAGAGGTCTACCGAGTCTTGAAAAGCCTGAGAATGCTATGTGCCGAGGATGCCAAATGGGTAAGATGACAAGATCCAACTTTACAAGTAAGTCCTACACCTCTAAGGGAATTTTAGATCTTGTGCACACTGATCTTTGTGGTCCTATGAAAGTTCAAAGTTATTATGGTGATAAGTATTTCATATTATTTGTGGATGATTATTCAAGGATGATGTCAGTAATGTTTTTAAAAGAAAAATCAGAAGCTTTTCAAATGTTTAAGTGGTACAAGGCTAGAGTTGAAAATGAAACAGGAAGACAACTGAAATGTCTTAGATCAGATAGAGGAGAATTCACTTCTGATGATTTCAACCTATTTTGTAATGATCATGGTATTAAAAGACAAGTCTCTGCACCAAGAACTCCACAGCAGAATGAAATAGCTGAAAGAAGAAACAGATCTATTGTGGATTGTGCTAGAACACTAATGATTGAGAAGAAGGTTCCACAAACATTTTGGAGAGAAGCAATAAGCACATCTGTTTACACCTTGAACCGAGTTCAATTGAAGAAAGGTACCTTGAAGACACCTTATGAAATCTGGTATGGCAAAAAACCTAATGTAAGTTATTTTAAGATCTTTGGAAGCAAATGCTATGTTCATAAAGATGATAGAAATGGCAAGTTTGATCAGAAAAGTGAAGAAGGAACATTTCTAGGATATTCTTCTAGAAGCAAAGCATTTAAATGTCTGATCAAATCATCTAACAAAATAGTAGAAAGTGCAAATGTGAAAATTGATGAATTTGCAGAAAGAACTGATGACAGGAATTCCAAAGAACCAGAAGACTATGATGAATTTGTCTATGTGCAACCAAGAAGTCCTACCGAGATAACTGTTGAAGGAAATAAGGAAGATATCCAGTTACCGAGTGATGAAGAGTATCATACAGAGCCTACCGAGCCTGTATTAGCCAAATATGTTAGAAGACACCATGCACCAAGTCAGATTATAGGAGATAAGGATGATCCAGTGATGACAAGGAACAAACTGAGACAAAACACATGTTTGATATCTGAATTTGAACCAAGAATGGTGAAAGAGGCATTCAACAGTGAAGATTGGATAAATGCTATGATTGAAGAGATTGATCAAATCAAGAAGAATGACACATGGACACTGGTCCCAAGACCGAAGGACAAAAATGTAATCGGTACAAAGTGGATCTTCAGAAACAAGTTAAATGAGAAAGGTGAGGTCATTCGGAACAAAGCAAGATTGGTTTGCAAAGGTTATGCCCAAGAAGAAGGAATTGATTATGGTGAGACTTTTGCACCTGTTGCTAGACTTGAAGGAGTTAGAACATTGTTGGCATATGTTGCTTTCAAAAACTTCAAGGTATATCAAATGGATGTAAAATCTGCATTTCTGAATGGAATATTAGAAGAAGAAGTTTTCATTGAACAACCTGAAGAATTTGTTGAAAACAATAATAAAGATCAGGTATGTAAATTGAACAAAGCTTTATATGGTCTGAAACAAGCACCTAGAGCATGGTATGAAAGATTGCACTCTTATTTGATTAAGATTGGTTTTATAAGGACAAGTGAGAACAACAACATGTACATGAAGAATGATGAAAATGGAATACTAATCTCAGCCATATTTGTTGATGATATTATATTTTGTGGAAATGACTCTTTATGCAAGAACTTTGGAAATGAAATGAGCAAAGAATTTGAGATGTCATTAATCGGTGAGATAAAGTATTTTATAGGCTTACAGATACTGCAAATGAAAAATGAAATTTTCATTACTCAATCCAAATACATAAAGGAGATCTTGAAGAAATTTGGAATGGAGGAATCAAAACCAGTAAGTAGTCCTATGACTACAAACTGCAAACTATCAAAGAATGATGAATCTGCATCTGTTGATGAGATACTCTACCGATCCATGATTGGAAAACTACAATATGTTGTTCATAGCAGGCCAGATATAGCACATGCAGTAGGTATTGTTGCAAGATTTTCTGCAGATCCTAAAGAAATACACATGACAGCAATCAAAAGAACTTTCAGATACTTGAAAGGCACTGAAGATTATGGCTTAGTATATCAGAAAGGAAATAATTTTGATTTAAAAGTTTATACTGATGCTGATTGGGCAGGCAACATTGATGACAGAAAAAGCACAAGTGGAGGAGCTTTCTTCTTAGGAGAAAGACTAGTGAGTTGGCTTAGCAAGAAACAAGGATGTGTTTCTCTGTCAACAGTCGAAGCTGAATATATTGCTGCAGCACTGAATTGTACCAACATTGCATGGATCAAACAATTGTTGGAAGGTATAAATGAGAAAGTTACCGAGCCAGTAACTATATTCTGTGACAATACTAGTGCCATTAATATTTCAAAGAACCCTGTTATGCACTCTAAAACTAAGCACATATCTATCAAATATCATTATCTTAGAGAAGAAGCTCAAAAGAAGAAAGTGGTGTTGGAATATGTTAACACAAAGGAACAAATAGCTGATATCTTCACCAAGCCACTACCAAAGGACACTTTTGAATATCTCAGAAGTAAGTTAGGGGTCCTACCCCTATCTTTTACTCACTGACTGAGATCGGTGAAAGCATCATTTCGATGACTCTATTGAATATCTTTTAGGGAGTTGATGCTGGAGTGATACACATTAGAATGTTTTTCTAAAAGTGTACTAGAAATAATACTAGGATAATACAACAAATGATACAATGATACAGAATTGTAAACAAATGCTCTGACCGAGACTCAGTTGATACACAACAGTAGGAAATAACTTCTTACAGCAAGAAATTATGTTTTAGTTCTATTCTTTTTGGCATTGTTGTCAAAGGGGGAGAAGACCAAGGAGAAGACCAAGAAGGAGAAGACCTACCCAGGGGGAGAAAACTGAGAAAACTGAGAAAAGACACTACAGATTGAAAACAGAAGAGAAGTCTGATGTATGGGGGAGAGCATTTCAGCATTTCAAAATCACAGCAATCCAAATTTTTAAAGGTCAAATCAATTGGTTTTGCCATCAATGCCAAAGGGGGAGATTGTTGGCAATATTACAAGGATATTGAGAAGGTTGTTGATGATTATGGACATAACTGATTAAAGATGTTTTACTGTCTTGATATTATTATTTTGTCATTGATGTCAAGAAATTGATTTTCTAATTCAGTATGATGTTGCCATATCTTAAGAAATATGATATGAAGATTATAAAGAAGTCGGTAAAGACACAGGAAAGAATATAATGAGTAAAGGGATAAGTTATTCAATGGGCAACTCTACCGAGTCAGACAATGATGAGATCTTGATGTTTTAGATTGTTCTAACATCATACATATGTTGTAAAATGTAAAGGTCAATACTATACTATGTTATCAAGCAAGGAACCTAGTCGGTAAACCCTAAGGTTATCGCAGTCGGTTAATGAAGACAGAATGTCTACCGAGTAAAGTTTAGTACTCACCGAGTTGTAACTGAGCTATAACAGAATGCATTAAATGTTTACATGTGATATTTAATGAAAGATGCTGATGAGCTGGAGCGGATCAATGATTGGCAAGCCGTAGAAAAAGTTTATTAACGAATCTAAAGCAATGGAAAGTCGGCAAGAAGATCTACAACTCAGATTGAACCGCATTATCCGAACACAAGTTCCAAGATGAATGTGCAAGTTCCGAGGCGGGGGAAAACGTTTTCAGATCGAAAGATACAATGAACCTGGACAAGATTGAAGATCTGATGGCTATGATTGATCATGGGAAATGTGATCAAGGAGATTAAGCGGTTAGAAGATTGTTTATAAATAAGGAACTGTTGATAAACAATGTATGCAGGCAAGTGTATGCACAGGGATGCTACATAGTGATTACCAAGCACAGAAGCTTGAAGACCTGTTTGAATAACAGAGTATAGAGCCCAGCAGATGGACAAGATAAAGTTCTATGTCTAGATTGTATTGAGCAAATAAGAATCTGCTTTAGCATTTTAGATGTGAAGTTGCAGATAGATTGTATTACTGTTATTTTGTGAAAGTGACAGGAAATCTCTTAACCGAGTGGACTTAACAGTCTTATATGTAAATCCTCTAACAAGGTGACATTCTAAATGAGTGTTTGAAATCCTTTGACAAGGTCACTTCTAACAAAGTGAAGATCCTAACAGATCTGAGGGAAATCCCTTAACCGGGTCACATCTAGCAATGTGTTTTGTAATCTTTAACAGGATTGGCTTTTAACCGAGCATACTCTAGAAGAGTATATTTCTTAGTGGGTCCGAAATCCCACAGTGGTTTTTCCCTATTTTGGGTTTCCACGTTAAATCTGGTGTTATGAGGTTTATATTGTTCATATCAAAGAAACGGGACTCGGACTCGGCTCGGACTCCGCAAGGCCGACTCGGACTCGGACTCGGGACTCGGCGTCAGACTCGGCTCCAAACTTGGCTGGACTCGGGAAAGTGAAAAATTCAAGAAATTTAGAGATTTTTAAAGATTTAAAACTTGTTTCAGGCACCCTTTATTGAATACACCTTAAAGACACAATAACATCATCAAACTCAGCTCATTTGATTACATACACAATTATACATCAATCACATAAGCATAAAGGCAAATTGTAGCTGAAGGAAATAACAAACATAGATATATAAATATAGTCAAATGTATACAATATTACAAAATTAATGGAATAAAAAATCCATGTCATCATATGATCATCATCAAATGTTTCGTACAAATACCAAAGGTAAATACAAGTACAAGCCTATGGCTCAGAGGAGCCTGCACCCTCTGGCCCCGACCCCTTGCGAAGGCGTCTAAGGTAGGTCCTGGATTATTCAACAGCCATAGCCGCTCCCCGTGACACCATGCCATGCTCACCAACATTAGGAACATCCGTGTCACTATCTGCCTCTAAATCTCCTGTCTGTGCTCGTGCTCTCTGCTCCTCCTCTGCCATGGCTACAGCCTTAACCTCTATACCTACGTAGTCGATCCAATCAGTGTCAGACTCGGAGCTTAAATTTTCCCTACTTCTATTGACGCAGTTTCCCCCCATATTTTTTGACGGGAGTTTGGGGGCAGCGCCCCCAAGGTGTGGTCAAGGGGCATCGCCCCACTGCCCCTTGACCCTAACAAAAAAAACTTTTGCGGGGCCAAAAAAACTTATTATTTAATAAAGGTGTCGGGTGTTATTTTTCTATTGGCTAACATGTTGTAACCCCAATTTTTCTCATTCTCAGGCGAAGGTTGTAGTGAACAAAGACGATACCATTCATTTAAAAAAACTTTTTAAAATGTATTTATTTTGTCATTTTAGTAACCCAGCGAGTAGCCGAGTTTGAGGCTTGGGACTCGCCGAGTTTGGCGAGAGTTTGAGGCTTGGGACTCGCCGAGTTTGGCGAGTTTGAGCCAAACTCGCCAACTCCGCGAGTCTGGCGAGTTTGCTCGCCAAACTCGGACAAGTCGGAGTCCGAGCCCCAGAGACTCGGCGAGCATGACTCGGACTTGGACTCGCCGAGTTTAGGCGAGTCCGGGTGGGTCCCGTTTCTCTGGTTTATATGCTTTTGAGTTTGCATGTTTGACAGTTTTTGATTATATGACTGATATATGTTACCGAGGTTGAATCTGATGTTTTCATTGATGATTAAGTTTGTATGATTCACCCCCTCCCCTCTCATCTTGTTGGCTATTGGATTTGTACTTATATTAAGTATCATAACTATCACACACAAGTTTTGACAAAATGCCTCAAGAGATGTCCCCTCATGGAAATGCAAGGTTTATGCAGAAATTGGAGGTGTTGCTAAAGCTTCAGGAGCTTTCAAGAAAATACAAATTGGCGGGTGTAGAATCAAACTCTGTAAACATCTTCCTTGCCCGTGCCAAATGGGGACTTTGGACAAGGTATCGACAACCATCAAAGAACAACGGGAGGATGATTTTTGTCCAATATTATATTAACTCATGCTTTGGCCAAAATGTATATGACAAAATTCCATGACTTTTGTCAGCCACGCATCGGGGCCTTGGAACAGGGCACGTAGAATGTAGAAACGTTTGTCCAATACAATTGAAAAGTGTCTTGAATTGTTGAATTTCAAGTTACTAGTGAATTGAGAAGTCATATGAATTGATGAAAGTGAATTGAAAAGACAAATTGCTGCTCAAAGTTGAAGATATAAAAAAATGGCATCAGCCTGGGGGTGAATAATGTTTTAGGTGAAGTAAGAGTTTGTGTAGTAGGCTGCAAAGAGAGAAAAGAGTTGCAGTAACACTAACAAAGGAAGAGGGACATAGTCCAATGAAGGAAATACACATAGCAATTTGGTAGAAGACTATAGAGGTGGCATAGAATAGAGGATTAGAGTGTGTGCAAGATAAATACATGAATATATGGAAACAGGGTGGAGGGTACTTATAACATTTGGTTATTGATGGAATGTAGATTTCCTTTGTTCAAGTTTTAATAAGATAGCAATGAGATAATATGCAAAGGGAGGTCAACGAAAGATCATAGTTTGTAGATGTTATTGCAAATTTGAATAGAATAAACCATATTTCTTTGTTGAAAATAAGAGTTTTGAGAAACAGAGAGACTATTTGTGTTTGGTAACCATTAAGTTTTTATTTTTGAGGGTTGAGGTATGTATTCTTGCATCAATTGGTATTAGAACCAGAGGTTTTGAGTGCATAAGCTAAGCACTAAACGTGAGGCAGCCTATGCCAGGACTGGTGGGTGGATAGAAGAAGTATGGTAAAGAAGAAGAGCTTGAGAGAAGTGTTGTAGGTGAGAGAGAAGCAATGAAAACAAGAGCTTTAAGTCATTGATTGGAAGGGTGATAAAGATGTCGCATCAAAGAGGAATGCTCAAAATAGAGGAGGTGCTGGAACGATTTCAAGAGATGATAAGGAATAACATCAGAGATGATATACGAATGAGGTGAGACTAGCTACCGGAATTGTGGGAGTTTTTGTGAGCGAAGAAGAAAGTGAAGTTGAAGGACATGAAGGAGAAGAAAAAGAGCTAGAGGATGCTGGAGAAGATAGATTTTTGAGGGCTCTTTCAAGAATCGCAAAGAGCAACAAAATGGATGTGTCAAGCTTTTTTGGAACATTAAATCCCGATGAGCTGATTGATTTGATAGGGGAGTTGGAAGAATATTTTGAAGTGGAGGAAATCGGACATCCACAAAGGGTAAATTTAGTGCAAGTGAATTTGAAAGGGCATGTTGCATTATGTTGGAAAGAGTTGCAGAGAGAATGGGTAATGAATGGAGATCCAAGGATAACAAGATGGAATCAAATGGTGACTAGATTGAAGAGAAAATTCATTCTTGTTTACTCCGTGGGGTGTGTTATTAATATTGCATATCAATAGTCAGATGATAACCATAGGATAGAATAGTAACTAGAAACTCAGAGCAATGCTTTCATTAATGCCAAAATGTCTAGTACAATAACCATTCTCTACATCAGTGTATCCAACAACAAGTACAAGAGCATATATAAAGACACGGTTGAGGGTTGCGGTTACCACCCGTGGGGAACCGTCGTGCAACCGACAACTACCCTCGACGACACTAACATACTTAACCAACGTAGCTTAACAAGTAGTACAAAGCCCATTTTACGACCAACATCACCCCCCCCTAAGAAAAGTCATCTCCGGGCGACAAGGACAAAAATCCGGGATTAACACAACAAAATAGGGATGAAGTACACTGTATACAATAAGAAAATCACTGAGAAGAAGGGGCTGAGGGGACGTCCCTGAAGGAGGTAGTTGCACCGCTGATGAAGAAGATGCAGGAACTGCTGACGCCAATCGAGCCCGAAACTCATACACCTGCTGCGTCCTTGCTTAAAAACCCTTTTCTGCTACCATCCAATGCTCAAGTGCGGGTTTCACCATTATTGCTTCCGCAAGGAGTTCTTTTTTTCCTTGACATCACAGTCCTCCTATGCCTAAACCAAACTTGTCTGCAAAACACGCTTTTTAGTCTCAGCCTCCACCAACTGCTACTCAAATGATACTGTCTCCCTAGCCAATTTGTTCTTGATAGCCACCCGCGCTGCCCTCTCGGCATCCAACTCCTTGGTACGCTGAGCTAAGTCTCACGCTACTACTGCCTCCAACCTGGTGGTCAACTCCTCTCAAGCCCTCTGTGCATCCACCAAGCCAACCTCACGTCCAGCCGAGACATACTCTGAGTTCCTCAAAGTGTACCATTCATGCTTGGAAGTGGTCACAACCCTCTGGCACAAAGGCTAGGAGACGCCTCAAATCCTCCATCACACTCCCCAAAGGCTGATAACTGAACTGAATAACTCCCTGGTACCGTACGACTTCACGTTCTTGTAATGCCTTCCCTCAAATTGTGTTTGTTCGCAACCTCCAAATCCGTCTCCCTCTATGGCTTATGGCTTCCCCGCCAACGGTTAGCTTCGGGCTTCTTTCTCACAGTACGAAACAAACCCAACACTTACCGTGACTTCTCTGATGCCCTTCGCCCAACTCAAAAGTGTATTGTAGCTCAAAAATAAACTGGGGGTCTGGGGGCAGTGCCCCTAGCAGGGTCGAGGGGCAGCGCCCTCGCGGGGTTTGGGGCAGTGCCCCAGTGGGGTCAAGTGGCAGCGGCCCTCGCGGGGTCCAAGGGCAGCACCCCAGGTGCGCTCCCAACACCAATTTATAACCTTCAAAACCACACGGAAGTCCATGGTGCACATCATTTTTGTGATATTTTAAGATGCCAAAAACCTTCTTCTCCACTCTAATTTTTTCAACATCCTGGCTCCAGACTCCACCGAATGATTTTCAATCTGGTTGTCTTTTTTTTTTAATTTAAATGCATGCTTGTTTGAATGTCGACGCATTTTTTCTTTTCACATGCCATCACCATCGTTTATCCTTGCCGTGCAGTGGTATTTTTCCTTTCACCCTTTTTTTAAACCGCCGCCGTCGTCATCGTGCTCCTTCAGGCCTACGGTGGTATTCCATCGCCGGTGACCTCCGTCGACGGTGGTTCCACCACACGGTGGTCTCACCGTGGTGGTCCCACCACCACTTTTTTTTTTAAAATTTAATTTCCTAATCTAATTGTCTAGAGAGTCTTCGGCTTGGGTCTCATGCCTCTGGGATCGCCCTTCATCTTTCTCGGTTTGTCTCGCCCGAGAGTCTCCTGCTTTGGTCCTGTGCCTCTCGAGTTGCCTGCCCAGCCTCTCGAGTCCCCTT
Source organism: Cryptomeria japonica (assembly GCF_030272615.1). NCBI lineage: Eukaryota > Viridiplantae > Streptophyta > Pinopsida > Cupressales > Cupressaceae > Cryptomeria > Cryptomeria japonica. The sequence goes on from NC_081414.1 coordinate 16,918,228, forward strand.
CCATCCTCTTGGGTCCCCCTCCGGACTCTCGGGTGTCCTTCCGGCCTCTCGAGTCCCCTGCGCGCTTCTCGTGGTAGGGTTTTTGGACCCGTTGATGGCAAGTCTATTTTCAATGGCCATCTGAAGACCTAGAACCATAAATTCTACAGGGATCACGGTCTCCTTCCCGTACATAAGAAGAAGAATAAAGATTTTGAAGGCTGCGGCCTTCCACACAGGGTTCCAGTCGTTGCTGACACGAATAATCTTGGGATTATCTACGTCACCGAGGTTTGTCTCCTTCAATTTTACCTCTTGATACTTGATGGGTTCTTCCTTCGAGAACTGGTGTGCGGTGGTGTCACTCACACGGGCCTCTCCCTTCCAATATTCTCTGTATTCCGGCAGGTACATCTCCTCTTTTACTTGCTCTGGTTCCTCTACTTCAAGCCTGTAGCTCTGGAACATTTCGTAATCCTCCATCTGCCAGTGGAAGAGCCCGTTCAATGACCCTGTCTCATCCTCAGAGCACTCTCCTAGTTTGAGAATCCCTTCATCGTTGGGCTCCATGCAGCCCCGTCCTTCGTCCCTCAGGTCGCCTTCTCCTTCACCCTCTGATTACGAAGATGATGCCAGTTCCTCACTAACCAACTGTGTCCCAAGGTCTATGATAAACTTCCTTCCTCCATTCGTCATAGACAGAGTGTTCTTCCAGTTGTGGGTGGCCTTGGCTGCCACCAGCCACCCTCTCCCTAAGATCGCATCATACCCTTTTTTCTTTAATGGGATTACCACGAAGTCCAGTATGAAGGGTTGCGCCCCGATGGTAACTTGCTGGCCCATTAGTGTCCCGATGGGTTTGATTCCATGCTGATCTGCTCCCAACAGATTGAATGTAGATGGCCACAGCATCGACTTCCCCAGCTTCCGCTAGGTTTCTTCTGGAAGAACATTCACTCCCGATCCACCATCGACGATGGTATCGATTAGAATGGTGCCAAGGATACCCATCTCCACATTGGTCGGGTTCCTTCCAGTGTTAACTGCCAGCAGCCTGGGGTCTATTGCAGACCCCCTAGGAACATCCGTGCGGTGGTTGGTATTGGTGCGTGGTTGGGAGAGATTATTCAACAACGCCGTTCGTAATTGAAGCATCGTCTGGAGGAGATCGTGTACCTTCACAGACACCTCCAGTTTTAAAATTTGATTTAGTATAGCCTCCTCCGCCTCTGGTTGGCTGAAAGTACCTGTCGTACCCTTCGCCTTCGCCCCCTCTCGTATCTCTTTCTCAATTTCTTCCTGTGCTTCCCGTACCCTTTGCTTCTCCGTCTCCGGGTTTGGGCACGTTGCTTTTCTGGCTTGGGCACGGGTTACGGCCATCACTTCCTCTTCTTTGGTTTCCTCAATATTGAGCAAGTTGATGCCAGACTTCGGGCAGGTGGCGTCTTCGTGGTCTCCCGGTCTGCACCATTTGCACAAATATTGTGTGGCCTGTCCCTTCGGGCAGTCTCGGGCGAAGTGCCCCCACTGGTTGCACGCTCTGCATTGTATCATCGGTCGGCCTTTGGAGTTGTATTGGATCCGGCTCCTTGTATTGTTATTGTTGTTATTGTTGTTTCGTCCTCCCCACCGGTTATCTCGGTAGCCTCTCGATGTTGCATTGTTGTTCGCCTGGGAGTTGCTGGTACCGCCTGATGTAGTTGGTTGTTCCTGCGTAAGTGATACTTGTTGGTTTCGTGTTTTCATGTTGTAGGGGCATTCCCTGGTGGGATGCCCCATTAACTGGCATATATCACAATAGGCCTTCTTTGGGTAGGAGCCTTTCGTGTGGTCGTCCGTCTTACATTCTGTGCACCAAAGCTCCCCTTCGTCGGTCTTGCTTGGACCTCCCTTCATAACCTTCAGCTCTTTCATCATCCTCAGCATGTCCTTCTGCAGGGCTTGCACCTTTTTGCCGGACTTGCCATCGTTGTTGCTTCCCTCGGAAGAGTCATCATCCTCAGACAAGCTATCCTTCTTTTTCTTCTTGGATGTCTTGGTCTCGCTCTCAAGATCCATCGCTCTATTATATGCATCTTCGTACGAGGTTGGTGGAACAATTTTCATCTTCTTCCGGAGGGAGTGTTTCAGTCCCTCCACGAACCATCTCTTTTTCAACCCATCCGCTGGTTGACTCTCCATTTTCCCCAACAGTTCCTTGAGCCGTCGACTATAGGCTCGGATCGTCTCGTTCTTGTTCTGCTTTGTGCCATAGATTTTGGCTACTATTTCATTGTCGTCTCTGAGGAGGCGGAACTCTATCTCGAACTCCTCCTTCAGGCTGGGCCATGTGCCGACTTTGGCCTTATCTGTATCGGAGTACCAGTCGATGGCCACTCCCCTTAAGGTTTCTTGAAATTGTGTTACCCATTCATCCTGGTCGGTAACACCATTCGCTGACCATATGGTTTTGCAAGTGCGGCAATGGCGGATGGGATCTTTCTTCCTGTCGCCGTTGAACTTCGACAGCTTCTGTTTACTGGCCATTGGTGGGGTTCGTGTCGCCTGTCGTGCACCTGCACCACTCCCACCCGCGCCGGTGGTGTTTGTTGTTTGAGTGATTGGGGGTATGGTGGTTTGTACCTGCGTGCTTGGTGTGATGGGTCCCAAGAGGGGGTCTTGCTTGCCGTGTGCCCTGTGCCTCCTCCGTACCTACGGTCGTACGGTTGCCCTCCCCTCCATTCTCACCCTCGTCGTTTGTTCGCTCCCTTCGGTGGTCCTCCGTGCGCGGTGTAAGGGATAAATTCCTGAACTGATCCTGGGTCTCTTCGACCAGATTTCTTCGTAGCCTTGTTTCCTCCAAAAATTCTTCGTAGCTTCTCACCCTACGGTGTTCTGGCGACACATAGAAATCTCCTTCGGCTTCTGCTCCTGCACCCTCTGTGACACCTCCTTGGTTCCCTTCGGGCAACCCTTCGGCCGGTCGTCCTTCGGCAAGTTGCCTCAGCCTCTGTCTACGTTCTACTTGTTGTTCCAAAATCAGGGCTCTCTGTGCGGCCTCCCACTCCTCACGTTGTGCCTTCTTATTTCTATCCTTATTTAATAAGTTGGGCATTAATTCCCGTACATAATGTAGGAGTGTTCTTTGTTCTGCCCTTGAGGCTCAAGGTTCAAGTTTCCTGTCATCGCTTGCCATTATGCTCCTCTTCCCAGCTATGGTTGTTTTCTTCGTACTCTCGAAGGACCTATTGGCGTCGCTCCTCACGCTGGGTTTCCTCACGTTCGGTTTCCTCCCTTCGGTGCTGGTGGGCAAGGGTTGCTTGGGCTAGGAGACGCGGGAGTTGGTGCAACAACCTATTTGCCGCCGGACTGACGTTGAGAGCATCCCAGACTACACCCTCGAGTACCTCTTCCTGTGTAGCCTTCCCTCGTATGAAAGTCTCTATAGCCGCTTGGAACCGGATCACGAAGTTGCCTGTCAATGCGTTCTCCCCTTCTTAAAGTTCTCTCAGTCGGCTATCATCCCCCTCGATGCTATTGCCAATGGGCTGGCCCATTATCCTCCGTAGGCCATTCACGCTCCGTGGCTACCCAGATTCAAATGGCAACGGCGCCAGATGTTTACCCCATGGGGTGTGTTATTAATATTGCATATCAACAGTCAGATGATAACCTAGGATAGAATAGTAACCGAAAACTTAGAGCAATGCTTTCATTAATGCCAAAATGTCTAGTACAATAACCATTCTCTGCATCAGTGTATCCAACAACAATTACAAGAGCATATATAAAGACACGGTCGAGGGTTGTGGTTACTACCCGTGGGGAACCGTCGTGCAACGGACAACTACCCTCGACGAAACTAACATACTTAACCAACGTAGCTTAACAAGAAGTGCAAAGCCCATTTTACGACCAACAATTCTTGGAGACTATGAAATGGAGTTATTCAAGAAGCTGCAAAATCTGAAACAAAAAGATACAAGTGTAAAAGAATACATGGAGGAGTTCTACAAGCTAGCTATTTGATCGGGAAGGCATGAGATTGATAGGGAAAAGGTAGCCAAGTATGTGAATGGCTTAAGATTCAATATTCAAGACGAAATGAATATGTTTCAGATTAATACCATGGAAGAAGCATATCGATATGCATTAAAGGCTAAGGAAAAGTTAATGAGAAGAAAGATAAACAATTCCAAAATTCATGGAAGATTTGCAACAGAGAAGGGACAAGCAAACAACAGCAAGGGAAAGCAGATTGAAGAAGAATTCAATATAATGTCCCCTTATGTTATTCTGTATAAACTGGGGAACAATTCACTAAATTAATCAATTGCAAGAGACTTCCTTCCTTATGAAAACTTGAAGAATCAATTGCAAGAGATTTCTTTCCTTCAAATCTCTATAGTTATTCCGAATTATGATTAACGATACCACCTATGAGTGTACAAAACTGTGTAATTGATAAGATATGACAATACTATTCAAAGAACAATGTTGAGATTGGATTGTAGATCAATTCTATATCTGATATGACCTTAGAAATTATGCACAGTTATGATATTTCAATCTGGAATAAGATATATATACAGAGAGATGTTTGCTTTTCCTAATATATCAGTAGGAATTATGCAGTGGACCTCTTCTACTGATGATAGCAATGCTGATATCAAGTGTTGCGTCTGACATTAATTCTTCAACTCATGCAATCGATTTCCCCTTATTGCTGGTAATAATTCATGATGTATCTGATATGTCGATATATTTGTGCAATGCTGAATATGCTAATATCACTAATGGTGATATGTTGCTATTCCTGATCTGGAGATTTATGCTTGCAACAATGAATAATGGGGCTGTCTCAGATATGAATATGTATGCATGCAACCTGATGTGTCAAATGCAATGATCGATAAAGAGCAGATCCATTAAGGATACAAAGAATAAATAAAATACGGATCCCCTGGTTGAATGATTTTGAATGCTTTCTTATATCTTGTAATCGGAATGGTAAGTCATGTTGCAAAAGACATGACTCATGCCTATCCTTAATCACCTCCTTTACTAATCACACCACTTCATGACAATTATGGTTATCAATTAGACTTGCCTTCATAATCTATCCACCCTTATGCTAATCACATCCTTTCATATGTAATCCAGTTGGTCATCTCATAGCCACTGATTAGTCTCTTTACTAATCGCTGCCTTCATACATAATCTATTAAAGATGCTTAATGATGCTGAAATTATATTTGTCAATACTTGCATGTGTTTCTGTTGTTCTTCATTGATCTCCTAAATTAATTCTTGTCTTTAGTCGATATCCTTATGATCATATCCAAGAGCAACCAATGCTAAAGATCATCATCTGTAATAATCCTTCACGATGTCCATGAATAATAAACATTTGTTGGGGGTACCCTTTCGGTTATATCTTATGCATCTTCGTATTGTGGGGATATTGACCTTTGTCTTTATAAGGAGTTGATACTAACAATATCGTTGTGTATGCTCTCCACGTGTAGGATTAATGAATGAGTAATCACTAATCTTTCCTTGTTTTTGTCGTTCCTATCTTTCATCAACTTTGCTGATATGGTCAACAAGGGTATATAATATTCTTTATTGATTATCATTTTTGCAATTTTGTCTCTTTTAGATATTTCACAAAACTGAGGAATACTAGCGATGTAATGTCCAACTTTGGGGACATTATATTCAATCCCAAATGAAGTAAGGAAATGGGCCGAAGCACAAAGGAAAAAGAGTTTCTAGCAAGATGACGTTGGTCATCGTGCTTATGAGTGTCCTCAAATACAAGGTTGCAAGAAGAGTGCAGCAAGAAACCACTTGGCACAAGAGGATGAGGAGAGTGATGCATCCCCAAAAGGTGAAGACCCCAAAGGAGGTGAATCTCTCATGATGAGGAGAGTGTTGGTGAATTTCAAGGCAACTAAGGAGGAACCATCCCAAAGAAGAGTCTCTTTTGAACCATGTGCAAGGCTGAAGGTAAGTGTTGCAAAGTTATAGTAGATTGTGATAGTGCAGATAGCTTAGTTTCAGAAGAGATGTTAGAGAAGCTAGGTTTGAAAAGGTGTAACCACCCTAGTCTATACTATGTTTCTTGGTTACAAGAGAAACATGAGATGACTGTGAATGAGTAGTGTTTAATTAGTTTTCAGATTGCTTCTTATAAAGATGAAGTGTTATGTGATGTGATGCCTATGTGTGCTTGTCATGTGTTGTTGGGAAGGCCATGGCAATTTGATAGGAAGGCCATTCATGATGGTTGTAATAATGTGTACACCATCCAGAAGGATGGTCAAGAGTACATGTTGAATCTTCTAAGGGAGAAGGAGAAGCAAGCAAAGGAGTCAAGTTCCATAGTTTGTTGCAGTGCTGGAAAGCAACGAATATTGGAAGAGGAGAAGGCTGAGCACAGTGATTTACAAACACTGAAAGGGCAGATTTCAAGGGGAAAAAGCAGATTGAATTCCAATTTGTTGTAGCAGTGCAATAAAGGAAAAGAGAATATCAGTCCAAAAGAATGTAATGGTTAGAGAGGTGGATTGTGTGCTGAAGTTGATGGAGAACAGAATAGTAGAAGAGGGAAGGCTCTTGTGGACGAGGAGAAAAAGTGGATCAGAAATAAACATGGGATCACTATCCCATGCATCTCCCAATGTTCCTAAGTTCTCAACTCAAGGAACATTTTACTTACCTGACATGTTTGGTGATCAGCACCAACCAAAAACATTGTTGGTTTTGTTTCTTTTCTTCCAATTTTAGTTTGCTTTCAGTTGGCATCTCTCCTTCATTTTTGTAGAAGCCTAACCATGACTATGGAGGGTGAAAGGGAAACTTTAAAATGCAGATTTGAGAGAATCATGTCCCGCTCAACTTAGTGGCTTGCTACAAATAAACATTGGACAATCTGTTGTGATTTGCAATGAATTTTGGAACAAAGCGTGGACATCCATCGAATTATAAAGGAAACATGAATTTTGTATGTTATTGCCCTGTTAGACATGGAAGCATCGACAAGGCATGCGAGTTTTGATAGAATGCCCCAAGAGATGTCCTCTTGTGGAATGCAATGTTTTTGCACAAACTGGAGTTGTTGCTAAGGCTTGAGAAGCTTTCAAGCAAATACGATTGGTGGGTGTAGAATCAAACTCTACAAACATCCTCCCTGCCCGTGCCAAATAGGGACTTTGGACAGGTTATTGACAACCATCAAAGCACAATGGAAGGAGGATTTTTGTCCAATATTATAATAACTCATGTTCTGGCCGAAATATATATGACAAAATTCCACGACCTTTTGTCAGCATCCACACATTGAAGCCTTGGAACAAGGCACGTAGAATGTAGGAACCTTTGCCCAATGCAATTGAAAAGTGTCTTGAACTGTTGAATAAATTTTTGGTGAATTGAGAAGTCATATGAATTGATGAAAGTGAATTGAAAAGACATAGGAATATTAATCACTGCTGAAAGTTGAAGATGTAAAAAAAAAGGCATTGGCCTGAGGGTGAACAATGTTACAGGTGAAGAGGTTGCATAGTAGGCTGCAAAGAGAGAAAAGAGTTGCAGTACATGGGTGAAGCAACACTAAGGAAGAGTGACGTAGTCCAATGAAGGAAAGACACATAGCAATTTGGTAGAAGACTACAGAGGCGGCATAGAACAAAGGATTAGAGTGTGTTTAAGATAAATTCATGAATGTATGGAAACAGATTGGAGGATACTTATAACATTTGGTATTGATTGAATGTTGATCTCCTTTGTTCAAGTTTTAATGAGATAGCAATGAGATAATATGCAAAGGGAGATCAATGAAAGATCATAGTTTGTAGACATCTGTTGCAGATTTGAATAGAATAAACAATATTTCTTTTTTGCAAATAAGAGCTTTGAGAAACAGAAAGATTGTTTGTGTTTGGTAACCATTAATTTTTTATATTTGAGGGTTGAGGTATGCATTCTTGCATCAAATAGTCTTTTACAATTACAATGTCTCACATTTATAGCCTTTGTTCAATAATTGTTGGGCAGTTTTGAGAAATAAAAATAATATGTGGGCAGTTTTGATATTAAAAATTTGATATAGTGACATAAGGCATATATTTCATCATTATATTTTGCATTAAAACTGACACTTCAGAAGATTTTCAACAAACCTATGTAAAAGAGTCTTTGCTTGATTCTCCATCTTCAATGTTGACTTCTTCAATAATAATAGTGTCATATATTGCCCTCTTTTCTGTAGGTAATTGTAATGTCCCCTTCTCAGACGTGATGTTTCAGTTGACCGATGGCCTATTTCGGAGACCCGTGTTTTGCCAATAAAGTGTAATTCAATGCATTGCAGAAATAATAGACATGACAAAATATAAAGAAACTTAGATCTTCATTGATTCATAATAATGTCAGTACAATGACGATGACCATACTAACCCTGTCTCCATGACCAAGGACTCGCTAATATATAAAGGTGACCGGTCAGTTACTCGGTGTCAACTGTCGACAACCGACGGGTTAACTGTTGTCATTAACTCTAATTACATTAAATGTCTTATTGCTTAATTACCCGACAACATCACCCCCCCAAAAAAGAAATGTCGTCTTCGGACAACAGACAACAAAATGGGAATGATATGCCTACAACAGATAACAACTACGAACCCCACAAAATAACAACTACACATAGACTACTGAGGGGGTAAGGGAGGCCTCCCTGATGGTGGAGGGGCTGGGGCTGCTACTGCCAACTGCTCCCAAAGCTGTACCACCTGGTCAGTCCGGTATCGGAGGTCCTGCTCAGCCTGCAACTGCCACTCCCGGGAACTCCTCACTCGAAACACTGTCTCCATCAATTCCTGATGCTTCGCCTCCAACTCGGTTGCCAGGGTAGTGTTGACGTGGATGAAATCGCATTGCTGCAAACTCCATACGGCCAACGCAGAATAGAATAGCCAACTGATTATCCTACTCTCTCTTGAGATAAGGAAGTCTCTAATGCTGTTTTCTAAGTTTGATCAAAGGAAACTACCTCAAGGTTTCTTTTGTCAGGTCTTGACTGCGGGATCTCTCAGTGGCTTGATGTGTTTATGCTGGAAACACAAGGGGACTTACGTTTGACTGGCAGTTCTATGGATAAGTTCCCCGGACCCTTTTACGATCTTTCCATCAGATGATATTGGTTAATTTGAAGCTGTTTTAGCAGGACTGCAGATTTTCCGAATAGATAAAAAAAGGGAGAAAAGAAAGGAAGGATAGGGAGAGAGAGAGAGAGATGAACTGTAAATTCTAACTAAGACAGCAGATTCAGTCAAGCAGACAGACACCTCCAAGGAACTAGATTAGGCATCATCAGCCATTTAGACACAATGCTTGCATAACTTAGTGCAATCTTCAAAGGAGAAACCAAATTTTCATATTACCAAATACGATATTAGAATTTCTACATTCATGGTCTATATATTTGATAATCGAACTGAGCATGAAATGGTCCAGATTAACCATGCGGAAAGAAAAGCAATCAGCTATTCTCTAATGGTATGGACTATGAAGACTCTATCAGATGCTTGATTAAAGAAGCTGCTATGCAAAATGAATAGACATAACTAAAAGCTTTCAAAATTAAGTGAAGAAGGAGACCATGCACTCACAAGGAAACTTGAAAATAGTCTTAATCCATTGTATTAATTCCTGCAAATTCCTCCAGAGCTTTCGCAACAATCCAAGAACTTCTTACAAAATGAGGGAAAACCAGTCCCTTAAATAGGCCTCAAAAGGGATGAATGGCCTAGATTAAGTCTAAATAAATGGCCCAGATTCATCCATAAAGCAGTGCTGCCCATACCCATAAATGGGAGGCAAATATCAACAACTACCCCCAAAATGGGCAATAACTACCCAAAAAGGGATAATTACAACAATTAGGAACAAATCAAAAAGGGGACACAAAAGTTTACAATTTGTTGACCAAAAGTCAACTGTCACCTTTTTGGGACAAAAAGTGCATTTTAAGATTTTGAGGGGAAAAAACACTTTTGAGAAACTATTTTCTCTATTTCGGTTTCACATTCCTTCTTTAGAAATTGGTCCTCGCCATGCAGGTATTCCCGCCATAAATCTCGACCTGCTGCTCGTTCCTTGCGAACGTATTCCTGAAATTTGACACATAATTGGAAGAGGAGACTGAAAGGAGGCATGGGAGGGTGGCGAATTTTGTTCTGCATGCCCTCGAGATACTGGTCTACGTGCTTTAAACCGTCCTTCCAGCTGGAGCGATTATGCTCGAAGCATAATATGTCTGAATGGAATTGACCAGCAAAACTCAAGTCCCCAACAGAATAAGAAACCTTATCTGCTCCCAACCTTTCTTCCCAGTCTGGCCGGATTACACTGTCAGATAGGTCATTTATCCATCTTGAAACCATCGATCGGAGGATGGTCTTACCTAGTTCTTGCATGTTCCCGAGAATTACCTCACATGCGTCATTTTCTTTGTCAATAATTTCCTGGGCGTCGTTCTTCATGGTGATGGTTCAGTACCATTCTTTGAGAACACTGATGCCATGGGGATCTAGGATGTCAGACAATGTGGGGAATTTGCGCATGTGTCCAGAAAAGAGCTCTCATGAGGGGAAGGGTAGAGGCTGCCACTTCATGCATGTGAAGGGACTCCTTCTTTACTTCCAACAGCCTGACTAGAGTGAGCTCTCGATGGAGAGCCATTTCTTTCACCTCCCTAAGGATCTGTTCTCCCTTTTTCTTGATGTCTCGCATCCATTCCCCGACGGCCTTTGCGGTATCCCGAATTCCTTCAAATTCAGTCGTGGTCCTTTGTGCCAATGCCGTTGGGGGAATATGGGATTCGGGGGGGTTGTGCAATGGCCGTAGGAGCTGATCGATGTATCCCTCGGCTTGTTCAGCACGGGCTCGATACATATCCTTTTCCGTTGTGATCTCCTCGAGCTGTCTGAGTATGTTCTGCACTGAATCCTTAAATTCTTCCTTTTCTCGCTCTTTTGTAGCTCGTCCAATGGGGACAGTCGTGATGCTATAATCTGCCAGTGTTATTTGATCTGCTGGCTTGTCTACGGGCGGGGTGGCAATATGAAGAGTGCGGTTCCTTTGCTCATCCCTGGTTACTTTAGAATATGCCCTTGGTTTCTTCTTCCCTTTAGCTTTTGCTTGATCCATTCGTGAGAAGATATCCTCTAGATCGATGAGTGCTTTGGTGGCGGCCCTACGCTGAGCTCTAGCGATCAACCACTCTTGAGGCACTGTCTGGGTCGATGATAGGGTCAAGTTAGCATCCTGTTCTCCTACGCTCTCAACCGGCTGACCACAAATTTGTAGCTGCCCCGCCATCGGAGGAGTGAAAGAGGGAGGAAGCTCCCTGCTTGCAGCTGAGTTCTCCCCTATTTCGCTGAACAATTGTCTGACATCCTCTTGTGAAGTTTGCTCCTCAGTTCTCTCAGGCTCATGAATTTCGTCTATCCTTTGTTCTCCTTCGACGGTTGAGTCGTCCTTGGCTGTATTAAGGAGTAGCAACTCGTGACGGCTCTGTTGGGTAGGTTCATGCACTTCGACCAGCTGGGTGGATGGGATTTCTCCTTCTTTTATTTGGTTACCCAGTTTGGTCAACTCGAGGCCTTTTGGCTCGGTGTCTAGTACATCGGGTGCAGGAGGATCATTGGCCTCGAATGCATCGATGTCGCTCTGGAAAGGCGGAGCAGGTACGCAATCCAATTCTATGGCATCATCAGACGAACTGGGGTCTTTTGAAGATGAAGTGACCTCCGGCCTCTTTATGGGAATCTTCTCCCTTCTTGTTCTTTTGGACGTCCGAGTTCCTCTGCAAGCCTTAGCTTTCTTTCTTTTTTCTGGTTTCTCAGTTGATGTCCCTTCGTCTTTGGAAGACCGAGAGTCAAGACTACCAGTCAAACGTAAGTCCCCTTGTGTTTCCAGCATAAACACATCAAGCCACTGAGAGATCCCGTAGTCAAGACCTGACAAAAGAAACCTTGAGGTAGTCTCCTTTGATCAAACTTAGAAAACAGCATTAGAGACTTCCTTATCTCAAGAGAGTAGGATAATCAGTTGGCTATTCTATTCTGCGTTGGCCGTATGGAGTTTGCAGCAATGCGATTTCATCCACGTCAACAGGTAGCAACTCGATTCTGTTGAGGCTCTCTCATTTGACTGCACTGCCAACTCTACCTTCACGACACTCAATTCTCCTCTCACGGTGGTAAGGATCTCATCTGTACTCCTAGCATGGGTGCGCTGCTGCTCTAACTCTGTCTCCAATGCAGGGATGCGAGTGGCCAACTCCTCTTGAGCCCTATCCGCCCTGAGTTGAGTCTCTCAAAGCTCGAGATACCTATCTCGTACAGCTTGCTCAATCCGTCTGACCACAAACTGTGTCTGACTCCCTCGGGCCACCTCCTAGCTCTGCCACTCTGCTCGCATCTCTGGAAGATCAAGCGTCGGCCATCCATGCTGCTCAAAACACTACTGAAATGCCACTGCTACTCTAGATGTAGCAAATGCAAGGAGTCTCCACAAAGTGAGCTGTCCGACAGACTCCTCTACTGTCGAGGCAACCAGTAACTGAACCTCCGCCTCCATCCTGGCTAAGAACTGCACCATGGCAGTAGGTCTCCCTTCTCCAATCCGTCCAACTTGATGTTGCTGCTGCGGTGATACCGGCCCCTCCACCAGCGGTGTCTTTCTATCGCCCTTATTTCTAGTGCCACTGTCCAAGTCGATAACCCCTGGAGGTGAAGGAATACAAGGGTAGGAAGGTGTGGGTGGTGCCTGCCTGCGTGGGGATGAAGGTAGAGCCACATATCTGTCTAGCCATGAATCGACATCATCCCCCGCCGGCCTCTCCTCGACCGTCCTCTGGGCCTCCTCTGTCCTAGGTTCCGTCAGGATGACGGGCATGCGTACTGGTGCACTCGCTGGTGTCGTCATCTTGGCTGTGACTGGCGATGGCTGGACTGGTGGAGGCCGAGGATGCATCTGACCAAACCCAGGTATGGGGATGGTAGAAATGGTACCCACTGTGACTCCAGATGATGCCAATGGTCCTCCCTCTCCTCCGACGGTCAGGAATGTTGGAGTAAATACCACCTGGCCGGTCCTGCCAGCTCCCCCTCCAGGCATTCCACGATGTCCCCTTGGTACACTTGCCAACGATACTGTCTGAGTGGTGGGGGTCTCCTGCGGTGGTACTGGCTGCTCGGTCTGTGAAAACCTAAAGGTGCTATCTTCCTCTGAATCATCCGACCCCTCACTTTCCTCCTCACTAGTGCCATGTCGTCTTGAATCTGTGTCACTGACCGACACCACTACATGGACCTGTCTCCTCCTCTTCCTGCTAGTCTGTCCCTCGGCAGTAGTCAAAATGTCCAGCTCTGACCAATAAAATATAGCTGGCTTAAGGGAGTCGATGCTATCCTGCAGCTGCCATCCTCTACGGTGTGGTGGCACCTGTACCCGCACGGAATCTAAAAATAATCCGATAGTGTGATGTGACATATAAAATACTTTATGTTTCAGCATCATACAGTCGTGGGCTCTGTTTGACAGTAGACTGGTCCAATCATACACCGTGCCCTTTTTGAGTCCTGCCATCAATGCGATCATAGGTACTGCCGCGTCCGACGCTTTGCTGGCGCCTGTCAACCTGCTTTGTACTACGTCAAGTAAACATTGCCAGATGCCAGATTTTAAAAATGTCTTCTTCAGACCTCTTCCCTTCGGAACCAGGATGCGACTACATTCTTCTGTAGTCAAGTTGTCTCTACACATTTCTTTTAATAGCTGGGTTCTTCTTTCCTCGGACAACTTTGTTACCTTTGTGTCAATCTTTTTACCCTTGTCAAGAATGCCAAATACTCTCTCAAAATCATCAGAGTTAAATGAAACAATGATGTCAGTGTGCTGGAAATTGAATGACGATGTGCGAAGTTCAGGATCATATGTTTTGATCATTTGTCGTAGGCAGGGTTTGAATTCCTTAATATTAAAAATGGGCATCTGAATAGCATCATGGACCCTAGCTTTTGCTAATTCAATTTTTACCTCAATATTTGACAGGCTCGTGGCATTTTCCCACCATTGCTTGCACACCGTTCTAGCCAAACCCTCGAATAGAGTTGTATCTGCGGTGACCTGCGTAACTCTTCCCTTTCCTGCATCCTGTGCAATTGCTTTGCCCTTGTCTTGGTCACCCATTGCTACAGCAGGTTTCTTTCTGGCTTCCTTCTTGGTTTGCTCTTCTCTTTCTTGCAATTTCTTCCTCCAGTTTAGCTTTTTCAATCCCCTAGGTTCAGTCGCCATTAATCAAAATAAAATAAAAATTCCTTGTCTGGGGTTTGATTTGTAACTGTTTCGAGCATTAACTGTCTTTCGTTTTGTACGGATTTGCCTTGCTAATGTGGTACGGCTGATTTGATTGTACGACTATCACCCGACAATTTTCTAACTGGCAAGTAGCTGATTTGTCCGTATGGACATCTTTATAACCCGACAATTTTCTAACTTGGCAATTTCCTGAGTATTCATGCCATATACAACACTTAATAACAAAAAAAATAACTTTAACTTTTTTCTGTACGTCCCTTTTTTCTTTTTTTCTTTTAAACTCAATTCCGTACGTCCGTATGGCCTTTTCCGTACGACCGTACGGATTTTTTTAAAAAAATAAAAAAATAAAAAACTCAATTCTGTACGACCGTACGTCCTTTTCTGTACGACCGTACGGTTTTTTTGTTTTTTTAATTTTTAAAAAAAAATTTAAAAAAAAATTTAAATTTTTTTGTACCGTACGACCGTACCATACGGCCGTACGAACCTACTGTACTGTTATTTCCGTACGACAACATTTTTATATTTTTAATTTTTTAATTTTTCGTTTTTTTTTCCTACGGCACCATACGGGGTCGTACTGACCTACCGTACGGTCATTTCCATACGACTACACTTACCTATCCGCCTGGGCGGACCTTGTCTCTTGCCTCCGTTGGTGATAGATTTTCAACTTGGAGCCATTTACAGCATCAGGCACCTCCATCCCGTCCGTCGTCCACAGCTTGATGGCTCCGTTTGTGCCAACTTCGCGAGTCTTAAAGGGACCTAGCCATTTTACCCTGAACTTGCCTGGCTTAATTTCATTTCGACCATTAAACTGCAATACCAATTGCCTCGGGGTGAACTGCATCTTCTTAAATGTTTGTCGTGCCAGGCTTTCCGTCGTTGCTGAGCTGTCTCCGTCGCCCACTGTGCCATCGTCCGTCTTTCATCCAACTTATTCAGGGCGTATGGTCTCTCCTGGAGGCTTTCCATGTCGCCTAACCAGTTGTCAATGGCGATTCTAAGACTTGGCACCATGAATTCCACTGGCACCACAGCCTCCTGGCTGTACATTAATTGGAATGGTGTTTGCCTAGTGGTTACCTTGTAAGTTGTTCGGTACGCCCAAAGTACCGACGGTAGACGCTCCTCCCAGTCTTCCTTCTCAACCCCACAGGACTTATAAATTACTGACACCATGATTTTGTTGGTCGCCTCAACCTGGCCGTTTGCCCGAGGATAGTATGGACTTGATAGAGAATGGAAAATTTTGAATTCGGTTGTCAACAGCCGGATAATGTGGTTTACGAAGTGCCCTCCTCTATCACTTGTCAACTGTATAGGTATTCCGTACCGGGTGATAATCTGTTCATAAATGAATCTTGCCGTACTAACGGCGGAGTTGTCTGCCAAGGCCCTTGCTTCAACCCATTTGGTCAAGTATTCGGTCGCCACGACAATGTATCTACATCGTCAGGCCCGGCTTGGTTTCAATGGACCAATGAAGTCTAACCCCCATCTTTCGAACAGCTCTTGAGCATTCGACGGGTTGAGTGGCATAAAATCCCTCTTTAATGGTTGTCCAGTGCGTTGACATATATCACAACTTGTCACCCATTCTCTGGCGTCATTATGCATTGTTGACCACCATAAGCCTGCTAGTACGACTTTCCTTGCCGTCGTGTCCGGTCCCATGTGTCCTCCTACGACCCCTTCATGTGCTTCTCTTAGGACTCCTGGGATTTCCTCTTCCAAGACGCATTGTCGTAGGATCTGGTCAGGTCCCATCTTGTAGAGAAGGCCATTTATAAGTTGGAACGTTCTGCTTCTTAGTACAAGTTTTCATCTTTCGCCTGATGACATTTCCTTAGGAAATTTTGAAGTTGACAGGTATTCGCCCACACTCGTGTACCAAGCAGGAAGGACGGCAATGCGGAAGAGATGGGCGTCCGGAAAATCCTCGTTAACACCTTCGGCCGGCTCTCCAAACTTGATCAGTGATAGCTGGTCGGTGATGACATGGCTCTTGCCAGGTCTGACAATGATGTTAAATGTAAATTCTTGTAACAGCAACAGCCATCGGCTAATCCACCCTTGGATGATTGGCTTGTTCACCAGGTACATCAATGCTTGGTGATCCACATAAAATGTGAATGGTGTCGCCAATAGGTAATGTCGGAATTTCTGGACGGACTAT
This sequence comes from Cryptomeria japonica, assembly GCF_030272615.1. Taxonomy (NCBI): domain Eukaryota; kingdom Viridiplantae; phylum Streptophyta; class Pinopsida; order Cupressales; family Cupressaceae; genus Cryptomeria; species Cryptomeria japonica. Next base: position 16,934,765 of record NC_081414.1, read on the forward strand.
ACCATCTCGAGGGCTTCTCTCTCCGTCGTGCTGTAATTCTTCTCTACTTTTGACAAGAGTCGGCTTGCAAAATACACTAGGTGGTCCAGCCCGTGGCTGCCAACCTGTGCCAGTGTGGCCCCTATGGCAAAGTTGGATGTGTCGACATGTACATGGAACTCTGTCCCAGTCTGGATATGTCAGGATTGGCGCACCTACCAACCGTGACTTTAACTCCTGGAAAGCCTCTTCTTGGGCCGTCCCCCAGATGCACGGCTCCCCCCTTCGTGTCAGCATATCAAGTGGGTATGATACTTGGGCAAAGTTCTTAATAAACCACCTATAATACCCAATGTGTCCAATAAATGACTTGACGCCAGTGACATCGTCGGGTGCCTCCATCTCCACAATGACCCGTACCTTGTCAGGGTCAGTCTTCAGTCCGGCCTTGCAGACGATGTGCCCTAGTAACTTGCCTTGAGGCACCATAAATCTGCATTTCTTGGGATTTAGGGCGAGGCGGGCTCGTCGACATCTTTCCATGCATTCGCCAAGTGTGGCAAGATGTGCCTCTTCCATGCTGTAAATGGACCAGATGTCCAAGAATGCTTTGAAGTTTCCTACAGATGTTTTGTCGAAAATATGGAGGATTATCTGTTGGAAGGTAGCTGGCGCGTTGCACAACCCGAATGGCATCCGGTTGTATGCATAGACGCCATCTTCTACGACAAAGGTGGTCTTCAATTTGTCCTCCTCTACAATGGAAATTTGATTATATCCCAAGAATCCATCCATAAATGAATAAATTTCATGGCCCGCTACTTCCTCGAGGATGGTGTTTGTGAATGGTATGGGAAATGGATCTTTAATTGTGACAGCATTCAAACACCTGAAGTCTACACAGATTCTTATCTGATCAGCCTCCTTTTTCAAGGATATCACAATGGGTGATACCCATTCGTTGGTCTGGACCTTGAAGATGATTCCTGCTTCGAGCATGCGGTCAATTTCGTCATTTACCCTAGCGGCATAATTTTTGTTCATCCTGTATGGCCGCTTCCGTATAGGCACGGCTCCGGGAACCAGAGGAATCCGGTGTACACAAAGTTCTTGTGGTACCCCTTTGAGGTCTTTATACGTCCAGGCGAACACATCCTTGTACTCTGTGAAAATTTTGAACGCCGCCGTCTTCAAGACCTGATTCCAGTCGTCGCCGACCAGAATATTTCTCTGTTCTGAAGTTTCTCCAAGGTTTGTAATTTTAAGTGCGGATTCCTCGTACCTTATGGGTTTACTCTTGTCGAACTAGTGCATCATCCACAGGGGCATCCCTTTCCTTGTATTGTCTGTACTCTGGCAGGAACTCGTTCTCGTCAGGTTCTTCTTCGATCTCCAGGACATTGCACCTGTACAATAATTCATAGTCGCCAATGGAAGAGCCCTCTCAAAGAATCCGTCTTGTCCTCAAAACAGGCTTGAATTCCTAAGATGCCTTCGTCATCTGGTTCCCTGCCATCCTTCCCTTAGTCCGTACTGTCGTCCCTGTCGGACTCTGACTCTGATGCCAACTCTTCACTGACCAGTTGGGTTTTGAGGTCAATGATATATCTTTTGCCGGCCTTTTCCATGGACAAGGTCTTCTTTTTCCAATTGTGGTTTGCTTTTGCCGCCACCAGCCAGCCTCTGCCAAGGATGGCATCATATCCCTTCTTCTTCAATGGGATGACCACAAAGTTCAAGACGAACGGCTGTGTTCCGATCATTACTGGCTGCGCCATGAGTGTGCCAAGCGGCTTGATGCCGTGTTGGTCTGCTCCCAATAAATTAAAGGTGGACGGCCAAAGAGTAGGTTTGCCCAATTTTTTCCATGTTTCCTCTGGTAAGACATTTACTCCCGACCCACCGTCGACAATGGTGTCGGTCAAGATGGTGCCCAGTATACCCATTTCCACCACTGTTGGGTGTCTACCATTGTTAATCGTTAGGGCTAATGGGTCTGCCGCCGTCTCGCCAAGGTTGTCCCTTCCATGTGTTGGTTGGCCGACTGGGGTTATCAGTACGGATTGCAGAAGTGCCGTCCGCAAGTGTGGCATACTTTCCAGGAGATCCTTCATTTTGACGGGTATCTCGACCTGTAGCAGTTGGTTTATAATATTTGTTTCTGCTTCAGAGCGAGAAGTACCTGCAAGCCCATGTGCGTCCTTGTTCGTCGACATCTCCTTCTCCAGTTCCGCTCGTGCCTCTAGTGCCTTTCTTTTTTCCGTACGAGGATCTGGGTAAGTGGCCGCTTTCGTCTTGGATCTTGTTATGGCAAGCACATCCTCCGTTTCTACATTCAACAAATTCACTCCAGATTTCGGACAGTTGCCATCGTCATGGTCCCCCGGACCGCACCACTTGCAAAGTTTTTGTGGCACTTCCTCCACCGTACAGTCCCTGGCAAAATGCCCCCATTGGTTGCAAGCCCGACATTGTATCATCGGACGCCCTTTAGCGTCGTATTGGATTCGGCTTCTATTATTAGTATTATTATTATTGCCTATTCCTCCTCGCCTGTTGTTCCGATAACCACCAGACGACGCGTTGTTGATCACAGGCTGGGACGTGCCGGCTGGCGCAGACGGTTCCATAAAGAGAACCTATTGGTTACGGGTCCTCACATTGTACGGACACTCCTTGGTAAGGTGTTCGACAATCTGACAAATATCACAAAATGCTTTCTTCGGACAAGACCCCCTGGTGTGTCCGTCGCTGCGGCAGTTCGTGCACCATAAATCCCCTTCGTCGGCTTTGCTTGTGCTTCCTTTGGTCGCCTTCATCTCTCTCATCATTCGCTCCATATCTTTCTGGAGAGCCCGTACCTTATGATTAGACTCGTCATCATTGCTACTGCTTTTGTCAGAAGAGGAGTCGTCGTCTGACGAGGATTTCGTTTTCTTTTTCTTTTTCTTGGATGTCATCTGCTCGCTTTCTAAATCCACTGCCCTATTATAGGTGTCGATATATGAAGAGGGAGGTACGATCTTCATTTTCCGTCTAAGAGACGTCTTCAGACTTTCCACGAACCACCGTTTTTTCAGTCCGTCTGTGGGCTGGTTCTCCATTTTTCCTAGTAGCTCTTTGAGCCGCCGACTGTAGGTTCGAACCGTCTCGTTCTTCCTCTGTTTCGTGCCGTAAATTTCGACTACAATCTCATTATCGTCTCTTAGGAGACGAAACTCCGCTTGAAATTCCTTCTTCAAGTCAGGCCATGTGCTAACTGTAGCTTTCTCCGTATCGGAGAACCAGTCGATGGCCACGCCCCTTAGGGTTGCGGGAAACTGTGTTACCCACTCATCCTGATCGGTAACACCATTCGCTCCCCAAATTGTTTCACAAGTGCGATAGTGGCGGACAGGGTCTTCTTTCCCGTCCCCATGGAACTTTGGAAGTTTTTGTTTTTGCCCCATGCCTTGTCTTTTTACTACTGGTGGCTGCTATCCTACTCCGGATGGGTTAGATCCTGTAAGAGGTGCTTGACTGCCGTGCCTTGGTGTCCCTCCGACACTCCTGGCAGCCCCAGTGTCTTCTCCCTCCCTTGCCTCCTCCCCACTCCGTGGAGTTTTCCTAGCCTCTGGTGTGCGTGACAAGTCCCTCAAGTCCCTCAACTGAGTTTTAGTACACTCTATCCTGCGGCAGGTTTCCGCAAGTAACTCCTCCCGACTCTGTGGGTGGTCGTCGGCCTCACCGTCCCCTTCGGAGCATTCCTCCTCCCTTCGCTTATACCTTCGTCGCCTTTCCGCTTGCTGTTCAAGGATCAAGGCATGTTGGGCTACTGCACATTCATCTATATACTCTTGCTTATTTTTGTCTTTATTCAATGTATTGGGCATTAATTCCCGTACGGCTTTATATATAACAATGACATATAAAAGTAGAACACTTTTATTCATTCATCTTGTGGGATACAAGTCTATGTCAACAATATGACATAATTATTACAATGAGTGTTCTTTATTCTGCCCCGTATGGCTCAAGGTTCAAGTGTCCCGTCGCATGCCATCCTGTTGCGCTTCCCAACGACGGTTGTTTTCTTCATACTGTAGGAGGATTTGTTGGCGTCGTTCTTCGCAAGCAATTTCCTCCAGGTGAGCCCGTTGTGCGAGTGAAGCCTGTGCGGGCAATCAGGGGAGGTGGTTCATCAACTGATTCACCGCAGGGCTAACTTCCAGTGCGGTCCACATGGCACTTGTTGGAACTTCCGCCTCCGTGGCCTCTCTTCGGACGTAGGTTTCGATGGCCACCTGAAGCAGGATTCAAAATTCCCTCGTAGTATCTTCTCCGTCGTAGAGCTCTGTTCGTGCGTCGCCCGCCTCAGGGTTAATCTCGCTCGTGGGTAGGCCCATCGTGTCCGTACGCCATCCACTCCTTTTCCCGAGTCTGTCTAGGCAACGACGCCAAATGTTTTGCCAATAAAGTGTAATTCAATGCATTGCAGAAATAATAGACATGACAGAATACAACATGACAGAATATAAAGAAACTCAGATCTTCATTGATTCATAATAATGTCAGTACAATGACGATGACCATACTAACCCTGTCCCCATGACCAAGGACTCGCTAATATATAAAGGTGACCGGTCAGTTACCCGGTGTCAACTGTCGACAACCGACGGGTTAACTGTCGTCATTAACTCTAATTACATTAAATGTCTTATTGCTTAATTACTCGACAACAACCCGTAGGTTACTGCTGCTACTCAATGGGTGAAATTAGGGTTTCCAGTTTTGGAGGTTGTTGTTGCTCGTGAATTAGAGTTTGGATCGTGGATTCTTTCTGGGTTTTCAGAGGGCTTCGCAGTGGTATGTTCGGCTTTGCGTTCCAAGCACTTTTTGGAATTTACTATTTTTAGTAAATTCTATTCTGGCAGTGGTCCTGATTATTTTGGCACAGTTGGTTCTCTTCTTCAGTTGGTTCAGTTGGCTTTGTCACTTTTGGCCTTGGGATGTTTTTGGAGAGATAAGTTCATTTCATTTAAATAATGTTATGTTTTAATGTTATATTTTAAAGTTGATCCCTTGGCCTAGCTTCATCACTTCAAGTTGTTTCAAAAGGTGGTCTTCAAGGGTGGACGCATCATGGAAGGGATTTAATATTTCCTAAGGTCTAAAATCTTGCTTATAAAAAGGGGTGCCAACTTTATGAAGAGAAGTGAATTAAAATAAAGGTTAATTAAAGCTTTTAAAAGTGGCGCCATCTCTTGGAGGAAAATTCAAATGTGAAATTAGGGTGCACTTTCTAGAAGCCTCTAGAGATTCCTTGTTAAGCTTATAAATGGAGGCCTCTTCCCTTCATTTTGGGATCGGATGTCTATTGAAGTGTTACTCTGCCAGAATGGTATTGGGGTTGCTTCGAGGAATGAATGCCTCCTAGCCTTGGCATTGCTTCTTGCTTGAAAGATAGCAACTAGTGGTGATTTAGTGTAGTTGTGAGAGTTTGTAGTGAGGATTGCATTGCAGCTTGATGTGTGTTGGAAGTTCAGTTATTTGCATTTCATTTCATTTTCAGGAGTCGTGGTTAGCAGGGCAGATTCGTAGTTTCACTCATATAATTCAAAATAAAAACATATTCATTCTGGGTATTGCATATTTCCTCTTGTTTTGGCTTGGCGCTCCTTTGTGCAAATTTGTAGATTCTAATATGAAGTGTTTTATTTTATAGAGAAGAATCGCCATTCTTGCCTGGCGTCACTGCTGGGAATTGCCTTGGGGTTCGTGTTAAATAATGTGTTGGGTTAATGTCTGATTTCTTGGTATTGGTTTGTTCGCCTCCTTCATAGGAAGCCATTGCTTTTGGTTTTGGGTCATTCGGACTAGTATTGAGAGAGTATTGAGCATTTTAGTGATTCCATGTGTTGCTGATTAAGCATTTCCAGTGCAGGTTTGTCGTAAATCAGAATATTAAGATTGATCCTTGAGTAGAATTTCTTGGACTTATCATTTTTGTTAAGCCCGGGAGAGTCTTCTATATTGTTGTAGCATTGTATAGTCTTAATCTTATGATCTTGGCCAGCATTCACTATCATATTGTAAGCTGAACAGTAGTACTGGCAGCATTTCTTCTCATCTTTATTTCACACTTGTTATTTACATTTAATTCCATTTCTAAGTTCTTAGCATCTCCGCCATATGGTAGCTCCATTCCCGCCCTGGGTTTGAAAGCACATGTTTGGTGTTGAGTTTTCCTTCCAGCAATTGTAATTGTAAAGATCCTCTGACCATATGTTAGTCCATCTTGGGCACATTCTTGGTTAGAGTTGCTTTCAGCATGCACTAAGATCCTCTGACCATATGTTAGTCCATTTTGGGCACATTCTTGGTTAGAGTTACTTTCAGAATACTTTAAGACCCTCTGACCATATGCTCATGCCTTGCCCAACCCGGGATCCTAGTGTACATTCTTGGTTAGAGTTGTATTCCGCATCGTTTTGGTTTAAGTGCTAACCCTAACGGATGTGTGTTGCATTACTTCTTGTGATTGAAAAATTGAAAAAGTTGGTCTGGGATATTTCAGTGGTATCAAAGTTTCACATCCTAACGTTCTATGAGTGACAGAGAAAGAAGATACTTAGCAAGGGAAGATAAGAAGGCTGCAAGTAAGTTTTAGTTTCAGTGGTATCAGGTTCTTGAAGGTCAGACAGCATCAGAGGTTTTGAGGGCTCATTCGGAGTCTTCTTTGGAAACAGAAATGGGGGACAGTGAGAGGCCAGTGGGTGGTACTGAGAGGTTTACAAGCAGTCGGGATGAAGGTGGAAAAGGAAGGGAAAGAACACCAAGTCCGGGAAGGAGGTTCGAGAGGAAGATGGATGCATTAATAGATATGGTATCTCTCATGATGGGGAAAATGGGTCTGAGTTCTAATTCACAGAACAATCAAGGGCACATCGGAGAACACAGCGGCTCCAACCAGCATAATGAACATGCTGCTCCGCATACCTCAAATAGAACAAACATTTCTTCCAGGCCTTTTAAACCCACCTTCTTGGCACCAGTAAACCCTCAACCTGATCCGGGAGAGAATGCATCATTTGTGGAACAATTGAGACTTGATCATGCTGAGTATGAGTCTCTTCTTGATGAAATCAAGTTAGACATGTCTTACAATGATTTCGTGGACCATAAAATGAAGAATAAAGGACATGGGAGACATCGTGAACATAGGGAAGCAACAGTATAGAGGGATTTGCATCAAGCAATCAACAACGTTATGCTTCCACATTTTGACGGGAGTGACAGTAGCTCGGCTAGAGCTTGGATACAGAAGTTAGACAACTATCTAGCTCTTAGACCCATGACAGAAGAGGAGGCAATCAAGTTTGCTACGCTTCATTTAGATGGGGTAGCACACGAATGGTGGTACCATGGTCTAGTCACGTTGGGGCATCAGTCGATCACTACCTATGATGAGTTCACCAATAGGCTCACAGAGAGATTCGAGAAAAAGGATCCAGAAGTGCATTTCAGAGAATTGGCACAACTTAGACAGCATGGCACAGTCGATGCTTACATAGCTGAATTTCAAAGGCTTTCAGTAATGGTCACAGGAATCACCGATAGGCGGTTGGTGATCCTATTCAGTGAAGGGCTTATGGAACCACTCAAGGGTTGGATTAAAGCTTTCGATCCACCCTCCTTACAAGAGGCAATGAAAAAAGCAAGAAATATGGAGTGGGCTGCTCCTAAGGCAAAAATCCAATCCAAGCCATTATTTCACAAAAAGGATAAAGGAAAGGGACCTCACCATAAGGAGTTCAAACAACATAACATTCATGTCACAAGGCTGGATCCAGAGACACTTAATAAACTACGAAGAAAGGGGTTATGTTTCCGGTGTAGAGAAAAAGGTCCCAAGATCATATTTGCTCAAAGGGAGTCAAAATTCATCAAATTGAATACTATTCAGCTGGAGAAAGCGATTCTCATTCTTCAGACCAGCAATCAGATTGTGATGACAGCGAAGTGGAAAGAGTTCCCGAAGAATCTGAAGGTGAAAAAGGAAGTGGGGGTACCTTGGCTCAACTTTCGAGCTTTCAAAAAAATGAATCCTTCAAGGTTCGAGGGATGATTAAGGGGTAGTGAATAGTTGCTTTGATTGATACTAGAGCAATGCATAACTTCATTGATGAAGTGGTGGTGGCAAAGAAAGGGCTGCAAACAGAAAATTTTGAAGGCTTCAAGGTTATGGTTGCTGATGGGTTTCACATTTCTTACACCAAGAAGATCCCAAATATGTCTATGCAATTGGGCAACTACGAAGTCAAGGATGACTTCTATGTAGTCAGCATTGGAGATACGGATGCCGTCCTAGGCATTCAATGGCTGCGTTCACTTGGAGAGATCTCCCTAAATCTGGAAACCATGGAGCTCAAGTTTCAATCCGATGGGAAGAAGGTAGTGTTAAGAGGAATGTCTAACGGTGGACCTCGGATTGTGTCATTCAAGCGAATGGAAAAGTTGATTCGGCATGATCAAGTCGAGTGGGCTGCGAAATGCATGATTCTCCCAGCTAGTCCGGTTGAAACAAAGAGGGACTACCCTCCTGATATCCAGTCCTTACTCACCAGGAAGAGTAAAGTGTTTGCTGATTTACCTCCTAGGGCACTGTTGACGTGTATTTTGTACACTATCAAACACAGAATAAAATACCCAAGGGTACCTTATCATCTCTTGAATAAAGCCTCTGATTGCTGAAGATGTCGCGAAAAAGGATCAATCAGGATGACTCCAAGGTTCTTCGATGTAGGGTCTCTACGCGTGGATAAGCACCAGTGGTCGTTGTGAATGTTGTTTCATCAAGGGGCCTTACGTATCCGAATTGCAGGAACATAAATTTCCTAAAACTAACAAGTTCTCAAAAAAGATCAAAAGATAGGGTTTGCAAGAGATGAGTTCTAATCTAATCCTATGAATGACTCAATGTAGGCTAGACTTGGTAAGATTCTACCAATTTCAGTATTGCCAAGGGATTACAACTTTACTGGAATTGATGTGATCTTCTAAGGTGATTAATGATTTTCAAATCATCAAGAATTATAGACACTACCATGAAGGTACATATCAATAGTTCAATAATGATTGAAGGTTTAAGCAATCCAAATATTTCCAGTTGACCACACAAGGCGTTCTTACAATCAGTAAGAAGCTAGTGGTTTGGAATGTGAATCTCACCAAAGATCAAGCTCAACACTTAGTCCTTCAAACTTAAATACTATTTCGATTGAGAGTGATTCAAGAAAGTAAACAACCATGAAGATAGCCACAAGATTTGCAATAAAACACCATAACTTCAATATTTTATTGATCTCAAAGCCAAAATAGACAACAATTGCTTGAAATTCCTTCTTCAATGCTCAATCTTGCTACAAAATAACTTTCTTCTCTCTAAAATCTGATTTCTAATCTCATCTAATATCCAATATCTCATTTCTAATCCCAAAATGAAAATGAGTGAGGGTATATTTAGCATCCTCAATTACAATGAACGGCCCAGATCAAAAGAAGATCAACGGCTGAGATTCTGACACCTAAACCCTAATTAGGGTTTGTTACAAAAAGTTCCCCTTTTATTGAACAATATTAAATGCATAGCCAAATATTTAATTGGCACAAAAATCTAGGAAACATAGACCAATGATAATTAAGGTGCCACATCATCTACAACAACCTCTCTTCTAGAACCTTATTCCCTTTCCAATGCTCTTTCTTAGCATATGCAATGAATCTGGACACAATTCCTTCAATCTCAGCAATAGGAATCTCGGGAAGATTCCTCATTCGTTCCTCCAAGTGGATAACCTGATCAAAGGCCTTGAGAAGAGCCGCATCCCATCCAGGTTCGAGTTCTTTGATCTTCTCAATTAGGAGCATAATAGCGAACATTTGATCTCGTTGCCCATCTGTGATGACATTCTCATCCTTGCAAAAGATGACCTTGACCCTTTCTTCCAACTCTTGAAGGTCCACATCTGTCTCAACTTCGATCCTCCTGCCAAGAATGGTACATAACACCTCAAACACCTTGTCCTAAATTGGATGGATGACGCCTTGAACTTGATTGCATTTGGTGTTGATGTCCTCGAAAAGAACCTCCTTTAACTGGAGTAGAGTTGACCACTGGAGTAAACTATGAGCTCTTCCATCCATTATCTTTTCTTGTGCTAGGATCTTCCTTGGTGTTTGCCTGATTACTTGTAGAACAGGAATGATAACATCTCTAGTGTGAGTGAAAGCGGCTACTGTTATCATCAGGTTGTGGATGATCTCAAGGACCTGGATAGCTCGATGGATTGTCTGCATCATTCTTGTTGCAAATTCAACGGCAACTGTGTGGGATTTGTCCATCCAAGAACTCATAAGCTGAACCAAGCTCTTGACTCTCTCTGCCTCACCAACTGATTCAAGGGGAAGTGCTTGTACAGGAAGCACTGCTGGATCTTGACGTCCCAAAGGCTGATTGAGATGGCTAAAGTAGCCTCTCCAAGCGCCAACCTCTCTTTCAAGCTTTCTATTCTTTTCCATTTCTTCCCTAAGCTTGTCTTTAAGTGCCTCAAATGAATCGGTTGCCTCATCCAGTGCCTGCTCAGCAGTGAGTGGACCAAGTTCAAATGTTTCTACATCATACTCCTCTGCAAGGATTTCACCTTCATACTTGTCCACTGCTGGTGTAGCTATCTGTAACTTCCTGGACCCTGTCTCATCTCAGATCATCTTGGACATCTTGATGGCCTTCTTCTTCTCCGTTACTTCCTGAGAATTTCCTACAAGGCTCTCTAAGTCAATTACATTATCTTCATCCTCAATCACAATCACCCTTGTCAATCTCTCCTTCAACCAATCTGGAATGGCGGATCTTGTCTCTCTGACTTGTATTTCTTTAGGCAAAGGTTCTTCTTCTCGGAGAGGAGATGTCACTTCCTCATCATTCTTGTCTTCATGTAGCTCATTGACTTGGGGAGATTGACTTGATAAATGTTGAGGTGCCTTCTCTCTCTCAGGTCTATCATTCTGTACTATTGACTCCATAGATTCATCTACCTCAGGCATCGTCATCTCTTGTCCTTCAACTTGACTTGTCCTTTTCTCATGTCGAGATGATGTACCTGATGAGCGATCTCGATTAGCCTCTTGCTTCTTCTTGGAGGGTTCCCTTTTCTCAGGTCTCTCTTTCCTCTTCGCGCCTCTAGGATGAGAATTGTCTTCACTTGCGCTTGCTCCTCCTTCTTCTGGTTTTTCCTCCAAAGCATAAGTCATTGGTACATTCTGTTCTCTTAACTTTTGATGCTGTACATCCACCCATCTGCGAGTACATGACAAAATTGGAGCCATCAAAGTTCTCAGATCCGTAATCTCAGGCTCATTCCAATCTATCTTCACTGCTTTGTCCTCTCTATCATAGGATGACTGGAGATGTCTGCCACTGTCCTGAGCTTGATCGGCCACTCTGTAAACTTTACATTTTCTGATGAAATCTAAAGGCAATCTGGAATGCATCTTTCTTTTCACTTCTAAATCACTTGAGAGATTCATCCAAAAGTCTTCTACCTGAAATTCGTGCTTGTACTTTCTACCATATGTCTCCTCTATATACCCATAAGGATCAAAATTCTCCCTTGAGGCAAAGAACGTGAATGAATATGAGGCCAACTCCCTCTCTGCATCATCTAAGGCTAGAGCATTAGGACATACCTCAACTGAATTCCCCAATATGATGGGCACGGGAGCTCCATTTCTATGCCTGTGTCTGAATGTCTTCGCAGAGTCTGCCAACTACCTAGCCACCTCAAGTAGCACTATCTTGTCTGTCGGATACCTCGCCAACATGTAGGGGGGTGAAGGACATCCATGGACTCTGATATATGTAAACTTTTGAAACTGGATGAACCAAGCACCGTACCTCTTTATAAGTTCTTGTGCATCTTGAGATAGTCGATTGTGAATCCCGCCTTGCAATATCCTAGTGATGTTCATCGTGAAGGTATCATTGACTAACTTGTAGTCACTTCCTGGTGGATGATGCAAATGAACATAAGAATCACAAACTCTGACTTCCTCGGGTCCTCTTCCGATCACTCCTTTGTGAGGTAGTCCTGCATATTCGAAACTCCTGATCAAGGCATATATGACGTATGAGCTCATGTGGAATGACTTGGTAGCCTTTAGTCTTCTCAACTGCACGTCCAAGCAATGGCTAATAATTCTAGCCCAATGAATCGTTCCTTTTCCTTGAACTATCACTTGGATGAAGTAGAACATCCACTTCTCAAAATAGAAGGCTTGAGGTGCCCCTGTAACTCGATTGAGCAAAGTTATCAAATCTTTGTACTCCTCCTGGAAGTCGATCCTATTTGGTGTGTTGGGAATCTTGCTCAGGCGAGGATGACTTTTGAGTAATCAATTCTTATTGATGACGCTCAAGCAAGAGTCGGGATCATCTTCATACATTGACCTGGCTCCTTCTAAGCTCTTGTAAATCATATCTTTATGATCTGGAAGATGGAGAGCCTCACTTATAGCCTCCTCTGAAAGGTACGCCAAAGTGTTCCCTTCCTTGGACACGATTGATCTTGATTGTGGGTCATAATGGCGAGCACACTCGATCATCAGCTCATGGCATTGGACCGCTGGAGGGAAACCGGCCGCCTTGATAATGCCACTTTCAATTATTCTCCTTGCAACGGGTGATGGCTTGCCAATGTAAGGGACCTCCCGAAACTTCTTGACACTAAAGTTTCCCAAGTTGGTATCTCCAATGTTGCTCCACTTTGACACGATCTTGGTCTCCAATTCTTCATTCCTCTGATCTTCCTTCATGAGAGCTGGACGACTAGTGGATGCTCCTGCCTTTGGGGTCGCCATCTTGACACCTACACAACATTTCATAACGAGTAACATATTTTGCAACGTAGGAATATAGAGTAGAAAGGAAGACAAAAGATTTTAATTAGGAAACTTCATGATAAATCTTTGAGTTATCATTTCCTAATTAACTACGCCATTTTCAAAAACTTGAAGTTCAAAATCCAAAATTTCAACATTGGGACTAGGATGATCTCGCCATACCTCCACTTGAGAATTAATTCTAAAAATGATGCAAAAATAAGGTGAATTTTGGCTAGGCGAAATGTAGATTGAAGTCCTTCCTTTAGCAAAATGCGCCTCTTTTAATCTTCTCAAGCATCAACTCCACCACCTTAAGCCTTTAACACTTAGGATAATTCGCTCCAACTAGACCAGATTTCGCACCTCCTTCCTTGCTCCTCAAATCGCACTTGAAATAATGAATGAATGATGATTAAAATTGTTCAAAATACCCCCCATTATATAGGGCGCTCACCATTTCATCTCCCCATAGGCCGACTTGGCAAAATAGGCCAAAAAATAAATAAATTTGCAAAAACAAGAGGCCGACCTAATAAAATGGATAAAAATAATACCTCAAGCACTCCTTTTTCAATTTTAATTTAATAAAAAATTAATTTTAAATGCCTTTATAATTAAAATTTCAATTTTTTGAGGCTAAAAATTAATTTATTAAATGTCATGCGCCTTTATTAAATGCCAATTTAATTTAAATTTTTTCAAATATTTCGAAGTTAATGATTTTGGCATTTCATGCGATTTGGAGGATGTCAACGTTGGGATATGGCAAAAATAAAGAATGCACATGTTAAGCGCTCTGGTCCCTTGGTGAGGGACGGGAGCACTTTTTCATTTTTAGGCTAGGATTCTCAATTTTTTGAAGTCAAACCTTCGTTCACCATGCTTTAGAAGTTCTTTCCTATCTCACACAACTTTGCCTTAGCATAATCTCGGCTGGAATTAGTTGTTTTCATAAAAAGTGTTCTAGTCCTTCAGTGAGGGATGGGAGCACTTTTGAGTCCATTGCATGAATTCTTGATCACATTAATCTTCAATTTACCCTCAAGGCGTAGAATATCACATTTCACTCCATCTTGAGCCGTGGTAATAAAAATATCCTTTCAAAATGCAAGGTAAATGGTCATATTTGGAAAAAGCGCTCTGGTCCCTTGGTGAGGGACGGGAGCGCTTTTGCAATTTGTCGTCAAAATTTGCAACTCTCGCATCTCAATTCCACTTCAAGGCATTTTAAACATTTTTTCAAACTTGCACCTTGGCCTCAATTTGTCCAAAATTGGTGAAAAGGGCTAGATAACATGTTAAGTGCTCTGGTCCTTCAGTGAGGGACGGGAGCACTTCACCTTGGTCCCTTGGTGAGGGACGGGAGCACTTTTTCAATTTCAAGCTTATTCGTCCTTTGCTAGCTTCCCAAATTATCTTCAATGGGCTAATCATGTCCTCTTCCATTCATTTCAATCACAAACTTGCCTTGGCCTTGCAGGAAATTCACACCTTTTGAAAAATCGCTCTGGTCCCTTGGAGAGGGATGGGAGCACTTTTTGGGAAATCGCTTTGGTCCCTTGGAGAGGGACAAGAGCACTTTTTCATATCTTGGTGTATTTCTTTGTCTTTCAAACCCTCAATTGCGTCCAAGGCATAAAACATCCTTCGTCCTTCCCATCCAAGTCAAGTTTTGCCATAAAATATCAAACAAAGAAGAGAAACTTGAAAAAGTGGCATGGTCCTTCAGTGAAGGACGGGAGCACTTTTTGTCATTTTGGCATACTTCTTTGTCCTTTAAACCTCTCAATTGCGTCCAAGGCATAGAACATCATTTGTCCTTCCCATCCAAGTCAAGTTTTGCCATAAAATATCAAACAAAGAAGAGAAACTTGAAAACGTGGCATGGTCCTTCAGTGAGGGACGGGAGCACTTTTTGTCATTTAGGTTGATTTACTCCTTTGTAGACAGCTTAAATTATATTCAATGGACAAAACATGCCTCCCTTGACCTCTTCAAATCATAAAATCCCCTTAACTTTGCAAAGATAGTGCGAATTTGAAATTCAGTGCTCCGGTCCTTCAATGAGGGACGGGAGCACTGTTTGCTCTCTAAGCCAAATTGTCTCACTTTTCATCTCGAAATTCCTTTGCTAGGGAAGATTTCATCTTACTTCATGCTATGAATAGAAGTTAATGTCCAATAAAGGTCTAAAATTGCACATATAAAGAAAAGTGCTCTGGTCCTTCAGTGAGGGACGGGAGCACTTTTTACCTTCTAGGCAAAAACTTCATCATTTCATTGTTTTCAATCAAGTCTGGATGCTTTATCATGTTCATTTCGTCCTCCACTATGCCTTTGATGTTTCAATTTGACCAAACAAGGCCAGGAATGGCTCAAATAAGTCTTTTCGCCCTGGTCCTTCAGTGAAGGACGGGAGCACTTTACCTTGGTCCCTTGGAGAGGGACAGGACCACTTTTTCCTTCAACCTTCAAAATTCACCATTTTTGCGCCTTCAAAATCTTCAAAAGTATCAAGTCATGTCCAATTATCATTCTGGAAGACCCTGCACAAAACAAAATAGAAAAGTCAGTGACAAATATGCATAAAATAACATTTGTGCTCTGGTCCCTTGGCGAGGGACAGGAGCACATTCTTCCTTTCTGGCTAAAATATTCAAAATTTAAGTCTCCAATCATTTCACAAGGCAGAATTAGGTCATCTTCAAGGCCAGGAATCAGTTAGCAAGCCCTCGCAAAATAAGAAATTGCACTTAGAATGAAATTCGCCGTGGACCTCTAGTGAAGGACAGGAGCACTTTCTCCGTTTCAGACATCATCTTGCCTCCAAAATTTGATCAAAATTTACCTAGGCAAGAATACACAATTTCATCTTCAAAATGCTAACACTTAAACAAAATTTGATTTTTACCCCAAAAAACCCTGACTAGACCTAACCTGAGACATATCTGACTTTCCTGACAGACTCACCTTATTTCAAAAAAAATCTCAATCTTCGGGAGGATACGCTTAATAACTTTCAAAATTTGACTGGACTTAGCCTGAAAAACATTCAGAAGAAACCCTTAAGGTTTAGCCCTAGCCCAGACAACTCACTCACTCACTCAAAACCCTAAAAACAGAGAGAAGAACAAGCAAAACAAAAGCAAAAAAGAGGGGGTCCCCATTTTAATGGGGCGATGTGTGAAATGGTCACAACAGGCACCTCCCGAACGAGGCTCAGAGTATGTCATAGAGCTCAAGGAAGGGCTAAACCAGTTATCACAACTCCATATCGGTACCCTAAGAAGCAAAAGGATGAGATTGAGAAAAACATTAAGGAACTCTTGGAGATGGGCTTCATTCGTCCAAGTAAGAGTCCTTTCGCTTCAGCAGTCGTCCTTGTGAAGAAGGATGGTACCATTCGCATGTGTGTGGATTATCGTGCTTTGAATCAAAGCACCATCAAAAATCGATACCCCATTCCAAGGATAGATGAGCTACATGGAGCCAAGTTCTTCTCAAAGATTGATCTGAGGTCAGGCTACTACCAAATTCGGATGAGAGGGTCTGATGTTGAGAAGACAACATTTAGATGTCACCATGGTCACTTTGAGTTTTTAGTCATGCCATTTGGGTTGACTAATGCTGCTGCTACCTTCCAGTCTTGTATGAACAGAGTCTTCCAGAAGCAGTTGAGGAACTTTGTGTTAATCTTTTTTGATGACATTCTGATCTACAGCATGACATGGGAAGAACAACTCAAGCACTTGGAGGAAGTGCTTAGCATCCTTGAATCAGAAAGTCTGTTTGCCAAAGAATCCAAATGTGAATTTGGAATGAAGGAGCTACTTTACCTTGGTCACATAATCAATGCTGATGGAGTGAAGGTTGATCCCGAAAAGATCAAGGCAATAGTTGATTGGCCACCCCCAGAGAACTTGACTCATTTGAAAGGGTTCTTGGGTCTTTGTGGCTTTTACAGAAGATTTGTGAAGGGCTATTCACAAAACGTTGCTCCTCTTACTGACCTCACGAAAAAGGGAGCTTTTTGTTGGACAGAAAAGGCTCAAACTACTTTTGATAAGTTTAAGAAGATCATGAGCTCTTGTCCAGTTTTGGCAATTCCAGATTTCTCCAAGCCCTTCGAGCTACAGTGTGATGCATCTGGAGAAGGTGTTGGGGCTGTTTTGATGCAAGACAAGCATCCCATTGTGTTTGAGAGCAGAAAATTAAGAGGTGTTGAAAGGGCCTACTCCATCTATGACAAGGAAATGCTTGTAATCATGCATGCATTACCTAAGTTCAGACAGTATTTGGTGGGGAGCAAATTTGTGGTCAAGACTGATCACAATAGTCTCAAGCACTTCATGCATCAAAAGGATTTGAACGAGAGACAACAAAAGTGGGTGAGTAAGCTTCAAGCTTACGATTTTGACATTGAGTATGTCAAAGGGAAAAACAATATTGTGGCTGATGCTCTATCTAGGAGACCTCATCTGAGTTCATTGTGTGAGCTCACTACTGATTGGAAGGACATGTTGCTCGCTAATTATGCCAAAAATCAGTTGGCAATCAGCATCATTGAAGGTACTTTTCATGACGAAAGGTACAAGGTGGTTGACGGGCTGATACACTACAAGGGTAGAATCTTTGTGGTGGCTGATTCTAAGCTCAGAAAAAAGTTTTTGATGACATTCCATGACATTCCACTTGTTGGTCATCAGGGTTTCTTCAAGACATATAGGCAGATTCGGGAAAGATTTGCTTGGAAAGGGCTGAAAGGGGAAGTTCAACGCTACATCCAGGAATGTCCTACTTGTCAGATGAACAAGAATGAGCACACTCTACCTGCTGGTGTGCTGCAACCTCTTCCCATTCCCAACCAAAAATGGGAAAGCATATCAATGGACTTCATCACTGGATTGCCAAAAGCCCAAGGCAAAGATTGTATCTATGTTGTAGTGGACAGATTGACAAAGTTTGCTCACTTCTTTGCCATCACGAGCTCTTTTTCAGCAGCTCAAGTTGCAGATTTGTTTTTTCATGAGGTGTTTAGATTGCATGGGTTGCCGAAAAACATTGTGAGTGATAGAAACAGCAAGTTCCTAAGCACCTTTTGGCAAGAAGTCTTCAGGATGAGTTGTACGATGCTTACTCCAAGCACTAGTTATCACCCCCAAACCGATGGACAAACAGAGATAGTGAACAAGTGGTTGGAAGGCTATCTGAGAAACTATGTTTTGGAGCAGCAAAGAGCATGGGTGAAATGGCTCCACATAGGCGAGTATTGTTACAGTTCTTCCTTTCACATGTCAATAAGGATGTCTCCCTTCATGGCTCTCTATGGTTATGAGGCTCCTAGCTTTGTTGATTTGGTGTTTGGTGATAGCAAAGCCCCTCAAGCCCAGGATTTGTTGCAACAAAGTCAAGACATCTTGAAATCCTTGAAGAACAACTTGCAGATTGCTCAGAATCAGCAGAAGATGTACGCTGATCAACGACGCGTTGAGCGCTCTTTTGAGGTTGGAGATATAGTTTATCTTCGACTACAACCATACAGACGTCTACTCTCAAGAAGAGTGGAGTTGAGAAGCTCAAGCCTCGTTTCTATGGGCCATTCCAAGTCATAAGAAAGGTTGGAGCAGTAGCTTATGAGTTAGAGCTACCTTCGAGTAGTAAAGTGCACAATGTCTTCCACGTGTCTCGCCTCAAGAAGGCACTTGGACATAATGTTATTGCTTCTTCACAATTACCACCTTTGGACGAAGAAGGGCAGTTGATTTTGATTCCGGAAGAGATTATTGATTCCAGAGAGCGTTCTTTGAGAAGAAGAACAATCAAGGAATACTTGGTGAGGTGGAAGAATTTACCCTTGGAGAATGCAACTTGGGAGAATGAGGAGATTTTGCAACATCCAAACTTGCAATTGCTTGAGGACAAGCAATCTTAGGGAGGGCGGACTGTAATGTCCCCTTCTCAGGCGTGATGTTTCAGTTGACTGATGGCCTATTTTGGAGACCCGTAGGCTACTCAATGGGTGAAATTAGGGTTTCCAGTTTTGGAGGTTGTTGTTGCTTGTGAATTAGAGTTTGGATCGCTGATTCTTTCTGGGTTTTCAGAGGGCTTCGCAGTGGTATGTCCGACTTTGCATACCGAGCACTTTTTGGAATTTACTATTTTTAGTAAATTCTATTTCTGGTAGTGGTCCTGATTATTTCAGCACAGTTGGTTCTCTTCTTCAGTTGGTTCAGTTAGCTTCGTCACTTTTGGCCTTGGGATGTTTTTGGAGAGATAAGTTCATTTCATTTAAATAATGTTATGTTTTAATCTTATATTTTAAAGTTGACCCCTTGGCCTAGCTTCATCACTTCAAGTTGTTTCAAAAGGTGGTCTTCAAGGGTGGACACATCATGGAAGGGATTTAATATTTCCTAAGGTTTAAAATCTTGCTTATGAAAAGGGGTGCCAACTTTATGAAGAGAAGTGAATTAAAATAAAGGTTAATTAAAGCTTTTAAAAGTGGCACCATCTCTTGGAGGAAAATTCAAATGTGAAATTAAGGCGCACTTTCTAGAAGCCTCTAGAGATTCCTTGTTAAACTTATAAATGGAGGCCTCTTCCCTTCATTTTGGGATTGGATGTCTATTGAAGTGTTACTTTGCCGGAATGGTATTGGGGTTGCTTCAAAGAATGAATGCCTCCTAGCCTTGGCATTGCTTCTTGCTTGAAAGATAGCAACTAGTGGTGATTTAGTGTAGTTGTGAGAGTTTGTAGTGAGGATTGCATTGTAGCTTGATGTGTGCTAGAAGTTTAGTTATTTGCATTTCATTTCATTTTCGGGAGTCGCAGTTAGCAAGGCAGATTTGTAGTTTCACTCATATAATTCAAAATAAAAACATATTCATTCTGGGTATTGCATATTTCCTCTTGTTTTGGCTAGGCGCTCCTTTGTGCAAATTTGCAGATTCTAATATGAAGTGTTTTATTTTATAGCAAAGAATCACCATTCTTGCCTGGCGCCACTGTTGGGAATTGCCTTGGGGTTCGTGTTAAATAATCTGTTGGGTTGATGTCTGATTTCTTGGTATTAGTTTGTTCGCCTCCTTCATAGGAAGCCATTGCTTTTGGTTTTGGGTCATTCGGACTAGTATTGAGAGAGTAATGAGCATTTTAGTGATTCCATGTGTTGTTGAATAAGCATTTCCAGTGCAGGTCTGTCGTAAATCAGAATATTAAGATTGATCCTTGAGTAGAATTTCTTGGACTTATCATTTTTGTTAAGCCCGGGAGAGTCTTCTACATTGTTGTAGCATTGTATAGTCTTAATCTTATGATCTTGGCCAGCATTCACTATCATATTGTAAGCTGAACAGTAGTATTGGCAGCATTTCTTCTCATCTTCATTTCACACTTGTTATTTACATTTAATTCCATTTCTAAGTTCTTAGCATCTCCGCCATATGGTAGCTCCATTCCCGCCCTGGGTTTGAAAGCACATGTTTGGTGTTGAGTTTTCCTTCCAGCAGTTGTAATTGTAAAGATCCTCTGACCATATGTTAGTCCATCTTGGGCACATTCTTGGTTAGAGTTGCTTTCAGCATACACTAAGATCCTTTGACCATATTTTAGTCCATTTTGGGCACATTCTTGGTTAGAGTTACTTTCAGAATGCTTTAAGACCCTCTGACCATATGCTCACGCCTTGCCCAACCCGGAATCCTGGTGTAAATTCTTGGTTAGAGTTGTATTCGGTATCGTTTTGGTTTAAGTGCTAACCCTAACCGATATGTGTTGCATTACTTTTTGTAATTGAAAAATTGAAAAAATTGGTCTGGGATATTTCAGTAATCCCTAAATGTTGTCAATGTCTCATAAATTGTAATGGACACCCTAGAATGCCCAAAACCTAAACCAGCCGTTAATAGGAATTTGGTCAAACAGTTTGCAGCCAACTCTTTATTTCACCGTTTAATGTTTAAACCCCTTATGGCTTCGGAAATGAAATGCTTGTTTGTTTTTATGTCTTTGCATAGATTTGAAATCACATAACATGAACAAGAAGGAAACTACAATAATATGCAAACTGAAAATTGAACTACTGCTGATAAGATGTTATTTTCAGAATCAATAAAATCAAATACATGGCAGATTATCAACTCACTAATTATTCCAGCATTATTGACATAATACTCCAGCAATCATTTTCAATCTTGCTGCTACAGTGACATGAATAGTACCCACGTGAATAGTGTTGCGGCAATATTAATTTGTCTTCAATAGGTCCAATATCTTCATAAAAACATCTCCTCAGAATGGCATAAGCATCGGACAAGTAGGGAAGAAGATATGAACAAACATTAAATCTGCCTGTAGCTGGAAATGCACCCAATCTGCCTGATAATGAAGCTGATAGCAATGGATTCCAAAGGCCAAACCCGAGGGGAATGACGTCTAGAATGTCACAAGAGAGGATAGATGTCCTCTAATGTCAAGAACGGATCTGCAACTCACACATACCAATTCTTCTCATATTCAACATGCTGAATGAAGCCACAAAAGCTTCCTTTTATTCTTTCTCGAAGGGACGACCCAACTCACTTGAGCAATGTGGGATAAAAGATGTGCAATATAAAACATATTAAAATATTCACTTATGTCTCCCTTGGGGGCCCCTTTGATTGGCACACATCCCCATAAAATAAATATTAAAGTAACACTTTAATATTTTACAATTAAATTAAATGTTACTTTAATAACACTTCAGGCATTAAAATATATTAGCAATCGGACTTTGAATAGCGCGACTGATAGCTTGTCGGAAAGCTCTCGTCGAAGAGTATCGAATCCAATCACCAAAACTAGCCTCTGTTGTGTCTTGCTGACTTACTAAAAATAGTAATTATGCCTGAAACTAAGTAAATCAACTCCGTTTTGGCCCAAACTGGAAATGACTAGGCCAAAACACTCCAAGATCCCCTTAAACCCTTCGTTAGCCCTCGGGACCATGTAGAGATAGGCTAACGCACATACACTTGGTCAACTGCTAAAGTGGGGACATTACATAAATCGTATCTAGGTTAGGGCCAACTATGTAACTAGAATGGAAGCTGGAGCAAACATAAACATTCGTAACTCGATGAGCCTTGGCATGCTTCTTATACATCTACTTCTCAAAGTCTTTGAACATGAATTTTATCTTCATAAAACTGTCTAGAGAAGAACCAAATCTGAATGGTTGACTTAGTCCTTCATTGATCATTTCAGCTAGGTTCCCTTCTAGACTAACAACCAAATCATTTGATCCTCTTTGTATAAATTTTCCTTTGTTTTCTCCACCAAACCATAGGTGTCCATTATCAAATCAACGGCCTCATTCTGAGTATCCTCCAACTTTTTCACTGCTTCCTCAAGTAAATCAATTCACAACTTTATGATTTCAGACTATTGCAATATTAAGGACTGATCTCCTCTATCTAGGGTACTCTCCAAAACAAGTTTTTCAAAGCTAACCCTTGATATTTTTGTGATTCTAGCAAGTTGTCCACATGAACCTGTAGCTTCTCTTTGAATTTGGCTAGTAACTTTTCAATCAGCTCAGAGTCTTCCTTAACCCTATCATGTAGGGACATGACATCTTCAATAACCTTTGAGCCTTGTGTTAGTAGATCATTCAGCCATTGTTTTGCATTTGATATACATGTCATTTCTTTCATGGTTGAGGCATCTTGTTGAGAAATAGTGGTAGGGGTAGCAATTGACACATTTGAAGATTGGAGTGGGGTAAACAAGTGTTTATACCATAGTTATGCGACTTGGACTCGGCAAGCATGACTCAGACTCGGCTTGGACTTGGCAAGCATGACTTGGACTTGGACTTGGGACTCAATGAAGACACGACAAAGTGAAAAACCCAAGAAATTTAGAGGATTTTAAAGATTTAAAACTTGTTTCATGCACCCTTTATTAAATAAACCTTAAAGGCACAATAACATCATCAAATAGAAGCTAATTTGATCACACACACAAGTATACATCGATCACATTTAAACTTTTATGTAACAAATTAGTTGTCTTACTTTCTTCAACTCTTGTTTGGTTTTATAGTCTTTATCCATATAGGATACAATAGTGGTAATGATTGTTTGCATGCCTTCAATTTCATAATCTGTTATTTGATTGTGTAGTTTGATCCTAGATAATTGATAATTGGATGAAAGTAATTGTCTTTCATCTTTGGCCACCATTGGAGTAGCAACCTCTTCAATGTTTGGACCTTGTGCATTTGTAAAAATAGAAGAGATAACTCTATCCTTTCTTCTTTGAGGTGGCTTCTTGATCATAGCTGTGATGACAGAGAAATCATTAGTTAGAGGCTTTTAAACTTCTTCTTTTTCATGGTCAAATCTAACTAGGTGGGAATGTGATGTCCCCTTTTCAAGCTTAATTGGCTTGTGAGCAATTGTCTATTATCCGAGTTTTCCTATAGGCTAATTGGTAAGCAAGGGAGAACTTCAATTTTCTCAGAGAGCATAGAATTGGTCTAGTAGTGGTTTTGTTTAGGGTAATGAGTTTAGATGGTCTTGGTATGACTCGTGGTGCTTTCAAAATACAATTTCATCCTTTTGCAAGCTCTTCAAACTTTTTGAAGAAGCATGCTATTTGGATGTTGCTTTATTTCATTGTCCTAAGTCCTTAGTGACATATTGGTATGGTCCAAATTTCATATTTGTCTCATTTTGATGCTTGTCGTAACTTGGTTGCTTTATTAAAGTATTAAATAATTGGAACTGAAGTTTTCCAAAGGAGGAAATGCTAAAAGGAAACTAAAGTATAATTATTTATTAAAATGTGTTTTAAGTTGTGCCTCCATGGGGATGCCTAGGCCCAAGGGGATCTTTGCACATAATGAATTATTATTTATTTTGAAAATTTGTGGAGGAAAAAGGGAAACTATTTTTTTTTCTGTCTAGAATGTTATAAAAAAGAGGTGGAGAGATCATTGTTGAGGTTAGGCATGATATGATATTGCTTTTGCAGTTGAAAGAACCTATGTTCATCTCCAATTTTCTTGAGGATGAAAACCCTACATTGAAAATATTGGTTTCAAGGACAAAACTCCCATATCTCAATCAAAGTGGTAAAATTGAAGGTGGTGAGAGAAATGGTGTTGAATGACACTTGGTGGTTTAATAATTGGGAAGAAAATTTTATTGTTAAATTAAAATGTTTGAGTTTCTACTTTGTTTACTTTTTATTTTCAATTTTTATTATTTAATTTACATTATTAATAATGTTAATGTCATAATTTTTAAATGTTTCTCGTAGATATATTTTCTCTATCATATTACCTATTGTGGGGGCATCAAGTATGTGGATACAAAATCTTCTAGCCTTGGAGAGATTTATGAAACCTTTGATATCATGCTTGATCAAATGAAGCAAAAAAATTGTGACATAGATCTTGGTTTGCAATTCTATGAGCATACCAAGCCTATTGCCACAAAGAGGTAGAGCACAATGAATACCCCTCTTAATATGGCTGCCTATGCTCTTAATCTGGAGTGCTACACTCCTAGAGTTAGCCAAATTCTTCCTTTTGAAGATGATGATGTAATGGAGGGATTTATAAGGACCCTTAGTAAGACGTATAGCAATGAGGAGGCAACCATACTTAGAGAGCAATGGCTTCATTTTTTCTATCCTTATGGTCTGGCATTCAAAAAACTAGAGACTAGGATGGATAGGGCATTGCACAAAAAAGCCCCATTGGATGGTGGAAATTTCATTTGAAGGACACACTAAAGTTGAAACAACTTGCTATTCATCTACTCTACAACTTGCCAGTTCCTCTGTTGTATAGAGGAATTAGTCCACCTATGGTTTCATCTACTCAATTAAGAGGAACCATCTTACATCTAAATGTGTAGAAAAGCTAATTACAGTTCGTCTCTTGAAAATTCATTTATACTATTGTCTCCTTGCCCTCAAAAAAATTACCCTTAGATTGTCATCCTTGAAACACGTCCATTGTCGTCCATGTCCCCAAAACGCCATGGAACATAAAAAAATTGCTTCTCTATTAACCTCTTTGTAAATGTGTTGGATAGTAAAGTTTTCAAATGTGTCCATTATAGGCCATACCTTCTACAAAATCTTATCTATCTTCAAATTTGTGTGCCTCTTTTGCAAATAGCATTAATTATCATCATTGAGTCTCCTACCTATACTTGACAAGCCCGAAATTTTTAGATACCTAAAGGTCAAGGAGGAAGAACAATGCCTTAGATTCATTGTTTGTATTATCTTTTTGTCTCTTAGAGGATGCATCGACAAATTTCCCATGCTCACTATGAACTATGCAACACACTGTATTTGCCAAGGCTTACTCTAGCAACCCCATCAAAATTCATTTTCATCCATCTTGTTGGGGGAGGGGTTCAACAAAATTCTAAAATGTAGGTTAGGAGAGACTTAGATTTGAGTCCTTTCCACTATTGTACTAAGCCCTTATTCCATGAGGTAAAAGATTTCTTCTTTGAAGGTTGGTTCAACACTTTGGAAATCACTAATTCATCTATGGCTGCTTTGAGCTTCTCGAGAAAGATCTCCTTTGATATGTCCTCTTGAAAATTTTACCAGTTTTCTTTCCACACCTCTCAACTTAATGGTGAGAAAGTTGAGAATCTTTGTATTTTGATCCATGATGTGAATAATTCCAATGGATCCTACTCTTGCACAGATCCATTTGCAAGTTTTAATAGTGAATGGATAGTTTATCAAGAGATGGTTGACTATTTCCTCTTTCTTTTCACGTGTAACACATCTTGAAGGTCCTAGGTAGTTGAGATTTCTGAATTTATTAGTCGTTGAGATCTTATGATGTAAGGAAACCCAACTAATCTTGGGCAAACAATTTTCATCCTAGCATAGATTAATTGGTCAATCTATCTTTGGTGCTTTGGAGTCCCTAATGATGTATCCTAGCTTCATAGAGTTTTTTATTGATCTAGCACAATTCCATTTGATAATATCCTATCCCAATGAAATGAAAACTTTCTTTTGGAGAGTTCTTGCTCTAGAAATGTTTCTTATTGCACTAGGATTTCCATACCCTTGATATCCTTCCAATCCCACTTCTCTATCCTTTACAATTTTACCAATTTAAAACTTTATTAATTACAAATACAATAACATCATTTACTCAATTTCAATAATCATGCACATGAGAAGAACACAATGACACACGATATTTACATGGAACCCTTATGGGCGAAAACCACGACAAATTACTTGCTTAACCTACAAATTACAAATTACAAATTTCGTAGGCTTAACCTACTAGAGGCACCAACCCCTCATTCAATTCGTGAGCACTTGCCCACTAGATGCACCAACCCCTCTTTCAATTTGTGAGCACTAGCCCACTAGAGGCACCAACTACTCTTTCAAATTGTCTTCACAAGAGCTATAACTCTCTTTTTCAATCTGTTCTATTCAAATCTGCTATAAACTGATCATAAAACTCCCACAATGTGATCACAATCTTCTCTTATAATCTTCATTTGTTCACTTTATCATAATCTGCTATTTGGTCTACTCCAAGTCTCCTATAACTCTTCACAAATATGTTCCAATTGTTGGCGGCATTATTATACACGGGAATAACATTAGTTAATTATGTGTAATTGTTTTGGTTAGTTGGCAACCGAGGGGTGGAAGTTGCGGTGCGACGGTTGGCGTTGAGGAGCAGGGGCCGATGGAGGTGGAGGATACCGAGCCTCACGTGCGGTTGGACGTTGTGGGTAGTGACGCTGTGGTGACTGTTTCTGCTCTTGTGCGGCCATTTCCTTTGTGATCTTGTCTCTGGCCTCCCGCACTCTCTCGGTCTCCATGTGGGGATTTGGGTAGGCGTGGAAATGGAACCTCCTACGGACGTCACAGGGGTAAAGTCCTTCCTTGGTCATGTGGGGTACTACAGGAGGTTCATCAAGAACTTCGCTGAGGTGTCCCACCTGTTGGATAAGTTGACAAGGAAAGGGGAACCATACATTTGGGTAGAACCACAGAGCAAGGCCTTCGAAGAGCTGAAGACAAGGTTGATGGGAGCGCCCATACTGGCATACCCGAACTGGGATAAGGAATTCCACGTTCACGTGGATGCCTCAAACTATGCCATCGGGGCTACATTAGCCCAAGTAGGAGGACACGGGCTAGACCACCCCGTTTATTTTGCCAGCAGATTGCTCTCGAAGGCGGAAAAAAACTATAGTACCACAGAACGTGAAGCACTCGGTATGGTCTATGCCATACAGAAATTCCATCATTACCTCCTCGCCACACCATTCACATTTTACGTAGACCACCAGGCATTCATGTATTTAGTAAACAAGCCCATTATCCAGGGGGGGATAAGTCATTGGCTATTGCTACTACAGGAGTTCACATTTTTAATTGTGGTAAGACTAGGGCGAAGCCATGTCATAGCCGACCAACTGTCCCGGATTAAGTCGGGGGAACCTCCAGAGGGAGTAAATGACGATTTTCCGGATGCACACTTGTTCCAAATAGCCGTACTCCCGTCATGGTACAGAAAGATTGGTGAGTACCTATCGACGTCCTGATTTCCGGAGGGTATGCCTCCAGGGGAACGAAGAAAGCTCGCATTAAGGAGCAGGACTTTTTCGCTCATTAACGGGTTACTCTACAAAATGGGGCCGGACCAGATATTAAGGCGTTGTGTCATGGAAGAAGAAGTCTCGAGTGTACTAAGGGAGGCACACGAAGGGACCGCAGGTGGACATATGGGTCCAGACACCACAGCCTGAAAGGTGCTTCTCGCAGGATTATGGTGGCCAACAGTATATCACGACACCAGGGAGTGGGTCGTGAGGTGTGACACTTGCCAACGGGCCGGCAAACCTTTGAAGCGGGACTTCATGCCCCTCAACCCGTCGCATGCACAAGAACTCTTTGAGCGATGGGGACTCGACTTTGTGGGTCCTCTTAAGGCCAGCCGCACACGACGGTGCCGGTACATTATAGTTGCGACAGAATACTTGACCAAGTGGGTGGAGGCAAGGGCTCTCCAGGATAATTCGGCAGTAAGCACAGCGAAATTTATTTATGAACAAATCATTACGCGATATGGTATACCTATTCAGTTGACCAGTGACCGGGGAGGCCACTTCGTGAACCATGTCATACGCCGGTTGACATCAGACTTCAAGATTTTTCACTCATTCTCAAGTCCGTACTACCCACGTGCCAATGGCCAGGCGGAGGCCACAAATAAAATAATAATGTCGGTGATATATAAGTCTTGCGGAGTGGAGAGGGTTGACTAGGAGGAGCGCCTACCGTCAGTACTTTGGGCATACCGAACAACTTACAAGGTAACTACTGGACAGACTCCCTTCCAGCTAATGTATGGACAAGAAGCCGTGGTGCCAGTTGAATTCATGGTGCCGAGTCTAAGGATTGCCATCGATAATCGCCTTGGCGACATGGAAAGCCTAGGGAGAGGCTCTACGCGCTGAACAAATTGGACGAACGAAGGATGATGGCTCAGTGGGCGACAGAAACAGCCCAGCAAAGACGGAAGATGTGGCACGACAAGCATCTCCGGCAAATGAATTTTACTCCCAGACAGCTGGTGTTAAAATTCAATGGGAAGAACAAAATTAAACCTGAGAAATTCAAAGTCCGTTGGTTAGGGCCCTTACGGATACGTGAGGTAAATACGAACGGGGCGATAAAGTTGTGGACGCTGGACGGGAAGGAGATACCAGACGCAGTCAACGGGTCGAAACTAAAGATCTATCACGAACGGAGGGAACCGGGACCCCCCAGTCAGTCAGCCGCTAAAAAATTGAAAAATTTAAAAAAAATAAAAATTGAAAAAAAATATATAAAAGAAAATTTGAAAAAAAAATATAATAATAAAAGAAAATTATAAAAAAAAAAAAAAAAAAAAAAAGAAGAAGAAGAAGAAAAAGTGCCCACCGTACGGTGGGACCACCGAAGGTGGCATCACCGTACGATGGAATTGTAATGTCCCCTTCTCAGACCTGATCTTTGACTTGGTCATTATTGGCTTCAGGGCATGATTGAAGAGTTAAGTTGATATATTTAATTAAAAGGTCACGTTTTAATATTATATTCGAACGTTGACCCCTTGGCCTAGTCTATTAACTTTA
The DNA here is from genome assembly GCF_030272615.1 of Cryptomeria japonica. NCBI lineage: Eukaryota > Viridiplantae > Streptophyta > Pinopsida > Cupressales > Cupressaceae > Cryptomeria > Cryptomeria japonica. Next base: position 16,963,843 of record NC_081414.1, read on the forward strand.
TGTTGTTTTGAAAAGTGGGCTTTTTGAGGATGGCGCCTTCATTAAAGATTATTTTATTAATTTCCAAAGTCAAAGCAAGCTTAATGTGGGCGCATTTATCAAGGTATTGAATTTAATTAAAATATCAATATTAAGCTTGAAAGGAAAAGGACGCCATCTTGGAGAAAGGATTAGGGTTTGGATATTGAAGTGGATTTTAGGGTTTCGTGAAGTCAACAGGAAGTTATAAAAGGAAGACTTTGAGCATCATTTCACATCTTTGGTCTACAGTACTGTTATGTTGCCGGTTTGGCTCTGGGTTTGCTTCGAGGAATGAAGGCCTCCTAGCTTGGGCATCGCTTCTTGTTTGTAAGACAACAACTAGTGGTGATTTTAGTTTAGTTTGTGAGTTCCTTGAAATTTGTGCATTGTAATCAGCATTCTAGTTCTTAGTTTCTGATTTTTGCATATTAGAAGTTCCTGGTTTTTGCATGTTAGCTTCAGCAGATTGGATGTTTAATTCATAAATCAAAAAAGACAAAGAAATTCGTTGTGGGTATTGCATATTCCTTTCCATATAGGGAAGGCGCCCATGTGTGCCAATTTGTAGATTTATTTGTGAAGCATCAGATTTTTAAAAGAGAAATCGCCCTTTCCAATTGGGTCGTACCTTTGTTGTCTTGGGAATTGTGCATTGAGTGTTAGATGCTTTTAAAGTCTGTTTTTTGTTCTTAGTCTGAGCGCCTCCTTTCTATTAGAGTTTTCAATTGATATCAAGCATTTTGAGTGAGTAAAGAGTGAGTTCCGAGCATTTCAAAGGAATCCTATGTTGTTGGTTATTTGTTGAAAGGTGCAGGTCTGTTAAATCAGTTTGGAGAAATCTGCAATATCTTTATTCGATGGTGGTGAGAGTTCTTTGAAAGCGATGGGAATGCTTCATTGAAGATTTATTCAAGTCTGGAGAAAAGGTTGGATCTGTTTATTGCCATTTCCGTTAATCTTACTTCTCAGCAAAGGAATTCATTAATATTGTACCTCTCTATTTATATGCTGATACGTATTGTTTGCAAGATTTCATCTTTCATAGTGTAAGCTGGCAGTAGTACTGACAGCAGAGTATAATCTTGCTTTATCAAATTGTAATGCTCTTCTTACTTTCAGCATTTGATATTGTATTTAATTGACCTCCACCCTATGGTAGCTACTTTCCCATTCTGGGTTAGCAAGCACATTCTGGGTGTTGAGTATTTCCAGCTTCCGCATTTCTTTTCAAGCATTGTTTTGTAATCACTCCGCCATATGGTCGCCCCTCACTCCATTCTGGATTGGGTAGCACATACTTGGTGTAGAGTTCCCTTTCAGCATTTAGGGTAGAAGATCCTCTGACCATATGCTCGCCATCATCGGCGCCATTCTTGGTTAGAGTTACTGCATAAGCAATTTGTTTTAGATCCTCTGGCCAATGCTCACACCTTGCCCACAACGGGATCCTGGTGTACATTCTGGTTAGAGTTGCTTCAGCACGTTTTGGTTTATCTTCTAACCTTAACGGGTGCATTGAATGTAATTTGTAATTTGTACAAACGAAAAAATTTGGCTCGGAATACTTCAGTGGTATCAGAGCCAAGATCTTGCCATCCTGTGAACAATCTGTCTATGAGTGACAGAGAAAAGAGGTACATTGCAAGGGAAGACAAGAAGGTTGGAAAACAGTTCCAGCCTTATCAGGCTCCAGAAGGTCAGACAGCTTCAGAGATCTTGAGGGCTCATTGGGAGTCTTCTCAGGAATCAGATATGGCAGAGGGTGAGAGATCAGTTGGGGGTAACGAGAGAGTTACCAACAACAGAGATGACAGTGGGAAAGGAAGAGAAAGATCTATGAGTCCCGGAAAGAGATTTGAAAGAAAGATGGATGCCTTGATGGACATGGTATCTCTCATGATGGGGAAAGTGGGTCAGAATACCACTCCACAGAACAACTCAGGGCATAGAGGAGAGCATAGTGCCTCCAACCAGCATGATGGACATGCAGCCCGGACTGTGTCAAACAACACTTATATTTCTTCCAGGCCATTCAAACCCACCTTTTTGGCACCTGAAAACACTCAGCCAGAGCCTGAAGAGAATGCTTCATTCGTGGAGCAGTTGAGACTTGGTCATGCAGAGTATGATTCTCTACCTGACGACATCAAGATGGATATGTCCTATAACGATTTCATGGATCATAAAAGGAAAAACAAAGGACAAGGGAGACACTATGATCAAAGAAGACCATCAAATCAAGGAGACTTGTACCAAGCTTTCAACAAGGTGACACTTCCACACTTTGACGAGAGTGATACCAGTTCAGCCTGAGCTTGGATTCAGAAGCTGGATAACTATCTAGCTCTCAGACCTATGGCAGAAGAGGAAGCGATCAAGTTCGCTACGCTACACCTTGATGGGGTGGCGCATGAATGGTGGTACCATGGCCTAGTTACTCTGGGTCATCGATCTATCACAACTTATGATGAGTTCACTACTAGGCTCATCGAGAGGTTTGAAAAGAAGGATCCTGAAATTCATTTCAGAGAACTGGCACAATTGAAACAGTATGGCACTGTTGATGCCTACATTGCGGAGTTTCAAAGACTCTCAGTCATGGTGGCTGGAATCACGGAGAGGAGATTGGTGATCCTTTTCAGTGAAGGGTTGACAGAACCACTCAAAGGTTGGATTAAAGCCTTTGATCCACCAACCCTGCAGGAGGCCATGAAGAAGGCAAGAAACATGGAGTGGGCTGCTCCTAAGGCAAAATTTCAGTCAAATTCCCCCTTCCAGAAAAGGGATAAAGGGAAAAGACCTCAGCATAGACCTCCTTTGAGACCTCAGCACAAGGAGTTCAAACATCACAATCCCCATGTCACTAGGTTGGATCCTGAAACCCTGAATGAACTTAGAAGAAAAGGGTTGTGTTTCCGGTGTAGGGAAAAATGGTCTCAAGATCATGTTTGCCCTAAGGGAGTTAAATTCAATCAGATTGAGTACTATTCTGCTGGTGAAAGTAGTTCTGATTTTTCCGACCAGCAATCTGATTTTGAAGAAAGTGAGGTAGAAAGAGCTCCAGAAGAGTCCGGAGATGAGAAGAAAAGTGGTGGAGTTTTGGCTCAGCTTTCGAGCTTCCAAAGAAACGAATCATTCAAGGTTCGAGGGATGATCAAAGGGCAGCGAATCGTTGCCTTGATCGACACTGGAGCAACACATAACTTCATTGATGAAGTTGTGGTAGCAAAGAAGGGGCTGCAAACAGAGGAGTTTGAGGGCTTCAAGGTCATGGTTGCCGATGGATTCCATATTTCATGTACTAAGAAAATCTTGAACCTGACCATGCAATTGGGGAATTACGAAGTCAAGGATGACTTCTATGTAGTCCACATTGGAGATACTGATGCTGTCCTAGGCATTCAATGGCTGCGTTCTCTTGGGGAGATCTCCTTGAAATTGCAGACTATGGAGCTGAAGTTTCAATCTGATGGGAAGAAGATAGTTCTAAGAGGAATGTCCAATGGGGGCCCTCGGGTTGTGTCATTCAAAAGAATGGCAAGGCTGATCCGTCACGATCAAGCCGAGTGGGTTGCAGAGTGCATGATCCTTCCTGCTAGTCCGATTGAGACTAAACGAGACCATCCTCCTGATGTTCAGTCTCTACTCACAAAGAAGAGCAAGGTCTTTGCAGACTTGCCTCCTGGACCACCACCTGAACGGGGTTCAGAACATATCATAGAGCTCAAGGAAGGAGCTAAACCGGTGATTACAACTCCATATCGGTACCCGAAGAGGCAAAAGGATGAGATTGAGAAGAATATTCAAGAACTCTTGGAGATGGGTTTCATTCGCCCAAGCAAGAGCCCCTTTGCATCTGCCGTGGTTCTTGTGAAGAAGAAGGATGGTACCATGCGCATGTGTGTGGACTATCGTGCTTTGAATCAAAGCACCATAAAAAATAGATACCCCATTCCCAGGATAGATGAGCTCATTGATGAGCTACATGGGGCCAAGTTCTTCTCGAAGATCGATTTGAGATCGGGTTACCATCAGATTCGAATGAGAGGATCGGATGTGGAGAAGACAACTTTCAGATGTCACTATGGCCATTTCGAATTCTTAGTCATGCCATTTGGGTTGACTAACGCTCCGGCTACCTTTCAGTCTTGCATGAACCGTGTTTTTCAGAATCAGTTAAGGAGGTTTGTGTTGATTTTTTTTGATGACATTCTGATTTACAGCAAGACTTGGGAGGATCATCTCAAGCACTTGGAGGAAGTGCTTAGTATTCTGGAATCTGAGAGTTTGTTCGCAAAAGCATCCAAATGTGAATTTGGAATGGAGGAGTTATTGTACCTTGGCCACATAATCAGTGCTGAGGGAGTAAAGGTGGATCCTGAAAAGATCAAGGCAGTAGTTGAGTGGCCACCTCCTGAGAACTTAACTCAGTTGAAAGGTTTTCTGGGTCTTTGTGGTTTTTATCGGAGATTCGTAAAGGGGTATTCACAGAATGCTGCTCCCCTTACTGATCTCACCAAAAAGGGAGCCTTTTGTTGGTCAGAAAAGGCTCAAATTGTTTTTGACAAGTTCAAGAAGATCATGAGCTCGTGCCCGGTTCTGGCTATTCCGGATTTCTCCAAGCCATTCGAGCTGCAGTGTGATGCATCAAGTGAAGGAGTTGGGGCTGTCCTGATGCAAGACAAACACCCTATTGTGTTTGAGAGCCGAAAATTAAGGGGTGTGGAAAGAACATACTCAATTTATGACAAGGAAATGCTTGCCATTATGCATGCATTAGCCAAGTTCAGGCAGTACTTGGTGGGGAACAAGTTTGTGGTTAAGACTGACCACAATAGCCTCAAGCATTTCATGCACCAGAAGGACCTAAATGAGAGGCAACAGAAATGGGTGAGTAAGCTTCAAGCTTACGACTTTGACATTGAATATGTCAAAGGGAAAAATAATGTGGCTGATGCTTTATCCAGGAGACCTCATCTTAGCTCATTGTGTGAGCTTACTGCAAATTGGAGAGACATGTTGCTTGCTGATTGTGCCAAAAATCAGTTTGCAACCAGCATTCTTGAGGGTACTTTTCATGATGAAAGGTACAAGGTGGTTGAGGGATTGATACACTATAAGGGAAGAATCTTTCTGGTGGCTGATTCTAAGCTTAAGAAGAAGATTCTTTTGACATTTCATGATATTCCGGTTGCTGGTCACCAAGGTTTTTTTAAGACATATAGGCAGATCCGAGAGAGGTTTTCTTGGAAAGGGTTGAAAGGAGAAGTACAACGCTACATTCAGGAGTGTCCTGTTTGTCAAGTGAACAAGAATGAGCATACATTACCAGCTGGTTTGCTACAACCGCTTCCTATTCCCAATCAAAAATGGGAAAGCATCTCGATGGATTTCATCACAGGGTTGCCCAAGGCCCAAGGGAAGGATTGTATTTATGTAGTGGTGGATAGGCTAACCAAATTTGCTCATTTCTTCGCCATTACCAGCACTTTTTCTGCAGCCCAAGTTGCAGATCTGTTTTTTCGAGAGGTGTTTAGGCTGCATGGGTTGCCAAAGAACATTGTGAGTGATAGGGACAGCAAGTTCCTAAGTACTTTTTGGCAAGAAGTCTTCAGAATGAGTGGTACTGTGCTCACTCCAAGCACTAGTTACCATCCCCAAACAGATGGACAAACGGAAGTAGTGAACAAGTGGTTGGAAGGCTACTTGAGAAACTATGTGTCAGAAAAGCAGAGAGCTTGGGTCAAGTGGCTGCATATAGGCGAGTACTGCTACAATTCTTCTTTTCATATGTTGATTAAGATGTCTCCTTTCTTGGCTCTTTATGGGTATGAAGCACCTAGCTTTGTTGATTTGGTGTTTGGTGAGAGCAGAGCACCCCAAGCCAAGGACTTGTTGCAGCAAAGTCAAGACATCATGAAATCCTTGAAGGATAATTTGCAGATTGCACAGAATCAGTAGAAGATGTATGCTGATCAGAGACGTGTTGAGTGTTCTTTCGAGGTTGGGGATATGGTTTATCTCCGATTGCAGCCTTACAGACAGTCTACTCTTAAGAAGAGTGGAGCTGAGAAGCTCAAACCTCGTTTCTATGGGCCATTTAGGGTCATCAGAAAAGTTGGGGCAGTAGCTTATGAGTTAGAGCTACCTTCTGATAGCCGAGTGCATAATGTTCTCCACGTGTCTCGCCTCAAGAAGGCACTTGGACATAATGTGGTTGCTTCATCACAGTTGTCGCCTTTGGATGAGGAGGGAGAGTTAGTTCTAATTCCAGAGGAGATACTTGATTTCAGAGAACGTTCTTTGAGGAAAAGAACTATCAGAGAATACCTGGTGAAGTGGAAGAACCTGCCTATGGAGGATGTGACTTGGGAAAGTGATGAGATTCTGCAACATCCTGGTTTGCGATTGCTTGAGGAAAAGCAATCTTGGGGAGGGCGGACTGTAATGTCCCCTTCTCAGACCTGATCTTTGACTTGGTCATTATTGGCTTCAGCGCATGATTGAAGAGTTAAGTTGATATATTTAATTAAAAGGTCACGTTTTAATATTATATTCGAACGTTGACCCCTTGGCCTAGTCTATTGACTTTATGTTGTTTTGAAAAGTGGGCTTTTTGAGGGTGGCACCTTCATTAAAGATTATTTTATTAATTTCCAAAGTCAAAGCAAGCTTAATGTGGGCGCATTTATCAAGGTATTGAATTTAATTAAAATATCAATATTAAGCTTGAAAGGAAAAGGACGCCATCTTGGAGAAAGGATTAGGGTTTGGATATTGAAGTGGATTTTAGGGTTTCATGAAGTCAATAGGAAGTTATAAAAGGAAGACTTTGAGCATCATTTCACATCTTTGGTCTACAGTACTGTTATGTTGCCGGTTTGGCTCTGGGTTTGCTTCGAGGAATGAAGGCCTCCTAGCTTGGGCATCGCTTCTTGTTTGTAAGACAACAACTAGTGGTGATTTTAGTTTAGTTTGTGAGTTCCTTGAAATTTGTGCATTGTAATCAGCATTCTAGTTCTTAGTTTCTGATTTTTGCATATTAGAAGTTCCTGGTTTTTGCATGTTAGCTTCAGCAGATTGGATGTTTAATTCATAAATCAAAAAAGACAAAGAAATTCGTTGTGGGTATTGCATATTCCCTTCCATATAGGGAAGGTGCCCATGTGTGCCAATTTGTAGATTTATTTGTGAAGCATCAGATTTTTAAAAGAGAAATCGCCCTTTCCAGCTGGGTCGTACCTTTGTTGTCTTGGGAATTGTGCATCAAGTGTTAGATGCTTTTAAAGTCTGTTTTCTGTTCTTAGTTTGAGCGCCTCCTTTCTATTAGAGTTTTGCAATGGATATCAAGCATTTTGAATGAGTAAAGAGTGAGTTCCGAGCATTTCAAAGGAATCCTATGTTGCTGGTTATTTGTTGAAAGGTGCAGGTCTGTTAAATCAGTTTGGAGAAATCTGCAATATCTTTATTCGATGGTGGTGAGAGTTCTTTGAAAGCGATGGGAATGCTTCATTGAAGATTTATTCAAGTCTAGAGAAAAGGTTGGATCTGTTTATTGCCATTTCCGTTAATCTTACTTCTCAGCAAAGGAATTCATTAATATTGTACCTCTCTATTTATATGCTGATACGTATTGTTTGCAAGATTTCATCTTTCATAGTGTAAGCTGGCAGTAGTACTGACAGCAGAGTATAATCTTGCTTTATCAAATTGTAATGCTCTTCTTACTTTCAGCATTTGATATTGTATTTAATTGACCTCCACCCTATGGTAGCTACTTTCCCATTCTGGGTTAGCAAGCACATTCTGGGTGTTGAGTATTTCCAGCTTCCCCATTTCTTTTCAAGCATTGTTTTGTAATCACTCCGCCATATGGTCGCCCCTCACTCCATTTTGGATTGGGTAGCACATACTTGGTGTAGAGTTCCCTTTCAGCATTTAGGGTAGAAGATCCTCTGACCATTTGCTCGCCATCATCGGCGCCATTCTTGGTTAGAGTTACTGCATAAGCAATTTGTTTTAGATCCTCTGACCAATGCTCACACCTTGCCCACAACGGGATCCTGGTGTACATTCTGGTTAGAGTTGCTTCAGCACGTTTTGGTTTATCTTCTAACCTTAACGGGTGCATTGAATGTAATTTGTAATTTGTACAAACGAAAAAATTTGGCTCGGAATACTTCAGTGGTATCAGAGCCAAGATCTTGCCATCCTGTGAACAATCTGTCTATGAGTGACAGAGAAAAGAGGTACATTGCAAGGGAAGACAAGAAGGTTGGAAAACAGTTCCAGCCTTATCAGGCTCCAGAAGGTCAGACAGCTTCAGAGATCTTGAGGGCTCATTGGGAGTCTTCTCAGGAATCAGATATGGCAGAGGGTGAGAGATCAGTTGGGGGTAACGAGAGAGTTACCAACAACAAAGATGACAGTGGGAAAGGAAGAGAAAGATCTATGAGTCCCGGAAAGAGATTTGAAAGAAAGATGGATGCCTTGATGGACATGGTATCTCTCATGATGGGGAAAGTGGGTCAGAATACCACTCCACAGAACAACTCAGGGTATAGAGGAGAGCATAGTGCCTCCAACCAGCATGATGGACATGCAGCCCGGACTGTGTCAAACAACACTTATATTTCTTCCAGGCCATTCAAACCCACCTTTTTGGCACCTGAAAACACTCAGCTAGAGCCTGAAGAGAATGCTTCATTCGTGGAGCAGTTGAGACTTGGTCGTGTAGAGTATGATTCTCTACCTGACGACATCAAGTTGAGACTTGGTCGTGCGGTGGAACCATCGTGTGGTGGGACCACCGACGGTGGAACCATCGTGCGGTGGAAGCCACCGAAGGCGGTCACCAAGCAGCCACGGAAGACTATAAAACACCGCGCAGCAACAAAGACGCCGCACAACACCACCGCAACGAAGAGCAAAACAACCCCGCACATTGCCATCACGGCACAGTAGGGGGTAAGGGAACAAGACGCCGAACACCGTCGAAGGCACATCACCGCACAGCCAGGGAAAGGGACGCACCGCACGGCCCGATCAACACAACAAGTATGGAGAACAAATACACCATTTGTGCGGACAGGCATGTACCTCCACCGTGCGGTGGGTAAAATCACAACAAGGAGACCGCGCGACGAACCAAAAGATCACTGGAATGTGGAGTTCTCAGACGGTTTAGAATAGCAACTATGTTGGGAGGTGGTGTACGAGAGACAAGCCCACGAGCTACCGCAGGGAGTGAAGCGGACGGATTCTGACTTGCCATCAGGATGGGGTCGAGGGTTCTTACCAATTGATCCGCCGCTTAGGGAGAGCGGGATTTCGAGGCCAACAAAGAAAACGGAAGGAGCGGCGTCACCTAATTACTTAACCACGGCATTCTGCAACTCCCCGTCGCCTAGCGGACATTACACGACGACGGCATTTGTTCTGCACTTTTCTTGGAGGTAGTTACCACCGCACGGCCAGACCAAGTCTGCACAATCCCATGCAGCCACACCACAGGTAGACCAAACAACAAGGGTTACGCGTAGCAGCCGCAAAGGGAAGAATAGAGCCACAGGTAGACCAAGCAACCGCACGAAAAAGAAGGCCATTACGAAGGGTAGAATTTTTATAAACAAATCGGTTACAGGGAGATTAATGGATTCAGCAGGGAAAAGAAGCTGGAAGAAACAGCTGCACGCTTCCTCCAGTAGCAGCCAGAGGGATAGGGATAGCAACATCAGGGTTTTAGCTTCAGGAGTATGTGTTGCAGGCGGCACCATGGATGCCAGCACCCGGCAAAAACAAAAACAGAAAGCACCACAGGCTGTCGCAAGTGCGAAAAACATAGTGACGCCACAGAATGTTACTTTCGAGGGCCTGAATGGATTCGAATGCCGAAAATGGTGGCAGGACACCCCCGATAATGACCTGGTAAAGCAAAACCTCCGGAAAGCACAAGTAGAGTGGGCTATTCGGATGCCCGTGTTCCCTATCCGGGAGTACGAGGGTGCCCTACGCTTCATGGTGGACACCTTCGACAGGCATACATGCACCAGCACGTTTGAATACCTCCGGAGGGATGTCACTATATCCTTCAAAGCAAGGGATTTTACGAGGGTATTCGGCATTCCGGGCAGCCAGGGCAAGAAAATAGACTTGAAGGCCAAGAAGATGACACAGGAGGAGAAGGAGCAATGGATTAAATTAGTCTCCCGGAATTTGACCACAGCTGAGTTGGACAGCGTGGCTAGAGCCACGAAGAGTCGCGGAATTCGTAAGACTTTTGTTGCGGAGGGCCACTGGAGATGCATTATGGATGTCATCAAGAGCAGATTGACAGGGTCGGGTAGGGCGTCGGACATTGCCCTCCCTCAGATTATGCTGATGAATGGACTGATGAATGGCATCGTATATGACTGGGCAGCGTTACTGGCAGAGCGTATGTATGAGTTTTTGACGCTCCAGCATCGCACATTCTATATGCCTCATTACGCTATAGGGTTATTCCTGGAGGCCACGCGGGAAGTAGTGCCGGAGGACGAGTTGGAGGTACGGCCGCAGGGACCGTTGACAGCAGGAGAACCTCCAATAATGTATTGGAGGCACTTGGACATTGGGCACTCTTTCGTGAAGCGGAAACGGGCAGTGGATAGGGCCTCGGCCTCAGGGGAGCCTGACAGCGGGAGGGAGTCCAGCAGCACGGAGGAGGAAGATGAGGAGGACGATAGCAGCCAGGCAACGGAGGAGCCTGTACGAGTCCGGTTTGCCCCACCTCTGTTACCGATGGGCACGACTGTGCCAGCATCTGGAGTAGGCGGCACTTGTATTCCGGCCTTCGGGCAGAGCCATACGCCTGTTACACTTGGTCCCCTCCAGCACGAGCACCAGGGAGCACCGTCGGGCCCAACCACAGCAGCACTTACCGAGGACATGGCAGAGTCAGGGACGGATGAGTCACTGCATCAGATAGTGGGCGTTGAGGAGCAGGGGCCGACGGAGGTGGAGGATACTGAGCCTCACGTGCGGTTGGACGTTGTGGGTAGTGACGCTGTGGTGACTGTTTCTGCTTCGTTGTTGGAGGAGCCGACGACAGCGACCCATCCCCCAGTCACGGAGATGCGTGTTGACCTCGAGGCTATGTAGAGCTGGCTCACACAGCGGTTTCAGATGACACTGGCACAGCCGGAGGGAGCTGTTGTATTCTCACCGTGTCAAGAGACTAGAGCGGAGGTAGTCGACTTGGCTGACTCGTCAGGGGAGGCACATGGACTCACAGTGGGGAACGAGTTGGGGGAGGTCGCTTCTGCTGGGCAGGCACCAGGAGATGGTGCACCTTCGGTGGCGGAGGCGGTACCTTCCCAGCAGGATACAGTAGTGCCCGTTCCACCAGGGATTTCCCAGTCTTCGGCACGGACAGGGGAGGATGTTGAGACTTATCTCGCTGACATGGCTGATATGGTAACGAGGGGTAGGCGGGTGGTGGCCGCCGCCCAAACGCAAGCATTGCAGTAGGTGGTGGTGGAGCTAGAGCAAGTCCTACAGTTTATGCGGGTGGGCTGCCCGACAGCCTTTGCTACTTGCTTTGAGTCTCAGGGGTGGCCGACTGCGGAGACAGAGGAGATGCTCCAGGCTTGGAGGCTGCGTCAGCCCGTTGTGGAGAGTCGGGTGACGACAGTTGTCCGCGAGATCGAGCAGGTGTACCGGGATGCCTATTATACATTGAGGCGTACACAGCAGGAGTCTGCAGTCAGGGAGGCCGCCCGTGTAGCGTTGGAGAGGGAGGTGGCCAGTTAGCAGGCCTCATGGGCAGCCGAGAGGGCACAGTTGTTGGTCTGCGCAACGGAGGCAGTGGATACAAAAGAGGAGTTGCTGGAAGCCGCACACATGGTGAAGACAGCGTTAGAGAAGGTACTGGTGGTGGAACGGGATGTGGCCGTACGTACTCAACAGGTATATGAGCTCCATGCCCGCTTGGCGACCCAGACACCGACATCTCACACTTTTGCTTCAGGGACGCTTTCTCAGCCCCCTCCCTAGTCTTTTAGATATATTGTATAGGTTGCATTATCTCCATTTTTGTAAGTCGCCTGGAGACGACTTTTCTTTTGGGGGGGGATGATGTTGGCGGCATTATTATACACGGGAATAACATTAGTTAATTATGTGTAATTGTTTTGGTTAGTTGGCAACCAAGGGGTGTGTTGACGTGTATTTTGTACACCATCATACACAGAATAAAATACCAATAGGCATCTTATCCTCTCTTGAGAAAATAGTCTCTAACTGCTGAAGATTCGCGTAAAGGATCAGTTAGGAAGACTCCAAGGTTCTTTTAGTAGGGTCTCTACGTGTGGACAAGCTTCCAGCGGTATGATGTGATTTGCTGTTTCCTCCAAGGGGCCTTACGTATTCCGAAAGTTCAAGATTTGCTAAACTAAGAAACTTTTCAAAAATAACAAAAGAGTAGGGTTTGAAAGAGGTCTAATCTAGTCTAACCCCATGAATGACTTAGTATGGACAAGACTTGGCAAGATTCAACCAACTTCAATTTTGCCATAAGATAACAACTCAATTGAAATTAGTGCGATCTTCTAAGGTAATAAAATGATATTCAATGCATCAAAGATCATGGACACTACTACGAAGGTACATATCCAAGATACAATAATGATTGAAGATTGAGGGATTCAAGGTATTCTCCAGTCGACCACGCAAGGCGTTCCTACAATCAGCAAGAAGCTAGTGGTTTGGATTACGAATCCTACCAAAGGTCAAGTCTCACACAATGTCCTTCAAACTAACAAGCTACTTTGATTGAGCATGATTCAAGTAAGTTAAACAACCATGAAGATAACTTAAGAAAGTTGCAACAAAACACCATAACTTCAATATTTTATTGATTTCCAAGTCATCATATACAACAATTGCTTGAATTTCTCTCTTCAAACTCAATCTTGCTACAAAATAAAATTGCTTCTAACTCTAATCTCTCTTCTCTATTACATCAACTATTGACTATTACACTATTAACTATTTTCAAATGAAATGAAAAATGGGGGTATAAATAGCATCCCCAGTTACAATGAAAGGTCCAGATCGAAAGTAGATCAACGGTCAAGATCATGACACCTAAACCCTAATTAGGGTTTGTTACAAATGGCCTCCTTTTTACTGAACAATATTAAATGCATAGCCAAATATTAAATTTTGGCACAAAAACCTAGGAGACATAAACCAATGAGAAATAAGATGTCATGTCATCTGTAACAACCTTTCATCTAGAATCTTATTCCCTTTCCAATTCTCTTTCTTAGCATATGCAATGAATCTTGAAACGATTCCTTCGATTTCTGCGATTGGAATCTCGGGAAGATTCTTCATACTCTCTTCTAAGTGGATGACCTGATCGAATGCATCTAGAAGAGCTGCGTCCCAAGTAGATTCAAGTTCCTTCGTTCTTTCAATCAAGAGCATGATGGCAAACATCTGATCATACTGCTCATCTGTAACATTTGCATCCTTGCAAAAGATGATCTTGATTCTATCCTCTAGTTCCTACATATCCACATCTGTCTCGACCTCGATCCTTCTGCCAAGAATGGTACGAAGTACCTCAAATACTCTGTCCTGGATCGGATTGATCACCTCCTCAACTTGGCCACATCTAGTACTGATGTCTTCGAAGAAAACATTCTTCATATGGAGTAAGGTTGACCAATGAAACAAACTGTGAGGTTCTCCATCCAAGATCTTCTCTTGTGCTAAGATCTTCCTTGATGTGTGTCTAATAACTTTCAAGACAAGAATGATAACGTCCTTGGTATGGGCGAATGCAGCTACTGTTATCATCAAATTGTGGATCATCTCAAGAACCTGGATAGCTTGATGAATAATCTTCATCATCCTTGTTACAAACTCCATAGCCACTGTATGAGATCTATCCATCCAATTACTTGTACGTTGGACCATGTTCCTGAATCTTTCTGCTTCATTGATTGATTGAAGCGGCAATGCTTGCACTGGTGATCTAACTGGATCCTGACGTCCCAAAGGTTCATTGATGTGACTGAAATATGTCCTCCATGCACCGACCTCTCGCTCAAGCTTTCTATTCTTCTCCATTTCTTCTCTAAGCTTGTCTTTCAATGCCTCAAATGAATCGGTAGCATCATCTAAAGTCTGCTCTGCTGTGGATGGTCCTAACTCAAAAGTCTGTATATCATATTCCTCTGCTAGGATCTCACCTTCATATTTGTCTACTGCCGGTGTAGCTATCTGCAGTTTTCTGGATCCAGTCTCATCTCGAATCATCTTGGACATCTTGGTAGCCTTCTTCTTTTCTGTTACTTCATGTGAGCGTCCAACAAGGCTCTCTAAATCAATTGCATTGTCCTCGTCCTCTACTACGATCACCTTGGTTAATCTTTCCTTCAACCAATCTGGGATAATCGATCTGGTTTCTTGAACTTGAATCTCTTTATGCACTATTTCTTCTTGTCTGGGAGGAGATGTTATTTCATTGTCTTCTTTGTCTTCATCTAACTCATAGTCTTGGAGAGATCCATCTGGTGAACCATGCTGTGCCTGTCCTTCCTCCTGCCTATCGTTCTGTACCATCGACTCCATGGATTCTTCAACTTGAATTGTTCTCTTCTCAGGTCTAGAAGAAGTACCGGATGATCGATCTCTGTTAGCCTCTTGTTTCTTCTTGGAAGACTCTCTCTTTCCAGGTCTCTCTTTCCTCTTCGAACCTCTTGAATGGAGATTGACCTCACTGGCACATCGAAGGTTTCCTTCACCTGAATTTCTAGGATTAGGATTGCCTTCACTCACACTAGCTCCACCTTCGGCTGGTTTTTCTTCCAAAATGAAAGACATAGCTATGCCTTGTTCTCTCAACTTCTGATGCTGAACGTCTACCCATCTGCGAGTACAAGACAAGACTGGTGCCATCAAAGTATCTAAATCCACGACCTCGGGCTCATTCCAATCCAACCTTATTGATTTGCTTTCTCGATCATAGGAAGACTGGATATGTCTGCCACTGTCCTGAGCTTGGTCGGCCACTCTGTAAATCCTGCATCTCCTGATGAAATCCAAAGGCAATCTAGAATGCATTTTCCGTTTCACTTCAAGATCATCTAAGAGATTCATCATAAAATCTTCAATCTGGTACTCATGTTTAAACTTCCTGCCGACTGTCTCCTCTAAATGTCCATGTGGATCAAAGCTTTCTCTCAAAGCAAAAGATGAAAAAGAATACAAGGCTAACTCCTTCTCTGCGTCATCCATAGCTAAAGCATTAGGACATACCTCAACTGAATTACCCAAAATGATAGGTACTGGAACTCCATTCTGATGTCTGTGTCTGAATGCCTTCACATATGCTGCCAACTGTCTTGTTACTTCAAGTAACACAATTCTGTCTGTCGGATATCTCGGCAACATGTATGGAGGTATAGGACATCCATGCACTCTAATATAAGTGAACTTGGGAAACTGAATGAACCAAGCACCGTACCTCTTTATGAATTCCTGGGCATCCTGAGATAATCTGTTGTGAATTCCACCTTGCAACGTCCTGGTGATGTTCATTGTGAAAGTATTGTTAACCAACTTATAGTTGCTCCCAGGCGGATGATGCAAGTAGGCGTAGGAATCACAAGCTCTGACCTCGTCGGGTCCTCTTCCAATCACTCCTCGGTGAGGTAGTCCTGCGTATTCAACACTCCTGATCAAGGCATAGATGACATATGAACTCATGTGGAAGGACTTAGTAGCCTTGAGTCTCCTCAACTGTATGTCCAAGCAATGGCTAATCATCCTAGCCCAATGTATCGTACCTTTCCCTTGAACAATCACTTGGATGAAGTAAAACATCCACTTCTCAAAATAGAAGGCATGAGGGGCTCCTGTAACTCGGTTGAGCATGGTAATTAAATCTCTGTACTCCTCCTGGAAATCAATCCTGTGCGGTGTGTTCGGGACCTTGCTCAGACGGGGACGGCTTTTGAGTAGCCAGTTCTTATTGATAATGCTTAGACAAGCATCTGGATCATCTTCGTACATTGATCTGGCTCCTTCTATGCTCTTGTATATCATGTCTCTGTGCTCTGGAAGATGGAAAGCTTCACTTATAGCTTCCTCTGAAAGGTACGCCAAAGTGTTTCCCTCTTTGGACACGATCGTCCTGGACTGTGGATCATAGTGACGAGCACACTCGATCATCAACTCGTGGCACTGAACAGCTAGAGGAAAGCCGGCCGCCTTAATGATACCACTCTCGATTATTCTCCGGGCGACAGGTGATGGCTTGCCAATGTAAGGGACTTCTCGAAACTTCTTCGTGCTGAAGTTCCCTAAGTTGGTATCTCGAATGTTGTTCCACTTTGACACGATCTTGGTCTCTACTTCTTCGGTCTTCTGATCTTCTTTCATGAGAGCTGAGCGACTGGTGGATGCTCCCGCCTTCGGGGTCGCCATACCTACACAACATTTCATAATGAGAAGCTAGATTTTGCAATAAATAACATAGATTAGAGGATAAATTTTAGGAAACTTCATGATAAGTCTTTGAGTTATCATTTCCTAAAATAAAACGATTGAACTAGGAATTCAAAATTCAAAATAACTCAAAATTTAAAATATGACGATGAATAAATAAAACAATAAAATCAAATCGCCATACCTCAATAGAGAGCTAATTCTAGAATGCAAAAAGAACAAAATTCGCCTAGGCAAAATTGAGGTATAGATGATCCTCAACGTGATCTCCTCAAGAAATCAATTTCGCCACCTTTGTCCTTGACGTGATCTTCAAATATCGCCTTTAACGTGACCTTCAAATCTTGGCAAATTCGCTCAATATAGATCTTCAAATATTGCACCACCTGGGAAGTATTAGCGCCACCTTTGGATGATATTCGCACTTCTTCAAACACAATTTCGCACCACCTTTGATTGGGATGAAAGCTCGCACTTGAATGATAAAATAATGATGTAAAAATGATAGTTTTCACTCTCCTTTTATAGCGCTCACCTCTTCCATTCATTAAGGCCGACTTGGTGATATAAATCAATTTTTAAACGATTTTAATTAGATAATAAAGGCCGACCTCCATGTCAAAACACTCCATTCGATTTTTATTTTTTTTGATTAATTAATTAATTATTAAATGCCTTTGATTTTTAATTAATAAATTTCGATTTTTAAACAAGGCAAAATAATTAATAAATGCCAAACGCAATTTTTTATATGTTAATTTAATAGGATTTTCAAAACTCATCGATCTTAGCATTTAAGGTAAATTTAAAATGTTCATTTGAGCGCCAAATTTTGAAAATGGAGTAGACGTACCTCATCGCCCTGGTCCCTTGGAGAGGGACAGGAGCGATTCACCATTTTTGTCATGATTTCTTGTAACTTCCACGTTCAACTTCTTCATTTCCACGTTCAAATCACCAATTTTGTCGGGTCCTTCAAGTTAGATCGCCTTGCACGTGCGCATAAGTGGCTTTGGATGTATCATCGCCCTTGTCCCTTGGAGAGGGACAAGAGCGATCCTAAGGTTTTCGCTTGAAATTCTCCATCTTGATATGAACTTTTCCTTGTATCATCTTCCAAATGCCATTTAAAACCTTGTGCGTCTTTATCTTAACGTGATTTTCCAAGGATATCATGTGTTTTGGCTAACATCGCCCTAGTCCCTTGGAGAGGGACAGGAGCGATCTCCATGTCCTGGCTCAAATTCGTAAACATCTAACCTTTGTTCATTGTTTATTGCCTTCCAAATAGTGTCCTTTACCTTGTCCATCCTCGCCTTGCCTTGACTTTGAAGGAGTATGAGTGTTTTTGATGAAATCGCCTTGGTCCTTGTCCAAAGGACAGGAGCGATATGAGCTTTTTAGCTTGTTTGACAACATTTGGACGTTCCAAACTTTGATATATCACCTTCAAAAGACGTCTTGAACCTTGTATGACCTTGTGAAGCCTTGTCTTAACGTCATTTTTGCATAAATTGATCAATATACCCAATATCGCTCTGGTCCCTTCCTGAGGGACAGAAGCGAAGTTCAACATTGTGAGCTTGTTCTTGTTTTCTTCAACTTGCAATTATCTTCAATGCGTGAAATGACGTCCCTTTGATTCTCTTGGTAGCTTGACACTTGCTTGTCTTTTGAAATTCATGTCTTTATGGAAATATCGCTCTGGTCCCTTGCTGAGGGACAGGAGCGAACTGGGTCTTAGAGTGCAAATTCCTTCAATGTGATGACCTTGGTAACTTGTGCTTGATTGAAATGCCTTGAAACGTCCTTGCCTCCTTGTTCCTCATCTTGGAAGGTCTTGATCTTGGAGGAACGGTTTTAAACTTGAATAAGAAGCAATATCACCATCATATCGCCCTGGTCCCTTGGAGAGGGACAGGAGCGATTCTAGCTCTTGTGGTCTTCATTTCACTTTATCACCTTCAAAGTTATATTCAACGGGTTCGTAATGCGCCCTTCCATTCATCCATGCCTTGGGATCGATTGAAATTGGACAAGAAAATCATGCATAACAAAAATCGCTCTGGTCCCTTCCTGAGGGACAGGAGCGAACTAGGCATTTTGGGTCCTTGCTGACGTTTCAAAATCTTCAATTTGTCTTCAATGAGTTCATTTCATCGTCTTCCTTGCCATCAAACACAAACTTGCCTTGATCTTGGCCTGAATTTTGTCCTATGAAGAATATCGCTCTGGTCCCTTGGAGAGGGACGGGAGCTATAATGTACTTCGCCCTGGTCCATTCCTGAGGGACAGGAGCGATTTTAGCATTCTGGGTCATTTTCCTTCATATTTGCACTTCAAGTTATATTCATTTGATAAAACACCTTCCCTTGGACCTTTTCGAATTGTCAAGTCGTCAAAATCTTGCAAGGACAAAGCAAAATTTGATTTGTAGCTCCGGTCCTTCACTGAGGGATAGGAGCGAACTTGACCCCTGGAGGCATTTCTATGCTCATGAAAATCTTCAATTTATATTCAATGGAAAGATCTCGCCTTTCGCCATCACTTACAATTCGAAATTCATCTTGACTCTGCAGGAATAGTAAGATATTTGAAAACGAGCTCCCGTCCTTCACTGAGGGACAGGAGCGATTTTGCTCCTACAGGCCAAAATATCATGATTTTACACATTTTATCACTTCACACGGCGAAAACAAATCATTCTCAATGCCCGGGATCAAAAATCAAAAAAGTCAAAATTTGGTCAAAAATATTCAATTGGACAAAAATTCACATTTCATAATCAACACTTAGACAAATTAAAGCTCTGCACTCAAAATTCCAATTGAAAATAGACCAATTTGGTGAAATCATTGCATTCAAAGTTTGCATCCTAGAAAAGGAAGCTCAAAAGCTCTCAAAACTGACTGGATTCTGGCTTGAAAAGACGTTAATTAAAACCCTAAGGCTTAACCCTAAATCCAGACAACTGACTGACTAACAAAATCCTAAAAGCGAAGCGAAAAGCGAGCGAAAAAAAGGGCAAAAAGAGGGGGTCCCCATTTGCAATGGGGCGATGTGTGAAATGGTCACAACAGGGTGGAAGTTGCGGTGCGACGGTTGGCGCTCGCACCCCCTCGGTACCCTTTTATACTTCGGAATGTAACTTGTAACATACACTTATGGATGAATAGAAGATCCGATATACTTTGTCTGCTATTTATGACATTATTCTGCGTTATGTTCTTTATGTCTTAAGTTATTCACCCGAGAGGGCAAACGCCAACCTTTGCCATCAAATCTGCTCACTAATCCTTCATATATTTCTGTTTCAATGTCTCCACAAAATATATTCTTTTCATTTGATATTACATAAACATCCACACTTTTCTCTCATAAATCTGCAAATGATCTTCTTATAAACTGTTATTCAATCTGGCATATGTATAATAATTCTTCTGAGTATAACAACTTTTACCAGTTTAAACTTTATCAATCACAATTACAACAATCATTCAAATGCAAAGAATAGAAGAATAGGAAATTTATGTGAAAACCCTTATGGGAGAAAACTATGGCAAATTGCTTGCTTTATATAATAATGTCTTTTACAAATTTAGATGCACCAACCCCTCATTTGATTTGTGACCACTTCTCCACTAGAGGCACCAACCCCCCATTCAAATTTCCACCTTAGTAATGTTGCTTAATCAACGGATGATGGATCCGCAATTTTACTATAATCTCTTCCACAAATCTGCTGTAAAGTCTTCTTAGTTTCCATAATCTGATCATAAGACTGTCATAAAGTATCCACAATCTCTTTTCAAAAGTCTGTTACAAACTTTTCATATACTTCACTTTAGATCTTCATATAATTCTCTCTTTTAATCTGGTGTATATATTTTATATTTGATCATCTTCTTCACACTCGATATGCACATTTCATCATTCATCACAAATGATATCTTATACTAAATCGAACTGAAGCAATCCTTTTGAAGGAATGCATCTCTTCATCACAAATACAAGTCTTCATTATATCTTTACAAATCACACCTTTCCATTTATCCTTAATCGCACCATATTATAATTATAACATATTAAGGTTTGCTAACATTTTATTTGGTTTTAGATCGCACCTTCTCAAGATGAAGTCATGTAGAATTGCACCCTTTCAATTACAAATCGCATCTCTACATCATAAAGTTTGAATTGCACCTTGATGTATATTCATACCTCTTGGAATATGATCATTAAACAATAAATCATTTGTTTATTTCTGTAACCAATACCTAATCCTTTATTTTCTTACCACTGTATTTGTTTGTTTAATATCAACTGTTGTATTAGAAATTTAGATGTTTGATCGCTGTATTATATGATTGCTGCCATGTAAGTCAGATATATGCTTTGCCATGTTAGCATAATTGTTCTTTATGACCTCTTCATTGATATAGGTAGTCTCTATCATCATTAATGCCTGATCAATGTATTTTCTTTGACGTGTGTTGCTGCAACAACTTGCCTCATTGTACAGACAAGGATCACTGCACTTGATAAGAACAAATCTTTTATATCGCTGCCTTTGATCATTGTCTCAGATTGCTTCATTAATGTAAATCGCTGATACTCTTCAATTCTCTTTATTACTTCAATACATAATCACTGTTTCTTCTTCATTATCGCTGATTTATCCTTCCATTGAATCACACTTATTTAGGTAAGTCACTTGGTTTGACAACAAGAATAAAGGAGTTGCTTCTTATACTTAGACACAACATTAGTGTTACTTTTAAATCTTGCAGCTTACACCATTTGCATTATATAGCAATATCAACATCTAGCATTCTTCTAATTGCTGCTTTCAATATTAATTCAATATCACGTGCCTTCAATAATCGACCTTGCAAACTATACAAACTTGTAACCATCCTTGGTAACTTTGGAAAGTATTAATCAACTCATGCATACAGATAGCTGCTCGTTGTTTATTATGTTTAAATCTTTAATTTAAACATATGAATATCTCTATGTCAGTCGTCTCATTTCACCAACTTTCTTCAATGGGAATGTATAACAAACTATTCTGATTGTGCTTTGACATTCATGAGAAACATTTAAACAATCTTACATGAGTGCCCTTGATATCAATGACAAATATTTCCAGCATAATGGATGTCAGCTTCCATATTATCACTCGGCTCCCAAAGGTCCTCATTGATTCTACAAATGCACCATTCCAACCCTTCCATTTTTGGTGCATGGTATCGATTTCAACTTTATTGAGTTTTGTTTCTTGCAGAAAAAAATTATCAGCATTGGATTCATCCATATGACTCTTAATTAAGCATCATTTGTTAGCGACTTTCAAACCCAAAACATTCCAAGATGTAATCTTCATTGCTCTCAAGGAAGGGTGATGCCCTTCCTAGATCTTAGAATCATGCTGGTTATTTCAATCTGTCCTACAAAATCATCATTTTCCCTGCTCTCTCTTTTAGTTTTCCTCTCGTTTCATTTTGTTTCTCATATATAACATATATATGCTATATATTAAATATATAGTTTTTGGTACATTAATTGTGGTCATGGGGATCAGAGAATATAAGCATGAGGTTTGGGAATCAACCTTGTTAATAGGAGTGCAAAACCTACATCCTAAATCGCCTCACTGAGAGAGCTAGAGAATGCATTCAGAAGTTCTAAAATAACCTATATTACCAAAGGGCCTTTCTTTCCCTTTTAAAATGGGAACATAGAGTCATTATACATTTATCTTTTTTAACTTTGCAAGATGACTTATTTTTCTTCTTAACAGTTGTTCAATGATTTGTGTTATTTTTTAGATGATCATTACATTCAGGCCCAGAGCGTTGTGTAGGGACCACCTCCGAAGATGACTCATTGCTTTGAGTTTGAACAATCCCTTTCAAAACTTGGGGGAGAAAGACTTGAAACTTTACAAGAGTCGAGCCTCTTTGAGGAAAATCAAGAGACTTTGATAAATAAGAATCTAGAGAAGCATCATCCTCAACACCTTTCCTATCGTCAGAAAAAATATGTTGATGGCTCGGATCTGTTCCTTTCCACCAGGTTAGCTTGTTTCAAGGGTTTTGCCATTTTAGCTGATGGAAAGAAGTGTGAACAATCATCTACCTTGTGTTATATAGCATAACACCATCTACACCTCATCACTATTCAGAGTCCACCAATTGGTTCCAAATTTCAATGCCTACCTTGATCCCTATTTCTGCTGGTAACTGTTAAGAAAGGTTCATATCCACAAGAATTCAAGCAAATGTGAATGAAGATTGAGGTTCTGGCATATTTGGCCCTGAAATGAATTTCCCTATGGTGTTGTTGTTTCCAATTGAATAGGGATTGATAGCGCCTGAGAAATGCTAGCGATGATCTGTTATGATCTGGAAGAAATGTCTAAGATTTGTTTCTGCCTTTTGTTTGGGTTTTGAAATTTTACTTGCACATCTTTTTCCAAAAGGAAAGAGTTTTAAAATTTTACATCCTTATATATGCTAATCGTTTTTATTTCATAAATAATGGGTCAGGTAATGGTATTTGATGCAGTGTGGGGTAATCTTGAACTGCAATACCCTTGAATGTATTCCATATCTTTTACATCACAGCCTCACCATGTCTGCTAGAGTTATGGGTTACCTTGTGGCAGCTGGAGTTTTGAATCTTGGGAGAAGTACTAAGAATATCATTATTACTAAGAATATCAGTATTACTATTGATACTGCAACCCCTTAGCCTAATAAATAAACAAGTTACCAATGGTTATTTGATGGAAAATGTTTGTACATGGTTTGAAACTTACAAATTATTTTTAATGTGCCACATATTTGATGTTCTTTGAGTTTTTTCTAGATATTAACCATGCAAGTGAAAGATCAAGTGGATGACATGTTTGATAATGTATCATAAATAAATTCCTGTATGAAATTTAAAAATATTATTATGTTTGTGTCAAAGAATTATTAAGTGTGTTTAAATTATTTAAAAATGATTCCACATTCAATACTCGTACATTAACTAAAGCAATTTGTTACTGTAATGTAGGATGCCCAGATCAAACTATTGCCAACTAAAAATGCAACAAGAGAGCGTAGAGAAAAGAAGAGGAAGGTTGTTGATGATGGTTCATCTAAATCTGATTCAACTGTGATGAAAAAATCAAAACCTTCATTTAGTTTGCAAGACATATGTGTTGAATTTCTTCAATCGGGACCCAAAAATGTAAATGAAATGCATGCTTTTCTGAAGGAACAAAAGAAAAGGGTAAGTTTTCATTGCCTTATACTTCAAGCAATTTTAGATTACGTTAATGTAACTCCTTTGTATCTCTTTGTTTCTATCAGATGCTCTTCTAAACTGATTTAGATTTATGGGAGAATGTTATTTCTCGTGCTATTATCTACACAGTATTGATCAAAACAGTCACACTAGTATTTTTTTTAACATTTATATTATTTCTCGAAGTGAAAGCTAGTTTTGCCTTAGTATTAAAATGCAAATAAATTATAGAGTTTTTCAGCATAGAAAACGACCTTTGTTCATTGGTAGATGCCTTTTCCATAAATGAGAGGGTTAGAGTCCAGCTTGAAGTATATTCAATGTGGTCTAAGTTTTCTATATACTTACATATGTAGTAGTAGTAGTAATGTTGTACAAGATTAAGTTATTATTATCCATAGTGTTTACGGAGTTGTGTTTTGTAAGTTATAATGTATGAATAATAAAACAAGATGTTTGTTTCAAACTTATTGTTTTGTAAATGCTTGTTGGATTCTAAGGATATGAAATTATGTGCAAGATCGAGCTGCTTCATTTTTTTTTTTGAGTTTTATGGTTTGAAATTTCATAAATTCATGTTTCTTTTGTTGTTGATCTCTCTTAAAATGTATAACCTCAAAATGACCTTTTTAGATGTCAGTCAACCTGGCAAAGAAGAGCCTAAGAATACTTCAACATATAAATCTTATGAGATTGGATCCCTTGAAGTGGAAGATTGTGGGGGAGGATGCCTTAAAAATAAGACTTGTGCTTTGATGGGGTAGTTTATGGTGTGGTAATCCTAACTTAAGATTAATGTTAGTTCAATAGCGATAGCAACATAGAATTGGCCTAAGATTGATGACAAAGCATAAAGATACTTACCTCAAAGCTTTATGCGATATATTAACCTTTCCTTTGCACGAGAACCCACATATTGATGGAGATAGTCTAAATGTAGGGAGATAGCATGTTGTCAATAGAATACAACTAACATTTGGACAACATGATGGTAATGCCTTAATCTCCTATTAAATCAGAACTTTTTTTAGTTGACCAAGTTTGACCTAAAGAAGAAAGCCTTTTATGCATTGATGACTTGGATAGGAATGATGCATAGGTGAGGCTAGGATTATGCTTGATGTGAGAAATAAGTCTTCCTTTCTTATATATCCATATATCCCTAATATTAATGGTTTATTCTTTGATGATGATATGTTTAACCTTGGAGAATGCATCACAAAAGAAGAAACAAGAAAGAAGAGTAGAGACAACTAGAGAAGCTATAAGTCAAGCTTTGTGGTCCACTTGGGAAGGTTTTGTAAGGTGTATTAATATATATATCAGAAAGTATTAGACTAATGATGTAATAAATAGGTAATTAGGGGTAAATCTTGAAATAAGTTTGTTAATGTTGTTACAGCTCTTTAATGAGCATATTGTCATTAATATGGTAGTTGTAACCAGTGTTACAAGACTCGGACTCAGCCCAAACTTGACAACTTGGCAAATTGAAAAACCCAAGAACTTAGAGATTTTTAAGGATTTAAGACTTGTTTCATGCACCCTTTAATTAGTGAACCTTAAAAGACACAATAATCTCATCAAATAGAAGCTTCTTTGATCACATACACATGTATACATTGATCAAATAAGTATAAATACAAATTTTAGTTAAGGAAATAACACACTAGATATATAAAAAATATTGTCAAACGTATACAAGATTCATGTAATATGAAATCCATGGCATCAAAATATCCAAACAAATATAACAAAAAAAAGATAGAAGTCTATGGCTCAGTGGAGCTTATATCACTCAATTGATCGAGCCTCCTACGTGTGAGTCTAAGATAGGTCCCGAATTATGATGCATCCATGTTATCCATGCTATCTACCTATGTCTCAGACTCAATGACATCCATGCCAACATCCAAGGGGTCTCTTCATGTTTTGTCCTCTTCCATGGCCATTGCCTCTGCCTCTACCTCTCAATCCACCTAATCAACCCATGCCAAGTTATCATTGTTGAAGACAACATCATCAACCTTAGTGATCCACTCTAACTGTGGATTAACCTCCTCTAAAGTGATAAGAGACAAGTCAACGCTCGCTCAACATCTCCTCATTGACTTTAAAATTTGGGCGAAATCGGAGGCGCCATAGTCAATCAATGATCTCCCATGTGGGACTGTGCTTATCCTCAACCTCTGAATAAATAGATACAACGGCTTCCTTTGCCATACCCATGCCCTCATATATGTAACCCATTGTAGACTTCTCTCCATCAACAACTCATAGGAGAACAACTAAAGGCTTCGTGAACTACAATCATTGTGAAACATTAAAAATGAACATAACAAAATAAGCAAATGAAATGGAAATACGAAAATAAATATAATGGAAAGTTACTCTGCAATATCTTTGGTTGGTTGCCAAAAACTCTACTCGTTAAAAGCCCAATCAACCACATCAACCCTTGCATGGGTCTTTTCATATGATGATGTAGACTACTCACTTACAAACATGTGCCTCAAAGTGGCATTGGACCGAAGCAAGGATTGCAACATGCTAAAATTGGTTGCAAAGCAGGTTATTCCTAGATGAGCCAACTCTTTCTTACCTATGAATTTTTTTGTAAGGTTGAGGACCCAAGTATGATTATATATATAGTAAAATCGTGGACATGGGGTCCACTCCCATCTATATAAAATGAAGATCAAAATAGCAGTTAAAAGTGCATCAACCTATAATTAGGTGCGCACTAGAATAAATGTTTGCTCTTTCTTTGTTGATATCAAGATCATGTGATACTTGAGTTCTTGAAGGATGGACTTCTTTCTCTTTGCTTCTATCCAATCGTCCCTATCCCGAGGAGAGGCATCAAAATAATGATAGGTTATTTCTTTGGAATTGCTTCCTTCGTCTTTGAGGTCCTTTGTTGAAGTCTTTGATGGGACAAGAGCGACTACAAAGCAGGTTGGCTCAACAACTATTAATTCTATTTTGATTGGGGTGTTCATTGTGGAATTGCCTTCAAGAAAAGCCTCATGCAAAATCACCTTTTTCGGCGATAGGAGGTTGGGAAAAGAAGAGGAGACAAATTTAGAAACAACTTTGATAGGGGAAGAACACTAGTAGTTGAGCATGTATCAATTGTTGTGAGGGTTGTTGATACTTTTTGCTCCAATAATAGTACAAATAAAAACTGTTGTTTGAAACATAAAATATCAGTTTTTGTGTGTTTATGCACCAATAGTTGTGACTTTAAAGCTGTTATTGTTAGGAAATGTACCAATAGTTGAGAAAAGTAACCAATCATGTGATGCCACATCAGCTGCACAAGTATTGGGGCCTCTTTTGCACGCCTATTGGTCTCACTTTTTGGGGGGGCTGTTTTGGACACCTTGGTAAAAAGCATGCTGATGTGGCACCATACTTGATGATGTGGCCCCAAAACCTTAGTTATAAGAAGGGGACTTGCCAAGTAAGCTACTGTAAAATATTGGGAGTGATTAGAAATTTCCACATAGGATTTTGAGAAGCGCAAAGTTAGGATGCACGACTACTGGGTCCTCTCCCCTAGTAGCATGTGAATTTGCCAAATCAAATTGATTTTCTGGAGGAATGACATAATGATGCGTTTCGGCCCCATCCCACCAAGTGGGCTTACAATGAGGGGCCTTGCCTTTTTGTATTTGAGTAAGTAAACTCTTACACTGAAGGGTATAATGGTCTATTGAGAAGCATTTCCTGCATCTGAAAGGAATTTGATGCCAACGTTTGTTGCCCACCTTCAGAGTATTTTTTGTTGGAAGCCCCTTGGATAAATCCATTTCCACACATAGGCGTGCACATGTTGAGTCCTCATAATTGATTGTTTCTTTTGAAATACAATGATACTTGCCAAAACCATCACTGATGGCTTGAAGACTCTCATTTTCCTAGAATTGTAATAGAAGATAAGGTAAATGTACCCAAAGAAAAGCAAAAGGGAAAGTCTCAAATCTAGGATCGAAGGAGGGGAACCATGGTTTCATGCATAGAAAATCACCATTAAAGAACCAAGGGCTAGTCTTGAGCACCATTTCTCTATCCTCAGAGGAGCCAATTTCAAGAATGAGAAACCCCCTGGCATAGAGGTAAATATTGATCTCTTCCTACATTCTATCCTTCCAAAATTTTGGGATCCAAGATTGGGGATCATAAAGTTTTGGTCATGTCTTTGTGAATCTACAAATGAAAGTATGATCAATTTGGAAATCCTCTTCGTTGAATGTGGAACCACCCATACAATTCTTAGGACATCATTTGAACATTTGAATGAGAGCGGATTGGCAATGTTTCCCTTAGGGTTGCAAGTTGAAAATTTTAGGGTATCCGTAGCCGATACAGTCAAGTGAGGAATGGATAGGGATCCACCGCTCATAACAAGAGCAAAGAATAGCAATGCCTTCTTAAAATCCTATGAACTATCTTTAGTTGTGCCGACATTTTTTCAACAATTTAGGTGAAAAATGCACCCACAAGGTAGATCTACAGATTTGACAATG
Organism: Cryptomeria japonica; assembly: GCF_030272615.1. Taxonomy (NCBI): domain Eukaryota; kingdom Viridiplantae; phylum Streptophyta; class Pinopsida; order Cupressales; family Cupressaceae; genus Cryptomeria; species Cryptomeria japonica. The sequence goes on from NC_081414.1 coordinate 16,992,195, forward strand.
TCCGTCGACCAACCAAAATCTCGTATACCATCTGAAGACAATGGATTTGGATCCCCAAGAAAATGCAGGCAAGGATTTGTATTTCCATCCATGAGTCCATTTAGATCGAGCAAATTATTAGAGCATTGATCTTTTTTGGCAAAATTTGGATGTCATTTTGATGATATTTGTTGATTTCCAATAGAATGCTTTGATTCTCCAAAGGGATAGGGGTTGGGCACATGTGCAAAGGGCACATAGGTATGTATGCCATCGACTTACACATGCTTGGTGCAAGGCGAACTAGAGGGGAGCAAACCATCCTCACGCGACAGGGTGGAGTTTGATGTTTGAAGCATTTTGGGTGTGCATGAAAGTTCGGAGCAAAAAGCGAAGTTCCATATATATATATATATTTCTTGCATTCTCTATATATGTTTTGATCCAGGGAAGTTTGCCAAGATCCTCCAATATGAGGTCAAGGCAATCAATAGCACAAGGAGTCTAGAATAAGGAGGGGTGCCCATCAATAAGAAGTCTACCTGTAGCAACATAATTTGCTATATTATTTGTAACCATCTATACTACGTTCTCCTCACACACCTTGCCCAAGAGTCCATTTAAGGCCTCATAAAGAAAGTCGACATTTTTGTGTTTCTTGAAGCATCATTTGACTTCAAGAACACTATGCCACCTAAGAAAGAAAACAATCAACAATTCAATAAATGAAAAACAAAAAATCTTAATTACTAAATCAATGAATTTTACAAAGTACGATTACTTGAGGAAGAAACAAGAAAATTCAACAATGTTCTACTTCTACTGGTCCAACCATCACTCATTTCAATGCAATATTTTTTCCTCCACATGTCATGATGCTCATCAATTTTGGCTTTTACATCAACCATTTTTTGGGTCAAAATAGAGCCCCTTATCTCCTCATCATTAGGGGCTTTGAACCCCACACTACATATAGTTATGGCATCTATCATATTTTGCCAATAACGAGACCTAAAAGAAATTTAATAAACAAAATAAGTATGAACTTTAAAATCTTCAATGAACATACTCTTAAAAGAAAAAAAAATTGAAGACAGAGAAATGAAACTATGTATTTTAAAATAAAAATAAATAATTGCTTAGTTGTGGTGTAGTTGGCATTGACCTTTTGAGTGTGTGTTAGCTTGATTAGTGGGGTTGTTTGATGTTACCTATGAGCTCAAATGGTTTAGAGAACTTGTTTAATGCTTTCAAATATTATTTTTGGATTCGAGTGTGTTCTCCAGGTTTCTTGAAGGAGCATTTGTTTTTAGTGAGTCACTTAGTTAGGTCCGATTATCATCTTTCATCATTGGTATCACTCTTGCATAGTCAGATTTTGATTCTGATGTTTTTTTACCATACTCACTAATTGGGTGTAATATTGAGCTATATTTAATTAATTTAACTAAGGTTGTCATTTTAATCAAAATAATTTATTGGGCACCTCAACATTATAGCGCTTTGGAAGGAACAATTTTTTTTAAATGTAGGGATGTTGGAAAGTAACTTTATGTGACAAAATTGTTTTAAAAATAATTATCACTTGTCAAAGTTAAAAGGCTTATTAAATTAATAAGGTGAGTTTATAATGGAGTTTTCAGAAAGCTCCCAAAAAAGATTATAAAAGTGGGGTTTGAGAGCTCATTTGGTATGATATAGTTTATGTAGATTACTCATTTTCGTTGATTGAGAAGACCCTTGTGGTTTGGGAGATTGAATGTGGTTCATCTCAAGTCTCTGAAGGACGAAAACCCTCTTGGGAATATCAGTTTCAATGGTGGAAGATCTACCCTAACTAGTGATTTGGTGGATTCATCTAGGTTTTGCAATTGGATTCAATGTATGATGTAATTTTGGAAATTTATGAGGTCTTTGAAAAAGACAAATTTCAATTGGTTTATTCAAGCTTTAGGAAAGTTTATTGAAGCGCCATTCTAAGAGTAATGCTTCAACTTTGAATATTATTTCTTGTTGGTGTTGTAAATAAGCCACACCCAGAGCGATGATGAACTGGTCCAAGAGGGCCAGTAGCTCAGTGGTAGAGCACTCCAGCAGCGTATGGAAGGTCCTAGGTTCGAGTCCTAGCTGGTCCATGTCTCAACATTTCTGCTAGACATCTTACTACTCGAAAACATTGAGAAGGCATTATAAGAGCTTCATTATGATAGGTATGTGAGCTATCGTGGTGGTCTACTTATTCCTTGGCATACTTCTCTTCTACTTGGCGTGAGCACCCAATGGGGCGAATTGTGGGCTTTTAGTTGGCAGTTTGGAAATTTGAGAAGAGTTTGGAAAGACAATTTTGTGTTTGAAAAGCTTCAAGAAAATTGTTAGATGCCTTGCCTGGAGAACTCTTCTTTGTGGGCCTTTGATATTCATGAATGATATTGGGTCGTTTGATTATTATGCTAGGCATGGAGGAAATTAGTTATATTATATGCAGATTTTGTGCAGTGTTGATGCATAAGGTTTCATTCCTTGATAGACATGTGTAATGTCTCCATTTTTACTCCTTCCAATTTTGATAGAGTTTGCTTATTCCAATTTCTTGGAGAATGTTTTTGGAGTTGTTAGACACTTTTTGGGGTGATTTTGAGCAATTGGTTTAAGATTTGCTATTTTTAGTAAATGTCAGTTTTGGCATCGTTTGGTTAGTTGGGAGTTTGGGATGACTTAATATGGTTAGCATTTACTATTTATAACACAGAAGCACAAATCTCCAAAAAATCCCGATTATACTTGATTTTTTTCAAATCAATCTCGTGGATGATTTTTCCTCGAAAGAGTCTTGATTTTTTGTGAATCAATCCCATGGATGAGTTTTACCCAAAAAAATCCCATCCTTTTGAAAAACCATTGATTGCAATTTTCAACAATTGCTTTGCATTTAAATCGCATTTGGATAATCAATCCGCTGCTAATTTGTGAAATCCTTGAAACTTACGAAATATTTTATGATGTAATTACATGATATTTATAGGGCACAACGACAAATGGGAGTTGGTTGGGATGTGCATAGAACATGCAACTAGTTGCAAACTTGTAGGGAGTCGAGAGGCGGTGCATTTGAGTCAAAAGGAGGCAATTTTACATTCTATAATTTCACACCCTTAAATAGTATTTTTACAAAATTAACAAGTACATACAAATAGATGAATAATCCGTTAAATAAAATTTTCAATGTGCACATCACAAGGACCTTTCAATTTCAATGCACAAAATAAAAAACATTAAATCTATTTTATTTTGGTGGGGCTTTCATCCAAAGAGAGTATTTTACTATTATGATATGTGAATAGCCTAAATTATGAGGTAATATTTTAGCTAACTATTCATACTTCATATTTTGTGTCTACTTTGTCATGCTTTCATTTTATCTATATTCGGATGTTGAGATTTTTGTCAATATCTTCAATACGTTGTCACACGTGGTTAGTTTAGTGTGATTCTTCTTATCTACTTCAAATGAAAAATAAAAATGTTTATATCACAAGGATCTTTCAATTCAAAATCAACAAGATTAAAAACGGTAAATCTAGATTCTATTTTGGTGGGGCTTTTGTCCAAAGAGATAGTATGTTACTGTTATGATAGGTGAATGGTCTATATTTTGAAGTTATATTTTAGTTCATTGTGTCTATTTTATCTTTTATGTCTACTTAATCATGGTTTAGTTTTTTGTTTACTTCTTATCTTGATTTTCTCCACAACTAAATTGTTATTGTGAAGATTGGTTGGTTATTTGGTCCAACCAAGATTTGATGGTCTATCTTTTTCTATAGCGGTAGCCTTGTAAATCAGTTTTGTGGAAATAAATAATTTGTATTCTTGGTTAAATGGCCTCAATTTAATGCTAATTTAGGCTCTTTGTCATATCATTGCTTTACTTGATGAATATGATCATGTCATAGTTTCATTTTTTTACTTAGTCTCATTACTAGAGATGAAGAGGTAATGTTATGTGTAGGTCATCTTTGTCTTCATAACATTTTATCCTTCTCTCAAGTTGTAGTACAAAAACCCTTGGATGCATAAAATGTTTTTTTTAATTTCATCCTACTAGTATGCAAACATGCTTATTGTGAGATTTTGCCAAGATCAAGGGCACAATGAAAAGTATAAAAATAGAGACAAAAGAATGACAAGAACAAACTGTATTCTCATCAATATGAAAATGATCAACTGGATTCACTAATACAATGATTATAGGCATGCTTATATAGGCAAGGCCATATGGATGTACGAGCACACAATCATGACATGTGGCTCAATGAGAAACAAGGGTAGGTAAGAAATACTAGGGGTAGGTAGGAGAAATAATATAATATTCCACAAGAGGTGGATGACCCATTGAATGTGGAGTGTAACAGCAAAATAAGACCACAAAAGGTGGAATTTCTCCTACAAGCTCTATCCCTATGTGCACACTTCCCTAAGTGTCTCAAATCCAAACTACGAAGAGATGCATTATCCTAAGTTAACTTAAGTAAAGTGTAATAATATCCATAATGAATATTTATTTACACCAACACCCCCCCTTAAGTGCAACTTAGGGGAATGAAGACTTAAGTCAACAATGCAAGATGGGTCCCGACTACTAGGCCATGATAGGTACCCAAGTACAATATGCAAATGCAAGCAAAACTATGCAATGCAATCTCTCACAAACGGAGAAAGGAAGAAAACCCAGTGGGAAAAAACTCCCCCCCAAAAGAGAGATGAAAGTACAAAAGACTCTCAAAGAAGAAGGACAAAACCTCAAAGAGGAAAAAGTGCCACCCGTAAGAGAGAAAGGAGAAGTCAGCTGACCCCCCCTAATGACACATCCTGCACCCCCAAGAGAGCTCGCAATTGCTGGAACTTACTCTCGGTGAAAGGTTTGGTGAATATGTCTACAACCTGCTCCGCTGTAGGACAATACTGCAAATCAATGACCTGCTCCTGAATCAGCTCTCGGATATAGTGCATATGAATCTCGATGTGTTTGGTCCACTGGTGCTGGACCGGGTTCTTTGAGATAGCAATAACACTCTGATTGTCGCAATGTAGAAATGTCGATCGTGGAGTGGTGAACCCAAACTCTGTGAGAATCTGCTGAAGCCAAATGGTCTCAGTCGCTGCATTAATAGCGCCTCGATACTCAGCCTCAGTCAAAGAAAGAGCAAGAGCATGCTGCTTCTTGCTCTACCAACAAATGGGGCCTGAATCAAAGTGAAAACTGTAACCGGAAGTAGACTTACGATCATCAAGATCGCCAGCCCAATCGGAGTCTGTGTAACCAACCAAGCGAAGTCATGTGCCTGCTGCATAGTGAATCCCATAGTGATGTGTACCCTGGATGTAATGAAGGATGCGTTTGGCGGATTTCCAATGAAGCTTATGCGGTTCCTGCATGAAGCGGGAAACCATGCCAACTGCAAATGAAATATTAGGGCGTGTATGGGTCAAGTAGATGAGACTACCCACAAGCTGACGATACAAAGTGGCATCAACTGGTGGAGAAGAACACTGAGCCTCAAGCTTGACTCCTAAAAGAAAGGGAGTCGGTGCAGGCTTACAATCAGCCATATGAAAGCGTGCAAGTAGATCAAGAGCATACTTGGGTTGCGATAGTGTAATCCCGAAAGGTGACTATGAAATCTCTATCCCGAGAAAGTAGTGCAAAAGACCCAAGTCAGTCATAGCAAATATGTCGTGCAAAGCAGATTTGACCCTGCTAATGATGGATGCGGTACTCCTTGTAATGATCAAATCATCAACATAGAGCACAAGTATCAAGTGAGAGTCATCTTGTCGCAAAATATACACATTCGGATCAGAATGACACCTGGTGAACCCTGCGGAGAGAAGAAAGGAATCCATCTTGGCATACCAAGCCCTGGGGGCCTGCTTAAGGCCATAGAGATATTTCCTTAGTCTGCAAACCAAGGAAATATCCTGGATGAAACCCTGTGGCTGCTCCATATAAATCTCCTCATCAAGATCACCATGAAGAAAAGCACTCTTCACATCCATCTGATGTACAGCCCAATCATGAGCTGCAGCAATAGCAAGTGTCAAGCGAATGGACTTCATCTTGGCTACGGGTGCAAAGGTCTCACTATAGTCAACACCTGCAACCTGAGAGAAACCTTTCGCAACAAGCCGAGCCTTATACTTATCCACAATACCATCTGCAACATACTTGGTCCGATAGATCCACTTACATCGAACCATCTTTCTCCCCTTAGGGAGATGGATTAAATCCCATGTGTTGTTCCTCATCAAGGAACTATACTCTTTCTCCATAGCTTGGTCCCACTCAGGAACCCCTGATGCTTCTTGAAATGTCTGTGGATCAGAAGCAGTAGCAATGAATGCATGTGGAAGATCCTGATGTTGTGATCGAGTTCTCCGTGTATCTGAAGGATTCCCAACAAGAGAACCCGCAAACTCAAGTGTCTGTTGAGCCCAACGAGGTCTAGGTGGAGGTGGAGAACGAGGCTCTTCAACTGCAAGTGGGAGTCGGAGTTGAAGGAGTCTCATCATCTAAATCACTAGCATCACTCTCCACAATGGAGAGAGGTGGAGGAGGTAGAGAGGCTAAACTAGGCGAGCTTTCCTCAAAGTGAACACTCGTCTCAATGAACACCTCATGTGTCTCAGGATCCATCAATCTATATGCCTTAACACCCTCAGGATATCCAACAAATATGCAAGGTCGACTCTGAGGTTCCAATGCCTTGCATTTCTGCGGAGGTATGCGAGCCCATGCTGGACACCCAAAGACTTTGAAATGTCTAACAATCGGTTTCCTACCAGCCCAAGCTTCAAAAGGAGTAATACCTTGCAAAGCTTTGTGAGGAACCCGATTCTGGATGTGTGTGGCACAACTGATAGCCTCTGCCCAAAAGGCGGGATCAAGAGAACGTGCATGTATCATATAGCTAGCCATTTCTTTGAGAGTTCTATTCTTGCGTTCTACAACTCCGTTCTGCTGTGGAGTGTATGCAACAAAATGCTGAAGATCAATTCCCTCAAGTGTACAAAAATCCTCAAGCCTCTTGTTCACATATTCCCTTCCATTATCTGTACGAAGAATCTTGACCACTTTCTCGGATTGCTTCTCCACACGAGTCTTGAAGTCCTAAAACCTATCAAATACTTCACTCTTATGAATGAGAAAGTAGACCCAAGTGAAGCGGGAGTAGTCATCAATGAAGGTGAGGACATAGCGGGCCTTGCTAAATGAAGGTGCTGAAAATGGACTTGCTACATCGTTGTGAACAAGTTGAAGAACTTCCAAAGCTCTCCAAGCTTTCCCCTTATCAAACTTCTCCTCGGGATGCTTGCCCATGGAACAACCTAAACATACACCCTCTGAAAAACTGATTCGAGGTAGCCCTGTGACCATGTCTTTAGTGCTGAGCTGCTGAAGATAGCGGTAGTTGAGGTGACCAAACCGCTCATGCCATAGCTTACTTTCGGAATTTGAATGAGTAAGCAAGGCCCTAGAAGGTGAACTTGGCACAAAGTGGGAGAATGAATAAAGCCTTGAGTTGTCATTGACTTGTCCCACTGCTACCAAGGCATCATCATCAAGTTCCTTTACCACAACTGAATCTGGTGTAAACTCAACCTTTTTCCCATTCCCATAGTGAGTGATTTGGTAGATAGAGAGAAGGTTGGTAGACAAGTTAGGAACATAGAGAACATTCTCAAATGTTCCATCATCCATGTCAACTGAACCTTTCCCTTCAACCTCTACTTGTGTATCATCACCAATGTAAATGTGAGGTACCTTAGATGACTCCAATGAAGAAAACTGCTCCTTTGTAGAACCCATGTGATATGAGGCACCTGAGTCAAGTATCCACTGCTATGAAGAACTTGTTGTAGCCACAAATGCTTGCCCTTTTCCCTTAGACTGTGAGGAAGAGGAAGGAGATGAATCCTTCTTTGTGTAGGCCGATGGCAAGTTGATGTTGTTTTTCTTAAGAAGATTAGTTAACTCATCAACTTGCTTTGTGTGGCATCGATGCTCATCATGACCATACTTCATGCAATATGTACAAGTTGGCTTATCCTTCTTAGGTGGTGTCCCCTTCTTGGAAGAGGATGAAAAATTGCCTTGTGATGGAGAGGATGGTTGTCCTTTTTCCTGTTGTGGCTGTGACTTAGATTGCTTCTTCTTGTTGTTGGAATCTTTGCCTTGACTTCCTTGATTCCCTTGATTAGCCACCGAAGCCTTGGACTTTGAAGACTTGAGAAACCCCATGTTCAACAACTTAGATTGTTCCAATATCAACATTTCTGTGAAAGCATCAAATGAAGGCATAACATAGGAACTCCCCACTGTCAAACGATGAGTTTGGAAGCTAGACACAAATGCTGCATATTCTGGTGCAAGCTTGTCCAACAAGTTGAATATCAACTGAGCATCCTTTTTGTCAATTCCACAATCCTTAAGCTTTGCTCTTAGCTCATTTGCTTTGGTGACATAATCTTGGATTGTATCAAAACTCTTGGGATCCAAGTTGGTGACCTCATTGTCAATCTTATAACCTCTGATTTCATCAACTTGACCATACAATTTCTGAAACATATCCCAAGCATCTTTGATTGTAGTACACTTTTCAATATGAAAGATGAGGTCATCTGATACATACTTGCGCAAAGTTCCAAGAGCCATGCAATTCTTAGTGAGCCATTCTAATTGAGCATTAGGATCAGCCTTAGGATCAGGTGGTGCTACTATTGTTCCATCTATGTAATGCGTGAGATCTTTTTCCATTAATTTGCTCCATACTTTAATTTTCCATGATGCATAATTATGTGGAGTTAAAGGTGGAAATTTATGAGGACTCATTGCAACAAAAATGAAAGAGCACAAGGAAAGAGAGACACAATCACACAAGACACCCCCCTAAATTCACTCAATCAAAGAACCCCCCCCAAAAGTGATGATTTGGCACTTTATACTTAGTGCATGTACAATGGGCCACTTGCAAAAAATGGCAAAGTGGACTTCTGATTTCAATTTTACAACTGCCTCAATAAGGCCAAAAGAGACTCAAACTAATAATGCAAGAGATCTAAACTAAAATCTAAGCAATTTACAAGTACCAAATAGGCCAAATAAGACCAATATCTGAAAGTACAATTTCTACTTAAAATCTCTGAAATTTGATCATAGATTATGAAAGTAGATGAAAAATCATGCACTTTCAAAAAAAAACGGCACCTGAAAAGGAGGTCATATGAGCTCAAACGAGGCCTTTGAAGTTGCAGAATTGAGGATTGGACAGGTACAGCTGAGAGAATCTGAAAATTCCAAAAACCTTGTGCATCAAAACCAGAAAATAACCACACCACTATGAAAAGCACGAAAAATTAGCCCAAATAAAAAGAAATTGCACCCAAAAAGGAGCAAAATTGAGCAAGTTATGGGCCTCCAGAGTTGACCCAAAAATCCAAACTGCTCAATGGAGAGGGGTCTAAAAATTTCCAAAGAAAATGTTGACTGGCCACTGACTGGGTGCTGCTGACTAGGTGCTGACTGTGCGCTGCTGACTGGGCAAAAGGTACGGATCCCAAAAATAATTTTCAAATTTTATTTTTATTTTTTTGAAAAAAATCCGAAAATTCTGTACCGTACCGCTCGAATTGGGCAGAAAATTTCCTCCACACCCAAAAATCGATTTTCGCCAAAATAGGTCGAATTTATACTCAATTTTTATGGAAACGACCTCTCGAATGCAATGGTAAGGTCGAAAACGCTCCAGGATGCCTCAAAAAACCACAATTCCTCAGATCCGAAAATAGACGCCTTCCACGATGTCTCCAAAAACCAATCAATGAAGCCCCAATGGCTCTGATACCATGTGAGATTTTGCCAAGATCAAGGGCACAATGAAAAGTATAAAAATAGAGACAAAAGAATGACAAGAACAAACTGTATTCTCATCAATATGAAAATGATCAACTGGATTCACTAATACAAGGAATATAGGCTTGCTTATATAGGCAAGGCCATATGGATGTACGAGCACACAATCATGACATGTGGCTCAATGAGAAACAAGGGCAGGTAAGAAATACTAGGGGTAGGTAGGAAAAATAATATAATATTCCACAAGAGGTGGATGACCCACCGAATGTGGAGTGTAACAACAAAATAAGACCACAAAAGGTGGAATTTCTCCTACAAGCTCTATCCCTATGTGCACACTTCCCTAAGTGTCTCAAATCCAAACTACGAAGAGATGCATTATCCTAAGTTAACTTAAGTAAAGTGTAATAATATCCATAATGAATATTTATTTACACCAACACTTATTGTAGCTATTTTGAGGTCTTATTTAAGTTTTCAAAGTTTTTTAGAGTTTGTTATGAGAGTCCACTCTCTATGATTAAACATTCTTTTCATATTAAATAATATTTTGGATTGTAGTGTTGTTAGTAACATTTTACCATCCACTCACATCATACAAGAGGTTTATTCGCATAACATTCAGTAAATTATTTTATTGTTAACTTAGCAATAATTTTATTGACTTAATACAAATTTTACAGAAGAATCATTTAGTAGCAAAGCTTACATGCTACATTGCATTCTTCTATTTTGGACAAACTTTTCATTTGGATAATTCATGTTTTAAAGTCTCTATTTTATTTGCTTTCTATATCTCTATACTATGGAAATCTTTTTGAATTTTAAAAAACAAGTAGCTTTTGTCTCTTCAACATTTTTTAAAGTTTTTTACATCCGATTTTTTCACGTTTAAATCCCAATTTTTTTCAAAAAATCTTATAGTTTTAGTTTTTCGATTTTTTTTTCCAAAAGATTTTTGTTGCTATGATTTATAGTAACCACTATTTTTTGCAATTGGTCATAATTCAGTCTCCTTCTCGCTTAGTGTGCAACATCTTCAGTCAGTAGGTTTTGTGTGTACCTTCTAGAGCTCTTTTTGGTTACTTTTGTTCATATTTATTATTTATAGTAAGTCACAGGATGATCATTGGGTATCATGGCTATTTCTAACTTTACGTTATTTAATATGATAAAGTGACTTTATAAATTTTTTTCATAAATAATGTAATAAAGTGATTTAAAGTTATTTTATTACGTGACTTTTAATGGTGATTTGGGAGACATGAATATTATTAAATATTAAAAGTCACTTTTAATTTAAAATGTGCAAACTCTAATTAGGGTGTTGAGATGAAAGCATTATAAAAAGGTACTTGAGAACTCATTTGAGATATACTTTGGTTATTTTATTTTTCTCTTTGAGAATTTTGGGAGTTTGATTTTCAATGGAGGAAATCTGAGGGTGAAATATCTTGGAGTTTCTTGTTGGTTTGGACGAAAACTCAAATCCATATTTGGTGTTGGCTTCATCCATAATTCACCATTGCGCTTCATTATTAGATTGTTAGAGGTTTCAACTGGAAATCTCTCTAGAGGGTTTGACAAGTATTTGACATTGAGGAGTTGGAAATATTATTTATTTGCAGCTCTACAATTGCTAGGGTTTGGAGCACAAAATAAGGGAAATGTGTGGACAAATCTTATTTTGAAAGAAGCATTTTGAAGGATTCTTTAATGTAGATTGAGTAAGGTTTGAAATCCATATTTTTATTTTTTTTTGTGGGTTTGAAAATGAGGCATAAGGAGGCGAATCGGAACAAGGGGTTCATGCATGCATTTTGGGAAGTGTATTTTCTGAGTGTTTAAAAATTCATTTTTAGGTTGCAGTGAAGAGGTTTCTTGTATTGACAATTTTGTCTAAATATTCTTGTGGTCTAGTGTTAAGAAATTTCCAAATTAATCACTAGACTAAGTATGTAATTGCTAATAACAAAGAAGACATTGCTGGAAGTGTTTTTTAAACTGTCAAAAATAATTCTGTGCGTATCAATTTCTTAATTCTGCAATATCAAGTCAGAATATGAATCTTTCATTGTATCTAATGCACAAGGATTTAATTAGGTAAATTTATTTTGTGTGTGCTCAATATATGCTTTTCATTCGATACTTATATGAGACAACTAGCAAACATCTTCATCCCAAAATCTCAAGACAACAAAATCATGGTCTTTACATTTGAAACTTATCTCAAAATCAGAACAAGCAAACTATTTGTCGAATTACCTTACTAGCTAAATGTAAAGAAGGGGCAAAAAATTGGTTGACAATTTGGGGTAGCATATTTGTCACCCAATTTTTTGTTCCTTCTTCTTTGCACTCAATTGAGTAGGTAATTTGACAAAAAGTTTGTTTGTTCTGATCTTAAGAGTACTTTCAGATGTAAAGACAATGGTTTTGTTGTCTTAAGAGTTTAGGATGAAGATGTTTGCTAGTTGTCTTACATAAGTACAGAATCAACAACACATATTGAACACAGATTGATTTACTTAATTAAATCTTTATGCATTAAATACAATGAAAGGTTCAAATTATGACCTAGGTAATAGCATCAACAATCTGAATTAATTATTGCAGAATTAAGAAATTGATACGCTCTGAATTATTCTTTTGACAGTCCAGAAAACACTTTCAGTAATGTCTTCTCTGTTATTAGCAATTATATACTAAATCGGTGATTAAATCTTTATGCATTAAAAAGGTTCAAATTATGACCTAAGTAATAGCATCAACAATCTGAAATAATTATTGCAGAATTAAGAAATTGGTACGCTCGGAATTATTCTTTTGACAGTCCATAAAACTCTTTCAGTAATGTCTTCTCTGTTATTGCATTTCTTAACAACAGACCACAAGAATATTTGAACCAAATTGCCAATACAAGAAACCTCTTCATTGCAACCTGAAGATGAATTTTTAAGAACTCACAAAATAAACTTCCCAAAATGCATGCATGAACCCTTTGTTCTCCACCTCCTTATGCCTCAACTTCAAACCCACAAAAAATCAATAAATATGGGTTTCAAACCCTAATTGATTTGCATTAAAGATTCCTTCAAAATGTTTTTTTCAAAATAATTCTTGTCCACAAATTTCTTTTATTTTGTGTTCCAAACCTTAGCAACTATAGACTTACAAATAAATAATATTTCTAACTCCTTAATGCCAAATACCTATCAAACCCTCTAGAGAGATTTCCAATTGAAACCTCCAAAAAATTGATAATGAAGCGCAATGGTGAATTTTGGATGAATCCACACCAAAGATGGATTTGGGTTTCTGTCCAAACCACCAAGAAACTCCAAGGGTTTTCATCCTCAGATTTCCTGCATTGAAAGACAAACTTCCAAACTTGTTAGAGAGTATATCTCAAATGAGCTCCCAAGTGCCTTTTTATAATACTTTCATCCCAACACCCTAATTACGGTTTGAACATTTTAAATCAAAGTGATTTTTAATATTTTATAATATCCATGTCTCCCAAAGCACCATTAAAAGTCACTTTATAAAATAACATTTATAAATTCGCTTTATCATATTAAATAATGTAAAGTAAAATATTTAATTTAAGTTTATCTATACTCTGTTGCGTCCCTTTTTGTATGGTTAGGAGATAAATGTATATAGTTCTCTCTATAGTTTCACAGTTTGGCGGTTGAGGCCCTGCCCCCCGCTCTCTAATTTTGTATAAACTCTCCATTCTATTTTGGACTCTTGATCTCTAATATAAAAAAATATATATATTATTTAATATAATATCTATAAGCTCCAGTCGCCATGACGCTATTATCTTCTACGATAATTGACTATCTAGAAATAGCCACGATACCCACTAATCAGCCTGTGACTTACTATAAATAGTAAGTATGAACAAAAGTGATCAAAAAGAGCTCTGGAAGGTACACACAAAACTTGTTGACTGAAGATGTTGCATGTTAAAGTTGGGAGGAGATTGAACTATGACGAACTGTCGAAAACTACAATTACTATAAATAGTAACCACTAAAAATGGTAAGTCAACCCAAACTCCCAATTGACCAAATGATGTCAAAATTGTCAGTTACTAAAAATAGCAAGTTTCAGACCATTTGCCCAAAATCACCCCCAAAAAGTGTTAGATTACTCCAAAACATTCTTTAAGAAACTAGAAACCTCATGGAATAGGCCAACCCTATTAGAATTGGAAGGCACACAAATTGGGACATTACAGTCCGCCCTTCCCAAAGATTGCTTGCCCTCAAGCAATTTGCATCTGCGTAGCAGACCCACTGCTATCTGCACTTGTATGTTGATCTGAATACCAAGATCCCATGTCAATCTCAGAGATATGGCTCCACCAATCCATTGCGCCACTCTAACATAAGTGTCATCAATCTGTAGCAACTTGGGAAGCATTCCATCCATCATGAAAATCCCTAGATCCCAGGTTTGAGAATCATAATATATTCTAAGAGTGGCTGGATAAGTATGTATGCATAAATCCACCAAAGGGAGTATCCTCAAGCTACTAACAACTCCCTATAACATAACTACCCATGGGAGTGCTCCACCTGGATCCCACAGGCAAAATGGCCATCCACCTTCCCCAATATCTGAAAAGTCTTGCTTCTCTACACTGGCTACAAGTGGAATGCCAAATTGCCACAACACTACCTCCCTATCCTATATCCCAAAATAGAGACCATCCTAGAGAAGCAAATGGGAAGGCATGCAAGATTTGGTTCCTTCCCTTGTAGAAGGAAGCACCTCCTACTAGTCATCCACCCCACTCTTATGTGTCACCCGAAACATCAAGTCATCGGTTGGTGGGCTGAATGAAACATAATATTCATATCTCATGGTAATCGCAATGGAATGCACCCTCAAGCTCCAATGGAAAGCGTGAGTCAATACTAGGATTCCACACCTCACTCCATGAGTAGGGCACCTCACCAAATAGAACACGAGGCAAAAAGTTTGCATCATCATGCACAATCCACCATATGCTATTGTTATAGCTTAGAACAACATCTACCCAACTAAGAACCTCACTCCAAATGAAACAACAAGTACCTCCAAGGACAAAGGATGATGGGAGCTCATCAATATGCCAACCTCCAACAAGGAAAGGATGATACAAACCTCTCCAACCCATCCAATCAGTTGTTGTCCCCAAAAGACAATCTTAAATCTATGTGGTCAACATAATAGAACAACTATCTAACGCCAATTGTGGACCACAACCCAATGAATTAGGGTCAAAATGCTTCTCTTGATGCATACCTCATACCCTGAAAATGTATCAACTCCATACACTGATAATGCATCATGAGGGAATAGTGCATCAATGGCCTCTCCAAGAGTGTCCACATGCTCAAACAATCTTGAATTAGCAATGCCACCATGCATGTACACCCCTTCATACATTGGTCCAAAAGATGTAAGCTCAACCTAGTGAGCCTCTAGAACAGATAACTCCTCAAACTCTCCACGAATGACGAAGGGGCCAACCAACTATGAATCATTTGTGTCCCCCTCTACATGTGTAGGTATGATACTAGTGGCTGATCCACCAAGTGTTTGTTCAACTATCCCATCTTCATCTATGTCTTGAGCCGTCAATTGGTTCTCCCACAAAGGTAACTCATGATCTTCATGATGTAGGTTGTGTGTATAATCAGCAAATTTAGAATCATACATGTCCCTTATGCTCATGCAAATCTGGAGGCTCCTTGTTCTTGACCATCATAAAGGGGTTCTCCCTTAAAATCACGAGTACCACTCAAATCCTCAAGTGTTATGGCAGCAATAGAAGGCTGGATTTTTGTTATGGATGATGATGCTTGAGCCAAGCTCAATTCTTCACAGAGCTCATTTATCTGAATTTTTTATTCTTGAAGGTCCATCTGAGTGCTCTTCAAAGAATCTTGGGTAACCTTAAGCTCATCAATAAGCTTATCTAGCTCCTCTTCTTTCTCTTCCAGCGCATCAAAATAGATCTCACCAAGCATGAAAATGTGATATCTATCAAAAATTAGGTGTAGGTAATTGGTCTTCATTACCACTAACGCTTCTCTAAGTGCCTGTAAATCTAAAAGGGAAAGTTCACCACCAAGGTCCATATGTCTTGAAGACATCCAACAATATTTTTCGTCAACTTATGGGTGTCGTAAAAAAATGTTTAATGGCTGCAATAATCTGGTCTTCATTTACCTTCAACTGTCTTGCCAAATTATAGGAATCCTGAGACCTATCAACCCCATACAATTTTTTTAATTTATGGTTAGTATCATGCAACACTAAATTAGATTTGTTTTTGAGGTTAATATCAACACCATCAATGCTATTAATGACATCCTTCAATCACAACCATGTTGGTGAAGTTAGAACAACAGTATGGTCAAAAGTAGATCCATCCCAAACAAGATCCATGTCATATGTGGGAACAATCTCACCCGGGCCAACATAAGCATCAACACTGACATAAGATGTGGATTCATCATTGGCTGATTGGAAAACATCTTCATATATGATATCAATATACCCATCATATGCACTAGTGTGATCAACTTCTTAGGATAGCTCTACCTCCAAGCTTCCTACCAAGAAACTCGTGCAATCATTACCTGAAATAACATATTTCCCATGATCGAAAATTGCAATGTCAAGTGAAGATTGCTCCTCGAATGTGATTGCAATAGATGACTGATTTTCTGATTTCGCAACCTCCGTAATGGCATCTCCTTCAATCTTTATGTACTCTTCATTGATAGCTTCAGTAGGTGACTCTCCTATGTCCTTGTCCTTAAGGGCTGAAGTGAAGTTGTGGTTCTATTTTCTTTAAAGCTTAGAGTCCAATCTCCCATGCATGTTGACTTATTTTTATCTTGTACAAGATCACCTATAGGTTGCAAGTCACAAACAAGTGCTTCTTCTTCCTTCACTAACCGTTCTTCAAGGGTAACTTTTGATTTTTCTTTCATTATCCTTCTGATGTATTTCACCATGCCCATTTTACCATGTCTCAAGGTTACAACCAAACTTAAGAAATCATCAAAGGACACCTGTTTTTCAAACCCCTTAGGCATGCTTTGGTACTCTTCAAAGAGTCGGATAGCTTCATGTTCGTAACTCCTCTTGATTTGATCTTCAACCTTGTTGAAACCCATTTTCATAACTCTGCATTTTTTACTGTACCACATAATAGGATGGCAAGAACTTTGGCTTTGATACCACTAAGGCCCAACCACTACACCAAAAGATCGGCTTGGTGGTGAGGGCGGCACCCACATGCGTTAAGGGTGACCTCGAGGCACATCTCTTGTAGGCATTCCACTCAAGCATCCGAGGATCTATGACAACCCCATATAGACATGTGGTCGTCGAGGCACATCTCCTGTGCCTTGGGACATTACAACATGAGCAAGGACATAAGGAAGGAGGAGGACGTGATTTGATTAATGGAGGATCATGTTTGGCTAAGTGTAAATTTACATGCTTATATCTTCAACAAGTACATTGCTATACCTTACTATTTGAAATTGATTTATACAACAGATGTGTGATTAAGAGGTCATGAACTAATTTCTTGGTGCTAGTCATTGAATTATCTTCTTGGTCATGTGTTGTGGTGTGATAAGAGGAGTTTGGCATGGATGGTTGCTAGGCGATCTTGGTCAAGAAATTTTTGTTTATAGACTCTTTGGATTGGATGCGGCTTGTTATTGGTAGTGGTAGCGAGTACATTATGCCTTGTGTGGCATGTTGGTTCTCCATGATGTGAGGCAGCCCTATAACATTGACTTCTTGCTTTGGCTACTACTCTACAGTATGCTAAGTGTTGAAACAGTGTATAGAGGAAATGTATTAGCAGACTTGTGCAAGCATTTGTCAAGTTTAAGAATAAAGGTTAGAAATTGTAATATGTTCAAATCTGAGCTTTGTACTTGAATATGTAGTAGTTGTTCAGAAATTTACCTTGTAATCAATCTTTAATGCCAAAAGAAAGTTATTTTTTGTCTCTGCTATATTATCATTTCATTTACAAGTTTGAAATTATTAAACCAAATCATATACAAGAAAGACAACCTCGCAATTAACTTTCACACTTTCAAGCAAATCGTTTGATGAAAGTATGTTTTAAAAACTAGGCAAGAATCATGGGTGCTTATTACATAGTTCAACCTTCTCGTAATTGCTTCTGGGGCAAATTCAATTTTGTGTGCTTAAGTATCATTGCCAATATAAGGAATCATGTTGTAGTATCCATGTAGTCTAGATCTTGTACCTATCAAATGAAATATTTTTTGCCAAAAAAACACCATGCAAACTTGGATGCTTAAATACCTTTGTGCCAATACTATGAATCATGTTATAACATCTAGATCCTATACTTGTCAAGTGGCACAACTCCTTTCCAACTTCACTATGGGGATTTCTACCACAGTCATTAATATAATCATGCTATTTGTGAACCTTGAGTACCTCAAACAATTTGACCTCTAGGAGAAAAATAACAAGTGTACACTACTCTTAATAACATAAAACGTAAGTTTTAGGGAAACCCGTGATGAGATCTTGAAGAGTCCCCTTCCAATCACAAATAGAATTAGAAAAATAATTCAATTCACCCTCAAGATGATCCTCTTTAATTTGATGATGCATAAAAAATCAATGAACTCCCACAAAATCAAAGCCTGCCATAAATACTTGTGACCCTTTCACACATCGCCCCATTGCAAATTGGGACCCCCTCTTTTTGCTTAGTTGTTTAGTTGTTTGCTAGGATTTAGGGTGTTGGGGACGTAGTAGTTTACGTCCCCAACTGTGATGTTTATCCTCGAGGATATGATCAAGTCATTGGTATGAGTTAGAATCCATGAGTGAACGTCAAGACTAAGAATTGAAGGCGAAATTCACAATGTTGTCAATTTTGTAAAATGTTGTCAAAGTGCAAGAAAAGTTGTCAAAGTTGTCAATTGTTGTCAAGAAGTTGTCAAGGAAAAATAATGGAAATCCAAAATCAAGAAAAGGAAAAATTCATTTTCAAGGTCGGATTTGCTGGCGTTGATAGGAGGGGAAGATGAGAAACTTTGTCCTTAACATGTGAAGGGATTGGAATGAAATGGCGAAGAGTTCCAACTTGGGCAAAGGGTCTTATAAATGAATTTGAAATTGAAATCTTTGTGCAAACTGTCCTTGAGTTCCTGCACTAACTAAAATTCCACCCAACACTAGGGTTCTGGAGTTCTTATATTGGCCAAATTTCCACCTAGCATAGGGTCCTTGAGTTCTTACACAGGTGAAAATTCCATCCTACAATGAGTGCTTTGTTCTTTCACACATGGAAATTTCCCCCAAGTGGAGGGGTTCTTGAGTGCATACACTCTTGGAATTTCTGCCAGGGAAGAGGGGGGATGTTTTGTTTTTCAAACAACTTATATTTTTTGCTTTGAAGAGTTCTTCACTCCTCAAAATTGGATTCAAGACCCCCTTAAGTGTTAATTTTTTAAGAGTTTAGAACAAATGAACACTTAGAATCTAAATTCTATTCTTGACTACTTGAACCAAATTGATGGGACTTTTGTTCTTAACTACTTGAAAATTTCAAAAATGAATAATCAAAAATGAATAACTAAATGAGGGGCAAGATGTAGGAATTTTTTTCTTCACCACCTAGAAATTCCAAATTATGATGGGAGTTCTACTATTGAACACTTAAAAATTATGAAATTAAGATGTAAATATTGTTCTTCATTACCCATATCTTTGAATTTGAGAGAAGAATGTTGTTCTTGAGCTCTTGAAATCTTCGATTGGGTGTTCTCCTTTATAGGGCATCCCTACGCCTGGAATGCAATGAGTTAAGCCAAGCCGACTTGCATAAAATAAGGTAAATTTTAAGTTTAAATAGGTCAAATTAAATGATTCCAAGGCTAGCCATGTTGGTAAAGGATAATTTAAATTGCAAATGCAAGCATATTTAGGCCTAGTCGGCCTCATTGAGTGAATATTATTGTAATATGTGGAGCACATATAAATGCGGATTCAAGAACAACATTTTCTCCACAACTCAAAAACAATTGACTTCACATTAAATCAAATTAAGAGCAGAACTAGGACTATGAACTACATTAGGTTTACAGTGAATTTTATAACAGGCTTGAAGCAATTTTTTTCATCACAACAAATCAAATTGGAGGTGAATTCCCAAAAATAAGCAACAGATCTGAATCAAGAGCAGAGGAGAAAATTCAAGGCAAATTAAAAGCAGATTTCATCAGAATCAAGAGCATATTAGAAGTGGGAATTCTCGACCAAACCTTAGGAGGAGTGAACTTGTGAAGAGAAGGCGATCTACACCCTGGATGGAGCAAGTTCTATCATTGAATTCCATCATTTGTAGACCTGCAACCAGCATCAAAAACATTTTCAAGTTGATTTCCAGGTTGCTGGAAATAAAATCAGAATACATTAGGATTTAATTTTGTGTAAGAGGTAAGAAACATAGGGTGAATTTTTTTTTCTCCTTGGAGATGGAAAATTATCGATGATGTTATGAAGGCTTGATTACGTTTACAATATTTCATAGAAGACTGATTTTTTATATGAATTCTTATTAATATTCTTTAATGAAAGTTGGGTATTATAGCTCCCTTAACACATTCCTTTTGTATTTCGTTTCTTAATTCCAAGGTTGGACCTAGGATCTATTCACCGTTGTAAGACAAGTTTCTTTCTATTTTCAAGGGTAAATGTAAGGTGCTATAGTTTGAGGTGTCTCAAGGCAAGCACAAATGAAGTATGATTGCAAAGGAGTCCTTCTAGTGTCAAGGATCATCTCAAAATGGAAGAATATTGGAGACACAAAGCTTGAACACATGCACTTGGAAGAGTTCAAAGGGCGAATGTAACGGCATGAAGGATACCACCCATCCAAGATGGCAAAATGAATGGTGAGAAACAAAATTGTGCAAGTTGTTGACTTCCCTCCCGCAATAAGTGTATTGAGTTGATGGTGGAATGTGTTAAACATTATGATCCTGAGGAAAGACAAGTGATGGCTCCTAATGGTAGAGTATTGGCTTATTTTACAAATGAGGCTATTGTGGGGGCTTTTAATATTCCAATATACAATTTCACAATCTACAAGACAAAGGAGGAAGCATTGAAGATGCACTATAATGGACTTGGCGCTTGTGTGGAGATCATCAATGGCATGTGGTTCTCAAAGTTGAGACATCATTATTCTAAGATGCGAAAGAATCTTTTTCAAGGAAGAGTACGAGGATCTTGTCACATTGTTGAATAGAGTCATGGGATGCCCTCAAGCTTCTAGCTTTGAGCCACATGGATGTTCTACTTTATTGAGGAGATAGGACCAGGTTGAAGATGATCAACTGGGCCAAGATAATCAGTGATAACCTAGATGAACAATTGAGAAACTTGAAACATTCTCGATTATTTTATCTGAGTTCATATGTGGTCTACATGTTGGCTAGGACCTATAGATATAGAGGATTAACATGTAGGGGACCAATTGGGAACGAAGAAGGACAATTCAAAGCGTATTAGTGTTATCCCTAGTTACACCTTCACAATGTTCATCATTTTAGAAAAGTGAATGACACCTTCTCAATGTATATTGTTAGAACCCTTCAAGGAGGTACACACAAAAGGTTGTCACACGAGGCAAAAGATTTTGTGAAGAAGTATGGTTCATGGTTAATTCAAATTTCTAAGTTCACTTACATTAGAGTGCAAGGGTATTCATCTTATCCTTATAGGCTTCCAAGATATCTAACCAATAAGATGGTGTTGTTAGAGGTTAGAAGGCCATTATTCATCTATGACAAGATTCAGAAGAGTAAGGACAAGACTAGGGTAGCCTTTATAGTTGCTCTTGGAAATTCAATTGAAACATATCCCTTAATTCAAGCAACTAAGAAGTTACACAAGGAATTGCAATTTTATTCCCTTGTGACCCACATAGCAAGAGTGAACTTTGATTCTTACTAGAATGCTAAGAGGATTATTGGAAGAGAATTTAGGCATAAGGTACATCTAGAAGATCATTGGGTAAATGCAAAGGATGGCTTTAAAGTTAGAAAAAGAATGTGTTCTAGATTGTCAGCTATTCTGCATGCTAGATCAAATTGAAGAAGATGGAAGTCATGCTCAATGTCATTTTGAAGAAGAAAAGGATGAATGTCTTCTCACAATTAATTGGGCTGGAGATGAAATAAGATATCTTAATGTGATAATGAGACCAATTATGGCAAAGACAAGAAGATGGATGGATCAGCAAGTTGATAAGTTGAGAGAAGAGAATGTTTCTTTGACTTGTAAATTGATGAAAGACTTAGATTCACAGCTTTCTAATGATGAAACGACTAAAGGACAACAAGAAATTAAGACTGTGGAAGGTAGAAGTCACATGAAAAGGCAAGGCATGGCCAAAATTTCACAACCTAAGAAGACAAAAAGAAAAGAAGCTCCTAGTGAAGAACCAAACCAAAAAAGACAAAAGACAAGCATAACTCACTCATCAACTAGCAATTCTTCAGTGGAAGAGGTGGTTGTTTTTGTGGACAAGAATGGGATATATGTTGTTGACGATGAGTCATTAAGGGAAAATGAATCAAACTCAAGAGTTCGAGAGGGTCAAAGTGTGGATGAATCCTTACAGTAAATTTGACAAAAAATCTAGGAGAGAGATCCTTCTCATGATGAGGAAGTTCTTCCTCATGATCAGTTAGTGGAGTCGGGGACAATACCAATTGAGGGAGTCCGCGAGGATGCAGACATGGGTCTTCTAGACGATGATTTCAATGAAGGAATGATATCAATACTACAAGGATTTCAAGAAAATGAAGAAGTAAGTAAAGATGTTGAACAATGCACAACTCTTGAATGGTTGAGAAATAGAATGAAGAAGGTTGTAATAGAGAGCAATCTAGATAATGACTTGGAGGATTTTCTAAATAGGATTGGTAAGATTGTAGAAAAGAATCAAGAAAAGAAATACTTCAAGATTAAAGTTCAAGATCCCATATGGTGCAAGTTGCAATTCCAAAGGTCAATAAGGAAAAACAGGATATCACTCTTATGAAGTTGTGAATGTTTACATGGGACCGACCACAAAATAACAGGAGATTGAGGAATTTGATGAATCCATGAAAGTAATTAGGGAGAGATTAAGAAAGAATAATCAGCTCAGTGGAAAACAAGGAATTTAAGGATTACATACGATATTTGATGAGTCCAATTCAGCAAACCGAAGGAACATTCATCCCTCTTGTAGCACTTTCAAAAGAGTCAGTTGAAGATTTGGAAGGAACAAAATCAATAGCACAAGCAACAAAGAAATGAATCGGAAGTGCATTTAATAAAGCAAATGCATTTATTGAGGAGTTGGTACAGGTATATGGGAAAGTTGTGTCCATCAGGATAAGATTTAAGTAATACTTTCATTGTGTGATGAATTTCAGGTTGTCCAAGAAAAGACCATTCCATGTTTGCATGTGTTGATTGATATCCCTAAGTAAACTTTGGTGGATGTAAATGTAATGGAGGCAAATCAAGCATGCGACTTTCATTGATGCTATTATGCTTTGATGGTGAGAATAGAAACCTTTGAGAGGGCAAAGGAAGATTGCAATCAATTAGGCGGTATAGTCAAGGGAATTCATAATAGAATCCTCATTGTAGTGTAGGTAATGCCTAGATAAGAAGTGAATGATGAGAGAGACATTTATGCGAGTGAATTGAAAGAAAAAATGAAGGTTATCTTTTTCAAGGCCACGGGTTCCATTTTAGAGGATCATAATGGGAGAAAATATTTGCCACATGTACAACTGACTTGGTACTCATGGAGTATATGGCGGAGGTCGTGCCAAGTGCACCAATGGAAGAGCTTGACATCATCATGTCCAGATTCATTGAATTTTCTATAAGGAAAGAGATAAGGGTTGCACATTCTTAGAGGATAGTTTGTTATATTCCTAGGTGGCATTGAATTTTCCTATTTGCTCTTGCTCCTTGCAAGTTGTGCCAAGGAGGATACTTCATTTTTCATTGGTTGATATTTAATAAGATTTAGTTGATTAGGTGGTAGTTGTAACTAACTCCACTTAGGGTTTTTTTAATTTATCTCAGCTATTGATTTAGAATCAATCTAGGCCCTTCATTTGTAATTGAAAACTCTATATAAGGCTTTCTTATTTCATTTATAGCAAAAAACTTTTGTGAAATTGTTGGCAAAATACAACCAAAATAAATGCAAACTTGTTGAAGCTTGGTGATAACTTGTGTTGTTTCAGGATGTTAGCATGGTTTCCTGTTTCTCAAATTAGTTTAAGATTTGTTTACGTCAAGTTGCATAGTTGAATGGAAGATATTGTTGTTGATTCATGGTGAAATCTATATCTTCATACCATTTGTGATTTGTTGATTGCAAGTTGCAATGTATGGTTAATTTGAACTCAGTTGAAAACATAACTCGAATTTCTTTATGTTCATTGATTCACATTGTTTATGGTGTTGGTGTGTATAAGTGATTTGAAAATAATTTGCACCCCCCTTGAAGATTGCATCATCTTTGTGTAGTTGTTTTCTCATGGCGAAGAAAAGCTTGGTTTGGTTTCACTAAGCCACCAATAGTTTCTTGTATTGTTAGAAGTAGATTAGATTCCCAAGCCCTTATCTTTTTGCATTTTATTTCCAAAGATCTTTCATAGAATTAGTTGAAGAGCGTTATTGCAAAATCATTTGGTATCCAAAGGAAAAGAATTGATAAGATCCCGAACAATTATTTAAGTCCCTTTGTGATTATTAGTAAATCTTAGCATTCACTGAGTCTATCCATCGTAAAGTTGCATTGTTTGCATTGT
The DNA here is from genome assembly GCF_030272615.1 of Cryptomeria japonica. Lineage (NCBI taxonomy): Eukaryota > Viridiplantae > Streptophyta > Pinopsida > Cupressales > Cupressaceae > Cryptomeria > Cryptomeria japonica. The sequence continues at coordinate 17,016,996 of NC_081414.1, forward strand.
AAACCTTGGGGTTGCCTTACTTGATCACATAGTTTAGCATTTGAGGTTTCTTTGTTCAAGAGAGGGTAGAATACTTGGTATTTTATTTAGTGTTGGTGAGTATCACAAAACACATATCAACAATACTCATTGTTGAGTTTTTGTTGCACCACTTGGCACCTCCTATGTGACAAAGAATCCAATACACTTATTAGAGATTCATTACCAAATCCTTGAGTTTCAATAAATCCTCCAATGATGTTGCAAATTGTACTTTCCAAAATATGACACAAATAAGAGTGTGTATGGGCTTGAAACAAGCTACTACAAATCAAACAAATAGAACAATGAGTCTATTCTATGTTACATACGGTACCATTGCCAATAACCTCTAAAATTTTGTCATGCATTGATCTACTATGCCTTTTCTACTTAATTGTTCTAGCTCTTTGAAATGAACCTTTGGATCTTTCCTATCAAATCTCTCTATCATCTCTAACCAGATTATTCTAAGGTAGTGATGGAGATATGCCTTGTGTAATCATGCCATGTTGCCACCCCTCATGGGCCAAGCCCTCCTAATGTAGGGCAGCAAACTTAATTGCTCCCTCCTCATACATAGGGTTCAATGAAAAAGTATGTATCTGATTTTTGTGACCAAGCCTTAGAAAATCAATTGATCTTACCCAATCAATGTTGTATGTCTTTTTGAGGTTGATCATGATGATGTCTTTGCCCTCTTCTATCTCCATTCCTTGTCTTCAAAACAAGTACTTGCCAAAGGATAAATCATTTGAATTACTTGAATAAGAGTATTATTCTCTTCATATTACCTTGCTATATCATCTCCCCTATGAAGGTGAAAATGTTGCTCTTCCTCTAATAGATCTTCTTCCCTTTTTAGAAATTTTTCCTCAAATGTCTTGGTGGAAGATGTTGGGACCCCTTAAAAAATTATGAAATCCATCTATTTCATATTTTTTGTGTATTTTTGCTCATTGTGTTGCTTTGTGATGTCCTAAATTCCCCAAATGTTGAAGATGTTAGATGTTGATTAAAAACCTAAGTTGCTTAGGGCAAAAGCACAAAGTTGTGTCACCCTTTGTGCTAACTGGCGCAGTCCGGCCGAACTTAGTTTGGCGGGGCTATTTTCCTACCACGTGGTGCCCGTTGGTGCAATTGTGGCGCCTCGATGGCGCCAAGAGTTTGGTCGAACTATTTTTAATATAAACCTAGTTCGGTCGAACTATCCTATGTGTCATGTGATGTGGCAGCAAAATCAACATTTTGTCTACATTTCTCAAACTTTTCACTTCTGATGTATTTTTCTTCAAGCAAAATATTTTTTTACAAAAATGAAAAAATACCCTTTTGTAGAACTCAAAGTCATGAATCTGGACATATAATTTTTTTAATATTTTTTTATTTTTTAAACATTGCAAGTAGGTTTTTTATGTTAAAAAAAAAGGTGATCCAAATTCAACTACGTTGGACTTCAAAATGTTATTACGAAAAAAATAAACATCAAAATTTAATTTTATTTATTTTAGCACTGCATATATATGTCTTCTATTTGGAAAATTAAAATCAGGAAAAAATAAGTTCGTTTTCATTTTTTTTGGTGACTGACTAAAACCCCTGATTTTCAATATTTTCCAACAAGAAAAAATGTCTTTGAATATATAAAAAAATATCAAATTTTTTTTAATTTTAAAAATAACAAACATAAATTTCATTAATATTTCTACATTTAATTAGTTTACATCATTTTGAAATTCAATTTAGAAATGTCAGTTTTATGCGGTCGAAGTTAAACAATTTTAGTTGTGTTGGCCACTTCCTCTATAAAAGGGTGACACGACATTGTGCTTTTACCCTTATGTCTATTGGGGGCATGTGTTCTTCTTCTAGGCTATGGGCTTGTGGGCCGAATTGGAACCTTAAAACAAGGCTCTAAGGTTCCAAGTTTCTTTAAAACCCCAAATCTCGCCCCTCCACAACTTTCCCTTTGTTTATTGTGAGCCTTAGGTTTGCAAACAAACTTAAGATCAAGGGACTAAGTCTTGTAGGGCCTTAGTCCCCATTGTCCATTGTTTTTGGACACCGCCATATGTGTTCCTCCCGGAACCAAACCCACGCTAAGCACAAAAATGTCCTAATTTCATGTTAAGGCCTATCACACCCTAAAAACCATCAATATTTGTTCCTATTTGCCCCCAACAACTTCTAATTTGTCATATATGCTCTTAATTAATCCCTGTAGGCTCCAAAAGGTTTTTTACTTGTCCAAAAACTGTCATTTCAACTAATGGACTAAATGTTTAGTTAGGGAGAAATCCAACATTCTTGGAGAAGCATAGAGAAATTGTGTAATGTCCCCTACCTGATTAACATAATTAATCTATTTCAATATACTAAAATTGATCGAGAGACTAATCGTGAAGCCAGTCATTGATATTCTTCAATTGAGAAGGGTCTATGTATGTGTTACCTCGTTTATTGAACTTGGAAATTTTAAAAGTTTTCACTTCCCCAAGTCGCAACTTTGTTATTGAAAAATTTCATGACTTTAGTCTTTATGTTCGCCTTAATACGAAAGTTTGAACCTTCTGATTGAGCCCTGCAGTTCAAAGGTTCAAGGTTCGTTGGGAAATAGTTCAAAATGAATGTATATGTGTCAGATCTCATTTAATTCTTGAGTCAACATTGAATGTGTATCAGAATTGAACTTGAACCTTTGCGAGAGTTCAACGGTTCATTTCATGTCAGCCCCAAAATGCATCCGAGTCAAAAAAATGCACCAAAAAAAGTTGCAAATTTTTAAAATCTAAAGACAACCCACTTAATATTTTGGCCTTAAATGCTCCCAATTTTAATCTTATAACCATATGAGCTCATATGATATTTTATTTTAATGTTGTCTCTATGGAACGATATGGTTGGTAGGGCCAATTTACAAATGAAGTACCTTAATTTTGTGAGCTATACAAAAATGGTAAAAAACCCATGTTTTATTTTTATTAACATTACTGCTTGCAAATTTTCATGGTCTTAGGATGCCCCGTTAACCCGTGTTAAATTTAATCAAAAGTGGTTGCAAAAAAAATTAAAAATTTCTTACTTATTTATGCATAATATTTTAAAACATTTTAAGATGTTTTAAATAATGTTTTGAGAGGAATGTGAATTTTATTCCATTTATCAAGAATCATTTATAAAACTAAAAGTCTCAAACAAAAAAAAGGGATATATATGTAATGAAGAGAGAAGAAAAAAGGTTGTTAATTTTTCTACTGCAAATTTGTTGTTGTTATTTTGCTGCTGTAAAGGAGAAAGGGGTGGCATATTTTTCTGTTTTAGACATGATTTTTGTGCAGAGGTAGCATGGTCTTTGAGTCATTTGTTATTTATTTAAAGAAATTATGAATTATATATTAAATCTTTGAGTTTGAATGTAATCTTCCAGATTGGGATAATCTTTGAACTATCTAAATTGTCTTTTAATGCTTTCTTGTCCAATTTAATTGTGCATATGTTTGTCATAAAATCTTTGAGTTTTAGTCATTCATAAATCTAAAAAGGAAAATATCAAACCTTCCTTCTGTCTTTTTGTGGTGGAGAAGCCAAGTGAATGATCTTTGTGCTATTTGTTTTCGTTTCTCTTTGTCTCTCAATTCATAACTGCATTCGTGCCATGCTGATGGGCGGATGTTAGTTGGCCTTTTCTGCTTTCTGAAGATTATCAATCCCATGATAATCTCTCCAACTGTTGGTACTTATTCATCCTTCTTCTTGGGCATTTTGAGTCATTTTCTATATTTTCTTTGAAGGACAAATCTATTAACCAACAATATTTTACCAAAGCGCTTAGAGACCAAATACAATAGGTTCTCTCAAAGTTTACCAATCCAAGCCCCTACCTATCTTGGGTCTATACTCTCAAGACTTATGGGTCGTTGATCCCCACCCTATCTTGGGACTTAACCTATTGCTTGGATTTAGACTGCCCTCTTTGGAACATCTCATTGCCATCTTCTTAAATATTGACAGTAATAATATGATTTAGACTATAAGTACACTAATTTCTTATGTATTATGAATATATATGAAATTAAGTATGAATGCCATACATATTGCAATCCATATTAATATTACTATTAATTTTGCATAAGAACATTATCGAGTTTCATATATTAACCATACTTATTAAACACATTCCCATGCATACCACCAAGAACAAAGATGTTACTACTTATATCGTAATAACAGTTCGGATCTAATGTGATCTATGGTGATGTTACTAAATGCTTTTGATTCCTTTCCTTTTACATCTCAATGTGAGGGAGAGGTCACACCTCTTTATCATCTATGCCCTTTGGAAAGAGACACACCCTTTCACCATTAGCACCCTTTGAAAGAGTGCAACTCTTTATTATTTATGCCCTTTGAAAGGGCACAACCTTTCACAATCAGATTTGCACTTCTGATTTCCAAATTATACGCCTCTCAAATGAGGTCATCTTCTCCCTTTTATATCTCATTGTTGAGGGAGCCACAAGTTTTCCTTCCATGTCTTTTGACCATTCATTAACTTAATTAAATTTTGATTAATTATATTTAATTATATTCTTTATATTATAATTTAATTTTTAAATTTAAATTTTATTATTATTATTTATTATTAAATTCCACTTTAAAGTAGGGACATTACAATCCACCCCACCCAAGATTGCTTGTTCTCAAGCAATGATCATGGAGTGTTCAAAATGACTTCCAATATGAAATGGCTTTGGAAACACACATGGAATAAACATGTCTGAAACATATTAGGCATGAACCAAACCTGTCATTGATATTTTTCAATTTATTAGTTATTAACAAGTGATTATTTATTTTCCTCATTAGATAATTAATTTTATTATTCATAGTTCTTAATTGTAATATCCCTTATATTTTTTAGTATTTACATTCTATTTGAAGAGGATCTAAACTATTTATTTATTTGTTCATAAATATTGATTTACATTTATAATCACAATCAATAAATATTATTAACTAATATTCACAACGATTATTAATAGACACAATAAATATTAATTTACAATCAATAATAATTACAGCTATCTAAGTTTGGATCGATGCATATGCATAAGTATATATAGTGCTTCCTATATCTTGAATATATACGGCAATTCCCATGCATCAATAAGGTTAAGTGTAGTGTAGCGATAAGAATAAGAGGTATACTTATATTATTGCATGTGTTATTACACCCAAATGATCGACACTCAAAGAAGGGAGGAAAATAAGGAAATACTGAAAGAAAGAGGGCAGCGATAATTATGTTGTTTGGGAATTACTTACAGGTATAGATATGAGATGTTAAGACTGCTAATAATATATAGTATAATGCTATGAGTGCAAATTAATACTATTAATATGATATATGAGGAAAACATTATAATAATAATAATAATACTGCTAATGTAGTGAAACAATATAAGATAATGTTAATATAGTATAATTTTATTAATACAAATTCAATATTCATATTGTTGATACAATCTTCATATTGATGATGGTTAAGGACTAGATGAGGCCAAGGAGGATAAGGTCATAACCTTGGGCCTAGGGTTGAGGGTCAAAGGCACCCTATTGTAGCTTCCTTACTATCTCCACATGGATCAATTGTTGAAGTCAATCAATCATAAGAGATGAGAGGTTGATATGATGGAGGGGAATGGTGTAAAGCCCTCACTAGGCATGCCACCTCATGATAATGGTTGAGGACCATCGGTTAAGGACCACATGAGGCCACAGAGGATAAGGTCTTGTTGTTGGGCCTAGGGTAGAGGATACTTGGGGCAACTCATCATGTCTTCCAACTCAACCCTCGTTATGGTTGAGCTTCCATGTAATTGTTGATATTGGTTTATACATATCCTAACCCTAGAATTGGATTTATTTCATGAGTTATATCTACATTGTTGTGTAATCTCATTGTGGGTTTCGAAAAATAGGCTTATCTCGCCTTGTTGTTAAAGGAAAATTATTTTCCTTTATATTTGCCCTTGTTTCATTTCGGATTTATGAATTTACGGTAAAGTAGAAGGTGATCCCAAAAGGGGACATTACATTAATATAGATACCAAACCTTGCTACTACTTTAGTTTTAAGGGAGAAGGGTCTACGTATGTTACAAAAGTGCTTAGAGACCAAATACAATAGGTTTCATCGAAGTTTACAGATCCAAGCCCCTACCTATCTTGGGTCTATACCCTCAAGGCTTATCAGTCGTTGATCCTCGCCCTATCTTGGGACTTAACAGCTCATTCCCATCTTCTTAAATACTGACAATAACAACATGATTTAGACTATAAGTATACTAATTTCTTATGTATTATGAATATATATGAAATTAAGTATGACTGTCATACATATTGCAGTCCATATTAATATTACTATTAATTTTGCATAAGAACATTATCAGGTTTCATATATTAAGCATACTTAATAAACGCATTCCCATGCATACCTGTAATGCCCCGCCAGGAACCCTAAAGGAAAACAACACAACTAGGCAACTAAAGGGTGAAATCATTTTTTTTTTAAAGACTAGGTGCACTAACTATAACCATTGCATGTTTAATAACACAGTGGAAGTCTAACATATGATTTCCTAAGGGTTACCAACGAAGATTAATTCGTAGATTACATTAACATCATAGTTAATCCAATTGTCCATTTAACTAGATAAATTAAATGCTTAAGTTAAAAACTACACATACATCTAAATTCCATAATGAAGAAATGAAAGTACTCCAATGTATCCAATTTCCATAAAACAATTTAACATAAGATCAAAGCAACTGAAATAACATACATTCCATTGACATACTATTACAATATCCATAAATACACGACTTCCAATAATGTCACAGATTTACAAAGTTACAATATCAAGGTTACGTAAAAGTCTGATACAATGACCACAAGGTCTCAACTGAACAATGATCTCGAACAAGAGCTGGTACATGAACCACGAACCAAGAAACACCAGCGAAACCTTTCCTCGCCTGAAGATACAATCAAGAACATCTGATGGGAAGTGGCACTACCACCCGGCCATGTGATCCCGAAATGGAACCACCCCACCGTGCTAGGATATAGTAGAAAACCCTCAAGCAAGCAAAGTAAGACAAGTACGAAAGGACTACAAGACTCTGCAAACATCCATGTAACTCAACTCACAAAACACAAGTGACTCTAAGAAGAGAGTGTCATCGCATAGCTTGATGGTTACCATGGTACAACCTCCATAGGTCCCGGCCCCCATCCTGGGTTTCTCCTGGTAACCTCTCCCGAGCCTCTGGTTCTAACTAAGTCTCATGCGGACCCTACCAATCCTTTCGTGAAGACAAGGTGGTAAGTTTGCCATTCCAGGCCTTCTCGTAGCATTATGAGCCATGTACTAGCACTACACCTATGCATGAGGTACATTATCTTAATTAATATTTATCTCACCCCCCCCCCCAATATATTATTAGGTTATCACTTTTTAACTGACTTTCGACGGGTTATCCTGTCATCCACTTCGGGCACGACCCCCGCTCGAAAGCCACTCTCTCTCATAGGACACTAACAGGAAATGTCTCTTTCTACGATAACTCTATGGCGAAACAGACAACCATAAACAATCCTAACAAAGCACAGGTGAAGGATACATAATCACTAACCCAAGATTGACCATTTGGACAAACACACACAATGGCTCACAACAATAAAGTTATACAACAACACCTAACCAAGGAGAAATAATAACATATGACATAATGACAACTCAACCAGAATAGCAACGAAATTAAGCTTGACTGCAAACACCATTTACACAAGATCCTAATACAGACAATCTTTTCTTTAAACAGCCAAAAGCATAAATAACTTGCAATTAAAGATTTTTCAGAAAATAAGAAAATACAACTATATTAATACAATGAAATCAATTTTGTCATTTGTCCAATAAAGTTAAATAAAATTGCATAAAAATTAACCCCCTAATTATATGTTTATGATTAATTTACAAATAAACACGATTAGATTATATCAATAATCTAAATTAAATTCCAAATTAAAAATTATATATAATAATATAATATAATTACATCACATGAGAAAAAATATATTATTACTCCTCAAAAAGATGACAAGTGCTTGGAGGTTGGTGCCTTGTATCGAAGAGGTTAGTGTCTCTTGTTGATTTGGTGCTTAGTTGTGGAGATTGGTATCTCTAGTAGGTCGGTGCCTACAAATTGAAGAGGCTAGTGTCTCTTACTAAGTTGGTCCTTAGTGGTGGGGATTGGTGAATACAAATTTTGTAAGAAGTTTTATATGAGTAATATTATGCTGTCATTTTCTCCTAAAAGGGTTTCCATGTAAATATTGTGTTTTTGTGTTGCATAATTGCTAGATCTTGTGTGATTGATATTGTTATGCTTAATTTTTGAAAAAGTAAAAGATTTTCTTATATTGATTAATATTCCCTACCTCCCCATTAGTATAAGCTTGTGCTCATCAATTAGTATCATAGCCAATTCCTTTGAAGTATGGGTTAATCACTAGAAGGAAGATCTTAAGAGCACACATGGAAATAGAAGCAAGGAATAATGTATTGGGAATTAAAGACAACTTTGTAAGAGAAAAAAAAGATATGGAGTTAGAAGAAGAAGAAGAAGATTAAAACGAAGATGAAGGAGAAGTAGATTTGGAAGAGGAATGTGTTTGTGCTCTAAATGAAACAAATAGACTTAAGAAGATGAATTTGAAGGAAAAATTACAGCTTTAAGAGAACTGTGAATCTAATGTTAAAATGCCACAAAGTTTTAAAGAGTTGGAGGAGATGATCGTCAATATGAAAATTCAAATTAAAGAAGGGAAAAGTATTGAAGAGGAGGCAAGAAACCAATTAAAGAAAAAGGAAGAAGATTATGAGAGGTTTGAATCCAAAATTGATTCCTTATGAAAGGAACTAGAAAAAACAACCTCTAACCTAAACAAAAGTCTCAAATTTGAGACAAGCACTGAGATCTTGAATGATATTATAAAGAAGATAAAGCACCATCTATAAAGAATGGCCTTGTATATAAAGAAAGTTAAATGGCTAACAAAGGAGATTCCAAAGAGGCACCAAAGAAGTCAAATGAAAAATAACCAAAGAGCTATGATGAAACCCTAAAAAGACCTATCAAAAGTGAAAGGAGAAAGGAGGAAAATCAAATTCCACTAAAAATAGGTCCTCCTAAAGTTAACTAGAAGAAGTTTAGATTGTCCTTCCCTTGGAGACAACCTCATATGACCAGGCTTCAACATTCTTTTTATGGTTATTGTTATTTGTGTATTCATTTTGGCCATACATCAAGAGATTGTAGAACGTTTGCAAGAATATTTTGTTGGAACAAGAATATAAGTCCTTATGGGTTCTCGATTATGAATTATAATTTATTTGCTCATATTGTAGATTACAATGTTATATGCCACAAGTGCAACAATTATGGATATATAGCACACTTTTTTAGAAGTGGTTTTATGGAAACACCTAGACAGAAAATGAAAGATGATACCATGGCTAAAAGAAAAACTACAAAAGTTTGGAGAAGAAAGAAATAGGAAGATAATGAGAAGAAAGAAAAATCTATGCTTGTGCAAACTTCATTTCATGCTCAAGAGGGATCATTAAGCTCATGAGAAGTAAAAGTTCATGGGGAGATAATCATTGCATTATCTTTCAACTCCATGGAGATGACAAATTCAAGGATGAAGTCTCACATAATACTAAATAATAAGAAAATGTTTCCTATGATCTATTTGTGGATGGAAGTATAATGAACTCTCTTTACTATTGATTTCGGAAAGGGGGGAAACTGATCTTATTAAGGTCAAAGGAAATATTGTAGAAAGGGGAATTTTGATTTATTAAAGTATTGGACATCCCTTTGCTATTGACATCAAAGTGGGAGAGTTAGAGAAAGGGAGAACATTATGTTCATGCTATCTTCACATATTATTTCTATGAGAGGTTGTCATCTATGACAAAGGGTGAGATTCTAAGAAATGTTGTCATTGATATCAAGAGGGAATTCATATTGTTGTCACCAACGTCAAAGGAGAGAATCCATAAACAATTGCAGTATTTAACTGTTACAATAGTCTACCCTTTCATAATTCATAAGGCATTTTGTTGTTGTTGGCTTTGCCCTCTATTCATGTTATAAAATGTTGTGTTAATTGCTTCTCTCTAAAATATGTTTGATAGCTTAGTTTCATTCAACATTATTCTAGCCATCTCTTGTACGGTCCAATTCTTCATTTATGCAACTTCATTTTGTTGTGGGGTCCTTGCAACCAAGAAATGTGTCTTTATTCCATGATGCTCTCAAAAGTCTTCAAATCCATTTGAGGTAAACTGACCTCCTGGATTTGAACTCAATCATTTGATTTCTCAACTAGTTTCCTTTTCAACCAATCATTTGAAAGCTTTAAACTTCTTAAATAATTCAATGTTTTTTTAGGAAATTAAACCACTCGAGTTGCCGAGTTGAGCCACACCTTCCACTAGAGTGGCAATGAGGAGCCTGAGATTTGGGGAACTAAGATGCCAATCCTAATGGATTTGGTCATGTTTGTGGCCGTGAGACAAAGAATGGTCATAGGAAGCAGAGTTGTCTAGGGAGACCTTGGCCACAGTACAAGGGGCATTACCCCAATGATCAAGTAACTCCCAGGGGTGGGCCACCTCTAGTGCCACTTTATTTGCTTGAACTTGAATATGGAGCATAACATTATTACAGATAGAAGCTTTAGTGAAAAGTGAAACATAAGTATTAATAGAGTTGTGAGAAAAAACAATAGCATTCTTATCTTTCCATAAGGAAAAGAGAATCTCCACCTTGAAATCATGATAGATTTGGGTATACTTGAAGGGAATGTGAGGCTAATCCCCCAAAAGAACCATATGCCAAGAAAAAGGTTCTTGTTGAAATGGGTGAAAGATGTCATGAATCTAACTCCACAAATTTAGAGCATGACAAAAAAACTAGAATAGATATTTGAAAGACTAGTTAGTCACAGAAAAGACAACGAGGGTCCAAAATACCCATATGCCTCAGGCGAGAACCCATAAGCAAGCCATGCAAAAAATAACCAGATGAAATGGGCATGTTTAGGCTCAATGGTAGTTGACCAGATGTTGTGAAAAAATTCTTGCCAAACAGACAGAGGTGACTGCAAATGCCACCAAAAATTGAAAGAAGGCACCATAGGAAGGTGCGAGGAGAATCATCAATATTCCAGACACGGCTTATGATTGCAAAAAGCAGTGTTGGGAGACCAACGCCAATACTTCCACCAAGGTTTGACAGAGGATACCAATTTTGTTTAGTTTATTCAAAGGCAAAGCTGACACAATAGTGTTGAATGTCTCGATTTGGCCGTAGAAGTGAACACTGGACTTTCAAATCTTTCCAAGAACGAAGGTTCATAGAAGCTCTGCAGAACAAATATTAGGGCATACAAATGCCTTTTTTATGAAATCGCAATGCACAAACCCAAGGCACATGAGCTAGTGGAAGACCTTGAATCTGAATGAGGATACCACTAGAGGTTGTGTTGGTTAAAAGATAACCCATCTCTAAAGCCAAAGATGACGCACCAAAGCCAAGGTTTAACGACTTCCCAAGCATGCTAAATACTTTTGGCTACAAAAGTGCCCTTGATATGAACCACATTTTTCATAACTAGAAGGGTTTGAAAACCAATCCCCTTCCAAGCAGGCTAATTGGCCGAAACCAAAAGAAATGTAGTATCGAAGAAGAATTTTCTTGGCCTCATTACCAAAAATAGCATGCACAATCCATTTAACATAGATCCTACCCTTGCCTTTAGGTGGAAAGGATCCCAAGATTGCTAGAGTCAAGCGGGAGGCAACAAAACTCGCAGGCAACATGGTAAAAACCCTTGTGGCCTTCAAACTAGGCCCACAAAAAATCACTAAGGATCTTTTCCAACTTCATAAAAGAGGCGTTAGAAGGGGCTCAACATGAAGAATAATACATGAGTGGCTGCAAGAATTTAAGAGAAAACTTGAAATTTACTAGCAAGCAAAAGCAACTTCGTAATCCAATAAGTTTTTTTTCTCAATTCTAGTGAGGACTGCATTCCAAAGGTCCACAATAGAAGCCTAAAAGCAAATGGAATGCCCAAAAATTGAAAGATTTCCCCATGACCAATACACTTCCAACCAAACCCAGAAGCTAGGAAGACATAGGAAGGAAGGAATGACAATAACATTGAGTGTTATGCCACTGAATGGCAAAACTAGAAGCTAGACAAAAATTGTCAAGGCATTAAAGGGCCTTTTTGATACTTTTCTCCTCTTCAATGAGCATAAGAAAATATTCATCCACAAAATGCCCATTAACCAACTAGCTAGATGACTTAGGCAGGGAAATTCCTTTGATCCTCTTGGAGGAGATAGAGTTTGCCAACAAATACCCAAATCCTTCAGGAACAAGAACATAGAATGATAGAGCAAGAGGACAATCTTGGAGGATAGAATGTTGAAGCCCAAAAGCTACAGATTGGCGACCATTGATGGTGATGCACACAAAGGCATTGCCAAAGAGCATTTTCATAGACTAAATAAAGCAAGGACCAAACCTTAGAGTGCCCAACATAGCCAAAATTAAAGGTCATTTGTTGTAGACATAGGCCTTGGCAAAGTCAATTTTCAAAAAAATGGTTTGTTGCTTTCAGTGTCAAGTCCATTCCATGCCTTCCAAAATGACAATGATATTATCCAAAATAATTTTGGACTTAATAAAACCAGTTTGCTCAAGATGAACAATGTGGGGAAGTAGATGACATTTTTTTAGAGTCAAGGCCTTAGCAATAATTTTGTAGGAGACATTAGGCAGCGTGATTGGCTACTAGGTACAAATATCCTCTAGGTCTCTAGGTTTAGGTATGAATTTGATATTTCTTTTGTTAATCAATTTACCTAATGACTAATTATTAAAAGCTTAAAGATAGACCTTATGAAGATTAGATCCCACACAAGGTTATAAGGCTTTGTAAAACTTGCACATGAAACTATCACAACTAGGACTTGTTCTTTGTCAATCATCCATAGAGATGATAGCCTCCTCCATATCCTCAATGGAGAGAAATTGCTTGCAGAAAGCATGTTGAGTCTTAGAAAGCCAATGTGGGACAACCCGAAGGCAATCTTGAAGAGATCTATCTTGCTTAGGGGAAACATCTTGAGTGGTGAATACTTTCTCATAATGGTGGACAAACGCTTGAAGAATGTCTGGTAGCTTTGAGAGCTCCGCCTTGTCTTCCTTGATTTTTTTAATGCCCGGTGAAGAGTGATGAACATGAAGAGCCAAAAATAATTCTTTAGAGGCTTGGTCACCCACTTTTAATCAGTGAAATCAAGCTTTAATTTGCACCCCTTTGATACATGGTTGTCTACAATTTGCTTCTAATGACGAAGCTGAGCCACTCAGACTTGCAAACTTGGGGAGAAAGGGTTGCGACAAGCACTTGCGTGGCATGACAAAGATCTGAGGTCGTAGCCTCATAAGACCGCTGACGAAAAATAGCAAGTTGGTCGCCATAAATGTAAAGGAAGTGTGACATGCGCTACAAAGTATGGTTCCATTAGGCAATCCACCTAGACTGTCGATTCCAAGCCTTATGAATGTGGGCCAACGTGGGCTTGTGGCTTAAATAAAAAAGTCAAAAAAATTGAGTTTTGGGGGTTGTTCCTGACCTACTTACCAATTCATGCTAAACTTAATGGGGAAGTGGTCTAGCAAGGTAACCTTGGGGAGAGGCATTACCGGAAGACCTTGGCAAAAGGCAAAAGAGAAAAAAGATTGCATCGTTATCATGGCATAATCAAGCCATTTAAGGACTTTGTCATTTCTCCCTTTGAAATTACTCCACATATGCCAAATAACTTGAGGATGGTAGCGATATGAATTGGGATCATAAAGACCCAATTTATTGTGCATGTAGAACCACACCTCTCATTCTCCGACTATCCAACGAAAAGGTAAGGACACTTCTCTATCAAACACCACCTCAACCATATTAAAATTCTTGCACAAAACCCAAGTTGAAAGAGGCATTGAATCCGCAATCCATCGCTAAAGGGCGGATATTTCAACAACATCATTAAGAGCATAAACATTAATGATACCAAAAGAATGATTATCTATTGACATGAGGATCCAAACAAGTTGCTGAGTAGAATCCGACCTATGATCAATCACACAAGAATGTCACCATGGAACAAGAAGGGTAACAACCCCTCCATGACCAGCCTCATGATTGGAGGTGAAAACCAAGCCAGTTGGCCAAATAACTTGGCATGTTGCAAAAAACAAGAAAGGAGTAATCTTAATTTTTTGAAGACATAAAACATTAATACTAGGATAATTTTGTTAAGTAGCTCGCATGAAATACTTTGTGGCAAGGTCAATGAGACCTCAAACATTCCATGAGAGGAAATTCTTGTCTAAAAGTCTTTGCATACCATCATCATCCTCAAGAGAGAAGAAACATTTCTTCAAGAAGTCTAAAGCCTTTTGAGAACTAGGCAACTCATTCTTTCATTTTTTTTCTGGAACAATCTCGCTTTCTTCCACGCGCCCAGAAGGGCTGCAAGAGTGACGCAAACCATGTGGCTGAGTAGAAAGCATCAAAGCCGGTTGAGGAGTTCACACAATAGACGGATGAACAGAAGCCTAAATGACTATACTTACCCTTCTCATAAGGGTGTGAAACTCATGGTGGTGGTTGCATGACAACAGGCTCTTGGGGTTTGTTTGGCATATTGCTAGATGAGAGAGACTTCCCCTTGTAAGTCATAGTCATCCATTTCTCTTCTGGTTTAGAAACCTCAAGAGCATGTGAAGGGTCTGGAATGGTCTTTGTCACAACCAACAGGCAATCCTTAATTTTGTGCTTAGAGGACTGACAATGAAAGCACATTAGATAGAGCACATGTTGAGTGTGGCAAAGACCTCCTATTGAGTGTCAATAATGTCTTTGAGGTCTTGAGACAAATCCAATTCGACACAAACTCATTCTTAGGTTGGGCATATGATAAAAACAGACAAGTTCAACACAAATGATCTTCCTAAGGGAAGATACAATAATAGAAAGAAAATGTCAGCATGACAATGGAAGGCCTGAAAACTCAATCAAAATGGAAACAGGGAGTTTCTTGTCGTCAAAGATAGAAAAGTCTCGAGACCAAGGTTGAAACACAAGTAAAGACGATTTGACATGCCATGGGCCATTTTGAAAAATAACTTGGACATGGTTAACCTCAACAATATGGAAAAGAAAAAATTCTTTGGTAAGGTTTTGGACATCGTCACCTTGGCGACCCAACCTTGGAGCATGCTTTTGGGGGGAAAATATCTCATAAGTGTATACCGCTCTAACCATTGACATGCAAGATCAAATTCTATAATGGATAAAACCACATTTGTGAGGTTATCAGAAGGCATACCTCATGGAAAAATTTTGATACAATTTTTTGGGGTCACTTGTTCGGAGAAGCCATTAATGCCAGATGCCAAAGCTTCAACACCGATACCAATTGTTGGGATGAAGCTAGCCAAGGCTATTATAAAACTGAAGTTATAGTAAATGAATATATGATGCAAGGATGACAATGACAAATGATCGTATGTAGAAAAAAAAGCCAAAAAAATCCTAGTAATAGTTTTGATTTTGTATTTTGAATCCAATGTAAAATTAATATGAAGCCTTGAAGAATCTGAGAAGATAATTGTTGAGGTAAGAAAACATTTTCAAGAGGAGTGAAGATCAAAGGTCAAAATTCTTGAAGATTCTGAAGAAGTGATTATAGATTTAAAAGCTAAATTGCAAAAAGAAAAAAGAGTGAAGAAGAGGTAAAAATTCAAATGAAAGCAAAAGAAGAAAATTGCGAAAGGCTAGAGTGTGAACTTGTCTCTATAAGAAAGAATTTAGAAAAAACAACCACCAAGTTGAACACAATCCTCATATTTGAAAAGAACTCAGAAATTCTAAATAATATCATTAATGGCCAAAGATCATCATCTGCACTCATACATATGAACACTCCTTAAATACAAGATAGATCATCAAAAATTGAGAGGGTCGGCCAAAAATAGAATAAACATTATTACACAAAATAAGCCACTTAGACCAAAAATATTCAAAGCAGTCTACTCCAGGGGAAAGAGGGAACCCAAAATCATCACAATGCATCCTTCCAAGTCGAATCCAACGAACTGCATACACTAACACATCTTCCAAAGTCGCCACCAAGTGTAACGTGTAGATAAACAATACAGCTTAGCACTCAATCGGCCAAAAGATATCATCTAATGCAAATTACCTAACACAAATCTCCACACATGATGGTGAGACCCATAGCAATATTCTAACTCAACCTTCAATGCATATCCAGACCAAAAAGTATAATCTAAACAAGATAATCCAACTAGACACACTGAACCATAACATAGAAGAATATATCGAGCACAAACCAACATAGCTCACTTGCGAAACATAAACACCACCAGAGAATTGAACTGAAAAATTGCACGAACCAAATAAACATGTCCACGAAACTACAACATAAGATTCAACATATCCGAAGGCCACGAAGCATTTTTCAGACCAGTTTGACAGAAACCCTAACTATCAGAGAACAATAACAACCAACTTCTATAACCCACAAACCAAAAAACTAGTTGATGCAACATCCATAAAACATAATCCTTACCATCTGGAGGAATGCAAATCATTCTACCATTGGGGCATTAAATATTGTTTCTTGCATACATTAAAAACTCTTTCTTGCAAATTAAATTATATCCGGAACACCAAGTTTGACATCAGTGATAACACAACTCAGATATCAACAAACAACTCAAATTTCCAACATTCCTCTCATAAGGGTTTTCATGTAAATATCTTGTGTTATTGTGTTTTCCTCATGTGCATGATTATTAATGTTGATTAAATGATGCTATTATTATTGATCAAATTTTAAATATGGTATTAACTTTGTAAAAAGTAGAGATTATCGTTATATAGATTCACCCCACCCCCTCTCAGTATAAATGTGTACTCATTAGAAGCAAGCAAGAAAATTTGAGGCTAACAAGGAGAAAGTTGCTTGTTATATAAATGACTTGAAGCTAGTTATTCAAGAAGAGTCGAGTCTAGTAAGAACGTCTACCATTGAAGATGTGTATCAATTTGCATTGAAGGTAGAAAAGAAGCTAAATAGAAGGTTTAAAATAAAGCAAATAGGTGGAGGTCAGGGTGGAAAGACTAGTGGACGATCATATAGAGGCTGAACTGAGGATCAAAAGAAGATTGAAGGACCTAGTAGTTGCTAGAATCAAAGAAGAGATAATGCCTATCATCCCTGTGATTCAAATTTAATGGAGATCAAAGAGAAATATGAGGCTTCCATGGAACCCATTTCCAATGTGAAGGACAATATATGAGTGTCCCCAACATCAAGGGAGGACAAATAGAAGACCTAAGGGTAATGTACGAGTTTCCTATGTAAATGAAGATGTCAATTCTTCACATTCTGAAGATGCAGAAAGAGGAGAGGCTCTTGTCACCAAAAGAGCCTTGTCGAATGAGGAGAAAGAACCAACACAAAGGAAGAATTTGTTTTGCACAAGATGTAAATGTGAAGGTAAAGTTTGCAATGTGATAATTGATGGCAATAGTACTGATAATCTTGTTTTTGAAGAAATGGTGAAAAAGTTGTAGTTGAAAAGGAAGTACCCACATCCATACATGATTGCTTTGTTGCAGAAGGACCATTAAGCTTTGGTCAATGAAGAATGTCTAGTCAAGTTTAAGATTGGAAATTATCATGATAAGGTATTATGTGATATTATTCCTATGGATGTTTGTCATATGTTGTTAGGAAGACCGTTGTAATTTGATCAACGTGCAAATACATATTCCTTGGTAGAGGATGGAGTTTGTCACAAGCTGAAGCCATTGAAAGAGGTAGAGGAAAGGGTATGCAGTAATGCGAGGATATGTTTAGTTGATGGAAGAATTTTTTTTAAATGGGATGAAGCATCAGCATATGTGTGTTGCTTTCATTCCTAAAGCTTATAAATAGGAAGTAGAAGATGTACATGTAGAAGTTACAGATCCATTGGATGAATTTTAAAATATTGTATGTGATAATGTACATGAAGGTTTACCGCCAATGAGAAATACTAGTCTTCAGATGAACCTTATTCCTCTAGCCAATTTGCTAAATAAGGTATCCCATAGAATGACTCTATTAGAGAATGAAGAGTTGAACATACAAGTAGAAGAGTTGTTGTGTAAGATATTGGTTTGAGAGAGTTTGAGTCCATGTGTGGTACTTGCAATTTTAGCATCAAAAAAGAATGGAGAATGGAGGATGTGTACAAATTCTTGAACCATCAACAAGATTACTATCAAGTATAGATTTCCCTTGCCAAGGATGGATGACATTATGGATTGTTTGAGTGGAGTTGAGTACTTCATGGAGATAGATTTGAAGAGTGGATATCACCAGATCTAGATTAGGGAAGGAGATGATGGAAGACAACCTTCAAAACCAAGGACTTGTACGAGTGGTTAGTCATCTCTTTTGGGTTAACCAATGCACCAAATACACTCATGTGGCTCATAAATGAGGTTCTAAAAGAATTTTTGGGTATTTTGTTATTGTTTACTTGGATGATATTTTGATTCAGTAAGACATCGAAGGAGAATTTAATGCATATTCATGGAATCTTTGAGAAGTTAAGAGAAGAAAAGTTGTTAATTAACTTGAAGTGTAGTTTTATGACGGAGTTAGTGTACATGGGATTTGTTGTCTCAGTAGATGGTCTTAGAATGGACCTAGAGAAGGTGAAGGATACAATGAATGGCTACTAAGGTGAGATTTTTTCATGGTTTGGCTAGTTTTTACAGAAAGATTATCAAGAATTTCAGTAGTATTTGTGCACCGCTAACTGAAACAATGAGAGGGGATAGAAAATAGTTTAAGTGGACTACAGGAGCAACAAAGAGCTTCGATATTTTGAAGAAGAAAGTCATAGAGCAACTTATTTTGGCACTTTCAAATTTCAATAAGGTATTTTAGTTAGATTGTGATTCTAGTGGCAATGTCATAGGAGCAATATTGAGTAAAGAAGGTAAACCCATTGCTTATTTTAATGAAATGTTGAATGATGTCAAAAGGAAGTATTTTGTTAATGATCAAGAGTTTTATGCTATAGTTCAGAGAAGTTGAATCAAAGGCATTTGAAATGGCTTGATTTTTTGGAGATTGTTTTGAAGCACAAGAGTGGAAGGTCTAATAGAGTTGCAAATGCCTTGAGTAGAAGGCGAAATTTATTGACACTGCATATCGAATTTGTATCCAAACAATCTTGATTTTGGAGAGGCTTGGAGAGCTTGCATGAAGCCTGTTACTTTAGACAGGACAAGGTGGTTGGATTTTATGATCGAAATTGGGATGCTATGCAAAGGAAGTCAGTTGTGCATTTCAAGGAGTTCCATGAGAGAAAACTTGATTAAGGAGAAGCATAGTGGAAGATTGGTTGGACACTTTGGATGAGATAAGACCATAGCTCTTGTTAGTGGGCATTATTATTGGCCACAATTATAACAAGATGTGAAGAAATTTGTACTGAGTTGCAGAGTATCAGCCATTACCTGTACTAAAGAGGCCATGGGAGGAGTGCTAGATGGCAAAGGGAACAAGTCAAAACACAAGGCTATATCAGCCATTACCTGTACTAAAGAGGTCGTGGGAGGATATCAGTATAGATTTTGTTCTTGGTTTATCAAAGACACAAAGAGGATGTGATTACATTTTTCGCGGTGGATAGATTCTTAAAGATGGCAGATTTTATTCCTTGTAAGAAGACTTATGATGTTGTCATATTGCTTAGTTATTTTT